>NC_083232.1:23952494-25152494 GCF_032191835.1 Heteronotia binoei
CAGAAGGGAAGGGGGAGTGAGGGGGTAGTGGTGGAGGGGGCCGGGCCTTTGGTGTGTGCATGCCTAGGGGCGGCGGACAGTGAGTCTGCCTGGGACGCCATGTGCCCTAGGGTCGGCCGTGATCTCAGATACCACCTGAAAAATGAACACTGTCTTAATTTTATTCTTTATTCTTTTCCTGTGTTCTCTACAACTGTAGAAAAGAGAAACAGTTGTAAACAGCTAAAAACATGAAAAAGCCAATCAAAGAGGAAATAATAGGTTTCCATGATTAGATTTGCCGACTCTGGGTTCAGAAATTCCTGGAGATTTGGGGATAGAACCTGGGGAAGGCAGCATTTGGGGAGGCAAGGAGCCTTGGTGAAATACAATGCCACAGAACCCACCCTCCAAAGCAGCCATTTTCTCTGGGGAAAAGATTTCTGTCTTCTTGAGATAAGTTATCATTCTATGAGATCTCCAGGCCGCACTTGGAGGCTGGCAATCCTATGAACAGCAAATTAAACCCCCGCAAGGTGATAAAGAACATGAAAAGCTCTGCTGGCTCCGTTCAGTGGTCCATCCAGCATTTCACTTCACCCTGGTCAACCAACCAGCTGCTTCAGTACATAGTGGGGTTCAGAGCTTTGGCCCTCTGTCTGAAACAGAGTTGGAAGGAACTCTTCCTTTATGGCCAAAGGAGAACATGTCCTCTGGATCATGCAGTGTCCAGGAACCTACTATCCATATTAATGACTCAGTCAACCTCGAAAAGCCACATTCCCCAAGGCCTCCTATGGTTGCCAACTGTGGCTAGGGAAATTAGTAGTGATTTGGGGGTGGAGCCTGGAGAGGGTGGGTTTTGGAGAGGGAGCTTAGTGGGGATATGAAACCAGAGTCCACCCTCTGAAGCAGCCATGTCCTCTGAAGGACCTGATCTCTGTAGTCTGCAGAGCACTTGTAACTCCAGGAGAACTCTGGGCCACATCTGGGGGCTGGAAACCCTCCACTCTGCCCCAAAGCAGTGTGCCAAGGAGGCAAGAAAGGAAGCTGCATAGGGAAGCCTCCAGAGATATTACCACGAAGCTCAATGGGAACAGCAGGGAACAGCAGGGTGAGGCCGTGTTCAGGGCTTTGAGGGCAGTTGGAAGGAAGGATACAGATCTTGTTACACAATGAGAAGGCAACAGGGTCTTCGTTTCAGAACTGGACTTGGAGAACAGGAAGAGGTACTTCTCATTGTTTTAAAAAGCAGTTCTGTTTGTTAAGCACAGTTTTTAATCGAGCTGGGATAAAGCTGCACTATTAACAGAGCAGAGTTGCTTCAAATTGCATCTGAAGTAATTGCTCTCCGCCACGGTAGGGTTGCTAACAAACCTGAAGAAAAATGCCCCTCCCCTCTTTTTGAAGTCAACTGGCAACCAGTTTATAGCAACTCCTTAGGATGTTTTAAGGCAACGGACATTTAGAGGTGGTTTGCCATTGGCTGCCTCTATGTACATTCTTAGTGGTCTCCCATCCAAGTACTGACTGGGGCTGGCTCTGCTTAGCTTCCAGGAGCAAGCTAGCTTGGTGTATCCAAGTCAGGGTTCTTTAATAGAGTCTTGATGTGAAGAAATGGGCAGCTGAAGCTTTTCATGGCAGTAAGATAAATGACATTGCCTGGTCAGTAACTAACCATTAAGCTTCTGTTAAAGGAACAGGATGTTTGTTTCTCCAGGTAGTTGAAAACCCTATGCCAAGTTCTCTCTCTCTCTCTCTCTCTCTTTCCCCCAGCTACCAGATCAATTTCTGATATTTCATTCTGTAATATCTTGCACCTTCCTTCTCTTCTAAAAAGTTCATAGCAGTCAAAATCTTTAGCAGGGGGTAACACCCTTAGTTTAGCTGTGGCAAATCCACTTCCACTTGCTCTTGACGCTGGCCTGCCTACTAGCCAAGGTTGTTGTGAGAACAGATAACAAGATTTTGAAACATTTTATCTTTATTAACATTTTATTTTTATTATTTTTATTATTTATTGTTGCATTCCTGTATCATATTTACAGCTGTAAACTGCTTAAATCTGAATAGAAATCCATTTATATACATTTAATTTACAATTAAGAACATTAGAACATAAGAGAAGCCATGTTGGATCAGGCCAATGGCCCATCCAGTCCAACACTCTGTATCACACAGTGGCCAATACACACACACACACACACACACTGTGGCTAATAGCCACTGATGGACCTCTGCTCCATATTTTTATCCAATCCCCTCTTGAAGCTGGTTATGCTTGTAGCTGCCATCACCTCCTGTGGCAGTGAATTCCACATGTTAATCACACTTTGGGTGAAGAAGTACTTCCTTTTATCCGTTTTAACCTGACTGCTCAGCAATTTCATTGAATGCTCACGAGTTCTTGTATTGTGAGAAAGTGAGAAAAGTACTTATTTCTCTTTCTTCATCCCATGCATAATCTTGTAAACCTCTATCATGTCACCCAGCAGTCGATGTTTCTCCAAGCTAAAGAGCTCCAAGCGTTTTAACTTTTCTGCATAGGGAAAGTGTTCCAAACCTTTAATCATTCCAGTTGCCCTTTTCTGGACTTTTTCCAATGCTATAATATCATTTTTTGAGGTGCGGTGACCAGAATTGCACACAGTACTCCAAATGAGACCGCACCATCAATGTATACAGGGGCATTATGATACTGGCTGATTTGTTTTCAATTCCCTTCCTAATAATTCCTAGCATGGCGTTGGCCTTTTTTATTGCAATCGCACACTGTCTTGACATTTTCAGTGAGTTATCTACCATGACCCCAAGATCTCTCTCTTGGTCAGTCTCTGCCAGTGCACAACCCATCAACTTGTATTTGTAGTTGGGATTCTTGGCCCCAATGTGCATTACTTTGCACTTGGCCACATTGAACCTCATCTGCCACGTTGACACCCACTCACCCAGCCTCAACAGATCCCTTTGGAGTGCCTCACAATCCTCTCTGGTTCTCACCACCCTGAACAATTTAGTGTCATCTGCAAACTTGGCCACTTCACTGCTTACTCCCATCTCCAGATCATTAATGAACAAATTAAAAAGTACTGAGCCCTGCGGCACCCCACTGCTTACCGTCTTCCACTGCGAAGACTGCCCATTTATACTCACTCTCTGCTTTCTATTAATTAGCCAGTTTTTGATCCACAAGAGGATCTGCCCTTTTACTCCATGACTCTCGAGCTTACTAAGGAGCCTTTGATGAGGAACTTTATCAAAAGCTTTCTGGAAGTCAAGGTAAACAACATCTATTGGGTCCCCTTTGTCCACATGCTTGTTCACCCCCTCAAAGAACTGTAACAGTTCTTCATTTGTTTCAACTTAATTTTCAATTTAATTTGTTTCAATTTAATTTTAACAACTCCTCTAAGCTGCTTACACTGAAGCAGAAAATACACCATACAATAAATTCAGTTTAGAAGTAAATAAGTGTCACTGGAGCTACTGAGCTGTGCTGGATTAGCCCTTGGAAAACCCACCTTCAAATCACCCAGAAACTCACTGGGCCATCTCTTGAGCTTCCCCTAGAATCATAGAGTTGGAAGAGACCTCCAGGGTCAGGGTCATCTAGTCCAACCCCCTGCACAATGCAGGAAACTCACAATTTTTGTTGTTGTTCAGTCACACAGTCGAGTCTGACTCTTTGAGACCCCATGGACAAAGTCACGCCAGGCCCTTCTGTCTTCCACCATCCTCTGAAGTCTGCTCAGATTCGTGTTAGTTACATCAATAACACTGTCCAGCCATCTCATCTTTTGCCATCCCCTTCTTCTTTTGCCTTCTGTCTTTCCCAGCATCAGAGTCTTCTCCAGTGAGTGCTTCCTTCTCATTTGGTGGCCAAAGTATTTGAGCTTCAGCTTCACATCTGCCATCTAGCCTCTGTTTAAAAACCTCCAAGGAAGGAGAGCCCACCACCTCCTGAAGTAACCCCAGCAAGGGGCTTTCAAGGTAAGTGGAAAACAGAGGTGGTCACCCATTGCCTTCCTCTGCAGAGCCTCCCTGAGTGTTCTCCCACCCAAGTACTGACCCTACTTAGCTTCTGAGATCTGACGAGACTAGACTATACCATGCCCCTTTCCCTCCCAGCTATGGAGATGGTGGTGAGGGTGCTGTCAAGTTGCAGCCAACTTATGGTGGCCACAGAGGGTTTTCAAGGCAAGGGATGTTCAGTGATGGCTTGCCTTTGCCTGCATCTGTGTAGCAACCCTGGACTTCCTTGGTGGTCTCTCATCCAAAGGGGTGTCTGAATAAAAACTTTTTCATTCTTTTTTTCTAAAATGTCACTGTGACTGAATTATCCCTGCTGGTGTAACTGAAGATGTTGGTTTGTATACCCCCCTTTCCCAGCCTCAACACTGCTTAAAGTCACCTCCCTCTCCCCTAAAGAGCCAATTTGGTGTAATGGTTAAGTGCACGGACTCTTATCTGGGGGGATCGGGTTTGATTCCCCACTCCTCCACTTGCAGCAGCTGGAATGGCTTTGGGTCACTCATAGCTCTTGTAGGAGTTGTCTTTGAAAGGGCAGGTGCTATAAGAGCTCTCTCAGCCCCATCTACCTCACAGGGTGTCTGTTGTGGGCAGGGGGAGGTAAAAGGAGATTGTGACCGCTCTGAGACGCTGAGATTCAGAGTATAGGGCGGGATATAAATCCAATTTCTTCTTCTTCTCTCCCCTAAACAATCACTTGGTGAGGTAGGTTGGGCTGAGAGAGTTCTGAGAGAGCAGGCTTCATGGGGAGGCAACTGGAATCAAACCTGGTTCTCCAGATTATAGTCTGTTGCTGTATGCCACACCGGCTCTTTAGTTTTATTTTAGTGTTATGCAAATTTTATGCAACTGTCGCAAAAAGAGGTATCAATTTCTGCTGAATATGTACAGCATAATGACTGCAGATTTTGCCAGAAGAATGGAGAGGCCCTGTTGGAAATGGTCGTGTTGAAATCAAGGCAGTTGGTTCAGGAAGTTTGATAACACTTTTCAGTGGAAGTGGTTCTGGAGTATTTTCAGGATGAACATATGAAGCTGCCTTATACTGAATCAGACCCTCAGTCCATCAAGTCAGTATTGTCTACTCAGACTGGCAGCGGCTCTCCAGGGTCCCAAGCTGAGGTTTTTCACACCTATTTGCCTGGACCCTTTTAGTTGGAGATGCCGGGGATCAAACCTGGGACCTTCTGCTTACCAAGCAGATGCTCTACCACTGAGCCACCGCCCCTCCCAAAGAGGAAAGAACGGAGGATACAAGGAATGTCTCAAAATGGGGAAAGGACACATGTGGAAGTGGTTAGATCTATGGTGCTTGCTGCCCAGATATGTATGATCAAGCCCAAAAAATAAACAGTGCGATGTACTAAATGGAGCACAGTAACGTTCTTCAATACTGCTTATTCCGTAGTTTGATTATTGAGAGCATCCTTTTGCTTAAAGGAAGACACATAATCATATGCTAAAAAGAATTGATAAGTAACTTGTTTCAACAGTCTTTCTGCCTTTGTTCTCCATGTCTGGGGTAATTGAACTGCCTGCATTTCAGTGCTGACATTTAATCAATGCATGTAAATCACCTTAGAGGCCTATTATTCTTGTATTCATTAATCCAGTCATGCAGAAGGCAAGCGCACAAAGTTGTATACAAAGATTTTTTTTTTTGTCTCTGAGGTCAAAAAGAATTGCATGCAGAGCTGTATTCTTAATCCTTACCACCGCCATTGAATATTCTTTGAGGGGGGAAAGAGAAGACTCTCAAATACAACCACCAGCAGATTGAAATTATTTGTTAGGCCAGCTGCTGAGATGCCATATGATTTCACGTTTCATGTGGGGGTGGGGGGAGAAACTATGGAGTATATGTGCATGTGGTGGAGCAAGGTCAGCACATGATGCCGTGAAGAAGAAGACTGTAGATTTATACCCCACCTTTCTCTCTGAATCAGAGTCTCAGAGTGGCTTACAATCTCCTTTATCGTCTTCCCCCACAACAGATGCCCTGTGAGGTGGGTGGGACTGAGAGAGCTCTCACAGCAACTGCCCTTTCAAGGACAGCTCTGCAAGAGCTATGGCTGACCCAAGGTCATTCCAGCAGCTGAAAGTGGAGGAGTGGGGAATCAAACCTGGTTCTCCCAGATAAGAGTCCGCACACTTAACCACTGCACCAAACTGGCTCTTGAACACATTCAAGTACATTTTGTAAATGCAATAAATAAATACTAAAAATCCCTGCCAAGAAAGTAATGCCACTGAAGAACATTAGTTGTGGTGAACTTTGTCACAAAAAAAAAAAAAGACTGAGGTCCTGCTGAGAGGAACAGTCATATGTAGTCCAAAACATGGATCAGCAATCAGTGTTTGAGGAAAGGGTCAGCGCTTGATGGAGAGTCCACAGTTGCAAAGCAGAGCCGAACAATGGCAAACCACCTCTATTTGTCAGCAGTGACTTGATGGCACTCTCTACCACCACTTCCCCTTTATGGGTTTAAACTGAGATATGGTATAGTACAGTGATTAAGAGTATGAGGCAAGAAGTCTCTAGTTCAAGCCAGACATCAGCCGGAAATAACAAAATCATAGAGTTGGAAGGTTCCTCCAAGGGTCATCTAGTCCAACCCCCTGCACATTGCTCTAGAGATTCCTCATGGTATAATGGATAGCATGGGACTAAGCTCTGGGAATTCTCATTATGCTATGGAAGCTCACTGGTTGACCTTGGGCTGGTCACTCACTGTCTTGGACTAACATGCCTCACAGGACTGTTGTAATAATAAAATGGAGGATATGAGAATGACCCCGCCCCATTGGATCCCCACCGGAGAGAAAAGCTGGGTCTACATATTTAAATAAATAAATAAATAGGTAGCCTCAGGTTAGCCATGATCAGGGCTCTTTTTTTAGCAGGAGCTCCTCTGCATATTAGACCATGCCCCCCTGATGCAGCCAATCCTCCTGGAGCTTACAGTAGGCCCTGTAATCAGAGTCCTCTAAGCTCTTGGAGGATTGGCTACATCAGGGGGGCATGGCCTACCATGCAGAGCGCAGCAAATTGAGGGTTTTCCCCACACAAAATGGTGGCACGGAGAAGCTGGTGTGAAATAGCTATCTCACTCTGGAGAGAAACGGAAGCCTGGCACAGAGCAAGGTTAGTGCGGAATCAGCCTAGGTTTTTATACCTCACTTTTTTCTCCAGTAAGGAGTCCCAGAGCAGCTTACAATTTCCTTCCCTTCCTCTCTCCTTGGGAGGAAAGTGGGGCTGAGAGAGTTCTGAGATATTTGTGACTGGCTCCAGGTCTCCCAGCAGAATTCATGTGGAGGAGGAACGGAGAATCAAACCTAGTTCTCCAAATTAGAGTCTGCTGCTCTTAACCACTATACTATGCTGGCTCACCACTGAGTAAAACAGAAGCACTCCACACAAAAGGCACAAAGGTCCTGAACAGGGCTTTTTTAGCAGCAGGGACTCCTTTGCATATTAGGCCACATACCCCCTGATGTAGCCAATCCTCCAAGAGCTTACATTAGGCCCTGTAAACTCTTGGAGGATTGGCTACATCAGGGGTGTGTGGCCTAATATGCAAAGGAGTTCCTGCTACAAAAAAAGCCCTGGTCCTGATAATCTTCTTTTCTAGCCTTCCTGGAGTCAAAAAGAGGCATGAAGAATTGAACAAAAATGGTTTAGATCCAAGAAGTAAATCAATGATTGCCATTTAGATTTTAACCTCCTCGGGGCAGGGAACTTCCCTTTGCATTAGAGAGTACAGTGCCTTGCATGCTGGCGATGCTTTATGTACAAATCTATAACTAATAAAACTGCAAATTGCCTCCAACTAGGGGGAAGGTAGGCGAACGCTGTGTAGATTTAGGTCAGACTCGAATAAATAGAAAGCAGGCCCATGAAATTTTGAAATTCTCTCCCATGATCCACCCTAGCCTTTGTCATTCTCCCATTTAAATGTAAAAAGCTACTGACTGACTGGACAGAATAATTGGAGCTCATTTTTGGCACATGTCTACAAGAACCCGTCAGACCTTCAGATGGGCCGAATGCTGGAATAAATGACCTGGATAATAACTTCCTCTCATCGAACAGCATTCGGCTTACCTGCCTACCTTTACTCTGCTTCACTGCTACCCCCCCCCCCAGCCCCAGTTATCAGCTTCGGAAGCAGATGAAGGAACTGATGGAACAGTAATGTGCCTTCGAGGCATCCTTGTTGATGACCTTCATTTCTAGCAGGTCAGATTAGTTTCCTGCCCGAGAGGCACAGTATTATTGATTCATCTGCCTCTAAACAGATGCACCACTAGATATCGGCATCCTGTTTTCAGACTTTGGAAATTGAGCAGATATTTAGTGTACCTGGAAGGCATTAAGCGATGGAGGCTTCCAGCAGATATGAACAGGTGAGTCTCTCTGGAGGGTGGGGGGGCGGGGGAATGTACAAATAACCTTCCCTCCATGGAATACTTGAACAATTACCTGAATTGCTTTTGAAAGATGCTGCGTGGCCCCCAGAAAGAGCTGCCTACACACCTGCCTGCTTGGATCATTCTTTCTTCTGTAATGTCACTGAACGTGTTGTCATGGCGGCTTGTCTGCATTTTTGTACACTTTTAAGCATGTGAATGACCATAAAGGAGAAATGCAGGGCTTTTTTTGTAGCAGGAACTTTGAATATTAGGCTGCACCCCCCTGATGTGGCCAGTCCTCCTGGAACTTACAGTAGGCCCTGTACTAAGAGCTCTGTAAGCTCTTGGAGGATTTGCTACATCAGGAGGGTGTGGCCTACATGCAAAGGAGTTCCTGCTCCAAAATAGCCCCGGGGAAATTAAATTTAACATCTATAGAAAAAAGCACACCACAGCAGACAAAAGTGACTTATTTCCCTCCCTCCTTTGATTATAACAGCAGTGTCAGGATTTTTGCTGATGAGATATAGAAAATTCAAAGCTCCCAAACATCTGTAATTTAAATGATCAAAGGGGAATAGAGGTTGATGAAAATAGCAAGGTTCTGTAAGTACATATAAATAAAAGTAGTGGCCTCATAATTGGAGATTTCTATAATGTAGGCTAAGGTGGGAAACTTGAAGGCTGTGTCCAGACTGGCATTTGGCGCTGGTACGGGAAGGCGATGTGGGTGGACCAAAAAAGTACGACCAAACATGCGCATCTGCCTCCCATCCCTCTCTTGGCCCCCCCAAGGGTCATCTCAGTCATGCCGCAAAAAGCTACCAATTTTGAATGATTAGGAATGCTACAAATTTGAATGTTTCCCGACACAGGGACAGAGCCTATGTATGTTCAGTGTGTGGATGTTGACTTCAGACTTTTTGGGAGTATCACTTTAATTTGAACTGGCTGTCTGCCCATAAAACTCATACAAAAGAGAATTGTGCTCAGACTGAGAAGAATGATCCTGCTGCCTAGCTAGTGAAGATGCCTTTCAAACTGCATTTCCCAAAGAATGCTTGCTGCTGCTTTTCTTTAGTCCCATTTTAATTTTATTTTTAAAGGTAATTGTAACCTGGCTCTTGCATTCCAAGCCAAAGAGAAAATCTGTCCAAGGAATTGTCCGTGTTTATAGAAACTTTAACCAATACGGTTAAAAGTTATGATTCATTGCATGTGGTGAAAATTTCATTGTTTCAGAAAAAATAATGGAGAAATTTGGCTTTTTTTACATTTGCCATTAGTTATCAAGCACGATTATTAAAGTGACCATTTCGTTCTTCTTTGTACTTTCAAAATACTGTACTTTCAAAATCATGTATCACTATTTGACTGGGTCAACAGTTGATGGCTCAGTCAACCAAATCTTGCCCCAGTGTAAGTTCTGAACACTTCTTAATTTAACTCAGTGTGAATTTCAAGGATGAGGTTGTCAAATTGAATGCCTATCCTCAGGGGTGGAATTCTAGCAGGAGCTCCTTTGCATATTAGGTCACACCCACTGATGTAGTCAATCCTCCAAGAATTTATGAGGTTCTTTTTTGTAAGCTGTTGGCAGATTGGCTACATCAGGGGTGTGTGGCCTAATATGCAGAGGAGCTCCTGCTAGAATTCCACCCCTGCCTATCCTTCATCGAGTGTTGAAGATTACCAAGCATCTAGTTGGGGCATTGGCAGCACTGGTTCCCACTTGTACTGTTAATGGAAGTATGCCATTAATAAAAGTGTGAAGTGCCCCTTTGGATGTTTCTGTTTTTGTCCAGCACTCCAAATGTGGCAAACAATGAACATGGCAAACTTCCACAACACAGTTAACTGATAACACATCATATCTGTACATCCCAACACCCAGCTGATAAGGATGAGCGAATTTGCCTGGCTCCCATTCATCATAGTTCCTGTCAGGGCTTTCTTTTTTTTGGAACATGAACTTCTTTGCATATTAGGCCACACCCGCAATGTAGCCAATCCTCCAAGAGCTTACAGTAGGCCCTGCAATAAGAACCCTGTAAGTTCTTGAAGAATTGGCTACATAAGAGGGGTGTCACCTAATATGCAAAGGAGTTCCTGTTACAAAAAAGCCCTGGTTCCTGTGATTACCAGCAAATAGACATTCCACTCCTGCCCATCTCTTTATAATTTCCTATTTTTTTTGCCTTCCAAGTATTTTTAGAAAGTGGGTGGGTCCAGGTCAGACTCCTGACCAATGGAGATCTGATTGGCTGTGCAGAGTAAAAAAGAAAATTCAGTGACAGCCGCTACTACAGCAGGCTTCAGATTCAGCAGGAGCTCACAGAAGCACAGCTCCAGAACCTTTCTGACAGTTCCCCCTCCTCCTCCCCACCTACCTTGTCCATTGAATAGTAGGTGCAGCTGCATAACAATCCCTGGATAAAGAAAGTGGCTAGCCAGCCACCAGGAGCTTTGCCACATCCCCAGCAGCCCCCATTAACCTCTGAAGAAGCCTGTGCCATCCTTTCTCCACTTCTTATGTGATTTTGGGTGGCAGATGGCTTGCTGGCCTTTTGACTGGGGGGAGCTCGATCTTTAGCCAGCCCAAGCAGGCCTCACTTGCCCGGGGCTCTCCTTTCTTGCGTCAGGTTGCTTTTGGCTGGTGTGGGGCGGCATATGCTGATTAGTTCCACCACCTCTTTTTCTTCAAAACGACCCTTGCACTACAGTATTCATTTTATTCTGCCTCTGGTGTTGTGCCCACCATTCTATGTCAGAATTCATAAAACGTTTGGGGACCCCTGGTGTATGGGGACTCCAGGTGAAGCTTGTGTGTATTTAAAAATATCTAAGTCTGAATGCTACATTTGCAGACCTGATCAAGGTGGTTAGTCCTACATGGTTTCCAAATGATAAGATGTGTATGTAGTTCAAGATGGGGGAGGGGGCAGGGCCTTTTATGAGCAGGAGCACACAGGAATTCAGTTCTGGCTGGGTTGGAGTCAGAGGGTGTGGCCTAATATGAGGATGAGATCCTGCTGGGCTTTTTCTAAAAGAAGCAACAAACCCTGGTGGGGGAGATGGAAACACTGACTTCTGAGATCCTATGGGCTTCTGCGCATTCTGTGTTTGGTGTAGTGGTTAAGTGTGTGGACTCATATCTGGGAGAACTGGGTTTGATTCCCCACTCCTCCACTTGCAGCTGCTGGAATGGCCTTGGGTTAGCTATAGCTATTGCAGGAGTAGTTCTTGAAAGGGTAGCTTCTGGGAGAGCTCTCTCAGCCCTACCCACCTCACAGGGTGTCTTTTGTGGGGGGAGAAGATATAGGAGATTGTAAGCCACTCTGAGTCTCTGATTCAGAGAAAGGGGCAGGGTATAAATCTGCAGCCTTCTTCTCCTCCTCCTTCTTCCATAAATACATGAAAAAAAATATGTTTAAATAATAACCGCACAGTCTGTGGAATGAGATGAGTGAAAAAAGTGTCATTGGTTTTTTTAGCGTAGCATACTGGTGAGCAGAGAAACTTCGCCAGGTGCCAGAGAATTTCACAAGCCTCCTGACCAGACAGTTGCTAAAAGCTTGTCCAATGACATCCCTCTCTTCTAAACTGGCCAAAACGTCATATATACAGAGACTCCGGAGGCAAGGGAGGGTGAAGAATGAAGGAATTGTTTAAATGTGCAAAGTGTGTAGGTGTGCTAGAGGTTAAAGGCATCAAATAGATTGAAGTGAAAGCTTCTCATTTATAATCAGTTATAATCACCTCCAGTACGGGGGATCAGATTAAAATTGGACAGCAGTGGCTGAGAATTAAGCAATGCTCCCCCCCACCCCTTCCATTAACATCCTTTTAAATTACAACACTGATCACACAGCTGTGCACGGCATTCAAAGGGAGGTATATCTGTTGCAGGGAAGGTCATTCATTGACAGGCTGCAGGAGGGACGTCGACATTCTCATTGTTTCGGGGGGATCACAGGCTCCTTGAGCATTTTGCATTGGTTGAGTTTTGTTGCTGGCTTTTCAAGCAGGAGTCGATAACAGGGTTCCTTTTGTGAGTGTTGATAAGGGCCTCATATCCTTGGTGATTTTCCACACGGCAGAGTGCATTTGCATTGTTTGACTGCTGTCTTGCTTCATCCTGTTTCCTTGAATGCACATAGCTGCCTTCTACTAAATCAGACTATTGGCCTATCAAGGGCAGTGTTGTCTGACTGCCAGATTCTCAGGTGCAGATAGGGTTGCCAATCCCCAGGTGGGGGCAGGGGATCTCCTGATTTGGAGGCCCTCTCCCACTTCAGGGTTATCAGAAAGTGTGTCTGGGGGGAAAGTGTCTGCTGGGCACTCCATTATTCACTATGGAGACTGATTCCCTTAGGGTATAATGGAGAATTGATCTGCGGGTATCTGGGGCTCTGAGGGGGCTGTGTTTTGAGGTAGAGGCACCAAATTTGCAGCATAGCATATGATACCTCTCCTTAAAACACCCACCACATTTCAAAAAGATTGGACCAGGGGTTCCAATTCTATGAGCCCTCAAAGAAGGTGCCCCTATCTTTCATTATTTCCAATGGAGGGAAGGCATTTAAAAGATGCGTGGTCCCTTTAAATGTGATGGCCAGAATTCCGTTTGGAGTTCAATCCTGCTTATCACAACCTTGCTTCCGGCTCCACCCCCAAAGTCTCCTGGCTCCACCCCCCAAAGTCCCCAGATATTTCTTGAATTGGACTTGGCAACCCTAGGTGGAGGCCAGTCATATCACCTAATCCCCAAGCCTTTAAAAAATGGAGACATTTGGGAATTGAATGGGGGCCTTCTGCATGCCAAGCAGATGCTCTGCCACTGAGCCGTGGTCCCTCTTTCTCTCTGCTTTGCCCTTTGCATCAGCCATTTGCCGGTGGATGCTCAAGCCTGTCAGTGTTTGAATTCTTTAATGTTTGTGAACCCTGCTTAGTTTGAAGGATCCTCACCCGTAAAAAGCTGAGTTCAGCCGTTCCACTGAATTTTGGATGACTTTTAAAACTTTTGTTTTATGGAAGTGATTTCAGTGTTACGCCATTTTTCATTACAGTGCACTTTCCTATGACGTGTAAATTAACAATATAAAAACAACAAGCTATTAAAACAAAACGAGTACATCACTCTTATGGAATTCACTGCCATAAAGTGTAACAGTGGCCTTTAGTGTAGAGGGCTGATAAAGGGTACTAGAGGAGAAGATGAAGACGAAAACGAAGAAGAAGAAGAAGATGATGATATTGGATTTATATCCCTTCCTATATTCTGAATCTTAGAGTCTTAGAGCAGTCACAATCTCCTTTATCTCCCCCCCCCCACAAAAAAGACACCCTGTGAGGTGGGTGGGGCTGAGAAAGCTCTTACAGCAGCTGCCCTTTCAAGAACAACTCTGAGATAGCTATGGCTGACCCAAGGCTATTCTAGCAAGTGCAAGTGGAGGAGTGGGGAATCAAACCCGGTTCTCCCAGATAAGAGTCTACACACTTAACCACTTCACCAGACTGGTGACTGAATTCACCGAAATTCCTGAGAGATAAGTCTTTCAATGGGTATTATGAATGCTGGCTAGATGAAACCTCCATGTTCATGAGCAGAAACTTACTGAATAGCAGTTTATGGGGGTAGAAGAGCAGGGGAAAACATCATTATATGCGATAGGCTTGGAAAGGTGTTCTGGTTGGCCACTGTGTGAAACAGGATGCTGGACCTAATGGACCTTTCGTCTGATCTAGCAGGGCTCTTCTTATATATTCTCATATTCTAGCAAGGCTCTTCTTATATTCCTGTGTGTTCATCAAAACACCAGACTGGTGTATATGTGGGATTCATTGGAACAGCACAAATGTTCCAAGAAGTGAGAATTTCATTGGATTAGAATTATACATATTATTGAAAACATGATCAAAATATTCTGCACAACCCTAGCTGATAACATAAGTTGCCAGATGTTACTTCCAAAAAAAGAGAAGTTGTCAAAGATGGAGAATTGGTGGTGCTCACCTTCTCAAGGATAATAATAATAATAATAATAATAATAATAATAATAATAATAATAATAATAATAATAATAATAATAATAATACTTTTTATTTGTATCCCGCCCTTCCCACCAGGGCAGGCTCAGGGCGGCTCACAACATACGAATGTAATATACAATAAAACTAGGGTTGCCAAGTCCAATTTAAGAAATATCTGGGGACTTTGGGGGTGGAGCCAGGAGACATTGGGGGCGGAGCCGAGAGCAAGGGTGTGACAAGCATAATTGAACTTCAAGGGAGTTCTGGCTATCACATTTAAAGGGACTGCACAATTTTTTAAATGCCTTCCTTCCATAGGAAATAATGAAGGATAGGGGCACCTTCTTTTGGGGTTCATAGAATTGGACCCCCTGGTCCAATCTTTTTGAAACTTGGGAGGTATTTTGGGGAGAGGCACTAGATGCTGTACTGAAAATTTGGTGCCTCTATCTCAAAAAACAGCCCCCCCAGAGCCCCTGATACCCACGGATCAATTCCCCATCATTCCCTATGGGAATCGTTCATAGAGGTGCATGATGGCTCTGGGGGCGAGGCCTCCCTCGCCGGCCAGCTGGCTGGGGGAGGGGGGAAGCCTGTAAAACCGGAGGATCCCCCTCTGGTACCTGGGGATTGGGAAGCCTAAATAAAACCATACATAATAATTACAATTACAATTATAAAATCATCATTAAATCATTAACAGCTTGTATTAAAATTAATATTGTGGTGCTATAACTTAGATCTTTAAAAAGATTCAGTGGCTAAAACATGTCCAGTGAGACTTTCTTGGCTCGGTATTAGGTGAAGGCTATTTTGAAGAGATAGGTCTTACAGGCCCTGCGGAATTGGTCTAAACATCGTAGGGCCCGTACCTCCTCCGGGAGTTGATTCCACAGCAGTGGAGCTGCAATGCAGAAGGCCTGATCCCGAGTGGTCTTCAATCTGGCCCCCCTCGGCCCAGGGATATTCAGCTGGTTCTTTCCAGCTGACCTCAGTGCTCTCTGGGGTTCATATGGGGAGAGACGGTCCCTCAAGAAATTCCACGCACAAAATTTTGGGGTTTGATCTTAGCCTTACTCCAGTTCAATCTCCAGGAGAGATCACTTGGTGAAATGATTTTCCAAATTCTGCCCTAAGAATGAGTTAATTTCTTCTTATATAATATCTTTTCTGAACAGTTTTGTTTTCTGTTTGTAGTTGGTTTTGTGGAATCATTTAGATTGTCTAGGGATAGGCTTGAACCGAGAAATGAACCATAGTTCAAACAGAAACTGGGCCAGTTCATGATTTGTTTCAAACTGGTTCATTTGGTCACATCATTCCCAAACCAAAAAACAAGCCGCATTTTTCAATGGTGGTTTGATTAATTTTTGCAGTTCATTCTCCAGACAGCCAGGTGCAGATTCAGTCAGTTCCTAGGCAACACTGGAGATGGACTTGTGGAGAGTAAAAACACCCAAAGCAGTTGGACATAGCTTGATTGGCAGCTCTAGGATCCAACCATGGGCTCCCATTCTGGTCTATTGGAGCAGATCATATACCAGTATAATATTGCACCCTGACTCAGCTGCTTTCACTTTGTACCAAGAAGAGAGAAGAGTTAGTTTTGTTGTTGTTTGCTGCATGGTTGATTTAGGGGAGACTTTGAGGGACTCCTTCTCCCCTCCCTCCGAGTGGGACAATTTTTAAAACATGTCTCCCAGCTGGGAAGGTGTTCCTTGCTATGGGATCAGGGATCAAACCTGAAGTGAAAGCTGAGGTCTCATAAGGCACCTGCTTTTTTTGCGGGGTAGGGGGGGAGGTCTATAACTCAGACATCCCAGATCCAATATTTGCCAAACTTGGAGGACTGGTGGAGGAGAGCCTGCTGAAGACTTTCTGTGAGTTTGGCATCTCTAACTCTTTGAGGGGTTATTCTAATATTCTACCACCTCCCAAACTAAATGAACCAAAGGAACCATGAACCAGTTCAGGCAATCAAATGAACCACAAACCAACATGAACCACAATTTTCCCAGTTTGTGCCCATCCCTAGGATTGTATGGACATATTGTAGTTTTTAATTTGCATTCATGCACACAGATGTATGACATTTAGGCATATATGTATCATGCTTAGTTACTGACACAGAAATAACTTAGGGAAAATGTGTATTGTTTCCCAGCCCCACTCCCCACCCCTGAAAACATGCAGGAATATAGAAATAAATGAAAATAATAAAGATTGTCAGGTTTGCTTTGTACCAGGAAAGTTGCAAGACAGATTTGAGGATTAAAATAGCAGGATGAAATTGTTGGGGTTTAGAAACACTTTAGCAGAGTTGTGTGGTGAGAACCACAATAATAAACAGCCAGGCACACAGTTTAGCTTAAGAACAAAGTAGTTTACTTTCACTATGAGGAAAGGGTTACTGGGATTACTAGAAAACAAAGAAGGACTCAATATCCTTTCTAGCTTCTAAGCTACATCTCGACTCTGAGATGTCCAAACTCTAACTGCAAGGAGATCTGAGGACTTACACAAAGGGCAATAAAACTGACCAAATGGTTTCCCCCAGACCACCTCCCAAATATATGGATTAGCCAATTAGGGCATTGCTTCAATGGTCACTTTACATTTTGACACCTAGCCTGAGCGGGAAATACGTGCACACATTCTCATTGGCTCTATCTCTCACTGGCTAAGCATCAGCATGCATATACATTCATTTAATTAACTCATGACAACAGGAAGTGAAATTGCAATAGAAAACCCAACAGAAATATTTAAAATCATTGCCCTGCTTTCCAAACGCCACCCTCAGCCATAGGGATGCTTGCCTCCAGGTGGAACCTTGGGACCCCCTGGAATTACAGCTCCTCTCCAGACTACACAGATCAGTCCCCCTGGAGAAAATGGATGCTTTAGAGGATGGACTCCATGGCATTATTCCCAGGGTTGGAATTCTAGCAGGAACTCCTTTGCATATTTGGCCACACCCCCTGATGTAGCCAATCCTCTGAGTTTACAAGGCTCTTTTTTGTAAGCTCTCGGAGGATTGACTACATCAGGGGTGTGTGGCCTAATATGAAAAGGAGCTCCTGCTAGAATTCCACGCCTGCTTATACCCCATTAAAGTCCTTGTCCTCCCCAGACTTCATCCCTCAATCTCCAGGAGTTTCCCATCCTGGATCTGGCAACCCTCCCCTTCCATCTCCCACTAGTGGCCATTTGTAATCCCAACAGAAAAGTCTCTGCAACTTTCTTAAATTCATATCCCAAGATCTTAGAAATTTCTTGTTGAATCATCTGCCAATACTTTTCTGCTCTTTCACAAGTCCACCACATATGGTAAAAAGAATCTTCATGTTTTTTACATTTCCAACATCTATCTGGCATTTTGTTATTCATCTTTGCCATTTTTTAGGAGTTATATACCATCTATACATCATTTAAAAGCAGTTCTCTTTAATACTGACACGTCGAAAGCTTCATAGAATTCTTCCATAAATATTCCCAAGTTTCCATCTGTATTTCTTTATTTACATTAATTGCCCATTTAATCATTTGAGATTTCACTACTTCATCCTCCGTAGACCATTTTAAAAGTAACATATATTTTTGAAATTAATTTTTCATTGTCTCCAAGCAGAACCTTTTCCATTTCTGTTTGTTGTTTTCTTATTCCTTAAGTTTTGATATCATTATCCACCAAACTCTTTATTTGTTGCATATGGAACCAATCATATTTATTATTCAGCTCTTCAGCAGTTTTCAATTCTATTTTTCCACGTATTTTTAATAATTGATTATATGACAACCATAGCTGTTATCTTTATTACTTCAGCTGGCACTATCCATAACGGTCTTCTCTCATCTCCATATTTCTTATATTTCATCCATGTATTTAGCAAATTATTTCTTATATGATGGTGAGAGAAAAAACCGTCCATCTTCTTTTTTCCATAATACATGTATGCGTGCCAGCCAAATTTATTTCTGTGACCTTCCAGCGCAAGGAGTTTTTTATTTAACAGCATTATCCATTCTTTTATCCACACTAAACAGACTGCTTCCTGATATAATTTTAAGTTCGGTAATTGAAATCCACCTCTCTCTTTTGCATCTGTCAAAATTTTCATTTTAATCCTTGGTTTCTTCCCAGCCCACACAAATTCTGAAATTTTTCTTCGCCATTTATCAAATTGTTTACTATCTTTCACAATAGGAATAGTTTGAAACAAATACATTATTCTTGGTAGAATATTCATTTTAATTGCAGCTATTTTACCCAGCAATGACAAATTAAGTTTATTCCATTTTAACATATCTTCATCCATTTTATGCCATAGCTTCTCATAGGTATTTTTGAACAAATCACTATTCTTCATTGTTATCTCCACACCCAAATATTTTACCTTGGAGGTAACTTCACAACCCGTCAGTCTCTGTAAGGCCTGTTGCTTATTTGTTTGCATATTTTTATATAAAAATTTTGATTTTTTTTTTGTTAATACAAAGTCCTGCTAACTCCCCATATTCTTGTATTTTAGCTAACAGCAAAGGTGTAACTTGTATAGGATTTTCATTTATGAACATTATATCATCTGCAAATGCTCTGTATTTGTAAGTAAATCCTTTTATTTTAAATCCTTCTATTTCTTTATCTTCTTGCATCTGCATCAATAATATTTCAAGAGTCATTATAAACAACAATGGGGAAAGTGGACAGCCTTGTCTTGTACCTTTGCTAATTATCATATCTTCTGTAAGATCTGCGTTTATACATAGCCTCACACATTGTTCAGTATATATTGCTTTTATCATTCTTATAAAGCTTTCTCCTAACTCCATTTTCTCCATTACTGCAAACATAAAGACCCAATTTAAATTATCAAATGCTTTCTCTGCATCCACAAAGAATAATGCTATTTCCTTTTCTGGATGTCTTTCATAATATTCTACAATATTTACAACAGTTCTAATATTGTCTCTTATTTGCCTTTTGGGAAGAAACCCCACTTGATCTTCCTTTATAAAATTTATCAAATGTTATTTAAGCCGTTCTGCCAAGATTCTTGTATATATTTTATAGTCATTATTTAATAGCAAAATTGGTCTGTAATTTTTTACATTTGTAACGTCTTTATTTTCCTTTGGAATCAACAAAAATAACAGCTTCCTTCCATGTGTTTGGTATTTTCCCTTTTATTCTTATCATGTTCATCAACTTCTGCAATTTTGGTATTAACTCCTCTTTAAAAGTTTTAAAATATTTAACTGTATATCCATCTGGCCCAGGTGCCTTTCCATTTTTCATTGCGCTAATTGCTGCTTCAATTTCTATTTTTTCAGTTGGATCATTCAAAACTTTTCGCATATTTTCTGTTAAGGGTTCTATTTTTATCTTTTGTAAATACTCATCCATCTTTTCTTTATTTATTTTAACACCTTTAAAAACTTGGCATAATACTTAAAAAATTCTCTTTTTATTCTCTCTTGGCTAACCACCTCTTTTTCATCTACCACAATTTTATTAATAATTTTATTTTCTCTCTTTTTCCTCAGTTGCCAAGCCAAATATTTTCCAGGTTTATTTGCTCCCTCAAAAGATTTCTACTGCAATCTTTTCAGATTCCATTCCAATTCTTTATTTAACAAATGTCTCATTTGCGTTTGTAGTATTGTAATTTCCCTTATAATTTTCTTTTTCCCTGGCCTTTTTCTCAACTCCCCTTCTTTTTTCTTTATTTCATTTTGAATGTCCAACAACTGTTTTTCTTTTGTTCTCTTATCTTTATTATTCAGTTAATCAATATTCCTCTCATTACTGCTTTATAGGCATCCCAGACAGTCTGAAATTCAATATCCTCTTTGTCATTCATTTGAAAGAAAGCTTTAGTTTCATTTTCTAGAAATGTCACTATTTCTTTATTCTGTAGTAAATCTTCATTCAATCTCCATCTTCTCAGTTTCTTAGACAATTTTGTAATCCACGTTATTGGGTTATGATTGGCCCCAATTTTAGGTAAAATCTCTATTTTCCTTGCTATAAGACCTAAATCCTTAGTGCCCCACAACATGTCAATTCTGGAAAACGTTTTATGTCTTGCTGAATAAAAGGTGTAGTTCCGCACTTCAGGATTAACTTTCCTCCATATATCCTCCAAATTTTCTTGTTTGACCAATTCAAAAAAACCTTGGCAATTTTCCTTCTTTATTATTATTTTTTTCCCCAGACCTATCCAGTGTATTCTTAATTGTTCCATTAAAATCCCCCATTATCAAACTTGGTCATATGTCAGTTCATCAAATTGTTGTATAATGTCTTTTAAAAAAGCATCTTTTGCACCATTAGTTGTATACAGTCCCAATAACAAGGGTTTTTTTTTGCATTTAATATTATTTCTACTGCTACAAATCTTCCATCTTTATCTTTAAACACTAATTTTGGCTCCAATTCTTGTTTGATATAAAAAATCACTCCCCTTTTCTTCTGTTCAGTCAATGAATAAAATTCTAGTTCCAATTGTTTATTCCATAAAAATTTGTAATCCTTTTGTTTAATATGCACTTTTTGTAAGCAAACTATATTACAATTTTGCTTTTTAATCCAATGAAACATTGCCCTTCTTTTTTGTGGTGAATTTAGTCCATTTACATTCCAAGACAATAATTTGTAATCCATCATGATGCAAATTCTTTATGTTCCTCATAAAATCTACGCAGTTCCTGTGCATTTGTAATTGTGATTCTTTTCCCCTGGAGTTCAAAGCTCAAACCTTCAGGTATAATCCATCTAAACCTCATTGCATTGTCCCGTAATTTTTCTGTCAGTTTTTTATATGTTCTTCTGTCATTTATCACTTGCCTTGGCAACTCCTTCATAATTCTTACTCTACTGCCTCCCACTATCAATGTCTTTTCAAAATTTTTGTTCATGATCTTTCCCACCATTTCTTTTGTCATATATCTTATGACAACATCTCTTGGTAGATTATTTTTTTGGGCATAGAGTGAGTTCACTCTATACATATAGTCATACATATTTTTAGTTTCTTCAGGATCTTCCTCTAAAAATTCTGCAATTATTTTTATTATATATTCTTTCAAGTCACCATCTTCCTTTTCAGGTACTCTTCTCAGACATATCTGAGTCTCCATCAATTTACAGTAATGGATTGTCACTTTTTCTTGTATTTTTAACAAGGTGGAGTCATGTACTTTCATTCTCCCTTCTACCTCCTGCACTTTCTTAGATCTTTCCTCTGTCTCTTTTCTGAGATCTTCCATATCTTTTTTAATCTCATCAATAATTTCTTTTTTTAGATGCAGTTATCATCTCTTTCATGCCTTTCATCATTCTGGCCTCCATTGCCTCTAACTGGTCCTGCATTTTCTCCAATGAAGCAGCCCTTGTACGGGTTTGCTTGTGTTCTGAAATTTAAAAACACCAAAAATTTTGATCTCACCAAATTCAAATTTAACTATCAAGATCAAAAGATTAGAGCTTGCTTTTTACAACAAGCCTGATCTTGCCATCCTCAGAGCTTCCCAGACCGAGATATTAATTTTTAAAATTTTTTAATCCTTCAAAATGGCGGTCGCGACTTTTTGCTTCTCACTAATTTTTTTCTTTTTCCTTTTAAAGGCTTCTAAAGTCCAATATAAACAATATGTCCAATAGTATTTAAGTTCTTATCATCACCTCAATTATTTCCAACAATTTTTAATGTCATGAACACTTGCAATCTGGCTTGCAATCTTCTTCTGTCTTCCTGCCTGGCCCTCCTCCAAAATGACTGTTCCATGGCTGGAACTGCACCTGCCTTATATGTGGACAGATGAGTACATGGGCTCTCATTGTCTTCCTGGCCTTTCCCTTTCCTCTCTTGCTCAGAGATATTCTGAGAGCCAGTTTGGTGTGGTGGCTAAGTGTGTGGACTCTTATCTGGGAGAACCGGGTTTGACTCCCAGCTTCTCCGCTTGTAGCTGCTGGGATGGCGTTAGATCAGCTATAGCTCTCACAGAGCTGTCTTTGAAAGAGCATCTTCGGTGAGAGCTCTCTCAGCTCTACCCAGGGTGTTTGTTGTGGGGGAGGAAGGTAAACGAGATTATAAACCACTCTAAGACTCTGAGATTCAGAGTGAAAGGCAGGGTATAAATCCAATATCTTCTTCCAATATCAAGGGATTACCTGGGACCCTTACCAAGGGCCTCCTCCTCTCCCAGCATCAGTGATATCCAGCCAGCATGAAGCCCTCTTCTGGCTCTTCCTCTTGCAATTGCAGAGACTCTCAAGATCACCCCTAAGAGGGACTGCCTCCCTCTTGGTGTTTCACAGCAACAGGAACCAGATTGCTCGTGTTTTTTGCCCTCATTGGTCATGAGAGCAGCCCCCCTCCAAATTTCATCTCACGGAAGCTAATTTTTTTTTTAAAAAAACCCTGCAGCTATTTTTATTTGCCATATTTTAATTCCTGCCCTTATCTTCTAAAGCTTTTGTGTCTTCTTTGATGAGACTGTAATTTGGATTTCTTTGTTTTAAGCTATTTTAGTCAAAGGCTTAAAAATAAATCAATTTGATATTCTCCTGCATGGATAAAAGATAGAAAATGGTTTACCATTTGCATGATACTAGGATTTGATAAGATAGGAGTAGAGTGGAACTGAATCATACCCCCCCTTGTTTCTTTCTAGAATGCCCAACTGATATACAGTAGAACTCCAGCAGGCTGAACATAGGGAATTTCCTTGTATCGTCCCAGGCTGTGGGACCATCTAGCTCAAGAGCCAAGAGCCCTTTGATTCTTGTCCTCCATCTTGTGCTTCCTGGCCATGGCTGTGATTATAGAGCCAAGATAAGAAGAGCAAAACTAAGATGCTGCAGAAGGCAGTGGTCTTTGTCCCAATCTGACCTTCCTGTCATAACCTGGGACGTTGAACATATGAAGCTGCCTTATACTGAATCACACCCTCCGTCCATCAAAGTCAGTATTGTCTACTCAGACTGGCAGCGGCTCTCCGGGGTCTCAAGCTGAGGATTTTCATGCCTACTTGCCTTGACCCTTTTTATTTGGAGATGCCGGGGATTGAACTTGGGACCTTCTGCTTACCAAGCAGATGCTCTACCACTGAGCCACCATCCCTCCCCTTCTGCATGCAATCCAGGGGCTTTCTCCTATTGTTCCTTCCCTGCACAAGAAATTTATTTTCAGTTCTAAAACACTTTCCTTTGAGATTTTAAAACTGAGGAATGTGGCACATTCTATGGAGATGAGACTATTGGGTGACTATAAGAAGACAAGCTGGTTTCTCCAAATGGAGGTAGGTCTGCCAACTGGCCATTCTTGGCCTGGAGATTCCCTGAAATTAACTATGGAGATCAGTTCTCCTTGAGGATATGAATGCTCTTGAGGGTGGACTTTGTGGCATTAGACCCTGCAGATCTCCCTCTCCCCACCAAACCCTGCGCTCCTCAGGCTCCACCCCAAATCTCCATGAATTTCCCTACCTGGAGTGGGCCATCCTAAATGGAGAAACCACCATGAGTCAGGACTTTCTCCCAGAACAGAGAGGATGAGAAAAGGGATACGAATAAAACCAGGGCCAAAAGAATAAGAGCACAAACACTGCACAGGCATGTGTCAATTAAGATCACAGGTTACAACAGACTCCGAAACATCTGGACCACCTCTTGCATGAACCTAAGATCTGTTTTTCTATAGAGCACCCAGCTGGAACAGAATAGAAAAAATTCAAAGATCGTTAAAGCACTTGAAATGTTTTTGATTTTTTAAAATGTTTTTTTATGTCTTAATGTAATTTTATATTCCATGTATTTATATGAACATGTAAGTCGCCTGAGCTTGCTTTCACGGGAAGGGCAGGATAGATAGATAGATAGATAGATAGATAGATAGATAGATAGATAGATAGATAGATAGATAGATAGATAGATAGATAGATAGAGTAATCTAAAGACTTTCAGCAGGCAGCACAATGGGCATTCTGACTCTAATACATATCACTTTTCAGCAGTGTTCCCTCTAAGCTGAGTTAGTGTGAGCTAGCGCACCGATTTTTAGCCTCCAGCTCACACATTTTTGTCTTAGCTCAGGAAGGATGGTCCCAGAGTACACTACTTTATGCAGTAGTTCACAACTTTAATGCCAGCAGCTCACAAAGCAGAATTTTTACTCACAAGACTCTGCAGCTTAGAGGGAACATTGCTTTTCAAGTATTTCTTTCATCACACTCCCCAAAAATGTTTCTTCTAGGACTGAACTTCAACAGTATTGTCAATAAGCTGTGAGAGCAGCTTAACAGTTTTACTCTTGTGAATAATTATACTTAAACAAGGCTGTCGTTCATTTTGGAAATTAAATATAGATTTAGATCAAAATGTTGCAAGTTGGGCCTTGGCCCCATCTGTGCAACTAATATTTTTAATTTGTTTTGCAATCATTCCAGAGATGAGCTGAACTGGAGGACACATCACTTTAAAAAAAAAATCCCTTAAAACCTTTAAACACACAAATAAATAGAGGTAACTGCTTTGTGAATGAATTTTTCATTACAGTTTGGTAAAAAATAATAATCCCTGGCTAACAACTTCAAATCCCCCCCCCCCAAATTATGATGTATCATAGTCCAAAATATTACAGAATAACCTCTTGCTGGTTTTGTAAGACTATTTTTGTTGATATTCCACATGAAGAAGAAGAAGAACCTGCCCTTCTCTCAAAATCAGAGACTCAGAGGGGATCACAATCTCCTATATCTTCTCCCCCCACAACAGACACTCTGTGAGGTGGGTGGGGCTGAGAGGGCTCTCACAGCAGCTGTTCTGATGACAAGGACAACTCCTGCAGTAGCTATGGCCAACACAAGGCCATTCCAATAGCTGTAAGTGGAGGAGCGGGGAATCAAACCCAATTCTTCCAGATAAGAGTCCGCACACTTAACTACTACACCAAACTGGCTGGCTGTACATGCACAGACATTTTGTACTGTCTTCCTATGATCCTCTGCTATTTCAGAACCATCCACTAAACCGCAGAAGGCAAAGTCGGTAGAGAAACCAATTGTTGTTATTAAAAGGAAAAAATGGAAAGGAGTTGCACAAGACGCTCTCTTAATGTAATTTAAGATAAAAGAATGGGAGCAATACCATACTGAACGTCTTTGCGCAGTCTCCAGTTAGGAATTCTGCTCCTTTCCATTATGCACAAATAGGGTGGCCAGGTTCCCCCTGGCCACCAACTGGAGATAGGGGGAGGGAAGGGTTGTCAGATCCAGGTTAGGAAACTCCTGGATGTTTGGGGATATAGCCTGGGGAGGACAGGGACCTCAGTGGAGTACAGTGTCATGGAGTCCACTTTCCAAAGCATCTGTTTTTCTCCAGGGGTACTGATCTTTGTAGTTTGAAGATTAGATGTAATTCCCTGGGATCCCCAGGTTCCACCTGGAGTCTGACATCCATATAGACAAAAGTAATGAAATTATGGGATCTACATTTGGCTAGTGTTGACATTGGAGAATGGCTCTGTTCGACAGCTATAAGTTGAGGCAGGTGCTAGAACAATCCATCTTGCTTCTTTTTCTTTTCAAATTTTTGAAACAATCTCTTCTTGATTAAAATTGGACAGGGCCTAACAAAGAGGCTTCTGTCCTGAGAAGAATACTAGCCTTGAAGAGACCGTCTTATCTGGCCTTTACCATGATACAAATGTACCCTTAAGATGTATTTTTTTTTTATTTTACAATACTGAAATCGCAACATTTCTTCCGTCAGAACCCTGCATAAGAAAATGATCATCATTTCAGGGAGACCTGTATTATTTGCTGCACAAAAGAAAGCCATGGGCACCACCCACTCCCAGCGGGACAAGTCGAGGAATCCCATCTCTTTAATACTTGCCATGGAAACCACTCTCATTATGTATGGAGGGCAAGGCCTGATAGACAGCAGGGAAAACTATAATGGCTCCAGCTATCAGCTATAGCATCACTGGAGATGCTTTTGCAATTGGACCTTTGATTTATTTAACTGTTGAGTGTCATTAGCCAGTTCAGCTCATCATCCCTTCATAACCAGATGATGTTCCTTGCCCAGGGTTAGACAACGCCTACCGTAGCACAACTGAGCCATGAGAAACCCTGTAACTGGTCTGGAAAGCTTGTGACTGAGTACACTAAATGTAGTTACAAATTTCAGTGAGTCATTTGGTTGACAATCTTCTTGTTTTTATGGTTCTAGGTAGACAGCACATACATTTTCTAAATAAGATATATATTTGATACTTCCTCCTCCCAAAAATACATTTGGAAACCCTGGTAAGAGATGCCATGTTGGCTGTTTAAGCAGTGACCATGTGCTGAGCAGCCATCTGTTTATACACCATGACCGATTTCACATTAGGCTTGTTCTGCATGGAGAGCCCTTTTGCTACTGGGGCTTCTCTCTGTTTTCACACAAGTTGCCTCAGAGCTGCGAGTTGGCATGCCGCTATTCCACAGCAAGCAGAAACCACTTGTCAGAGGATCTCACTTGCTGAGGAATAGCAGCGTGCCAACTCGCAGCTCTGGGGCAACTTGTGCAAAAATGGAGAGAAGCCCTGGTAGCAAAAGGGCTCTCCACCCAGAACAAGCCTAATGTGAAATCGGTCCATGTTTTCCATTACAAGGGGAAGCCAGTTTGTTCCCAAGAACATTTCACCATAGTAAATGTGGACAAAGTTGTAACATCTATCAAGTAGAGGGATCCTCAGGGTGGTGCCCATGGATACTATGGTGCCCACCGACACCTGTTCTGGTGCCTGTCAATTAGGGATGGGCACGAACTGACTTACAAACCAAAGCTCATGACAACCTGGACTGGTTTGTTGGCTTGTAAACTGCAATCATGCTGTTTGTGAACCACTCATGAACTGCCACATTTTTGCGGTGGTTCATTGGTTTGTAGAGACCTACATGCCCTCCCTTCACTGAGTAAAATGAGGTGTTGGGCAGAATGCCTCAGCAAGTGAAGGAAAGGCATTTAAAAATGCTACCCCCTACAGAAGCTCCTCCCAGCTCATGTACCGATGAACCAATGAACCAGTTCAGGAAACTGAAAAGTTTGTGATTTGTTGTTCATGGTTTCTCATGAACCATGAACCAGTATGAACCTCCAGGTACTCAGTTCATGCCCATCCATATAACCAATTGTTTTTTTAGGAAGCAGGCAAGGTCAGGTAGGGCTTTTGCCCAGGAAGGCTTCTGACTGACAGAGCAATATCCAATGATGGAAGGAGACAGGCCACTCAGATCACTGATGTGAGGATACAGTCTGAAAGGGAGGATGGTGTATGCTGTGGTGGCAGCTGTATACCCAATCAAATCTCCAGTAGTCAGTCAGAAGCCTTGCTGAGCAAAAACCCCACCCTTTGTTGTCTTTACCCTCTTCTGTGACTAAACCTCTAGATGATGGCTGGGGTTCTCCTGGGAATACATTTGGATCAGTTCATCTGGAGAAAATGGCTGCTTTGGAAGGTGGAGTCTTTGGCATTATACCCACTGAAGTCCCTCCCTTCCCTGAACTCCACCCTCCTCAGGCTCCACCCCAAAAATCTCCAAGTATTTCACAGCCCAGAGCTGGCAACCACATGCATTGGGTCTTCAGCTGTGTTATAGCCTGTCACCATGCATCTAGAATAGCCTTCAGAAAAGTGCTATATTTCTCAAAGCTGTTTTCCCTTTGACTTATCTGCATCCTGCCATTGTTGAATCCTGGTGGGAGCAGGATGTGAAAGGCAGAAAAGTCTTCATTCTGTTACAAATGCCGGAGTTCATCAAAGCCATGGGTCTTTTTCCTTCCTCCTTCCCAGCCAGTTTCCCCATCAGAAACCTTTTTGCTTATATATCATTCCCAAGTTTCTTGAGATGTTCTCCTCTAGAAGAAGATGGTTGGAGATCTCAACCACCCTCATGGCCTGTAGAGAGAGTGTTTTATGGAGTACATATCAAGCACTCCTCTCTTTAGCTACTCCTAGTCTTGCCATTAATCCAGTGCTGTTGAAAGCACAACCCATTTGTGATTGTCCCACATCTGTTTAATACAGTTGGACATGTTAAGTTCACCTGTCAGACACTTTTGCTACAAAATTCATGACATCCTTAGTCTGGTCCACATGGATCAAACCGGTGAACAATATTTCTGCAACTGGGTGGCAGCCTGGCCCCAAGGAGTCTGAGTGGCGGGTGAGGACCTCTGGCAACTCAACTGGAAGTAAAGATGGTTGGGCCAGAGGAGGTGAACTGATGCCTCTGAGAGGGTGGGAGAAGGATAATTGGCTGAGTGGATTTAAAGCTGGCCTGGGAACACTTGGAGGGGAGGGGATGAGGAAGACATGGTAGGAAGTGCTCACAATAACAGAGAGGCCAGAGCTGGGAGCAGGAGTGGTGAGGGAGAGCTGCCTTCCAGAAGGTGGTGAAACTTCAGAGAACCTGGAGGTGAAGGACCATGGAGCTGCAGAGGAAGGGCTCTTAGAGAACAATTGCCCTGCCCTCTTGAAGGAAGGAGCGAGCAGTGCAGTAGGGTGGCTGGTTGAGAGCAATGTGGCTTAAAGGCATAGCAGCCACAGCTGAGAGGACAGTCTGGGACCACTCGAGTCAGAGTCCATGAACAGTAGGTACAGTTATTCCATTAGACTGATTGTAGGGCTCAAGGACTTGGAGCATTAAGGCAGACTATGGGGTTGATAATCACAAGTGCTGAGTTGCTGGAGCCTGTGAGGGAGAAGACAGATACATACATGGTTTATCAAGGCACGTACGCTGTGGCCAAGGAAGATTATAGGTGAATAACCTGGCAGGAAGCTGCAAAGGGGATCCCCTGGTCTGAAGCCATGTGTAACATTACATCATGCTGATAGCTAGTGAAGAGAATTGTTTCATCTGATGTCTTGGTTGGTGTAGGTTTCATGAGGAGTGGACCTCAGCAGGGAGTCATGGTGGCTCTCAGCATCCCTACCTACAGGTTGTCCTGATATTCCATAGAATCAACGCCGATTTGGTGTAGTGGTTAAGAGTGGAATCTGGGAATCTCTAATCTGGGAGAACTGGGTTTTGATTCCCCACTCTTCCACATGCAGCTGCTGGGTGATCTAGGGTCAGTCACAATTTTCCCAGAGGTGTTCTCTCAAGAGCAGTTCTCTCAAAAGCAGTGTCTGTTATGGGGAAAAGAAGAGAAGGAGTTTGTAAGCCACTCTGAGGCTCAGAGTGTAGGGCAGGGTATAAATCCTCCTCCTCTTCCATTTCACAGCCAATGGTAGCCAAAGGCCTTCCCCAATCCTCCACTTACAGCTGCTGGAATGGCCTTGGGTTAGCCATAGCTATCACAGGAGTTGTCCTTGAAAAGGCAGCTGCTGTGAGAGCCCTCTCAGCCCCACCCACATCACAGGGTGTCTGTTGTAAGGCGAGAAGATTCAGGATATTGTAAGCCGCTTTGAGTCTCTGATTCAGAGAGAAGGGTGGGTACAAATTTGCAGTCTTCTTCTTCTTCCTGACTGTACAGCTCTACTTTTATGCTTGGCAACTGAGCCAACCGTCACTGGAAGCTTCATCATCCTTACCTTTATTATAATGTGGTCTTTATACCTGGGGAGTTTTGAAAAGTTCTGCCCTCCTGTAAAGCCTTGGCCACTGTACGAGGCAGAAAACCAGCCTAAAAGACCAGAGGTTCTTGTAGCTATTCCAAGGGATCCACACAGCCAGTGATTTTATACCAGGGAAATATCAAAGCATGTCATCCCAATTGTATTTGATATATGTACTCTGTCACAGTGTAAACTGCTGAAGCAATGAGGCCATCATGATTCATGTGGCGAATATGCTTGAGTTACCTTCGGCAGGGGGGAAAATATCAACATTAGGTCAGCAACCTACTGAACACAGCAGGGACTGGCAATCCATGATGCACTCTGTCCATATAGAGGTGAAAAGGTACAAACATTCCTAATGGCACCAGGAGAACATATCTGCTTTCGAGCAGCAGGCGGCCCGTGGGCATAAATATAGACTGAAGAAATTCTAGGAAGCACTGGAAGGGGGGGGGGGGGTTGGAAATTACAAGAAAAAAACATTTCAGCACAGCCTGAGTAAAAAATGTGAAGGCTAAAGGGAGTAGTGGCACATTCAATCGATGGTCTTCCTGATAGTCATCCAGACCAACTGGTTGTTTGCAGCTCTGTTGTTGGTGGGCTTCATTGAGCTTTCATTTACGGTCAAGCAGGTACTCTAATTTTACTATCCCACCCTTCCTTTATACAAATGAATATTCTCCTCTGGCTCAAGATTTAGATATCCTAACACAAACCCACTCCAAGGAGTTTCTGGCTTCCCCAGTTCCAGTCTTCTCCCTCCACCTCCCCCCCTCTATGATTCTCTCTTGTTCACCTTCCAGTTCCACTCCACTCCACTCTTCCCTTCTTTTCTGTATTGTCTTTTTTCCATGCTGCTTCTCTTGCCTTCTTGTATGCTGTCCCTGACTGTTCTGCCTTCTTCAAGTCCAACCCATGTTGCCTTCTCTCCTTTCCCTTTCTTTTTCCATTTCCTTTATTAGCTTCTATGACCAAAGGTCTTAAGTTCAACCAGAATGTATCAATTATCAAACACACGACCATTTCTTTTTTTTTTTCTATGTGACCCAGCAAGAGGAATGGAAACATGTTTGAGAGGCATCATGTCTGGATGTGAAGAGCTCACCCCCTAATGACATTCCTCCCCCCCCCTCCCATGCTGGCTCATTGAGTGGTTTGCTGGAGCTCTGGGTGTATATGGTGGAGGAGCCAGTGATCTTTCTGGAGGATTTCAGGTTGGAGTGGTGGAGGCCTTGGGATGCCTACCTCACGCAATGCAAGTACATGGCTTCTGAGTGAATAGCAGTGTTCAGTGCTGTGATCCAATCAACAGATTGGCAACTCCTGAATTTCTGCCTCCTTCTCATGCCCTTTAGTAAGGGCAAGAGCTCCTCTGCCCCCTACAGTAGTAAGGATGATCCTCCAGAGATCTGCTGCTCCCCAACAAAAAACAAAAAAAATCAAACTCTAGTTTGCCTGGGAGTTTGCTTTCCACTGCAAAAGAATAGAGTTCTCTGATAGCAGAAGTGGCTTTTTGCAAAAGGGATCTTTTAGGCAGACCCCAATTACCAGTCCAAGGGCAGGAATGCAGGGATGGCAGATGTTTACTAGCATCTCTGGAGTCAGAATAAAGTGTACTGCCAGCAGTCTGCTGTGATATTGCTCAACGCACCCTCCATTTTCATTTCCAGTGGTTTCCTTTGCACATTTCTTTGTTCGTCCGCACTCCACACCCGATGGTAAATATTCTCGATCCCCCCCCCTCAATAAATATCATTTTGAGGAAGATTCTTAAAAATTATTCAACCTGCAAGTAAACTCCCCGTTGCGACAGCATCTTCTGGTTTTGAACAACCAGCCTCGTGCCGCCGGTCCCCGAGTAAGAGAGTTTCTGCCTCGTTCTCCCCCATCCCCTGTTTACTGACAGATGTTTCATAACAGCAGCCATCACCGATGGGAAGAGGTTGTGTCAAGATAACTTATCCTGGGGGGCTATTAGTCTCTGATCTGAGATATGCCGGGAGGAATGTGTGTGTGTGTGGGGGGGAACCAAGCCAATGGTAAGCACCAGCATCGAAGCCATTTATCACCTACTGCTGCGTGTGGAATAAAAGGATTCGCTTTGAAGACAGTCTATTATCGGCTTCTCGCTGGCTTCATGCTGTCATCAGTTTTTTCCCCCCAGAAGTCAATAAATTTAGGAAGGCCACATTTGGAGTGTAAGTACTGTTATACTTCTAAGTTTATATATTGCTCTTTTATTTACAGCTGCTTTGCCCATTTTTCAGGCAGAGAATAGTTCATGCATTTAGGAATTTGTAGCTGCTTTTCACTCGGAGTCTGCATTTCTTCTTTTTCCTTCCATAACATCAAAGTTGCAAATGTTGGCATGACAGGGGGAGTGGGGGAAGGTTGATGGTCAGATTCTCTGTTGCCAAAGTTCTACAAACAGGTTTGGAGGAGAATAATACATTTGATGGCTGTTTTGGTCATGCCGGTTGCTTGACGCCATTGGGGAAGGGATGTAAGCAATAGTGCCACACTGAAATTTCAGGCACTTCACAATTTTCAACGTGAGTGGTGCCCAGGGCTTTTTTTTGTAGCAGGAACTCCTTTGCATATTAGGCCACCCCCCAATAGCCAATCCTCCAAGAGCTTACAATAGGCTCTGTAAGAGCCCTGTAAGCTCTTGGAGGATTGGCTACATCAGGGATGTGTGGCCTAATATGCAAAGGAATTCCTGCTACCCAATAAAGCCCTGGCTGTGCCATTTTGTAAAAGCAAAAGGGTCCACACACCCTGACCTGGATGACCCAGGCTAGTCATCCATATAGTCAGATCTTAGAAGCTAAGCAAAATTGGCCCCGTAGGGTTTTCAAGGCAAGATACGTTCAGAGGTAGTTTGTCATTCCCCACTTTTGTGTTGCAACCATGGACTCCCTTGGTGGTCTCCCACCCAAGTATTAAACAGCATCAGCTCTGCTTTGTTTATGAGATGTGATTCGATCTGGCTAGCCTAGGCCATCCAGATCAGGGTCTAGTTGTACATCGCTACCCATAACTTGTCAGGGCAGAACATAGATCAAGATGCATAGTTGACTGTCTGTTCCAATGAATTCACACCCTGATGATGAACAACATCCACGTTTAAGTGTGCATTCTAATCAGCAAATCCGGTGATAGTACCACTGGCTAAATTGCCTTGGTCAAGAACCCATATGCTCTGTTCTCCCAAAACTTGCCACGATGTAAACAGAGAACTGATTTGAGTAGGCTGCAGTCAATCAAGACCTGCTGGTCTTGATTAGTTTATGGAAGCTGTAAAGATATATCTGTGCAGTTTGATACTTCTGCTGTGCACTCCTTCATCTGAGAAGACAGTGGACGGCACCGGATGCCATAAAGTCTGCAAGGAACACCAACAGAAAGAGTCTCTAATGTGATGTTGATCAATACCCCATGAACAGTTTTGCTTCCTCCACCCCATTCCAAGTTATACAAATGGTGTGCTAGTTCATTGTAACAGCTCTCAGTGCCTGAACAGTGATGTCTGAGCTTTTTTGTTGTTGTTGGTTTGGAAAGATATATTGCACTGTTATCAGACAATTAGTGTTGCTGTTGTTGCAGGTAACAAGGAACGCTTTCTGCAAAGTAGATAACGTCCATCTTCTTAGCTGTAATAAAATGTTACTGCACCATAGGATGCTCTAATATTCACACTAAACTGTATGATAAAAATAACCCCACCTGTGTCTGGGCTTCAGTAAGGGTGTCTGGTGGGCTGGCCCTAGAAGACATCCTTGAGTAAAGCTCAAGGGTCTGTTTTGTTGTGAGTACATGTGTCAAAATGCAAGACAGGTAAATGAAACTACAATTTGATTTTGGCTGATGAACACATTACGCTATTTTATACTGTAGCAGACCATTGGTCCATCAAGGTTGGCATTGTCTATTTATTGTAGTATTGTAGTGGCTCTCTAGAACAGTGGCCCCTAACCTTTTTGGACCCAGGGACTGGCCCCAGGGCTGGTATGCCCACCGTGGCCCCAGGGCCGGCAAGGTGGGAGCACCAAATCCCCCCCTGTGGTGCCTCCTCTTCCCTCCGTTTTCACAAGTTAAGGACAGAAAAGGGGTGGTGAAGTGCCCCTCTGGCTTTTTAAAGGTCAACACCCCCAACCCCGCTGATCAGCTGATCGGTGGGGGAAACCATGGCAACAGCATTGAGGGACCCACTGAAAAAGCAGCGCTGCCTTTGCCTCCTCTTCACTTCCTTCCCACACCCAGGAAGGAAGTGGGGAGGAGGCAAGGGCAGCATGGTTTTTTCAGCGGGTTCCTCACCACTGCTGCTGTGGTTTCCCCCGCCAATCAGTGAGGGGGATTGGCCTTTAAAGAGCCGGGGAGGCTAGGCTTCCCAACCCTCCCGCCCTGGCAGGGGACCCCAGGATTTCCACCCTCTTCCCCCGCTCCCCAAAAAAACGGAAGAGGGGGGAGGGGGGAAACGGCGCTGGGGAGCATGGTGAGCCACCCGATCCTGGAGCGGGCGAGGCCACCGCGCCGCACCACTGACACCCCCTCCCCGCCCACCGCAGCTGCTCCTCCGAGATGGGCCCAGGCTGAGCCCATCTCGGAGGAGCAGCCAAGAGGCGGCAGCAGCGCAGGCAAAACCAGCGAGGCAAAACCAGAGAAGGGGAGGGTGGAGGCAGGCCAGGAGCATGGCGAGCCGCGAATCCGGGCCCTTCTAGTACCCGGACCCGCGGCTTGCCACGCCCCTGGCCCGCCTCCACCCCCCCTCCGATTCCACCCCAGAGACGGAGCAGAGCGGGCTTGGCCGCCACGCTGCTGCCGCCCCCCCCCCTGCCCCACCGCAGCTGCTCCTCCGAGATGGGCTCAGCCTGAGCCCATCTCGGAGGAGCAGCCACGGCGAGCCGAGAAGAGGCGGCAGCCGCGCAGCGGCGTCGCCCGCTCCGAGATGGGGCAGCTCGCCACGCTCCCCGGCGCCGTTTCCCCCTAGCTCCACCCCAGTGTCTCCTGGCTCCACCCCCAAAGTCTCCTGGCTCCACCCCCAAAGTCCCCAGATATTTCTGGGATTGGACTTGGCAACCCTAGGGGAGGCACTTCACCGCTCCTTCCCTGGCCTTAAACCTGTAAAAACAGAGGGAGGAGGAGGCAGTGTGGGGGGCGAGGGTGAGGCTGCACAGCACCACGAGGGGCAGGGCAGTGGGGCTGCATGGTCCAGTTGCTAACAGGCTATGTACCGGGGTTTGGGATCCCTGCTCTAGGGCCTCAGACAGAAGTACAATACCTACTGTCTTGATCCATTTAATTGGAGATGCCAGGGATTGAACCTGGGAACTTCTCTGTGCAAAGCAGCTGCTCTGCCACAACCCCTCCCTCATTTTGTTCAACAGAAGAAAATTCACGGATCGACTAGCTTGCTCCAGGGAATCATTTCCAGGGGATTTGGTTGCTCCCTTACGCATATCCTCATAAGTAAACAAACTCTCATGCTGCATGTAAAATATGAATGCATTTTCCCCTATATGAAAGTTAATACTTGTGTTCCTTCTTGATCCAGGCTTCAGCAACTGACAATGACCTACTTTCAACATTTAAAAAGTACACAGAAACAGATAAACTTTCTAGCCAGCCGTATCTGTGAAAGATTCCTACATTTATTTCTTAGCTATGGTGCTGACGAGGAAATTGCCCCAAGGGAAAATAGCCCTGCTGGGAAGTCGTCAGCCATTGATTTCTTTTTGCTTGTCCAGAGTTTGTGGTTCTTTTTGTCCGGTTGGATTAATTTGCCTTATCCTTACTGAGACGAATGATAGGGAGTCCATACAAATTAATCCATTTTCGTAACAACCTATGAAATCCTGTAATACTGCATTTCATTTGCTCTGGTAGGAGCAAGTTTGAGCAAATATTCCTTTCTTTTAAATATATTTGATAATGTTTTGGTCAGTGCTTTTGGGTTGCTGCTTTTTTGTTGTTGGCTTTCTAGTCTGATTTCTTGAAAATGAATATTTTCCCACTTGTTTCATTGAAGTCCTGCCTGGAAATACAGCAGCCTCACTTGGTGAAGAAGGCTGGTTTCAGCCATGCTACAACTCTTCTGCTGCCTCAGTTGTACCCGTAAAACGGAAGAGTGCTGCATAGATGAGCGCGGGCCTCAAAGTTTACTATAAGGCTTTTCACATGTTCAAGAAAATGACAAGTAGGGGTGCGTGATAGAGATTTAGAAAAAGAGTTTGCTTCCTCTTCCCCGAGTTCAGGGGTATACAAGTGCCAGTAAATTCAGAGCAGACAAATTAAATACTTTCCTCACACCAGGGCTTTTTTTGTAGCAGCAACTCCTTTACATTTTAGGCCACTCAGCCCAGATGTAGCCAAGAGCTCCAAGAGCTTACTGTAGGCCCTACAATAACAGTCTTGGAGGATTGGCTACATCCGGGGTGGGTGGCCTAATATGCAAAGGAGGTCCTGCTACAAACAAAAAGTCCTGCCTCACACCAAGCATAAATTAAGCAGAGGTGGCCAATGGTAGCTCTCCAGATGTTTTTTGACTACAACTCCCATTAGCCCCAGCCATTAGCCATGCTGGCTGGGGCTGATGGGAGTTGTAGGTGAAAAACATCTGGAGAGCTACCGTTGGCCACCCCGAATTAGGGTTTTCAACCTCCTGGTGGCAATTGGAGATCTTGCAGAATTGAAACTTGTCTCCAGGGGTCAAAGATAAATTCACACGGAAAAAATGGCTGCTTTGGAAGGCACTGTAACTTGTTAATGCCCCACCCCTCTCCAAACTTCATCATTCCCAAATTCTACCCCTCAAATCTCCAGTTATTTCTCAACTCAGAGTTGGCAACCAGAGGCATAATTATGTCATAGCACTTACATCTTAGTAACGATCAGGTCTAAGGGGTGGGGTTACAATTGCCAGCTCTGGGTTGGAAAATACATGGGGATTTTAGGGTTGGAACCTGGAGAGCGTGGATTTGGGGATGGGAGGGACCTCAGCAGGGTCCAATGCCATAGAGTCCACCCTCCAAAGCAGCAATTTTCTCCAGGGGAACTAATCTCTGTAGTCTGGAGATCAGTTGTAAAAGCAGGGGATCTCTATGCCCCACTTGAAGGTTGACAAGGGAGGTCAACAGCAGGGGGTGGCTTTGACATCTGTTTCCTTGCAGGCCATCTGCTTGGCAATTGTGAGAACCCATATGCTGGACTAGGTGGACCAGTAATCTGACCCGGCAAAGATCTTGTGTTCTTATAATGAATATGTATCCCCCTGTCCAAAAGTTAATGTGACTGGGGAGAAGGTTCTAACCTTGATCCAACCAATGACTAACAGGACAATCCAAAGATGAGGTGGTAGTGGTGGAAAGTGCCATCAAGTCACAGCTGACTTATGGCAACCACTGACTGGGTTTTTAAGGCAAGAGACATTTAGAAATGGTTTGACACTGCATTCCTCTGTACCACAACCCTGGTATTCCTTGGAGGTCTCCCATCCAGGGCTTTTTTTCTGTAGCAGGAACTCCTTTGCATATTAGGCCACCCACCCCTGATGTAGCCAATCCTCCAAGAGCTTACAGAGCTCTTAGTACAGGGCCTCCTGTAAACTCCAGGAGGATTGGCTGCTTCAGGGGGTGTGACCTAATATGCAAAGGAGTTCCTGCTACAAAAAAAGCCCTGCTCCCAACCTAATACTGACCAGGTCTGACCCTGTTTAGCTTCAGGGATATATAAATACAAAAGGTTTTTATAGTTAGGTTTGATCATAATACAAGATTGAAAACATCATATGCGTATCACATGTTTACTGCAAATTATACACTAGAAAATAGAATAGAAGAGCCAATCAAATATAAAAATAACAGTAATAATAATAATAATAATAATACCTATTATGAATGTCAGAACATATGGTGAAGCTAGATGAAGTGTTATTTCTCCTTGAAATAGCTTTTAACATTAAGATATTTTACCATAAAGTTTACTCATTTACAACAGCAGGTATTTACTCCTTGTGAGGTAAAATATAGTAGAATGGGAGACCAGACAGCATAGAAATAATAAGAAGAGAGAGGACACTTAAGTTGAGCTATGTTGGCCATAACCTACTTCTGAGACCTATGAGTATTTTGGCCACAACCTACTTCTGAGACCTGATGAGACTGGGCTATCCTGGGCTATCCAAGTCAGGGCAAGTAGAGTTATACCCTTCTAAATCCATTGAAATCAATGTTCTTAGAAGATTGTAGCCAGGGCTTGAATTCAGCAGGAGCTCACAGGAGCACAGCTCCTGAACTTCCAGCCAAGGTCTCCATGCAGTGGGGAGTTCTTTCCCCGTTGCACACAGATCCTGGGGCATATGAAAATGGGATATGTTACTGAGCTCCTACACCTTTTTTTCTACCTTTCTTTGGTGCGGTTTTAGATGCTGCAGTCCTAACAGGAGCTACACCTTCTGTTAGGACTGCAGCATCTAGCCTCCCCCCTGCCCCTCGCAAAGAGAGGCTTTGAAAAACAGTGCTTCTTGCCTGTCACCTGATACTGAAATTCACAAGACTGAATATAGGGTAGCTTTGGATTCTAAGGAAACCCAGAGTTCGATGACTCATCTCATTTGCTGCATGCCTTCAGCATTGCTCCTTATCTTAAATTAAAACAGTCCATTAATTGTCCCTTCAGTGACAGAGAATTGCACAGATGGAGCTCCGGTCAGGATTTAGCTGGGTGCCAGGTAATTTAAGTAGTCAGCAAACCATGAATTCCAGACGGAGAGCGCTCCAGGCACTTCAGTTTTTTTGCTTTCCTTTTGTTGCAAGAAACTATTGTTTTAATTTGAGCTGAATTCGGTCTCCAAGGGCTGGCCTTTGCGTCCTTCCATTTCTGCACCCATGGAACATTTGCAGTGCACCTTCCCTTTCTGCCGAGTTGCATTACTGCTTGGCTGAGATCATCTGCCTAAGCACCATAGCAGGAGATGAGCCCGTGATGGGGATCTATGCATCTACTGCACACTGGGCAGGGATTTTGGCAGAGTGGTAAAACTGCAGTACTGCAGTCCAAGTTCTGCTCACGACCTGAGTTTGATCCCAGAAGAATCAACCAGCTCATGGTTGATTCAGCCTCCCATCCTTCAATGTCACCCGAGAGTTGGAAACGACTGGTGCTTGCACATGGGACTACCTTTACCTTTACTTTTTGGAAGCCAAAAATGGGGATAAGGAGACTTCAGCTTTGATGCTTGGGCTCTTGCATGTCAAAAGTTGAAGAGGGATGGGGAGAAACCCATGTCACTATGCTGCCAATAGAGATTTCATTTAAGTCAGGAATTTTTTCCCAGAGTCCTTTCTAATGGAAGTTCTTCCTGGAACACACAGCTCCAAGTCAAGCTGCTCATGTCACAGAATACTTGAGTAGTCTTCTTGCCTGTCTTTCATTGGTGTATCCCAGATTCATGGCGAAAGGATATTAATTCTATATGGATTTGGAGATGATACATATTATATATTTGTTATGGAAGTACTGTGGAAACACAGGTTGAAACTGTGACAAAAGGAAATATTCCGTCATACAATCAGTGATTAAGATGTGAAATTCACTGGCAGCAGTTGTAGTGATGGACACAGGAATAAACAGCTTTAAAAGGGGATTAGATAGATTCATGGAGCATTACGTCTATCAGTGGCTACTAGCCATGGTAACTGAAGAGAATCTCTGCTTTCTGAGGCACTAAACCTCAGGAGACAGTAGGCAACATCAGGGGAAGGCCGTGGCCTCTCTCCCCTGTTGTTGGCCTTCCAGAGGAACTGGTTGACCACTGTGTAAGAGCGGATGTTGGACTAGATGGACCACTGGTCAGATCTAGCAGGGCTCTTCTTATGTTCTTAACTAAGGGCATGCTCAATGCTTTTCTTGTACTTCCAAACCAGCTGGCCTCTCTTCAAAACTTATACACCCCCCAAAAAAGCTGTCACCATTTCAGTGTTAGGTGACTATGTAGCATAGTGGTTAAGTGTGGTGGACTAGTAATCTGGAAGACCCAGGTTTGAATCCCCACATGTTCTATGGAAGCTCACTGGGTGACCTTGAGCAGTCATAAGCACATAAGAGAAGCCATCTTGGATCAGGCTAATGGCCCATCCAGTCCAACACTCTGTGTCACATAGTGGCCAAAAACCCAAGTGCCATCAGGAGGTCCACCAGTGGGACTAGAAGCGCTTCCACTGGGCCCCCCCAAGCACCAAAAATACAGAGCATCACTGCCCCAGACAGAGAGTTCCAACAATACGCTGTGGCTAATAGCCACTGATGGACCTCTGCTCCATATGCTTATTCGATCCCCTCTTGAAGCTGTCTATGCATGTAGCCGCCTCCACACCCTGTGGCAGTGAATTCCATGTGTTAATCACCCTTTGCTCACACTTGCTCAGCCTAACCTACCTTACAGGGTTGTTGGTGTTGGAAGTGAAGGACTTTGTGCTGTCTCTTAGCCTATTACAGAGGAAGACTACAAGAGAGTCAGAAAGATAAATGCACTAGGACACTAAGCATCCTTTCCTTCTCTCTCTGATGCTATCCCTTTGAAGTGTAGATTGCTACTCCTAGGGAAACTGCCTTCTCCCCTGTTCTCCACACTTTGCAAGACTCCTCCATCTTGGCAACATGAGAGCAGGACATGATCCTGTATCTCCATCCATTTTAGCCAGCCAGTTTAGATTAGAATCTGTCTCTTCTCTATCCTTTCTAGAATGGAACCCCTTAAATAAAAGGACTCATATTCATTTTGCATTGTTAAAGAGGCTCTGAGTAAATTTGTTTTTTCTCACACACACTCCAAATAGGCTTTGGTGTGCTGTGAGCTTTCTGTACTCTGCTACCAATACAGTCCAACAGCTGTGCGGATAAAATGCAGGAGAGGAGAATGATGTAAGCAGCTTTGGTTCCCCGTTGGGGAGAAAAGCAAACCATAAATGAATTAAATAAATAAAACAGAGACCAGAGCCCCTCGATAATCTCCCTCCAGAAGAACTGCTAGGCGTACCTACAGCATCACTGCAGGTAGGTAGAAGGTGAAGGCACTCCTTTATACCCAAAAAGTAAAAGATTGTTATTATAAAAGGCAATTTGGACGTGTGCATGGCATTTAGAAAGGGAGAAAACAGACAACCTATTTAAAATGACAAAAAAGTAGAAACAGAGAATAAGTGCCAGCATTTCTACACAGTCTGGTGCCAAATGTGTTTTCAAGCAGAGCTGAAAGCTTATTTAGAAATGGCTTCTCCGATGGCAAAAGAGGAAGAAGCCCTCATTCCCCTGTGCTGCTGTACCCAGCAGGATCAGACCCTCCCCCCAGGACCGGATCTTCATGATATTTGAGGGGGGTGAAATTAAAAAATGACACCCCCCCCCCTTATGGGCCATTCTATCTTACGGTCCCATAGAATATAATGGACTCCATACCCAATTTAGCGCCCCCGTCTGCTCCTTCTGTTCCCCCGCCCCCCCCCCCTGATCTGGCCCTGCCTTCCCCTAGCATTTTGAAAAGTAAAAACCTAGGCTGTAAAATGGTGCTGTGTCCCCATGGCAGACTCAGGGACCAGGTATCTGGTTTGACTCTGTTCCTGTAAGTTACATTTCTGTTGTACTCTTTACCTGAGTATCCACTTTTGGCAGAATCCAAAGCTTGGTTTTATCTGATTGTTGTCTTTCCTCCCCCTGCAGGCCTGCACCCACAGCCAGGATTTTCGAAAACCCCATCAAGAAGCCAAGGAAGGCATTTCTTTTTCTCACAAAAGGATGCTGACAGTGTTAATTTCAGGCCTCTTTGACAAAGCTTGACAGTGCCTTCTTAATGCACAACGCAGGGTAGAGAGGAGACCCCCCGGGGGGGTCACAGGGAACACCCATTCGTTTTGTTTGTTGTTCTCAGTCTCACAGCATGTGAAGGTCTGGATAACAGGATCATTCCACATAAATTACAGGGTGTACTCCGCAAACGGTATAGATTTGTGACAGTGTGTTACATAAAGGGGCAGGCTGGCAGTCCAGCCCCTCACTTTCATGATTCTGAGTGGAGCTACAGGTTCTTAGAGGTGCCAAATGTTTATCGCATGAGTTCCTTTATTGCTTTCTAAAATAGATCCAGTTGTGGGGATAAGTGCATGATTGGTCGGGGTGATAGTTGTCCTTGTACAGGGGTTTGGGCTTTTATTATTTAACGTTAGCTGACTGCTTTTGGCTATTGGTTTTGAATATTGGTTTGTACTGTATATGCAGAGAGGGAAGGTAGGATGCTATTGCTTGATCTCATCAGATCTTGGAAGATACGCAGGGCCACTTTTTGGAAGGGATTTTTTTGGTAGAAAACCCCCAGCAGGAACTCATTTACATATTAGACCACACCCCCTGATATCACCATTGTTCCACACAGGGCTGTTTGTAGAAAAAGCCCAGCATGAACTCATTTGCATATTAGACCACATAAGAACATAAGAGAAGCCATGTTGGATCAGGCCAACGGCCCATCCAGTCCAACACTCTGTGTCACACAGTGGCAAAAAAATTTATATATACACACACACTGTGGCTAATAGCCACTGATGGACCTGTGCTCCATATTTTTATCTAAACCTCTCTTGAAGGTGGCTATACTTGTGGCTGCCACCACCTCCTGTGGCAGTGAATTCCACATGTTAATCACCCTTTGGGTGAAGAAATACTTCCTTTTATCCATTTTAACCTGTCTGCTCAGCAATTTCATCGAATGCCCACGAGTTCTTGTATTGTGAGAAAGGGCTTATATTTAACAAATGCATAGAAATCCTGCTAGGGCTTATTTTTTGGGTAGGTCTTATTTTCAGGGAAACAGGGTAGTATCCTCCCGTGTGAGCAGCAAAGCTTTGTAGACCTCCACAAGTGAAAAGACTCTTCCATCTACATGTCAACAACAGGAGAAAGAAAAAAAAAAGGAAAGGGAGAAAAGGCCATGAAAGAGGTGAATAGGAATGATGGGGTGATACATGCCTCGGCTTCCTACAAGCTGACCATTCAACAAGGAAAGAGTCTTTACTGTTTTGAAGAGTACTTCCTATGTCTCCATATGCATGCAATGCGGCTGAGTCAAAGGCTGCTAAGTAGCAGTGTGTACATTGGCTGATAGTGGTGGACTAGCATTTGGGATCTCTGCTTGTGCCATGGATGGGTGACCGGGAGCCAGTTGTTGTGAGCATAAAATGGAGGAGGAGAAGTGAATGGTATAAGCTGCTTTGGATCCCCTTTGGGGAGAAAGATGGGGTATAAATGAAGTAAATAGATGATGATGACGATGATGATGATGACGATGATGATGTTGGTGGTGGCAGCGGTGGTGATGGTGATGATGCTGATGTTGAATATTTATTTATTTATTTTATTGGATTTATATCCTGCCTTCCCCACTGATGATTGATGATAGATATGAAAGATATGATAGAAAGAGAAAGATAGATAGATACAGGCCTCGGATTCAGCGGAAACTCACAAGAGCACAACTTCTGAACCTTTCTGAGAGTTCCACCTCCTCCTTCCCACCTTGTCCATTGAACAGTAGGTGCAGCTGCATAACAATCCCTGGATGAGCTCCACCACCTATTTTTCTACAAAATGACCCTTAGATAAACAGACAGACAGATAGATAGATGTGCCTATCATAGGGCAATTGAACAGCTATAATGTCTCTATTAACTTTTTTGGATGGAGGCAGAAATCTATCCTTGGCCTATTTTATTTCTAAATGAGAAATTAGCTGTTCCTTGGGAGTTAATTTGGAGTCCAAAGGACTTATGACTTTGGGAGTTTTAATATAAATCGCTGACACAATTGCTCTTTAATCCTTTTAATACATTTCAGTTTCATTAATCTGAACACCCTGATCTTATCGGCAGTCTGTCTATTACCAATCCCGGAGAGCAGCTTCTCCTGCCAGCTGATGATGTGCCACTGGGTATCAACCCCCACCTTCTTACTCCGTGGGGCCTATTGTTCTCCCTGCTTAAACCGGCCGGTTTAATAGCAGCGGGCGATCCCGGTGCCATAGGTGACAAAACGCATTATTCCGTCTCGTTGCCCTGAACTTCCTGTCTTAATTACCAAACTCACCCCCCCCCCTTTGCCTTCACATCCTACTTGCTCATTACTCATTCGCAATTATGATACAGATTTCCCTTAGACTTTAATTACTTCTTGCACTTAAAAAAGATACATTGATTTTCTTATTAACCCTCCAACATCTCATTAAGGTCACCAAGTAGGACAATGATGGCTCTTTCAGGGGCGGGGGAACACAAAGGGGAGGTTCTTGAGAAGGTATGCACCAACACAGGGAGATAACAATCATTCTTCTGGCCCCGTACCAAGGAAAAGAGGTCACGGCTAACTTCTTGCTCGTGCTGCTTCCCTCTGCTCCTGTATCCTCTCTGATCTCTCCTAAGCCTTATTCACAAGTTGCAGCAAATGCATGTACAGTCCCTGTAGAGAGTACTTTTGATTGTTCTTTGTGGGTGCATTGAGTAACTCTCAGGTTACAGTAGGGTTTTTCATACAGTAGAGTTCTTGGTCTTCAGATAACACCTTCAGATGACACCTGGAGATCTCCCACTATTACAATTGATCTCCAGATGACCAAGGTCAGTTCCCCTGGAGAAAATGGCTGCTTTAGAAGGTGGAATCTATGGCATTATACCCTATTGAGGTCCTTGGCAAAACCCAGCTCCCTGTAGCGTCCACCCCCCCCACTCCAAAATAAAAAAAAATTCCAGCTATTTCCCAACCCATAGCTGGCAACCCTACAATATAGCCATTACACCGGATTAGGGATGAGTCTGAACTAAAGCAGTCTGATCTGTTCCAAGTGTTCTGGGAGGTGGGTGGAGTATCTTCATTTCTTCCCTTTTCTCTACACTCAAATTGTATCAGTTTTAGACATTTTTCATTGTTTATTTTTCCCAGTGATTTCTAAATTATGTGTGATGTATAAAGGGTGTGAAACTAGTGTACAGATAGCTCATATGCAAAAATGATATACAAACAAAAACTCATGGACAGCAATGAGAATAAGGTGAGCTAAAGGCCAATGGCTTGGATCCTGCAGTAAAACAACAACAACATCAACAACACTGTGGGATAATGCTGAACAAGGATCTGGAAGGCCCAGGTTTGAACTCACACTTTGCCATAGAAGCTTGCTGTAAAGCAGGGGTGTCAAACTCATTTGTTATGAGGGCAGGATCTGACATAAATGAGACCTTGTCGGGCCGGGCTGTATTGGGCTGGGCCATGTGTGTGTCTATTTCAGATTAGGTAGCAGAGATATAAACTTTTTAAAGGACACAGACAAATATGATTGAAGGGTTGGGTTTTTGTTTTTAACTTAAAACATTAGCACTTGTTGGTTTTAAAGGTGCTTTCTTTGTATTTCTCCCATGGGATTCAGGGAACTGGGCAAGGGAAGCTCTGGCTGTTTCCCTCCCTCCCCAGGAGACCGGGAAGAGGAGGAGCCCCAACCAATCAAGATTTTGCTCTGTGGCTCTTGTGTGATTGAGCAAGTCTTACAAAGCAAGCTGAGATGCAGAAGGAAGCAAGAGAGAGAGAAGGAAGCAAACAAGAGCCAGTTGCTTGGGGGTCTGATAGGAACCCTCTGGGGGCCTGATTCAGCCGCCAGGCCACATGTTTGTCACCCCTGCTGTAAAGGGAAGAGAGAACTGGTAAAAATGACCCTCCTTCTATTAATAAAAAAAATTGAATGTTGAATCCAAGTAAGTGACAATAACACAGGAAATGTTTAGAATGCAAATGGCCGTATCAGCACATCTCTGTCCTTTATCCTAGACAATCAGTGTTCCCTCCCAACTTTATCTTTTAATTAAAAAAAATAATATCAACTATTCATTAACCCTTCTCAGAGGCAGGGTGGAATTGTAGCAGGAGCTCCTTTGCATATTAGGCCACACACCCCTGACATAGAAATATTTTAAATGAAATTTTTAAAATAATATATTCATGAATTTACATATAAGATTCTGGGCATGGTCCATGTTGCCCATTTGGAGTTCATGCTTCCTATACAGTGCATGTTGATAAAAGCCCTGACATTGTTAACTGTGGTGTCCCAAGCCAAATAATTATTGTCTAATGATGTAAATAACAGGGTGTAACTCTGTATAGGATTCCATTATGAAACAAGCAGACATACATTTGTAGAGAAGGGTGGGGAAAGAACATAGAGTTAGAAAGAAATGAATGATCTTAGACCACGCTAGTGGAAAATAATGCCCAGAATCTTATATGTAAATTCATGAATCAGAAATGCCTTTCATTTGGCAAAAGGTGCCAGTCTGAGCTATGGAATATTGATATATTATTTTAAAAATTTCATTTAAAACATTTCTACGTCAGGGGTGTGTGGCCTAATATGCAAAGGAGCTCCTGGTACAATTTCACCCCTGCCCCTGAGAAGGGTGAATAAATAGTTGATGTTATTTTTTTTATTATTATTAAAAGATAAAGTTGGAAAGGAACACTGTCTAGGATAAAGGACAGAGATGTCCATGTTGCCCATTTGGAGTTCATGCTTCCTATCCAGCGCATGTTGATAAAAGCCCTGACATTGTAAACTGTGGTGTTCCAAGCCAAGTAATTACTGTCTAATGATGTCAATAGCAGTATAGGATTCTGTATAGGATTCCACTGGGAAACAAGCATACATACATTTGTAGAGAAGGGTGAGGAAAGAGCATAGGGTTAGAAAGAAATGAATGATCTGAGACCCCATTGTGTTGCAGATTCAGGTTCATTTTGTATGAATCCTCCTAAAATGTCCAGCCAGAGACAATCAGATGGTGATTTCTAAACTGTTTTCACGTCATGTCCCATTTCACAGCTTTCCGTGACGTCAACAAGCTGTTCTCTATAAACTTCAGAGGCCATCATGCACCCCTTATTCAGTCAGGTGAAACTGTCAGGCTATGCTGCTTTATGGCTGTGCTGCTTTATGGCTGTGCTGCTTTATGGGTCATGTGAGTTATGCTTTTATCATCGTACACACTAGATACTCTCGTGGTGTGTGACATTTCACTCATGTCACTGCCAGAGGAAGGGCTCACAAAATTGACATTGGGTGCATTCACACACACTAAATAATGTGTTTTGCAAATGGGTTTTTACTGTGTAAGAATAGCAAAATCCACTTGCAAACAGTCACCGTGTGAAAGCAGAGGGTGATTTCCACTGAAGAAGCAGATTCAAACATGGGATTCTGTAATCTTTCGCCGTGTACTGCTTCCTTCATATGTTCTTGATGCCAATGTCTATTTATTTATTGGTCTTATTGCTTGCTTGCCCTACCTGGACGGTCTACAGTAGCCCCATCTTGTCAGATCTTGGAAGTTAAGCAGGGATTACCCTGGCTAGTATTTGAATGGGAGACCTCCAAGAAATAGCAAGGCTGCGATGCAAAGATGAACAATAGCAACCCACCTCTTGTCTTGAAAACCCCGTGGGGTCACCAGGGATGGAATTCTAGCAGGAGCTCCTTTGCATATTAGGCCACACCCCCTGATGTAGTCAATCCTCCAAGAACTTACAAAAAAGAGCCTTCTAAGCTCTTATGGGTCACCATAAATCAGCTGTGACTTGAAGTAAAAAAAAATGCTTGCTATTCCTGGCAATTGTATTTATTGTTCAAACATTGCTTTTTATCTTTTTTTATGACATGCCAATTTGTCAGTTTTATGTTTTTAGTGTTTTTCTTTTAATGTTTTGTAAAGCACTTTGGAAACTTTTGACTAGAACTGCGGGATAACAGGCATCTGCCACAAGTTTGGTGGATTTTAGTTTTTTTAATTCCCTAAGTATGCTAAATGTATGCTAAATGAGGATAAATCCATCCACAAGAATGTGCCACGCCCACTCCAACTTTTTCCCTATGGATTCTTGCAGAGAAGATTAAATGAGTGGTAGGTATTTTTTTCCTTTTGATTAGCAAGGGAATGAGCATTTCAGGCTGTTTATCATCTTTCTTCCTCCAATGTGACATCTCTCCTGATTACACACATTATGGTTAATTTGCAGCTGATAATCAGCCCTAGTTTCTTAATAAACTTCTTATTAAGTGACTGGAGCTGTCACTTTACCTCCATGTTACTGTTCCTAAGTATAATCTGTGACCATTATGCAAAAGAAAGGGCTGCTGGACGTCACACATGTCATTTGCAATCATGTACAAAAGCTTCAGAAGGGGCGCATTAAGTAAATGCCCTTCACAATGCATTAGGGCAAAATGGAAAAGTATAATTAACCACCATATTGCCACTTTGTGGCTTCCTTTCATCTTTAAGATGGGGTGGGTGTGGGTGGGTGGGTGTGCTTGCATCTGGCTATTACATGTCCCCATCTTCAGAGTGACAAAGCAGGATAGGTCTGGTTCACACATGCATATTCCCTGTGCAGAGGCTATAGAGGAGTGTCAAACTCATTTGTTATGAGGACTGGATCTGACATAAAATGAGATCTTGTCAGGCCAGGCCATGTGTGTCATAAAATGTAATGCCAGGTAGCACAGATATATACTTTATAAAAGACACAGACAAACACAACTGAGGATTTTTTTAAAAAAAAAATCCTTAAAATAAAACATACTTAAAAGATTTTGTTTTTTTTAACAGTCTCTGATAACTGACACTTCTTGCTGTGAATTATTGCATCAAAATCTGGAGACAGTGTCTGTGCTGTACCAGTCTTGAGTATGCTGTTCAGGCTTTGTTCAGGTGTGTGATTTAATTATGTTTGATTTATTGATGTTCATTACAGAAATCTCATGGTCAGTGCTTTGAGACTAAGACCTAGTGGAAAACACAAAATGGCTGAGCATTGCGAGCTTTTGTACATAAGTTGCTTCATGTGCTGGTCAGCTGAGTCAGACTGCTCTGGCAGGCAGCCCAGCTCTCCAGGGTCTCAGAGCCTGACTACATGATACACTTTTCATGGGTCTGCCCCTGGGCCTCTCTTGGGTCCGGTCAAGCAGACAAGTGCTGGGAGTTCCCATTTGAAGCTAAGATTCTCACTTGTTTAAGGGGCTGATTTAGAGCTGTAGCATGCAAGGAAAGAGGACTTAAACCTCTCCCAAGCTATTTTCCCAACCTGAAATGGCCCCCGGGGAGCCACTATTTGCCCCATTGGGGAAACTTACATGCAGCCTGTCAGTACAGTGGGACAAATGGTGACTACCCTGGTCTGTTTCAGGTTAAGAAAAGGCGCAGGAGAGGAAGATCTAAGCTCCCTTTCCCTGTATGCTGCAGTATTGAGAGCAACTGGGCCCCACATGCTCAAGAATCTAAGTTTCCACCATGTCTGTTTGACATGTTTGGAGGTGGATCCAAGGATGAACTGGTATGAAAAGGCATGAGAAAACCACCTGGGAAAATGTCCCCATTCTCCTACTTCTCTAAGAAAGAAAAGGAGGGGCAGCCTGCCTATCCTGTCCCATTCCCACCCCACAAAGGAGGGAGAGGGGGCCTTCTTAGCCTGCTGAGTTGATCTCCTCTTTCCAATCCCCCCATGGGTTGGGAGAGAATTGGGAGCATGCACTGTGTGACTCTCAGTTGTACCAGGTGCCATCTACCCTGGTGGCATGGGCCTCATGTGAGTCATTTGCTGCCTCCTCACCTAGCCACACAAACCTCAGGAGCACCTTAGATGGGATGATGGCCACCTTTCCCCAGCTGAGCAGGGCACCTTGTCACAGGAGAAGGTGCCCCTTGGCTGGCCTCACCCCAGTGGGGAGGAAAATTGGCCCATTGGGAAATGTTTGGATGGCCATAATGGCTGGTTCGCCCCTGGACTCACAATAGTATACTGCATAATTAGGCCCCAGACAAAGACACTTCCCCCACTCTGCTCAGATCCTTTAAGTTGGTAATGCCGAGGACTGATGCTGGAACATCGTGTATCCAAATCACGTGATCTATGTATGAGCTATCATATCCCCCTAGCTAGCTTTTAGTAACAATGAGATGGATTGGGGTTCAGTGAGGAAAGCCAGGGAGGCATAGGCTGTAATGGAACAAAAAACATTGATGGGAACTTGAAATAAAATATTTGGGAGCCCTTGCATTGAGACAACCTAGGTCAAAGCTTACTGAGATTAAACCTTTTAAGGTTTACAGACATGAATAATTCAAAGGAAATGCAATTACATTCAGCAAGAAAATACTATCCATAATCCTTATTCAAACCACAAGGAATACAGGCATAAATACTTGTACCACTATCCATGACAGAATCTATTCAAGAATACTCCCATTGGGAAGAAACACTAGATAGATACAACACCCTTACTCTTTGGTATCATCTCATTCTATAGATTTTAGTCCTCTCTGCACAGCCTCTCCTGCTCATGGGCCCTCAATTTCTCTTCTTTTGTCTTCAATTTCTCTTCTTTCCTGAGAGCCAGTTTGGTGTAGTAGTTAAGTGTGTGGACTCTTATCTGGGAGAACCGGGTTTGATTCCCACTCCTCCACTTGCACATGCTGCAATGGCCTTGGGTCAGCCATAGCTATCGCAGGAGTTGTCCTTGAAATGGCAGCTGCTGTGAGAGCCCTCTCAGCCCCACCTACCTTACAGGATGTCTGTTTTATGTGGGGGAAGTAAAGGAGATTGTGACTAGGGTTGCCAAGTCCCTAGCCTTCGCTGACAGGGGATTTCCACATGCGCGCAAAAGCACACGCACGACACAATGACATCACCCGGAAGTGACATCATCATGTTGGTGACATTGCTTGTGGGCGCTCTAGGTGTTTCTGGGAAAATTCTATGGTTTTCCTGGATGCTCTAGCCATCTGGGAGGGGGGGACTCTATGCTACCGCTACCTCTAGAGGGGCCACCGCACGATGTCACCAGTATGATGACATCACTTCTGGATGATGTTATTGTGCTGATGATGTTGGGGGAGGTTCCCCCCATCGGCGCAATGTGGGCCAACGGGTTGGGAACCTCCTGGGTGGGGGAATCCCTGCTCTGACCAGGGGCTTGGCAGCCCTAATTGTGACCGCTCTGAGACTCTGAGATTCAGAGTATAGGGCGGGATATAAATTCAATATCTTCTTCTTCTCTGCTGTTCCAACTCACCACCTTGATCTTCTGCAGTTCATAGCCTCTTCTATGCATGGATTTATGATGGTTCCACCCAATGAAATTCCATTCCTTTCATAGCTGCTGTATCACTTTACAGCATTTCACAATTGAACCTTCCCAGACATGAGCTGGAATGTTTGTGAGGATCCCATGTTAGCAATGCTTCCCAGCCAGATGCTAGGAAATGCTCATAAGCAAGCCATGGATAAGAGAGAATCATTATTTTTGCTCCTTGTGGTTAGTTGTCTCATCTTCCTGCCTGCTTGCAATTATTTATTTATTTTGCAAAATTTATATCCCTTTTGTCTTCCTCATAAGTGCCACTAAGATGACTAACAAAATAAAACATATAGAATAAAACCACATCTTAAAATCATTCAATCAACACCCCTCACAATCTTTAAAAAATACAAAAGATTTTTTTTTTTTAAAAAAAACATGAATTAAAACATTAGGCAGGAAGGAGGGATCACTGTGATAATGTCAAATGAAACCAAAGTCTTCAAACAGGGCCGGTGTGTGGGAGTTGGCAAGGTAGGTGGCTGCTTCGGGCATAGGGTTGCCAAGTCCAATTTAAGAAATATCTGGGGACTTTGGGGGTGGAGCCAGGAGACATTAGGGGTGGAGCCAAGATCAAGTCTGTGACAAGCATAATTGAACTCTAAAGGGAGTTCTGGCCATCACATTTAAAGGGACGGCACACCTTTTCAATTCCTTCCTTCCATAGGAAATAATGAAGGATAGGGGTACCTTCTTTTGGGGCTCATAGAATTGGACCCCCTGGTCCAATCTTTTTGAAACTTGGGGGGTGTTTTGGGGAGAGGCACTAGATGCTATACCAAAAATTTGGTGCCTCTACCTCAAAAAAACAGCCCCCCCAGAGCCCCATATACCCATGGATCAATTCTCCATAATTTTCTATGGGAATAAATCTCCATAGGAATAATGGAGTTCCTAGCAGACATTTCCCTCCCCTCCCCCCGCTTTCTGACGACCCTGAAGCGGGGGGAGGGCCTCCAAACCGGGGGATCCCCTTCCCCCACCAGGGGATTGGCAACCCTACTCGGGCACCACCTCACATATAGGGTGCCTTCAGGCACCCTCTCCCACCGCTCCTCTTCTCTCAGCTTCTCTGGTCGCAGACCCTGGAAACTGAGAGTGCTGGAACTGCACACTGACACAGGAATTATACCTTTCCTGGTACCCAATAACCCAAACAGCCACAGAGAAACAATGCAGATAAACTTTATTCCACTCGACTCCAAACAGACAGAAGGCTTAAGGACATTTAGAAGGCATAACATAAATTATCAGCAGTTTGGTTAGAAGATTATGCATGGTAATAATCAAATGAACTCTACACACTCTCCCACAGCTACGCTTACCCTTGTCATATAATCTAATACCTGATGATGATGATGATGATATTGGATTTATATCCCGCCCTCCACTCCAAATCTCAGAGTGTCAGAGTAGCTCACAATCGCCTTTATCTTTCTCCCCCACAACAGACACCCTGTGAGGTGGGTGGGGCTGAGAGGACTCTCACAGCAGCTGCCCTTTCAAGGACAACTTCTGCCAGAGTTATGGCTAACCCATTCCAGCAGGTGCAAGTGGAGGAGTGGGGATACCCATTAAAGAGAGTTAATTCAATGAAAACCTAACCTATACCCTGGAATCTAAGGTTGAGCAGTAAGCTATTATTTGAGGCCCCAAACAGAAGATGGTTTAAAGCAGCAAAGGCTGTTTCTCCTCTTAGGCTTTTCAACAGAAGAATTGTCTCTGCAGAGCAGCCCCAGAAGCTAAGTCCCAATTAATGTGGCATAATCTGTCACAGAGGCAGTCTAGCTACACTGTGGTCCAGATCAGCAGTGTGAGCCAAAAAATTCACAGCTTATATAGGCTCCAATGACTTCATACACACATCTACTTGTGTCACTCAGCTGTAAACATTTTCACAGCCAACTATCAACAATCAGAGCTAACCAAAACAATCATGGCCGAGAGCGTCCTCAGGCAACCATTACCTTTTACCCAGTTTTGGGGTTTTGCAAATGGCTGCCTCCTCCATCTTGTTTTTTTGCCATTCCTGGTTGAACTTTTACCCAGTAACCCACTTAGATAGTTTAGTTCTATGGTTTTCAAAGACTGAGACCTCTGGTGACCAAATGTTATAACTGCATCTAAAAGTTATGAAAGCCAACTCAAAGAGAAATATAGAGGCTTCTAAGGTGTTAGTGCTTTTCATAAGAGACCCAGCCCAAAATTCCGCGACACACCAGTTTGTGCTGTCCTCCAAGCCCAGCTTCCTAGCCAGGTTAGGAGGAGAGCGGCCTTGTTCTGAAGCTGCCTCCCCTGCAAAGCAGCTGGGCAGAGGAAGGAGGTGACACAACATCGCTCTGAAGCTGCCTCCCCTGCAAGGGGAGACAGCCTCAAAGTGAGGCACAGCAGTCCCACAGCCCCTTTCCCTGCCCGGCAGCTGAGCAGATGAAAGGAACCACACAGCCATGCTCAAACCCCCCATGGGGGGGCACAGCCATTCAGGCGGTCTGGGGTGGCAAAACCCCCAGCATCGCCTCTGCCTTCAGTTCTCTAAAAAATTATCTTCTTTTCCATTCTCCTATTTCCACTTGTATTTACCTAGCCATCAGTGTTCTTGCTAAACTACTAGCATGTTGTTGTTGTTGCTCAGTCGCACAGTCGAGTCCGACTCTTTGTGACCCCATGGACAAAGTCATGCCAGGCCCTCCTGTCTTCCACCATCCTCCAAAGTGTGTTTGTTACATCAGTAACGCTGTCCAGCCATCTCATCTTTTGCCTTCCCCTTCTTCTTTTGCCTTCTGTCTTTCCCAGCATCAGGATCTTCTCCAAGGAGTGCTCCCTTCTCATTTGGTGGCCAAAGTATTTGAGCTTCAGCTTCAGCATCTGACCTTCCAGGGAATGGTCTGGGTTGATTTCCCTTCGGACTGACTGATTTGATCTTCTTGCAGTCCAAGGGATTCTCAAGATTCTTCTCCACCATCACATCTCAAAAGCATCTATTCTTCTGCGCTCAGCCTTCCTTATGGTCCAGCTCTCACAGCCATACATTACTACTGGGAATATCATCGCTTTGACTATAGGAACTTTTGTTGGCAGAGTGCTGTCTCTACTTTTTATCACACTGCCCAGGTTATAATGCTAGCATGTGCTGGCACACAAATTTTTAGTGTTTTGGGGCTTTGGGTTGTATGCAGGGCAATGGAATTGTCTCCTGCTTTCTTTTCTGGGACAGCTGATGCATCACAGCTTGCTTGCACCTGGCTCCCTCAAGCACACATGAAGGCCCTGGAGTTTCTCTGCATCCACTTTATCTATTGTTTTGCCCAAGTAGGGCAAATTAAAGACTAAGTAATATGGACATATGAAGCTGCCTTATACTGAATCAGACCTTTGGTCCATCAAAGTCAGTATTGTCTTCTCAGACTGGCAGCGGCTCTCCAGGGTCTCAAGCTGAAGTTTTTCACACCTATTTGCCTGGACCCTTTTTTGGAGATGCCAGGGATTGAACCTGGGACCTTCTGCTTTCCAAGCAGATGCTCTACCACTGAGCCACCATCCCTCCCCTAATAATTGGCTCCCTCATTTTCCTCATACAATAATATTTAAAGTAACAAGCAGATGGCCAAGGCCAGGTGGGGCCTGGAGATCTACCAAAATTAGAACTGATTGCCAGAGTACAGAGATGAGTTCCCCTAGAGAAAATGATGATAGAAGAGAGTAGATGGTATGGCATTATACCCTGCTGCGGTCCCTCCCCTCTCCAAACCCCACCCGAGGCTCTGTCCTCAAATCTCAAGATATTTCACAACCTGAAGTTGGCACCCCTAGGACGATTGCCTGTTTTAGGGCATAAGTAGGGTTTCCAACCTCCAGATGGTGGATGGAGATCTCCCACTATCACAACTGATCTCCAAGTGACAGAGAACAGTTCCACTGGAGAAAATGGCTGCTTTGGAAGGTGGACTCTATGGCATTATACCCCGTTGATGAAGGGCAGGGCTGAATAGCACAGATGTGATATTGTCCTATATACAACACTGAGAGATATGTATCTTTATCCACTGTATATGTGGCAATACTGCATTTATGCTTTTTTCCCCTTGAGGTTGCTGTTTTCCTAATGGGAAACTATTTCCCATGTGGGAGAGTTTTGTGCAAAAAACTAGAACCCTACAATTCCTCTGCTAGCAAATGGCGACGAATGCCTTATAGCCATGGCTGCCTGTTCGGTATCTTTAAATCCTACTTATCCCAGGGCTTATGTAGGCCTCACTTTCCTAATTATCTCGGGAAGCTCATTTCAAGTACGTTCACTTAAATTAAACTCAGCATCTCAGTATCTAACCCAACTGTCTTATCCTTTTTAAATTTTGGCTACTGCTTTCTCAGAGATAAAGATTCTCAAAGTCTAAGCAGCCATCCCCCCTCCCCCCCCTCACGCTGTGATGTTTTCTTGAGCAACTTCTTAAAAGGCAAGGAAAGCAATCAGGGCTGGGAATGAATCACTGCAGAGACTTTAGCCAGAAACCTTGGAATGGGGGAGGGGCATGTAAACAGGGTTTGTTTTGTCCGTTTACTAATATTACAGCAGCTGGGATGCTGTGGGCCACTTTTGCACCCATTTGTTCCACAGTGACTGACCAGCTGGTTGGGTTGCCAAACTCAATGTGGTAGCAGGAGACCTCCCAGAATTATTTATTTTATTTTATTTTATTCAATCTTTAGCCCGCCTTTCCCGTAGAACAGACTCAGGGCGGGTTACATCATAAAAACAAACAGTAAAAAAAAAACAATTTAAAATATATAAAATCTAAAATTACAGATGACAGAGATCAGTTTATCTGGATAAAATGGGTTCCTTCCTTCCTTTCTTTCTTTCTTTCTTTCTTTCTTTCTTTCTTTCTTTCTTTCTTTCTTTCTTTCTTTCTTTCTTTCTTTCTTTCTTTCTTTCTTTCTTTCTTTCTTTCTTTCTTTCATAGCAGGAACCCTTTACTTATTAGGCCACACACCCCTGATGCAGCCAATCCTCCAAGAGCATACAGTAGGCCCTGCAAGAAGAGCCCTGTAAGCTCTTGGAGGATTGGCTACATCAGGGGTATACTATGTGGCCTAATATGCAAAGGAGTTCCTGCTACAAAATAAGCCCTGGATATGGCATTATGGGAGCCAGCATGGTATAGTGGTCAAAACTGGTGGGCTCAAATCTCGAGAACTGAGTTTGGTTTCCTGTTCTTCCACATGAAGCCTGCTGGGTGATCCTAAGCCAGTCATGGTTCTCTCAGAACTCTCTCAGCCTCACCTACTTCACAAAGTGCCTTTTGTTGGGAGAGGAATGGAAGACAATTGTAATCCACTTTGAGGTAGAGAAAAACAGGGTATAAAACCAAATGCTTGTTCTTCTTATACCCATCTGAGAACCCTCCTTTCTCCAAGCCTTTTGTCCCCAAGCATCACTCCCCAAGTCTCCAGGAATTTCCCAACCCAGAACTGGCAACCATATCAGCAGGCCAATCATGGAGTGTGGAATAGAGAGCTCGACTGGTAGGGCTGGGTTCAAATTCAGACCCCCAAATCACTAGGAGATCTTGGATCAGTCTCTGTCTCATTCTAGACTATCTGGCATGTTGTGGTGAAGCTAAAAATGAAGATGCAAAAGGAGGAGGGAATGAAAACATAGATAGATGGAGCACAAGGAAATTTAATGAAGTGACGAAGGTTTAAAGTGACAAAGGCTTAAAGTTAAGTCACTTAACTCTTGACACATAGGCTCTGACCTTACATCTATCTTGATCAATTCTGGACCATGTGGCATACAAAAAGACACTGGATACAATATGTATGCCCTTGATTAAGACATAAGGCTGTAGAATAAGAGGCCTCAAGAATATCTTTAAGCCTTTGTCACTTCCTTAAATTTCCTTGTGGTCCAGCATTGTTCTATTGTTTTATTCTATTCTGTAGTATGAACCAATATGTGTACTTACCTTTCTGATCTCTGAAGAAGACCAGTCTAGGTCGAAACGCGTCAGGTCAAGTTGAGTGGGTTCCCATTGTGCTTTTATGATTGTACATAGAATAGAGGCTTATGATGGGCCCTTAAATGGTTTTAGCTTTCTACAATAAATACATGTATGTTGGTTTATGATTTATTTTATAGTTTGTTTTTAATGTTTGGCCCTCTAATTGCATATTAACCTTTCAGGTTTCTTGCTCCAGCTTTTGGTTAAGTTTCTTTCCCTTCTTTATTTTTCCTTAGCCCCCTTATGTAGTCATCTCAAGACAACATAAATAATTTATTTTATATATATTTAAAATGTTGATTCCACTTCTCCTGGAGAAAATGGCTGCTTTGGAAGGTGGACTGCATGGCATTATACCCTCCCTAAAAAACCCCTCTCCTAGACTTCACCCTCAGATCTCCAGGTATTTCCAAACTCAGAACTTCTAAGTAAGCAGGGTTAGTTCCAATGCAAGCCAGTATAATCAGGTGTTAGTCCTTTGTTGGGTTCAGCAGTATTCACTTCACAGGCAAGACTGATACTGCCATCATGTTAGATCTCTAGCTACGTGGGATATGCTATTGGATTATGGGAACAACTCAAGTTGACTAGAAGCTTGTAGCTAAAGAACTGGCCAGTTAGTTCCACCATGGCACTGCTTCTCAAGCATCAAAACCTCTTCAGGAAGTCCTAAATCATGATGATGGTGGAAGCCACAGTGAGCAGAAGTAGCCACCAGCTCTTTAGATTTAAAAGACTCTTCTTAAGGTCTTTGAATCTCTAGTCAAATCTCTGAATTTTTCTTTTTTTTTGGGGGGGGGGCTCTGTCTTTTCAACCTGCCCTTCCCTCAAACCCAGGATGTAGCTATGGGGGCATAACGGCCCTCAGAAATATATCCTGCTTCACAAGACATTTGTTCCAGGCCTGTAACCCTGTATGCCTAAAGTGGAGCAGAGATGCATACACCTGAAGATACAAAGGAGAGATCCTATGTGTTTATAATGTACATATATGGGCTCCTTCCTGAGGCTGGGATCACTGCCCCAAAAACCTTTATGTGTGCACAGCATTAAGTAATGTGGGATGTAATTCTAAGCAGGTCTACTTGAAAGTAAGACCCATTTTATTCAATGGGGCTCACTCCTAGGAAAGCTTTCTTAGTATTGCAACCTTGGAATGTCTGAAGTACAGCTCTAGATTGTAGATTCTAACCGCAGAGATTGACCCCAGTCTGGCCAGCTCTTGACACATAGGTAGGCACACAATTGCACACATGCAATAGATGCCACTTTGACCTATGGAACTGGATCACAGCTACAGGTGGCCCATCAAATTGAAGGGAATGGTGCACCCTGCAGGTTAGGAGCTCCATGTATGCATTAGAGCACCCAGGGGTCATTTTGTAGAAGAATAGGTGGTAGAGCTCATTAGCATAACTCATTAGCATGTGCCGCCCCCTCACCAGCCAAAAGCAACCCAATGCAAGAAAGGAGAGCCCCAGGTGAGCAAGGCCTGGTTGGATTGGCTAGAGATCCAGCCAGCCCAAGCATGCCTCACTTGCCTGGGGCTCTCCTGACCCCCCCCCTGCCCCCAGTCAAAAGGCCAGCAAGCCACCTTCCACCCAAAATCACATAAAAAGTGGAGAAAGGGTGGCGTGGGCTTCTCCAGGGGTTAATAAGGGCTGCTGGGGATGTGGTAAAGCTCCTGGTGGCTGGTTGGCTGCCCACTCTCCTAATCCAGGGATTGGTATGCAGCTGCAGCTACTATTCAATGGACAAGGTAGATGGGGAGGAGAAGGGGGGACCATCAGAAAGATTCAGGAGCTGCGCTCCTGTGAGCTCCTGCTGAATCTGAGGCCTGAGAGCACCTATGCAAGGTTTTGACTCTGGGTGACAATGTACTGGGATCGTCACTGAAACTCAGGTTGAATTCTGCCTTCCAGTTAACTCTGAATATTATTCCAATATGATGCCACAGAAGAGCCAATTACTTCTTGTTATTGCACAAATTGAAACAACGAATGTGAGAACAGGACTCTTGCCTGGCTTTATAATTTCTTGGATTGTTAGCAATAGAAGAAGCGAATCATGTTGTGGGAACCAATTGTTTTTCATTAAGGAACAACGACAAAGATTCAATTGTCTAGCAGTATTTTACAAAGAGATTTTGATGGGATTAATTTCTTTTACTTTTTTATGGGTAGTTCAACTTGCTGTCACATGTCAGCATTACTGATTTGAAACCAAATTGGAATTTTGATATCATTTATTCTGCATATTGGGTAATTATTCAGTTGCTTCATTTTCATTTGTGCTTTCCTATTTGTTTTAAATGTTATTACTTGCTTCGCTGGTTTTTCAGTTTAGTGAACACCCTGATAAATATTTCTATCAATTGCAGATGTGATTTTTTGCATAAGTAACCTAAATCCGACCACAGCGGTTTAATACAATATTAGACACCAGAGGAGCTTGTAGAAACAATTAGAAACTGTCTGTACACATCTGATTAACAGGCTATTAAACTGATGCTACAGAAGAGCTTCTTTACATTTAGAGCTTTAAAGTTTTTCGATTTGGCTGGGAATTTCAATGCATTTGTTATGGCCCTTATACTTTCCCATGACGAGGGTTTTCTTGTACAAGGGATATTAGAACACACTGACCACAAATAACAGCACAATCCGGCCCCTAATGCAAAAGTGGCACTGTGAGTCTGTTCCCCATAGACATCCCTTAGGGGGTAACAGCACCATGCTCCCCTCTTCAAGGCATAGACAGTATAGCAAGCACACCAGAGTTCATACCAACCCTAGCAACACTCAACCAATCAGACAACAGCAGCTGATGATGCTCCCGTGAGTGGCACACACAGGCTCAGCCAATCAACAGCTGCTGATCTGTCACTCCCCCCTTCTACCCCACAGAGAGCCAGTGGAAAGGGAGAAAAGACCCACAAACAGTGCAACACCAACAAAACACCAACAGGGGCTAGGGTTGCCAGCACTGGATGCGGAAACATCTGGAGATTTGGGGATGGAGCCTGAAGGTGTGGGCAGGGCAGTTCTTTCACTAGGCAAACAAGGCAATTGCCTAGGGTGTTGGCCTCCTGTGGGTGCCGAATTGGGTGCCCTCATGTGACTCAGTGACATTTTTGCCCAAATACCAGAGTGACACTTTGACAATGTGATGATGTCGCCTCTGGTACATGCTAGAAGTGGTGTCACCATGTTACAAGACACATAGCTTGGGCCTCCCTTCCTCTCCTGGTAAGTCTCCCCCATCTTCCAACCTTCCTATCTCCTGATGGTTGTCAGGTCATGTCTGGCAAGCCTGATAGAAAACTGAAGGTGGCCTCCCAGGGTGTCACATTCCTGGTCAAGTCTTATTTTAGAAGAAGAAGAACATTGTAGATTTATACCTCATCCTTCTCTCTTAATCAGTGTCTCAGAGTGGCTTACAATCTCCTTTATCTTCTTCCCCCACAACAGGCACCCTGTGAGGTAGGTGGGGCTGAGAGGGTTCTCACAACAGCTGCCCTTTCAAGGACAACCTCTGCCAGAGCTAGGGCTGACCCAAGGCCATTCCAGCAGGTGCAAGTGGAAGAGTGGGGAATCAAACCCGGTTCTCCCAGATAAGAGTCTGCACACTTAACCACTACACCAAACTGGCTCTTATACATACATTCTACATTTAAATTCAAAGCAAAATGTTATAACCTCTTTTATAGCTACCTTGCAAATGATTAGAATTATGGCACAATAGCAATGACCTTCTGTTTTGCTTCCTCTTCAATGAAATCAGTCAATGGGGAAGAGCGAAGCACCCTGCCCCGCTCTGCATCCCGCCTGGCTTCCTTGGCCCCCCTACCCATTTCCTGTTGCATATTTTAATGCAATCAGCAGAGTTCACATCTGCACAGCAATCAAATTAGAAAGTCAACATAATCCAATGAAAAGCTGAAGAGTCAAATAATCACATTCAGGTTAATATTAATTGCTGTGCTTTTCCTGCACCTGCATTTAGCCTCCCCCCCCAAAACCCCCTATCAGGTACCACTTTGCCCAATTAGCAGATATGCAAATGCCCTAATTGCTCCACCCTAAAGCTCATGTTCCTTTAACCCACAGCTTTTATCCTCACGCTAAAAAAAGAATTCAGTGCAGTTTTAACATTATTTTTGCAGCAAATGGGCGTGTCCGTTGTGAAAAAAAGAAAAGGCTGGAAGAAAGAGGGGATATGGTTCTATACTGCAGCTACAGAACATTTGGGCTGAGCTCCAGGGATGTTTTCGGATCCCTACAGGAGCCCTGACAAATGTGATATTCTAATGAAGTCAAGAATTGTTTCTGAGCATGTACAAAATTCATTTCTGTTTTTTTTTTAAAAAAATCATTCCCAGCTTCCAATATCTGGTACAAGGAGATAAGCATGATATCGGAGTGGGGGTGGTTGGTGCAATTTGTATAATTAATAATATTTATTTATTTATTTTGTTCAATTTATTGGACACCCTTTCCTAAAAAAATAGGGCTCAGGGTAGCTTGTATTATATATATGGACAATGAATAATACATAAAATTAAAACAGCAATTAAAATAGTTGAACAAGAAATAAGTGCAATAGATAGACAGCAGACAAAAAAATTCCAACCAATCCCTGGGTGGCAGGGATATAAAAGGTTAAGAGGGAGGTTGGGGGGAGGGATATGAGAGTGTCAGACTGTTGCTGTCCTCAGTCAAATGCCTGGCAGAACATCGTTGCCTTTCAAGCCCTAGGGAAAGGTAGCAGCTCCTGTAGGGCACAGATGTTATCTGGCAGAGCATTCCGCCAGGCAGGGGGCAGGGCTGAAAAAGCCCTAACCCTAGCTGAGGACAGCCGGACCTCTCTCAGACTAGGGAACACCAAAAGGTTCTTATTGTTTGAGCATAATGCTTTTCCAGGGACATAATTGGAGCGGTGGTCCTGAATGTGTTAATGAATGTAATTCCTACAAATGTCTGCATATGTCATTGTGCAATCATAAGAGTATCTGTCTGGGTTGTAAACAACCTGGAGACTTTGGGAGCGGATCTGGGAGAAGGTAGTGTTTGGGGTGGGGAGGGGTTTCAGCGTGGTACAATCCCACCGAGTCCACCCTTCAAAGCAGCCATTTTCTCCAGGGGAGCTGATCTCAGCCAGCTGGAGATCGGTTGGAAAAGTGGGAGATCTCCAGTCCCCACCTGGAGGCTGGCAACCCTACCTGACAGACTTTCAGTCTCTGCTCTGTCATGGAAGGCCACTGGTGGACAGTGACTCTCAGCCTGATCTCCCTTGCAGAATTGTTGTGTGATTAAAATGGAGATGGGGAGGAGGACATTCAAAGCTGCTTGGTGTCCCATTAGGGGGGAAAGTTTGTGGAGGTTAAATATATAAAAGATTGTAAAATACATTTTGTGGAGGAAAATTTACTCAAAGGAATTATGTGAAAATCAAGAGTCCTGAATTAGAAGAGAGAGAGAGAAAGAGCCAGAGCCAGCCAGACAAAGACAGACAGAGACAGAGAGAGGAAACTGAAATGGGAGTTTTTAGGTCAAAACAGCATGGATGTGAAGTTCAAAGTACTACAGCCCCCTGCATTCTTATACTACATGGCCTGACCAAGTTGTGTCTCACCAGGGTGAAGGCAGCCAAAAAGCCACCTTTGGGTTTGTTGCCTGGCAGGGACCGCATCTGCCACAGGGTCATCAAGCAGTCTAGGATTGCTAATTGTGGGCTGGGAATGCCTGGAGATTTGGGTTTTAAAGCAGGTTGGGGAAAAGGAGGGACCTCAGCAGGGTATATTGCCATAGAGTCCATCCTCCAAAGCTGCCATTTTCTCCAGGGGAACTGATCTCCAACATCTGGAGATCACAGTCTCCATCATCTGTAGATCAGCTCTAATTCTTGGATATTGCCCTCCCTGGACTCCACACGAGTGTTCCCTCTAAGCTGAGTTGATGTGAGCTAGCTCACAGTTTTTTAGCCTCTGGCTCACACATTTTTGTCTTAGCTCAGGAAAAATGTTCCCAGAGCAAAGTAATTTATGTGACAGCTCACAATTTTATTGCCAGTAGCTCACAACTTTATTCCAGTAGCTCACAAAGTAGAATTTTTGCTCACAAGACTCCACAGCTTAGAGGCAACACTGCGTTCACACCCAAATCTCCAGGAATTTCCCAGCCAGGAGTTGCCGATTTTATGCAGAAGCCTTCTTGAAAGAAAGAACAACAAGCTTGCTTTCTGCTTAACGACTAACAAACCTGATGACATCACAAGACACCTGCCCATGCCATAAACCAGGCATACAGCTATAGATTTTGCTTCGGGAGCACAAGTGTTACAATGCAGTTATGTGACCACCAGTGCAAAAACCTGTTGAAAAGTTGCTGAGGCCAGCAGCATTCTCAAGCGACATCGAGGCTGAACAACAAAAGGAGACTTTTAAAAGTACTCTAATCTTTCCTCCTGCTCTCTGGCTAAATCTTTGCAGGCAGTCTTAACAGGCCATTGGAAATTTCCCTGGCTCAACACATCACTGAAATGATGCATCATGCTCCATTACCCTGCGATGGGGAGCTTTGCGCTCATCCCTTCGAACTGCTCTGCCATTGGTGAGACAGCCTGATTTCTGTTATTTCAGGAGGGAAGAAGAAGCACGGCACTGAGGAGGGGGCCGATGAGACGGACACTTTGTTTTGGACTCTCGCTTGCCCTTGATGAGGCTGGCGATGTATGGATTTGGTGTCAGGGATCTGATGCATTCCAAGCTCTGCAATTACTTCTCAAGGACAACCAGATTTGTTGTTAGGAAGGGGGGAAAATCATATTTCGTAATGCGGTTTGGTTCTGTCTTCTGGCTGTATGAAGTGTAATAATTCATCCCTCTGCAGGGCCTAGTGTTAACAAAGCTGAAGTGAATATTTGTGATTTTGAAATAGGGACCTACCATGGTTGCCAGAGCTAGGTGGGGAAATTCTTAGAGATTTAAGGGGGCGGCCTCTGAGGAGAGTGGAGTTTGTGGAGGGGAGGGACTTCAGTGGGGTATATCTATGTTCCAAAGTGGCCATTTTCTCCAGGTAAACTGATCCCAAGTCACCAAATTGGTTGTAATTCTAGGAAATCTACAGGCGCCATCTGGATGTTCATGACCACCAACCTGGAGGTTGGCAACCTGGAAACCAAACGCTATGTGGAAAGGCTGAGGGACTTGGGAATGTTCAGTCAGGAGAAGAGGAGGTTGAGGGGGGACAGCCTTGCTCTCCTTAGGTATTTGAAGGGTTCAAACATAGAGGACGATAGGGAGCTGTTCCTGTTGAGAGCGGCAGAGAGGGAGGTGGTGAAGTCCGCCTCACTAGCCGTCTTTAAGCAATGGACGTCAAACACCTGTCAGGGATGCTGTAGGCTGATCCAGTCATGAGCAGAAGATTGGATTAGATGCCCTGTATGTCCCCTTCTAACTCTGTGACTCTAACCCTATGAACCCATCTATGACTCTAACCCTAGAACCCACCTTCTAATGAGTCTTCCACTGGCCTAGCTGTGTATTGATGACTGGCTGGCCACAGCTCTCCAAACTCTCAGGCTAATCCCAGGTCTGTTTTAGGAGACACTTTTTTGCCAGAGGATGGAACTTGGAACCTGACAATGCCAAGCATCTGCACTCTCACCAAGTTGCAGGCCCTTGACTGAAATTTCATACTGAAATTTGCATTAGTTATGACACAGGGGGATTACTGATGAAAAAGGTCTGCACGCAACTCAAAAAATCAAAGGTGCATTTATTATTTTAATGGTCTGTGCCCTGTGAATGCCTAGGCAGAACTACTTTTTAAGTCTCCAAGAGTTCGGAAAGTCCTAAACTAGCCCAAACATGTTGAACTTCCTGAAGGTCCCAAACCCTTATAAGCCTCCTGTGGTGGAATGGGGCTGCTCTGGCCTGCAGGCCGTATTCCATCCTGCCCTCCAAGGTTTCTCCAACACCCAGAGACAGTGGAGAGGCTTATCTCTCTCTTTGGTAACCCATCACCACCACCTGATGTGTGGAATTGCTTACTGGGAGGGTCAGGACTCCCAGCTTCCCTTCCAAGTTTTGAAGCCTTGCCTCTGTGTCTCCTGCTGCCCAGTGCCTGGTCGCTATGGGGTCATTTACTGCTTTGTTGCACCCCAGGAAGAATAGCTACTTGGCCACTGACTGCCTTACCCCTGGCACTCCTTTTAAAATAATATGTCAAAGAGGTCTATGTGGTACAGAGAACCACTACTAGCATCAAAAGTTATAGAGTATTTATTTTAAAATGTTCACAAGCATACTTTTAGCACGGCACTAGATTGAGCAAGGGATTCAAAAGAAATGGGTAAAATGCTATTCCTCTGTCCTTCTCTCTAAGCAGGCCCCATGAGACAGGACAGGCACCTTAGTTTAGGAAGTTATGGATCTCTACAGCATTTTCTTTACCATCAGCAGTACAGGCCAACCGCATGGTGAATGGCTGCCTCCCGAGTTGAGAGTCATGGCTGCTCTCCTGAACTCAGCACCCAAGAAAGAGACTTTCTCCTTGATGCAGGGAGTTTTTATCATCTCCCTATCCCTTCCCGGTGACCTGGTCAAGCAGGTCAAGGAGGCTTTTCCTGACATCTCCAGAAATTTCCTTTCTAGAGATTATCCCTGGAGCCTTTCTAGTTTGAAGACCTTCAGACCTCTGTTCCCTGCTTGGAGAAGGGGGAGAGTGTGACCCACCCATTATCTCTCCAGCTAGCTCTATTAGCATTTGTATGAAGGTGGGCTGGAAAGCAATTGACTTCCTCCTTCTTGCTTGGTCTCAGCTCAGTGAGGAAAAAAAAAACTTTTAAAACTCAGAGCAAAGGGTTTGATCATTTCAAACCTCCAAAAGGAAAAAAATGCATTTCTTCACACCTCCCAATACCAGTGTGTGGAGGCAACTTGGGGAAAACCTCTATGACCTATTTGTTAGCCTTCTAGAGCAACTGCTTGGCCTCTGTGCAAAACAGCATGCTGGACTAGATAGATCAATGGTCTGATTCAGCAGGGCACTTCTTAGCTTCGGGACAAGGAAGTAGTACTGTCAGCTTTGGATATGAAAAATTCTGATATCTGGGTGGAATGAAGCCAAGGGCAGATTAAAGGTGAGGACTGTTGGATTCTAATGGTGATGGAGCAAAGAATGAAAGCTTTCTCTTTGCTCTGGGCTCAGAGCTTGAATGGAGCATGCTGTCCACTGAAATCTGCCATAGTTTACCCTGTCTGCCTCATCCCCTTGGAAGGCAGCTCACATGCACTCTTCAGCTTTTCATGCAGCTGTCTGTTAAGTGATCTACTGGGCCAAAGCTCAACAGCCTGGCTTCTTAGTGCATATTGGCACAATTCTTTGCTAATTTTGACTTTGTAATAAAAGTAATCCAGATTTCCATGAGGAAAAAAAATCTGATGTCTAGCCAAAACCTGGTCTTTTTGAAATCTAACAACTGGTTCAGAAGCTAAAAATATGCAGAATATTTGTTTTGTTTCTTTCTGGTCAGTTGAGAGCTTCAAGAAAAGCATGTGTAGCTATGGAGTCCCTAATCCTCAAGAAATAAGTTTTGAGACCAAAGGATTCACCAAGGAAAGACAAGTATTCTCTCTCCTCCGACCAGACTGCCTTAAAAATTACGTTTTTCTTAACTCTGCTAATCAGCAGGACTTTTTTTGAACAGGAACACACAGGAATACAGTTCCGGCTGGTTTGACATCAGGGGGTGTGGCCTAATATGCAAATAAGTCCCTGATGGGCTTTTCCCACAAAAAAGCCTTGTGTGAAACAATGGTGATGTCAGGGGGTGTGGCCTAATATGCAAATGAGTTCCTGCATTGATTAGCCAGGGGTGAAAGATCTGTGAAACATGGGTTCATAAAACATTCCATATTTGGATTCATAATATTTTTTTTTCTTCTCAAAAATGTCAATCTGTTTCTTTAACATCAGAATTAAAGCTACAGAACAAAGTTTGAGTCCAGCTGCACCTTTAAGACCAACAAAGTTGCCCTGACTTGGATAGCCCAGGCAACCCTGGTCTTGTCAGATCCCAGAAGCTAAGCAGGGCTGACTCTGACAAGTACTTGGAAGGAAGACATACTTGGAATACCAGGTTGGGAGGTAGGGACAGGCTTTATTCAGCCACCTCTCTGAATATCCTCCAGGCCTCCAGTAGAGGTCAGTCACCAGAAGGCACCATGACTTCCAGGTGCACACACATATGCATATAAAAATACAAAAATACCCCCTCCAAAAAAAGAAGACTAACACAGTTTTATTCTGACTATAAAGTTGCATGTGCACACATACTTCTTCATGTTACAATATCAATCTGTTGTCATTCCCAGGGGTGGAATTCTAGCAGGAGCTCCTTTGCATATTAGGCCACATATCCCTGCTGAAGCCAATCCTCCAACAGCTTACAGTAGGCCCTGTACTAAGAGCCTTATAAGCTCTTGCAGAACTGGCTACATCAGGGGTGTGTGGCCTAATATGCAAAGCAGCTCCTGCTAGAATTTCATCCCTTTTCATTCCTATTGGTTGTCTGGGACAATCTTGTTTGGCAATAACATCAGCAAACTGTTCTAGTTGGACAATGTTCTTGTGAGTCACTCTCTACCTTCACTGTTCTACCTGCTACCTGAGAAACAAACAGAAAAGTAAAGTGCCAGAACAGTTATCAGAACAGCTTTATAACATTTAGGACTCTGGTGAATGGATGTGATTTGGGTTGGATCTTGACAAGAAAAAATTCTGCACATTCCTAGTGGGCAAGAATCTATTGTTAGAATGTATGATTTCTAGTCCAACACTGTGACTGGATTCTTAACATCGGGGTTCCAAAGGTAACAAAACTTATCAGCAGGATAAATAGGAAACAGCTGTGTAAGTAAGCTGGGAATTATCATTTCAAAAGAACATCACAGTGGTTTGAATTCTACAAAGGGATTCCAAGAGTACACACAGTTTAAATATTCATAGCAGTAATATACCTTTTCCCATAGATTTGACACCATGCAAGAAGAAGGCAGAGGAAGAGACTTGATGAACCAGTTGTTCAGAAGCAGAGCCAGACTAGATGGGAAATTGCAACTACACAGCTAGTTGTGCAACCGCAACTGCACAGCTAGTTCTCCTATGCAAACACTAGTCGTTTCCGACTCTGGGGTGACATCACTTTTAAGATGTTTTTTATGGCAGACTTTTTACAGGTTATCAAAGATTTCAGGTTTTCACGGCTGGTAACATCATTAGGGTTTGTAGAATCTTTCGGGATCAAGTGCCGTGTTCTACTGGAGAAAGTTTTCCTTCCAGAACGAAACGTCTGGAAGGAAAACTTTCTCCAGTAGAACACGGCACTTGATCCCGAAAGGTTTTTACAGGTTGGTTTGCCATTGCCTTCTACAGTCATCTACACTTTACCCCCAGCAAGCTGGGTACTCATTTTACTGACCTTAGAAGGATGGAAGGCTGAGTCAACCTTGAGCTGGCTACCTGAACCCATCTTCCATCGGGATTGAACTCAGGTGGTGAGCAGAGCTTGGACTGCAGTACTACAGCTTACACTCTAGGCCACAGGGCTCCTAGTTCCTACCTTACAACACTATAATTTTGGGAAAGTTTACCTTGTTCCATGTACCACGATGTTCAGATTATCACAGTTCCTACCATCACTGGATATTAATGGCAGTGATGGAACTGTTGATTATTATGGTATCCATGACTTTTTTTGTAGAAAAAGCCCTGCAGGAACTCATTTGCATATTAGGCCACACCCCTGATGCCAAGCCATCTGGAACTGCGTTCCTGTATGTTCCTTCTAAAAAATAAATGTCCTGATGGTATCATAAATGCAAGTCACAGATGGATCAATCAGTAAACAGTCCAATAGGATTAGGGTTGTAGACCCAACCAGAAGTCTAAAAACAAAACAGAAGCAAAGCATAAAACAGAAGCAAAGCACAAGACAAATTAAATGATGCAAAATTCCATAGCAGGATCCTGGTTTCAGCAAGCTGTAGTAAAGACCACAATCCCTAATATTTTCTAAGTAGCACTGCAAATCATTTAGTACAGTGCAAGTCTATTACCTATGTAGAAAAACACTCTTGAATAATTCAGTTTCCCATAGGAAAGTGGTAGCCTTCCCCACCTCCTCAGTCAGGCCATTTCATAAGGTGGAGGCCACAATGGAGAAGGTATGTGCACAGGTAGTTACTGATTCTGCTCATACACAGGTTGGCACCTGCAGAAGACCCTGCTCCAGCAAGTGAAGCGGCCATGGTGGAGTGTAGGGGGAAAGGCAGTCTTGCAGTTATGTGAGTCCAAGGCCATGAAGGACTTTGTATGGGATAACTAATACCTTCAACTGAGCCTGCTAAGGTGATGGGCAGACAGTGAAGTGCCTGCAGGATGAGAATGGGAGTAATAGGAGTGCTCCATCTGACTCTCAATAATAGCGAAGCTGAGGCATTCTGCATTCTGAGACCCAGACTGGCGTAGTGGTTAGGAACATGAACTCTAATCTAGAAGAACCAGGTTTAATTCCTCACTCCTCCCCATGCAGCTGCTGGGTGACTTTGAGTCAGTCTCATTTCCAGGACTTTTTTGTAGCAGGAACTCCTTTGCATATTAGGTCACACCAGGTGTGGAATTCTAGCAGGAGCTCCTTTGCATATTAGGCCACACACCCCTGATGTAGCCAATCCTTCAAGAGCTTACAAGGCTCTTTTTTGGAAGCTCTTGGAGGACTGGCTACATCATGGACCAATCCTCCAAGAGTTGACAGGGCTCTTAGTACAGGGCCTGCTGTAAGCTCCAGGAGGATTGGCTGCATCAGGAATGTTTGACCTAATATGCAAAGGAGTTCCTGCTACAAAAACAGCCCTGCTTATTTCTTTCAGAGCTATTCTCTCGAGAGCAGTTCTCTGAGAATTCTCTCAGCCCCACCTACCTCACAGGGTGTCTGTTGTGGGGAGGGGAAGGGAAGGAGATTGTAAACTGTTCTAAGACTCCAAGTGAAAGGCAGGGTATAAATCCAATCTCTTCTTCATCATCTGGAATTTCCAAATTGATTCTGAGGAGAGAAGTTCATCTCTGGTACCAACATGGATTCAATGGATCCAACTCTACTCAACACCAGCTCCTGAATCAAACAATACTTTCTACCAAGTTATAAATCTTGTTCCAGATACTTAATTGTCACTTTGCCCTAATAGGATTTCACTGCATTTTTCATTTGGTTTAGCCTTGATCTGCAACAGAGACCCCCTCCCCCTTCTATAAAGGTAGATTTGGAAGCATGATCTTACTGACTCCAAAAGACTTGCCTAACTGCCTAGATTGCCCTTAATTTCGGCCACAAACAGCTAGATCACTTTATTTTAAGAAGACTTGGTATCTGACTCAACATCAACTGATTTGATTAAGAAGGAACAGATTTTCTTTATTGAATGGTAGATGTGCACCCTTGTTTATAGTTGGCTGGGAAGGTGCTGTCTCAGAGGTTTGACTGTGCTTAAAGCCAAAAGGCTGGAAAGTGTGTGTGTGTGTGTGTATATATATATATGACAGAACTTGTTGGTCTCAACTAATTAGAAGGTTTGGTGGATCAGGCTGGAGAGAGCACATTGAATAAAACTTTGTTGGTCTTAAATATGCTTATGGAAAGATGGGAAGTAGACTGTGGATTGTAAAGAGAAGCTTTCCCGAAGAATGTCAGTGAGATATTCTGGGCTTCATTTACCCTCTTCTTCATTGGTGAATTATACAATTGCTGTGGGATTATATAACTCATTTTTTATTTTTTTGGGTTCCTGACATATTGGAATATGAGAGGTGATTGATCTGCACATATTTGGTTGGAATATAATTTTGGAGCTGTTCTTTGGGATTTTCTTTTTATTCTTTTTGGTTGGGTTGTTCTGTATCAGTTTTTCCTGTTTTTGCAGCCATTTCCCCCCCTCTTTTTATCATCTGTGACTTTGCAAGTACCTGAGTGGATTACAAAAATGTTGGTTTTATAATTGGTTTTTTATTGCCTGTTTTGGTTCTTTACTTCTGTTGGTGAGTTCTAGATATCTGCAAGAGGAGATTTTGAGCTACACGCTTTAGATTACAGTTTACTAATGGATTAATAGGTGGAAATTATTTTAAAGTGTATTTGACTGAACTATTGGTTGAAGACATAACACAAAGGTTGACTCACTGTTATTTGGTATATTCAAGGGCTGTTATTATTAAGGACATTTTGTAGTGTTAATCTCTATTTGGAGTTAGTGAAACTGGTGACACAACTTGGAATGCTTTTTTTCCTTTGTTTTTAAATAACTGAGTATTCTTTCAAAATATTGACATTGCTTGTGAAGTACTGGGATTCTTGACACTATTAGGTAAGGTAAGGTAAGGTAAATTTATTTTTGTATCCCGCCCTCCCCCGCCGAAGGCAGGCTCAGGGCGGGTCACAGACATGGGACAACCATGATTTCAATAAAATACAATCGAGACAAAAGACAAATTAAAATACAATTAAATTACCATTATAGATTAGGTTAAAATAGATAAAACAGCTGTTATAAGTTAATAGTTAAGGTGTTACAGTTCACAGTCATGTATACGATGGCTAGATGGCTAAAAGTCAATTTGGCCGGGTTCTATCTTGAAAGCAAGCTGAAAGAGGATGGTTTTGCAAGCCCTGTGGAACTGATTCAAGTCCTGCAGGGCTCGCACCACCTCTGGAAGTTGATTCCACCATCGGGGGGGGGGGGGGGCATTGCTGAAAAGGCTTGCTCCCTCGTTGTTTTCAATCTAGCCTCTCTTGGCTCAGAGATTTTTAAAAGGTTTTGAGAACTAGATCTCAGTGCTCTCTGGGGAACATATGGGGAGAGGCGGTCCCTAAGGTAGGCAGGTCCTCGGCCATATAGGGCTTTAAAGGTAATAACCAGCACCTTATAGCAAACACGATACACAACCGGCAGCCAGTGCAGGTCCCGCAGCCCAGGCTGCACGTGTTCCCACCGAGGTAATCCCACCAACAGCCTGGCCGCCGCGTTCTGCACTACCTGCAGTTTCCGCGTTTGGTATAAGGGCAGCCCCATGTAGAGGGCATTACAGTAGTCTAGTCTCGAGGTGACCGTTGCGTGGATCACAGTTGCCAGGTCGCTACGCTCCAAGAAGGGAGCCAACTGCCTCGCCCTCCTAAGGTGGAAAAAGGCGGATTTAGCAGTGGCAGCTATCTGGGCCTCCATTGATAAGGAGGACTCCAGTAGCACTCCCAGGCTCTTGACCCTGTGCACTGGTGTCAGTGGTGCACCGTCAAAGGCCGGTAGGGAGATCTCCCCTCCTGGCCCGCCGCGGCCTACGCAAAGGACCTCAGTCTTCGCCGGGTTCAGCTTCAGCCCACTCAGCTTGAGCCAGCCAGCCACGGCTTGTAACGCCCGGTCCAGATTTATAGGGACATCGCCAGTCTGGCCGTCCATCAATAGATAGAGCTGGGTGTCATCAGCGTACTGATGTGTTCCATCACACTGTGTTCCAAAACACTGTGTTCCAAAACAAATTAGAGAAGGGTAAACTTTAGATTGGTTTACATCATCTGGAGAAGAGAGTCATTTTAATAAAAGCAATTCATAATGCAAGCAGCATCTGGGTTCAAAAAAGGTCCAAAAGAGAGAGACAATAGAGAAGGTAGAGCCACGACTCCTTCGCCTAGCCTTACTCATGGACCAGGGAGACTTGCAGCTGCAAATATGAAGGGAGATGTGAAGGAATTCCAAAATACCCTTCTAACAGCTATAGTACAACTGACTGACCAGGTTGACAATATAGGAGAACAGATGGCAGAAATTAAACAAGAACTCCAAGAAAACAGAAAACAAACAGCAGCAACTAAAAAAGCACTAAAAGCTTTAGATGTACAAGTGATAGACAATACTCAGAAGATGGAACAATTGGAAAAAGAACAGAAAATGTATGATAGCAGATTTCTTCGATTAGAAATGGACAGAGCAGCTTATATGCTGCGGTTTCAAAATGTGCCTGAAGATAAATCTGAAGATTTACAGAAGATGCTAAGTCAGGCACTCTTGGAGATTCTACAAGTGACACCAGAGAAAATGGAAGATGAGACTGATCAAGTTAGGCAGGTACCCTCCAGTTTTACAAGGAAAAATAAATTTCCCAGTGAGATTCATTTGAAGTTTACAAGGAAGAGGACTAGAGATGAAGTTCTGAGACAAACAAGAGATAAACTAGTGGTGATAGCTGGAAACACGGTGAGAATTTTAAGAGAAGTGCCATGGCCCATCAGATGGAAGAGAAGAGAATATCAGGTGTTAATAGACTTTTTAAAAGAAAAAGAGGTTCCGCATACTAGGCTGATGCCAGAAGGTCTTCTCTTTATGTATACAAGATCAACTCAATCTTCAAAGCTGAAAATTTTTTGGAGATGATAGGCAAGAAAGAGAGAAAAGAAAAGAAAGATGGAGAGGACTCTTCAAGTGAGGAAGGTACAAGTGGTGTGAAGAAATACTCAACTTAGCTTCAGACTAAGAAAGATAAAAAAAAGATAGTGATAAGAAGAATCCATAATGGCCTCAATAGTCTTGGTTAATGTGAATGGACTCAATTCTCCTATAAAAAGGAGAAAGGTTTTTAAATATTTGGCCAAATTGGAAACGGATATAATTTGCTTGCAAGAAACTCATATTTTGGTAAAGGATCAACATTTTTTGAAAAATAAAAAAGTGACAATTTATTTGTAGCATCAGATCCGACTAAAAAGAAGAGGGGTGTGGCAACCTTTGTAAAGGATAAATTTAACCCACAATTAAGATTTGCTTCAGAAGATGGAATAATTCTATTAGTAGAAGTTATTATTGAAAGTAAAAAGATCCTATTGAAAAACATTTATGCCCTGAATGACCATCAAGAGAAATTTTTTAAGGAATGGCATCTTAAGCTAACCAACTTGGACTGTTTTGAATATTGTATGGTAGGAGATTTCAACGCAGTTTTTGATAGACAACTAGATAGGAGAATGCACAAAGGTACTAAAGCTAAAGGACCACAGCTTCCAATAAGTTTTTTGAAACTAGTAGAAGAATTGGACCTTGTTGATGCCTGGCGAACCAAATATCCAAGGTCAAGAGATTTTACATACTATTCTTCTAGTCATCAATCTTGGTCCAGAATTTATATGTGCTGGCTTTCTAGTGACTTGATCAAAGATATAGTAGAATCTGAAATTCAACCAAGAGTGATATCAGATCACAATCCAGTGACTATTAAATTCAAGGGATCTCAACTATGGAAAATGTGGAGATTGAACACACAGATTCTAAAAGATAAAAATTTTATCCAAGAAGCTAAAATAGAAATGGAATCTTTCTTTAAAATAAATACAACTCAAGATGTGAAGATTCAAGTGGTCTGGGACACTGGAAAAACATATTTTAGTGGATTAGCAATAAGATTTAATGCCAAGAAAAAGAAAAAAAATGTTGAAGACTTCCAAAAATTGATGAAGCAGGTAGGACAAGCTGAAAAGGACCTAAAGGCCCAATCTATGAAACAGAAATATCAAGAGAAAATTCAAAGAATTCAACGTCAACTTAATTTAATTCTTGCAGAAGAAGTGGAGAGGAAATTGAGATATGCCAGACAAAATCAATTTGAGCATGCTAATAAATTGAAGATGGTTGGCATATAAATTGAGAAAAGAAAATGCAAGAAAAACAATCATGGTGCTGAGAGATGAAAACAATAAAGAAAAATTTCAAAGACAGGAGATAGCTCAGATTGTTGAACAATTTTATAAGAAACTATATGGAACTAAACAAATTCAGAAGAAAGATTTGGAAAGATATCTTAATCAGAATAATCTTAATAAATTTACAGAAGAAGAACAGGAAATATTAAATGAGCCGATAACGATAAGAGAAATAGGAAAGGCAATAGCATTGCAAAAAACCAGTAAAACTCCGGGTCCAGATGGTCTCCCTGCAGAATTTTATAAAACTTTTGAAGATTTTTTTATCGCTATCTTTTAAGCAACTTTTGGAAATGATTTTAAAAGAAGCTGAAAAACCAAATTCATGGCAGGAAGCTATAATATTGTTAATACCAAAAGAAGGCAGAGATTTGAAGGACATAAATAATTATAGATCAATTTCTCTTTTGAATGTGGATTATAAAATTTTTACCTCAATATTGGCACAAAGACTAAAGAAAGTATTGTCGGTCATTATACATCAAGATCAAACAGGATTTCTACCAAGAAGACAGCTGAAGGACAATGTTAGAACAATATGCAATATAATGGAGTATTATGAGAGTCATCCAGAGAAACAATTGGCACTAGATGCAGAGAAGGCCTTTGACAATGTGAGTTGGCAATTTATGAAACAGCAATTGGAAGGCATGGAATGTGGTGAGAATTTCTTGAGGGCGATACAATCAATATACTCATCCCAAACGGCAAAGGTGATGGTGAATGGTAACTTAACAGAAGCAATTTCTATCCAGAAAGGTACTAGAAAAGGATGTCCTTTATTACCACTTCTTTTTATTTTATGTCTAGAGATATTGAACAATCAAATAAGAGAAGATTCAAGTATTAAAGGAGCCTTGATTAAGGGTCAACAATATAAATTGAGAGCGTTTGGTCTTTATATTATAACAACCTTTAGATTCAGTTGAACATTTGATAAATAGGATCAACCGCTTCAGCCATTAGGCAGGTTTGAAGATAAACTATACCAAAACAAAATTCTTGACAAAAAATATGACAACTGATCTGTTGGTCTTTTACAGCAAAAATCAGGATTTTTGTTTGAGAAAAAAGTAAAATACTTGGGTATATACATTTCAAATGTGCAGTGATTTAAAGAAATAATTATGATAAATTGCTTAAGGAAATTAAAAAGGATCTGGGGAAATGGCAAGACCTGAATATATCCCTAATGGGAAGAATAGCTTTGATAAAGATGAATATTTTACCAAGGTTGCTATTTCTTTTTCAAACTATTCCGGTTCGTCTAACGAATGCGTTCTTTCTAGAATTGAATAAAATGGTATCAGAATATATTTGGTGTAAGAAAAAAACCAGAATTAAGTTAAAGGTACTATAAGATGCTAAAACAAGAGGGGGGCTGGGTCTTCTTGACTGGCAATTGTACTATAAAGCTGCATTACTATCTTGGGTAAGAGAATGGGCATTATTGACAGATAGAAGACAACTATTGTTAGAAGGACATGATCTTATGTTGGGTTGACATGCATATATGTGGTACCAAAGATTAGATGGACACTCTTACTTTAAAACTCATTGGTTCTGGAAATCTTTGTATCATACATGGACTTGGTTAAAACTAAAAATCTTTCAGAAAATTCCAAGATGGGTGTCTCTAGTAGAAGTGTTTACACCGCCAAATCTTATAAAACCAGACCAGAATTATAAATATGAAGATTTGTTGAAAAGAGATAACCATCTGAAGTCTAAGGAAGAATTAGAAGGTATCGATATCAAACTGAGCTGGTGGTTGAGAGCACAAATAGAATCTAGATATGCCAAAACAAGATAATAGGTGTCAGTTTGGATCAATATCCATTAGATAAAATATTTTTGGGACCTCAAGAGAAATTGATATTGAATTTATACTGTTACTTACTTCAGATGAAGATGCAAGATGAAATTGTAAAGAACTGTATGCTTCAGTGGGCTAAGAATGTAAGTTGCAACATCATGTTAGAGGAATGGGAAAGATTATGGAAATCTAACCTTAAATTAACCAGATCAGTAGCTTTTAAAGAAAACTTGTATAAGATGTTTTTAGATGGTATGTAACTTCACAAAAACTTTCTAAAATGTACTCTAATATGTCCAATAAGTGTTGGAAATGTACAAAGCAAGTGGGGTCGTTTTATTGTATGTGGTGGACATGCGGGGTGGTGAAAGACTTTTGGAAGATGGTTCATGAGCTCTTACAGAAAATACTGAAGAGTCAGATTCAATTTAAACCAGAACTATTTTTATTGACTATATATCCCAGTGACTATGCAAAAGAGACAAGACATTTGTTGGTACGTATCAATACAGCAGCCAAAATTTTGCTTGCACAGAAATGGAAACTTCAGGAGGTGCCTACACAATCAGACTTGATTGGCAAGATAATGGAAGCTGTGGAGATGGACTATTTATTCCAAATACTAGTGGGGAAATCCGAAGAAGAAGCAAAGAAATACTGGGAAAAGTTATGTGTGTGGTTAGATACTTAAAAATTATATGGAGTTAATTTTTGATCTCCAGCTCCTATAGTGGATATCCTAAAATGTTATAAGTGTTAGAAATATAATTAAAATATGATGGTTTATAGGAGAACTTACAATCCTTACTATAAGTTTTATAATTTGAGAAGTTATGTGGCATAATTGATTATATTGTATACAATAATACTTTATGTTATGGGCTATGTTCATTCAGGATGGACTGATATTGTATTGTAAATGACAATGTTTTTTCTTTACTCCCCTTCTCCCCACCCTTTTTCTTTTCCCTTTTAAACCTAATAAAAAATTTATACCTGAAACATAGAATAACATGAATTAAGAGATTTCTTTACACTCTAAAGCAAGCATTTCATTTGATTAGCCTGAGGCATTGCAAAAGATAAAAAAAAAAATAGTGCAGCTCCCCCCCCCCCCCGGTCTGTTATGATGAACTGAAATGTAAGCCTCCAAGTATATTTATAGCTAACATTCATCTCTTTCCCGTCATGTCTTAAAAGGAGTGTTTGACCTAAATACTTAAAACTAGTGTATAATTTGTAAGGAAAAGACAGTTTTATGGCAGTGGTACAGATTGTGGCATGCAAAAATAGGATTTTTTTTTTTAAAAAACTAACTGCATTAAAATAAAGTTGCCCCCAAATAATATGAACAAAAGAGTTTGCAGTCTTTTGGGAGAAAGTTCAGCCTACCAACTGGGAGGTGTGAGAGGCCTTCTGGGATAAATAAGCAAGGATGTACATAGGAACAATGCCTCCGGTGGTGAGAAGTGCCTTGGAATCACAGCTGTGTTGCGGTGATTCTGTAGGGTTTTCAAGGCAAGAGACGTTCAGAGGTGGTTCTGCCATTTCCTGCCTCTGTGCCATGACCCTGGTATTCCTTTAAGGTCTCCCATCCAAAGACTAGCCAGGGCTGACCTTGCTTTGCTTCCAAGATCTGAAGAAGAAGAAGAAGGTTTTGGATTTATATCCTGCCCTATACTATGGATCTGAGTCTCAGAGAGGTCACAATCTCCTCTACCTACCCCACCAAAACAGACACCCTGTGAGGTGGGTGGGGCTGAGAGGGCTCTCATAGCAGCTGCCCTTTCAAGGACAACCTCTGCCAGAGCTGTGGCTAACCCAAGGCCATTCCAGCAGCTGTAAGTGGAGGAGGGGGGAATCAAACCCGGTTCTCCCAGATAAGAGTCCACATACTTAACCACAACCCCAAACTGGCTTCTTAATCACCAGATGGGGGCTGGAGATCCCCTGCAATTACAATGGATCTCCGGATGACATAGATAGCTTATTTATTATTCATTCATTGATTTAAGACATTTATTTCACTTCTTCTAGAGAAACTGGCTGCTTTGGAAGGTGGACTATATGGCATTGTAACCTACCAAGGTCCCTACCCTCCCTAAACTTCAACCTCTCAGGATCCATCCTCAAATCTCCAGGAATTTCCAAACTTGGAATTGATAACCCAACTCATGGGTAATGCCAAACCAGCTAGCATGGTGTTACTCCTGCAGAGCTGGATTCAAAGCCACCGATAAGAAAGAAAGAAAGAAAGAAAGAAAGAAAGAAAGAAAGAAAGAAAGAAAGAAAGAAAGAAAGAAAGAAAGAAAGAAAGAAAGAAAGAAAGAAAGAAAGCTTGAGTGTCTGTCTAGTCATATTCGAGTGCACAAAGTAAGTTGAAAAGACTGAGAGGGTTTGTCCATACCCCAAAGTTGCAAAGTCCACATTCTGTAACTGGGGGGGGGGGAGAGTAGGGAAATTAGGGTGTAAAGTAAAGAAGAATAACCCATCTCAGAGGGATTCCCATCTGGCTGATGGGCTGGCTCCACATCTCAACCCCACCCATTTTAGTACGGAAGATCATGAAATCCTCAGTGTCATCTAAGGGGCTAGTATGGCAGCTGCTGTGGCACAGAGTGGTAAAGCTGCAGTACTGCAGTCCAAGCTCTCTGCTCATGACCTGAGTTCAATCCCAGCGGAAGCTGGGTTCAGATAGCCGGCTCAAAGTTGACTCAGCCTTCCAGCCTTCTGAGGTCGATAAAATGAGTACCCAGCTTGCAGGGGAGGAAAGTATAGATGGCTGGAGAAGGCAATGGCAAACTACCCCGTAAAAAGTCTGCCGTGAAAACGTCGTGATGCGACATCACCCCAGAGTCGGAAATGACTGGTGCTTGCACAGGGGACTACGTTTACCTTTTTATGGCAGCTGCCAGGGGCAGGAGAAGCAGTGGAAGCAGTGGCAAACAAGATGGAAGTGGGTCTGGACAGCATATCCTTGCACCATTTGATGATATGCTAATAGCGCACACATAGCAGGATTCCACGCATATTATTCACACTTTAAAAAGATGTTGGTCTCATGCCAAGTCACACCAGTAAATTCTTGCCTGCTGGTGTCATGCCTTCCATACTGGAGAGGCCATTAGGGTTGCCAGCTCTGGGTTGTGAAATACCTGGAGATTTTGGGGATGGATCCTGGGGAGAGCAGGGCTTCAGGAAGAGAGGGGCCTCAGAGCAGGGCTACCAATCTCTAGCTGGAGATCTCTTGGGATTACAACTGATTTCTAGGCAACAGAGATCAGTTCTCCTGGAGAAGAAGAGGAGAGGAGACTGGATTTATATCCCACCCCTCCCTCAGAGTCTCAGAGCGGCTTACAATCCCCTTTTCCTTCCCCTCTCCATAACAGACACCCTGTGAGGTAGAGAAAAAGGTGCTTTTTTTTTAGTCAAATAAAATAACAGTCTGAATCAAACTATATATCTGATTGTTTACCTTTGACTCATTAGTTCTATCAAGACGTGGTCTTGCCTGATACAGCTTTGTTACTGAATAAAGTTTTTATGATTGAATAAACAAGGGTGGAATTCTAGCAGGCGCTCCTTTGTATATTAGGCCACACTGCCCTAATGTAGCCAATCCTCCAAGAGCTTCCAAAAAAGAGCCTTGTAGGCTCTTAGAGTATTGGCTACATCAGGGTTGTGCGGCCTAATATGCAAATAAGCTCCTGCTAGAATTCCATCCCTGCACAGAGCTCATCGTTAATGAAAACTGTGCAGTTCTTGGCACTATTTATCAGACCACTTTTCCCCCTGCAATGCCAATCCTGAATGAACTCTGCTCCCCAGATCCTTCCAGAAACAGAAGTAAGTGTCTATTAGTTGAATGGCCATCCTCAGCACTTCCCTCTTCTTGCCTAGCCCAATTATAAAAACATTGGCTTCCAGCTTGTTCACTGCTTATTTTCAAAACATGGGCCTGGAATATATTCAAATGTAGCTAAGATCCACCGGGGACTGTTTTGTTAGAAGCGGTAATCAACCCAAACATTACAAGTACGCTGCAGGCTAAACAAATTGGCCTGTGGCACTTACAAGAAGGGGGGCTTTTTTGAAGAGCCTCATCATCGTTGCCAAAGCAGGCAGCTTCTGAGAAGAGAGCATCGGCTGATGCGGAAGACTCCGATGGGAGAGGAAGATGAGATACTGTTTTGACTGAGCCAGTGGTGATTCCGGCTTCTGTGGGCGAGACAGATGCTTTACCACCAGCCACTCCAGATGCTGCATGAATATTCCAGCAGTGACTGCCTCCAACATCAAGCATTAGAAGCTTCTCTTTTTTTGAATCATGCTCATTTCTGTAAAGTATATCACTGAAATAAGCAGTGCATGAAAGTGGCTCCCCAGGGCCGGATTAACAATTAGGCCAAGTAGGCACTGGCCTATGGGCCCCCATGCCTTTAGGGGCCCCAGGCTGGCTTTCCCCCCCGTTTCCCCCCCTGCTTGCAGCCCTCCCAGCCTGCATGCGCAGCCAGCTGAGCCACTCTATGCCTGACTTGCCTGGTGTGGCGGCTGCTGGTGTAGTTGCCAAGTTTGGCTCTCTCTGCCTCTCCCCGCAGCTTTGTCAAAGGGGTTTTGGAGAAGGGGCCTGCAAGCTGCAGCAGGGGCGGCAGGGCAGGTGCTCTGACTCTGAGATAATTTATGAGAGGGTCCCCAAGATTTTGACTGCCTAGGGGCCTCCACAGGGTTTAATTCAGCACTGTGGCTTCCTGGCTGTTGTGTATGTGACTCTATTACCGTTTTCGCACACAGTTTACCTCGCAGTCACAATCCTGTTCCCTCCGCAGCGTCCGGTCGGATTTCCCACCATCTGCGCCGAAGTTACCGGAAGTGCCACGGCTTCTGTGTAGCAAACGTAAACCGCTAAAACCCAGTTTACGTTTGCTACGCAAAAGCCGTGGCACTTCCTGTAACTCCGGCACAGATGGTGGGAAATCTGACAGACGTTGCAGAGGGAACAGGATTGTGACTGCGAGGTAAGCTATGTGCGAAAACGGTCTATGTTTCAATGTGGGGTGTTAGTTCCTGCCTGGCGCATTGGAGCCTTGAAGACTGAGCTTGGGGATGTGGGAACAATGGGAAGCAGGATACAAATATGCTTCCCTGGGCCGATCACTAGCCCCTGCTGGTTCAAATGACCCAATGACGTTCTAGAGTGGGAACTTTGGGAGTGTATATAGTTGACCCAGTGCAGCAGTCTTAGTTTAACCGTTGTGATGCTGTAACCTCAGTAAAGAGCTTTGATCATGCAACCAAGCCTCTTCATGTATTGAACCCACTATTTAATATTGGTTGACCTGTGTACTGCAGAACAATGTCAAAGCCTGTTAGAGGGGGTGCTTTCCCTCGGGGCTCTATTATCATACTAAGGGAAGATGCTTTTGCAACGCCTTTCCTAACATTTAGCTGTCCAAGGCACAGGTGTTGAGAAATGAATCTGCATACAGACAGAAAGAGCCAACTGCCCCTCCCCTCGGTGGAGGTGGGGTCCCACACTGCCAGGCCCCAGCCCAGCTGTCCATCAGCTGCCGGAAGGGGGGACTTACCAGGAGAAAATATGTGAGGCCAAGGCTATGTGACTTGTTCTCACTCTCAATTGACTTCATTTGTCTTCAATGACACCTCTATGTTAACCCGCATTACTTTAGACACTGATATCTGATGACATTATTACATCAACCTAGCTTTGTTAGCTCCTGTTTGTTACAGTTTCTGATGGAATAGAGTCCCCCAGGAAGGATAAAAGGGAAAGTAATAGCCAGAGGAGATAGTGCACCCCCCCCAAAAAAAAAGACACAAGGGGAATTAGGCATAAACTTGATCTGTTTATAAACCAAAACAACAGTTGGAAACAATTCAGATTTACTCACTCGATGCACAGCAGCCAAGAAGGTCAGAGCGCCTGCTCTGGCTGCAACGCCACTGAGGATGTTCTCCACAGCTGAGAATGAAACGTCTGGAAGAAAAACTTTCTCCAGTAGAACACGGCACTTGAGCCCGAAAGATTCTACAAACCCTAATGATGTTACCAGCCGTGAAAACCTGAAATCTTTGATAATTCAGATTTAGACTGTAATGCATATATGTGTGAGCTCTTTTCTCCCATATCACTGGCCCAGCCTTAAATGGCTACCTGGAACTCCTATTACCATGGCAAGTAGGCGGCCACCTAGGATGCCACATGGTCTAGGGGTGTGCTGCCAGGCATCCCTCTCCTCATGCACAGTGTATGTGCTCCTTGTAGCCTGCCTTCCTCAATGGATAGCAGGCTCCATGGAGCGTAGATGCTGCCCAGACAGATTTGCGTCTGTTACAGGGATAAATTAACCAATTGTAAAAGATGAAGAAGAGCCAATTACAGTTTCTAAAAAATGGCTCCTGTTGAAGTTGTATGCTGCCACTCATCCTTCCTACTCTACTTTACCAGAGCCATGGGGTGGGAGCCATAGCTCAGTGGTAGAGCATCTTTTATTTATTTATTTGGGATTTATATCCCGCCCTTCCCACGGATGGCTCAGGGCGGCTCACATGCACAAGGTTTTATCAGTGGCACTTCCAACTAAAAGGATCAAGTAGAAATGGTCATGTGAAGGTCTTGTCCCTGGCACCTCCAGCTAAAAGGATCAAGTAGTATTCTCACTATTTTTAATCTCACAGTTGTTTCTTTTAAAAAAAATAAAATTAAAAATAAAAAACTGTAAATTAAAAATTTAAATAGTTTCAAGTTTCTTCATTTCTCATATAATCCTCTGTTTAAAAAAAAACATTGGGGGGCGCTAGTGGGCAGCTCAGCTAGGACACCAAAAACCCAAGCACTGGCCCTGCCTGTTACCTAGTTGTAGGGAACTTGTTTTCCCTAGTGTGGCAGATGTTAGCTCTTAGGAACTGTAGAGTTCAGGAAAACAGCATGAGGGTAGCATGTTAACTTCACCCCTAGCACCCCAGGGCATGATCCTGATCCAAACTGTGGCCTCCTTCCACGGTTGCTGTTTAAGGGAAAATGTGCTGGAAATCCAGTTGTCGATATTCCAGTGTCTCATCACATTTGGGCCTAAAAGGCACTAAATACTGTGGATAAAAGCGAGTAGTCTTAAAATCTTAAGGCTATTTTGGAGACTGTCTCTGAGATAGTTTCCAGGGGTGATTCCCTTTAATGAGTACTTCATTTCACCAGGCTTTCCATATAATGCTACGCTCTCCCTCTCCTGTGTGTAATCTAGAACATTATGTTTTCTTCCTACTTTTGAAACCTTTCCTAATTATTGGATTTCACATCCTTCTTCCATTGGACTCTCACGCTGAGCTTGTAATTACAATGACGGGAGAGCGTTCTATTAATTGCTGCCTTTGGCATCCTGGATTTGTGGGTTAATTGGTAATATGTACATGCAATGTTCTTCCTCAAGATGTACTACATTACAGTAATTAACTGCATATCAAGGGCTGAAGACATTATTAACCATTTTGCTGCAGATTGCCAGAAGACGACTAAATTGGGAACAAAGATTCCTATCTGGAACTCATCAGAGGGGTCTAGTTTGGTGTTGTGGTTAAGTGCCCGGACTCTTAACTGGGAGGACTGGGTTTGATTCCCCACTCCTCCACTTGCACCTGCTGGAATGGCCTTGGGTCAGCCACAGCTTTCACAGGAGTTGTCCTTGAAACTGCAGGTGCTGTAAAAAGCTCTCTCAGCCCCACCTACCTCACAGGGTGTTTGCTATGTGTGTGTGTGGGGGTGGGGGGTGGGGGGAAGGTAAAGGAGATTGTGACCACTCTGAGACTCTGAGATTCAGAGGATAGGACAGGATATAAATCCAATATCATCATCATCTTCTTCTTCTCCTTTTCCTTCTCCTCCTTCTCCTTCTCCTTCTCCTTCTTTAAGAACCACGTGGATGGATCAGCAAGCTACTTTGCATACAGAAGGTTCTAGGTTTAGACTCAGATATCTATAGCTATCATAAATTATTTCAGGTAGCATCATATCTTGGGACTCTGGCTAAGGCCCTGCAGAGCTGCTGCAGAAAATACTGAGCTATCAGCCAGTGGTCTGATTGAATACCAGGCTGCTAGGGGTGCCAGCCTCCAGATGGGACCTGGGGACCCCCCAGAATTACAGCTCATCTCCACACTGCAGAGATCAGTTCCCCTGGAGAAAATGGATGCTTTGGAGGTTGGATCCAATGGCATTACCGCCCCCCCCCTGCATACGCACACTGAAGTCCCTGTACTCCCCAGGCTTGCCTCCCAAATCTCCAAGAGTTCCTCAACCTGGAACAAGACATCTGTAACAAGATAATACATGCCTCCATATTTGTTTGAACACTGTGTTAATTTTCAGCTATAGGGAAGGGTTGGAACTTTGGTCTGCTCTGAATTTACTGCCCATCAGCTTTATTGGATGCCTTCAAATTCTAGCATTTTGGGAAAGGGAGGAAATTTCTCTTTGTCAACTCTCCACCCCATGGAGATTAATATTGTCACCCTGCTTATTTAATTTATATGCAGAGTACGTCATGCAGAATGCTGGCCTGGATGAAGCAGAAGCCGGCATTAAGATTGCCGGGAAAAACATAAATAACCTCAGATATGCAGATGACACTACTCTAATGGCAGAAAGTGAGGAGGACCTAAAGAACCTCTTGTTGAGGGTGAAAGAGGAGAGCACAAAAGTAGGCTTGAAACTCAACATAAAAAAAAAAACCTAAGATCATGGCATCTGGCCCCATCACACCTTGGCAAATAGACGGGGAAGACATGGAAGTAGTGATAAACTTCACATTTCTGGGATCCAAGATCACTGCAGATGGTGACTGTAGATGGTGACTGTAGCCATGAAATTAAAAGACGTTTGCTCCTTGGGAAGACAGCTATGGTGAACCTGGGCAGTATAATAAAAAGTAGAAACATCACCCTGCCAACAAAAGTACGTATAGTCAAAGCGATGGTATTCCCAGTAGTAATGTATGGCTGTGAGAGCTGGACCATAAGGAAGGCCGAGTGCAGAAGAATACATGCTTTTGAGATGTGGTGCTTGAGAAGACTCTTGAGAGTCCCTTGGACTGCAAGAAGATCAAATCAGTCCTAAGGGAAATCAACCCAGACTTCCTTGGAAGGTCAGATGCTGAAGCTGAAGCTCAAATACTTTAGCCACCAAATGAGAAGGGAGCACTCCCTGGAGAAGATCCTGATGCTAGGAAGGACAGAAGGCAAAAGAAGAAGGGGATGGCAAAAGATGAGATGGCTGGACAGTGTTACTGTGGTAACAAACATGAATTTGAGCAGACTTTGGAGGATGGTGGAAGACAGGAGGGCATGGCGTGACTTTGTCCATGGGGTTGCAAAGAGTCGGACTTGACTGTGTGACTGAACAACAACAAATCATGTCCCCTCTTAGTTGTCCCTTTCTTAAGCTGAAAAGTCCCAGACACTTCAGCCTTTTCTACAAAAAAAAAAAAAAAAAAGCCCTGTCCCGAATCATCTTGATTGCCCTTCTCTGTACTTTTTCCAGCTCTGCAATGTTCTTTTTGAGATACAGTGACCAGAACTGTACACAGTATTCCCAATGAGACTGCACCACAGATCTATACAGGGGCATTACAATATTGGCCGTTTTATGTTCAATCCCTTTCCTAATAATTCCTAACATAAAAATTGCCTTTTTTACCACCGCAGCACACCAGCTTGACATTTTCATTGAGCTATGCACTGTGACCCCAAGATCTTTTCCCCTCTCAGTTTCAGCAAGTTCAGACCCCATCAGCCTGTACGTGAAGTTGGGATTTTTTTTGTCCCACTGTGCATCACCTTCCTTTTTTTATTTTATTCATAGAAAGATTAACCTTTCTGTAAGGAAAAAAAAAAGAAGGGCATGGTGAAAATTAGTTAAGCGACAAGACAAAAATCAGTCTGCGCTTCCAAAGGCAGCTCCTGCCCAATGAGGGAATTTCATTTCCGAAAGAAATATTAAATTAGATGAGCTTGCAGAACCCCATAAACATGTTGTGAGGCCTGTGTGCTGCAAGGAAGATAATGAAAGTAATAACAAATAGAATTGAGAATCACATTTTAATTAGTCATCTGAACTGCTTGCTGCAGAAAACACTGACAAAGCACAAGTTAACATTGTAATGAAGCTGGTTAAGAGGGTAAGATAGGGGGCCTTCAGGCAATATAAATGTACTGCTTAATAAGATTTTTTATTTAAAATAACCATTTCAGTAAAACACTCTAACAAGAAGAAAGCCAAATTAGAGGCAAGGGTGGGGAGCACAATGTAGCTCGCTCCATTCTATGGCACAGGCTGTAACTCCAGATCCAGAAGAAGAAGCGATTGGATTTATACCCTGCCTTTCAGAGTAGCTTACAATCTCCTTTCCCTTCTCACAACAAACACCCTGTGAGGTAGGTGGGGCTGAGAGAGCTCTCCCATAACTGCTCTTGAGCAGAACAACTTTGAGAGAACTTGTGGCTTACTCAAGGTCACATCAGCAGGTGTATGTGGAGGAGTGAGGAATCAAACCCAGTTCTCCCAGATAAGAGTCCACATGCTTAATCATGACACCAAACTGTCTGACTGGCTGTTTCTGAATCAGCTTGTTTCATGGGAAGGGGGGCGGGGAGGTCATTATTAGAGACAAAAATATGAGAAATTTCTTGCTGGTTCAACCAAAAAAAAGATCTGCCAGGTTCACTCCCCGTCCAAAAGGTGAACATAAGATTCTGCCTTGTATTGAGTCAGGTTCTTGGTTTACCATTTGTAAATATTGTCTACTCTGAGCAGTAGTTGAAAGCTTTGATTCTCCAAAGCTTATACTGTGGAAATCTTCACATGGGTAGCCATGTTGGTCTGAAGAAGTAGAACAAAGTTTGAGTCCAGTGGCAGCTTTAGACCAATGAAGTTTCTGGGTATAAGCTTTTGTGTGCATGCACACTTCTCCAGTGCTCGTCTCTTGTGGCCCTTTCTTATATGCTTAGGTGATTGCCACTTTGGGGTCAGGAAGGAATTTTCCTCCAGGCCAAACTGGCTTGGGGATCCTGGACATTTTTTTTTTTTTTTGCCTTCTTCTAGTCACAGATCAGGGGGTTAGGGTCACTGGGAGACAGTGCCAGATTAAACCCTTTGGAGGTCCCTAGGAAGTCAAAATCTTGGGGGCCCCCTTGCAAATTATCTGAGTCGGAGCGCCTGCCCCGCCACCTGCGGCCCCCACTGCAGCCTGCAGGCACCATCTCAGAAGCTCCTTTGACAAAGCTGTGGGGGAGAGGCAGAGAGATGCAAACTTGGCAATGACACCAGGCTAGTCGGGCAAAGAGTGGCTCAGCTGCTGGCTGAGTGGCTACAAGCAAGGGGAAAAACAGAGGGGAAAGCTGTCCTGGGGCCTTTAAAGGTGTAGGGGCCCATAGGCCAGTGCCTAGTTGGCCTAATTGTTAATCCAGCCCTGGAGGATCTGGGGTGAGTGGGGGGAAGTAGCTGTGAATTTCTTGCACTGGGCAATGAGTTGGGCTAGGTGACCCTTCAAGTGCCTTTCAGGTCTACATTTCTATATTTCAAAGAAGCTAAATAAAATAATTTGAAATTACAATAAAATACTGCATTGCAGTTGAAAACCCCTTGATGCCTCATGGGGGAGAAGCAGCTTGGCAAGGGAACAAGGAGCAGAACAAGTGGATCTTGCTCAGCCCACAATGGCTGCAAATTGACCCTTGTCTATCAAGTCATCCTGACAGTGAGAATACGTGCCTCAATAAAGCACTGCACACACACACACAAAAATCTTGGTGCAATCATAAGATTGTACAGCCCAGGATAGTTGGATCTCATCAGATCTCAGAAGCTAAAGGGAATGACCTTTGGTCTTTGGTTGGGAGCAGGGGTCATTTCGTAGAAAAAGAGGTGCTGGAGCTCATTAGCACAACTCATTTACATAACCTATTTCCATGTGTCCCACACCCCTGACATCACTTGAAGGTGTACTAAATCACATCAGCTCAGCAGCTAGCTTAAAATGCTTCTTGATTTATAATTGTCATAATAAAACCTCACGCCCATCATACTTTTAAAATAACTTTCTCCTATGTGGCCATAGCGGCATGATGAAAATTTCCATCTGTCTGCTTTATATGTTTTGGTTATTTTCCATTTTGTGTGTGTGTGGGAAATATTAGGAAGTTTGTCAAACCTTAAGAGTTTAGCAGAATTCTCACAGGGGGTTTCAACAATGAAGCCCAGAAGCAAGGATTTTGTTGGGGGGGGGGGGGTTAAGAAAGGAAGAGCACAATAAAATCTACAGGTTCCAGAGCTCCACTCCTGTGAGCTCCTGCCCAAAATGAGGCCTGGTTGGGAGAGCACCAAGGAAATCCAGGGTTGCTGTGCAGGGGCTGGCAAAGGCAGACCTCCTTTGAATGTGTCTTGGCTTCAAAATGCCATGGTTTGCCATAAGTCAGCAGGGACTTGATGGCAAAAACAGAAGAAGAAAACAATGTAAAGGAAACACAATGGAACAAAAAGGGAACAAAACAAGGGGAAACCATTAATCCCTATTCAGGGCCATTTCATTGTAGTTTCATGTGAACCTGGTTCTTTTATTCTTTGTTGCACACCACTCTGAGCTCTGTTTACAGGGAAGGGTGGTATAAAAATTGATGGTGATGATCTTCTTCAATCCAGACCCCAATGTGCTTTGAGGCAGTGTTTTCTAAACAAATGGCTGCAAATGACTCATGAAACTGAGCCCAGTTGCATGTTACAGCAGAAGGCAAATAAAGCAGTCACTTCCAAAGATCTAGGCCAATAAACTACTGTTTGCCCATTTAAATTTTTTTTTCCAATTGCAGGTCTTTTGCACAGAAGACAATTCTCTGTTCTTCATCCCCTTTCTCTTTGGAATGGCAACCGCCATTGTGCTTTAGATTGAGTAACTTTTTTTTTTTAAAGAAAGATCACAAATCCATTTTCACACTTCATGCAGAACTCACTAGACAATTTCTAGCACAGCCAGAGAAGACTCAGTAGATAAGTACAGAAAATGATTCTGAAACCAAGTCAGCATTTTTAAGGAATCTGATTTATAAAAAGCCATTTCCCTCCCACCACCTCTTCCCCTTTCCCTATTCCAAGCTCTTCAGATAAGTAAATCCTTAAAAGCGACGATATTTCCCCCTCCTTAACTTTCCTCAACATTTGTCTGCAACAAAAACATTTCCTTCCAGTTGTACCAAGGTTCTCTGAAGACACAGAGAATTGTATCATAGATATCACATTTCATCAGCATTTAGGAGTACACAAGGATGATCAAGAGAAAGCAAAAACCCTTTCTCAAAAGAAAGACAAGTTAAACAATCGTATCATATGAACAAGAGAGTGGAATAATATAACAATATGACTCTAGTTTGTGGGCAGGCAAGCTTTATCTTCAGAATTTTCAGTGCTTTATCCTAATAATACCAGGGGGAAAGGTAGATAACAGAGATGCTTTGTGGAAATGTACAGCTGTGTCTTGCCTTACAAATAGCTTCTTTCCACCTCAGAGGCATTGATTCCCCCAGTGGGATGTGGCCCCTTGAGAGTCAATTTGGTGTAGTGGTTAAGTGTGTGGACTCTTATCTGGGAAAACTGGGTTTGATTCCCCACTTCTCTACATGCACCTGCTGGAATGACCTTGGGTTAAACATAGCTCTTGTAGGAGTTGTCTTTGAAAGGGCAGCTGCTGTGAGACCTCTCTCAGCCCCACCCACCTCACAGGGTGTCTGTTGTGATGGGAGAAGATATAGGAGATTGTAAACCGCTCTGGGCGTTTTCGCACTCACCTTCAGCCGGCGCGACCCCCCTCTTCACCGCGCAGGATCTGTGCGGATTTTGCACTAAACGCCGCGGAGCAGCCGGAAGAGCCGGAAACTCCCGGCGCAAAAGCCGCTCAAACGGAAACTGCTTTTTGGCGGTTTCCGTTTGAGCGACTTTTGCGCCGGGAGTTTCCGACTCTTCTGGCTGCTCCGCGGCGTTTAGTGCGAAATCCGCGCAGATCCTGCGCGGTGAAGAGGGGGGTCGCGCCGGCTGAAGGTAAGTGCGAAAACGCCCTCTGAGTCTCTGATTCAGAGAGAAGGGAGGGGTATAAATCTGCAGTCTTCTTCTTCTTCACAGAAGCCATAGGGGTTTCTCTGCCAGTTGGGCAAGATGCTCGAATGGCTCATCCTTTATAACATCTTCATGCTGAAAGGGCAACTGTTTTCAGTCTTGGTAGCTCAGTTCTGGGTTGCCAGCCTTCAGGTGGGTCCTGAAGATCTCCTGCTTTTACAACTGGTCTCCGGCTGGCAGAGATCAGCTCCCCTGGAGAAAATGTACCATGCTCAGGCCCTTCCCATCCCCCAAATTCCCCCTCCTCCCGGATCCAGCCCCAAAGTCTCCAAGTATTTTCCAACACAGACTTGGCAACCTCTACCCACATTTTTTTCTAAGGTGTATTGTTTGAATAGTTTGTGTGAGCAGTCTTTCCTGTACAGTTCTGAATTAAAATGTAGAATTCACTGCTGGAGGATGTAGTGATGCTGACCGCAGGCATAGACAGCTTCAAAAGGGGATCAGACAGATTCATGGTGGATAAGCCTATCAGTGGCTATTAGCCATGCTGACTAAAAGGAACCTCCATGTTTAGAGGCAGGCAGTCTCAAATGCAAAGGTTCAACATGATCAAAGGCCTTTTCAAAATCTATAGAAAGAATGCCGGCTTCTATATTTTGTTTTTGACAATAAGATATCCTATTTAATGTCTTGCGTATGTGATTGGACATATCTCTAGCCGGCATAAAATCAGATTGATCAGCGTGTATAAATTTTGTGATAATATTATTTAAACGTTTTGCCCGAAGTGAAGTAAAAGTCTTCATATCTTGGTTCAGAAGGGAGACTGGTCTATATGAACCAGGACTGGTTAAGTCTTTCCCTTTTTTTGGAAGAACTGTAATGGCTGCTTCTGCCTATGTCAGGAATGGAACCCATTTTCTTAGCATAATTACAAATATCTGCCAATGGTGAGGACAAAATATGAGAAAATTTCTTACAATATTCTGAAGGAAAACCATCTCTCCCTGGACTCTTGTTCAGTTTCAGAGATTTAATCACAACTGCCTGCTATTGTTATGTTCTTATGATCCCAAGAACATGTGAGTTACAGGACTGTTACTGGCTACACTATCACAATTCACACTGTTGAGGGTACTGTGCTTCCTGGTTCTTTTTTAGTTTCTTTCTGCCATTAGAGTGGTATCATCTGCATATCTGAGGTTGCTGATGTTTTTCTGGGCAATGTTAATTCCGGCTTCTGTTTCATCCAGGTCAGCATTCTGCATGATGTACAATGCATATAAATTAAATAAGCAGGGTGACAATATACATCCTGGTCGAACTCCTTTTCCTATTCTAAACCAATCAGTTGTTCCATATCCTGTTCTGACAGTTGCTTCTTGACCCTTATACAGGTTTCTCAGGAGACATGTGAGGTGGTCTGGTACTCTCATCTCTTTAAGGACTTGCCACAGTTTATTGTGATCCACACAATCAAAGGCTTTAGCGTAGTCAATAAAACAGAAATAGATGGTTTTCTGATACTCCCTTGCTTTCTCTATAATCCATGAAATGTTGGCAATTTGATCTCTAGTTCCTCTACCTCTCTGAAAACCAGCTTGAGCTTCTGGTAGTTCCCCATCTACAAACTGCTGAAGCCTAGCTTGTAGGATCTTTAACATGACCTTGCTGGCATGTGAAATGAGTGCAATGGTGCAATAGTTTGAACATTCCTTGGCATTACCCTTCTTTGGGATTGGAATATAAACTGATCTTTTCCAATCCTGTGGCCACTGTTGCGTTTTCCAGATTTGTTGACATAATGTGTGCATCACTTTAACAGCATCATCTTTTAGGACTTTGAATAGATCAACTGGGATATCATCATCTCCGCTCACTTTGTTGTTAATAATGCTTTCTAAAGCCCATTTGACTTCACACTCCAGGATGTTTGACTCAAGGTCAGCGATTTCACTGTCCTGGTTGTCAAGGATCCTTCTTGTATAATTCTTCTGTGTATTCTTGCCACCTCTTCCTGATCTCTTCTGCTTCTGTTAGGTCCCAACCATTTTTGTCCTTTATCATGGCCATCTTTGCATGAAACGTTCCCTTGATTTCTCCAGTTTTCTTGAAGAGATCTCTTGTCCTTCCCATTCTATTATTTTCCTCTATTGCTTTGCATTGTTCCTTCAGGAAGGCCTTCTTATCTCTCCTTGCTGTTCTCTGAAAATCCGCATTCAGTTGGGTGAATTTTTCCTATTCACCTTTGCCTTTCACTTTCATTCTTTCCTCAGCTATTTGTAAAGCCTCATCAGACAGCCACTTTGCTTTCTTGCATATCATTTTCTTTGGGATGGTGCTGATTGCTGCCTTCTGTACAATGTCATGAACCTCCATCCATAGTTCTTCAGGCATTCTGTCTATCAGCTCTTGTTCCTTAAACCTATTCTTCGCTTCCACTGTATATTCATAAGGGATGTGATCAAGATCAAACCTGAATGGTCTATTGGCTCCCCCAGTTTTCTTCAGTTTAAGCCTGAATTGTGCAATGAGTAGCTCAGTAATTAATGCATTATTCATTGGGGAGGGGGGGCAGCTGCAAAGAGTCGGACTCGACTGTGCAACTGAACAACAACAAAAAATTTAAATATTTGTATGTTTTCATCCAAATTAGGCAGTGAGCTATCAAAACAATGTTTAAATACAGATAAATCACATTGGCATGATGGCATTCTATCATTTCCGGGGGAAGCATTCTGCGCTGGAAATAGTTGCAGGCAATTCCTAGAATGAAGTGATGTCACTTCCAGGTTTTCCCAAGAAGTGACATAATGCCATTGCACTGATGGTGCTTTGCAGGGCTTTGTTTGAGCAGGAACACACAGGAATGCAGTTCTGGCTGGCTTGGTATCAGGGGGTGTGGCCTAATATGCAAATGAACAGTGTGCGTCTGCAATAAAAAAGGCCAACGCCATGCTGGGAATTATTAGGAAGGGAATTGAAAACAAATCAGCCAGTATCATAATGCCCCTGTATAAATCGATGGTGCGGTCTCATTTGGAGTACTGTGTGCAGTTCTGGTCGCCGCACCTAAAAAAGGATATTATAGCATTGGAGAAAGTCCAGAGAAGGGCAACTAGAATGATTAAAGGGCTGGAGCACTTTCCCTATGAAGAAAGGTTGAAACGCTTGGGACTCTTTAGCTTGGAGAAACGTCGACTGCGGGGTGACATGATAGAGGTTTACAAGATAATGCATGGGATGGAGAAAGTAGAGAAAGAAGTACTTTTCTCCCTTTCTCACAATACAAAAACTCGTGGGCATTCGATGAAATTGCTGAGCAGACAGGTTAAAACGGATAAAAGGAAGTACTTCTTCACCCAAAGGGTGATTAACATGTGGAATTCACTGCCACAGGAGGTGGTGGCGGCCACAAGCATAGCCACCTTCAAGAGGGGTTTAGATAAAAATATGGAGCACAGGTCCATCAGTGGCTATTAGCCACAGTGTGTGTGTATATATAAAATTTTTTGCCACTGTGTGACACAGAGTGTTGGACTGGATGGGCCGTTGGCCTGATCCAACATGGCTTCTCTTATGTTCTTATGAATTCCTGCTGGACTTCTTCTACAAAAATGATGTACAAAATGATGTTGATATCAGGAGATGTGGCCTAATATGCAAATTAGTTTCTGCTGGGCTTTTTCTTAAAAAAAAAAAAAAAAAAGCCCTGGTGCTCTCTGTGTCTTTTTCCTGCTCCCCAGACTCTGGTTGGCAACCCTACCTTCGATGATGGGGGCATCCAAAACAGAGACTCTGAAGATGAATGATTCATATTGGCATAGGTGCTTCTTAAAACACATTGTGTTGACACCATAGGGATATGCCTGTACTTTTTATGCAAAGTTGCTATGGATCTGTCACTCTGATCATCCATGGCCCTGAGGGAAAGTTAATTTCACCTACTGAGCAGATGCCAATTCTACTACGAGGCAGAAGGACATTGTTTGGCAGCTACTTGGCTCATGAGGGATTGCGGTTCTCCAACATGGAAAGTTCACCTGCTGAACATGTTCACTGCAAAGTTCGTGACACCTCTAGTTTTGAATGCTGTGTTTTAATCCTCCATTTCTGCTGGGAGAGCACAGTGTACCATCTAAGCGGCGCTGATGTTAATGGGCTGACAGCATAGCTGGCTCTGCACATTAAGTATGAATTTAGTGATCTTGTGTTCTTGAAATGGGAACATCAACCATATAATTCTAGGTTGGGGCCCTAGAGAGCCACTAGCAGTCAGGTTAGACAATTCTGAGCAAGATAGAACAATAGCCTGACTCAAAACAAGGCCGCTTCAGTGTAATAGCATTCCTATCCAGAGATAGGAATCATGAGGTAAATCCCTAATCATCATGTCTCAAGATAAAAATCACTCAAGAGACAACGCTAGCTTCCAGAAGGGCACAGAGTGAGAAATGAAAAAAAGATGGATGTGCATACATTCATGTTCTCCCCCCGCCCCAGTTCTCTGGGATGTAAATAATCTGACTACTTTGTGGCACAAAAATTAAGTTGTTTTGAAAGTGTATGTAGAAGCTTCATTAAATTATTCATTTAATCATTATTGATCTCAGATGAATTAGCAGCCGGTGTGCTCTAGAAGAGCTCAAAGTTATTCATCTTTGATTTTAATCTTGGAGGAAACCGAGTTACAAATAACTAATGAAAAGTACAAACAGAGCACAATAGGCAATTTTCTCGCAAAATGTTTAACAACATAAATTACAGATGTGGTTGTGCTCAAATTGATTCAGGAACTGGGAGCCCGCGAGCAGCATTTGTGTGATAACATCGGGCAAAGGAGTGTGCAGAAGTGGTCTGTGTTACCATAGCAAGAGACTGTTTTCATGCAACAAAAAGAATGAGGAAATGCTGTGGGAAGTAAAATCGTGGTTCCCTCACACACACACAAACTACACACACAGTCAGTGGACTATGTGAACAGATCTCACACATTTACAAACTTTGTGGGCCTGGACGAGCATGTAATTAAAATCCCAGCAAAAAAAGAAAGTATCAAACTAAATAGTAAGCTCACATACACACAGTTTCTACTTGTCTAGGGGTTCTGTTCATAGTCTACTAACCTGACTGCCAGTTTGGTGTCGTGGTTAAGTGCGCGGACTCTTATCTGGGAGAACTGGGTTTGATTCCCCACTCCTCCACTTGCAGCTGCTGGAATGGCCTTGGGTCAGTCATAGCTCTCGTAGGAGTTGTCCTTGAAAGGGCAGCTGCTGTGAGAGCCCTCTCAGCCTCACCCACTTGTTGTGTCTGTTGTGGAGGGAGAAGATATAGGAGATTGTAAGCCTCTCTGAGTCTCTGATTCAGAGAGAAGGGCAGGGTATAAATCTGCAGTCTTCTTCTTCTTCTTTTCCCTTCACAAGGCTTCAGAGAGAGAAGGAGAGATTAGAGTTATCCTTAAGAATATTTTCTAGGAGGAAACCATACTGAATAGACTTAGTAGTGTTCTGAATAGATCTGTTTAGGATTACTCTTTTCATTAGCTCTGTTGTTTCAACTTTAAATTGTGTTGCCCACGTCTGAGGGTTTGTTTTTTTTATGTGCATGAGTCCTACTTTAATTACTCATTCCTCCTAGCAGAATTCTGAATTCTACTTGTGAAGGGTAAAAGGTAATTAAGAAGGTCTGGGAAATTGCTTTAAAATGATAGATTTTGCCTACTGGTACTTCCCCCTTGCTTAGGACCACTGGAAGCCAATGGGCTGGAGACACCATTGTGATCTCAGTTACCTCTGCAAGCATTTGCACACAGCATTTGTCTTGTGAAAAGGGCTACTGAATGAAGACAGATCCTCTGAGAGCCTTTTAGTAGAGCAGCACACCAGTTGCCTGAATGAGAGAATGAACAGACTCTCTCCCATTGTCCTGGTTGCCAGGAGATCATTATTAATCACTACAGGTGACCAGGCTACTCACAATAAGCTTGTTGTAAAGTATTGTGTTCAGATTCTCTTCCCCTGACTTTATAACTTCTCTGCTTTTCTACACATAGGCCTTTGTTTGGCCTTCCTTGACCACCTTTACAATTAAGAGAGTAGAGTTGTTTCACCACAAAAATAAATATTTAAATAGCCTTTCCCTTTTCTGTTCAATGTATTTCATATGCAACGTGTAGCTGAATGAATACAGGAGTTCTACACTGTTTCCTAAACCCAGGCCTCAGCTTCAGCAGGAGCTCACAGGAGCACAGCTCCTGAACCTTTCTGAATGTTCCCCCTCATCCTCCCCACCTACCTTGTCCATTGAATAGTTGGTGCAGCTGCATAATAATCCCTGGATTAGGAGAGCAGGCGGCAGGCCAGCCACTGGGGGCTTTGCCATGCCCCCAGCAGCCCTCATTAACCCCTGGAGAAGCCCTTTCTCTACTTATGTGATTTTGAGTGGCCAGTGGCTTGCTGGCCTTTTGATTGGGTGGGAGGGAGAGGAGAGTCCAGGAGAGTGAGGCCTGCTTGGGCTGGCTGGATCTCTTGCCAGCCCAAGCAGGCCTCACTCACCTGGGGTTCTCCTTTCTTGCATTGGGTTGCTTTTGGCTGGTGGGGAGGGAGGACATATGCTAATGAGCTCTGCCTGGAGAAGTTGCTTCAACTGGAGAAGTTGCTAAGAATTTCTGCGTTTTGAAAGACTTCATTCTGAGGCTTGGGTGACTGCTGAAAAGGCTGAGTTGTGATAGCTGTGGAACTGCTGTACGTTTGGGTGAGTGGGCTAAAGGTGAAAGTGATTGATTGATTGAGAGTAATTGTTGATGATTGCTTAGGAGTGGTCTGCTCCACCCTCTTTGCATTTTAAGCTGCGCCTTGCCAAAGGCGCGAGCCGAAGGGCGAGAGCTAAAGGGCTCTTGGCCTGTGGCTCTTTGCCTGGGGGCTTCCTAAGGACCAGGAACCCAGATCCCTGATTTCCTTGTTCTCCCAATAAGGTAAGTTGACCTTCCAGAAGGGGAGCCACGTAAACAACAGCATTTAAAGAGGACTGTATATTTAATATATATATCATGAAGGTAGAATGCCAGCAGGGGGGTGGGGGCTTTCCAGTGTTTTGCACTGAGTGTCACATGTATGACTATCTGCCCACAGGACAGAAGTCTTGGGTGTGTGCTTGATGCAAGGAGCTCCTGGTCCTCAGGGAACGAGTTCGTACCCTTGAGGCCGAGGTGACTGCCCTGGAGAAGCAGAGACGGTCAGTTAGGCAATTGGGGAAGACTCTTGGGGGCGTATTAGATGAGCCCCACTCTGAATGTGGCAGCCCCGTTGCTGCCAGAGAGCATGAGGGTCTAGAGGGAACAGGGCACCTTGCTGAGGATAAGGGGAATGCGCCCTCAGAAGGGACCTCTTCTTCGGTTGGTGAGCGGGTATCCTTTCGCGCCAAGGAACCATCCCTGGGCAGGGGGAGAGGGGGGGTCTTGGTAGTTGGTGATTCGATCCTTAGGCAAGTAGACAGCTGGGTGGCAAAACCGCGTATTGACCGTATGGTGACTTGCCTGCCTGGTGCGAAGGTAGCGGACATTATGCGTGTAGTAGATAGGCTGATAGACAGTGCTGGGGAGGAGCCTGTGGTCATGGTGCATGTTGGCACCAACGATGTGGGGAAATGCAGTCGTGAGGTCCTGGAGGAGAAATTTAGGCTGCTAGGTGGGAGACTTAAGGCCAGGACCTCCAAGGTGGCCTTCTCGGAAGTGCTACCTGTTCCACGTGCAGGGCAGGAGAGACAGGCACAAATTAGAAGTCTCAATGTGTGGATGAGACGATGGTGTAAGGAGGAAGGGTTTAAGTTTGTTAGGCACTGGGATGCTTTCTGGAACAAGCCGGAGCTGTACAAAAGAGACGGTCTCCACTTGTCTCCGGATGGAACCAGGCTGCTGGCGCTTAAAATCAAAAAGGTGGCAGAGCAGTTGTTAAACTAAATCTTGGGGGAAAGCCGACAGGAGATGGAATGTCTCTGGTTCGGGAGGACTCGTCTCAAAGAGATGAAGGGTTGGCTTCTATTTTTCTACCGAGTAACGGATCAGAGTTGTCCACTGTGATGGTGACAAACAGTATGGACTGTCTGCTAGAGTCTCGAGGCGGCAGGAGAGAGGTGGCGGGCCTAGCTTGCTTGGGAAATTATAAATGTTTGTATGCAAATGCTAGAAGTGTCCGAAGTAAAATTGGTGAATTGGAATGTTTAGTGTTGGGAGAAAACATAGACATTGTGGGAATTTCAGAAACTTGGTGGAATGAGGAGAATCAGTGGGACACGGTGATTCCTGGATATAAGTTATATCGGAAGGATAGGGAGGGAAGGGTTGGAGGTGGGGTGGCTCTGTATGTCAGAGAGGATATACGGTCCAGTAAGACTGAGGTCAGAGAATTAGATTCCCTTTTAGAAATGCTTTGGGTTGAAATAGAGGGCCCAAAAGGAAATTTAACTATGGGAGTTTGTTATCGCCCACCAAATCAAAAGAGAGAGGACGATTATAATATGATGGAGGGATTAAAGATAGCGGCTAAACGTAAAAACTGTGTCGTAATAGGTGATTTTAACTACCCGCAGATTGATTGGGTCAATATGTGTTCTGGTCAAGAGAAAGAGATTGAGTTTCTTGATGCTCTCAATGACTGTGCTATGGAGCAGATGGTCTCAGAACCTACCAGGGGTGGGGCGATCCTGGATCTGGTCCTAAGTAATGCCCAAGACTTGGTGAGAGACGTAAAAGTGATTGCGCCGCTTGGGAACAGTGATCATAATGTTATTGATTTCACCATTTGTATAAATAGGGAGTTGCCCAAAAAGACCACCACAACCACATTTAACTTTAAAAGGGGTAAATTCTCTGAGATGAGGAGGCATGTGAGGAGGAAACTGAAAGGAAAGGTAAATACGGTCAAAACCCTTGGGGAAGCTTGGAGACTATTTAAAACTATAATCCTAGAAGCTCAGATAAAATACATACCACAAGTTAGGAAAGGCACAAACAGGTATAAGAAGAGGCCAGCATGGTTAACAAACAAAGTAATGGAAGCTGTAAAAGGTAAGAAGGACTCCTTTAAGCGGTGGAAAACCAGTCCAAGTGAGATTAATAAAAGGGAACACAGACAGTGGCAAATCAAATGCAAGACTGTGATCAGGCAGGCAAAAAGGGACTATGAGGAGCATATTGCAAAAAACATAAAGACCAACAATAAAAATTTCTTCAAATATATTAGAAGTAGGAAACCAGCCAGGGAAGCAGTGGGGCCCTTGGATGACCATGGGGTAAAAGGATTACTGAAGGAGGATGGGGAAATGGCTGAGAAGCTGAATGCATTTTTTGCCTCCGTCTTCACCGTGGAAGATGAGAAGTGTTTGCCCGCCCCAGAACCACTAATATTGAAAGGGGTGTTGAAAGACCTGAGTCAGATTGAGGTGGCAAAAGAGGAGGTCCTACAACTGATAGACAAATTAAAAACTAATAAGTCACCGGGTCCGGATGGCATACATCCGAGAGTTCTGAAAGAACTCAAAGTTGAACTTGTGGATCTTCTAACAAAAATCTGTAATCTTTCATTGAAATCTGCCTCCGTTCCTGAGGACTGGAAGGTAGCAAATGTCACCCCCATCTTTAAAAAGGGTTCCAGAGGAGATCCGGGAAATTACAGGCCAGTCAGTCTGACTTCAATACCGGGAAAGTTGGTAGAAACCATTATCAAGGACAGAATGAGTAGGCACATTGATGAACACGGGTTATTGAGGAAGACTCAGCATGGGTTCTGCAAGGGAAGATCTTGCCTCACTAACCTGTTACATTTCTTTGAGGGGGTGAACAAACATGTGGACAAAGGAGACCCGATAGATGTTGTTTACCTTGACTTCCAGAAAGCTTTTGATAAAGTTCCTCATCAAAGGCTCCTTAGAAAGCTTGAGAGTCATGGAGTAAAAGGACAGGTCCTCTTGTGGATCAAAAACTGGCTGAGTAATAGGAAGCAGAGAGTGAGTATAAATGGGCAGTCTTCGCAGTGGAGGACGGTAAGCAGTGGGGTGCCGCAGGGCTCGGTACTGGGTCCCATCCTCTTTAACTTGTTCATAAATGATTTAGAGTTGGGAGTGAGCAGTGAAGTGGCCAAATTTGCGGATGACACTAAATTGTTCAGGGTGGTGAGAACCAGAGAGGATTGTGAGGAACTCCAAAGGGATCTGTTGAGGCTGGGTGAGTGGGCGTCAACGTGGCAGATGCGGTTCAATGTGGCCAAGTGCAAAGTAATGCACATTGGGGCCAAGAATCCCAGCTACAAATACAAGTTGATGGGGTGTGAACTGGCAGAGACAGACCAAGAGAGAGATCTTGGGGTCATGGTAGATAATTCACTGAAAATGTCAAGACAGTGTGCGTTTGCAATAAAAAAGGCCAACGCCATGCTGGGAATTATTAGGAAGGGAATTGAAAACCAATCAGCCAGTATCATAATGCCTCTGTATAAATCGATGGTGCGGTCTCATTTGGAGTACTGTGTGCAGTTCTGGTCGCCGCACCTCAAAAAGGATATTATAGCATTGGAGAAAGTTCAGAAAAGGGCAACTAAAATGATTAAAGGGCTGGAACACCTTCCCTATGAAGAAAGGTTGAAACGCTTAGGGCTCTTTAGCTTGGAGAAACGTCGACTGAGGGGTGACATGATAGAAGTTTACAAGATAATGCATGGGATGGAGAAAGTAGAGAAAGAAGTACTTTTCTCCCTTTCTCACAATACAAGAACTCGTGGGCATTCGATGAAATTGCTGAGCAGACAGGTTAAAACGGATAAAAGGAAGTACTTTTTCACCCAAAGGGTGATTAACATGTGGAATTCACTGCCACAGGAGGTGGTGGTGTCCACAAGCATAGCCACCTTCAAGAAGGGGTTAGATAAAAATATGGAGCAGAGGTCCATCAGTGGCTATTAGCCACAGTGTGTGTGTGTGTATATATATATATATATTTGGCCGCTGTGTGACACAGAATGTTGGACTGGATGGGCCACTGGCCTGATCTAACATGGCTTCTCTTATGTTCTTATGTTCTGCCAACCTATTTTTCTACAAAACGACCTCTGCCTAAACCTATTTGTTGGTGTGGGTGCTCATTTGGGATGAGTAAAGGTTAGATGCATGAAACTCTCCTCTCTTGGCTGGGTGCTCACACGAAACAAATACATGAGCTGGCTGGCCACTTGTTCTATAATGACCTTTTGAATACTGGGAAAGGTTCAGATAAGATCCAGCTGGCCCCATCCACACAAGACCAAGGAGTATTGGTTAAAGAGGTCACAGAGTTGCTTGTCAGCTCTGAATTGGAAAATCTGCAAACAACCACCAGAAAAAATAACACTATCACACTGTCTGTTTGTAAATGGGTTCTTATTTAGTGCAAAACAAGGAACACTTAATGTTAGAATGCCCCCACAAAGTCACTACATCAGTCTCTTAAGGGCAATGCCTCTTCCAAATGAACTGTGCATGGAAATGGGTAGAGTCTTTTAGTGTTCTGCTCGTGGTTTGTACACAGAGAAATAAGGAAACACTTATTGAAGGAATCCTCATGGTTTCACTTATCAAGTTCTTCTTCAGCCTTTTCTCCTGACGTTTCATGGAGTCACAGTACTTTTTTCTATGACACGGATCAACACATGCTCTCAGCATCTGCTATCGGCTGAGCAGTTGAGTTGGAATGGATAAAAGGAAGTACTTCTTCACCCAAGGAGTGATTAACACATGAAATCCAGGAGGTGGTAACAGCTTCAAGCATAGATGGCTTCAAGAGGGGATTGGATAAACATATGGGGCAGAGGTCCATCAGTGGCTATTAGCCACAAGGTATAGATGGAACTCGCTGTATGGGGCATGTGATGCTCTGTATTCTTGGTGCTTGGCAGGGGGGGGAACAGTGGGAGGGCTTCTAGTGTCCTGGCCCCACTGCTGGACCTCCTGATGGCACCTGGTTTTCTGGCCCCGGTATGACAGAGTGTTGGGCCATAGGCCTGATCCAATAAGGCTTCTCTTATGTTCTTAACCAAGTGGAGTTATGTCTGTTTTGTTGTGCTGTCCCACTGAGAAGCCAGGTGAAACTAGCAGGAATTTGGTGGTAGAGAATTTCATGAGTGCCCCCTACATTCTGGTCACCCCACACCCATCACTGAATCTTGATTCCATCTGTTTGAAAGGAAGTCCAACTTCTGGGTTCAGTTTGGCTGCATGTGAATTGCCTGCCTTGCAGTCTTTAATATTCCAATTAATTACTTCATCTATTCATCTTGATGCCAACTCAGCTATTTCATCTTTTAGCATTTATCACTTCATTACTTCTTTGGGTTTTTTTTAAAAAAACTTTTAATTTTAACTGTTTGGGGCTTTTGTTGCCACCATTCTTTCCTACCAGTTGGCCAAGGGAAGTCTTCCCCGTGCACAGAGGCAAGCTGTTCTGCAACCTGCAAACTTTGAGAAGGAATGATCAGACAAGAAGCCATTTCAATAAGGAACTGAGAAGAGGAAAAATGAACAATGACTTCATCCTGAGCCAGAAAATACCATTCATGTATATTGCATTTTAATATACCAAATGTTATGCAATGGGTAATTCATTCCTTCTCTGAAATGTCCTCTTAGATGGATCCATCTTAGAAATGGGGAGCTTAAATTGATGGATAGAGACAATGAACATGTGAAGCTGGTATAAGACTGAGTCAGGACCTCTAGCTTAGTATTGTCAGCTTTGATGGGTAGTAGCCCTCCAGGATCTCAGGCACAGAAAGATCTCTTGCAGCATTTGCTGTCTGAGATCCTTGAAGCAGGTGCTCCATCACTGGGACATAACCTTTCCTGTTGTTCTGCAGGGTATATCAGGACAAGCCAAGAGAGTGACATTCTGTGATTCCCAGAGCCAAGCAAGGATTTGAATTGAGGTCACCTTGGTCTAATGTAACTCATACTGATGAATGGAAGTCCATATGCACAAGAAAACTCTAATTATGCCCTGACCTAGATATCCCAGGCAAGCCTGACCTCATCAGCTCTTGGAAGCTAAGCAGGGCTGACCCTGGCAAGTACTCATAAGGGAGACCTCCAAGGAATACCAGGGCAGGGCACAGAGGCAGAGAATACAATCCACCTCTCTGAAAAAAACGTCCTAGCCCAACTAGGGATCACCAGAAGTCACTGTGACTGCCAGGCACACAAGCATACATGCACACACAAAATACTTTTAAAAAGAAAACTCTAATTACTGGATGTCCCTCCAAACATGGATCACAGCAGACTCATTCGCATACTGGTAACAAACAGTGCTTCCTCCAGGGCTGGCCCTAGACTGTCTTGCACCTGAGGCAAGGCTAACTTCAGGCACCCTCCCCCTGCACTGATAATGTCACTGAGTCACATGAGGACACCCAGTTTTGGTGCCCCCAGAAGGCCGGTGCCCTAGGCAATTGCCTAGTTTGCCTAGTGGCAGGGCAAGCCCTGGCTTCCTCACACATCTCAACATACTATGGCCTCCCAAGATCTTCTGACCATCCCTGGCCCAAGAGATGCCCGTCTTGCCTCTACCAGGGCCAGGCCTTTCTCAGTCCTGGCCCCAACCTTGTGGAATCAGCTCCCTATGGAGATCCGGGCCCTACCTGGGGGTTGTTACTGTGGGGATAAAACCACAGGGTTGTTACTGTGAGGATGATGATGATGATAATAACAATAATAAAATTATTATTATTATTGTTGTTTATTTATATTCCCCGTAGGAGCTCAGAGAGGAGCACAACATGAATAATAAAATCACAATAAAATCAACATAACAATAAAACAGCATAACAGTAAAAACCAATTACAATATTCAGTCCAACAGAATAGTTCAGCAGGATCAGATAGCATAACAATACGATGCAGCAAAACAGCACAGTAGGATAGTACAGTAGGGGAGGCCAACCGATCTAGTGAACAGATGTACATATTTCACTTGATGCTTCTTTATATCATCAGTGATGATGAGGAAAATGAAAGAGGTTTGTGATTGTGGTATATATATATATATTTCCGTGAATGTATGGAATCTTGCCTTTGAAAGCTGCCTGTGCCAGTGGCTGTAGATATGTCTTAGAATAAAGACTTGTGAATTAGATAATCCATCATGTGATATAGCTGGAGCTTTTTTTGAGCAAGAATATACAGGAATGCAGTTCTGGCTGGCTTGCTGTCAGGGGTTGTGGCCAGATATGCAAAGGAGTTCCTACTGGACTTTTCCCACAAAAAAAGCCATGTGAAGCAATAGTGATATTAGGGGTGTGGCCTATTACACAAATGAGCCCTGGATATAGCTCTTTCTTTGTCAGTCAGTTTTGTGAGATGATTCCAAGTTCTAGCATTAGGATTGGGTGGTGACTCAGTGGCATGGCAGAACAAATCCTAAGTTCACTCTCTGGCATCTCCAGTTAAAAGCGGTAGTGGCTATCTGGGGAGATTTTTCTCTGCTTGAGAGTCTGAGAGCATTCAGGATAGACATTACAACAAGGCTGTATCAACAGAAGTATAGTGTCCAGATCACGTTAAGTGATGGTATTGCTTTACTCTGCTCAGGTAAGACCTCACCTGGAGTATTGTGTTCACTTTTGGGCACTACATTTTAAGAAGGATATAGACAAGCTGGAACGGGTCCAGAGGAGGGTGACAAAGATGGTGAGAGGTCTGGAGACCAAGTCCTATGAAGACATGTTGAAGGAGCTGGGGATGTTTAGCCTGGAGAGGAAGCAGCTGAGAGGTGATATGATCACCATCTTCAAGTACTTGAAGGCCTGTCATATAAAAGATGGTGTGGAATTGTTTTCTGTGGCCCCAGAAGGTAGGACCAGAACCAATGAGTCAAAATTAAATCAAAAGAGTTTCTGACTTAACATTAGGAAGAACTTCCTGACCATTAGAGTGTTTCCTCAGTGGAACAGGCTTCCTCAGGAGGTGGTGGGTAGGGATGTGCATTCGGTTCGGCCGAGCCGTATTTACAGCCGAATCAGTGCTGATTCGGCGGCATACGGAATAGCCTGCAGCCGACTTCCATAAGCGCCCATTATACGGCAGCCGAATAGGCTCGCTGTGTAGTTACGAATAGCTATTCGTAAGCACACGGCTGTCAATTCAAAAGGCGGCAATTAGCTTCTGGAGCTTCAAAGGAGCTGCTTTGGCGCCTTTAGTGGCCTCTTCCCGCCTCTGCCTTAACCTCCCTGGGATCAGGGAGGGGGGGGAGGGGGAAGAGGAGCCCCAGCAGCCAATCCAAAGCATGCATTTGCAAAATGCATTGCAAATGCATGCTTTGAAGGGCTTTCTAAGGAGTCTTCCCTTCCTGGCTGACTCCTCCATGCTGTGTGTGAGAGATTGTGCAAAGGGCTGGCAGTGGCTGGCTGGCCCTTCGCTTAAGCTGCTGCCTGGTGCCTGCTGCAGCTCTCTCACTCAGACTTCCCTGGACTAGAGAAGACAAGGTAAGACACTCTTTGGGTTCTTGTTTTTATTTATTGTTGGTAAAAGGACTTTTTTAAAAGACTTAGAGTCCCTTTACTTATCCAGATTTGGGTGGTGGTGGGGTAGCTTATTTGGGGGTTTCTGCTTGGGGAGGGGGCCTGGGGTGGGGGGGTTTGCCAATTTGCCCATATCTTAATTTAGTGAGAGGACTTTTAAAAGTGCAGTGTCCTTTTACTTCTCCTGATTTGGGTGGCTTGGATTTCTTGGGGTTAGGGTGAAGGGTTTTTTTGGGGGGGAGGGGGTGGCAAAGTTCCTGTATTGTTAAAAGTTAATTTTTTACTGTTTTAAAAGTATTCAGTGTTTGATTTGTTGCTGCTGTGCTGTGTTGTGCTGCTGCTGTTACTCTTTTCTTTGGGTTCTTGGGGCGGGTGCTGTTTGGCCTAATTTCCATTGTTTAAAAGGCCACTTTTGTCCCCCTTTTCTTGTTGGTGAAAAGGCCACTTTTTTAACACTTGGCCTTTTGTGATTCTGCTGGTTTTGTTTTGGTTTTTTAAATTGCCTCTGGTTGGTGTGGGGGTTGGTGAGAGTGTGTGTGGGCTGGGTCACTTTCTTGTTTTTATAGAGTAGGTTGTGTGTTCTGTGGCAGGGAAGCTGGCACCTGGGTGAGAGACCCAGAACCAGCAGGCTTTTTGTGGCTGGCCAGCTCTCCCCTTGTTATTTGGGGCAGGGCTGGAGAGCTGGCACCTGTAGATTGTGTGTTCTGTGGCAGGGAAGCTGGCACCTGGGTGAGAGACCCGGAACCAGCAGGCTTTTTGTGGTTGGCCAGCTCTCCCCGTGTTGTTTGGGGCAGGGCTGGAGAGCTGGCATCTGGGTTTGCTGCAGCCAGGTCTGCAGAGCAGACCTTGAGCAGATTGTGTTTTGTGTGGCAGTGACGTTGGCAACTGGGTTTATATTGGTGCCAGGCCTGCAGGCCCAGGGTTCATAGATTAGATAGAGGGATGTAGTGCATTTGGGGCCTATAGAGATTCTCTGGTGTGAAGTTAGGTTTGGCTTTGGGTGCCCCAGGAATTGGACCCCCTGGTCCAATTTTTTTTTGAGCTTGTGGGTTTTGTGTGGGACAGTGCCCTGAAGCTGCACAGCAGTTTGGGGGGCTCTCCTCAAAACCTCCTGCTCCCCAGAGCCACACTTCCCATGACAATTGCAGTGAGGAAGTGGCTCTAATTGGTTTTTTCTCACCATTGGGAGCAGTGTTCCTTTTGGGGTGCCCACAGATGGGTGCTGTCTTTTGGGGCCAGGGGGGTTGCATGCTGGGGAGTCCCCTGAAGCTGCCCTGCAGTTTTGGGGCCTCTCCCTCAAACCCCCCTCTGGCCAGAGCCACTTTCCCCACAGCAATTGTAGTGGAGGAAGTGGCTAATTGGGCCTTCCCCATCATTGTTGGCAATGGGCCTTTTGGGGAGCCCAAAGACAGGGACCCCCTGGCCCAATCTTTTTGGGACTTGGGGGGGTTGGAGGGGAGAGTCCCCTGCAGGTCCCCTGCAAATTTGGGGGCTCTCCCTCAAACCCCCTCCCCTCCAGGCGGCTTCAATTATACCCTATTTGCCATTGATTTCAATGGCCCATAGGGTATAATGATGGAATAGGGGCACCCTCTTTGGGTGCCCCTGGAATGGGATCCCCTGGCCCAATCTTTTTGGGACTTGGGAGGGTTGGAGGGGAGAGTCCCCTGCAGGTCCCCTGCAAATTTGGGGGCTCTCCCTCAAACCCCCCCCCTCCAGGCGGCTTCAAATATACCCTATTTGCCATTGATTTCAATGGCCCATAGGGTATAATAGGGCCGTATATTCGGTAATAGCCGTGCATCTACCGTATATGCGGCTATTCCGAATACGGTATTCAGTAGTGCATGGGGAATCCGAATTTTTCCCCCCGTGTACTTCCGAATCCGTGTAATTCCGAATTTATTTATTTTTTTTGCACATCCCTAGTGGTGGGCTCTCCTTCCTTTGAGGTTTTTAAACAGAGGCTTGATGGCCATCTGACAGCAATGCAGATCCTGTGAATTTAGGGGGAGGAATTTGTGGGTTTCCTGCATTGTGCAGTGGGTTGGACTAGATGACCCTGGATGACACCATCTGCGGTCAAGAACAAACTAAATGAACCCATGATTTGACTCAGTGTAATTCAGATTCATAGGAAGACAAAAGACTACATCAGTCATTCCCAGAATAGATCAATCCTGTTAGATTCTGTTTTTCCCAAATGGGAGACATTCACGACACATGATTGGGAAAACAAATGCAAAATACCACCATCTCACTCTTTGCAACCTTATCAGGTAGAAAGGAAACCTCACTACTGGCAAGTGATAAATTCAGCTGGGGATGTACATAAATACTAGAAATAAATGTCAGAATGGATGCAGTCACTCCTTATCTTCCCCATCTCTGCTGCTGTAGTTACACATTATGAGGAGAGGAGGGCTACTTGAAATGTCAGATGAGAAATAAGGTAACATGTGGACATCCTTGATTTTGTGTAACAATTGAAGGCAGTGCAGATTTGGAAGCTTGTTACTACCAACTTGGATTTACGCAGTCTCAAATCAGAACTCAGAAATGAACTAGAACAGTCTATTGCTGCCATTGCTGTCTGTTACCCTCATGCCATAACCTACTCCAGCATCTCTTTAAAAAGAAAAGAATGCAGAATACAGCCAGTTATCTATTGCAGTGCTCATCAACCAGCAGGTCAGGACCCCTGAGGTAGACCATGGAGATCCAGCCTCATAGAACTGCCTCTTTGTTTTGGGCCTTTCCTCCAACAGAAAAGCCACAGGTTGGAGGACAGCTCCTTCAGCTGGCTCCTTTAGGCTGGAGGAAACTCCAAAGTACTTGGTGGCAGCAAGTGTCATTAAGTGGCAGCTGCCTTATGGTGACAATGCAGAGTTTTCAAGGCCAGAGACAAACAGAGGTCGTTTGCCTTTGCCTCTGCAAAGTGACTGTGTACTTCCTTGGTGATCTCTCATCCAAATACTAACCAGGGCTGACCCCGCTTAGCTTTTGAGATCTGATGAAACCAAGCCCGCTTGGGCCATCTAGGTGAAGGCCCAAACTCTCTTCCATTTTTTAAAATATATCTGTGAAATGGGCACTATTCCATCATTACATGCTCCCAAGGCAGAATGGGGTTTTGAACCTTGGTCTTCAGAATCTTCTCCAACACTCTAACCCAGAGGTGTCGAACTCATTCATTATGAGGGATGGCTCTGACATAAATGAGACCTTGTTGGGCCAGGTCATGCATGTCGAAAAATGTAATGCCAGGTAGCGAAGACATAAACTTTATAAAGGACAAACATAAAGGTTTTTTTTTTAAAAAAAAACTTAAAATAAAATATGATTAATACATTAGCACTCGTTGGTTTTAAGAGCAAGCTGTTATGCAGAAGGAAGCAAGAGAGAGGGAGAAGGAAGCAAGTGACAGCCTGTTTCTGGGGGACCTGATAGGAGCACTTTGAGGGCCTGATTCGGCCCCTGGGCCACATGTTTGGCACCCCTGCTCCAACCAGTACATCCACACAGACTCAATAGCATTAATTTACCAACCACCAAAATCTAGGCTATAAATCATTTCAAAAGTGTCTGAATCGCTTGCTTGAATTCCATATGCTGCTCATGGCCAAACAGCAATTGCTTGATTGTGGAGAATGACCCCCAGATGGAATGTGGGGTGGAGGATGGTTGATTAGGGCCCCTCCCATCAAAACAGACATGGCAATGTTTGATTGTCGCAGCAACCCATCCGTCTCTGCACACTCTTGCCAGAAGATGACCACCTGGGGCAAGCTGATTGTTTTCAAAGTCAGGTTTTGACCTTAGAATCCCAGAGACCAATCTCCAATTTAAAAAATAATAATCAAGAGCAAGTATGAATTCCCACCCTTAAAAGAACTAACAACTGTGATTCTCTAAAGCCTCTGAAGACCTGATTTTAATGTGTATGCAAATATAAATGTAGTTAGGGTATTTACTAACACACCAGGGAAGAAACAGAGAAATATGTTTTGTAATATAGTGGGTTCTATGCATCGATGAGACGGGGTTTCGGTGATAACAAGCTCTTTATTGAGTACAGCATAGTAGGCGGCTGCACTAACAAGACTGGAGAATGGGGCCCGCTGGACCAACTATATACAACACTGGGGTCCCGTGCAAGCATGGTATTGGGTCATTCAAACCAGCCGGGGGCCGGTGAATGGAGCAGGGCAGATTTGGATCCTGCTGCCCATTGTTCCCAAGTCCCCAAGCTCAGTCCTTAAGGCTCCAATGAGCCAGGCAGGAAACCCATTAATAACAACATTGACTCACATACATAACAATGTTCCTGTGGAAATCTTACCAGAACACACAACATCCACTTACTTTACAACAAACTGCAACCATCTCTCCCCACCCAGACACAATTTTGATTCTAGAGAGAATATTGTCTCCAAACGACCAAATTAAAAGAGCTAAAAGGCCATGTCTTGTTGTCCTCCTGGGTTTCTCCAAAGTTCACTTTTTCCCCCAGAAATAACTTGCATTTCAATTGACAGATACTTATTTTGAGACAGGTACACACACACACACACACACACACACACACACACACATATACTCAGGACACTAAGAGAGAAGGAACAACGGTATTGCAAAAATAATTACATTGTACTCCATTTCTTCCACTGCTGGGAGAAACCTGAATTGTTTGAATAAAAATCAGAGCCATTACAGAAGGAGAATAGCAGATATAATTCTAGTCAATAAGACACTGAAATAACGTCTGTGAGATGATTGAACATTACAATTATGGGAGCTGTAAGGAGGTTGGAAATAAAAAGAGGTGAAAAAAGACAAGAAAAGGAAATCTCTGGAGTCACAAAATCACACTGACATGACAATTGCATTTCATTAGTGAGAGACTATTCACATGACCACTACGACTAGCCATTTGCTCAGCTGGAACATCAGATTGTCCTTGGCAAACAGGGTCATGTGGGGATTCTGGGATAAGCTTGGGTTGTTTCGAAATGTGGCACTGCTAAGTCCACTTGGGGGACATTTGCCACTTTTCACCTGCTGTAAACATTTAAAATTGGAGGCAGAAAACACTTATTTTAGTGGCACAATTAGAAGACTTTCTGTGGTGCATCGATGAAATCAGAGAGGACTTCTCCTGATGACCTCAGCTTAAAGATGGGCTCATTTACAGATGGATTTGGGTAGTCCTTAAGGTGGCCCAAGCCATTTAGGATTTTAAAGGTCAAAGCTAATACTTTGAATTCTCAAACCACATAAAGTGAGTGAGGATGACATAATGCCTCTCCAGGCACAGTCACTCCCTAAACATCCAGGGGGAACATGAATCAAGCAGTATACTCTGAGAACAAACCTAAAGTTTCAGAGGGAGAACCACCACATCCCTCGGTGACTGAACATCAGATTCCTGATCTGTTGAACCTCCAACCAATAGCACATCCATTTTGCCCAGATTATACTTCAGTTTGTTCTCACACAGTCCATGACTAGAATTAGAAGAAGACTGCAGCTTTATACCCCACCCTTCTCTCTGAATCAGACTCAGAGCAGCTTACAATCTCCTATAGCTTCTCCCCCCACAACAGACACCCTGTGAGGTGGGAGGGGCTGAGAGGGCTCTCACGACAGCTGCCCTTTCAAGGACAACTCCTGCAATAGCTATGGCTAACCCAAGGTCATTCCAGCAGCTGTAAGTGGAGGAATGGGGAATCAAACCCAGTTCTCCCAGATAAGAGTCCACACACTTAACCCCTGCACCAAACTGGCAAGTTGACATATAATTTAGCACAAATGGAGAACTGTCGGAAGGGATCAGATGTGCGTTTGATTTTACTCTGCTGTCAAATGCACTGAGAAAAATCATACTGAGACACTGGCATTTGTTGTCAGACATCCCTGGATGTGATTCAACTCTCTTTATTGGATTGAGCAGAACTAGAAATATAGGTGATATCAGGGGTGGAATTCTAGCAGGAGCTCTTTTGTATATTAGGCCACACCCCCTGATGTAGCCAATCCTCCAAGAGCATACAAGGCTCTTTTTTGTAAGCTCTTGGAGGATTAGCTACATTGGGGTGGGGGGCCGAGGCCTAATATGCAAAGGAGCTCCTGCTAGAATTCTACCCCTGGGTGATATGGTAGTGCATTCTGATTTAACAATAGAGACAATGGGTACTATGCAAGCATGTGGGCATCACCCTTGCCGTCAGTTCAGTATCTGAGATTTAGCATTTGAGATTAGGAACCTTATACTACCTGATTGTAAATTTTCTATCCCCCTTAATTTCTATAGTAACTGCAAAACACACAATGTGGTATATGTTCTCATATGTGGATATTGTTCAAAGATGTATCTAGGGAGCACAACTTATTCTCAGTGTACATGTGAATTATCCCAAATTAATTAATTGTCATTGATATATGTTTCTCACCAGAATCTCACATGCATAGTATTTTAGGAGCTATCTCAGTATAGGTGTTGTATACTCCTATAATAACTCCTGCCTATTACATCCCACATTTTAGTGTGTTTCAGTTGGCCAGCTCACCCATTCATCTATTTCTTAATTCCCCCCACCCCCAGTCATTCTGGCATATGGAATCATGTGAAGAAACTCAATTGGGTCATAACAGAGATATAGCATGTTTCTGGTTCAACATTAGGAAGAACTTCCGGACTGTTAGAGTGGTTCCTCAGTGGGACAGGCTTCCTCAGGAGGTTGTGGGCTCTCCTTCCTTGGAGGCTTTTAAACAGAGGCTAGATGGCCATCTGACATCAATGAGGATCTTGTGAATTTAGGGGGAGATATTTGTGAGTTTCCTGCATTGTGCAGTGGGTTGGACTAGATGACCCTGGAGGTCCCTTCCAACTCTATGGTCATTTTCGCACTCACCTTAATCAGCAGTGACGACCCTCTTCACCGCGCAAAATCTGTGCGGATTTCGCACTAATTGCCGCAGAGCACCTGGAAGAGCCGGAAAGTCCCGGCGATTTGCGGCGCAAATGGAAACTGGTTTTTGGCGGTTTCCGTTTGCGCCGCAAAAGCGCCGGGACTTTCCGGCTCTTCCGGGTGCTCCGCGGCAATTAGTGCGAAATCCGCACAGATCCTGCGCGGTGAAAAGGGTCGTTGCTGCTGATTAAGGTGAGTGCGAAAACGACCTATGAGTCTATGTAGTGGCCTGCAGCCATTTCCATGATAAAGAAAAAGTACTGCTATTATTGCACAAGTAAGTGGTTGGATTTGCACTGGGATTCCTTAAAACCGTGGTTGCCATGTAGTCAGAGTAGGGTTGCCAATCCCCAGTTGGGGACAGGGGATCACCTGGTTTGGAGGCCCCTCCCCCATTTCAGGGTTATCAGAAATCGATGGGAGGGAGGGAAATGGCTGCTGAGTCAGCTGTTGTCCTTTGCCTGCCTGAAGGAGGTGGAAACACATATCACAACTGAGCCAGCTGGCTGCTGCTCCTTTGCCCAAGCCCTGGAGCGGGCATGGGCAAGCATGTGCATCACCACCAAGCCAATTGGCTGCTGCCAGCCTACCAAGGCCTGGAGGGTACATGCACATACATGTGTAGTGACCACCAAGCTGTCCAAATGCCACCCACCTGCCTGATCCCTGGAGGGGGTGGAGATTTGTGTCACTCCCCAAACAGCCAGCTGCTACCCACTTGCCCCAAGCTGGCCAGCTCTGGACTGGGAAATACCTGGAGATTTGGGGGGGGGGGGTAAAACCTTGGGAGGGAGTGGTTTGGGGAGGAGCAGGACCTCAATGTGGTATAGTGACATAGAATCCACCCTCCAATGCAGCCATTTCCTCCAGGGGAACCAATCATTGTAGATCAATTCTGATTCCAGGACCCACCTGGAGGTTGGCCCAGTGGCTATGATTGCCAACCCCTGGACACAATCCTGGTGATTGCTGCTTGAAAGAAAACAAGTAAACTGCTCCTCGGCATCAACTTGCTCAATCCCAGACATTACAAATATTATTTATGCTCTTCAGTGTTCAAAAACCATCTACCTATTTCATATAATGAGACATTCATGGGCAGTTTCTCTTTCTGGGTCTTTTTTTATTTGTCTTTATTATTCCCTTCTCCCTGTGCTTCCTTTTAATTCAGCAGACCAGCTTTCAGGAGTGCGGGTAGTAGAACATAGACAATAGTTGCCTGAAGAAGACAATTAAAGGGGGCCATGGGAGTGAGCTGCCCAAGGGAGTGAGCTGCCCGGCCTCATGGAATCAGCTCCCTTTAGAAATCCAGGCCCTTACTGAATTGTTACCTTTCCATAGGGCCTGCAAGATGGAGCTATTCTGCCAGGCCTTTGGTTGAGGTAGCGGGCATCATATTCCATCGGCTGGCCCTATGCTACGGTACCATCTCTGCTGTAATATGAATTTTACTCTACTACTGTTTTAATAATAATAATAAATTTTTATCAAATAATTCAGGTTTTCACAGCTGGTAACATCATTAGGGTTTGTAGAATCTTTCGGGATCAAGTGCCGTGTTCTACTGGAGAAAGTTTTCCTTCCAGATGTTTCGTTCTCAGTTGCGGAAAACATCCTCAGTGGCGTTGCAGCCGGAGCAGGCGCTCAGACCTTCTTGGCTGCTGTGCATTGAGTGGGGCCAGGGCTGCTGGAGAGCTGCTATTTGTAGGCTGGAGGGGGTGTGATGAAAGGGCAATTGTTTTGTGGATGTGCCCATTGTTTGGTGGGGCTTCCTGGAAGGGTAGTGATAAGGAAACTGGCTGTTGAATGTGACCATTGTTCTGTGTTAATTGCTGGGAAGGTTGGAAGGGGTTTGAAGATAAGGAAGATGGTTGTTGACTGTGCTGATTGTTCTGTGGAATTTGCTGGTTGTTCTGAGACTTTCTGCAATTTATAGTCTGTAGGGTGTTTTGCAGAGCTGGGTACCAAGATTGGTGGATGAAAATGCCTTCTTCCTTTCTGTTAAAATTGTGCTGGTGTTTGTAAATCTCAATAGCTTCTCTGTTCAGGCGAGTCTGTTCACATTATCATGTTTCCTGCAAGTCCTTGTGGGTTCCCACTTGCCTTTTTAAATATTCTGATTTTAATCAACAGACGTGCATAGGGATGCCACTTCTGGGTCGGAAAATACCTGGACACTGGAGGGGTGGAGCCTGAGGAGGGTGGGGTTTGCAGAGGGGAGGGACTTCAATGGGGTATGATGCCCTAGAGTCCACCTTTCAAAGAGGTCATTTTTTCCAGGTGAACTGATCTCTGTCACTTGGAGAGCAGTTATAATCTCAGGAGATCTCCGGACACCATGTGGAGGCTGTCAGCCCTATCCCATACACCAAATAATCCAGTCAATCTGAAGCAGAGCTAATGGGGTCCCTCATTCCTGATTATATGGTTTGGAGAAATGCAATTTAGGGGAAGTTCAGTTTTGTAACTGAGTTTCACTGCTCTTGATCACGTATCTAATGGTGACCCTTGGACAACTTTAAATTGGTCCACTACAAATGATGGTCTTCTCCATATGGTCATTCTGTTTGACTGCATTCCCACGCTTCTAAAAACAAGCATCAGGCTACTTGGAAACCTCGTGTTGTATTAATGGAGCGCAGTAGTTTGAGCTAAGGTTCTTCACATTTACTTTGGATGAGATTCATTTGGAGTAGCTCCAGGCGCATGTGATGTTGGAAAATTTGAACCAATTCCAGGAGGGTCTGCATGTGTCCAGAGGGACACAATTAGCAGACATACCCAAGTGAAGATGTAGCTATTATGGTGTCAGGCACTGGGTGATGAGAGAGCCAAGGGGTTTTGCTTGTTGAGTTGCTTGATTGAGCTTCCTACAGCTAAAGTATTTGAAATGGACATGAATTTTTATGCTGCATAAATTCCTGGATGGCATCATATGTTCATTTTCCTCCATAAGAAAGGGGGGGGGGGAAGTTTCCCGATGGAAGAAATTGGAGAGGGTTTAGCCAATAGTGAGTGAAGGCATTCTATTTCATCTACTGAGCGTTTTGGGAAATGGAGCACTCTGGATTTGCTTGGTTAAAAAATATGAAATGTGAAAGGTAAATTATAGGTACCTGAGTGTGGAGATTGAGATGTGCCAGTTCGGACACTTTAGTAAAAAAAATGTATAATTCAATAACCCCACAGAGCAGTGATTTGCTTCCTTGCTTTTATGCCACCTGGCCTTAGTCTATCTGCTTTGAAACTTTCTGAGCCATGTCAACAACCTGCTATCTTATGACATCCACCTAATAAATGACAGGTAGCGGTAATTGGGGGGAAGATATTTAAGAGCATCATCATCCTTTTCAGACCTAAGAAAAGCCACTTTTAACTTCACTTGCAACACAGGAGTTACTTCTGTTTCTTACCCTATAGCTTACCCTATAGCTGCAGTCCTTAAAAATACTTTCCTAGGACTAAGCCATTTAGTTAAGGTGGGCTTACTTTTGAGAAGATCTGCTTAGAATTCCTATACATAAAGGTTTTTCTTTCCTCTGAGCAGATCCAACTGTGTGTATGTATTGAATACAGGCGCGCGCACACACACACACACTTTAAAAATGTACAATACATCAGAATCAGAACCATTAGTCATCACTATCAGTGTGTAACACAAAAGACCTCCTTTTAGAGATCTTTATACTAACTTTATGAAATTTATACAAACTTTATAAGAACTTTATTCAAAGAAGAAGAGGAGAAAAAGGAAGAGATTGGATTTCTACCCTGCCCTTCCCCTTCCCACAACAGACACCCTACAAGGTAGGTGGGGCTGACAGAGCTCTTTCAAGAACTGCCCTTGAAAGAACAGCTCTGAGAGAACTTGTGACTGACCCGAGTTCACACCAGTAGCTGCATGTGGAGAAGGTATGAGGAGTCAAACCTGGTTCTCCCAGATTAGAGTCCACAACTTAACCACTACACCAAACTGGCTTTTTAATGGTGACCACCCAAGGGCTTCTGGGAGATCTAATTGGGAGGCAGAGAATTGTGTTCAAGATCCTTGCTCCCTTCAGAAGACTGCAGTTCCCAGGATTCCCTGATAAGAAGGAAGGACTGTGCAATCCAGTTATGACAGCTGTTTGATCCATGCTCATGTAAAAGTCTCACTGAAATCTGTGTGATTTTATTGCTGAAGAAACACACTTTGGATCAAACACCAGATCTGTAGTGTAGATATGCGTCCCTTCAGAGCTGGATCAGACATGGTAGTCCAAAGGTGGCTACTTGCACAAGCTATGGTTGGTTAGATTTTTTTTCTAATCTGCCTAGACTGCAGAACACGATGACATCCCAATACAAATCAATGTGAGAGGGTCAACATAACACTGCTGCTGCCTTTTCCACTCCACCATCTGTGCCTGTAGTGCCAGAGACATCAGCAATCACTAAGATGGCACCAAAGCAGGCCAACAGACCTGTCCTGGCTATCCTTTCCCAGTCAAATGGGCATCCTCCAGCTACCTGTGCCCAGGGTCATCACTTCTATCTCATGGGCACCAAACCCCAAACTAGAATCATTGCCGCTGCCACCACTTATAGGCCAGGCCAACTGAGCGGTGAGAAAAGGGCGAGGGATTGTGACCAATGTTCTCTCTAAGCTGAGTTAGTGTGAGCTAGCTCACAATTTTTTAGCCTCCAGCTCACACATTTTTGCCTCAGCTCAGGAAAAATGGTGCCAGAGCTAACTAATGATGCAGCAGTTCACAACTTGAATGCCAGTAGCTCACAGAGTAGAATTTTTGCTCACAAGACTGCAGCTTAGAAGGAACATTTGGCTGTGACTCAATGTTGCAGCTTCTGCTTCCTATGCAAAAGGTATCAGGTTCTTTCCCTAGCACCTCCAGTTTCTTTTTTTTTTAAGGATCCTGTTGGAAGTGATATGGAAGACCTTGACCTGAGACCGTGGAGAGCTGCTGCCAATCTGAATAGAAGAAGAAGATAGAAGAAGATATTGGATTTGGATACTGGATATTGGAGCTGTGACTACTTTGCCACTGAATACTACCATCTATCTATATGCCACCTAATAGAGCAATACAGAGAGTTAAGAACTAAAATGAAGCTGGCCCGCCTATGAAAGAAATGTTATGGCACCATTTTTAAGTTTTAAATTATAAATTGTTTATATGTATTGATTTTATAATCATAAAGTATTGTTATTGCTGTATTATGATCGTGAGCAGCCCAGAGTCCGCATGTGGAGTGGGCGCTGTACAAATTTAAAGGAAATAAATAAAATAAAAATAAACCAGCTGATTCCTAGTTTTGCAATGCATCTCAGCCTGCCCTCTGTTTCTTCATTCCCTATCACTTTACCATAGCACTTGGTGCTCCTTTAGTCAGGACAGGAGGCATACAAACATTTGTGAATTAAACAGAGAAGGTTCAAAAAGGAAGAAGAAGATAATGATGATGAAGATGATTATACTGGATTTATATCCCACCCTCCACTCCGAGTCTCAGAGCAGCTCACAATCTTCTTTACCTTCTTCCCCCACAACAGACACTCTGTGAGGTGAATGGGGCTGAGAGAGCTCTCACAGAAGCTGCCTATTCAAGGACAACTCAGGCAAGACCTATGGCTGATCAAAGGCCATTTCAGCAACTGCAAGTGGAGGAGTGGGGAATAAAACCCAGTTCTCCCAGGTAAGAGTCCACACATTTAACTACTACATCCAACTGGCTCTTCCAAAACTATTTTTTAAATGAAAATGCAAAAACTCCTTTCTTTAGGTGCCTCTGAAAAACTATTTGAGATTTTGACAACCCAAAGAGCCCTCCCCTTCTCACATCCTTAGGGGCTTCCTGATCTCAAAGCTCCCTGCTGACCTGGCTGAAAAACTGAAGTCTGGCTCACAAGGCCACCAGTACCTCCAGGAGAACCGGCTAGAAGCTATGAGAGGAGTACCTGGAAGGCAGGTGACTGTATCAAAGGTCCATCCATACTTGTAAATCAAACCAGGAAAGCATGCAGCTTCTCAGGAAAGGGGTCTCCTTCCAGGCGGCTGGCAGACTGGCCTTTGCCTCTTTTTCTAATAGGGTCTATTGCATGGATGCCGGCGGAAAGCTTTCATTTAGAAGGTGGTCTGGTAGGATGTTTCTTGTGCAAATTGGTGCCTGGAGGGGGGCGTGTCTGCTTCTCATCCCTCTTTGGAGATTGGAAGACAACCGAGGCAGGCAGGCAGGCAGTGGGGAATGTAATGGCTGCCTTGTGTGGTGTAACCAATGGGGAAATGGGGTTTGAAGGCTGTCAGTCCTTTGAGATTCCTGTCAATCTCTTCTTATGCAGTGATGTGGGATTAGCTGGTTACTTCAGGGCTAAGCAGGGATTTGGGGGGTTCCCTTCTGAGTGACCCTTAAGAGACCTCTTTTTTGATATTGTATAGTTTCATATTGTTCCTTAGGTAAGGGAAATTAAATTGGTTTGATCCTTTGCTTAGGCCAGGGGTCCCCAATGTGGTGTCTGTGAATGCCATGGCACCCAGAAATACCTTTCCTGGTGCCCGTCAATGTTTTTAGAAAGTGGGTGGAAACAGGTGGGGCTCTTGCCCAGCAAGGTTTTGATTGGCCATTGGAAATTCGATTGGATGCAAAGATTTTTAAAAATTGCATTTTTTTAAAAAAAAAAATAGGTGTGCAGATTTTTTAAAAAAATGTTGCTTTGGCAGGAGCTGTCCCCACAGCACAAGGGTCTTCATTGTGTGCCTGAAGGTAAACTGTGGGTGCCATTCTGAAGCAGCGTCTTACAGTAGCCATTTCATGGCAGCCTTTTTGTGGCTGTACCCACCATGCTGTGTCAGAATTCCAAAGGCACCCTCAGGCTTCAAAAAGTTGGGAACATCTGGAGGGGGGAGAAGCAGGAGGAAAAGGAGAAGAATAAGAGTTGGTTTTATACCCCGCCTTTCCCTGCCCAAAAGAGTCCCAGAGCAGCTCACAATCACCCTTCCTTCTTCTCACCACAACATCCTGTGAGGTGGGGCTAAGAGAGTTCTGAGAGAACTGTGGCTAACCCAAGGTTTTCCAGCTGGTTTCATGGAGAGGAGTGGAGAATCAAACCCGGTTCTCCAGATTAGAGTCTGAGGAGGAGAAGAAGAAGAAGACTGCAGATTTATATCCCGCTCTTCTCTCTAAATCAGAGACTCAGAACAGCTTACAATCTCCTATATCTTCTCTCCACACAACAGACACTCTGTGAGGTGGGTGGGGCTGAGAGGGCTCTCACAGCAGCTACCCTTTCAAGGACAACTCCTGTGATAGCTATGGCTGATGCAAGGCCTTTCCAGCAGTTGTAAGTGGAGGAGTGGGGAATCAAACCCGGTTCTCCCAGATAAGAGTCCGCACACTTAACCGCTACACTAAACTAGCTCTCAGTCTACTTAACCAAGCTAGCCCTAATGGAGGTTAAAAAATTAATGTGTTGATTCAGGTTTGAGGCACACTGAAGCATCTGAGGATGTAGGGGACATCCAAACTCATACAGGAGTTTGGGGTGTGTATGTGAATCCCTTGGTGTCGTGCATTATCACTTGAGGTGAGGTGATAGGGTCAGTGAGCAACAGCTGTTCACATCAGTTTGATTCAGGCAAGGAGAAGTCATGCACGACCTGTGGTAATATTGAAGGGCAGATGGCCAAGATGCTGGCCAACCCAACTGGGCAACATTTTCAGGGCTCTGCACTAAAAAGGAATGTGAGTTTAATGGTGCACAGTTCAGAAATTTTTCATAACATTAATTACCCACACATCAAATCTATTCCTTTGTTTTGAAAACTGGAGACAATGGGATGGAAAGTCAAGTAAGAACACATTTTGGACTCTGTATACTGGAAGCTAGACAGGCATTTGCTTTAAAAGCTGGAAATGGTAGGAGCCATGACAACCTTTGATAACTATAAACACAGAACCCCCACCCCCTCTTAGCCCTATAAATCCCACCATATCTCCACTTTTTCATCTAGGAATGGTTTTGAACTTCCAATCTTATCCCTGCACTTTGAATCCAAAAAGTGACAGTCCTTAGAATAGAGTTGTACAAAAATTATGAGACAGTGATACATTTTAAAATTTAAATAACAGGCAACACTCACATTTATAACTGTGGCACATGTTGCTATGAATATTGCAAGCGTTTTTGATTACAGCTTTATGATTCCTAAGGGGCTACTTTGTACACAGACGATCCTACCAAGAGCTGAGAGCCGGAATGTGAAAGAAAAGCCAAGGCAGACAGACACTTGAATATGGGGGTACGGGTGGAATTACACATCAGCTTTGCTGGGAGGTGGATATTGTAAATGTTCTGTTCTGGAGGAGAGCGTAAGCTCTTTTTAGGGCAATAACAGGCCCAAGGGGAAAGAGCCTCTCTCCCTCTACCCAAGACTTCCCCTTTAAATGGCAGCCCTGGCAGTTGCATTCTGTTGCTAAAAAATCATGAAAAATAATCTCAAAGCTAAATGCAGGATGTAGTTCCTCCCAAATTCTCTTCTGCTCTGTATAAAGACAGTGTGGTATAGTAGTTAGAGTGCTGGACTATGATTTAGGACTGATTCATACATTACAAAGTCCATGAGGACTTCTTGGGTTGCCAGTTGCCAGCCAGGTCCTGGAGTTTTCCTAGAAGAACCACAACTGATCTCCAAACTACAGGGTTCAGTTCCCCTGGAAAAAAAACAGCAACTTTAGAGGGTGGACTCTATGGCATCACGTATCTGTTGAGCTCTCTCCCCAAATTCTGCTTCCCCCCCTCTCTGCCCCCAGATCTCCAGGAATTTCCCAAGCCAGAGTTTGCAAGCTTGTGTTGTAATCTGCCCTGAGCCTGCTTGCATGGAGCACGGGATAGAAATTAAATTAAATTTTAAAACCCCAGAAGCATGGTTGCCTACAGTGTATGCACTTCTGCTTTTACATTTCTCTCATCTTTGGTCAGTCACTGCAGGTTTTTGAAACATCAGAAAAACCTGTAAAACTTCTTTGGCCAAATATGTTACTGGAGACAAAATAAATGCATCAGAAAAGCAAATTGCTAGAGCACGGAAAAATCCTTTAAAACCAGGCCTTGAATTCAGCAGGAGTTCATAGGATCACAGCTCCTGAACCTTTCTGATGGCTCCCCCTCCTCCTCCCCACCTACCTTGTCCATCGAATAGTAGGTGCAGCTGCCAGCCACCAAGAGCTTTGCCACACCCCCGGGAGTCCTCATTAACCTCTGGAGAAGCCCACACCACCCTTTCTCACAGGGCTTTTTTTGTAGAATAAGCCCAGCAGGAACTCATTTGCATATTATGCCCCACCCCCTGACATCACCATTGTTTTGCACAGGGCTTTTTTTGTAGAAAAGGCCCATCTGGAACTTTTTTGAATATTAGGCCACACCCCCTGACACCAAACCAGCTGGAACTGGATTCCGGTGCGTTCCTACTTTCTCCACTTCTTATGTGATTTTGGGTGGCAGGTGGCTTGCTGGCCTTTTGACTGTGGGGGGGGGAGCCCCAGGTAAATGAGGCCTGCTTGGTCTGGCTGGATCTCTAGTGAGCCCAAAGAGGCTTCGCTCGCACAGGGCTCTTCTTTCTTGCATTGGGTTGCTTTTGGCTCGTGGGGGGTGGCATATGCTAATGAGTTATGCTAATGAGCTCCACCACCTATTTTTCTCCAAAATGACCCCTGTTTATAACCCACTGTATTAGGCACAGAAAGAAAGAGGCCTCTTGGGGGTGTCATCCACAACACATTTTGAACAACAGAAGGGAAAAAAAATAGAAATGTTTTCATAGGCCATTTCCTGGCACTGGAACATCATGGCTCTGAACGTCTGCTATAGCCTAAATCTGAATATCTCCTAATAGTTATGTAACAAGACTTTTAAAAAATCCCAGTAGGATATATTTAATAGTGAGTTTATTGTTTTATATGTTCTATGTTTTAACTGCTCTTTAAATGTTGATACCTATTCTACTTCTCCAGGGATAAGGTAGGATGAAATAGGAAAAGAAAAAAAAGGATAAAAGAATTAAGGTCCCAATGTTTTTCATGCTAGAATTAAGATAAAGGATTGTTTTCAAATATCATATTAAAAGATGTACAGATCTCATTCAAGCACCCAATTAATAGGGATCTGCAAATCTTCATTATTTATTTTATACCTATTTAGTTTTGTAAGCAAATACATTTCTCTACTTTTTGCTGCTGGTTTTGTAGGTATCTTTGAATTGTGTGTCATGTTGTATGGTGTAGTGTACACCATATGTATGCATAATCATCAATATATGCAATTCTCAACATCGTCCTATGTGGATACTAAAACCTGGAGCCTGCAGCCATGGACTGACAAAAGAGATCTTTTTAGAAACCTGAGAAAAGCCCCAGGTTTGAAGAAAACCTGTCTTAAAACACATACAGAAAGAAGAGAAGAGATTGGATTTATACTCCACCCATCACTATCCAAAGGAATCTCAGAGCATACAATCTTCTTTCCCTTCCCCTCCCCACAACAGACACCCTGTGAGGTAGGTGGGGCTGAGAGAGCTCTTCCAGAACTGCTCTTGAGCAGAATAGCCTTGAGAGAACTTGTGGCTGACCCAAGATCACATCAGTAGGTGTAAGGGGAGGAGCTGGTAATCAAACCCTGTTCTCCCAGATAAAAGTCTGCACACTTAACCACTACACCAAACTGGCTCTCATGGGTTTTTTTAAAAAACACAAAACAAATCAAAATATAGAGTTGCTAACTCTGGGATGAAAAAAATACATGGAAACATGGGGGTGGAGCCTGGGGAGGGTTGGATTTAGGGAGGAGAGGGACCTCAGCAGAGTATAAGGCCCTCCAAAGCAACCATTTTCTCTGGGTGAACTGATATCTGTAGTTTGGATGTTGATTGTAATTTTAGGAAATCTTCAGGCCCTGCCTGGAGCTTGGCAATCATATCAAAATAATAAAACCAATGCCTGTTGCTTTAAGAAGGAATGCCCTCAGTGGCCATTGCTAAGCAACCACAACATTATTGCCAGCTTTCAGTCCTCAGTTTCACTCAGTAAAAGGCAGGGGGAAGGGCAAGGGGGCAGGGCGATTTCCATAGCTATTATGGCCTTTGAGGAACAACTGATGGGGCCAGGCCTGGCAGCAACCACCTGGTAACTTGCTACTACCCAACTTGCATGATTTATCGAAGCCCAGTTACTTGTTACTGTTCAACAGCAGCCATCACAAGAAAGGCAGTGTAGTGTAGTGGTTAGAGTTTCAGACTGGGATCTGGGAAGCCCAGACTCTTGCTATTGCTCCGTCAGGTCTTGCAGCAACTTTCTTGGCAGGACACTGTTCATTCAGCATTCAAACTTTTGTTAAATATTGTGAGCAAGCAGTGAAGTGGGGCAGGCCCCTTCTTCATCTTCATCTTGGTTTTTCTGCTGTCAAGTCACAGCTGACTTATAGTGACCCTGTAGGGTTTTCAAAGGCAAGAGACATTCAGAGGTGGTTTGCCATTGCCTGTTTCTTCGTTATGAACCTCGACACTCCCATCCAAATATTAGCCAGGGCTGACCCTGCTTAGCTCCCGAGATCTGCCCAGATTGGGCTAAACTGGACTTTCCAAGTCAGGGCTAGGCCCTACATTTTTTAAAAAAGGCTCCTAAATTTAAAAAAGAAGAAAGGAAAATTGGTGCAAAGAAACTCTAAGTGGGGTGAAAACAAAGAGCTGCAAGGGAGAAGAAAAAAACAACAAAATGGGTATTTTCAGGTTATGTTAGCAGAAATAAGAAACATTCAAATAATCTCTAACAATTATTTCATGTTCTTGGATGCCTGCCAGACCTGTGAAATGGGGAGATTCCTCTGGTTCACAGATTTTGTTGGGAGCCACCTGCGTGCTTGACTCATCCTGGCAAAATATTTGCACATCTCCTCGGTTGTGGGAGTGACACGCAGAAGACATCCCATGTTGCAATGTAAGGAGCAGCAACCGAACCGTGCTTTTCATCTGCCGTAGTCCTAAACTAGGGAATCTTTAGCACGCCTGGCACTGCTGGGAATGGAGAAAATGGGATTCATGTCAGCGCATTACTTTGACAACAGAAGCAATATTGGGCCGCATTCAAGTCGCAATAAAAAAAAGTGTCCCATGGAAACCGAACTGTAATTGAAAGTACAATTTGGTTCACATGGAACATAAAAGGGAGGGACCGGAATGCCATTCTCTGCTATTTCTTATTTCAGCTTTGGGATGGAACTCGATGAAGGAAGCTATCCATCATGGGAGGGAAGCTCTACAGTAGTCTCCGAAGAACAGCCAGTGTAGGGCAAAGGACATGATTAGTTTTAAAATGGAGCTGGGCAAATTTATGAGTACTCTTCAATGGGGGTGTTATTAATCTGATGCTTCAGCAGATGCCTGTTGAGCTCGGGAAGTTTCCCTCCCCTCCCCATCCCCTGAAACAGCTCAGATGGCCATCAAGAAAAAATGGAGGACTGAAAGAGGGAAGGATGAATTAAATTTTTATGTTATTTGTGCTTTTGGATTACTATCTGCTGGAATCTGCATGAGCTGTTGGCAGGGCCGGCTGTGCCACTAGGCAAACTAGGTGATTGCCTAGGGTGCTGGCCTTCTGGGGGCATCAGATTGGGTGCCCCCCCCTGTGACTTGGTGATGTTATCAGTGCAGGAGCAGGGTGCCGGAAGATAGCCTTGCCTAGGGTGCCAGACAGTCTAGGGCAGGGGTGGCCAAGGGTTGCTCTCCAACTCCCATCAGCCCCAGCCATTGGTCATACTGACTGGTGTTGATGGGAGTTGTAGGCAAAAAAAACAACAACTGGAGAGCTACCCTTGGCCAACCCTGGTCTAGGGCCAACCCTGGTTGTTGGAATGGTCTCTGGATTGCATTGTCCAGAAGGTTGCCAGCCCTGCATTGGGAAATACCTGGAGACCAAGTTTGGGGAGGGCAACGTTTACGGAGGGGAGGGGCCTCAGCAAGATATAACACCATAGAACCCACTCTCCAAAGCAGCCATTTTCTCCAGGGAAACTGATCATTGTCATCTAGAGTCAATAGTAGTAGCAGGAAATTTCCATGTGCCACCTGGAGGCTGGCAACCTAAGGGCCATGAGTCAGAAGGGTGCACAGTGGGGGGGAGTGGTCAGTTGAATCAGGGCCTGATCTCTTGACTTCCAGGTAGATTGTTGCTGTAATGATTTCCTCTATGCCCTCCCCTGCCTCAAAGTTGATAAGTGCTGAGGAAAGGTAGAGCTCCTAGAGAAGGCAGATTTAACCCCAGGGCTGCCAGTTATCGATCCCCCTCCAGAAGAAGCGCAGAATGAAAGCTTCCCTGCTAGAAGCATCGTAGCCCTCAGCATGTTTAGTCTCTGCTTCCTGAAAAAAAAAAGAAACACGATGTCACTCAATGCCAAGTTCACAGAAAGACCTCCCTCTGTTCCAAAAGGAGACAAACTATGTCTTCGTTGCTTTCTGACAATCCTTGTCACCGTTTGAAAAGTCAGGCCGGCGACTCTTTCGGCAGCCTGATCTGTTTTCATGTAAATATAAACATCTAAGCGTTCCTCTTTGCTTTTCCTCAGTTGAGATGCTGGGGGGTGATAAGATGTGACCTCTTCCCACCAGCCCGCCTGTTAATAAATAAGAGAAGGCATCAGCTTACATTATGCCACTCCTGGCCTGCAGCTATCAAAATGTCAGTGACCTGATGTGTTTGCTTGGCGCCAGGGAAACCATGACAGCACAGATAAAACTGTATGTCATTTGGAATGGCAGACTGAATTTCACACCGTACAGAGATACTTATTTATTTTTTTTGCATGTGTTTGAGTATTAGGTGTCTGTCGGCAGAGATGCCAAGTCTGACCTCCATGCACACACCCGTAGAAATTCTCCTCCGCGTATCTATCTATATCAATGGAAAGAATTGCTAGTTTAGAGTAAAACAACTGTGAAAACAACCTGCTGAGTATTAAGTGCGCAGAGGAAGAATAAATCTTCTGCATCAACGGGAGAGCCATTTCTTCCTGAAGAATTTATAGACTAATGCACCCTAAATCTCTCCCCCTCCCCATCTTGGATAACGTACATATATCTATGCATATATCCTTTTCCAAAGGATTGGATGAAATATGCAGACTGCCGCATCGGGAATGCTTCCTTATTGCAGCTAATACTAAAATAAGCTTACTATATCATTCAGATTGAGAAAATGTTTGCATTAGATATCAGCAGGTGGGGGCTCCAAATCTGACCCCATGAAGAGCATCAGTCAAATCTAATCCACCATGTTTAACACATTACTTATTGATAGACAGACAAGATATATAGTCTCTCTCTCTCTCCTCTAATTCATATCCCTGCCCTTCTGTTATAAGTTGGCCAACAACAGAAACTTTATAAACAACACAACCTTACAGAAATGACTGAGAGTCGGTATGCCTAGTGGTTAGAGTTAGAAATGCTCAAGCACCCACTGGTTCAGCTCCAGCTTTCTTGGGGCAAGCTTTTTGTATATGACCAAACAAATTTAGATAGTTACACTGGTTTCTTGCATGAATGTGGTGATTTCCACCTCTGACATCTCCCTATCACCCATTTGCTACCATCTGCAATTTTAAAAAGGTACAAAGTTAAAAAAAAACCCCAAACACATGTTTGAGATCATGAGATGATACTTACTACTTAAGTGCCTCTGTGTCCTTTTGGTGTCTGCCTGTGCACTTGACTAAACTTGTGATCTTGCAATCCCTTTTTGAATAGCTGCTGATTGCAAAGGTGCAACAAGCAAATAATACAGTCTAACCAACATTGCTTATTTAAAGGTTCCATCCTACCGTGCAGGTGCAAAGGAAAGAGAATGTGCAAGTAATTCTATGCTTTACAAATCAGTCAGTTTAATGACCCAGCTATGACCATGGAGGGAGATGCTTCTTTAATTTGTAAACTAAGCAAAAGTAGCCAAAAGCTACAACAACTGAGCCCTGCATCTGAAAGTGTCTACTGCACAGGTGCAGAGCTGCTTTAAAGGTATCCAAGAAATCTCAACAATGAGCCTTTATGCAACTGAGGATCACCAGGTGACTGTATCTGTCTTGAAGTTCACAATATCACAGTATGTCTAGTTAAAACAATGGACTGAGAGTAAGGAGACCTAAATTCAAAACCCTGTGAAGCTCACCAGGTGATCCTGGGCCAGTCACTCTTGCACAGTGTTGTTGTAAGATCAAATGGAGGGAGGGGGAATTATGTCTACTGCCCACCCAACAGCAGGAGGGGCATAGTGGACAGAGTGTTGGAACAGAGTCCTGGGAGACCTGGGTTTGAATCCTCACTTCTACCATGGAAAGTTGCTTGGTGCCCATAGCCCATCACAAAGTCCCAGCCTGGTCTACCCTACAGGGTTGTTGTGAGAAAGTGGAGGAAGGGAGTGATGTTCTAAGCCACTTTGAGTTCCAACTGAGGACAAAGCAATAAGTAAGCAAATAAACGCATATGAACTATTCAGCTAAAAAACTGATTTAAGAATTCAGCAGTGAAAACCAAGTTTGTGGGGAAAGTGTGTAGTCAAAATTATGGGTAAATCATCTGATGCCTAAAAGATGTTAATGTAAGCAGGCAAAATAGACTAGAGAGGAAAGTGATTGTTTGAGCCCATGAATTATTTCTCATCTCAAATAAGCAGTTTATAGCCAAGGATCTTCAAGCAAGACTCTTCTGATCATTCAGTTTTACATAAATACAGGCTTTCAAAATCAATTTCCAATGATAGCTGTCTGTCCTACCTGATCGGGCTCACATTCTTGACTAATTATTTCTAACTCCAAATACTATACAGAGTTTTCTATACGCAAACATATAAAAATTTTGTTAGTTCATTCTTGCTACTTTTTATCATACCAACGAACATTTAAAAATATCAATTACAAGTTTCTCATATATATGATTATGCTTGCTCTCAACCAACACACCTGATCTTAGAATGGCATATACCCTACACAACCCTTCTCTCCCCCCCCCCCCCCAATGAATAAAACTGAATTTCTGGGGGTTTCTGAGGAAGTCCAGGGAATGGCAAGCCAACTCCACTCTTCTCTTGCCTTCAAAACCTGATAGGGTCACCATAAGTTGGCAGGAACTCAACAAAACTTTCCACCATTGTTTATGACATCTTCTACCATGTTGGACGCTGAGTCAAAATCTCTGCTTAATTCAGTATGCTTTTTTATCCAGAGGCAGTAGAGGATGAAAGGATTCAATCATCAGTGCCAGTGAGAGATCATTCTTGTATTATGTTATTGGAAGCAAAGGAAGACTAGATTTTACATGACTTGATTAAATTTTCATCTTACAGTTTGGTTCCATAATAGTTGGGAAAGCACAGAACTAATAGTGCCTTGGTCCATTATAACAGCATTAGAAAGAGTAAATATTAATTAGAATGCAGCTAAACAATGTTAGAAATGGATATTACATTTCAGGTATTTTAATGCCGTTATAAGACTCTGCTGTAGACCCTATACAGTCAGTATCTCTGTAAGGTGATGAACAATCTAGAAATGGTGTTTTCGAGCAGTTTTGGAAAGGCCAACAGGCTTATGTTACAAACCTGCACCATTAAAACAACTTTTTTTTTTTTTGCAGAATTTCCGGTTCTGGCAGAGCGAGGCAGCAGTGTCCCGAGCAGTTCGTGCCGAGACGGGCTGTACCAGGGGAATTTGGGGGGCCATAGGGTCCCATCAATGCTTCAGTCAAGGAGCAGTGTTGGTAGAAGGTTCCTGGGAAGGGTGCTGAGGTTTTTTGGAACTCCCGGTTCCCTCCCTGCTTACCTTTTCACCAGCTGTCCTCGGATGCCATTAGGTGAAAAAGTGGTTTCAGAGGGGAAGGTGGAAGGCGAGTGGAGAAAAAAAAAGTAAGAAAACCCAACCGATAAAAACAAATAAGGACTGATAAAGAAGGTCTTTATATCCCAAAAGAACGGGGAAGCAGCAAGTTGCTTGAAATTCCTGAAGGGGAAGTAACGGCTTCATTTCAGAGTGGAGTAGAACTGAGAATCATTGAGAAACTGACGTAAGGAGAGAGGGAAGGGAGAGCAGCTGTGTGAGTGGCGGTGTGCAGTTGTCTCGGGTGGAGAACAAGGAAATGCATGGCAAGAAGGGAGTTTAAAGATAAGAGGCGGTGATGATGATGCTGGAAGCAGTAGAAGCAACAACAACACAGGCAGTTTAAATGTTGGGGGTTTTTGGTTGGTTCCTGCATTAAGAAGCACTGTATTTGCTATAACAAGGAGGCATTAGAACTTTCTAAATAGGCAATTTAAGGGACAAGGAGAATAAAGGCAGTGACTGAGATTATAAGAAGTTTGAAGGTTGCAAAGAAGAAAGCACAGGATTTAGAGATTGTTAAGGACATTAAGAAGTTGAGGAAGGAACCAGAGAAGGAAAGGAGAAGATAAGACAGGAAGGAAGGAAGGATAGAAGAAGCCAGAAGAACAGAAGAGGCAGAGAGAAAAATTTTCTTTGTGTAAAGGACTCTTTGTGAAGGGGTGTGTATGTGTGGGAGAGTATGTTTAGACGGACCAAAGAGAGTGAAAGTAAGGCAGAGGTGTAGATGAATACTAGGAAGGAAACCATTAAAGGTGAAGCAAATAGACATAATGTGTAAGTGGAGCACTGAACTGGAGAGATTGTGAGGGTTATATGAATGTGTGAATGGGAGGAATTGACATAAAATATATATAATTAATTATAAAAGCAGTGTCAGGAGGTTTCATATATATTTTTATTTTATATATATTTTTGTTGGACTCATCGCAGTATTAGTTAATTGAATATATAATTGATTGATAAGTGATTTTGGAGGGAAGAGGTGGAAGCTACCAAAGAAACATAACAGGTTTTGTGACTACTGTAAAGAAATAGAGTAAGGTTGTATGCTAAGTTTATTGAGGCTGAATAATAGAGAATATATTAAGGATGACACAACAGATAAGGGCAAAATTTTCCTCAGGACAACCCAAAACAGTAGGGATGGAATTTTCTCAAGATTTATTTAAGGAATTTCAAGCAAGCTTTATGGGAGCATTAAATCAAATGCAAAAGAGTTTAAGCGAACAGATGGGAGAATTAGCAACTAAATTAGAAGGTGTAGATAGCCAATTGAAAGACACAAAAAAAAGATACTACTAATCTGATTAAAACCACAAAGTCAATTGAAGACAAACTAATATTAACAGACCAACGTATGGGAAGAATAGAGTCTCAACAACAGGAACTTGAGATCAGGACCGCTAAGGTAGAAATCGACAAGGTGGATTACATTCTAAGATTTTTAAATATTCCTGAAGAAAAAAACGAAGATTTAGCAGACTTATTGGGGGAGGCCTTGGCACCAATACTAAATATGGAGAAGAAGGAGGTGGAGAAGGAAATAGATTTTGTACGTAGGATAAATTTGCTATATGTGAAAAAGAATGCCCTTCCCTTGAAGTTCACCTCAAATTTATGCGGAAAAGAGATTGTATGGAGAGAGACTAGAGAACAACCCATTAAAATTAAAGAGCACAATATTAAAATGATGAGAGAAATCCCGTAGGTAATAAGGCAAAAAAGAATTGAGTACAAGAATTTAGCATTGATGTTGCCGGAGAAGGCAATTTTGTATAAATGGCTTATCCCAAAAAGACTGCTCTTCACATTCCAGAATACAAGGTACAAAATCGATTCAGTCATGAAATTAGAAGATTTTTAAAAAAACCAAGCAAAAAACTGGGTTAAGCTGAAGGAATATAAGAACTCAAAAGAACCTCCTGGACAGGAAGATAAAGGAAACCTGAAGAAACCTTCTGATATTTGTCTGAATCAGACCAGGAAGAGAAAGAGGTGGAAATCAGAGGAGAAGCAAACCAAGTAGAAACTAGATGACAAAAGAAGAAGAAAAACCAACAGTCAGAGTCCAGAGGAGCACAGTATTAAAGATTGTTTAAGCAAATGAAAATTGTTTCAATAAACATCAATGGTTTAAACTCCCCAAAGAAGAGAAGAGTCCTGACGCAAATGAGAAGGCTAAAATCAGATATTATTTGTCTCCAAGAGACACATATGAAAAGGAAAGACCAGCACCTCTTAGAAGACAAAAAACTAGGAAAAGCCTTTATTACATCAGAAGCTGAAAAAAAGAAAAGGGGTTTGATAACATATGTTAGAGGAAATATTCAAGCCAAACTTCTGTTTTCTTGGAATCTGAGGCCAGATTCCAAGGTATCGAAATAGCTAGAGAGAACCAGAAGTTTTTGTTAGTAAATATATTTGCTCCAAACGATAAACAAGAGGGCTTTTTCAAAGATTTGCACCAAGTACTATTGGGGTACGGATATGACAATATCTGCATTATAGGGGACTATAATGCAGTGACAAGTAAAGAAGAGGACAGGAAAGTCACAAAAAAATCGAAATGTAAATTGAAAGGTGGTAACGCATTGCCAGGAAGCTTTTTTTAAGATGGCAGAAGAGTATGCATGGGTCGACGCATGGCGAACATGTAATCCCCTAAAAAAAGACTACACTTTTTTTCACATAGGCATTGTTCATGGTCATGTATTGACATGTGTTGGATGTCGGCGGGATTAATGAGAAATCTGGAAGAAATTGAGATATTACCTAACACCTTCGTGGATCATAATCCAATAATGTTAGGATTGAAAGGAGGAAGGAAGGAATACAGATGGAAGATGAGCCCTATGTTAACAGGGAACAAGCAGTTTGTGGAATATGCAAAGTGAGAAATGAAATGGTTCTTTGAAATTAATATTCAAAATGGAATGTCCCCAAAAATAGTCTGGGAAGCAAGTAAAGCTTTTTATAGGGGCTGGTTATAAAATATAACGCCATCCAAAACCGGGAAAAAAGCAAGAAAGTGAAAGAACTGACAAACATGCTGAAACATGGAGAAAAACAATTAAGGAGAAGCCTAGCATGGTAGACGTCAAAAATGAAATACAAATGCTACAGCATAAAATACACGTGATATATTTGGATGAAATGGAAAAGAAAATGAGATTTGCAAAGCAACATTTTTTTTGAAAAGGCAAATAAACCAGGAAGGTGGTTAGCGTATAAAATCCGGAAGAACAGGAAAAAAGACTGATAAATGTTTTGAAAGACAAAGAAGGGAAGCAGAAATATCTTTCACAGGACATTAAGCAAATTGTTAAGGACTATTATACACAGTTATATAGAATAACAGAAATTGATGAGTAAGAATTGTTAAACAGTCCGATAACGATGCAGGAAATTGAGGAAGCACGGAATAAACAAAAAAAGAATAAATCACCAGGTCCTGATGGTCTGCTGGCTGAATATTACATTGCTTTGAAAGAATGTCTTTCACTCCCATTCAAACATCTGATGGAATATATATGGGCAAAAGTAGACCCACCAGAGATATGGCAACATGCGAATATAGTTCTTATTCCTAAAGAGAATACTGATTTGGAAGAAGTTAAGAATTATAGGCCCATATCCCTCCTTAATGTAGACTATAAAATCTATGCAACCATTTTAGCAACTAGATTAAAAAAGATCTTGATAGATATAATACACCAAGACCAATTGGGATTCCTCCCTAAGAGGATTCCTCCCTAAGAGACAGATGAGAAACAACATGAGAACCATTTTAAATGCCTATGAAATTAATCCAGATAAGCAGGTGGCGCTGGTCCTACTCGACGCGGAAAAAGCTTTTGACCACTTAAATTGGAATTTTTTGATAGAACAACTAAAAATAATGGATTGTGGAGATGAGTTTATAAGAATGGTGCAGACCATATATAGTAAACAAAAAGCTAAAATCATAGTGAATGGTGAATACACAGAGGAAATAAATTTATTAAATGGTACAAGACAAGGATGCCCTCTATCCCCCCTGTTATTTATATTGTCGTTAGAGGCTCTTAGCATAACGATTAGGAAGAATAATGGTATTAAAGGACTTAAAGTGAAAGGGGAGGAATACAAAATACAAGCATATGCAGATAATGTTATATTGATCTTACAGAACCCATTGGAATCTATTGATGAAGTTTTAAAGGAGTTAAAAGAGTATGGTCAAGTGGCAGGCCTGGAAGTAAATAAGCAAAAATCTAAAATGTTAACAAAAAATATGACAGACTCAATGATGAAACAGTTAGTAGAAAAGGCTGGTTTTCAATGTGAAAAGAAGTTAGGTATTTGGGAATACATTTAACTAATAAATGTAGCACTATTTATGAAAATAACTATTTGAGGCTGTTAAAGGAGGTAGAAATAACTTTTAAAAAGTGGGGTAACCTGCAGTTGTCATTTATGGGTTGTATTGCAGTAGTACAAATGGTTATTCTTCCAAAACTTATGTTTCTATTTCAGACTATAAATATAGTGTTAAGGAAATATTTTTTTTGCAAGATTAAACAAAATAATTATGTTTTTTATATGGCAGGGCAGGAAACCCAGGATAAAACGTAAAATTTTGTGGGAGAAAAAGGAAAATGGGGGACTGGGCCTGCCAGACTGGGAAACATACTATATGGCTAATGCTTTGGTTTGGTTAAGTGAATGGGTGAGATTGGAGAACAAAAGAATCTTAGCAATAGAAGGACATGATCTCAAAGCAGGATGGCATGCGAATATGTGGTATATTAGCAAAGGGCATAAGTATTTTAGTAATCATTTGGTATGTAAGTCATTGTTGGATTGCTGGGAAAAAGTAAAAAAGAAAATATATAATAAGATCCCAAGATGGCTTTCTCCCAACGAAGCATCTATACTACCACAATTGTTTACAGTGTCAAAGATTGTGAGATATCAAGACTTATTAAATGAAGATGATACTTTAAAAACGGCTGAGAAGTTAGGGAACCAAGGCATAAAAATGGATTGGTGGTTAACAATGGAGATTAATGCAAAATTTAACAAAAACAAGCTAATTGGTTTTAATAAAGGAAACTTTGATTTTGACAAATTGTTAATGAGTAAGGAGGATAAACTAATAAAAAAAGTTTTATAATTATCTTATGCAACGGAAACTGGAGGATGAGACGGTGAAAGAAGTAATGATAAAATGGTCACAAAATCTGGGAAAAAATATAGAATTAGAGCAATGGGTGCAATTATGGCAGATCAACTGTAAGATCACGAAGGTGGTAAATTTTAGAGAAAATCTATTTAAGATGTTTCATAGGTGGTACATCACACCAGTTCAGTTAGCTAAAATATATCCAGGATTATCGCCAAATTGTTGGAAATGTGGTGAAAAAATTGTCATGTTCTATCATTTATGGTGGACATGCAAAAGGGCAAAAAAAAAAATTGGATCAAAGTCTTTGAATTCCTTCAAGGAATGCTGAAAACGGTAATTCAGTTGAAGCCTGAAATTGTACTACTAAGTCTGGTTAAGAAAGACGTGGTTAAGGAAGATGTTCATTTAATATTACATGTTCTCACCACCGTGAGAATGTTATATGCAAAAGGTCCGGCACTTACCCAGCCGAGTCTGCTTGCAGAGGTCGAGGCTGGGGGCCGTCTTTGCCCCTCCCGGAAGGAGGGAGGAGCAGCATCACCCGATATACGGGTGTTCTGCTTGGGCGGGGAATCGGGGCTTTATAAGCCCTGGTTCCCGCCCTCCAGCCACGCAGTTTGTTTTGCTCTCTGGAGAGAGCACGTGTGTCGGGAGCGTCGGGTTGCGGCGGCGAGGGACCGGAGCGGTAGTGATCGACGGCGCGGCCTTGGCTCCTTCCCTCACTCGGGCGACGGCGCGAGCGACTGGCGAACCGCGCTTGCGAGGCTGAGTTGTCCTGCGCGGCTGTTTGAGAGGCCTGGGTGGCCTGGGCGGGGGAAGGGAGCGTAGCTAAGCCCTTCGGGCTGTGCGGGGCGCGAGCGGTCGGCTGAGCAGCGCTTGCGAGGCTGTGGGGCGCAGTTCGGAGTGCCAGTTAGCAGCCTGAACAGAGGCCAGCGCGGTGACGGGGGTTCCCCAGCCCACTGGGTGGCGGCGGCTGAATCTGGGTGCTTACCCAACAGGCCGGCCACGTTTCTTTTATTACTTAAAAGGAGGAGCGCAGCGTTTTCCCATTAGTGGGGTGGCGCAAGCGCCGGGCCAGCACAAGGCAGTAGCCTGTCGGATTATACTGAGGGGGTTTTTTGTGCTGATTTGGGGCCCCATCACTCAGGGAGCTGGGTGGGTGTGGCATTCTGCCTGGTAGGGGGTAGGCTCGTGCCTGTAAGCACCCCCCCCTTTTTTCCCCCTTTTTCTCTGGCCACGTCCATTGGGCCTGCCTGAGTAGTTGCTGAGGTGAAGTGTTTGTGGCTTGTTCCTCAAAACACCTCTTCCCTCCCACACCCTGCCCTCCTTCCTTGTAGGAAGTGTGCAGCAGCCAGGTCACTGTTTCCTGGTGGCCTGACTGGGGCTTCTTTCTGGTTGGCCAGAGTCCGGGGGGACGCCTCCTTTTGATTCAACCCTCTTTTCACCACATCAATTGGCCAAAGGTGTGCTTGGAGGGAGCTATTGAGCGTGGGTGTGTAGTCGCTCCTGCTTTTGGCCTGTGCCCTAGAGGCATTTGGGATGGCACCCAAAAAAGGGCAGGGCAAATCAAAGGGCAAGCAGCCCACCCGCCCAGTCCGTGGGCGGGGCCAGCAGCAGCCCCGGGCGGAAGAACAGGTCGAAAGTGAGCGGGTGCGGCTGGCCATTATGGGCCAGCTGGACGCCCTAGAGCAGGAGAGAGTCGCTAGGGGCGCTCCCATTTGGGAGGGACGCCGCCGGGCCTCAGGCTGTTCGGCAAGGCTGACCTTTGAAACAGAACTGCTTGCACGTCTTTCTGCTTTGCAGGGTGGGCCAGCGGAGACCGAAACACCACCGGAACCGGACCAGGAGGAGGATCCGGAGGAGGGCCCATCGGGCGTGGCATCGGGCAGTGGTGCACCTGGTGGCGGTGAGCTTTGCACCCCGGGTGGCGCCGGGGCCTCCACGGGTGACGGTGGTAAGCCCCTTTTTCAGCCAAGTCATGGGTGGCCGTGGGGCCCCATCCAACCTCCTGCCCCCCAGTCGGTGCAGGGTGGGGTACTTTGGGGCACGGGGCAGCTAGGTGTTAGTGATCAGTTGGGTTCTGTCCAGCCGTGGGCTTGGGGTTTTCATACCCCTAGCCCGCTGCCCAATTCGGTTTTTTCCCCAGTTGGCCAGCAGGCTAGCGCCATTGCGCCACCTGCTGTTTCTGCCCCCCCGTCCACGCATGGCATTTTGCCGTGGGGTGGTCAGCAGTTTTCTCAAATTCAGGGGGCTTGGCCAGTGGCTCAGGGTAGTGGGTGGTTTTACCCCCCTAACCCGTATGCCAGCATTCCCTTTCATGTTCTCCCATATGGGGATACCTCCTTGCCACTGGGTGACCATTTGACTGCCGCTACGCGGGAAAAAATTCTACGCGGCGAATATGTGGACGTCTTCAGTCTCCTATTCAGAGAGCTCGAGAAGAAGAATAAGGACGAGCTCGATGATAAGGAGAAGGAGAAACTGAAGAGGAGGAAGGTAGATAGATCCTGGGCAAATTGGTTGCCAGGATTCTTGATATACGCTGGAGTCATTGCAAGAGCACAGCCGGCTAGGGCGGCCGCCCTCTTTCAATATATAGATATTGTGTACCGGGCGTATACGGACTTCGCCGGGGCAGCTTGGCTGCAATATGACGAAGCTTTCCGGATGCGGGCCGCAGTTAATCCTGGAATGCCGTGGGACCAGATAAACCAGCAGCTGTGGTTGCAGCTGATGTCCCCAGCGAAACCAAATCCTGGTGACAGGTCCGATAGCGGCCATTTAGTGCTGAGGGTGCAACAACAACAGCAGTCTTCTACAGGGGCCCGCGTCGCCGCGGGCCAGTCGGTTCAAACCCGGTTGCTTTGCTGGGAGTTCGCATCCAAAGGTGCGTGCCCCAGGAAGCCCTGTAAGTTCCGGCATGAGTGCCCTCTCTGCGGCGGACCCCACGCACTGTCGGCCTGTAGCAGATCTAAGTTTAGGCCAGGCAGCAAGCGCCCTGGGGGTGGTGGGGGCGGGCAGAACCCCCCTGGAAAAGGGGCCCAGCCCCATCCGCCTGACGGCTCTCAATAAGTGGCTACGCTTATACCCGTGCACGGCCGATGCTCGGTATTTGCGCGACGGGTTTAGCTTAGGTTTTCGGATTCCCTATCGGGGGCCTAGGGCCCCCTTTTTGGCTCCGAATTTGCGTTCTGTTGTTGGGCTCGAGCATGTGGTTCGGGAAAAAATAGCCAAAGAATGCCGGGAAGGAAGGGTCCTCGGTCCTTTCGATGCTCCCCCGGTTCCCACGTTGAGGGTATCGCCCTTGGGGGTGGTTCCTAAGAAGGCGGCAGGTGAATATCGCATTATTCACCACCTGTCGTACCCCAGGGGAGCATCGGTAAACGATGCTATTCCTGAGGAATTATGCTCGGTGCGTTATACCTCCTTTGACCAGGCGGTCAAAGTGGTGCGCTCCTGCGGGATTGGGGCGGAGATGGCGAAGTGTGACATCAAGTCAGCTTTTCGCCTCTTGCCCGTTCATCCCGGGGACTTTGAGCTTCTTGGTTTTTGTTTTGAAAAAAAATTTTACATGGACCGGGCTTTGCCAATGGGTTGTTCGATTTCTTGCGCAGCGTTTGAGCGCTTCAGTTCATTTTTGGAATGGGCGCTCAGGCACAAGACCGGGGTCAATGCTACGGCGCATTACCTGGACGACTACCTTTTCGTCGGTCCAGCGGGGTCCGAGCAATGCGCTAAGTTGCTGAACGCATTTCAGGAATTAGCCCTCGAACTCGGGGTGCCCTTGGCACACGAGAAGACTGAGGGGCCAAGCACGGTCCTCACTTTTTTAGGCATCGAGCTTGACACTTTGCAGCAAACGTCACGTTTGCCGGAGGCCAAGGTCGCTGACCTGAAGGCCAGGCTGGCCGCTTTGAAGGGGCAGCGGAAGGTTTCGCTGCTGGAACTGCAACAGGTTGTGGGCCACCTTAACTTTGCATGCAATGTGGTGGCCCCAGGTAGGGCCTTTTGTAGGCGTCTTTGTGACGCTATGGGCCGACTGCGTCTCCCCCATCACAAGGCCCGTGTTACTTCTGGAATGCGAGCAGACTTGGAGGTATGGGAGGATTTTTTGCAATCCTTTAATGGTGTTTCTTTCTGGAGGGAGGATCTGAAGGTAGAAGCAGAGCTTCAGATCTCTTCTGATGCCTCCGGTGCCAGCGGTTTCGGGGTATTTTTTAGAGGACATTGGTGCGCGGAGCAGTGGCCCGCGGAATGGTTGGACAGCGGGCTCTGTAGGGACCTGACGTTTTTGGAATTTTTTCCCATCCTGGTGGCCGTTTGGCTCTGGGGGGAGCAGCTAGCCAACCATTCGGTCCTCTTTTGGTGCGCTAACTTGGCGGTCGTCCATGTTATCAATTCCTTATCTTCTAAATCTGTGTTGGTGATGAATCTGGTTAGGTCTTTCACCATGCGTTGCCTCCGGTTGAATATTTTATTCCTGGCTAGGCACGTACCTGGGGTATGTAACGGGGTGGCGGATGCTCTGTCTCGCCAACAGATGGAGCGTTTTCGAGAACTGGCCCCAGAAGCAGATCCGTGGCCAGCGAAAATGCCAGAAGAACTGTGGCGTCTTGGGAAAAGGAAGCCGGTAGGGCCATCCAGTTGGCACTAGCTCCTAGCACCAGGAAAGCGTACGACAGAGCGTTCAGCCAATTTCGGGAGTTCAGACGTGAGGCGGCATTGCCGGATCTTTGGCCGTTCCCTGTGGAGCACATTATGCATTTCTGTGTGCACCAGAAGGGGAGAGGCCTGGGACTGAAATCCATTCGGGGCCAACTTGCAGCATTGGCTTTTGCTAGCAAGGCCCGCGGTTTCCCTGAACATACTAGCGATTTTAGGGTTAGAAAAATGCTCGAGGGTTGGGCCCGGGAGCGGACCCAGCGGGTTGATGATAGGCAACCCATATCCCCGTCTGTCCTTCAAGGGTTGTTTGGGGGATGGCCCTGTGTTTGTTCCTCCCCCTTTGAAGCAGCATTGTTTCATGCTGCCTCACTGTTGGCCTTTTTTGGGGCCTTGCGTGTAAGCGAGCTGGTGGTTCAGTCCAAGGCTGATACTTCCGGGAGGGCGCTCCAATCCAAGGATATCAAAATTGCTAACGGTCAGCTCGTTCTGACAATTCGCCGGTCCAAGACTGACCAAAAGCAGAGGGGATCTGTTATTACAATCGGTATGTGCTCCATTCAGGACTTATGTCCGGTCAGGGCTGTTCGGCGTTACATTCGTGTTAGAGGGAACGCTGAAGGCCCCTTTTTAAGGCATGCCGACGGCTCCCCTCTTACCAAATATCAATTTTGGAAGGTCACAAGCAAGGCTCTGGCCAGGTTGGGTTTACAGGGCTTCAAATTTGGAACGCATTCCTTTAGGATTGGGGCGGCCTCCACAGCCGCTTCTATGGGTTACACGCCCTCCGCCATTCAGCATATAGGCCGATGGCGGTCGTCGGCTTACAAAACATATGTTCGCCCTTTGGTCACCTAGATGTAAGAGGGGGGCCTGGTGGGGTGGTATTGTGGTTACTGTATGTTGACAGTTGTTTGTCTTTTCAGGTGCTGGTGCTCGTGGTGAGAGACGTCGCGTTCTCATCTGCGGGCACAGCATGGTTTTCTGGGCGGCCCACTTCGCCAGGCGGTCTTCAGTTGGCACCCAGCTTGGCCTCAGTGCGTGGGCCACTGTGGATTGGCTGGGTCGTCGGGGGCTGCGCTGGCCCGGGATCATGCCCCTGCTTTTCAAGGAATGGAAGGCAGCACCTCCACACATTTTGGTCATCCATTTGGGAGGGAACGACTTGGGGCTGCTGCGTGGGAAAGCTCTCTCCCAGCAGGCCTTGGCCGACCTCCGGGAAATTCGGCGGAGATGGCCTGGAGTTATCCTGATTTGGTCGGCAATTTTGCCGCGTAGAGTGTGGAGGCATGCCATTTCACCGGGGGGGGTGGAACGTGCCAGGCGTAAAGCGAATCGGGCTATTCAGAAAGCCATGGAAGGTGGATTAGGAATCTTTCTCCCGCATCCGGCCATACGGGTCGAGCAAGTTGACCTGTATCGGCCGGATGGTGTTCACCTTTCCGATTTGGGTAACCGGGCCTTCTTAGACGAAATTCGGCAGGGGGTGCGGTCGGCTCTGGGCCTACCGTTGGGGCGCTAATGCCAAAGCAGAGGCTTGACATTGGCGGTGGCTAGAGGAGGTTGGCCACAGGGTTTTCCAGGGGAGCACCTATGGCCTAGCACCGGCGGTGCGGTGGTCTGTATGAACCGTAGATGGGCTAGACGGCTCAGTGCGGGGATTGCAGATCACAGGGAGCCTCACCTGGGCGGATCTTTCCACGGGGATTGATGCCGGCTCGGATGGTGGGGCTCGAGGCCTGGCCGCTCAGCTACAACCCGAATTTGGCGGGCTTGTGCTGGGGGCAGGGTGGCTCGCCCTTTGGACAAGGCGGGGTCCGGGGTTGACCCCAGGGCTTGTCTGGTCAGGTTTTCACCCCTCCTGCCAGTTACAGTTATTTAATGTTTTAATAAAGCGGCCCGGTTTTAAACCCAACACTTGTGTCTGCTTCTTCATTCCGACTGGGGGGGCAAGGTCCGGCACTTACCCAGCCGAGTCTGCTTGCAGAGGTCGAGGCTGGGGGCCGTCTTTGCCCCTCCCGGAAGGAGGGAGGAGCAGCATCACCCGATATACGGGTGTTCTGCTTGGGCGGGGAATCGGGGCTTTATAAGCCCTGGTTCCCGCCCTCCAGCCACGCAGTTTGTTTTGCTCTCTGCCCACCCACCCTCCCTTTGGCAGTACAGGCGTTTGCCGGTCGCCTGTTTTTTGGGGGCCAGGTAGGAATTTTTTCGCTTCCACACAATTGGCTTCAGTGGGAGTGTTTTTCGCCTACCTTGTACTGCCTTGTAGCTTAGGAGTTGTTGGAGATAGTTGTTTTGGTCGCAGGCTAGAGGAGGTTGGCCACAGGGTTTTCCAGGGGAGCACCTATGGCCTAGCACCGGCGGTGCGGTGGTCTGTATGAACCGTAGATGGGCTAGACGGCTCAGTGCGGGGATTGCAGATCACAGGGAGCCTCACCTGGGCGGATCTTTCCACGGGGATTGATGCCGGCTCGGATGGTGGGGCTCGAGGCCTGGCCGCTCAGCTACAACCCGAATTTGGCGGGCTTGTGCTGGGGGCAGGGTGGCTCGCCCTTTGGACAAGGCGGGGTCCGGGGTTGACCCCAGGGCTTGTCTGGTCAGGTTTTCACCCCTCCTGCCAGTTACAGTTATTTAATGTTTTAATAAAGCGGCCCGGTTTTAAACCCAACACTTGTGTCTGCTTCTTCATTCCGACTGGGGGGGCAATATTGGAGATTAGACAAAACTCCAAATATGGAAGAATTAATAGATAAGGTTTTACAAGCTGCAGAAGCAGATATACTCACAGCAATAGTTAATGGGAAATAAAAAAAATTGGTAAATCAAAGATGGGAGAAATTATATGATTGGATACAAAATAAAGTCAAAGATGAGAAAAGCAAGTAAGGGGTTAAAAGTTGTAAGAAATGACTAATAGAGGATGAATATAAGAAAAAGGAATGGATGGATTGTAAGAACATTAAGCATTGTAGGAATTTAGGAAATAATCTACCTTTGCTCTCTGTTTTAATAATTTTGTGGATTTCGTATTTTATTGTTTTATTTATTTATTTGTATCTGGATTATGAAACAATAACAGGATGTATGGCATACAAATGAAATGTAATGTATTTGAAGAATTTATAATCAATAAATTATTTTTTTCCTAAAAAAAAAAACAACTGGGGTTTTTGATCCCAACACATGTAGACATAGGATTGCACATGGAATGATTTGCTCATTCTTTTTGTGGGGGAAAACAACAACCATTATAAAGGTATTATATAGGTGTAAAGGTAAATTACACTTGCATGTGCATGACAAAAATATTGGTTTAGAAGCCAAGTTCTTGTCCTGCCTGTTAAAGTGTGACAGAATGAAAAGGTGAAAGCTCAAATGTCAACCAGAGAAATCCAACAATCCCTCTAGACTTTGATTCCAGAAGTTCATCAAATGGTGGGGTTTTTTGAGGGAGAGGGGATATCTTTTCAGGCTGGAAACTGGTTAAAGAAAAGAGGGAAAGCAAGCCAGAAACGACATTCTCATGAGCTTGAACTGATGCAACCCTGATTGGGTCAGGTGGGATGAGTATCACTGTATGTTTTCTGCATGAAACTGACATTTCTCTGATGCTGCTGCAAATTTAAACTGACACCCCCTTATCTCCCACTGTGATAGCAGCTAGAATTCCCAGGCTAAACACCGGCCTCGGATGGGATGTAGTAAATGGGAATGTATGTCACTAATAATCCAAAAACCAGCAAATGCTGATGGCAACTAGGAACTAAATCATGATCCCTCCCAGTTGCTGGTGACCTCTGGCTTCAATTGTAGTTCCGATGGCTATTTTTATTGCTGTTACTGCATCACCAGTGCCCTTTTTGTAATAAACTGAACCAGAAAAATACTTATGATCTGAAACAAAATATGAGAAAGAGCAGAGAACATAGTGAGGGACAGGTTATAGTTGTTTCAGCAGCCTAATAGCGTGGCCTAGTCCAGTCTTGTTAGAGCTTGGAAGCTAATGTACCCAAAAAAGGGAGAGGAAACCTAATCCCAAAACTGAATTAGTACTGTGAAGGTTGAACAGAAAAAAAATATTTAAACAAAATAAATCAATTTATTTTATAGGGCACTTAAAGCACAAGTTAAAAAAGATAGGCCTTGAATTTAGACCCTAGACTGAAAGACTCCAGATTAAGTAGTTCTCGGTGTACAATGTATAATGCATATAAGTATTCCAAAGTTGATGATGTACAAACAAGAACAGTAAAAAAGACCAAAGGCCTATGGCTTTCTTCAGTGGTCACAAATACGTATATACACATAACACACCAAGAACAAGTGTTGGGATAATAAATCAAACCAGGTGTGGATTGATTCTCATTTTGTTCCATGTGGCCAAATGTTTATATTATTTAGATCATGGATCTTGTTCCATGATTTTCAGGCTTGCATACAAAATATGTATGATTGTAAAAGCCAATAAGAGCTTGGAAGCGAAGTAGCTTCCATTTCCCTTTTAAACCCCCTTTTCTGCCATCATTTGGGAGCCCTGAACACCACTGAATACTTATTTGGGAGTATTCGAGTAGCTGTATTTGGCACCCAAATAACATCAGAAATTATTCAGCTGTATTCAGCACCAAATACAGCTGAATCAGCTGATATTCGGAGCTGTATTCAGTTTGGCTGAACTGAATCCACACCCATAGTTGTGTTTAGACTTTTCATTTGGAAGTTCTGCAGTGTTTCAGGAGTGAAAGAAAGGCCGTTTGGGGAACTTTTTCTTCCTGTGCTGGAATGGGATACATGTTCCTGGGCTAAGCCCTGGTGAGGTCTTGGCACAAAGTACATAATGACAAAGGCAAATTCTGGAGGGGGAGCCATGTGAGTTTACTGTAGTAACACAGAGAAAGAAGAAAATTTGTACTATTGTGAAACCCAACAGATTAATTATAACTCACGCTTTTGCATTTAGAGCCTACTATATCAGTTGTGTGAAGTTATTCTCAGCTACCAGATACATAAAATACTGAAAGGTGGGGAAATTGAGAACAGTGGAGTTAAAAGGCCACAAAACACAGTTTGTGATATTTCTATGCTAAACTCCTAAATTCAGCATAAGCACAGTGACCATTTATGACACCTGTTACTGTGACTGTTGACTACAATTAAAACTACTGTTAAATTATAATCCAGCAATTATGCCACAATCAATCTGTAGGGAGGGAGAGTTGTATCTTGTTTGGGGTGACAAAATACCTTGAATTATTCTGGCTGGCCCAATAATCCAGATCTACTGAAACACTTCAACAGTAAACAAATTTGCTACTCTTACAAGTTTAGGGGGCCTTTAGCATTCAACAGCTCACTAAAATCAATAAGGGAAAGCACTTGCATTGATTTTAGGAATTGTGCTTTTCTCCCTCGATATTGGCTTAAAATCCATGTGCTGAAGGAAATTGCAGACAGCATTGTCTATAAGATAGCGTCTTCTTTTTTAACCATCAAGTTGCAACTGACTTACGGCGACCCTGAAAGATTTTCAAAGCAAGAGACATTCAGAGGTGGTTTGCCATTGCCTGCCTCTACATTGTGACCCTGGACTGATGAGACTGAGCTAACCTGGCTATCCAGCTCAGAGCAAAGTTGCCAAATAGGCAGGAAGGAAAAATCTGCTTAGCTTCCCAGATCTGATGAGATCAAGGCTATCCTAGGCTAACCAGGTAAGATACTTTAGGGGTTGTAAACTGTATTGAAAGCACAACAGCTACCTGGAGTACAGCGTGTCGGTTCTTTTTTTTGGGGGGGGGGGGGAGGGGGGATGCCTTTAAGAACTTTATGACAAAATAGAAATGTCCCAAATGAGCTTTACTTTTATGCAGGTGTGTAAGAGGGAGGAATGTGCTTTCTTTGCTGGGTTTCTGCTTGTCATTTGGCTATTGAAGGTGCAGGAGGGCTTTAAGAAAGCCTATAGCCTCCTATATGTAGATAAATCAGATAAAGGCATCAAGAGGCATTCTTAGCCCTTGGCACTTTTGTGCTTGCCACCCTCTGAGGAAACATGATCAGGGTAGTTCTTCATGCAGGCACTCATGTCAACAGGGACAAGTATTTACTCCCCAGCTGAGAAACCCATTGAAAGGTTCAAGTCCCTTGCAAATACAAAACTAGTGAGATGTAATGCTGCCAATATATTTTTTTTTGGGGGGGGGGCGTTGCTGTCAAGCCACAGCTGATTTATCGTGACCCCATTGGGTTTTCAGGGCAAGATATATTGAGAGGTGGTACCATTTTACATTCTGGGCCACTACCTACAAGCTATGTGCGGCTCTGCTCACTGTGCCTGATTCCTCGTCTGATGAAGTGTGCTTGGAGGACACAAAAGCTTACATTCTGAATAAAACTTTGTTGGTCTCGTGCAACTCCTACTTTGTTCTGCTGCTTCAGACCAACATGGCTGCCCACTTGGATCTATTGTTTCTGAGTGTCATCACCACATATGTTTCAAGGCATTTGTGGGTGGGCTTTTGCTGACCCTGCAAAAGCAAGGGAACCCCCACCCAAACTGGGGGGGACTGGCAACCCTATGAGTTCCCTCCCCAAACCCCACCCTCCCCAGGCTGTACCCCCTAATTTCCAGGAATGTCCCATCTTGGTGTTGGCAACCCTAAGAAATATGCATGGAGCCTATAAGCTTACAGTTTGCATGTCTATGAGCCATGCCCTGCCATTGGACTGGATATGCATGCATAGACATGGTGAGTGGATACAATTGTGCAGGGGTTGTTTTGTAGAAAAATAAGTGGTGGAGCTCATCTAGGGATTGTTTTGCAGCTGCACCAACTATTCAATGGACAAGGTGGGAAGGTGGAACTCTCAGAAAGGTTCAGGAGCTGTGCTCCTGTGAGCTCCCACTGAATCCGAGGCCTGCAATTGTGTATCCCAGAAATCCTACACACTCAAATGGCATCTTCCCCACCAACAGTGGAGCTATCCTTCTTGAGATCTGGGATTTACCCCTTTTGCTCTTGTTTCAGAACATGCTGTACACGGGCTAGGGTGCATGCACAATATCAGGTAGATTTTGCAGCAGTCCTACTGATATCACACTCTGCTTTTCATTATGAACAGGGCTCAGATTCAGTGGGAGCTCATGGGAGTGCAGCTCCTGAACCTTTCTGAGAGTTCCACCTCCTCCTTCTGAGAGTTCCACCTCCTTGTCCATTGAATAGTATGTGCAGCTGTATAACAATCCCTGGATGAGCTCCACCACCTATTTTTCTATAAAACAACCCCTGATTATGAATATCATCCAAGATAGGAAAGGGATGAGTGCTCGCCTCTTCCTGGCTCACTCTCTGCTGGCAAAGAGCATTCGTCATTTCCATTTCTTCCCAGGGCTTCAAGCATGGTGATGATTACCATATTTCAATAGGTCCCCCTGTGAGCTCAAGGTAGGCCTGGGCAGAGGGCTTACTGGATTACATGCTTGATTTCCCCTGAAAGCCTCTCTTACCAGTAAATATTGCAGCAATTTGAAAGGATTACTTTCCTGTGTCCCTCTCAATTTTGCCCACTATTTTTGATCTGATAGCACCAGCTGGTAGTCACTTAAGGGTGACAACAACACTCTCATCATCTCCTTGTAAAGGTGGACGCACATTAAGCTTCCCAATCAGAGATGGGGTCCTCCGAGAGGCTGGAGAGGGAGGGGCAGCGATTGGTTGCCGCTGCAGATGGGGCACAAGGTTTCTTCCACAAAATGGTTCCCTGACGTCTTCTGTAATTTGCAGGCAGTATTGGAGATTCTGAAACACCTGCCATGTGCTCAAAGATGTTTGGCTTAATGTGACCTGAGGACAGCATCCTGTTTGTTCCCATATTTCCTTGGTTTGAGATTCCTGCTGTTTTTAAGAATTTATCACTGTGGCTCAAACTTGTCTTCTATATCTCTTCACTGTGTTTTTAGATAAAATTCTTTTTTAGGTTTTTAGGAAGCATCTTAGTGAATTAGGCTTTTTTTTTTTTTTGCTTTTCATCTTTTCTGTTTTTCCATTTTTTCTTCTATGAAAAAAGGGGGGGATTGCTTATGACTTTCCAGTGCAGGCAAAGCTGATTCCTCATATGATGGAAGCTGAGGGAAAGGCAAGAGAGGTGAGGCATCATTGTGATCAGGTACCAGCATCAGGCAACACAAGCCACTTGGTTGCCCTTGGTAACGGGGCCTGGTTGCTCTTGAGGCCTGTATGTTCCCCAGATTTCACTTTTTAATGCCAAGTTAAAGGGAAAGTAGAATCAGGATGAACCATGCTTAAGTGCCTTCAAAGGTAGTAAACTGAACATTTTGGGCATTTTGTAAGTTAGGCGAGCACATCCAGCAATAACTAGAGGGGGCTGTATCTCAAACGTTGGCCTCTGGGACTCGTCTCAGCGTGGCCCACTGAAATGTCAAGCCTGTTGGTTAGCTCCCACTTAATGGCTGTTTATGACAACTCCTGAACATGGAGGTGCAAAGCAATGAACTGGAACTAATATTCAACCATTTTGTGTTTAGAACTGTTAATTTCCATATTAATGGCTTACATGTGTGGGAGGGTGAGTAGCCCACAATCCCCTGATTATGCCTACACATATACACAGTTATCACGTGTGACAACTTCTAGTGGAGTGTGGAAGTACTACCATTAGTGCTGTTGTTTCATATGATATTATCAGGCCCTGTCCTATAAATCAGAGAGCGTTTCTTTTCAATTTGTTGAACTATTTGCCATCTTTAAAAGAAACCTGGATTCAAAATTTGTCAGCAACTGTAAGCAATCTATAGCCCCAGAACTGTCTTATTCTCATGCTGGTGTCCTTGGATCTCTGTGCCAAATTAAAGACTCAAGTAAGCAAGCCAAGTTACATGCAACATAGCACATTATTTTGAAGTTTAACAGCCACTTCTTTCCATGAAAGAAATTACAATCCTTGGTAAACTAATCATACTGCTTTCTCAAGCCTTCTAAGAGGGCATCTTGTCCAATTACTTTCCACTTTGCCATCTCCAGCCCCAACTTTCATTTCCAAATGAAGCTGATGACATTTTGATCATTATATGTAACTGACACAGTCTTTTGCAGAATTACTCCAATCTAAACTTGCAGGTTTCAATAGGGTTAGACTGCAGTAACTCTGCACAGGATTGCAATTTTAGTGACTGATTTTCTTTCTGTGGGCGATTGTTTCAGAGATTATTCCAAAGCATCTGTCAAAATAATTTAAATCAGTGCAATAAAATAAAACTGAGTTCCAAATGAATTGATAATCATTTCATCCCAAATCCGATCACTTCTGATAATCTCCGTGATGCACATTTGCCTTCTTCAAATCTCAGGCCTCATTATTGTTGTGGTGGGAAATCTGTGCCTGCACAAGAACTTTCCAGACAGCATGGGGGTGGTCCCATGACTGAATATGCTTCCAGTAAAAAACAATATTGAATTTAGTAAACTGATTATCAGGGGGGAGCACTAGTCTTAAACCCAGTTTTCTGCTATGTAGTTATCTGTTGCGAGGTTGGGGGGGGGGAAGGTTGTTTTTGTTTTGGTCTGGAGGAACATTCAGTCCTAGGAATCCTCAAATGCAGGCAGGAGTTATATAGTCTAAACCAGGGGTGGCCAAACTGTGGCTCAGGAATCACATGTGACTCTTTCACACACATTTTGTGGCTCTTGAAGCCCCCACCACCCCATTGGCTGACTTGGAAAAGGCATTTCTCTCTTTAAATCACTTCCTCAAGCCAAACCAGCCAGTGGCTTGCAGAAAGCATTTGAAGTTGCTTTTTGCCACCTATCCCTCCCCCCATCTATTTGCTTTCCTTTCTTGTGGCTTTCAGACATTTGATGTTCATGTTTTGCGGCTCTCAAACATCTGATGTTTATTTTATGTGACTCTTACATTAAGCTAGTTTGGCCACCCTTGATCTAAAGAAAGGTAAGGTTGCCAGCTCTGGGTAGAGAAATTCTGGAGATTTTGGGGCAGAGACTGTGGAGACTTAAATCAGAGGAGGGTAGAGTTTGAAGCTGCTGTTTTCTCCAGTGGAATTGATCTCTGCGGTTTGGAGAACAGTCATAATTCCAGGAGAACTCCAAAGCCTTTTGGAGTTTAGTGCCATTTTGAAATCTTACTGGAGACTTTCTCTCCCATTTGTCCATTGGGAATTCCATGTGCAGTCTCTGGATGCACTGAAAAAGAATCTTGTGGGTTTTGCAGCTTTTTGCAACTTATTGATGCATCAGAAACACTTTGATATTTTTTTTGAGCTTTTGCCTTTGGTTGAGATATGTGGTTGGAGTACCCTATGCTAGAAGAGGATTCGAAGCAGCAATAATCAAGTCAACCTCCTGTTCTTTGGGACTTCTTTGATGGAACAGAGAAACTTTCGGGGAATTGTTATTGTTATTTAGTCTTCTATTGTACATATTGTATGATTTTGTTTCAATACATTCTTAGTTATTTGGTCACTATAACTGGTTATGCTGTCTTTACCCACCTAGAGGTTGGCAACCCTACAAGCATTTCTCACCTCAATGGCAACTAGGCCTAATTTTCTAAGAGCTCTAGCCAGGCAACATGTGAGTACATCTTTTCCATATGCCAAAAATCATGGTTGGGTAAAGTTAACTTTCCCATAAAACTGGATCAGAAAGGCAGTGAATCCAGCTGAGAGATTTGGACCTCCTTTGGCTGTTATCAAGCTTGCAAATAGGGTAAGAAGGGATCTAAGGCACCAGGAGATTTTCCTAAAGCCTGTTCTCCAACACGCTCTTGGAATATGTCTAAGAGTGCTTACAGTTATATGCACATATTCAAAAAGCAGCCTGTGTAATTATATACCTGAAATATATAATGTGCAATTTTAGAGGGTGAAGGGTGAGGAGCAGAAAATTTAATATTATGCAGTTAGGCCTAATCTAGAGAGTTTTCCCCCCAAAAAAAGTATTAAATTCTTTAATGTAAGCAATCAGGCTGACTCGTTTAGCAATAAACTTTGACACTTCAGTAATTACTTCATGCCAACTACCTGAATACTTTCTATTTGTGGCTCTATCATTTTCTTTTTAAAAACTGACTCACTTATCTGGATTCTCTCAAAATCTTGTATTTCCAACTGTTTACTATGTTAACTGCAAATATCAGGGATAAGTGGTCTCTTATCTAATTTGCAAGATAAATGTCTGTGATCTGTGTTATCAGGATGTTTCCCCAAATTCTCTGCTATTCGCTATGTCTCTGGATAGAAATATCCACTCACCGGCATGCCACTTTGAAATGGACCAAACCATATTAAACATATGAAACTACTTTATACTGAATCAGACCCCCCTCCGTCCATCGAAGTCGGTATTGCCTACTCAGACTGGCAGCAGCTCTCCAGGGTCTCAAGGTGAGGTTTTTCATGCTTACTTGCCTGGATCCTTTTTAGTTGGAGATGCCGGAGATTGAACCTGGGACCTTCTGCTTTCCAAGCAGATGCTCTACCACTGAGCCACCATCCCTCCGCTATATTTCTACCATTCCCTTGTTTTGCTGACTACAATATTATTTAGTTTATTTTTATTGACAGATGCATGTATGACTCTCTCAATGGAATGCAAAAAAGTACAGAAGTAAATAGGCTGGATTCCTTATTTCATATGGGGCTTTCTTTCCAGGGACACGGAGTGGCTGTTTTTCAATGGAATAACACCAAAGGGTCAAGGAACTTAGTTCTCCATATCCACTAAAGACCCTCCAAGTTTTAAGCAAATTGGGTCAAGGGGTTCAATTCTACAAGGCCCTGAACAAGGCACCCCAAGACTTGTCTCCATTGTTTCCTAAGGAGAAAAAAAATCCCATGCTTTCTTTATGACAAAGAAGCCAATAGTCAAACACACAGCAGCAGCCACTGGCCAAAAGCCTCCTAATACAAACAAAACCAACATCAAACAGGAGACTCTCAGCTGAATCATGGGCCAGCATGGCAAGTCCAACACAGCCAATGTCAGCACAGCATGCAGAAGTTCAGTGTTACCTTGGAGACTAACATTTATTCCAGCATGAGTTTTCCTGAGTCACAGCTCTGATTGAAGAAAGCTCATACTGGAAAGAATGTTGTTAGTCTTCAAGGTGCCACTGGATTGCTGTTTTATCTTGCCAGAGAACCATTTGGTTACCAACATGGTAAATAAAAGATTTCATTTCCTGAGGTCACATTCCAGTGAAACACTGTCCACAGTCAATCAAAAAGAGAAGACTGCTGAACACATTAGATTGATCTGAACACTTTAAAAAAGTCAAACAAGAAGGATGACATGTGATAGGAATAAGCACAATGCCAATAGCTGTCTGCACAGAAATCACTAGGGTTATTTTTTAAAGCTTTAAATGATCCAGTCCAACAATGCCCTTTTATTTAGTAATTGAGTCTAAACAGTAATTAATACCATCTGACCTCTCACAACATTGTCATGAGTTTTGCTATTTTGGTTAATGTGAATGAGTTTATTACAGTGATTTTATGTGAAAGAGCAATGGGGATCTGACACACGCATACACAAAGGTTAATGTTCTTCAGTTACTGAGGAAGTTTTCCATAATGGCCTGGAAATCAATCTGTCTTGCCTTTGTGACACCATCAGAATTCAAGGGAGGGGCAAATTTCCTTTTGTTTTGCGGTCAGCGGCAGAGAGCACAGAGCTGTTAAGTTCAGCAGAAATAACGTATCTTGAAGAACAAAAGAACATAAGAGAAGCCATGTTGGATCAGGCCAATCGCCCATCCAGTCCAACACTCTGTGTCACACAGTGGCCAAAAAAACCAGGTGCCATCAGGAGGTCCACCAGTGGGACCAGGACTCTAGAAGCCCTCCCACTGCCCCCCTGCAAGCACCAAGAATACAGAGTATCACTGCCGCAGACAGAGGATTCCATCAATACCCCATGGCTAACAGCCACTAATGGACCTCTGCTCCATATGTTTATCCAAGGTCCTCACTGAAGGCTGAAGGTCCTCACTGTTCCAATGTAGGCAGCCAGCTTTTGACCTGTTTCCATTATGATCTGTTGGTGCATTTGGAAACCAAATGAAAATCACAAGTTCTTGGTGCTTCCTGAACCAGAGGAAACAAAACCTTGCCGTATCACCCCTAGACTTTTCGCCACTTTGAGGAGTGGGAAGAGTTTAGCACAATGTGCATGCCCACTATTTGCTGCTGATGAGAGATGCCATTAGTTTAATGACCCTGCTTATCTTTTTTTTCCTACAGCTAAGGAGGCTCCCTGATGGAGCCAAAGCTACTTTCCTTAATGGCTACAATTATGAAAATATGTCACATCCCCATTCAAGATGTTACTTGTAATTTTGACAAAGGCATCAATAACTTGAACAACTGCAGCCGCTTAATAAACCATTAATGAGGCGCCTTGATACAGGCCAACCATAGTTCATGACTGTGTCGTGTGACCATTATTTGATAGACTGATCAAAATATTTTGTTACAAAACCAGAATAAGTATGTCACTGCTTGGGTGAAAGTCTTCACAAAGTAGATGCTCCCTTGTGCAGTGGAATATAGTAGTCATGACATTGGATCCAAAAATCAATCAACTGTCATCTTTCATTTGCCCATGAGCTGCCCATCACCAGCAGTTTGCATATTGTTTGAACTTTTGTGATGTCATGGAATGGGAACGAATATTTTCAGATCATCTCTCTTGGGTTAAAATATCTGTACTACCTACCCATCTGTTTCCAGGAGCCATTAAAAGTGCCAGTGTTTGCCTATGAAATGCTAAAGAGCTTCAGGTTGAGGTACTTAAAGGAATGCCCAGCCCACCCTTTTTGCCCCCATTTTCATTGGTGAGACAGGGCATTTTCAATGGTGGCATCTCATCTTTGATTTGAATCCCCCCCCCCCCAATAGGGTAGCTGGTGCCTCCTATAACTTTTGGGATAGAGGCACATTATAAGGAACCTGATGCTTGAAAAATATGGCATGGGGTGCTTTTCTTTGTCCCTGGAAGTCTGCCCCAGAGCCTGGAGATGGCCTGCATGAATGGACTTCTCTAGAAATCAGTGGCAAGGGTGTATGTGTGTATGAGAAAGAGATGTAGGGAGATCTTTTCTGTTCATGGAACTGCCCTTGGTGCTGAACAGGGAATCCCTCTCACCCAAAAGAGCCATGAGCATCTATATAGTTCTGTATGCAACCCATTGCCTTTATGTTTAAGAATGTATCCTTGCAACCATGGAGTAAGTTAGTTTCTTTGTAGATTGTGGCAGAATAATTGTTAGACTAGACACTGGGGCTGGACCCCTGTCTGTGTTTTATAGAGCACTAAAGCAGTTGGGATGCAAGAGACAGAGAGCTGGAAACAGACTTTCAGAACCTGCCCTGCCACAACCAGTATTTCTGGAGCTCCACACAATTGTTTTGCCCACTGCTTTCCTGTATATAATTCCAATCTGACAACATACAGTTAAAAAAAGGAATGTTTCTGTACAGTGGAGAGCAAAATATATGCACAGGATGAGCTTGCAAAAGAAATCAAAGAGAAAAACCAGTGTCCTTAATTTGTAGTAAAAGCTTATGCAAAGTTCATGGTTATCTCCATTTTAGAGTCAGTTGCAAATAATTTTGATTTAAGCGAGCAGACACAGGAGAAGAACCACTGCTGCAAAATGTAAAAATGAGCAGAGCACAGCTTCTTTTTTTCTCATTACATTGTGTCTTCCATGCATCATTAATTCTTGGTGTATTATCTGAAATGTTATTGTTCATAATCAGAAATAGACTATAGTGCTAAATCATATCCTAAGTAGAAGGAGGATGCAAGCTTGATAGCTAAAATCCTTGCTGGCTGGAGAATATGCAGAAAACTAGCAAAATCTCTGTCATAAAGGCAGGCAGAGCATGCGGGGCTTCACACTGAAGATACCCCGGACAGTCGCAGAACATCACTGTCATTATAGAGATGCCTTGTATCCCCCACAATATTCCTGTCAATGAGGCCCCTGACCACACAGTATAACAGGCAGAGGGCAGATTTGGTCCTTGGCCCAACAGTGTCCCCATGTGGAAAGCTTTATGACAGCCATTCATATTTGAGAGAGGAAAGATTGCATTCAAGGATATTAGAGAAGTGAAATTATATCTTCACTCAGTAATAGTTGTTATAATTAATCTCATGTAATCCACAGACACCTCGAGGACATGCAAAGTCCCATCAATACACACTGCATCATAGGTACTGTAGTCTACAGTAGCAACAAAACTGTTTGGACCTCTACCTAGAATATTGGTCATTCTAGCCATTTAGAATCAAGCCAGCATAGCTCTGTATTGGATTCTAGTTCCCAGTTATACTAGCGTACTCTCAATGTGGTGAATTGAATGGAATTTTCAGGATTAGCTTTGTGCATAATGTGCAAAATAGATGTGCAATGATGATGTTAACTTTCCCCCTCTGAACACATTATCTTGGCTGCCTGTTGGAGATATATTGGCAACACAGTTGCCTTCTGATTCTCTTAAAAGGTCGTGTGTGTGTGCATATATATATGTATGTATATGTGTGCGTATATATATATATATATATATATATATATATATATATATATATATATATATATATATATATATAGCTTGCTTATTTTGATCACAGGTATACTGCATCATAGGCACTGTAGTCTACAGTAGCTTTATACATTTCACAGGTGCTGTATCGATAGTTCTAACTGGAAAATGGCCTATGCAGCTACTCAAAAGTAGTCTTGCCAGGGATTTGATCATATACCAGTCAGTCATAAATGCTGGTTACCATTATATTTACTCCACCAAAGCCTGGGTATGTCAGCTTTTCTGCCGCAGGGCTCGGTTCTGGGTCCCATGCTCTTTAACTTGTTCAGAAATGATTTAGAGTTGGGAGTGAGCAGTGAAGTGGCCAAGTTTGCGGATGACACTAAATTGTTCAGGGTGGTGAGAACCAGAGAGGATTGTGAGGAACTCCAAAGGCATCTGTTGAGGCTGGGTGAGTGGGCGTCAACGTGGCAGATGTGGTTCAATGTGGCCAAGTGCAAAGTAATGCACATTGGGGCCAAGAATCCCAGCTACAAATACAAGCTGATGGGGTGCGAACTGGCAGAGACTGACCAAGAGAGAGATCTTGGGGTCATGGTAGATAACTCACTGAAAAATGTCAAGACAGTGTGCATTTGCAATAAAAAAGGCCAACGCCATGCTGGGAATTATTAGGAAGGGAATTGAAAACAAATCAGCCAGTATCATAATGCCCCTGTATAAATCGATGGTGCCGTCTCATTTGGAGTACTGTGTGCAGTTCTGGTCACCGCACCTCAAAAAGGATATTATAGCATTGGAGAAAGTCCAGAAAAGGGCAACTAAAATGATTAAAGGGCTAAAACACTTTCCCTATGAAGAAAGGTTGAAACGCTTGGGACTCTTTAGCTTGGAGAAACGTCAACTGCGGGGTGACATGGTAGAGGTTTACAAGATAATGCATGGGATGGAGAAAGTAGAGAAAGAAGTACTTTTCTCCCTTTCTCACAATACAAGAACTCATGGGCATTCGATGAAATTGCTGAGCAGACAGGTTAAAACGAATAAAAGGAAGTACTTCTTCACCCAAAGGGTGATTAACATGTGGAATTCACTGCCACAGGAGGTGGTGGCGGCCACAAGCATAGCCACCTTCAAGAGGGGTTTAGATAAAAATATGGAGCAGAGGTCCATCAGTGGCTATTAGCCACAGTGTGTGTGTGTGTGTGTGTGTGTGTGTGTGTGTGTGTTGGACTTGATGGGCCATTGGCATGATCTAACATGGCTTCTCTTATGTTCTTATGAATATATTTGTAAGACAGAGCTGGTCAACATGTTGCATTTGGAACAGAAAAGCATTGCTGATAGCTAGTATATTTGCTGCCACTGTAATATGTAGCATCAATAAACACATCCTATTTCCTTTTCATGTAGACCATCTCTGTGCCCTCACTAATCTTTGTCCCTCCCAAGTAACATGTTAGGTGCTAATGTGGAGGCAGCTCTCATGTTGTAGGATGTAGGATGTATTTAATGGAAGTAGGTTGCATTTAATGGTGCCTGTTACAATAGAGATGAGAAAAAATAATCAATTTGCTGCATGGCCTTTCCATGCAGCAAATATAGACTGCAGACCAGCACTGTTATATCAAGCTCAGACTTCGAAAGCTCTTTCTCCTGTTTTGGTTCCCAGGAGCGTGCAATGTTTCAGCACATTTGTTGTAATATACTCTCCAGCATAATGCAGAGCATTTATTTGACTAAGTCTCATGAAAAGGTTTAAAGGGGAAAATAAATGAATCTTGCATTTTGTCATTTCTAATACAATGGTGAACTTTTAACAACACTGTTATTTGGAAGCAGTGGCCGATGTAGCATTTGTTATCTGTCACTTCCCAGATGGTGTTTCCTGCCCACATGGCTCAGCACAACACCTCAGGGCAGTGAAACAGAGAATCAGGAAAGTCATGCAGGACAGATATTAAACAAATCAACCATCAGTGCATTTCAAAAATGAGAGTTTGTACCCTCCCATCGACAGTTTCCCAGTACATTTCATGTTTTTGGTTTGCTGTTCTGAAATAGTAGCAGAGTGCGCTAGTGTAGAATAGTTGGCAGAGAATTGGATTTGGAGCTAGGAGTCAACTTGGAGTCAAATTTCTACTGAGCATTTCAACTCAATGGGTGGCCTTAGACCAAATACAGTCCTGCCACCAAAATAGCCTCACAAGAGTGAAAGAATAAAAGGGGCAAACTCCATTTTTGCCATCTGAGATTACTGGATAAAGTGCGTACTCCTCAGAGTAGCTCATGATATTCCCCTTCAAAGAACTGCAGCCCCTAAAACTCTCCTCCAGCTCAGATGTTCTATCTGAGCTAGAGAGTTCCTTCTCCTTTCTTCAGCTAACCTAGTGCAACATGGTAGTGGCAAATGGTGGGTTTCCCATTCTTCTTGTCAGGAAGGAAGATGCTCCTTGCCTCTTTCCTTCTTTCTACCCAAGGTACCTCAGACATACAGTCTATGGTACTCAGTGCATTCTGGGAAATGTAGTTTCCATGATGCCAAATAGAACTACACTTCCCATAATGTACTAGGCATTCTGTATACTGTATATCCAAGGTACCAGAGGAGGAAAGGGGAGAGTCAGAGGGAAAATCACTGCTTCTCATCACTGGCCAGCTAAATTGGGGTGGGGTTGTTGTGACACACACAGAACCATGTGGCAATACTAATGGTGTCAGCAGGCATCTTCTCTCCCCATATTCCACTCTCTCCAGGATCCAACTCCCAAATATTCAGAAGTTCAGAGTGCTCAGAATTTGTCTCCTGACAACCCAACCCAAACAAGGCAATGATTAGAGTTCCCAGCTTCCAGGTGGTGGCTGGAGATCTCCTGGAATTAGAACTGATCTCCAGCCAATTGCGATAAGTTCCCCTGAAGAACATAGCTGCTTTGGAAGTTGGCTTCTATGACATTCCATCCTGCTGATGTCCCTCCCCATATTCCACTCTCTCCAGGATCCAACTTCCAAATATTCAGAAATTTCCTAAACCTTAGTTGGTAACCCTAATTGACAAATAGCTTGGTTTCTCAGGAGAACTGAACCCTCACAAAAAAGGTAGATTTACCATTTGGATTTAATTATCACAATGTGGATTTTGACAGAACAAAGTATTACAAGAGCCAGTTTGGTGCAGTGGTTAAAAGTGCAGACTCTAATCTGGAGAACAGGGTTTGATTCCACACTCCTCCACATGCAGGCAGCTGGGTGGTCTTGCGTTAGCCACAGAATTGTTCTCTCAAGAGCAGTTCTCTCAGAGCTCTTTCAGCCCCACCTACCTCACAGGGTTGGGAAGAGGAAGGGAAGGAGATTGTAAACTGCTCTGAGCTTCTGAGGGAAGTGTGGGGCATAAATCCAATCTCTTCCTCTGCCTACAAAATAATCCCTGCATGTGACAGCATGATGGATTTGGACAATATGACTCATGACTATACACAAGTTCATGGAGCAGACTTGAATTTCTAGCACACATTGCAATTTATTAGGGTGAATCATGCATGTGTGTTTACATGTTTAAAGCCTTTCCAACAAAAATTGAACTGAGTTGAAAGAGGGTTAACAGCCCCTTTGACAATCAAAACAATATCAAGGTTGTTATCTGTGGTTGAAGACCGCCTTACGTACAACCCAAAGGTGTGGTCAATGTCTGTCTGTCTGCAAGTGTGGTGGAAGCTTTTGGAAGATGTACTTTCTTCATTAAGAGATACTTGTTTCCAAGGAAGCAAATGCATGTTCAGAACCACTTCTACCGCACTTAGAAAGTCTTTTTCTCTCTCTTTCTTTCACCCTTTGGTGAGGAACTCACAGTTTTACAGAGAATCAGTGTGATTGATGAATGTCTCACAGTCATTAGCAGTGGAGGAGAAGAGTAAGCAGAAGTGATGAAATATTTAACACCAAATATATAGCAGTGATGACATTAATAATATAGTTGTAAAATAGATTAGTTATGAAATCTGGAATTATAAAATGTTTGAAATGTCTTAACAATTATAATGAATGGGGAGCTGGGGAGAAATATTTTCTGTTTTATATATCCCATAAAGTATCTTTTTGTATTCCTTCTATATTACTAGATAGCCCTTCTTTTCTTTTGCATCCCATATATATAAAACTCTGGCTTAAGAGCAGCTGGTAAGGTTTGCTTATTTATTTATCAGATACAAAATAAGTTATATAGCTAGTTATATATAGTTATATATAGTTAGTTATATATAGTTATAGTTAGTTAGTTAGTTAGCAGGACCATGCGGCTGAAGCAACCTGAAATTTGCTCTTTTAGCAGAGCGACCACCTTGATAGTTTAAACAAACACTCAGTCAAACTATCCAGACTTCAATGAGAATATATGAAGAATCAGAAGGCACTTTCTGCACTAACAAGATTTAGCATTTATATAGCCCTTTCGATTTTCAGTGCATTTCACATACACTATCACAGCCACCCTTACATCAGACATTAAAGTTAGCCTGATACTGCAGGTAAAAAAGTTGGGCTGAGATAGGATTGCTGGCTTAAGAGCACCTGGTAAGATTTGTTTATTTATTTATCAGATTTATATCCCGCCCTCCCCTGATGGGCTCGGGGCAGCTAACAACAGTTTAAAAACATTAGCAATTAACAAACATAAAATATTTAAAAAATAAATATATAATAAAAATTTCCATACATATTAACAATCATCAATCCATTCATTGTGGCTGAGATGAGATTTCAACCTACAAATAGGAATGACACAAATTTCATGGTGAACATACTCAACTGTCATGGCTAGACATAAAGAAGATAGATATTGATACTGGATTATTCTCCACCCTTCACTCTGAATCTCAGAGTCTCAGAGCAGCCTACAATCTCCTTTACCTTCCTCCCCCACCACAGACACCCTGTGAGGTAGGTGGGGCTGAGAGTTCTCTCCCAAAAGCTGCCCTTTCAATGACAGCTCTGTAAGAGCTATGGCTGACCCAAGGCCGTTCCAGCAGCTGCAAGTGGAGAAGTGGGGAATCAAACCTGGCTCTCCCAGATAAGAGTCCACACACTTAACCACTATACCAAACTGAGCCTCTGGACTCCTGAAATGGGTTTGCATCAGATTTCCAACCCCCCCCCCCCCAAAAAAAAAATCTGTGCATGTGCAAAAATGCTGTCAACAATTCCAAACAGTCAGCAACCACTAGCACTGCAAAGAACTATTTAGACAGACACCAAATGGTAGGATTTTTTAAAAAGTCACTGAACACAGCATTTATTTATAACTGATTTATATGATTTGTTACATTCTGTATAGTTATTCAATTACCTGCTGAGCAGGCAGCACAAGTGAGGGGTGGGGGTGGAATAGAACTTAAATGGGCTGCAAAAGAATGCCTGTGGAAAAAGCTGACTGAGCAGTACTGCATGGTGGAAAGCAATACAATGAAGCAATGGGCCAAATGCTGATAGCTGGGTCAATGAACAGCCGGTTGAAAAAAAATGTCTCATGAGCCAAACCTGCAAGCGTTCAAGCATCACTACCTGCAGCTTCCCCGTCACAGCTCATCCCCTTCACTGCTGTCCTCCAGCAACTGTACTGTGCTGTGTTGAAACATGGAAATGATTAAGAAACAAAACGGTCTAGCCTATCTATACTTTTCATCTATTGGCTTGGCTAGAAGTCCTGTATGTAGTGGGCAGAGAGCGCATGGGGTCTTGTGAATGCACACCTCTTGGGCAAATAAACAATCACACCAATTGCCTTCTATGGTGGTCCATCAACAGGGAAGAGTGGCTGAAGGCTTTCCCTGACGTTGCCTCCTGGCACTGGGATTAAGAGGCTGACTGATTCTGAACAGGCAAGTTCCTTTTAATCACCATGGCTAGTAGCTACCGGTAGACTTATCCTCCTTGAATCTGTCTACTTCCTCTTTAAAGCTTTATATACCTGTGGCCATCACTAAATCCTCTTGCAGCAAATTCCACATTTTAATCACTCATGGTGTGAAGAAGTATTTCCTTTTGTGCATCATGAATCTACTGCCCATCAGCTTCTTTGGATTCCCTTGTAGGGTTGTCATGTCCCCCCCGCCCCATCTCTGGCCAGGGATAGGGGGCAGGGTTGCCAGATTCAGGTTAGGAAACTCCTGGAGATTTGGGGAGGTGGATCTTGGGGAGGACAGGGACCTCAGTGGGGTACAATGCCATAGAGTCCACTCTCAAAAGCATCCATTTTCTCCAGGGTGACTAATCTCTGTAACATGGAGATGATCCCACCTCGAGTCTGGAGACTATGCCCTCAAGCTCTAGTATTTGGGGAGAGGGAGAAAAAGTTTGCTTTGTCAACTCACTCTGTTCTTCCTCAGAGGAATTCAGTGAGGTGTACATGGTCTGCTTCCTCCCATTTTACCCTCTCAGCAACCCTGAGAGGTAGGTTAGGTCGAGAGGGAGTGAATAGTGTTACCTGAATTGCCCTAAAATTAGGTTTGCGGAATTAGAGGATGGGCAATTAGGCTTTAGCAAGATCAGAATCTATGTATACAGAAGTTTCTCCTTTGGAAGTCACTCAGTAACAAGGAGATATTGTCTAATAATTAAGGGGGTTTATTATGAAATAAAGGCAGACATACAAGAGCATAAAATCAAACAACATACATACAGGTCTAAGAAAACAGCATGAAAATGCACAGGGGTAAACACAGGGATGGACAAACAGGGTGATAATTACCTATCGTAGTCTTTGAGGAAGGCACAAATGGCGTCAAAAAAGGGAGATGTGGGAAGGACCTTCAACTGATCAAGTATCGGGGGCGTATCTATACAGCAGAGTAGAAGGTACTGTCAGATGCACACTTGTGGGGTGTTGGGTCAGAGATTATAAGGCCTACCTTGAGCCCTTAGGGGGTAGGAGGTCCAGAGGATTATGACATGGGGTCAGATGGGACATGATGCGGCATCACATGATGCATTACCTCAGGAAAAGCGGAGGCTCCAAAGTGACAGTTTGGGCAAGGCATGAGTGGAGGCATGGGTAGAGGGGATTAAAACAAGTTATACAAACTTATCTAAAAGTGACAATAGGGAGTCAAATTGATATCTAAGGTGACATCCGGTTTGCACAATAGCTCTGGCTCTGGATTAAGGCTGTCCTTCCTCTTCATGCTCCTCTAGCTGGCACCATTCTTTGTCTAGAGTTCCGTTTGACAAAAGCTTGGGCAGTCCGACAGGATACACGTCTAAGATAAGCATGATTGCCTTATGCAGATGTTTGAAGCAGATGTTGGGTACATGAGGCTCTAGTTTCTCTGTTTCGTGAGCCTCTCGTTTCTCTGTCTCATTTCTCTATGCAGGAAAATGGTCGCTGCTGATGTTAGCCTTGGAACATGGCTTTTGTGAAAAAGGGCTGGAAACTGCTTGACTTGACAGCTCATGGTGGCGTGACTTCTTCCACTGCAATGGCCGAGACTGTGCACACACGGAGCGGCAGGGAGCTTGTCTGTACTTCTGGCTAGCACCCTTTCAGAGTGCTGCTGTAAAGCTGAGGCTTTTATTATCCACATAAGTCCCTTAGAAAATGGCAGGTAAAACCCATGTCTCAGAGCAGATGTGTGTGAGTTGAAATTCCCGGCACCCTGGCAATCAAACTGGTGTTCACGATGTCCATATATAAGTGAAAATAGGGACAGTAGTGTGGATTGTGGAATCAGCTTCATACCAAAACAAGGATCTGAACATCAAACTCCCCACTCAGAATCTAACTCTCAGATGACTATATCTCCTTTAGGGTTGCCAAGTACTACCTCGGCTGCAGTGGGGGAGTCCTCTCATGCAAGTGAGGCATGAGCGGCATGATGACATCACCCGGAAGTGATGCCATCGTGCCGGACATGTTACACCAGGGATGCTCTAGGATTCAAGTTAAAAACTCTATGGTACTCTATGGTACCATATGCTAGAGTATCCCATATGCTAGAGTAAACTCTATGGTACCCCAAATGCTAGAGTATCCCCCACACTTCCATGTCTCCTCTAGGTGACATCATTGCGCTGGGCACGTCAAGTGACGATAGAGCTCTTGATGCTCCATGATGGTGGTTTGTGGGCCCCCAATGGGAGCTTGGTAGCCTTAATCTCATTGGGCCCTTGTATTTACAAATGTGCAGCTCATTTGCATGGTGGTGAGTGTGCACACCTTCCCAAGCACGAGCCTTTTCTCCAGCATAGATAAACTTCAATAGCTTGAACAGAAGTGGATCCTTACCTCTATTTCTTTATACTGTGGATTTGGGAGAGGCTTGGCATGCTGTCAGAAGTGCAGCCATACCAGTGCATCATGTCCCTGGTGTTTTACAACTTTGCTGTGAAATGTCTTGACAGAAAACCTGCACAAACTGGAAACATGCACACAAAAGAGTCAACATGGAAAACACCCTCAAATCCATTGTGTGGCCCTTCAGCTGAAACCACCACCCTGAATTTCTCCAGAGCCTCCATGCACACTGGGCAAGAGTGGAATCAGAGGGGAAGTTCTTTCTTAGATGCCTGCCAGTATTGAAAAAAATTGCTCTTTTATTGGCCATTAGGTCATTTCTCCTAGCATTCTTTATCTTTCTAGCCTTACAAGTAGAAAACCAGATGACAATAGTGGGACTGTGGCTCAGTGGTAGAACTTCTGCTCAGCATGCAGAAGGTCCCAGGTTCAATCCCCAGCACTTCCAGTTAAAGGATCTGGCAGTAGGTGATATGATAGTCTTTTGCCTGAGACCTTGGAGAGCTGCTGCCAGTCTGAGTAGAGAATGAACCAACAGTCTGACTCAGTATAAGGCAGCTTCATGTCTTCCCTTACCTACATTTTAGAATGCTAACGTGCCAGCTGTCAACCTGCAAGCTAAAAAAGGATACCCCATAAGGCAAAAAGAGCTAGAGGAAGATAACAGTCTTGAAATCCCATCTATTGTCAGTGAGTTCTGAATAAAGGAATTTTCAAAGACAGCTTGTCCTATTTTTTCTTTTCATTTTTTTAATTACTATCAGACTAGTCACTGTTTTTGTTCCTGGGATCAAAAAATATGCTCAACTAAGTGACAAGAAAATATATGCTGTGTCACTCCCCCCCCTCCCCCTGTAGGTACAGAAACTATAGGGAATGTGCAAATTATCCGATTGTAGTGAGACAAGTACAAGCAAGTGGAATTCCCCTGTTCCCCTGAACAATTTGCTTATTGCTACTCAGCAGGAACTCATATGCATGTTAGGCCACACCCCCTGATGTCCCCATTGTTTCTAGCAGGGCTTTTATGTAGGAAAAAACCAGCAGGGACTTGTTTGCATATTAGGCCACACCCCTGAACACCAAGCCAGCCAGAACTGCGTTCCTGTGTGTTCCTGCTCTAAAAAAGCCCTATTGCTACCCATTCTCTTCTCTGCACTGCATTCCAGTCCTCCTCCTTTCTGGTTTAACAGAAAACATTTCTAAAATTAATCCCAGAATTGGAACTTGCTTAGTTTGCCACTCCTCTTCAGTGCTTTTGCATCTTCTAAATGACAATGTGTAGCTCACTGTCCTGTATTTTCCACAGTACCCTGACCTGGATGGCCCCAACTAGGGGGAGTTATTTGTGAGTTTCCTGCATTATGCAGGGGGTTGGACTAGATGACCCTGGAGGTCTCTTCCAACTCTATGATTCTATGACAAGACTAAGTCCATCTGATTTCAGCAGCTAAACAGAGTTGTCCCTGGTTAGTATTTGGATGGGAGACCACCAAGGAATAACAAGGTCATTAAGCAGAGGCATAAAAGAAACGGTATCCTTTTGGCCATGGCTAGATTACAGATAGCAGCTCAACGGAGATCCCCAAACCTCCATTTGATTTTTTTAAAAAAATGTCAGGTTCGTCTATGGAACTTTTTTGAAATAGATAAATTAATGAGCCACAGAACTGTCCTACTCTATGAATCCTACAGCCAAAAATTTGTGGCCATTTGGTCCCCCACTGTAGAATATCTCTCCGAGGAGGACATCTTACCCATTAATATTCAGGACTCTTCTGGTTTGTTCTACTGAACAGAATACATTGGTATTCATATCTGCTGGTTCAGTTTTAATGCTTGTTTAAATTCTTATTTATAAGAAAAGTTTTTACTCTGTTTATGTTGTGTTTTGATGTATTGTACTTTGTTCTTATGTATTCATGGTTTTTTTCTGCTTTCAAACTTTATTGATATTAGACAACAAATTACAAGATGAGATAATGAAGGAGAAGGAAGTTAACATATGAAATTAACAAGAAAAGCCTGACAGAAAGCTAGCCTTTCCTTGCCTGCTTCTGCTATAATTAAATAAATGTATATTGTTGGTCTTAATATCTGTAACAATATACTTCCCCTTTTCTCTTGTTTCATGCCTTCTTTGCAACATACATTTGTTTTACCAAACCCTATGCTCCTTGTTCAAATTGTTTGGGAAGAATTTCACTTTTTAAAAGGAAGCTTCTTTCAGCTATTTACTGATGGCCCCAGACATTTCCTTTCGCTGGTTCTGGTTCAATTCCACGCAGTTTACAATGCTGTTCTGCCTGATCCACACAGGTGGAACATGGAGGAGAGGAGATCTGACCACCATACAGATCATCAGATAAAGCAGGGCTTTTTTGGTAGCAGGAACTCCTTTGCATATTAGGCCACCCCCCTCCCCCGATGTAGCCAATCCTCCTGGAGCTTACAGTCAGCCCTGTACTAAGAGCCCTGTAAGCTCTTGGAGGATTGGCTCCATCAGGGGTGTGTGGCCTAATATGCAAAGGGGTTCCTGCTACACACAAAAAAAAAAAGCCCTGAGATCAAGCATCTTAAAACTGTATGCAGGCAGCTGATGTGTTTATGTTTTTATTTCCTTTTCACCTTTGTGGATTTTCTCTGCATCCCCTTTGACTCTCTGATTACATTTGTATTTATAATACATTTATATTGCATTTATAATACCATTGTTTATGCTACTTCTCCCCACCTTTTCTTTTTTTGTATCAAACTAATCTGCCTTCGCTTGGAATAAGTGGTTGCTGAGGTCTCTGCACATAGTCTGGAAAGCCCTTCCCCTGAAATAGCTACTTCAGGCAAGCAAGGTGTTTTCAAATAAAGACTAGTTGTGCCACTTGGCACAAGAAGACAGAAACGAAAACCAAATTAGGATTTCCAGTCAAAAACCACAAGGCTGCACCATTTGGAGATGTGTTCTAGGATGGCCCATTCACACGTGCATGTCTATTTGATGTTGCCATCATCATGTAATGAACGTATATGTATAAATCAAGTCCAAGCTCAGTACTCCATTCTTGGGCTTAAAGGTGTATTTTCCCATAGCAAAAATGTATAAGTGCTGCAGAACTCCTGAGCATTCCTTGATTCCTTCCCCCCACCCCAGAAAGCTTCAGTGCTTGAAATTTCCTTGCTGAAAAAAAATTATTCTAATGGAGATATAAGATGGCAAAGTCAAGCCCCTCCTTTTAAATCCTTGTTTCTGTAAGTCATACGGCATAATCTGCCCTGTGAAAACTTCAGTTCATTCTAGAAATCACAGACCTTTATGACTAATTTCCTGTGCTAAACTATAATTACTTTAATTCTCCATTGCTGGAGAGAATTTGAAAACAGGACTCCTTTGGAACAAAATTAACGTGTATAATGAGTGAAGAGATAAATCATATTAGCGTAATTAAAGTATATTAACATTTTCGTTGCGTGTGACTAAAAAAAAATCAGACACAATGAAAGTAGGTCTCTCATAAAGAGACAATTTATGGAGATTTATGAAGATTTTAGGAACTTGCAAAATTTCATTACTTAACATCTCTATTAAGATCTTTACAAGCCTGCATAATGAAAAGGCCTAATAAAAAGACTTGATAAATGGACTTGTGTTTAAAGTCACATTGATTTCAAAGCAGGGGAAAGATCATGAGGTTAATTTAGAAGAAGAAGATAAGCAGTACTTAATGACAAATATTTGGGAAAGTTCTGCAGGGATTGCAAAACTAGTAATAGGGCTCAGCAAAACTGCTCCAAAAATACTTGCATAATCTCGGCAGCAATTTTTGAAAAGTTTCAGCCTTCTTTGTTCCTGGATGCTTTCTCCCCATTCACCTGCACATCAATTAGAATTCCATTTCATGCCATCATTTTAATTTGGGATTGCTTTCAGCGTTACTGGACTGTTCAGATTTAGAAATGCAACCTTTTTTACCATTTAGCGCAACTAATTTCCCTTCAAGAAATTAATTTAAAAAGCACCAATGAAAAACAAACATGGGTAATTTCAGGTTTTGACATTAAAATCCACTTCCACCCCAATTTGCTGGGATCATTGAGTGAAACTGTTCCAGAGCCCCTGGTTCATAAAAACCAGAGTGGTGTGAATACTAAGAGCTTTTGGACTGGAGAGACCTGTGCTCAGATCCTTAGTTAGCCAAGAAACCAACGAGGTAGTGTTAATTTTAGACCCCGAATTCATCAGTGTGAGGAATATTTAGGGCTGTTGGTCTAGTCTTTGTAGAGTTATTGTTATGATTCCCTATATTTGGAAATTGTATGGTAAATGGAATTCTTCTGTGACCACTCCATCTTCTCTGAACTGCAGGTGGGGAATGCAGTTCTATTTGTGTACCCAGCTAGGGTGAAACTGTTTCTAGTTCCTTACCCAGGCGTTCTCTTAAGCTACTGCATCAACTACCACTAATCAGGCAGCTGCCTGGAGGTGTGTGTGGGGGGGGGGGGGGTAGGGGGGGATTCAACTGGAAGCTCTGGAGCTCTGCTGCCTCCTCTGGTGAGCCACTGAAACTGCAGGCTGAATCACTTTCTGTGTCTGTAAGAAACTCCTGAGTCCCACAGAGGCTTCATCCGTCCACTCAGCCCATTGGCTCCCTGAACCAGATATAAAGTCCCAAGGAAAGCTGGGAATTCTTGTAATTCTTGCCGGATGCCACCACTTGACACAAAACTGTCAAGTACTGTTTGGTTTAAAATTCAAACAAATTTATAAATGTGATCATATGTGGTACTCAAACTGAGAGAAAAAGAGGGGATCATGAACTCACATTCAAATTTCCCAAGCCCAGGGGTGGGCTTTGTATATTAGGCCACATACCACTGATGCAGCCAATCCAAGTGCAGGTGCAAGTGGAGAGCCAGTTTGGTGTAGTGGTTAAGTGTGCGGACTCTTATCTGGGAGAACCGGGTTTGATTCCCCACTCCTCCACTTGCACCTGCTGGCATGGCCTTGGGTCAGCCATAGCTCTGGCAGAGGTTGTCCTTGAAAGGGCAGCTGCTGTGAGAGCCCTCTCCAGCCCTACCCACCTCACAGGGTGTCTGTTGTGGGGGAGGAAGGTAAAGGAAGATAAAGGAGATTGTGAGCCGCTCTGAAACTCTTTGGAGTGGAGGGCGGGATATAAATCCAATTTCTTCTTCTTCTTCTTAAAAGGCTTTTTTTTTGTAAGCTCTTGGAGGATTGACTACATCTGGAGTGTGTGGCCTAATATGCAAAGGAGCTCCTGCTAGAATTCTACCCCTGCCCAAGCCCAAATAATCACTATTCCTAAATTGTATAGGGCTGGCTTAATCCATTAACAGTTTGTGTGTTTGTTATAATTTGCCTTCCGGAATCTCCAAATTGGCAACAAATGTGTGAAAATACCCCTGTTATTTAGTACTTTTTACTCCTAAATGAGGCACTTGGCATCTCCATTAACCTCAAGGCATGAGTACAGTGCTTTTAAAAAGTGAAGTATTTCCTTTATGTTCGTTATGCTAGAAGACGTTTCTTTCTTTCTTTTTTTTAAAAGGATGTTTCTTATCATAGTCACTGCATGCCATGGAGCCGGTCTAGTGACAGAAACAGGCGGCTTCTTTCATTTAAATATACTTTGCATTTCACATACACACACTGATTTTTTTTTCCAAAGCTTCTTGAAAGTGCTTCTGGGAAGGGAAAAAGGGAAGAGCAGAGCAAAGTGACCGCGGGCTTCCTCGGCAGGGGACAAAAGCCTCTGACAGATGGGGCTGGCTCTGGAGGATTGGTCACAGAGAGTACTTGTACTCGGGCTACGCTTTCAGATCTGGAGTGTTACTAATTAAAGGCGCGGAACGCTGTCCCGTTATTTGTGTTTTGAAGGTCTATCCACTTCTCGAGGCTTCCTAGTTAATGACTTGGATTAGATTAATTTCGAAAAAGAGAAGTCTGCCCTTGAACAACTTTAGACTAAAGGGGTGCACCTGCTCGATAGCAAAGGTGCACTCATAACGATAAAGACTCATGCCACGTTCCAGATGCAAACCTCTGCCTGGAAAGTATGCTGTAGGGGGGGGAGGGGATTTCTTCACATCTAGCACCTGCTGGGGGAGATCTGATGCTTTGGTGCCAAAGCATACAGATTAAAAAAAAAATGTGTATCCGTTTTCTTTCAGGTGTGCATGTGTGTTGAGGGAGGATGGTTGCAGGCATGTCTGTCCTCTTTCAAAATGAGACAAGGGAAATGACTGGGAAAATACTGGGCCATTAACTCCAGACTGGAACTCTTCAACAGGGTGCTCTTCTTTATAACTGCCTCCATACTCTTAGCAATCAGACCCCTCCTCTCGCAGAGGAGCAGTTTATAGCGATAGAGACAGAAACACCTTTCCGTACATCACCCCAAAATTTATATGTACAGGACACTGCCTGGCCCAAGATGAGACAAAATGGATGCCAGTCAGAAAATAAGCCTAGGCAAGTATTTTGGAAGATGAGTCACAGCAGTTGACTAGCTAATGCCCCCTCTGTGCCTAGGAGGGATGCATAATCAGGGCTTTTTTTGTAGCAGGAACTTCTTTGCATATTAGGCCACATACCCCTTGATATAGCCAATCCTACAAGAACTCACAGGACTGTTAGAACAGGGCCTACTGTAAGCTCTTGGAGGATTGGCTACATCATGGGGGTGTGGCCTAATATACAAAGGAGTTCCTGCTACAAAAAAAGCACTGTGCATAATTGTGGGACATTGGGTCTATCCGGATCAATTGAGTCACCTTTGGACCAATATCAAGTCCAACCTAACTTCCTCTACACCCACTTACTCTATTTAAATAATAGTTAATCAATGCTTAATTCTATTTACTTAACCCATTAGCCTTCCTGCCTGGTACTTGTAGGGTCATCAAACTTCTCCCACACTATTGTCCATCTCAGAAAAGCCCAACAAGGTTTTGTTTTTTCTAGCAAACGTGTCACAACTGCCTCAGGGTATCTTTTGCCCTATAACTGGAGCACCCTGTGTTCAGTGGTGTGTGTGTATATCTCGGATCCACCCCCATTTTGTTGAGCTCTCTTCTCTTCTAAAACACTGGCTGTTTTGCTCTTCAGCTTGTCACTTCCATAGATCTCTTCAAGAGTGGTAATTATTGTTCTTCTCTAAAATCGCTTTCCCCCTCTTCTCCCTGTGTTTCTCTTCATTAGCTCTTGTATGTGTGCTTATTACATGCACTTTTTTTATTCTTTCTCTTTTTTGATAAGAACCTTCCAAGTTGAACATCTGCCTAGTTTATCTGTTAGTTCTCTTATGGGGGAAATCCCCATATACATAGGTGGAGAATCCCAGTTAACCCCTCTCACTCTGTCACCTAAAAACTAATTCCCCCAACTAATAAGGAGAGCTCCTGTTTGGCTAACAAGACATTATCATTATGGAAGATACATTTGCAGAGTTGCTGATCTCCAAGTGGCATCTCCCAGAATTACAACTAATCTCCAGAATACAGAAATCACTTCCCCTAGAGAAATTAGACGCTTTGGAGCAGGGGTGGAATTCTATCGGGAACTCTTTTGCATATTAGGCCACACCCCCGATGTAGCCTATTCTCCAAGAGCTTACAAGGCTCTTTTTTGTAAGATCTTGGAGGATTGGCTACATCAGGGCTGTGTGGCCTAATATGCAAAGGAGCTCCTGCTAGAATTCTACCCCTGTTAACCTCTATTATGTACCATTGTCCTCCCCCCGCAGTAACTAGATATTATTCTAGTGTCAAAAGCTCATTCCTCAGATGGAAACTGTCATATTACAAACCCAAAGGTTATTTTTTGGAAGCTCTTGGAGGATTGGCTACATCAGGGGTGTGTGGCTTAGGCACTCTTGCTAGAATTCCACCCCTGCTTTGGGGAAAGGACTGTATGCCATTATGCCCCACTGAGTTCCTTCCTCTCTCCAAACCATGCCTTCCCCATACCTGATCCCCAACATCTCTTGGAATTTCCCAACCCAAAGCCCACACAACACCAGTGATTGGGCCAAAGTAGCCTTCAAGAACTTCTCCTAAACTTTAAATTGATGCCATGCAGGCTCTGTTTGGACTCAGAGTATGGCTATTGTCCATTTGGGAGGGAGGCTAACTCTTAGTTCTTGCTTTGCTTTTTGTAATCTGAACACTGCAATGGTGTTGTTTGCCCATGGAATGAAGGGCACACCAGCCCTCATGGTTCTATGGTTCTTGGAGAACTTCAGCTGGATTAACTAGAAACACATTCATAAATCTAACTTTATTTTTCATCTTCTTTTCAAGGCTCTTTGACAATACTTCTGTGTTTGAACGACCAACCTAATTATATGTAGTCTGTCATACATTTCAGTGATGCCACAGTTTTGAATTAATGTTGCACAGTTTCTTCTCCATAGGTCCATCTGGGACTAGCCTCTGGACACTTCCTTTTGTCAGGTCATAACTTCCAGTCATGATTCCAGATGGCTCTTTTGTTTTTAACCTCTTTTTGTTTTATTTTTTATTTTTTGCAACAAGGACTACTGTTAAATAAAACCATTATTAGGTTAGTGCCCCAGCTCCTTCTAGTGGTCTCAGGGTTACTCGTTGTGTGGGTAGTTGAGTCGTACTGAAAGGACACAAAATGGCTGACTTCTCAAAGCTGCAATACTTTTCAAAAGGTTGGAGAAAATAACTTATAAATATTTATTTCTTTGAAAAATGTGTATGCCACCTCTCTAGACCTACTTGAGGTGGCTCACAACAGTAAAACTAAACCAGCCTGTTGTGTCTGTTGTGGGGGGAGAAGATACAGGAGATTGTAAGCCGCTCTGAGTCTCTGATTTGGAGAGAAGGGTGGGGTATAAATCTGCAGTCTTCTTCTTCTTCTAAGCAAGGGAAGTCTGTGACAAGGATGTTGCTGACATTTACTTACAAAGTTCTGGCAACTGGCTTGGATGGGGTGGAGGGGCATATCTGGGCCATTTCCTCTCCTAGTAACTTGAGAAACCAACGAATAAATACATTGATGGCCAAAATTATTATAAGTCAAGTAGGGCCTTCATTTCCTGTTTAGATGCATATTTTTATACATGCTGAGGTTTAGAAAAGATGTTTCTAGTATGTAGGACTACTCAGCAACACTACATTGATGTGTGCGTGCGTGTGTACTTTAATCAGGAAATCATCTCCGATACCCGAGCGATGAGCAAGTTCTTGCAATCTTGTTTCCGCTTATCCTTGCAGCCTCTTGAATGGCTCTGAAGCCACCAGCAATTCTGAAAGCAAGACACCCTGATTCCCTCATTATATTACCGAATGGCAAGTTAAGCAAATTCCTGAACTCCTTTCAAACTCCAGAGTCTGTTCAGAAGTGATAAGACAAGACAACATATTTGACTCTCTCAGCTTTTGTATTGAGATAGACTTTGGCAAGAGAGAGAGAGAGAGAGAGAGAGAGAGAGAGAGAGAGAGAATTTCTGTAATGGTGGGGGGAATGAAATGCTGTTTTCTCTCCCCCCCCCCTTCTAGTAGGAAGGGAATGGGAAGAGAAAAATCTTCAGATTTTAATTCTCTCTCTGTAGCTGTTTTTGCTCATCTTCCCATTTTCCCATCTGGTGTGCTCAAATTGACTTTTACATTGAGAACCACCATATAAAATTGTCCGACCCTCAACTGTGCTTATCAAAGGCACCCAGAGGAAATAAAAAGGGGGATTTTAAGATTACAAAGGAACATTACTGCTGGTTACAAATGGAGTGTCCAACCAAACTAATTTCTCTTTAAAAAGGATTCACAAATTTTAATAATAATTTATAATAATTTATAGTTATAAGATTTCAGACTCAGCAAGAAAGGTGGGCTATAAGTAAAGTTAATAAATAAGCTAATTAATCAATCAATACAACTAAACTCATTGGCTGGAAGATTTTAAGAACCATAAGAAGAGCCCTGCTGGATCAGTCCTTGAATTCCATGTAATGTCCAACCAGTGAACAACTTGTTGCCTAATGTTCTGTGCATTTTGTTAATTGTTGAAAATATATAATTTCTATTTTGCTGCATATATGATTCATAGTTAAAGGTTCTCAGTCTGTCAATATGAAGTAGGTAACTATGTGCTGCCATGACCTGGATGGCTTAAGCTGGCCCAATTGTGGCAGATACTGAAAGCTAAGCAGGGTCGGTCCTGGCAAGGACTTGTATGGGAGACCCAGGTTGCTTCACAGAGCCAGGCAATGGCAAAGAGCCAGTTTGGTGTAGTAGTGGTTAAGTGCACAGACTCTTATCTGAAGAACTGGGTTTGATTCCCCACTCCTCCACTTACAGCTGCTGGAATGGCCTTGGGTCAGCCATGGCTCTCGCGGATGTTGTCCTTGAAAGGGCAGCTTCTGTGAGAGTTCTCTCAGCCCCACCCACCTTACAGAATGTCTGTTGTGGGAGAAGAAGATATAGGAGACTGTAAGCCACTCTGAGTCTGATTCAGAGAGAAAGGCGGGGTGTAAATCTGCAGTCTTCTTCTTCTTGAAAACCCCACAGGGTTGCCATAAGTCAGATGTGACTTGACAGTATGTTACCAACAGTTGTTATTATTATGGGATTTATGCAGCATCTTCAGTGTATATGGCTCTTGTCAGAGCAGCAGAAGCACAGGAGACATCCCTGTTGCCATTCATGACCATCCAAAGTCAGACAGTGAGGAAATGAGCAGATACCACAAAGGGTGAAGGCAAGCAAATACAAATACATGGACATTGGTTTATTTCTGATGGGAGGCTGAAGGCCAAAGTCAGTGCCTTATCTTGAAGAACAAAGCAGTAGATAAGTGCACCTTTAAGACCAACTAAGTTTTATTCAGAATGTAAGCTTTTGTATGCTCTTAAGCAGACTTCATCAGACATATGGGAATGGGAATTTGCAGTGTGGAATCATGGGAATGTTTTTAGCAGATAAAAAGAATCACAAATAGGATCTGTGTTTGCCCTACACTAAGAAACACAGATCCTATTTGTGATTCTTTTTATCTGCTAAAAAGATACTTATATTAAGAATTGCTGCGTCCATTCCCATATGTCTGATGAAGTCTACTTAAGAGCATACGAAAGCTTACATTCTGAATAAAACTTAGTTGGTCTTAAAGGTGCACTTGTCTACTGCTTTGTTCTGTTGCTTCAGACCAACATGGCTGCCTACTGGGATTTATCTTGAAGAAGTTGGTCACGAGTCTTGGATATGAACATTGTTTATGAATGTGGACATGCAAGAAAACACGGCTGGACCAGGCAGATGTTTAGTGAGGGGCAGCCAGAGAGAATTGGGGTCCCTTGGCTATTCTAAATAACACTTGGGGGTTTTTTTGGCCACTGTGTGACACAGAATGTTGGACTGGATGGGCCATTGGCTTGATACAACATGGCTTCACTTATGTTCTCTTATGTTCTTCTTAAAACTTACTTGTGCTGTTTTAATGTGTTTTATGCCTGTGTCACAGAATGCCCCAGTTGATTGCAATATGTGATGAAACTTTTGTGTGCCAAATAGAGCAAAAACAAGACAACCTTATAGGCTCTTGAGGGGAGCACGAGGAATGGTATTTTGTAGCCGAATCTCCACAGATTGCAGAAGTTAAGCAGGTTTGGTATTGGATGGGGGACCATCCAGGATGACACTGCAGAGGAAGACAACAGCAAGCTACCTCTGCTTCTCACTTCCTTTGAAAACTCCTTGCTGGAGTTGCCATAAGCCAGTTGCAACATGATGGCACATACATATGCTAAGTGGGGTGTGTGAGAAAAAATATATACATGTCAAGAGAATGGTGCTTTCTATTACAATCCAGCAGGGAAGATCCCTGCACACCAGGAGTTTGGGAAGCACTGGTTGAGAACTCCATATTGGAGCAAACCAAGGATACATTGCCCTCTGTTCCTTAAGACCAGGAGTGCCGAACTCATTTGTTATGAGGACCTGGTCTGACATAAATGAGACCTTGTTGGGCCGGGCAGTGTGTATACCTATTTAAGATTAGGTAGAAGAGATATAAACTTTATAAAGAACACAAATACAATTAAAGAATTTTTTTTTAAAAAAACCCTTTAAATAAAACATACTTAAAAGATGTGCACTCATTCATCTTAAAGGTGCTGTCTTTGTATCTCTCCCATGGGATCCAGGGAATTGGGCAAAGGAAGCTCTGTCTCTTCCTTTCCTTCCCCAGGGGACCAGGAGGAGGAGGAGTCTCAGCCAGTAGAAGGGAGAGAGGTTTGGCTCAATGGCTGTGCTGTGAAACTGAAAGAGCCTGGAAAAGCAAGCTCTGCCTCCCTCCCCTTCCTCCCCAAGGAAGGAGACTCAGCCACTGGAGAAAATAGAGGTTTTGCTCTGAAGCCCCTGTGCAATTGAGCAAGCCTCGCAAAACAAGCAGTTATGCAAAAGGAAGCAAGAGAGAGGGAGAAGGAAGTAGATGACAGCCAGTTGCACAGGGGCCTGATAGGAGCTCTCTGAGGGCTTGATTTAGCTCCCAGGCTGCACGCTTGACACCCCTGCTTTAGACACACAAGTGAAATGGCTCCACAATATTAGCACTACAAGAAGAATGCTGACTTGACAAGGATGTGAGTCAAATCCCCAAGCCTGGAATCCCAGTGATGAGCTACATCAGAAACAATACCTGCTCAAGAAGGGAGGGTGTTGCTCTTCCACTCACCTGCCCAGCCATTAAATCTTTGGGGGGAGGGAGGGGGGGCCTCTGTGGGATGGAAATGCCAGAAGGGCAGTAAAACAGAACTGGTAACTTAGAGCTCTATAAATTACAAAGAAGGTTGGAAGTGATCGGAAAGGTCAAGAGAATAAAAAGAGGAAGGCCTTCAGAGGGCTGTACATTTCCGAACTGTTGGGGGAAATTCTGCACATTAAGCAAAACCAGCCCAATTTAACATTAATATACCTTTCTTTTGATAAATTGTCCGTTCGGTCTTGGTTTGTGAACTGAAAAGAAAAGGTGAAAGTGTCCGCCCCTCCCTTTAACAATCCTCTCATAGTGAAATATGAAAAGTATTTTTTAAAAACAGACTTTTATACAGCCTTCTATTACTAGCGGCTAAAACTGCCTCTCAATGAAGTAAATGTTTTCATTGGTTTTGTTGTTCTATTTATTCATTTTATTCATGTCTGCAGTGTATTTTTTCTAATTCTGTAAGCCACTCCAAGCTCACTGTGGGAACAGGGTGTGGGGTGTAAAGTCAATAAATTAAACAAACAAATAAATAAATAGACTTACTGGAGGGTCCATTGAAGATGGGTCAGCATGTTGTATTTTTTTTTTGGAAGTCACTTGATATTTTAATACTTTTGCATTATCAGGTGCATTTATTATATACTGCATCTCTTTGGCCCCTGCCTGCGTGCATGCCGTCAAGTCACTTCCCACTCATGGGCTGAGTCCAGAACAGCATTTTGAGCTGGCACAAGGATGGGACATGGGTGGACCAAAAAAGTGTGACCAAAGGCGCACATCTGCCTCCTGTCCCACTCCTGCACTCACCTCATCTGACGGTGTCCCAGTCCCATCACAATAAGCTACCACTTCAGAAGCGGTACCTCAGAGCACCTCTGAGGTGTCTTTCCCAGCCATCTGGGTGGCCAGGAAGCACCCCGATAGTGGCAGTAAGGTGCATGAGCACTGTGGACACTCCTCCAACGTGGCCACAGCCCATTCCTGTTCCAGCAGTGTGCCGTGCACCGTCTGGATGCCCCAGGGCACTTCTGTTTGTGCTGGCTTACTTCTAGGTAGCTGGCAGTCTGGACCCAGTCATGGTGACCCTTTCAGTTAATATGCTGCAAAATGTACTATCATTAACAGCCTTGCTCAGGTCTTGCAAATGGAGGGCCATGGCTCCTTGGCTTGTGTCCATCCATCTCATGTTGGATCTTCTTCTTTTCCTACTGCCTTCAGTTTTTCCTAGCATGGTTGTCTGTTCCAGTGACTGTTGTCATCTCATAATATGACTAAAGGATGTTAGCCTCAGTTTAGTCATTTTAGTTTCTAGGGAGAGTTCACCTGTCTATCCGCTGTAATTTTATTAGCTCTTGCATTTATTATGTATGACCTATGGTGAAGTGGCACAGTATTTATTCAGCCCATGATACTACAAGTCCAAGACTGAAATGCAAATATTCAAGTTAATTTTTGCATCTAAGGTCACCAACTCCATTCTGCAATGTGTCACTGGAGCATTGTGTCAAAGGAATGTTATCTTAAAATATCTGGAGTTTTCAATGAAAAAGATTGAAAGGCTAGGAAAAGAAACAAAACAAATGAAATCTGAATACAAAGCTGGATTGTCCATGAAGCTCTGTTGCTTGGGACTCAGAAAACAGAACTAGAAACAGACTTGCCTGGATATTGTGAGGCTAGAATACCACTTTGACTTGAATGACCCAGGCTAGTTCAAAGAAGAGGAGGAGGAGGAAGAAGATGATGATATTGGGTTTATATCCCACCCTATACTCTGAATCTCAGGGTGCATTCACACTATACTAATTAATGTGTTTTAAATCCAGATTTTTACTGTGTAAGAACAGCAAAAATCTGGATGTAAAACACATTAGTTAGTGTAGTGTGACTGCACCCTCAGAGTCTCAGAGCAGCTTACAATCGCCTTTACCTTCCCCGCCCCCCACAACAGACACCCTGTGAGGTGGGTGGGGCTGAGAGAGCTCTCATGGAAGCTGCCCTTTCAGGGACAACCTCTGCCAGAGCTATGGCTCACCCAAGGCCATTCCAGCAGCTGTAAGTGGAGGAGTGGGGAATCAAACCTGGTTCTCCCAGATAAGAGTCCACACACTTAACCATGACACCAAACTTGGCAGATCTTGCCTGCTAAGCAGGATTGTCCTTGGTTACATACGGATGGGCACAAACTGGGGAAATGTGATTCGATTGAATTCATGGCTTGTGGTGTGCCCAATTTGCAAACTATGACCCATCATGAGCATTTAGGAGCAAAATGAACTGGTTCAGTTCATGAAGTTTGTGACTTGGTAGAATGCCCCATCTGGCATGCTAGAGACACCAAACTCACAGGGGATCTTCAGCTGACTCTCTTCTACCTACCCTCCAAGTTTGAAAAGGATTGGAGTTATAGGGTCTGAGTTACTGCATCCCAAAGAAAGTGCCCCCAGAAAGTTCTACCAGGTTCAGGAGCGTATAGGCTAAATGAGAGTTGGGGCGGGGGAGGGGGGGAGGGTTCTTTATTTCAACAATACCTAGAAAATGGGACAAGTTACCAGGAGAGACTATCTGTGGAAGTTTTAGAATATAAAATAGTAATTATACCTATACCACTTGTCTGAGCTGAAATAAGTATAATTAATCTTGCCTTTGTATAGCGTAGGGATGTACAAACCATATTTTTTCCAGTCAACAGATAAATCCACATAAACCTTCAGAATATTAAATGGGTGAAGGGCTCCGATTTCAAACCCGCTCTCTATGATTAGAGCTATATTTAAGAGAGTGATAGGTGACCATCAAGATACTGTAATGGGTTCTAGGTACTTCCAAAAACCAGGCATTGATGAAGTTAGTTCATTAGTATTTTCATTTCCGGGGAATCCATTGCATTCTTAAACTGCAGCAGAACAGGGCATGATTAACCTTGGGTTCATCCCATATAAGCAAGGCCTATTTCAGACATTCACCAGGTAAAGATACATGTGACCATATGAAGCTGCCTCATGAGTGAGACTGTTGATCTGTCCAGCTCAGGTATAACCACCCAGTCTGGCAATGGCTCTTCGTCAAAGAAAGGCCTCTTGCAACCCTTGATTCCAGAGATTCTTGAACTGGTGGTGCCAAGGATTGAACATAGACCTTCCACTTGGATTTACAATGTGGTCTGGTGGTGGAAGAACAGAAGATGTATATAATATCCTCTCTTCCACATGTATAATATGTGTAGGCAAGCTTTCCCCGCTTTTCTTAACTGCATAGATGGGGAGATTGCATACACAGGTTTCTCTGTGAAATCAGCAGTATGTGTCACAAGTGACAGTTTTAGAGGGTAGTCATGTTGGCCAGCAGTAGAACAGCCAGATTCCAATCCAGTAGCTCTCAAGAGACCAAGCAGAGTTTTCGGGCTAAGAGCTTTTGAAAATCAAAGATCTCTTTGCCAAGTATCTGATGTAGGGAGTTTGACCAGCTCATACCCAGGGCTTTTTTTGTAGCAGAAACTCCTTTGCATATTAGGCCACACACCCCTGATGTAGCCAATCCTCCAAGAGCTTAGTGTAGGCCCTGTACTAAGAGCCCTGTAAGCTAGTGGAGGACTGGCTACATCAAGGGTGTGTGGTTTAATATGCAAAGGAGTCCCTGCTACGAAAAAAAGCCCTGCTCATTCCCCATCCCTCAAATCTTGTAGATCTTTAAGGGTCTACTGGAATGGAATCTAGCTTTACATGGTGATTGGCTTCTTTATCCTGGGATATATATGAGATGTATTTGTTTTGGCACATGGGTAAAGGGGAGATGTGCCTATGATATTTGTCTGCCGTATGGAGTCTGTTAATACCTTGTAAATATCTGAACCAGGTCAAAGCCAAATTTATCCCTGGGATTATAAAGTATGGAAAAGCTCAAATGCAGAGGTTCTTTCAGCAGCAATGACATTGTATGTTAATTTAAAAATAGTAGCAATAGTAATATCCCCAGATTTGTCAGGTGCTACTCATATACATTAAGAGCCCCATGGTACAGGGTGGTAAAGCTGCAGTACTGTAGTCAAAGCCGTCTGCTTACAACCTGAGTTCGATCCCAGAGAAAGCTGGTTCAGGTACCCAGCTCGAGGTTGACTCAGCCAGCCACTCTTCCAAGGTTGGTAAAATGAGTACCCAGCTTGCTGGGGAGGAGAGCATAGATGACTGGGGAAGGCAATGGCCAACCACCCCGTAAAAAGTCTGCCGTGAAAATGTTGTGAAAGCAATGTCATCCCAGAGTCAAAAACGACTGGTGCTTGCACAGGGGACTACCTTTACCTCCTTTTTTTATTCATATACATTATCTCACTCATCTAACAGCCTCCCTGTAAAGCAGACAAGAGGGAGGGGAGAGGACAAGAGGGAGGAAAGGGTATAGCCTGATCTCAGAAGCTAAGCAGGGTCACAGCTTAGAAGGGAGACCACCAAGGAAGACTCTGTAAAGGAAGGGAATGGACAATCACCTCTGCTTCTCACCTTCCTCGAAAGCCTTTTGCTGCAACATACACACACAACAAGCAGGCCTTGAATTCAGCACGAATTCACAGGAGCACAGCTCCTGAACCTTTCTGAGGGTTTCCCCTCTTCCTCCCCACCTACCTACTTTGTCCACTGAATACTAGGTGCAGCTGCATAGCAATCCCTGGATGAGCACCTATTTTTCTACAAAATGACCCCTGACAAGTATAATAATGTAGAATATACCCATGCATATCATGTTTGTTTGTTGCGTTCACCCAGTTTTTCAGTGGCAAATTGGCATTCATTTGAGGAAGAGGCAGAATGTTGGGATGACGGATAAGCAAAGAGAGGAGCGAGTCAAAACCAGGACCCAAACTGGCCCTGGTCTTGCAACAGCAGCAAGTATGGCCATTCCCATTTCTCTATTGCTGCCTCGTATCATTTGCAAGGTATTCTTTGAAGCAATGAGTGATCTTTCCTGGCTTCATTAGTTCTTTGCCATCTGCTGCCTTGATGATCTTGGAAGGGGGAGCTGAGAAACTTCACCGGAGTGCTGTGCTCCCTCAAAGGCTGGCTTCTCCCTTCCATGACTCTGCTGCTCTAATTCCAACCCTTTATTTTTTTTGACTGATGAATCTTTGCTTGCCTCCCTCCATCAGTCGCCTCGGCCAATCAAAGGTCCCGCCACACTCAGCTTGTTCAGTTTCACTGTATGCCAGTTCCTTGATTTTTGTAATCAGATGCTCTCCATGGTGCTGAATGCCTCATTCATAGTCCGCCGATGTTTCGCAGGAACTCTTTTTCCCTCCAGTCATCAGGCACCTTATTTGCAGGCATCAATTTCATAAGCATCCATTTAGTGTCAGTCACAGATTCATTTTGCTTTTTAACTGGACATATTTTTCACTGATTTTTTTTTTTAAAAAAACCCTCGGAATGGGAGAAAGATGGAAGATAGGAAGAAATGATCATGAAAGTCATTTTTTTTTCCTTTTTAACAAATCTGAGTTACTTTAAAATGTTAAAAGTGGACTTTGGGTAGCACTTTCCTACTGAAAAGAAAGGACACTTCATAAACAGCCTGATGTTCTCACTACCTGCCTGATGTTCACCAGCCCTTTGGAATCTCAACAGCCCAAGAGATATTCCAGAAGAACCCCCCCCCCCATTATGAAGTGGAAGGTATAAAGTCCATCTGATGCAGAGTTCCACTTAACTTCCCTTCGAGTTGTTATTTTGAAGAACTTATTCTATATGTTACGACCAGGAAGGAAAGAATAGCAAGTAGAGAAGTGCTTAACGCTTTCCTTGCTGGCCAATTTGGCTCTCAAAATCATCCTTCTCCTTCAAGCTGCTTTTCTTCCCATAGGAAGAATGATATAGAGATCTGTTATTATGTTTAAAAAGAAAACTTCAGGGGAAACTTGCATGGGGTTCTTACCAGCATTTCTGCTAGTCCTCACCCAGTTTTCTTCCTTGCTGCTTGTCTCACAGTTTCCATCACAGCCTTTTCAGTGGTCAAAAGGACTTCTCTTCTCTCTGTCACAAGTGGAAAATTTAATAAGATCCAGCCCTATGTAAGGAGCATAGGTTTTATGGGCCTGAAAGATTTCATGTTTGTGTTTTTATGTATGTATTTTTAATGAAGAAAAAAAAGAAATATAGGAAGAAATGGAAAATATACACAGGGGAGGATGGTGGCTTAGTGGTAGAGCATCTGCTTAGTAAGCAGAAGGTCCCAGGTTCAATCCCTGGCATCTCCAACTAAAAAGGGTCTAGGCAAGTAGGCACAAAAAACCTCAGCTTGAGACCCTGGAGAGCTGCTGCCAGTCTGAGTAGACAAAACTGACTTTGATGGACCGAAGTTCTGATTCAGTTAAAGGCAGCTTCATATGTTCAGAACAGCTTCAAGAGTTTTGTTTTTGTTTTTAACATTTCCTGGAAGATGAACCCAGAGGTTTTTGGTTTCATGTGCACTGATTCAAGTCACCACATTCATGGTAGCAACTGAATCAATTTGGGGATAGGTATTAGGTAGGTAACTTGATTATGTTTTATTTGCACATCATTAACTTTCATTGGTCATTGTCCTTGACATTGAGATGCATATGTATTTTCCCCCTGTAAAAAGCCCTTTTCAGACATGTGATTTCTTGCGGCCACATTCATCTGTTCGCCACAATTTCTCTGAGAACGAACTGACACTTCTCGGTAGTAGTTCTGCCAGCTCATCCTCTTCTGTTTTCCCTCTTCTTCCATGAAAGCTTTCTTTCTTTTCTTTTTCAGAAGAGGAACTTCAGCGTGATCACTGTGAAGTCTTCTCTTTGCAAGCGGACCCAAAGCTTCGCTGCTTTAATATTCTCTTACAACTGGTATTAATTTAGCTGCACCCCCTCCAAAGCAATTATATTCCCTCTTTTTCTTCTTAAGTGCAGATGCAAATTAGGATAAAGGCCTGAAGGATTTCCCCCTCCCAACCTCTATTCTTAGCAATTTGCATTAATAAATGGTTCCTGCTCCCCCCACCCTCAACATGACTCAGAATAAAACTGAAACTTTACAAAGTCATCTGTAACTGCTCACAATTTGTATCTTAGGCCATTGTATTTTCTGTCAAAGCTATGGATTCTTGATATAAAAGATCATGTGGCAAAAAGGCCACAATGCATAAATCAACTTAGATAACAAACTTTTAAAATTAAAAAGGTCACAATGCAGCAAAGCCACCAATAAATGACTCTTGCATAAACCCCATTAAGCATGATGTGGTGCTTAAGAGCAATGGACTCTAATCTGCAGAACTGGGTTTGATTCCTCCTCCACATTCCGCCAGCTTGGTAACCTTAGGCCATGGCCTGCACTTCTTGGGAGACCCCTGAGAGGTGTGGGGGAAGGAAGATCCTCTCCCTGCACCTCTCAGGAGACTCCCAAGAGGCATGGGGGACTCAGAGAGGGTTCATAACAACCCTGTGAGGTAGGTACAGGTGAGAATGTGCAAGTGGTTTAAGACCACTCAGCGAATTTCTGGCATAGTAGGGATTTGAACCTGGGTCTCCTAGTTCCTAATATGATGCTCTGACCACTACACTACACTGTTGGGTCCCAGCTAGGGATTTCAGCTTGCGCTTTATATGTCTGCTCTACTCCTTTACAAGCACCGGTTCAGGGAGAGACCCAGCAGCCTTTTTTTCTCCCGTTAATTCCTTTTAAAAAACAAAACAAAACAAAAACCCTGCTACTTGTACCAAACAGGACTCTAGCCAGGTTTTTTTTTTTTTGTAGAAGGAACTCCTTTGTATAAGAGGCCACACACCCCTGATGTAGCCAATCTCCCAAGAGTTTACAGGACTCTTAGCACAGGGCCTACTGTTAGCTTCAGAAGGATTGGCTACATCAGGGCCTAATACGCAGATGAGTTCCTGCTACAAACTGTAGACTGGAGAAGGGAAGGGCAAAAAATTGGGGACAGGATTGGCTACATCAGGGCCTAATATGCAGATGAGTTCCTGCTACAAACTGTAGACTGGAGAAGGGAAGGGCAAAAAATTGGGGACAGATTGGCTACATCAGGGCCTAATATGCAGATGAGTTCCTGCTACAAACTGTAGACTGGAGAAGGGAAGGGCAAAAAATTGGGGACAGAGGGAAGAGTTGGGGCAATGCACCTCCCCCCTAAAGAAGCCGAAGGAAGTGCTGGGTAGCAGAGTAGTGATTCAGGGCTCTGAGTATTCCGTAGGGAACTCTGCAAAAATTGCTTCTCTGCTATCACAGTGCTTAGGAATCCCCAAGTATAATAAATGGGTCAGAGCCACAAAATTCACATTAACTGGTAGCATGAGTTTAGGTCCAACCGTAGTGTTTCGTTTGGGAAGTAATTCATTATACTAATAAGTTTTATAAGAATAAATTACTTTGCCATGAGACGGTTACATTAATCTTCTTTCTGGGAAAAAAGATGAACTCTGGAGAAGTTTCCAGTTCCCTCTCAAGCGCAGATTACTTTCTGACAATTTCTCTCCTGGCCTGTCATTCCTGTCTTAAGCATGACTGATGATTTCATATATTCCCCGTTACCCAGAACAGCCACCAGAAATTTCAATATAGCTCACAAGCAGGACACAAATGTCTCTTGCTTCCTCAAAGTCTAGGAGTCTTTCAGAGTAATCTATGCCATCCAATCATAAAAAAATACACACCTGATTTGTTTTCTCTCTTGTGCCTGTAATAGCAAAGTCGATATATTCAAAGGGTTACATTTCCAAAGTAATATTGGTAATGTGCTGTCGTATCCTCGTTGTTTGCTTTTGTGTGTCAAAATGCTTTTGATATATACACCCCATGTTTCTCCCACCCATTCTTCAAAGCACTCAGGGCTCCATACATGGCTCCCTTTCCCCCCTCTTCTATTTTATTACAACAACCATTTTAGGTAGGGTCGTCTGAAAAAAAGAGGTTGGCCCAGGGTCATTCAACCTTTAGAATAATACAACATACAACATGAGTAAGGTTGCCAACAGTCAACTGGGGGATTTCTGGAGATTTGGGGGTAAAAGAAGAGAGGAGTTGGATTTAGATCCCGCCCTTCACTCAGATTGTCAGAGCAGCCTACATTCTCCTTCCCTTCCCTTCCCCACACAGACACCCAGTGAGGTAGGTGGGGCTGAGACAGATATTTCAAGAACTGCTCTTGAGAGAGAACTCTGTGGGGAACTGTGACTGACCCAAGGTCACCCAGCAGCTATATGTGGAGGAGTGGGGAATCAAACCTGATTCTCCAGATTAGAGTCCACTGCTCTTAATCACTGTTGTGTCCAGGGTTTTATGCTCCCAAGCGCTCCTGCAGTGGTTCATTGGAGCTGATGGACTGAGCTTGGAACTCTCATAACAATGGAAGCAGGATCCTAGTCCCTGTGCTTCCCTGACCAATGGCAGGTCCCCCTGCTGGTCCAAATGTGTCTATGGCACACCAACGCAGGAACCTAATTTGTATGTAGTTGGCCCCATTGGCCCCTTACTGGTTTGTTCAGTTCTTACTAGCATGCTGTATCACTAATAAAATACGTTGATCACTCCACTGAGCATCCTCCTCTGTATCAAACCCAGTATTTAACAAACACTATGCCAGATTAGCTCTCCAAACTGGGTGGATCCTGGGGAAAGTGGGTTTAGGGAACAGGAGGGTCCCTAGAGAGGTATAATGCCATAGAATCTCCTCTCCAAAGTTTCTATAGGGTTGATGGCTGTAATCCTAAGAGATCTCCAGGCCCCACCTGGAAGCTGGCAACCCTAATATACTAGCCATTCAAACTGTCCTCACAAGAGTATGCAGTTCATTTGTTCTCTACTGCCCTATACTCAAGTGGAGGACCCTGACAGTTCCGAACAAACAGAAGCAGGGATGAAGTGAACTTTAAAAACATGCATATGGGGTCAGCTAGTCAAATATCAGAAGGGTAAACATCCCTCTGGCCATGCCTAAGCCCTTGAGTGTATTGAAGGTAGCTCTTTGGACTGCAGCTATACCTTTATTTTAATCTAGCTGTCCAAAATATCCTTCAGAGTAAAGTTTGCAGGTCATTAGCTGAAGCCTTCTTTTGGGTGCCACCATCTTCAGTCTTAGATGGATAGCAACCTGTAGTGTGGCCTTTCTGGTAGTAGCACCAAGATTATGGCATGCTCTCCACCATGAAGCTCAGTCAGCATCTTCTTTGATGGCCTTTAGGAGGACAACCAAAACTTATCTCTTCAGGTCTGACTTAAGCTGGTTCTGTTTGAGACTTACTTTGTCTAGTGGCGGGCTGCTCTTTTGAGAATTACTGTTCTTAGTTTCCTGATTACTAATTTGTTTTTTGGTGGTGCTCCTCTTCTGTAAAACAAACTCCCAGAAGACTTCCAAAGGTTCCTTTTGGAAATGGCATTTAGGAGAGCTATATGAAGCAAAGACCTTTATTTATGAAGGCCTTTGTCAATTGTTGACATTCTGTTCTGTCTAATAGAAGGAAATTTCTTACCCAGATGGGACCGGAGGGTTATATCTGGCATTTTTCTGTAGTGCATTTGTTGTGTTTTTATAGATCTGATTTTTGTTGATGCACATTATAAGTCATCTTGAGCAGAAACTGGAAAAGTGAGAAATACATTTTTGTAACTAACTCAACAAACAAGGGAAAGAGTCTGAGGCCAGTAGAAAAAGACTTACCAAATTTGTGGTAGGGTATGAGCTTTTGCCAGTCACTACTCTCTTCTTCAGATACTCAGGAAAGCTCATAACCTACCACAAATTGTGCTAGTCTTTAAAGTTCAACTGAACTCATACTTTTTTCTACTGCTACAGACAAACCAACATGGCTACCCAATGCCATCTTGATCAATAAACAAGGATCCAGGGTTTTTTTTGGAAAACTGTCTGCACTTGGACGGATATGGAAAACCACGGGGTAAATACTCCTGTATGTTATTGCCTAAGCTGGTGCGGTATAGTGTTTGGACCAGGGGCTAGGAGAGCCAGGTTTTAATCCCCAGTCTGTCACGGATACTTATTGAGCGATCTTGGGCCAGCCAGCACTTCCATTTCTAGAAAAAGAAGGAAGGGATCCCCTTTGACCACAAAGAGAGCTATCGTAAGTCATGTATGGACAAAAGCCATGTGAGATGGGAACTGTAGTAAGAAGAAGAATCAGGTGGTATGGGTTTCAACAGCTGGCTAGTTCTTCCAACATGCAGTCTCTCATGGAAGGAGAGCAGAATGATGTTGGAAGACACTTTGGGATACCCACTGGAGAGAGAAGTGGGCAAAGACAAATGGTTGCATGAAGACATGGTATTGGTGGCATTTCTCTGTAGGGTTGCTGACTTCCAGGCGGCACCTGGAGATCTCTTGCTACTACAGTTGATCTCCAGACAACCAGGGTCAGTTCCCCTGGAGAAAATCGCTGCTTTGGAGGGTGGACTCTATGGCATTATATCCTGCTGAAGTCTGTCCCTTTCCCCAGCCTCACCCTTCCCAGGCTTCACTCTGCCAATTCTTCAGGTATTTCCCAACCCAAAGTTGGCAACCCTATTTCTATGGCTACCTTCATCTGTGTTCCAGACCCAGATTCTGTGCAATAGTTGCTTGTTGACTTTGAATTAGTTTCTAAGCAGGCCTGTTTGAGAAACTGAAAAGGTGAGGTTTGGTTCTTTCCATTGCTCTCCCATTGAAGGCTCCATGTAGGTGTATTTCTTATTGTTGTTGAGAAAGAAATGGCAAAAGATAAAGTTGGGAATATATGAATCACTTGTACACCTCTTCAAATACTAAATGTTTGCAAGCACAGAGGCGCAAACTGACTCACCCTTCCAGATTACCAAAACCGAAAGTGCTGACCATCTGTTCTCCCACATGCAATTTAAAATAATATGAATGGCAAGCTGCTTTTATTATTATTTCAGAGTTAAAGATTTGGCATGCTTCCATTTTATCAGTCATGGATTCTGTCGTATGCAGAGAATCCAATGAGTCTGAAATTACTATTCAGGTTTTTGACAATCTGTGTTTAAATGTCAAAATAAATAAATAACAACCAAGAATCTGAAACAATTGACAGAAAAATCTAAACAAAGTCTTTCAGGTTTTGGAAGGCGAATAGATAAATGTGTTCTAGTCCTATTTGGGCTCTCAGTGGTTTAGAAGGGCAGTTTGTTAAAAGCATCAAGACAAAAAATGAACATTTAGAAAAGATGTGTCTGGAGCAGGAAACTAGCCAGAGAAGCAGTGATGCATTTGAATATATATGAATATATGAAGCTGCCTTATACTGAATCAGACCTTGGTCCATCAAAGTCAGTATTGTCTTCTCAGACTGGCAGCGGCTCTCCAGGGTCTCAAGCGGAGGTTTTTCACACCATTTTGCCTGGACTCTTTTTTGGAGATGCCGGGGATTGAACCTGGGACCTTCTGCTTACCAAACAGATGCTCTACCACTGAGCCACCGTCCCTGCCCTATGACACCGTCCCTCCCCTATGACATGTGGATGACAAAAGAAGAAAAGGATTGTTAAAGAAAGGTAAGGAGATGGAAGGGAAACTCAATGACATTTTTGGTTCTGTGCTTGTTGAAGAAAGCGTAGGGCATGAACCCATGGCACAGCCCCTATTTTCAGGAAGTGAGTCTGAAGAACTGAGTCAAATTGAAGTGACCAGAGATGAAGTTCTATACTTACTGGAAAGTTAAAAACCATAAGTCTCCAGGTCCTGATGGCATACACCTGAGAGTTCTTAAGGAACTCAGATGTGAGATCATTGATCTACTAATCTGAATATATATATATAACCTATCACTAAATTCAGTTGCTGTACCAGAAGACTGTAGTAAATGTGACACCAATTTTTAAAAAGGGATCCAGAGAGGAACCAGGAAATTATACGCCAATCAGCCTAATATCTGTCCCCAGCAAATTAGTAGAAACTGTAAGCAAAGATAGAACTGTTAGGCACATAGAAGGACAAAGCTTGCTGAGGGAAAATCAGCATGATTTCTACAAAGGGAAGTCCTGCCTCACCAACCTTGAGGAGTTCTTTAAGAAAATGAACAAGCATGTAGATGATGGTGACCTGGTAGACTTTACATACCTGAACTTTCAAAAGGTTTTTGACAAGGTACATTGCCAAAGACTCCTGAGTAAACTTAGCAGTTGGGGGATAAGTGGATGGGTACTCTTATGGAATAAAAACTGGTCAAATGACAGGAAACAAAGAGTAGGAATCAATGGATAGTTCTCACAATGGAGGGAAGCTAGCAGTGGAGTCCAACATGGATCAGTATTGGGGCTGGTATGATTTAATTTATTCATAAATGATCTGGAACTAGGGGTGAGTAGTGTAATGGCCAGGTTTGCAGATGACACAGAATTATTCAGAATGGTGAAAAACAAAGCTGACTGTGAAGAGCTCCAAGAGGGCCTCTACAGACTGGGTGACTGGGTGACACTGTGGCAAATGAAGTTCAGTGTTTGTAAGTATAAGGAGATGCACACTGGGACAAAAACAACAACAACCCTAGCTTCAAGTATACACTAATAGGGTCTGCATTTGCTGAGACTGAGAGGGAAAAAGATCTTGGGGTCATAGTGGATTGTTCAATGAAAATGTCAACTCAGTGTGCTGCAGCAGTGAAAAAGGCAAACTATATGTTAGGGATTATTAGGAAAGGGATTGTACATAAAATGGCGAATAATGCAATGACCTTCTATAGAAGATGAAGAAGATATTGGATTTATATCCCGCCCTCCACTCCGAAGAGTCTCAGAGCGGCTCACAATCGCCTTTACCTTCCCCCCCCCCTACAACAGACACCCTGTGAGGTGGGTGGGGCTGGAGAGGGCTCTCACAGCAGCTGCCCTTTCAAGGACAACCTCTGCCAGAGCTATGGCTGACCCAAGGCCATACTAGCAGGTGCAAGTGGAGGAGTGGGGAATCAAACCCGGTTCTTCCAGATAAGAGTCCGCACACTTAACCACTACACCAAACTGGCTCTCCACACTATCATAGATTGATGATATGGCCTTATTTGTAATACTGTGTACAGTTCTGGTTACCATATCTCAAAAAGGACATTGTGAAGCTGGAAAAAGTACAGAAGAGGGCAACCAAGGGTTGGATAACCTTTCCTGTAAGGAAAAGCTGAAGAGTCTGGAACTCTTCAGTTTAGAAAAAGGATGACCAAGGGAGGACATGATAGAGGTTTATAAAATTATGCATAGAGTGGAGAGAGTGGACAAATAAAACCTTTTTCTCCCTCTCTCAAAATACTAGAACTTGAGGGCATCCATTGAAGCTGATGGGCCATAGGTTCAGGACAGACAAAAAGAAATATTATTGTACACCAAGAGTGTTTAAAATGTGGAATTTGCTGCCAGAGGATGTAGTGATGGCCACAAGAATAAACAGCTTTAAAAGGGGATTAGGTAGATTCATGGAGAGCCAGTTTGGTGTAGTGGTTAAGTGTGCGGACTCTTATCTGGAAGAACCGTGTTTGATTCCCCACTCCTCCACTTGCACCTGCTAGCATGGCCTTGGGTCAGCCATAGCTCTGGCAGAGGTTGTCCTTGAAAGGGCAGCTGCTGTGAGAGCCCTCTCCAGCCCCACTCACCTCACAGGGTGTCTGTTGTGGGGCAGGAAGGTAAAGGAGATTGTGAGCCGCTCTGAGACTCTTTGGAGTGGAGGGCGGGATATAAATCCAATATCTTCTTCTTCTTCTAAATCTATCAGTGGCTACTAGCCATGGTGACTGAGGGGAACCTCCACAGACTCTGAATCCCAGAGCCAGGAGTGAACATTAGGGGTAGGCCTTAGCTTCTATGCTGTAGTGTTGGCTGTCCAGAGGAAGTGATTGGCCACTGTGTGAGACAGGATGCTGAACTATTGGTCTGATCCAGCAGGGCTCTTCTTATGTTCTTAGGAATAACACACTGGCATTTGCCTCTAATCAACCAGAATTGTTCAGCAGCATAATAGGAAGGATAGTGATGGGTCTTCAGAGAATTTTATATCTCTTGCTTATGCCGCTTTCCAAAGAATTCTATTCTCCATGTTCCAAGACCTGTCACCTTCACTCCCAGTGCTTCATTTTTAAATAACTTGGTTTTAATTATAACAATATGTATTGCATTTGTATTTCATTTTGTAATGTGTATTGCATTTTATTGTTTTTTATTAAAGTCTTTTGTAAGAGGTCCTGGGAACCCATGTGGTTGAAGGACAGGGCTGGAAAATTGAAAACCAATCTGTCAAATCAACTGAGATGAACATAAGAGAAGCCATGTTGGATCAGGCCAATGGCCCATCCAGTCCAACACTCTTTGTCACACCGTGGCCCCCAAAAATTATATACACACACACACACACACACACTGGGGCTAATAGCCACTGATGGACGTCTGCTCCATATTTTTATCTAACCCCCTCTTGAAGGTGGCCATGCTTGTGGCCGCCACCACCTCCTGTGGCAGTGAATTCCACATGTTAATCACCCTTTGGGTGAAGAAGTACTTCCTTTTATCCGTTTTAACCTGTCTGCTCAGCAATTTCATCGAATGCCCACGAGTCCTTGTATTGTGAGAAAGGGAGAAAAGTACTTCTTCCTCTACTTTCTCCATCCCATGCATTATCTTGTAAACCTCTATCATGTCACCCCGCAGTTGACGTTTCTCCAAGCTAAAGAGTCCCAAGCATTTCAACCTTTCTTCATAGGGAAAGTGTTCCAGCCCTTTAATCATTCTAGTTGCCCTTTTCTGGACTTTCTCCAATGCTATAATATCCTTTTTGAGGTGCGGTGACCAGAACTGCACACAGTACTCCAAATGAGACCACACCATCGATTTATACAGGGGCATTATGATACTGGCTGATTTGTTTTCAATTCCCTTCCTAATAATTCCCAGCATGGCGTTGGCCTTTTTTATTGCAAACACACACTGTCTTGACATTTTCAGTGAGTTATCTACCACGACCCCAAGATCTCTCTCTTGATCAGTCTCTGCCATCAACTTGTATTTGTAGCTGGGATTCTTCCCCCCAATGTGCATTACTTTGCACTTGGCCGCATTGAACCACATATGCCATGTTGACGCCCACTCACCCAGCCTCAACAGATCCCTTTGGAGTTCCTCACAACCCTCTCTGGTTCTCACCACCCTGAACAATTTAGTGTCATCTGCAAACTTGGCCACTTCACTGTTCACTCCCAACTCTAAATCATTTATGAACAAGTTAAAGAGCATGGGACTCAGTACCGAGCCCTGCGGCACCCCACTGCTTACCATCCTCCACTGCAAAGACTGCCCATTTATACTCACTCTCTGCTTCCTATTACTCAGCCAGTTTTTGATCCACAAGAAGACCTGTCCATTTACTCCATGACTCTCAAGCTTTCTAAGGAGCCTTTGATGAGGAACTTTATCAAAAGCTTTCTGGAAGTCAAGGTATACAACATCTATTGGGTCTCCTTTGTCCACATGTTTGTTCACCCCCTCAAAGAAATGTAACAGGTTAGTGAGGCAAGATCTTCCCTTACAGAACCCATGCTGAGTCTTCCTCAATAACTGTGGGAAGAGAGTAGGGTTTCAAAAACTGTTGAGTACTGACTTCATTGGGGCAAACCACTTTTTATGTTTCTCTGAGCTACTTGGAGGAAAGATGAGATAGGAATGGGACGAATACTGTACTGTATGCAACTGAGTGCAATGGACTAGGTGTAAAACACTCTTAAGTGTCTCTGGTAGGTCTTATCAGGCTGCGTTGAGGACGAGCACAGTGCTGGAGACAACAAAGGGAGGTCAGATCCAATAATGGGAACAGAATCATATTTCTTCAGAAAAGGAAGTGTGGGTTACCTGGAAGCTTTTATAGGGCAAGAGGTACCCTCTAATTGGTCCTAGGAGCTGCCTTGTTGAGAGGTGGTGCAGAAGCTAGATCCTTTCCTGCTACGCTTCACATTCCTAGTTCAAATTATACAGGTAGTCTCCTAACAACCAATGGCTGCTTTTTTTCAGTTGTCCCACCTTGAACTTCTTCAAGTACTTATTTCCATCATAACGCAACATAGTATTTGGAAGGAACTCAGCAGAGGTTGGATGATAGCTCTACAGTCTGGCTAGGCTGTCGCAAGGCATAATATTTATCCTGCTTTAGAACAGAGCAGCAGGGATAATCAAATGTGTCCCTGCCAACTCTACGCATCCTTCTTCTTTCTCAAAACTCAAATATGCATTTACAGTTAACGTGTTTGCCTCATTTGCTAGAATACATAGTGTTATCTGTTATTATGAGCAAAACGGTAGAAGGCAGGTAGGAATCTCAGAGCCCAGGGAAGGGAGGGTCTTTTTTTGGCAGAAGACTGCAGGCTGTTTTTTATGAACTGCATACGGTTTCTCTCTTAGTAAATGTAGTAATAAAGGTTCATTGATTAAAAGAAATTGGCTCTATTGCTCATAATAGCATCTCATTGATTGAAAAGCATTGCCTGTAATGGTTTCCCTCCAAAGCAGCATCTGTTATGTATTAACCTTTCAGCCTTCAGAATCATGGGATATGAATTTCTTGCTCAAACTACTGGTCAGATGACCCATCCATGACATTTAATAAATTGCACATCCAGCTCATAGATTCAGGGTTTCATAAAAACAGGGAGAAAGCACATTAGGAAAACAGCACATTTTTCATGATGTCTGATACAGCTGAATCCTTTATGTTAAAAAAAAAAAAATTGGTTAAGCCAGGGATGGAAGTCTCTTTCATTAAAGTTACCTAGTAAAAACACAGGTTAATGCAATTACCTCTTGTGACAAAGTGTCGTGTAATGAGTTAATTGACCGGGAATGATAAGCTTCTTGCTATATCTATGACTGGGACTCCAAGAGAATCATTGCAAAAAAAAACCCCATCAGATTTAATGTTTGCTCAGATTGCATCATGGACTCTCTCTCCAAATATTCATATAGTACCCATTTCTATGACAATTCATTAGAGGCAAGTTGATCAGCTTTAAACCTCAAGAGCACGTCATTATTTGTGGGCTTTACACCCAATTAAAGAAAGTTATTTTATTTATCACACTTATTTTAATCAATCTATTACATCTTTCTATCTTCTTCTTCTTCTTCTTCTTCTTCTTCTTCTTCTTCTTCTTCTTCTTCTTCTTCTTCTTCTTCTTCTTCTTCTTCTTCTTCTTCTTCTTCACGATTGACTCCCATACTGTGCTTAAAATATTATTGGGGGGTTTATGGCCTATGTGGCCTAGGACCTGCCTACCTCAGGGACCGTCTTTCCCCATATGTTCCCCAGAGAGTGCTGAGATCGAGTTCTCAAAACCTGCTTGCAATCCCTGGGCCAAAGGAGGCCCAACTTAAGTCGACCAGAGACAGGGCCTTTTCAATCACAGCCTCTTGCTGGTGGAACCAGCTACCGGAAGAGGTGAGGGCCCTGTGGGACCTTGGGCAGATCTGCAGGGCCTGTAAGACAGTCCTCTTCCGGTTGGCATACAACTGATCGGTACTTGAAAATTTCAAATAGAAGGCTGTAGTATGGTACTTTGGTAAATGGCTTTGTTGTACTGTTTTACTGTTTTTACTGGTTTATTGTTTAAATGTTGTAAATTGGTGTATTTTAAAACTTAATCCTATGTTAGAACTTTTGTGTTGTGAGCCACCCTGAGCCGCTTTGGTGGGAAGGGCGGGATATAAACTAAATAAAATGAAAATGAAAAATGAAATAAACAGCAAACAACAATGGTGAAGAGACAACATTTCTAAGGAAGAGTCTCTCCTTTGTCTGAAGACGATAGGTTCAGTTCCACAGATCTGTTCTATTGGTAAAGATGGTTTTTCTCTGGAGGAAAGAGCCTTCCTTCTGCCAAAGGAGAGTGGAATGCATCCGTAGGATTCAACCCAATATCTGCAGTACACGTCATGATAAAGGAGGTATTTTCTATTATATGAAAGTCAAAGAACAATCCTTTTTCTCAAATGAAGCCTCCCACTTTTTCTCTGGTGGACAAAGGCTTTCTTCTGCCACAGGGAAGTAGACCAGAAATGGATCTGTGGGATTCAACCCCATATCTGCAGTATGTCTGATCTCTACTGTATGAAAGTCAAGGAACAATTCCTTTTCTAACATAATGCCTTCCACTGGTAATTTGTTTTTTTTTTACAGAATGCCACCTGATTCAGTGGGAGTGCTTTTTAGATGATAACAAGAATTTTATTCAATTAATCTGATTCATCAACCAAATAGTCTTTTTGATGTTGTTGTTGAATATGTTTCCAGATATTTTTGAGAGAGGAGTATTATGAGAACTAGAGTGCACTTGTTATCCCATGAATAGTAAGGATGCCATGGACTCACAGCTAACATGTCTAGTAAACTATTTTCCATAGTTGCAATGATTCATGAGCTAAATCAAAAAGCTTCTTCCCTTCCTGTCTTCTAACTCTGCCAAATAGCTTCAGGATTACACAGCAGCTGTGGTTGGGGAGTTTTCTTTTCTTCTACCTCAAGGTGGCTTTTGCTTCCATGCAACCTGGAAATCGATTCTCTCCCAGGGTTCTGGTAATTAAATGATGGATTTGGGGAACTCCCATAAGGCTACGCAAAACTGCACATGCTCAGAATAATCTCAAAAACATGGAAACAGAGAAAACAAAACAGTAAAACTTTTTTAAAAAATAAAACCACATTATTTATTTGTAATCATTGGTATGGTAGCTTCTCTATCCAGCTATACCCAGATTCCAAAGGAGCCAGTGGATATCACATTACCTAGGAAAAACAAGCCAGTTGGAAGGAGGCTGTGGCACTACGTTTGCCTTGATAACAACTTCTTAGCTGGTGTTTTTGTTTTGTAATGTCTCTGAACTCTTTATGGAAAAAGAAGGAGGAGGAGCTGAATTTATACCCTGTCCTTCACTTGAAGTCTCAGAGCGACTTACAAACCCCTTCCCTTCCTCTCCCCACCACAGACACCCTGTGAGGTAGGTGGGGCTGAGAGAGCTCTGAGGGAACTGCTCTTAAAAAACAGCTCTGAGAGAACTGTGACTGGTCCAAGATAGGAGGGTATCAGCCCCTGGTATCACCTACTTAATGAAGAAGAAGAAGAATTGCAGATTTAGACCCCGCCCTTCTCTCTGAATCAGAGACTCAGAGTGACTTACAATCTCCTATATCTTCTCCCCCCACAGCAGACACTCTGTGAGGTGGGTGGGGCTGAGAGGGCTCTCACAGCAGCTGCCCTTTCAAGGACAACCTCTGCCAGAGCTATGGCTAATCCAAGGCCATTCCAGCAGGTGCAAGTGGAGGAGTGGGGAATCAAACCCGGTTCTCCCAGATAAGAGTCCATGCACTTAACCACTACACCAATGTCGCAGGAGATGGGAAAGGCCTCTACTTAAGACTCTGGAGATCTGCTGCACGTTAGCATAGATAATACTGCCCTTGATAGAAAAACAGGCTGACTCATTATAACACAATATAAAACAGGGAAATTGCTACAAAAAAAATGCTGCAAAGCCACACAAAACCAAGCAAAGTCAATGCAATTACCCAAACAATAGGAACATTTTCAAAGGAAGCCCTGAACTCAAACACACAGGGGGACAGGTATACAGAAGGAACTTCACAAATGAGACAGCCTGGTTGCAATTGGCTTGCCTCTTGTAGCCGCTCATGTTACCTTTGAAGATGGGGGCAGTCAAGGCCTTTGAAGATCAGTTAGGTTGTTGGGTTTTGGCAATTTCACTTTCTGAAGTCATGAGATAATTAATTGTTTGTTTATGCATGCTGATATCTTAGCTTGGTTAGAGACAGACTAACACGGCTACTCATCTCGATCTATTCCTGCAAGCAACAGTGACAAGAACTGCTTGTTGCATGCTCAGGACAGAGCTCTGCTCAAATGGACTTTTGCGAAATTCTTTCTAGAAAGCAACTGTGATATTCAGCCATTCAGTTTATTATGACAGAACTTTGATGTATGGAAGTACCACGTCTGAACAGGAGATCTGGACAAGCAATAAGGGGAAGGTGCTATGTTTATACCTTCCTTGTGAGCACCTAGAAGCTTCCGATTGGATGCTGGTGGGACCAGAATGCTGGCTTAGAAGAACCTTGATATGATTCACTAAGGCCATTATCATGTTCTTATACTCCCTCAGAACTTGAACATTCAACTGGTATGTGGGTGTGTGGCACAGTTATAGAAATTTATGCAAAACACATATCCAGAAACTAAGAAAGCAACCTAGGCTTTTTCCAGTCCCCCTTTTTGGCAGACCTTTCAAAGAACAGCAATTTAAAAACAGACACAACCCCTGAAGAAATGCCGTTATTTATGGAATTCTATATTTCCTCTGATCACTACACCAGGAGCAATCAAAATTTCACTGCTGGAGGGATTAGGATCAATTCCTGTCCACGGGGAGATAGCTAGATCGTCTTTAGGCACACCACCAATTTTGAAGGCTTCCCCAAGAGAGAGGATGTTGTCATGACCGTAGGGTGACCATGTGGTCTTATTGTTTTCCTTTGCTGCCTGTGACATGAAATAATAACTTTGAGTCTGGAGATCCCAGGAGAGTCCAGTGATCTGAGGAACAGGCAAAACAGAAATGACTTTAGTAATACACTTTCCCCACCTTTTGAATAAGCAGGACTAGGCTGAAAGAGAGCACACACGGTATGTTCCCCCCTCAAAGACAAGTGTTTATTATCAAGGGAAAGTCCTGAGAGAATTCTAGGTTATGAAAGTTCTGTCCCTATGTTATTAGAGCTTCCAAGTAGAGTTGACACTTTCATTACACCTCTCTGGTTCAAACCCCAGAATGGAAAGCCAAGTTCATAGTTTGGAGAATATGCAGGAGATTCCTTTGTCTTATTGCTTCCCCTTGGTGAGCCTGAGCCAGTCTTGGGAAGAGAAATGCTGACTAACAGCCAATGGTCAGGAAGACGTGGGCTCCGCTCGTGGTCCTTTACATTTTAAAAGGGAAAAGACCAAAGTGGCCCCAGACTTACCACATGAGCATTGCCTCTGCTAGAGGGTTCTCCCCACTGCTGGCATCAGAGGCAGCAGAGCCCACCCCACAGCCTGAAAATGTGGGTGGGAATGGGATGGCAATCTTCTGGACTCCCATGAGGCTTGGTTGATGCAATGCCTGGTGGGTAAGGATTTTTTAACATTACTACATTCTCTGCACTCCAAGTCCTCCTTCCTTCCTTCCTTCCTTCCTTCCTTCCTTCCTTCCTTCCTTCCTTCCTTCCTTCCTTCCTTCCTTCCTTCCTTCCTTCCTTCCTTCCTTCCTTCCTTCCTTCCTTCCCAAGTATCTATCTCTTTCTGAAGAATGCCAGAATGGTGCAACGGTACAGAGCAGCAAAGTCTCATCTGGGGAACTGGGTTTGATTGCCCACTCCTCCACATGAAGCCTACAGGGTGACCTTGGGCCAGTCACAGTTCTCTCGAAACTCTCTCAGTCCCACCTGACTCACAAGGTGCCTGTTGCGAAGAGAGGAAGGGAAGGCAATTGTGAGCCACATTGAGATAGAATTTTAAAGGCCTCACCTAGGGATCCCCCGGAATTAGAACTCATCTCCAGAGATCAAGTCTCCTGGAGAAAATGGATGCTTTGGTGGGAAGACTCTTTGGCATTGTACCTAGCTGGGGTTCCTGTCCTCCCTAGGCTCCATCCCCAAATCTCCAGGAATTTCCTAGCTTGGATTTGACAGCCCTCCCCTCCCCATCCCCTGTTGGTAGCAGCAACCGGGGGGGGGGGGGGAGCTGGCAACTCTAAAAGGAAGTCATGTTAAGAAAGCAACTGAACCAAAGTTGGATTCCAATCACCATGACCAATTTCCCACTCAGTTTATGCTGCTCTCACGTTCCTCTTCTCAGCAGGGCTTCCTTTCAGTTTCACACTATCTGCCCCGGGGCTGCAGCTAGTGTTGGCTTTTTCACACAGCAAACAGAAACCTCTAAAAACCAGTTTCTGTTTACTGTGCGAAAACGCTGACGCTAGCTGCAGCCCTGGGGCAGATAGTGTGAGATCGGAAGGAAGCCCCGCTGAGAAGAGGAACGCGAGAGTGGCGTAAGCTGAGTGGGAAACCGGTCCAAGTCTCTAGCATGAACTAACTTTTCTTTTATTTCTTTCCTGGTTGGCAGCCTCTGTTGAAGCAGCTGTGATCTGGGCCGGCAGTACTGCGGCAGTCTTTCTATCAATCGTTCTGTATCCCCATTCAGAATGCTTCTGTGCATGCTGTGATCCCAAACAATAGCAAAAAGTCTTTTGGTTTTTTTTTTTTTTTTAAATTTATCTCTGAACATTCAGATAAGGAGCAATCAGGCTCCTGATAGCTATTCAGTGAAACTGGTCACCTGAATGATAAAATCCACCTTAAAGCTTGATTAGGAAAATTAGAATGAGAAGGGAAACTCTTTCAGTTCATTCCCGAATATATAGAAAAGAGGGGAAGTGTTGCTTTAACATGGTCATTGTTGTCATGGGGAAGAAGAACAGACTGGCATTCTGGTATGGTTTGTGGGCTGCCTTGGAATGATGGGGGAAAGTCATTCTCCTAGGGTTGGCAGTACAGGGAAGAGTCAGGGTTGCCAATCCCTAGGTGGATAAAAAAAAACAAAAGCCCATGCTACTGTGAAGTCCAGCCTCAAAATGTCAATAAATCACTAAATTAATCAATAGTCAAAAAGTCTTGTATATTAAATATCCAAACAGCATGAATTCTTGTAGAGTATGGTCACTCTCTGAGTAAAGTTGATGGCGTTCTTACCCAGTGCTTAAAAATTTTCAGTGCGGAGCTTGAAGAAGCCACATGCGAAACAAGAAAATAGTACAAACCTGTTGCTTATGGACTGCTGGCTGTATGGCCTTATGAACTGTTGGCTGCACAGTTTTAAGATTACTGAACGTGTTGAACTATTGTCAGTTTCACCGGAACTTTCCCAAAGGAGCTACAACTTCTACTGACGGAAGACGACGGGATTGACATTCTGGTGTAACCGTTCCTTATACTCTACAAGAATTCATATTGTTTGGATATTTAATATACAAGACTTTTTTTTGACTATTGATTAATTTAGTGATTTATTGAGGCTGGACTTTTGAGGCTGGACTTCACAATAGCATGGGCTTTTGGGGGGTTTTTTAATCCTTTTTGCCATGATTGTCTTTTTTGATTATACAATCCCCAAGTGGAGGCAGGGGATCCGCCGGTTTGGAGGCCCTCTCCCTGCTTCAGAGTCATCAGAAAGTGGGGGTGGGGGGAGGAAATATCTACTGGGGACTCCATTATTCCCTATGGAGACCCATTCCCATAGGGAATAATAGAAAATTGATCCATGGGTATCTGGGGGTCTAGGGGGGCATTTTTTGAGGTAAATGCACCAAATTTGCAACATAGAATCCAATGCCACTCCCCAAAAGACCCTCCAAGGTTCAAAAAGAATGGACCAGGGGGTCCAGTTCTATGAGCCCCCAAAGAATGTGCTCCTATCCTTCATTATTTCCAATGGAGGGAAGGCATTTGAAAGGTGTGCAGTTCCTTTAAATGTGATGGCCAGAACACCTTTTGAAGTTTAAATATGCTTATCACAATCTTGCTCCTGGCTCCACACCCAAAGTCCCCAGGTATTTCTTGAATTGGACTTGGCAACCCTAGGAAGAGTACTGGTTCTGGTAAGTCCAGATCTTTCTTTAAGCTTTAACGCAGCAGCTGCTTGTATTGGGTCTCAACAAACCATGTGGCTGCATGTGGTTGTAAAGTTACACCGAGCTACTGTTTCTAGTTGAAACTAAAGAATAACTGCTTTATTACAGAAACACATGCCTGATAGTGCAGATTAAGAGAAACAGGCATATCTTAAACTATATAACTGGAGGTTGGTAGCCTTGCAAATGACTTCATGCAATGAATGTTTACCCAGAATGAGGGCTTACTGAGTTGGAGGGGCATATTTTCAGCATGTGGGCTTGCTGCCTTAGGTTGCTGTTGCAGCAAAGCATGATTGGTTGCAAGAAATCCTCCCTCCCATTTTTGTGCCAATCTATCAATTTCCTCCTCCATTGTGACTCATCCTATTCTATGCCACTTTGCTGGGTTTTGAGATGATCCCCTGGAGTAGCACTGCTAGGATTGATTTCCATTGGATACAAGAGCTGGGAGGTTGTATAAGATTTCTTCTATTTACTTACAGGGTTTGTAGAATATGTGTTTTGCTTCACTTACAGATCAGCTAGTGTGGAGCAAAGAGTCATATCTAGCAGATATTTATTTAGTATACTAGCAGTAAAGCCTGTTGTAGGAAGAAATACAACGGGCCCTAGAAAAATATTGGGGGGAGGTGATGAATGTGTAGGAGGCAGAAAGGAAGAAAGATCGACAAACAAAATGAAAGAAAAAGAAAGAGATAGATAGATAAAGAATTAGAGAAATAATGGTAGGAAAAACATAGGGAGAAAGAAGTGCGAGAAAGAAAAATGAAAGGAAGGAAGGTGGACAGAATCAAAGAAAAAGAGAAAGAAAGAAAAAAAGAAATGAAGGGAGAGGTAAAAAAAGAGGGGGAGAAAGGAGTGAGAGAAAAAAATAAGGAAGATAGAATGAAACAAAAAGACAGAAAGAATGAGAGGAAGCAAAGATGAGATGAGGACCCCTCACAGTTTTTGCTTAATTTCCCAAAACTTTTGATCATGCTGAATACCTTTTAGGATTGCCTTTCTCATTCCTGCTGCTAACCAAATGCAATAGAAGGAAAGAAGAGCTATGAAAAAGTTGGAGAGAAAGGAGTGAAAGAAAGGAAAATGAAAGGAAGGAAGGAAGACAGGGAGACAGAAAAATGGCAGGAAGACAAGCAGGCAGGCAGGAAGGTAGGCAGTCATTAAAAACCTCCCTTCTACCCTCTTCCACTTGCAGGCGGGGGGGGGGGGGAGTGAAAGGAAGCATTCCAATGGCTCCCCATCTCTTAAAGCAAACAGCTGACAGGCAGACCTGCTCTGCTGGTGACTGTAAGTGGCAGGGAGCCATTGCAAGCCTCCCTTTTGCCCCCTCTCGCTTGCAGGCAATGGGAAAGAGAAAGGGAGCCCATTCCATCTCATGGAGCCATAGGACAGAGTGAACTCCATTGTATCATATAGGCCCATAGGACAGAATGGACTGCATTGTATCCAGGGCTTGAATTCAGCAGGAGCTAAACCTCCAGCCAGGGTCTGCATTCGGTGAGGAGTTCTCTCCCTGCTGCACACAGATACTGGGGCATATGCAAATGAGATATGCTACTGAGCTCCTGCACCTATTTTCCTACAAAATGACCCCTGATTGTATCCTATGAGCCCATAGGACAGAATGAAGTCCATTCCATTTTATGGGCCCATAGTAGAGTTGCCAAGTCCCCTGCAGCCTCCGGCAAGTGATGCCATCACACCAGCGATGTCACACACTGGCTGCTCTAGGAGCTTCTGGGAAAACTTCCCGGAGGCTCTAGCAATTTGGAAGGGAAACTAAAATATGGACGCAATAAAATGTGGACACTATGGCATTATATCCCACAAGGACTTCCAGATCTGGGTGGAGAAATACCAGGAGATTTTGGGGGTGGAGCCTGAGGATGGTGGCATTTGGAGTGGGGAGAGACCTCAGCAGGGTTCAATGCCATGGAGTCCACCCTCCAAAGCAGCCATTTTCTCCAGAGGAATTGATCTCTGTTTTCTGGAGATCAATTGAAGTAGCAGGAGATCTCCAGGCCCCAGCTGGAAGTTCTTCCCCTGCCCAAAGTCCACTCTCCACAGGCTCCACTCCAAAAATCTCCAGGTATTTTCCAGCCACAGCTGGCAACTGTTTAGCTGGAGTACAGCTGGAAATAACATCTGGAGGCCACCAGATGTTATTTTCAAAGTGGGTGTGGTGGTGGATTTCAGCAGAGGTAGTCACAAGACCCCTTTGCTAGAAATTTGCGGCTTCTTTACAGACAACTTTGAGATCTCAGTATTGTAACTGGACTGGATTTTGAGGGAGCATCACACACATTCTAGAACAGGGGTGGCCAAACTGCAGCTCAGGAGCCACATGTGGCTTTTTCACATGTGTTGTGAAGCTCTTGAAGCCCCCACCACCTCACTGACCGGCAGATAATGCATTTAAGCTAAAAGTTGCTTTCTTCCCACATCTCCTGCCCCTCTATTTAATTTCTTTCCATTTGTCTTTCTTTCCTTGTGGTTCTCAAACATCTGGCATTCACATCTTGTGGCTCTCAACCATCTGTTGCTTATCCTATGTGGCTCTTACATTAAGCAAGTTTGGCTGCCCCCGTTCTAGAATGTTGTCGAGGACTGCATTGCCAGATTGTATGGGAAGTGTCTCCTTTTCATTCTTTTAAATGCCATTTTCCCCCTAATATGTAGACTTTATGGTTCAGAAAGGCTCTCTGATCTGTAGGTGTCTTACTACTTAAACATCGCTTGGGGAGGCAGTTAATATGGAGGGGTGAATACAAAATTGAACAAATTATTTATCAGTTTATTATTAATAAAATAAACAGAGAATGGTATAGATTTCATAAAGACTTCCAGGGTTAATAAATCTTTTCTGTTCCCTAACCTGGCTATGCCACTATGCCCCCCCCTTCCACCGCTATTGATGCAGAATGTAAAATTAATTGGAAATTTGGTGGACATAAATTACAATCTGTCCCCACATCTTTAGGATTTTTATTTACAGTTCTTGCTGGATGAGCATGTATCATAAAATGACTAGATTTTTTAAAAGCACTAATAACATTTATCAGAGTTATGAGAGCAAAATTGGAGGTCAGATTATTAAGCACTGTATATCATGCAGGGTTCTATTTCCTTCTGTAGTATCTGAGAATGTTTTAACCCTCATGTCAGAAATCTCATAATACTGAAAACTTCAAGGCTGTCCAAGAATAGGTTGCACAATACCTGAAATGGTTTTTTACAATGCAGCTCTACGTTCACTCTGACCTGGAAAGTCTGGGCTAGCGTGATCTTGTCAGATCTCGGAAGCTAAGCAGGGTCAGTCCTGGCTAGCATTTGGATGGGAGACCACCAAGGAACACCAGGTTTTCTACACAGAGGCAGGCAATGGCAATTCACCTCTGAACATCTCTTGCCTTGAAAACCCTCTGGGGTGCTGTAAATCAGCTGGGACTTGAGGGCACTTTCCTGCCACCAATCCTAAGCAATCCTAAACCTGCGTCCCATCCCAAGGATGGCAAGTGGGAGGGCCAAGTGGCAACACTCGCCTCCGTCCCTGGTGATGTGCAATGCCAGGTCCATAAATAATAAAACCTCAGTCCTGCAAGAATTTTTCATCAGGCAGGACATGGACCTGGCTTGTGTGACGGAGACCTGGGTGCGGGAGGGGGAGACAGTTGCTCTCTCCCAAGTGGCCCTGCCTGGTTTCTCCGTCCTTCACCAGGCCCGGACCAGTGGGCGGGGGGGAGGGGTGGCTTTTTTCATACGGGAGGATTGCTCCTTCAGGATACTTCCGCCGCCAGAGATCAAGGGCGTGGAGTGTGTGGGCCTGATGTGGGACGTTGGGGAGAGTTTGGCAATCTGGCTGGTGTACCGTCCGCCTAACGCACCGGCCAGTGCCCTGCCGTCCCTGATGGAGGCTGTAGCAGGCTGGGCATTGGAGCACCCTCGACTTATAGTCCTGGGTGACTTCAATGTCCATGCTGAGGACGCAGCTTCCACTCGTGCGACGGACCTGGTGCTTTCCATGGCAGCACTAGGACTTTCCCAATATGTAACAGCGCCCACGCATCAGGCTGGACACACACTAGACCTGATCTTTGTGGCGGGAGTAGTAGTAGATCAGATATCTGCCGAGGCAGTGCCATGGTCTGACCACCAGGCCCTGAAGGCTCGTGTGGACATGCCACCCCTGTCCCGTTTAGGTGGTGAGCAGATTTGGGCTCGCCCGCATAGTCAGATGGACCCGTTGCGGCTTTAAGTGGCTATACAGGATCCTTGGCCCACCGGCGACTCGTTGGATGAGCTAGTGGAGACCTGGAATAACCAGCTCTCTGAGGCCATCGACGAAATCGCTCCCCGACGTTCTCTTCATCCTCGATCACGATCCGCTGCGATCAATGAAGCGACAATTAAGACGACTAGAGAGACAATGGCGCTATGCTCGTGACGAAGCTACGAGAACATCGTATAGGTCATTTATGAGGACCTATGAGATGGCTATTCAGATTGCAAAGAAGGATTACTTTGCATCCAGAATCGCATCTGCGACCTCGCGCCCAGCACAATTGTTTAGTATAATTCGGTCATTAACAGAATTGCCGCAGGGCAAACAAAATAATAGAGAATTGGAAATAGGCTGTGAGGCTTTTGCGAGCTTTTTCGCAGATAAGGTCTCGTCGCTCCGACACGACCTACCCGCTATAATTAATACAGTAGATGAACTTGGGGCATCGAGCACGTCTTCTGGTTCAATTCTGGACTCCTTCGGCCCACTCAGTCTGGAGGAAGTCGACAGGATCCTTGCAGCTGTGCGCCCTATGACCTGTAGGTTAGATCCGTGCCTGTCTTGGCTTATAAAGGCTAGCCAAATGTGGCTGCGTGAACCACTACAGGACATTATCAACAGGTCCCTGATTGAAGGGATCTTTCCCACACCTCTTAAAGAGGCAGTGGTCCGTCCCCTCTTAAAAAAACCATCAGCAGACCCGGCCGTATTGGCGAACTATCGGCCGGTGTCAAACCTTCCCTTTCTGGGCAAGGTCATAGAGCGGGCGGTAGCGATTCAGCTGCAAGGATTCCTGGAGGACACTTCCGCACTGGATCCATTCCATTCCAGTCCAGCTTCTGGCCAGGTCACGGGACGGAGACAGTTCTGGTCGCCCTCATAGATGACCTTATGCGACATCTGGACCATGGCGGTTCCGCAGTGCTGTTGTTATTAGATCTGTCAGCCGCTTTTGACACGGTTGACCATCAGCTACTGACTAGCCGCCTTGCCGATGTGGGGATTCAGGGATTGGCCTTACAGTGGCTGACCTCCTTTCTCCAAGATCGGGGACAAAGGGTGGTGATAGGGGAGGAAGCATCCCAGAGGCACTCTCTTAGCTGTGGGGTGCCGCAGGGAGCGGTCCTATCCCCGATGCTATTTAATATCTATATGCGCCCCCTTGCCCAGATTGTCAGGAGGTACGGACTGGGTTGCCATCAATATGCGGATGACACCCAGCTCTATCTATTGATGGGTGGCCAGTCTGACTGTACCCTGGAAAATCTAGACCTGGCGTTACAAGCCGTGGCCTCTTGGCTCAGACTGAGTCGGCTAAAATTGAATCCGACGAAGACGGAGATTCTCTACCTGGGTCGGGGCAGTCCGGGGAGAGAGATCCAGCTGCCGGCCCTTGACGGGGTACCATTGATAACGGTCCCTAAGGTCAAGAGCTTAGGCGTGCTCCCTTACAATGGAGGCTCAGGTGGCAGCCACTGTTAGATCTGCCTTTTTTCATCTTCGGCAAGCACGGCAGCTGGCCCCTTACTTGGAGCACAACGACTTAGCGATGGTAATCCATGCTACGGTCACCTCAAGAATAGATTACTGTAATGCTCTCTACATGGGGCTACCGTTGACGCTAACCCGGAGACTACAGCTAGTGCAGAACGCTGTGGCACGGCTGCTAATGGGGCTGCCGCGACGGGAGCACATTCAGCCAATGCTGAGAGAACTGCACTGGTTGCCTGTTGTATTCCGAGTTCGCTTCAAGGTGTTGGTATTAACCTTTAAAGCCCTCTATGGTCAGGGACCTGCCTATCTACGGGACCGCCTTTCCCCATATATCCCCCAGAGAGCACTGCGATCAGGGACAAAAAATCTGTTGTCCGCCCCTGGCCCAAGAGAAGCTAGGCTATGTGTAACAAGATCCAGGGCTTTTTCGGTGGCAGCGCCAGAACTTTGGAACACCCTCCCAGAAGCTATAAGGGCCCTGCGGGATTTATCTGCATTCCACAGGGCCTGTAAGACCGAACTGTTTAAACAGGCTTTTGTGGTCTAATTGAAAAAGGGCTGCCACCGGACACCGGTGGGTCTGATCATAGTTAAGAAGTCAATACCGCCTATACTGGATTGAAATAGCGCTATAGAATGGTTTTAAAGTTGAGATGTAAATTATGGTTTTATATGTTTTATTGGATTAATTGTTTTATAATGTTGTAAGCCGCCCTGAGTCTGCTTGCAGAGAGGGCGGGATATAAATGAAAAGTAATAAATAAATAATAAATAAATAAATAAATAGAGGAGTTTGGATTGAAATGTTATTCATTGATTTAGATACTTATATCTTGCTTTTCCAAGGACACCAAACAGCTGACAATGTTGCTTTCCCTTCCTCCATTTTATCAACAATTCAGGTCCCCTGTGGCCACTGGGAGGGAATGGGGAGATCGTGTTGCCAGATTCATGTTGGAAAACTGGAGATTTGGAGATGGAACCTGGGGAGGATAGGGATCTCAGTGGAGTACCATGCCATAGAGTCCACCCTCCAAAGCAGCCATTTTCTCCAGGGGAACTGATCTCTGCAGTCTGTAGAGGAGCTGTAATTCCGGGGAATCTCCAGGTTCCATTTGGAGGCTGGCATCCCTATATAAAACTGTGACTAAGGTTAAGCTAATATAGAGTGACTGGCTCAAGGTCTATGCCTGCAGGATTTGAACCTACATCACCCAAATCCACTACATCACACTGGCTCTCAATCTCAGAACTTACATAATGAAAGAGCAGGATCCTTCCCTGGTCATCTACTAATTTTTTTTGGGGGGGGGGGGGGCGGTTGGTCTCATATCTCATGGCAGCCATTTTGTGATTGGTCCTGCCCCTTTTGGAAGCCATTTTGTGGCAGGATTGACTACTTGTTCTCAGTCCAAAATTATCCACAAGGGAAACAAGGTTGGGAGTCCTGGTGGCATATTTATCCTCCTCATCATTGCTGCTTAAAAATGAGATGAAAAGCACGACTGATATGAATCCTCTGGCAGTAAAGCTGAAGACAAATCTAATGAATCTAAGAGCTGAAGTCAAATCTAACAAATCTAAGAGCCAGTTTGGTGTAGTGGTTAAGTGTGCAGACTCTTATCTGGGAGAACTGGGTTTGATTCCCCATTTCTCCACTTGCACCTGCTGGCATGGCCTTGGGTCAGCCATAGCTCTGGCAGAGGTTGTCCTTGAAAGGGCAGCTGTTGTGAGACCCTCTCAGCTCCACCCACCTCACAGGGTATCTGTTGTGGGGGAAGAAGATAAAGGAGGTGAGCCACTCTGAGACTCTGAGATTTAAAGTGGAGGGCAGGATAAAAATACAATATCATCTTCTTCTTCTTCTTGAATTTCATTCCCTAAACAGTTGCAAATTGAAAAAAATCCCTCTATGAAATAAAAAAGTGCCTGTTTCTCTGGACAATCATACAGATAGCATAACCCCAGACCCTTTCTGTGCCCTTTCTAGAAATATAATGAGTCTTGCCAGGAATATTTCTTCAGGAACACAGAATGTAGTGACGTGAATCTTTGGGAAAGGGGGGAACTCTTCCAAAACCTTTCATGATTTAGTTCAACCGACTTCATAGTTGACTTCCTCGAGGTTATTTTGAAAGCAGAAATCCGGTCTGTGGTATTTGCAAAAGTCAGGCTTTGTTGGTAGAAAAATGCCATCAGCCTTGTTAGAAGGAAACACTTTGTGTGAAACGCTTTCTAAGAGCACAGTGTTGAATTGCTTAGAGGCACGGTGCGGCGACCCCTTCAGGAAGCTGAGATAAGTCATTATTGACTACCAGGAAAATAAAGTTGGAGTCTAGCTAGGCACCTTTAAGACCAACAAAGTTTTGTACAAAGTATGAGTTTTGTGTGCACGCACACTTCCTCAGATGCAATGAAATGGAATTTACCAGCCCGTACATGTAAGGCAGAGTGGCTGAACAGCAAATTAGCATGCAACATAATTAATCTGATTTAACAGCATAATTAATCTGATTTAATCTGATTTTCCCTGGTGGCATTAATGGCCACTTTGTCCCTATAGTCAAAAGAAAGAAGGAACTCAAATGTGACAAAGGGTAGTCCTAGGAATCAATAGAAGCTTTATGATAAAGCCATAGCATTTCTGGAAATTCTTAGAGCTACCTGTTGTAGCAATATCAGCAATGTCAGAAACACTGTACCGTAGGGTTGCCAGGTCCAAATCAAGAAATATCTGGGGACTTTGGGGATGAAGCCAGGAGTTTTTGGGGGTGGAGCTAAAAGCAAGGTTCTGACAAGCATGATTGAACTCTAAAGGGAGTTCTGGCCATCACATTTAAAGGGACTGCACACCTTTTAAATGCCTTTCCTCCACTGGAAATAATGAAGGATAGGAGCACCTTCTTTTGGGGCTCATACAATTGGACCCCCTGGTCGAATCTTTTTGAAACTTGGAGTGTCTTTTGAGGAGAGACACTAGATGTTATGCTGATTATTAGGTGCCTCTACCTCAAAAACAGCCCCCACAGAGCCTCAGATACCTGTGGATCAATTCTCCATTATACCCTATGGGAATCGGTCTCCATAGGGAATAATGGAGTGCCCAGCAGACATTTCCCTCTTCCCCCACCTTTCTGATGACCCTGAAGTGGGGGGAGGGCCTCCAAACTGGGGGATCCCCTGCCCCCATCTGGGGATTGGCAACCCTACTGCACCTCTCTGTATCCCTTCCAGTTTGAGACCCAGTTTGGTGTAGTGGATAAGTGTGTGGACTCTTATCTGGGAGAACTGGGTTTGATTATCCACTTCTCCACTTACAGCTGCTGGAATGGCCTTGGGTCAGCCACAGCTCTCACAGAGTTGTCCTTAAAAGAACAGCTTCTGTAAGAGCTCTCTCAGCCCCATCTTCCTCACAGGGTGTCTGTTGTGGGAGAGGAAGGTAAAGGACATTGTGAGCTGCTCTGAGTTTCAGAGTGGAGGGCAGAATATAAATCCAAGTTCTTCTTCTTCCTTCAACCCTCCCGCTGGTTACCTGGCAACCCTATCCATGCCAGTACATGGTCTCTTATTAAACATTCTATTTCTCTGTCCAAAAGTGGAGGCCTTTGCTTATTATTTCAGTGGCTGCCATCTTTGACACTGACGATCATCCCATCTCCCTCAATTTCTCCATCAACTTTCAAGATACACTTATTTCCTTGTGTCGTACTTTACACTAAACTGACAGATGTTGAGCATGAGTAATTTTTAGTTCTGCAATCAGCAGACCGATGAGCATGACTCATGTATTATACTACACCAAACTCTCTTTCATCTCTTACCTACAAGCAGCCTGGGAGGAATTTGAAATCCCTGCACATCCTCTTTCTCTTTGGGATATGTCTTTCTAAAAATGGTTTAGGCAAATCGAGCAGTTTAACTTTCTTCTTGTGTTCCCACATACCCATGCTAATATCTCAGTTTAATCGTGTCTTAAATTCCTTCAGATAAACATCCACATGTATAGTTCTGTGAGTGCCTTGAAGACCAAAGTAATATTTTCTGATGGAAAACATCCGTTTTTAAAAAACAAAACAAAAAACCACACAGCAGAAGTCTTGAGATGATTTCTGATTTCTCCCCTTAATAATTTCAACCCTCAAATTCCCATTTCAAAGTTGCATCATTCTTTATTTCCATACCATTTTCTGTTACTTGCACTGAATTCCCTCCCCCCCAAATATATGCTTTTTGTAATGCATGCTGGGAAATCACTATTATACATTAGATGCATAGAATAGGTATAAAAACCTATATTTAACATATAAATTGTGTATGAATTACATATCAAAACCGTACAAACTGCAACATTCAGAAGTCCATTTTATGTTTTATATTAGTTCCAGGGTACCAGAATCTGGAAGGGTTGCACTCCAGGTTTTACTTATGGCTCTGGGTAAGCTGGCTAGCCAGGCTATGGGAAAAGTTTCTGGTTGGCCTTGGGTTCTTTTTTTTCTTTTGTTCTGAATGAAGTTATACTTGGTTTGTTCAAGACAGTCCTCACAAGATGCGGGGGTGGGGGGGCAACAGTGGGAGAGCTTCTAGTGTCCTGGCTCCACTGGTGGATGTCCTGATGGCACCTGGTTTTTTGGCCACTGTGTGACACAGAGTGTTGGACTGGACGGGCCATTGGCCTGATCCAACATGGCTTCTCTTATGTTCTTCATCAACCATATGTATTCAGTCGCTCTCAATCCCATTTAAATGCTGGCCACGCTAGCAACCAGCAGAAGACTGATCATGGAGAGACCTCACCTAAGATGTTGTGATGTCACTTCTGGAACAACCTGGAAGTGAAATCATCATGTAGGGGTGATGCTGTAGCTTTTACCACAAACTCTATAGTTTAACTGTAACATTTTGGACAAATGCTAACATTACCCACTATAATGCTGTCACTTCCAGGCCATATTGAAAGTGACATCATGATGTTGCCGTGATGCATATCACCCTCCCCCCCCCCCCATTTCACCATCATCTTTCCCCCATCAGCCACCTGGCCTCCCTAAAGTGTTCCCACATCTCTGTGATAGTGCTCAGCTGGGCTCCAGTGAGTTTTCGGGTTGCCAGCTCTAGCTTGGAAATTCCTGGAGATTTGGGGTTGGTTCCTGAGTAGAGCATAGTTGGGGGAAGAGTCAGAGTTCAGTGGGGATGTGATATCATTCTAGGACTTGTGTTTCACCTAGACATTATTATGGTATACCATAGAGATCACCCTCCAAAGCTGCCTTTTCTTCCAAGGGGACTGAACTCTGTAGTCTGGAGATGAGATAATTATGGGAGAATGCCAGGTCTCATCATGGGGCTGATAACCTTCCTCCAGTTTCTAATTGCATTTTGATTTCGGGTGAAGGATATACATTCCAATCTGGGGAAACACTAGGTCCTACCTGGCCTCCAGCAGGGGGCTCCTGGGTCCTTCCCAGGATGTTCTGCCACATGTGCTTCAAACACACAGCACAGTGACATCACCCAGAAATGACATCATCATGTTGCCAATGTCAGGAGTGATGCTCTAGTTTTTGGGCAGACTCTATTATTTTTTTGCTTTAAAAACTATATAGATTGCTCCAAAACAAAAGCATCCCCCCCCCCCCAACACTGGCAGCACAATGATGTCACTTCTGGATTATGTTGGGGATATTCCCCAGCAATGCCCCTGTTTGGGGGTGGGGCTTCCCCCACTGGCCAGCAGGCTGGCAGCGAATCGAAGCCTTGAAAAGGGGGGGAAACCCCACTGGGACCTGGAGGCTGGGAACCCTAGGAAATACACTGATGCAAGGGACTCATCCTACAGGGCTAGTTTTGGATCAAGCTACTTCCCTGCTCCCTAGAGGCCACCCTCCCTCACCAGTATGTAGAATGTATGTAGAACACGGGTGGCCAATGGTAGCTCTCCAGATTTTTTTTTGCCTACAACTCCCATCGCCCCCAGCCATTGACCATGCTGGCTGGGGCTGATGGGAGTTGTAGGCAAAAAAACATCTGGAGAGCTACCGTTGGTCACCCCTGATGTAGAGCATCAGTAAAAATGTAACTCAATAACATCAGCTCATGTTGGATGTACCTTACCCAGCAGCACCAAATGGCATATTTTAAGATGTGGAAGCAGGGCTTTTTTTTGTAGCAGGAACTCCTTTGCATATTAGGTCACACACCCCTGATGTAGCCAATCCTTCAAGAGCTTACAGGACTCTTAGTACAGGGCCTACTGTAAGCTCCAGGAGGATTGGCTACATTAATGGTGTGTAGCCTAATATGCAAAGGGGTTCCTGCTACAAAAAAAAAAGCCCTGTGTGGAAGACTGTTGTTAAAGCTAAGCTCAGGATTGCAATGAAAGGAAACATAATTTAGGAGACAATCACCTTATGCAAATTGCCCACTGAAGTCACTGGTCGTGTTACAAGATTCTATAAATGCCTTTAAGAAAAATGCTTCACCAAAGTGCCTGCAGTTCCTATCAGGATGTGCAGATATTTCTGTTGTTTTCTGGTGAACTTTGTGCTTCTTCGCACGTGTTTTATATGGCTTTTGCCTTGAAACTCCCTTGTTTCAATCCTCTAAAACTATCACAAAGGACTCCACCTGCTTTATCGTTCTCATAAATTCCTACAAAACGGGTTGCTAAATCCAATTTGTGTCATACTGACTCTCTTTGTAGCCTAAGCTAAATCTCTTGCCTTGTATCCCAAAAGTAGCATCCTATTGACACCGAATAACTGCCTCGGTATTTTATGCAGTGGTTATTACAGCCCAGAAGTCCTTCTTACCCAAAAATGATGTTGGGCAGCTTCTAGTCTTGAGAAATCTACAGCCCAGCATTATGCTCCTCAACTTGTGAAATGAGTTTTGCACAAGAATTTTTTTTTATGTTACCAGGCTGTCACACTAAGAAGTCAGAGTGATATTGGGGTAAAATTGTGACTGAATTGGGGGGGGGGGGAGACCTAAAAGGAATCAGGTGACTTTCTTTACTCTGGAATTCACTCCCAGTAGACACTGTGATGGCTGTAAGAATAGATGGCTTTAAAAGGAAGTTAGACAGATTCATGGAGAAGTCCATCAGTGACTACTAACAATAGGGACTGCCTCCATCTGTAGAGGCAGCAAACCTCTGAATACCAGTGCTAGGAGGCATTATCAGGGGAAGGCCTTGACTTCTATACCCTCTTTGATGGCCCTCCAAGACAACTAATTGACTGCTATGTGAAACAGTATGTTGGACTAAAAGATGGACCACTCATCTGATCCAGAAGGGCTCTTCTTATGTCCTTATGACCTGGGATGTCCTGGGAATGTTATGTGTAGTTATTTAAATATTTGTTATCTGGTTTTTCTCCCATTCTGGGAAGCCAAAGGTTCTTCTGAACAAAGTACAGAAAACAAAGTATGTTTTAAAAACGGACCACCTTGAAGGAAGTAATATACCTTTGGGGGCGGGTTGTAGCAGGAACTCCTTTGCATATTAGGCCGCACACCCCTGATGTAGCCAAAGGAGTTCCTGCTACAAAAAAAGCCCTGGATACACCACAAGGTCATCCCTGAATGAGTCTGGTTCTGCCACCATAAATTGGTTGCCACCATAAATTCCTGGAGATTTTTTTTTGGGGGGGTGGAGTCTGGAGGCAGTAGGGTTTGAAGAAGGGAGGCCAATGCCATAAAGCGCATCCTCCAAAGCTGTCACTTCCTCCAGGGCAACTGATCTGAGAGAAAGGCCTAAAAACATACTGTTATAATCTCATTTTATTGAATGGAGTGAGCTACCAGGGAGGTTTAACATGGCACTGGAAAGTAACTATTCTAGGCAGACTTTGTTCAATCAGAAGCTGCAGATAGATGAGATCTTCTGGGAACTTGAGTGCTGAACTGAAAGGAAGAGAGAGCAGGGCTGGGATTAAGGTCTTGAGGTCCACAATCCGAAAGAAGACCCTGTTGTTGACTAGAGGTGTTTAGCCCACGCACAGCCTGCATGGCAGAAGAGAATGGAGCATCTCTGTCATGTTCCTTTTAGCCAATCAGCTCCACTGAAACTACCATCATCAACAGCAGTTGCTGATGACACTTTCCTCCTATATCTACATGTGCATAAGGAGGCAGCACTCTTAATGCAAGGGGGCACTGTAGATTACGTATCTTGCTCAGCAACATCGCAAAATATGAAGCCAATGTAGGAAAAGAAGAATGGTGCTTCTAAGAAGAGGTACAAATTGTGTAGGGTGCCCTTGCCAATTTAAACTGTATACAAATTCTGGCTGTGGTGCCCAGATTGGATGAGCAGCACTGGTAATGGTTAGAGTGTCGACCTATGATCTGGGAAGCCCAGGTTCAAATTCATACCCTTCCATACAAGCTTGCTGGATGATCTTGGGTCAGCCAGACACTCTTAGCCTAATCTATTTTATAGTGTTGTTGTGAAGATAAATTGGGGGAGTGGAGAACAATATAAGTCGCTCTGGGTCCCCATGGTGGAGGAAGGCAGTGTATAAATGAAGTCAATAAAGGCCTTTATGGTTTGATGCTGAAAATGCTATACTATGGCTTGGCTTTGGGGCCCACCAGTGGCGGTTATCCTAACACATCCCCAAAAAGCATGAGGTTAATTAGTTAATCAATTAGTTATTTACCCTCCTTTATCACACTTTTATTTTCACCATATGTGAGCAAGGCTGGAACCTCTGCTCTTTCCCATCATCCTAAGCTGCCAAAGAGGTTCGAGTCCCCATACAGAGAATCCCACCTGATTTATTCTGCTAAAAATTCTCTTTGCTCAGTTCCTCCCTCTTTCCACCTCCCTCTCAGTACTGAGGTAAAGGGGTTTCTTTCCAATATTGCATTTGAAGAAGCAACCTCTGACTCCGAAAAACTCGTAGTGGAATAAATGTTAGTCTTTAAGGTGCTAGTGGACTTTAGGATTTCAAAAGCAAGCAAGAAAGAAAGGGGGGGGGGAGAGAGAGAGAGAGAGAGAAGCCATGTTGGATCAGGCCAATGGCCCATCCAGTCCAACACTCTTTGTCACACAGTGGCAAAAAAAACCCAAAACCTAGGTGCCATCAGGAGGTCTATCAGTGGGATCAGGACACTAGAAGCCCTCCCAGGCACCAAGCACCAAGAATACAGAGCATCATTGCCCCAGATAGAGAGTTCTAACAATATGCTGTAGCTAAAAGCCACTGAGAAAGAAAGAAAGAAAGAAAGAAAGAAAGAAAGAAAGAAAGAAAGAAAGAAAGAAAGAAAGAAAGAAAGAAAGAAAGAAAGAAAGAAAGAAAGAAAGAAAGAAAGAAAGAAAGAAAGAAAGAAAGAAAGAAAGAAAGAAATGTTAATGTTGGTACAGATGTATACCCTGGTGTCAGTTTAGTCTGACAACACTTTTCTGACTTTCGTACCAGCAGGAGAAGAATACATTGAAACTGAGCTGCACGGCACTGTTCCTTCCCCTCTTTTGTTGTCCTGAAATAAAGCCTATCTTTGTCTGAGAAGCAAGGGGTTCATTTCAATCCATATCAAGCAAATGTTTAGTTAACTGGCAGAATCCCAGAGTTCTTTATCCTCTCCTGCAACCGTTGATTGTGCAGCTTATTTCTCTCCCTCCCCCCCCCTTTATTCTTTTCATTGGCTGTTTATATTTCTTTCATGAGCTTTAATCACCAGCAAAGGAGGGGGAGAGCCCAGATGTTTTCATTTGAAAATGTATTCCCATCTGCAGCTCCGAACTGTCTCCTTACATTATAATCCTTCACAGTTTTATCCATAGATATACCTTCCTCCACATGCATTGTCCTTTCGCTTTCTTTTTTGTTATCCTGTCTGGAAATGTCTTATATTTCAACGAGATGGGGAGGGGAGGGGAAAAGGCTTTCTCTTTTCCTACAGAGATAATGTGATTTCCAAAATCTCCTCCTTTCTGTCACTTCAAAGTAGTCTCCATTTCATTGGGCACATATCCTTCTAAAACAATCCCCGTATCCTTTTTTTTTTTTGGTTGGCACATTACAGATGCTGTCTTTGGTTTCTTAAAAAAGAGATATTTAATTACACATCATGCGCCGCATCTTCTGGCAACTTGACTTCCCATAACTAATTTACGAGCTTAGAGGAATTAGCAGCCCTCCTTCCCATTTACCTGCTTTGCTCTATTCTTCCTTTATCTCGGGAGATTAATTCAAAACAAATGGATTAATGGGAGAGTTTCTGCCACGAAAGTCTTATAATTGTGCTGACATCCGTGCAGTTCTCCCCCCCCCCCCCCGCTCCAAACAAATGTTTAGAAGGCATCGGAAAATGTAAAGATTATGTTTATTTCATAATCACTGTTTTGTTCCCCATGTCATGTGATCTCTAATACACTCCCCAAAAAAATAACGTGGGGAAGAAAATGTAAAACTTATGCTAAAAGCTACTCATCCCCAAATGCTCCGACGTCGCACAGAATTAAAAAGGGATAATGATCGTGGCATGAAATATGTGGAGCAATAAATAGCTCTCACCCCCGAAGTTGTGCTGGCCGCATGCCAAGGTTTTAACAAACCGCAAATGCTGTTTGCTGTGTTTGTCTGTTCTCCTGCCAAGATCATGGCTGCTACAGACAGCGGCTGCTGACGAATTTTTTTTCTCAAGTGGTCTTTTTTCAAAGAATGGCATAGGTTAAATAACAGGAGTCGTTGTTTGGTGCATGGGTGTGCTTGCAGCTGCCAACTGGAGGAAGTCTCTGGTGCCAACACAGTTCAGCAAAGCTATTGGAATATCTGTAGCATTAAGACTAAAGCAATGCAGCGCTTAAAGATGAGCACTTCTGCACAGGTTCTGCACAGGAATTCTGAGAATGTTGGGGAAATGGCCATTGACAGTGGAACTTACCTTTGGAATCTGCACAGAAGCATCATTATTTTTTTTACTAGTTTTGTATCTGTGCAACCAGGGCTTTTTTTGAGGAGGAATGCACAGGAACGCAGTTCCGGCTGGCTTGGTGTCAGGGGGTGTGACCTAATATGCAAATGAGTTTCTGCTGGGCTTTTCCTACCCAAAAAGTCCTGTGCAAAACACTGATGCTATCAGGAGGTGTGGCATAATATGCAAATGAGTTCCTGCTGGGCTTTTCCTACCCAAAAAAGTCCTGTGTGTAACAATTGCATTCAGCACAGGGGCCAACACAGTGGCCAAACTGATGCATGCTCAAAATGTGCTGGTTTGCCTCCAGGGTCCTCATAGGCAGGCTGTGAACCATTTACAGTCAATTATGTACTGCTTTTGTGCCTATGCAATCAGTGGCATTGATCTATCAACAGCATTCAGCTTGCTAATGCATGCTCAGAAGCAGTGGGAGATCTCCATTTTTGGGACTCTGAAGTGTGAAGTGTTATGGGGGACCCCTGCTCAACCAGCAACAATAGGGCAACATCCAACAAGGTCCAAAGAGCCTTGTTGCCCTTGCAAGAACCTCAAGGTCCAAATGGTGGAGAACAGGGTGGGGCCTTGAAAATGGGCCCTACAGTGATTTATTTTTTTTTAATTTATCTGAGATTTATATCCCGCCCTTCCCATCGAGTGGCTCAGGGTGGCTTACAACATATGTAAAACTAACATAAAAATAAGTTACACTATAAAATTAACATTTCATTAAATAATTAAATTCCAACGTTTGTTATAAATGTACATGTCGTTAAAATCAGACAGCGGTCGTAAAGCTACACTCTATTCAAATTCAAATACTGATTCGGTATACCGTCTTCAACATTTCGATGTTCCATATTCAATATTCAGTAGTCGGTATACAGGTATACAAGGATACAAGGCCGGTTAGTTGTGGGCCAGCCGGAAGAGGGTTTTCTTACAGGCCCTGCGGAATTGAGTAAGATCCCGCAGGGCCCTTACCTCCTCCGGCAACTGGTTCCACCAAAATGGAGCCATTACAGAGAAGGCCCGGTCCCTTGTGATCTTCAAGCGGGCCTCCTTTGGCCCGGGGACGACCAAAAGATTTTGAGATCCCGATCGCAGTGCTCTCTGGGGAACATGCGGGGAGAGACGGTCCCTTAGGTAGGCAGGTCCTAGACCATATAGGGCTTTAAAGGTAATAACCAGCACCTTGTACCGAACTCGGTAGGATATTGGCAGCCAGTGCAGAGCCCGAAGTCCCGGCTGAATGTGCTCCCATCTTGGGAGCCCCAATAACAGCTGGGCGGCGGCGTTCTGCACCAGCTGCAATTTCCGGGTTTGACACAGGGGCAGCCCCATGTAGAGGGCATTGCAGTAGTCCAATCTCGAGGTGACCGTAGCATGGATCACCGTTGCTAGGTCGTCGCGTTCCAGGAAGGGAGCCAGCTGATGAGACCCTTCCCACCAGCAATGAGGTCTGGGTAGCTGCCGTTATCTTCTTTCAGTGGGGTTGTTCTATGGCAGATCACCGCAATTTTTTTTTTAAATAACCACTACATCTCAGATTTTGATTAAAGTTGCTGTACTAGGTTACCTCACATGTCAAAGTCACTTGCAGGAATAGTTTTTGAATTACGGGGGATGAAGATGAAGGAAATGTTATATGCATGCATGATGCATCATAGAATGATGAAATGAAACATAGCAAAGACCACAGCTGGGGGTTCAGGTGATGCAACCCCGCTGAGAAAATTTTGAAATCTGACCAATTCCAGGGACATTTTGAGGCCATATAAAATGAGTATGATTCTAAGGTCACCATTAAGTACTTCAGCCCATTGGCTTATGAGCCTGTCACTAAAATAGCTTTATTTTAATAATGAACACTTTTTAAAAAATACTCCATCAATTTTGCTGGAAAATGCACACACACACAAAGTTGCTTCAGGGCCCCTCTAGGATTAGGGCCCTGAAGCTTAAGCCTCATTAGTTTCATAGCAGATCTGCCCTTGCTCAGATGTAACTGGATGAAACAGCAGTTTGCAGGTGGTTGTATGAGAACATGTAAATCCAGTGTATACGAATTCACATGAACATGCTCAGCTCTGAAAGCCAGGCAGGGAAGTGAAAGCAATAAGGACAGAATGCTAGAGAGACAAGCCACGTATCTTCCTTTGCTCCCGATGGTAGCAGGATCAAGACATTTAAACATTTCTCTTTTTTTCTGGTTAATTTATTGTTTTGTTCAAACGTATTGTGCAAATGAACTTCTTTTTAAGAAGATACAGGGTTCTCCTTGGAGCTTGCAAACAAACAGCAGTCTGGATAGACTGGCGGTGGAGCATGTTTTTGGGCCAGCTTACTTCATTAGATACGTTCCATTCAGTCAGCACAAAGGTACAAAGAGAACAAAGGTGGTAAGGTGAGGAGTTATTACAAACAGAGACTGGAGGGGGCCATCATCCAGTACACAGGCATGTTACATTACAGTGCATGGGATACATGAAAATAACATCCAGGCAAATAGAATAAGCAGTTCTTTCACTGTGGTGGGTGGACCACAGCTCACTGGGGATGAATCGGCAAAACCAAATTAAGTAGTATTATATAAAACTCTAAGGAAAGAGAGAATTGTTGCAACCCCTGAGCAGAAAATGATGCAAATCAGTAGTTGCTCCACCATCTAGCTTAGTCCCATTTAGACCCAGCTGGTTAAAGCAATGCTTCTTGTGCCTCTATTATCCAGAGTCATAATGTACCTTTTTGTTGTTACAGATGTGTGAAGTGGGACATTAGCCAGGGAGCTCTGGTCCTTTTGATTACTTTTGCTTGTGCTGATAAATTAATGTTTGCAGAGCAGCAAGGATGTCTATAGGTGATAAGCACTGACAATATCCATGTGCTAAACAGTCAATTAAAAAGCCGTTCTGTTGGCACATTTCAAAAGTCTGGCCACATATCAAGTAGTTTGGCTGGGGTTACAGAAACGGTCCTGAAACTTTTTGACATGGGACCTGGACTTTTCAAGACCTACTTGCAAAGCAATTCCATGCCCATTTTCTTGTCCATGACATAACACTCAAGAAGCTCACATCAGTTAATGCTGAACATTTTTATATTTTATTTTTCATTTTACTATATACAGGCACATTTTGACCTGTGGCTCCCTCCAATATACAGCATTACTGATCAACAAACTGTTCTTGGCCAATTGGGGGGGGGGGCAATTTGCATATTATACAGAGGGAAACCCAAATTTGTAGTTGAGCCTCCTCTTCCAACTACCCTGTTCCTCCTGTTCTTCCTTTCTTCAGCAAGAGGATCAACATGACACACTTTTAGTTCCTGACTCACAATGAGAACCAGTGGACGATTGCATGGGGGGGGGGGCGGTGACTGTTGAGTGATAAGCAGTATATATTCTTCATTGTAGCAGGAATTCCTTTGCATATTAGGCCACACACCCCTGATGTAGCCAATCCTCCAAGAGCTTACAGAGCAATTAGTACAGGGCTTACTGTAAACTCCAGGGAGATTGGCTACATTGGGGGGTGCGGCTTAATATGCAAAGGAGTTCCTGCTACAAAAAAAGCCCTTTATGTACCCATCCTTATCTCTGACCTAGGATGTGATAATTTGCTATTTGTTTTGTGCAGGACACCACAAGATTGGCTCATAAGGCTACACTCCTTTGTCAATTTGGTTCAAGCTTTGATTAGTTATGCCTAACTTCTCAGACAACCACAACTGTATTGTGGCCAGTCCCAGTAGATTCTTAATGGAAGTTCTACACACTGTACGTAGCTAACATTTTTTGTTTGTATAAGCCACCCATCTATATTATTGTATATCATCGTTAAGTGAAATGTGCATCAAATGAAGAGGAACAGAAGGAGACTGTTAAAATGCCTCTCACCATGAATATTAAAATCCCCATTGAGATATATGAAAACCTTTCTATAACTGATACAGTAAGTCTAAATACTCTTTCAAAATCTTATTCCCAGAGAAATTACTTATCTCTAAATTAATGGCCATGTTTCCTCGGCATAGTGAGGCAATTGTCAAACACAGCTGAGCCTTATATGGCAGGAGAAATACCATTTTAATGATAAGCTTTCATGCTTAGTCTAAGGTAATGAAGATGTCAGAACCATCAGGATTCCATTCTTTTTGTAAGCAGGGTTTTTTTTGTAGCAGGAACTCCTTTGCATATTCGATCACACACCCCTGATGTAGCCAATCCTCCTGGACCTTACAGTAGGCCCTGTAAGAAGAGCCCTGTAAGCTCTTAGAGGATTGATTGCATCAGGGGGTTGTGGCCTAATAAGCAAAGGAGAAGAAGATAGAAGAAGAAGGTATTGGATTTATATCCCGCCCACCACTCCGAATCCCAGAGTCTCAGAGCGGCTCACAATCTCCTTTAACTTCCTCCCCCACAATCTCCTTTATCTTCCTCCTTTATCTTCCTCTCCCCTCCCCCTGCTTTTTGTCAGAGGGCTAGCCTAGTAGAAAGCTGGGGGTGAAATGGCTCCGAGCCATTTACCCTCCTGCTTCCTGCTGCTTTTCGAGGGGAACAGAAAGCAGGGGTGTAAACTTTTAATGGCTTGTGTTGTGAATGGATACAAACCAAACCAAACGAATGGATTGCCAACTGGTCTACCAGTTTGTAGTTTTGTGCACTCCTGCTATTGAACTTGCATCAAAGTTTCTCAGCTGGAAATGTCCTTCTGTTGAAACTTACTAGCATCACTCTTCTTAAAGGCTACATACTCAAATGGTTGCAGCTGTCCCTATTACTTTGTTTTAAAGAGGTACAATTTTTTTTGTTACAATTTCTCATATAACAACCAGCAATATGACATGGTCTTTTACAAATGCAAGATAATTTCCTTGTTACAATTCCTTATCATATCATTATAATGACAAAAGAGTTAATATACTTCAAATATTAATAGAACCCAAAACTATACTTTACAAAAATACTGCTAAGCCAAGACTCTGATTAAGTCCCATTGGCATCATTGTCTTTAACTTATGTATCCAGTAACACTCATGTTTAAGTAAGTGTTTTTAAATACCTATTCGTACAAAAGGATGGGCATCAAATTTTTCCAACACTCAAAAAGAGAAATGATATTATTTAGATACATGGGTTTTTTGCACCATTGATAATAGGTTGGCGGTGAGGCCATTTTCTAAAGCAACTGACAGGAACTCGAACCTTAGATTCTACTCCCACCACCCGCAACATTTGTGGACTAACCGTATGGGCAGTTTCTACGCATTCGTAGAAATTACACCTTCCCTGAAGACTTTAATGAGCAGGCAGAAGTCATGATGGAACAGTTTAATAAAAGAGGGTATCCGGAGAATATTGTAAAAAAAGCACTACGGAGAGCAAAACAGGGTGAGCGCAAAGATCTATTAGTAGATAAAAAACAGCGGAGACGACAGGCTGGAGTATCATGTGCTTTTGATTTCACACCATATTCCAACAATGTCAGGAGAATCATAGCACAAAACTGGTTTTTGATACGTGATATCCCAGGGTGGGAGCAACTGCCATTTGTAGGTTTGAGGAAGACAAGAAGTCTGAGAAACATTTTATTAAGAGCAGATGCAAGAATCGAGATAGAACAAAGGGTTCCAGAGCTTAAAGGGCACTTCCTTTGAGGAGCTTGCTCGGTCTGCGAGCTGGTGTGGCGTACTGATGAACTGATTTTGCCACACTTTTGGAAAAAATTAAACGCTTGGACTACATGTGCCAGTAAGAGAATAGAGCTCTTAATAAAATGTGCATGCTCCAAGCTGTATGTCGGATCCTCAATAAGGGCAGTCCGTACAAGAATATGTGAGCACCAGTCTCGTCTGAAAAATAAAAAAATATAGGCTCCCCTCTGCCAACATTTTATTGACGCCCATCATTCCCCCAATGATTTCTCTTTTTTAGTGTTGGAAAAATTTGATGCCCACCCTTTTGTACGAACAGATATTCAGAAACACTTACTTAAACGTGAGTGTTATTGGATACATAAGTTAAAGATAATGATGCCAATGGGACTTAATCAGAGTCTTGACTTAGTGTTTTTGTAAAGTATAGTTTTGGGTTCTATTAATATTTGAAGTATATTAACTCTTTTGTCATTATAATGATATGATAAGGAATTGTAACAAGGAAGTTATCTTGCATTTGTAAAGGACCATGTCATACTGCTGGTTGTTATATGAGAAATTGTAACAAAAAATTGTATTTCTTTAAAACAAAGTAATAGGGACAGCTGCAACCATTTGAGTATGTAGCCTTTAAGAAGGGTGATGCTAGTAAGTTTCAACAGAGGGATGTTTCCAGCTGAGAAACTTTGATGCAAGTTCAAGAGCAGAAATAATTAGACTGGAATCCCCATTTTTTTACCACTTGCATTGTGTTTTTTGTTATCAGTGAAATTTGTATAACCTATTAACATTACTGTACCTTTAAATGAACACAGATAAAGCATGAACTTTTCCTGAATGCATATGTGCTACACAGATTACTTCATTTTTGTACTGTTCTCTTCTGTGTATCCTCTGGTTGTTACTCATTCCTACTACATGGCATGCCTTGCCTTTTGTCAGCTGATAACACCCGGCGTAACTATTCCCTGAAAATCTTGAAATGGTGATCCAGGTGCAGGGCTGCTACCTTCAGGTTAGAGTACTGTGATGAGCTCTGCTGAGGGTTGCCTTGGAAAACTATTTGGAAATTTGCATTGATCCAAAATGCAGTAGCCTGGCTATTGTTGGTTTTTGTCCCTGGATAGAGGGATCTTATCACCCTTGCATCAAAAGACCAACACAGGCTCTCCATCACTTTTCAGGTGCAATTCAAAGCACTGTACTTTTAATCTAAAGGGGCCTAAATGGATTGAGGGTAGGTTACCTGAAAGATCACCTCCTCCCATATTGTCAAGCCTACCAATTATTCTTCTCAAGCCCTGTTTTCTGTGTTCCTTCCTGCAGAAGTGAGGTGGATAGCAACCAGAAATAGGGCTTTTTGTGTGTGTCCTTTGGAATACCCTCCTTTAAGTCTTGCTTGCCTGACCTGGAAAGGCCAAACTAGTCAGATCTCATCAGATCCTGGAAGCAAAGCAGGGCTGGCCCTGGCTGGTATTTGAATGGGAGCAGGGGTGGAATTCTTGGAGGAGCTTCTTTGCATATTAGGCCACACACCTAATAATTTGCATATTAGGCCACACACCTTGTAAGCTCTTAGAGGATTGGCTACATCAGGGGTGTGTGGCTTAATATGCAAAGGAGCTCCTGTTAGAATTCCACCCCTGGATGGAAGACCTCCAAGGAATACCAGGGTTGTGACATGGAGGCAGGCAATGGCAAATCACCTACAAAAGTCTCTTGCCTTGAAAACCCTATGGGGTCACCATAAGTCACCTGTGACTTGATGGCACTTTCCAACATGAAGTCCTACTTGACTACTACCTTACTTTCCTTATGCTCCAAGCCAAATATTTCTGTTTACCCAAGCTTTTAACTAAGGGATTCCATCTTTCTTTCTCTCCCCTGGCACTTTAATAGTTTCTGCTTCAGAGGGAAGGTGGTATGGTATACCCCGCTTTTGTCAGATCTTGGAAGCTAAGTTGGGTTGGTACTTGGAAGAGAGACCACTAAGGAAGACTCTGAAGAGTGAAGGCCATGCTGAACCACCTCTGCTTGCCACTGGCCTTGAAAGTCCATTGCTAGGGTCATCACAAGTCTACTGCAGCTTGACAGCACTTTACCTGCACACACAGACTGATTTCACACTGAGGCTTGTTCCGGGTGGAGAGCCCTTTTGCCCTCGGGGTTTCTCTCCATTTTTTGCATAAGCTGCCACAGAGCTGCTAGTTGGCGTGCTGCTTTTCCGCAGCAAGCAGAAACTGCTTGTCAGAGGATCTTACTTGCTGCAGAATAACAGTGCGCCAACTCGCAGCTCTGGGGCAACTTGTGTGAAAATGGAGAGAAGCCCTGGGAGCAAAAGGGTTCTCCACCAGGAACAAGCTGAGTATGAAATTGTTCACAATGATGTGGTCTTAGCAGGGGTTTTTTTAAAAGAAAAAGCCCAGCAGGAACTCATTTGCATATTAGGCTGCACCCCCTGATGCCAACCCAGCCAGAACTGCATTCATGTGAGTTCCTGCAAAAAAAAAAATCACTGGTTTATACCCATACATCTGTCACAACCACTGGTTTATACCCATACATCTGTCACAATCACTGGTTTATACCCATAAATCACTGGTTTATACCCATACATCTGTCACAATCACTGGTTTATACCCATACATCTGTCCCCCTGACATCACCATTGTTTCACACGGGGCTTTTTTGTAGAAAAAGCTAAACAGGAACCCCTGTGCATATTAGGCCACATACCCTGATGCCAAGCCAGCCAGAACTGCATTCCTGTATGTTCCTGCTCAAAAAACGTCCTGGCTCTTAGCCTGAGGACCATTTCATCACTATCATTTTAGACTGCTCTTATGTGCTTTTATGACCTGACATTTGAATCGGCTTGTCTCGCTTTTATGGAGAGTCTTTTCCTTAATTGAATTGCTTTTGTTTATTTTTTTTATTTTATGAGCTCAGCTTGTTTTATTTTATTGGTTCAAGTTGTTTTATGGACTCTTTTTATTGTCTCAGTTCTATGGAGCTATCTCAAGCAGGTCTGGAAAGGTGGCATCAGGTTTTTTTTTTCTAAATTACATACATATATTTGCACATGCGTGCATACATACATCCTTACAATTTTAAATTTTTGTGTACTAAGCAACTGGGCAAATTGGTTATTGCCGCAGAACGGAAGCCAGCTGGCCTTGTTATGGTATGGTATGGTGAATGTCTTTCAGCAGGAAACTGCTACAATGAAGAATATATACTTTTAAAACCAAACAATGAATAAAATGGGCATGCTTAGTCTAGAAACATGTAGATCAGAAGAGATCAAGATTTTGCAGCTTGTGCCCCACAACACTGAATACAGCAATACTGTGGTTCATACCAGGGCTTTTTTTGTAGGAAAAGCCCAGCAGGAACTCATTTGCATATTAGGCTGCACCCCCTGATGCCAACCCAGCCAGAACTGCATTCATGTGAGTTCCTGCTAAAAAAAAAAAATCACTGGTTTATACCCATACATCTGTCACAACTTTTGCTACCCTTGATGATACTGACAATGCCTGGTTGGTTTCACCAATTGTCCATCTAGTCCTAGTTCACACAGTGACCACCTTGTTGCCCCAAGAAGGCCTACAGTCTTGAAAGTCAATATCAACAAATGTTATCTCCATCACTAGAGCTGCTAGGTAGTACCTGACAATTGGCAGGAGGGTTGCGGGGGAGGGCAGCATCCTGGGAGGAAAAAAAATATAAAACTGGGGCCTCATCGACTTACAGGAAGTTCTTACCATAAGGTGGCTCTAGGAATCACAAGGATAGTTTCTGACAATTCCTAGAGCCACACTTGGTCACTTCTAGCTAGCTATAGGACTCACCAGGAATTCTATAGTAAGAACTTCCTGTAAGTTAGCTTTCTTTTTAACTTTACTCCCAATGCTCATGGAGATAATGGGACACGGAGGTAGAAATCTCTTGCCCTCACTGGGGTCTTCAAAAATACAACAGAAATGGGGGACAATGGTGGAAGCAGGGACAGCAAGTAATAATAACAACAACAACAACAGTCATAGACTACACACCGTAAACCACTATATAAATATTTCTAAGACAAATTAACAATTGTCAAATTATCACACAATTATCAAAATTATCACAAAGAAGCCAACAGACTATGTACAAATATCAGTTGTTGTACATACATTCAAGAATTATGGTTAAAGGATCCCAATTTCTTTTAAAATTCCTTAGAAACACCCATGAAATTTGCCCTGCATTCATAAAAGTCTAAGTTAAACTGTCTTGGGGTTGACTAAATGACACACCCACCATAGAGAGTTCTCTGTTTTCACACATTTAACTGGGTTGCATTTGACATGTGGTAGCTTGACACCTCAGGAATCCACTTTAGTAATCCCATGATGATTTGATGTGTTCTTCTTAGCCTATGGAATTCTGAACACTTGTGTTATGCTCATGGAGATAAGACTCCTCTTGTCTGCCAGTGCCAGCCATCAAAGGCATAGACAGGGCCAGCCCTGCCATTAGGCAAACTAGGCAATTGCCTAGGTGCTGGCTTTCTGGGGGAGCCAAATTGGTCACCCCTGTGTGACTTAGTGATGTTATCAGGGGGGGGGGCACCAGGTTAGCCTTACCTAGGGTTCCATTCAGCCTAGGGCCGGCCCTGGGCATGGAGAAGCTGAAGGCATGAAGGATATCTAGCCATCTACAACTATGATTGTCTTTCACGTTCCTGGCTTCAGATATAGCTTCTACAATTTCTTTTATAAAGCTAGCAGTGACTTATGGATCACTGGAACTCTGAGAGATTAGAGAGGGGAAAGCATTACAATTCAATTTTTTTTAAAAAAAATCCAGGTATTTTTTTGAGCAGGAACACACAGGAATTCAGTTCTGGCTGGCTTGGTGTCAGGGTGTGTGACTTACTATGCAAATAAGTCCCTGCTGGGCTTTCTCTACAAAAAAGGCCTGTGTGAAACAATAGTGATGTCAGAGGGTATGGCCTAATATGCAAATGAGTTCCTGCTAGAATCCTTCACACCACACAATCCATATTGTCATTTGCAACATGCAACACTTTTGTCAGGTACTTATGGCTGATATTATGTCACCAACCAGTAATGTGGTAGGTTGAACTGAGACTAAGAGGTATGGAAATCTGTCCAGATATCTATCTGTCAACCTGATGACTTTTCATGAGATCTGCTATAGGTCCTGGCTAAAAAGGGAAATCAGATTTGAAATATACAATATAAATACAGATGCAGATTCTTGTGGGCTTTATTTCTAGTGATCTTGACACTCATCTCCAAGCTACTGTAACTTTTATTGTCAACTTTGTTTTCCTGAGAGAGAAGCGTTCATATACTAGGAACACAGCGCAGAAGTCCCACTTTAGATAATGAGGCCAACCCATTTACTCTGCCATTTCAAGGTCAGAAGGCATCACAATCCTGATGGGAGAAGGAACTATCAGACATCACTGGATAGGACATTCTGAGGAAATGAGGAAGGTATCAAGGGAAATTACAGACTTTCCCCCAAATGTCACCCTCAAAGCCATGATTGAAGATTCAGTCCAAGAGGAAAAGAAGCCTCAAAGCATAGAGGTTTCTGATGAAAACAAAACAGTCATCATGCTCTCAATGTTTTTAATATTTGTGAATATTTGGGAATAGACATGGATAGCATTTTGAGAATAGACAAGAATAGTGTTCATGCGCAGCATCATACAGACACACATTCTAGTAGGGTCCTCAATCAGCTAAGAATGCTTCCAAAACTCTCTGCAGCCAGGTTTCTTCCCAGATTTTGGGATTCTAAATAACCTGATTGTGATTCAAATTAGAACACATACATTCAGAATTTTCTATTCTTCCATTTAAAAAAAAAATCGATATCCTATACAGAAAGAGTACTGTACATGTGCAGTTTGCCACATCATCCAGGTCATTTGTATAGTCCCTTCCTTTATATAATGCAATTTATTGATTGATTCAATGTCATAACAACAACACCACAATGTGGGTGCTGTAGAGAGGGCTGTATCCAGATTAATTATGTGCAGTGGTATATAAATGTGAAGAAATGTATGTATGAAATAGTAAAAAACTGCATATAAAAATAACTCAATACATCCATACATTTATTCCAATCAAGACTGTTTTATGCCATGCTGCATCAATGCCTACCTGGTAACATACAGAAGGATTTGTGATGAGTGAAGGAAAGCAGTATATAAATGTTTGAACTGTATAAATAAAGAGGCAAGCTAAATGCAGGATCTAAATGCAAATGCCTGTGCCTGCTCCACTTCCAAAAATAAATTAGAAACTATCCTAATGGAACCAGAATTTGGGAGAAGTAGAATACAGTGTGAAGGAAAACTTCAAAACAATAGAAGAACATGACAGTGGAAATCTGTCCGTTCCTATAATCCAGGGATCCCCAACCTTGGCGAGCCTATGGGGACTTCTGAAATCTTGGAATAAGCTGTGAGCACCATCACAAAATGGCTGCCAAGGGTGTTAGCACCAATTTTTAAAAATGTGTCTTCCTATAATGGAGGTAGCTGTTTTTGAGAGGATGCTCCCTGCAGATACGAAGGTACTTCCAGGGCTCTTCAGAAGTATCTTCTGCTCTACTGAAGTGGAGGAAAACCAGGACTGGCCTTTTGCTTTTGGGAAGAAGGAAGCGAGTGGCAAGAAAACCCCCTGGCAGGTTCCATGGCATCCATGAACTCCACATTGGTGGTCACCAGTGTTCCCAATAACCTGCAGAGTCTTGTGAATAAAAATTCTACTTTGTGAGCTACTGGCATTAAAGTTGTGAGCTGCTACATAAATTAGTGTGCTCTGGGGACATCCTTCCTGAGTTAAGACAAAAATGTGTGAGCTGGGGGCTAAAAATCTGTGAGCTAGCTCATGCTAACTCAACTTAGAGGGAACACTGGTGGTCACTGCTATAATTACTACAAACGTACAATTTGAAAAGCCTTGTCTCAGCATCATCACAAGATATCTGAATGTACAGTGTCACCTTGTCTACTTTTTTCATGTCTGCATTTTTTAAAATAGTCTTTCTGTGGACATCTAACACCTTGGGGAAATTAGACCCAGCTGGCTTTGAGGCCCAGTCTTGCCCAGTTTGCTTCCCTATTGCAGCGCCTGTCCCATATAGCAGGGGTGGCCAACGGTAGCTCTCCAGATGTTTTTTGCCTACAACTCCCATCAGCCCCAGCCAGCATAGCCAATGGCTGGGGCTGATGGGAGTTGTAGGCAAAAACATCTGGAGAGCTGCCATATTATTATTATTATTATTATTATTATTATTATTATTATTATTATTATTATTATTATTATTATTATTATTATTTAGCTTTTTACCATTCAGATTCTATCATCTTCAGCAAAACATTTTTGTAGCCAATGGGAGCTCCCTCTTCCTTTTTTTCATCAAAAAGTTCCCTAGGCTCCTTGAGGTACAGTGGTAGCAGAGTTCCAGGTGCAAGAAAAGGGGGGGGGAGGAGAGACCTCTCCACTTCTACAATTTGGTAAGTGGGAAAAGACCATGAAAACAGGTGTGAGGACTGGTGCTCACAAGGGATTCCGATTGTATCATGCTCTAGTGATGTCGTCTAGAGCAGTGGCCCCCCAACCTTTTTTGTCCCAGGGACACCGTGGCCCCAGAGCTGGCAGCCACCCCCCCCGCCTCCCCTGTGGCACCTCCTCCTCCCCCTGGTTCCTCCTCTCTCCTCTGCTCTGCCCCCTGCAGCCTTGCCGCCCGCCCCCACACAGCCTCACCGCCCCCTGTTTTTTCCACTTTAAGGCCAGGGAAGATGAAGCACCTTCCAGATCGACCTCTCCCCCCCCCCAATCAGCTGATCTAATCGGCCGAGAAAACCATGGCAGCGTGGCTGTTTCAGCAGTAGCTTGCCGCTGCTGCTGCGGTTTTCCCCACTGATTGGATCAGTTGATCAGCAGGGGGCGAGGGAGGTCAGCCTGGAAAACGCTTCATGGCACCTTCCCCAGCCTTAAAGTGGTATAAACAGGGGACGGCGAGGCTGTGTGGGGGGATGATGAGGCTGCGAGGGGGGGGGGGCGAGCGGCTGCGCGGACCACTTGGAAACAGGCCATGGACCAGTACTGATCCACTGGCACAATACAGGCTGAATCTGGGAACTGGGCTCCTTCCCTCAAGAGAGCAGCTTTTGATTTTGAGGAGATAATTGCTCATTTTGCCAACTTGAGTTCCAAACTTAGCCAAGGAGAGTGCACCTCCTTCCCTACTGAGAACTCTTGTTTTAAGAAAACAGTGATGTGTTTTAAATAAATATTGAAAGGGGGCTCCTGTTTTAGGGTGTCTTAGTGTCAAGAACCTACCTTTTCCATAGTGCCTGAGAGTGGTAAAATCTAGAGGGGCTAAAAACCTACAGCCACTATCAAACAGTATATTATACTGGATAGGCAATGTTCTGACAAAGCAGCTCATGTATGCTCTAAGGAGAACTGGTTGTACAAATTAGTATTTAAACCCAGTGTTCAGAGCAATATTTCACAACCAGCAAAAAATTAATTATGCAAGGCTGAAAGACCAATCAGGCAGGGAGAATTGCAGCCCAGTGTACAGAGAATGTTCTGGAACCTTTGTCAGCATGAAGTGGTCTGGCAGAATTCTTTACATCAGAACCACACACAAAAAGAAAACCACACACCACATCATGGTGACAAAGGTTGTACACAGCACTTTTTTTCTGGAAAAAGAGGAGCTGGAACTCTCAAAAGGTAAATGAAGGAGAAACACGCAGGTGCCTCTCATACACATAAACCTTTTTGAGAATTTTGTGTCCATGAATTTGTTCTGGAACTCCATTCCACTGCATTTCCCCAGGTAAAGAAAGCCCTGGTCTTAACACATCATCACAAAATGTACTTTTCTGTGAGGTTAAATAGGAAAAGGAAAGGGATCGAGTATTGTGTTTACTGGCAGTTTTAAAGCTGTAGAGTTGAACCGTCTGTTGCCACAGAATTCAGTTTAGATTACCAGTAGTAACCCATGAGGCCTTCAAGAGTTTTGTTTGCACAAAGGAGTCTTATTCTGAAATAAATAGGGAAAAGCCTTTTCCCCACGAAATTTGTGTTAACAATTAATGGCTGTGGGACTGGTTTGTTTCTTTAATCTGAGTGGATACAAAATTATCTCACCAAATTTACCTCATACAGATTTGCCTCTCCTAAGAATGCATCTTTTGAGATTTGGTGACAGGATCGCTGAAAATGAATGCTGGGGACTGAGACAGGGTTTTCACATTTTGTTTTTCCTGCACATTGCTGTTTTAGTTCTTTCTGATCAAAATATAATACCGAAAGAGCCCTCTACTCCATGGTCTCCCTACAAACTGTACAAAGCCAGGGGTGCTCAAACACCCCAGAGCTCAGTTTATGTCCCACTCACCATCTGCGATTAGGCAGCTGATTTTTTTTTTTTGATGGGCTGTTCGACTGTCAAGCTGTTCACGGCTGCTGTTTGGCAGGTTGCTTCAATGTGTTCCTCTCCAGCAGCACATTACAGTCCAGTTGGCTGTTCACAGTCTGGGAAAAGAAAAAGTAAATGAGGGGAGTTGCTGCTTATGCAGCATCAAGAGTGCTCTCCTTACACCAGAGGTATTTTGCATCCGTTGAGCTTTCATTACTAAATGCAGCGACCCCCTTTTAAGACTTGCCTACAATAGCAGTTGCTTTCCCAAGCATGCCTTTGCATCTAATTAGGAACGGGATTCCTGCATAATCAAGTCTGTGCTTTTATTTCCTAAAAACCTGCTTCCCTGGCTGGTCCGTGTCAGAGGGACGAAAGGATGACTTTGCTTTCCTTACAATGAGCATTTTCGTTTTCTAAATGTTGATCTCACCAATTTCCTGGCACATTTAATGACCGAAGATGGAGCACTCTGATAAAAGCTTATGTAAGGATTAAGGCTGGCCAGCATCTTACTGTCCATCATGTTCAGCGTTATCACTTTCCATCACAAAATGGAGGCCGAGGGAAAGCCAGCAAGGGTGCGGATTATAAAAGAGCCGAAATTGGCTGAATTGGATGAATGCCTGAGAATAATCAGACCCTTTTATCATTCTCGAAAGATTTGGACATTTAGGCCAAGGAAAAGGAATTGTATTAACCATTTTCTCTGGCGAACGTTTATTAACTGAGTGGCCCATAAGTACTGTTGACATGCCTGGTTACTGAGACAAGAATGGGAGGAAATCCCACGGCCTCTCTGAAGAGACAAGGTAGGATGGACTGAGACACTACTGGCATAAGATTTATAGTTGTTTGGACTCTGTTTGTCAGGCATGGAGGATATGCCAGAGCTGCTTTTTGGTGGGAACATGCAGGTGGAAATTCATGGTCCATGGAAAAGAAAACTGAGGAAGACAGTTGTAGGGACAACAGGTGGTGAGTCAACCATCTCTATCGGTTGGAAGGAATTTATTTGCAAAACTCAGTATAACGGAATATGTAAGGGACCATTGTGACCAGTGTTCCCTCTAAGCTGAGTTAGTCTGAGCTAGCTCACAGATTTAACCCTCAGCTCACACATTTTTGTGTTCACTTAGGAAAATTGACACCAGAGCACAGTAATGTATGCAGTAGCTCACAACTTTAATGCCAGTAGCTCACAGCTTTAATACCTGTGGCCCACAAAGTAGAATTTTTGCTCATAAGACTCTGGAGCTTAGAGGGAACATTGATTGTGACATGTGCTTTCTTGGCCTTAGGGCTATGATGGTTTACCCAGGGCTTCTTTTGAGCTGTAACGCACAGGAATGCAGCTCCGGCTGGCTTGGTGTCAGGGGGTGTGGCTTAATATACAAATGAGTTCCTGCTGGTCTTTTCCAACAAAAAGCCCTGTGTGGAACAATGGTGGCACCAGGGGGTGTGGCCTAATATGCAAATGAATTCCTGCTGGAGTTTACCCTGAGTTTTCCACTTAGATAGATAAAATGGCTTTCAGAATGGAGAAGAAGAATGTATTGTGAAATCTCAGATGACTCAAGGCAATTCCTATGCATGGGGCATCCCAGGCAAAAGATGATCAGGGGTGGTTTGCCCCTGTCTTCCTCTGCATAGCAACTCCAGTCTTCCTTGGAGGTCTTTCATCAAGTACTGACGTGGCCAACCCTGCTTAGCTTCCAAGCTTTGACAAGCTCAAGCAAAACTGGGCTACTGAGAAGCACTTCTGGAAGAGTCAGTTCCAAGTCAGTGAACCTTCACAGGTTTGGAGGTGGCATTTGGATCCAGAATGGTGCAGTGGTTAAGAGCAGTGGACTCTAATCTGGAATACTGGGTTTGATCCCCCACTCCTCCACATAAACCTGCTGGGTGACCTTGGACCAGTCACAGTTGAAGAAGGAGAAGGAAGAGGAAAAGGAGGAGGAGGAGAAGTTGGATTTATACCTTGCCCTTCACTCAGTCTCCTTCCCTTCCTCTCCCCGCAACAGACGTCCTGTGAGGTGGGTGGGGCTGAGAGAGCTCTGAGAGAACTGCTCTTGAGAGACCAGCTCTGAGAGAACTGTGACTGACCCAAGATCATCCACCACTCTTAACCACTACAGCAAACTGGCACTTACCTCACAAGGTGCCTGTTGTGGAGAGAGGAAGGAAAGATGATCATAAGCCTCTTTGGAACTCCTTAGGGCAGAGAAAAGTGGGGTATTAAAACCTATTTTCTTCTTTGCCCGCCTCTGTCCCCTCGGCTTATATGTGATTTCTAGATATCTGGAGGACTGTCTTGGAAAATATCTGGATACTTTGGGAATGGATCTAAGAGAGAGCAGGGTTTGGGGAGGGGAGGGGCCTCAGCATGGTACAATGCCAAAGAGACTCCCCTTCAAAGCAGCCATTTTCTCCAGGGGAACTGATCTCTGCCAGCTGGAAATCAGCTGTAAAAGTGGGAGATTTCCAGGCCTCACCTGGAGTCTGGCAATCCTTGGGGGAGTATACTATGGTATTCTAGCAAGCCATGCTAACATTTCAAAAAGTTCTTCCTAGCATCTTGCTAGAAGGCAAAATACAGGACAATTAAGAATGTGGTTATGGCAATGATAAATTAATTTCAAAAGTATATACATTACTTTTACAATGGCCTACAGAAGATGAAGTAGTAAAATCTCAAATGATTAAATGGCAATTAATGTAAATAAAGAAATACAGATGGAAACTTGGGAATATTTGTGGAAGAACTCTATGAAACTCTCAACATGCCAGAATATCAAAGAAAATTGTTTTAAGATGATGTACAGATGGTATATAACTCCTAAAAAATTGGCAAAGATGAATAACAAGATGCCAGACAGATGTTGGAAATATAAAAAGCATGAAGGTTCTTTCTACCATAGATTCTTTCTGCCAATATATATACATTTTTGGCTACTGTGTGATACAGAGTGTTGGACTGGATGGGCCATTGACCTGGTCCAACATGGCTTCTCTTATGTTCTTATGTTACCATATGTGGTAGACTTGTGAAAGAGCTAAAATGTTTTGGCAGATGATTCAGCAAGAGATTTCAAAGATCTTGGGATATGAATTTAACAAAGTTGCAGAGACTTTTCTGTTAGGATTACAAATGGAAAAATTTCCAAAAGAAGACAGAACTTTAATCTGGTACTTGCTCTCAGCTGCTAGGACATTGTATGTGCAGTTGTGGAAGCAAGAAAAAATACCAGAGAAATGGGATTGGATTGTTAAAGTTATGACATGGAGTGAAATGGATAAGTTAACAAGAACTTTAAGAGACTATGGTTTAGAAGTATTTAAGATGGAGTGGAAGAAGTTCAGAAGATACTTAGAAAAAGAATGGAAAATAAAAGGACAATGGACAATCTTTGATAATGATTAAGTATAAGTGGGGGAAGATATGAACTTTGGTTCTTATTAATTAGGGGTACCTTTTAAAATGATGTTTTAAATTTACTACACCGGCGGGGGTCAAGTAAAGGGGGGAGGGGTATGTAGAAAGTAATATATGGGATTAAAAAAGTAGTTATTAATGATATAAGAAATTGAATATATTGCCATATGTTACTTATAAAAATTGTTTGAAATAGAATGTGGTTATGGCACAGAGAAGTACCAGAAAATCAGACCTTTCCAAGGTAAATAAGGACAGTTGCAAAGTGGGGCATAGGAGCCCTATTATACTTACAAGAAGGGAGGAGGGAAAAATCTTTGTCCTCTGATGACCTTTGCAAAACATTCCGCATCTGCAATAATAGAAACAACCACTGCAAAGCATTTTTCTGTCACTTGCAAAATTTCTGCCTTCTTGCACAGAGAAGAAGCAGACAGAGAAATCACCGGCATGCCGGCAGACAGGAGCGTGCTGTGCGCCCCCTGCAAAATATGCCGACTACAAGGAGAACTGACAGATTTTGCACTGGGCAAGCATAGAAATGCACAAAAGCTGGGACTGTTTTTACAAATCAAGGCTGCTGAGAGGTCAGCTAGTTCTACCGGCTGCCTCTTGATTTGCTTTAACACTTTCTCTCCCTGCTGTGGCGCTTTGAGGCATTGGGGGCATGAATCAAAAGTTAGTTGTCTGTTTCAATCAGATTGCATATAGCGTAGATTGGAGTTACTGGGAGGTAATTTACCTTGCAAAATGGAGACACGCTAGGTGTAATTTGATCTCGATAAATGGGAAAACAGTAATTACTAAGGCCAAATTAAATTGCCTTGTGGTAAATAATGTGTGTACTACGAAGCCTTAGGAGTGAAGTCTGTGAGCCATGGCTGCTACTGTGCAAGGCACAGCTACACAGTCTTAACAGAGAGCTGCACCGAACATTTCTGCCATTTCCTAATAACTTATGAGCTCTTAACCTCCGAAAGTGCCAACCATTTTTCCACAAAGCATGGTAATTCTGGCAATGGTGGTGGATTGTGAACCGTAAAACCTGTTTTCAAAATGCCATCACTCACTCTATTATCTCGCTTTTCCTCCAAGGAGCTCAAAAAAGCATATGTGGTTCTTATGTCATGTGACTGCCATCAGCACCAACCCCCCACCCTCCAGAAATTGAAGAAAGGGAAAACAATATGGCTGGAAAAAGACACTCTAGGAATCTTAAGGCTCTAGAAAGCCAGTTTAGTACAGTGGTTAAGTGCGTGGACTCTTATCTGGGAGAACGGGTTTGATTCCCCACTCCTCCACTTGCAGCTGCTGGAATGGCCTTGGTTTAGCCATAGCTCTGGCAGAGGTTACCCTTGAAAGGGCAGCTGCTGTGAGAGCCCTCTCAGCCCCACCCACCTCACAGGGTGTCTGTTGTGGGGGGAGGAGATATAGGAGATTGTAAGCCGCTCTGAGTCTCTGATCCAGAGAGAAGGGTGGGGTATAAATCTGCAATTCTTCTTCTTCTTCTATGGTCTTTAACATAGCAATCAGGGGGAATTCCTAGAGCAGTGGTGCCAGAGGCAGCACTCAGAGCCCTCTCTGTCGGCACGCAGGCTCCCTCGCCCTACCACTGTGCACAAGGTTTGGTTCCTCCCTGCGCCCCCCCCTCCCCCGCTGCCACCCTCTGCCTTCCCTTCCTCCTTGGAGCTGCAATGCAGTCGTGCTCCTTGGCTCCCCTCCTCCTCAGAGGTGCGCCGAGCTGCACTGCACCAAAGCTGGACCCTACTGGTTTTGATGTGGCCGGCGCACCTTCTAGCTCTTTGAAGCCCGTGCAGGAGAAGGCTTCACTCCCCCTCACTTCTGGCTTCAAAGAGTTAGAAGGCGCACCGGCCACATTGAAGCTGGTAGGGTCCAGCTTTGGCACAGCGCAGCTCAACACACCTCTTAGAAGGAGGGGGCCATGGAGCGCAGCTGCATTGCAGCTCTGGGGAGGGAGGGAAGGAAATGGGCAGTGGGGAGCGCGCGTGCCCACAGAGAGGGCTGTTCTGGTTTCCCAGAGCATCCCTGGCAAGTGTTTGTCCAGCTGCTGCTTAAAGACTGCCAGTGAGGCGGTCGATTGCCCTGTTGAACAACTCTTACTATTACAAAGTTTTTCCTATGCCAGTCCTCTCCTCTCCTGCCAGCAGGAACAGCTCCCTGCCGTCCTCTAAGTGGCAGCCCTTCTCATACTTCAAAAGAGCAATCACGTCTCCCCCCTCCACCTCCTCTTTTCCAGACTGAATATCCCCAAGTCCCTTAGCCTTTCCTCATTGGGCTTGCTCTCCATGCTTACTTGGAAGTAATCTACAGTGAGCACTGTGGCACCTACTCTCTACCAGTGTTCCCTCTAAACTGAGGTAGTGTGAGCAAGCTCACAATTTTCTAGCCTCCAGCTCACACATTTTTGCCTCAGCTCAGGAAAAATGGCCCTAGAGCTAACTAAGTTACGCAGTAGCTCACAACTTTAATTCCCATAGCTCACAACTTTAATGCCAAAGTAGAATTTTTGCTCACAAGATTCCACAGCTTAGAGGGAATACACATGCACAGGATTGCCGTTTTAGTTTAAAGAAAGAAGATGTTGGATTTATATCCTGCCCTTCACTCTGAATCTCAGGGTCTCAGAGCAGCTCACAACCTCCTTTATCTTCTTCCCCCACAACAGACACTCTGTGAGGTAGGTGGGCTGAGAGAAGCTCTCCCAGAAGCTGCCCTTTCAAGGACAACTCTGTGAGAGCTATGGCTGATCCAAGGCCATTCCAGCAGCTGAAAGTGGAGGAGTGGGGAATCAAACCCGGTTCTCCCAGGTAAGAGTCCAAGCACTTAATCTCTACACCAAACTGGCCCTCCTTTCTCACATCAGACTTCCTAGTTAATATAATTCAGACTATCCCTGAAGTTTCCAAGGGTAGCCGTGCTGGCCCATAGTAGAACAACTAGATTCAAGCCCACGAGCACCTTAGGGACCAACAAGATTTGGGGGAGGGGGCACAAGATTTCCAGCATTAGAGCTCCCTCAATTAGATAAAAGGAGCTTTGACTCTCAAAAATCTTGTTCTCTAAGGTGCTGCTGGACTCAGATTTGGCTATATAAATCAGTAGACTCCTTTCATCAACTTAATTTATTAACTAACATCATGTATCCCCTGCCTTCCTCCCCGCAAAGGACACTGAAGTGGTTTGACACACTCTCCCCTTCACTTTTATCCTCACAATGAACCTATGAGGCAGGTTAAGTGTGCGGGCTCTTATCTGAACCAGTTTCCCCACTCCTTCACTTGCACCTGCTGGAATGGCCTTGGGTTAGCCATAACTCCCCTAGAGTTGTCCTTGAAAGGGCAGCTTCTGGGAGAGCTCTCCCAGCCCCACCTACCTCACAGGCAGTGTTCCCTCTCAGCTGAGTTAGCGTGAGCCAGCTCACAGATTTTTGTCTTAGCTCAGGAAAAATGGCCCCAGAACACAATAATCTATGCAGTAGCTCACAACTTTAATGCCAGTAGCTCACAAAGTTGAATTTTTGCTCGCAAGACTCTGCAGCTTAGAGGGAACATTGCACGCAGGATGTCTGTTGTGGGGGAAGAAGATAAAGGAGATTGTAAGCAGCTCTGAGACTCTAGTTCAGAGAGAAGTGCAGGGTATAAAACTACGATCTTCTTTTTCTAAAGCTGAAAACTAATTTATTGTGGAAGGTCTTTTAAAAAGCTAAATATATCCTCGGTGCTTGTGAGTCTTAAAAACTGCTATCAATTTTAAATTATTTTGTTCCGATTTTTATTATTATAATCAGCACTTATTCTTTTTAGACAGAAAGGCAGAGTATACATATCACGATAAAAGTCCTGATGTCCTTTCCATCATAGGAATGCACTGAGGCAAGACCACTAACTTTGCCAAGTAACATTCTTTAACTCAGAAATATCATGCAGAAATCACCAGGCAAAATTCTAGGACCTGTCATATGCAGGCAATCATACTGGATTACCATAATTGTTCCTGGTGGCCTTCAAAGCGGTGATCAATCAACTTGTATCTAAATCTGCAGCTTTAGACAGCTGTGTAAATATTTTTTGGAAGGCCAGAGATAAAGGAAAAAAACTTGTTTGCTCAGGAGAAAACTTTTTTTTGTAGCTCTTTCCACCTGCCATGCTGTATTTGAGTGTAGCCAATCACATCTGTAATCAGAAATAATGCAGAATGCATATTATAATTACATATTGTGCATGTTAAGTGCCATCAGGTCTCTTCTGACTTTTGGCAACCTTATGAATTTATGCCCTCGAAAACGTCCTATTGTGAACAATCTTGCTCAGGTCTTGCAAACTGAGGGGCATGGCTCCTCAGTTGAGTCCATCCGTCTCCTGTCGGGTCTTCCTCTTTTTCTGCTGCCTTCAACTTTTTCTAACATGATTGTCCTTCCCGGTGAGTTTCGCCTTCACATAATGTGACCCAAGAATTATTACTTCCATTTAGTCATTTGAGTTTCTAGGCAGAGTTCAAGATAGATTCAATCTAGAACCCATTTCTTGGTCTCCTTGACTTTGCACAGTATCCATAAAACTTTTCTCCCATATTAGCAAATATATAAATGACATCAAATCAAGTCACTGTTCACTGCCATAGTTATAATGAAATCTAATAGGAAAATTCAGGAGCCCTGTGACGCAGAGTGGTAAAGCTGCAGTTCTAAGCTCTGCTCACGGCCTGAGTTCAATCCTGGTGGAAGCTGGGTTCAGGTAGCCAGCTCCAGGTTGACTCAGCCTTCCATCCTTCCAAGGTCAGTAAAATAAGTACCCAGCTTGCTGGGGGTAATGTGTAGATGACTGGGGAAGGCAATGGCACATCACTCTGTAAACAAAAGTCTGCCAAGAAAAAGTTGTGATGTGATGTCACCCCATGGGTCAGTAACAACTCGGTGCTTGCACAGGGGACTACCTTTACCTTTAACAGGAAAATTAATGGCATTCATTAATATGCATCTGGGTGAGGAGCCATGTTGGTCTGCAGTACAAGAGCAAGATTTGAGTCCAGTAACAAGATTCCTAGGTTATAAGTAGGGCTTTTTTTGTAGCAAAACCCCCATCAGGGACTCATTTACATATTAGGCCACACCCCCTGATGCCAAGTCAGCCGGAACTGTGTTCCTGCTCTAAAAAAGACCTGGGTATAAGCTTTCGAGACTCAAAGCTCCTTTCATCAGATATACATTCATTATTCTGGTGGCTGGCTCTCTTGTTTAAAGTTCAAGAAAGATAGGGGGCAAGGAAGGAAGAGGGCATCTATCTGGAAATAGTAAGAATGCCATAGAAACCTTCCAGTCCACACAGCCAAAGATTTTGTGACAGGAAATACTTTTTTTCTGACGGAACTATCTTTCTCTAGTATTTCTGCCAGCCAACAGAGGCATAAGGGGAGTGTTAATTTATATCCCTCCTTCTCCCACACCATTTTTGCCACTTGAACAGGTACCAGAGAGCATTATTTGCCTACACAGCCCCTGGCATGTTCCAGGCTGAAGAAACAGTATGGGGGGGAAGGGCAGGATCCCTTCCTCTCCCTGCACCATAGAAGACCCAACCAGAACTGGACCCCACAGTGGAGGCCCCAGTGAGAACTTGTGTCTATAAAATGGCAGAGCATCCCTGGTGACACTAGTCTTATTTAGTTTGCCCCCAGGGCTCTCTCCTGACCCTGTGACCAAGATGAGGGCCAGGGACCCTTCACTTAGTTCAATCCTAAACAGAGTTACATTCTTGTAAGCCCCTTGGCATTGGATATACCTCTGCTTAGAAGGGTACTGGCAGCCTTTAAGCTGCGCCTGCTCTTGTCACATGGTTCATTGAATGGTAAGTTTTTTATAACAATATAAAATCTTAAGGATTATCTATTTCCATTCAGCTTAGTGGTATGCCTCGTTGTTAGTACTTTGGTTTATTCCAGGATGAGAGAACTTGATGTAGAAGATCTTGCAGAAGAGCATTTACATGGGGTTCTTACAAAAGTCTGGTAACCTTGGAAGAATTTTAGGAAGGGTTAATCCTGAGGAAGTCCACTGACGAAATGAGCCTACATCCTGGTGCTAACAACAACAACAACAAAATTTTATTTATATCCCGCCCTCCCCGCCGGAGCAGGCTCAGGGCGGCTAACAACTCATAGGACTCTTCTTGTAATATTGAAATGTGAGAATGGATTTCTGTTATAATATGAAGTATAAAAAGATAATTTACAAAGGCTTTAAAATGGTTTTATTAAATATTTATTTATTTATTTATTTATTTATTTATTTATTTATTTATTTATTTATCTGGGATTTATATCCCGCCCTTCCCACCGAGTGGCTCAGGGCGGCTTACAACATATATAAAACTAACATAAAAATATAAAATTACACTTTAAAATTAACATTTCATAATATATAAGTAAAATCAAACATTTGTTATAAATGTACATCATTAAAACAGACAGCGGTCGCGGAGCTACACTCTATTCAGATTCAGATACAAATTCAGTATACAGTATTCAGTAGTCGGTATACAGGGCCGTTAGTTGTGGGCCAGCCGGAAGAGGACTGTCTTACAGGCCCTGCGGAATTGGGTGAGATCCCGCAGGGCCCTAAATATTGTTAGCCAGCGTATCACAGTAGTTGTTTCTTTCCTTACCTGTCTTATTAACTGAGATCCCCTTTTTGTTAATTACACTGCATGGTTCATACTTCTCTGTCTTTGCTCAGCCTCAACTTCAGTTTCTAGTGGCATAAATATAATCCTTGTCTATTACAATCAATGCACATAGCTAAAGATTGTGATCTTGAGATATCAGTTCAGCACACTTAGCAACTGAATGTTCCTCCAGACACAAATCCAAGACCTGCGAAGAGCCTATGGCATCCTTTGTGACATTTGCAAATCATCTCCCACACATCTCATTAACCTTGGCTAAGATTGAGTGGGAGAAAATGTAACAGGGTGGGGGGAGAAATGCAACAAGATGAGACTTGGTAGTTGGGATGAACAGGTCAAATGGGTGTAACTGTTAATTAATGCAACTGCAGTCTGCAAAATTTTCCTTCTCCTCATCTACGACAATGCACAAGCTTGAGGCCTCTGCGCAGTGACCCTGGACTGCTTTGGTGCACTCCCATCCCAGTACATTTAAACAGAGAGCTAAAGTGATGTACTGCATTGTGTGGAAGGAATCTCAGTTTGTAGCAAAGCATATCCATGAGCACTGTTCACATTAATGCACAGCACCGGAGCCTGTCCAGTGGACAGAAAAAATGTCCTGAAGCCAAGAGCTGCTCTGCTCACTGTACCTGATTCCTCATCTGATTAAGTGTGCTTAGAGCACATGAAAGCTTACATTCTGAATAAAACTTTGTTGGTCTTAAAGGTGACGCTTGACTCCTACTTTGTTCCCGCTAAGCTGAGAGCATGAGCTAGCTCACAGATGTTGAGCCTCCAGCTCATCCATTTTTGTCTAGGCTTAGGAAGGATGGCCCCAGATCACACTAATTTATGCAGTAGTTCGTAGCTTTGTGCCAGTAGCTCACAAAGTAGAATTTTTGCTCACAAGACTTCAGCTTAGAGGGAACACTGCCCATAAGTTCTTTTCTTCAAGGAGAGGCAGGGGGTGGTGTGCTGGAAGGAATAAACACACAAACAACCATCCTTTTGTCAAAACAGAATTACAGCGTATTTGAATACAGGCAAAAGGAGCAATGGTGCACCATGGGGATGGATTCAAGCATCAGGTGGTCCACATGTTGACCAGATGAACCCATTCCCCTGCCCAGCTGCTGGGGGTTAAACTGCAGAGCAGCAAGATGCTGGGACACATGTGGGTGCCAGCCTCTACCTGGTCCCCTTGCCACCTGGTGGTGTAAGCCAGGTGGCATTCCCACCTGAGCTGATTGGTTCCACACCCCCAAGACCTCTTATGGGAGCCCCAAAAATGGAGAAAGCAGGCATGCAGGCACAGCCCCTCCCCAAAAAGGATCCGTTCCCATGTCCAAGCTTCTAGGCTGCAATAGTAAATCATAATTAAGTAAGACAAGAATCATAACCAAAATATAAGGGTGGGAAGGTGAGGAAGCCAGTGAGTCATGAACAGAGGACAAGCAACATGTGTAGGCTTGCTTAAGAAGCCCTTGGGCTCCCAGAGCCCACACCCAACTTTTGATGTACTACCTGGCATGATGTGCTGTGGAAAGACCCACCTTGTCCTGCCCAATATAGTCCTGAGGACACCATGTGGTTGGACAAGCCTTCCTGCCTCCACCCCACCTCCTGCACTGCAAACATCAGCAAAGATCACCGCTCCTCCTGTCTGCAGTAGGTTAGGCAGAATATAAACTGTACCAAGATGTTTCAGTGTGCTTCACAGGTGACTGGGGAGTTGAACTTAGGTGATCTCAGTCTTGTGTGTAAAGTGCTGTCAAGTTGCAGCTGCTTTACGGAGACAGTGTTGGGTTTTCAAGGCGTTGATTAGCAAGAAGTTGCAATTGCCTCCTTCTGCAAAGTGGCCCTGGACCTCTATGGTGGTCTCCCATCCTCGTTACCAGGACTAACCCTGCTTAGCTTCCAAGATCTGGCAAGATCAGGCTAGCCTGGGCCATTTGTCTCAGGTCAGCCCCTCCCCCCAATCCTAGTCAATTTTTTTTTTTTACTTACTTTTTATACTGTCTCTCTGGAGTCTTTCTTGAGGTGGTTTTCTACTAAGACAACACAAAACCTATAAAATACAGCCATAGAAAGCCATTAAAACAAGCCACTAAACAACAAGCTATTCAAAGAACAAGGTGGGGCTGAGAGCAGCATAAGATCGCAGCCACAACAGAGCCCATTTATGTACTCTCTGGTGTGCATTTTAGACTCCCAAGGTATTGTACTGCTTCTGAGCGAGCCTATTGCTATGTGTAATCTCTATTGCCTCCAGCAAACATATTTTCCTAGCAGTTACTTAAAATGAAGATTATGGTCAAAGTAAAGGCATCTCTGTGTAATACAATTCATTAGTTGCCTGCCTTTAGCAGTAAATTAAACATGCAGTACCTTTCCAGGTTTCTCCCTTTTTAGGCATTAGTCTATTATTGGAAACAGTACAAGGTTAAAATACCCTTAAAGGCAGATCTTGTTTCTGTAATGATGAAGACTTTTACCATATCTAGTAATGCTCTTAAAAACTGTTGAAATCAAAGACTCTTTGACATAAATAAACCATTTCAAATGCTGAGTAAAATACAATATTTATCCTCTGTACTTCTAGCCATCCCTTCTTCCAAAGAGCTGTGGTCAATGTATAAAGTTCTCTTTTCTCCTTTTTATTTCCATAACTAGGTTTGCCAGGCTGCAGCCAACAATTCCCAGGAGCAATCGAGGGTGGGGACAGGAATGTCAGCATGATGTTGGCATGTGGACACCAATTCTGCTGAAAACTAGAAGGGCAACATGGGACACTCTAGGATTTGCAAACCCCTCCCCCTCTATGGTAGTACCATAAATGCCATGATGCACCCCAGTTTCCCCCCACATTTCCTTCTGCCAGTGCTTCAGGTGCCACACAACGGTGGGTCAGGAGGTTTCTCATTGTAGTAGGAGGCTTTACATCCCTATCCACAATCTCCGTGTGAGGTAGATTAGGATGAAAGCAGATATCTGTCTCCAAGTCACCCAAGCTGGAAGCCTAAGAAACTTTTCTAGGATGAATTCCCGTTGAATAAAATGGGGACATACTAAACCTACATATGACACAGAGGCAAGCAATGGCAGGCCACTCTGTTTCTTGTCTTGAAAACTCTACAGGATACACATAAGTCAACTGTGACTTGAAGGTCAAAAAAAAGCCATAACCGTTCTGTAACCATAGTTCCTTTCTTGGTTCAAAACTGATCTACCCTCCAGCCAGCTGGTTCCTCCCCATAGGTCAGGAAATCCTTCCCTTCTGGCCAAAGCTCAGTCCCATTTTTCCCACCACACCTTTAGGCTCCATCTTGGGCAACCCATCACCTATCACCATTCTCTAGGCTGAACTGCACTGGACTAGGCAGGTGGGAGAAACAATGTAGTAAGTAACAGTGATTTGCTGTTTTCGATCTAGAAGTGACACAAGTACACACAAGAATTGGGTGAATTTTTGTGTTTTATTGGCCCTGTTACATTGCTTGATTTTCCTTCTGATCTCTTCATTTTTAACCTGGATCTTGTTAGAGTGATAAACTAGTTAAGGGCTTCGTCTCTCATCTATATTTTCTTGTCTAAAAGATTTACTGCATAAATCCAGGACTTGTGTAGATGCTAGACTGGACAATTCCAATTTCTGGTCTGGGCATTGACTTTACTGAAGTAACTGGCAGAAATGTAATACAAAACCTCAGTCAAAATAATTATTGGAATCATGAAAAAGACGCAGCACTTCATGTTGCTGTGTTTTTAAAAAGGAAAGTTTAAAGCAGATGTTTGAATATTAGTTTAAGAATATTAAGCACTAGCAATTTACATCATAATCCTTAAACCACTTATTTGGAGCAATGGGATTGAATTTACTGGGTCCATTCTGAAGTTTGAAGATTGCTTCTTAATCTTTGGGGCTTTGCTCCTCCCCCTTCTACAAAACATAATAGAATGTTCTCATGCTCTTTTTCCTCCTCAAGTGATATCTCAAGTATAAGTCCTTATATAACTACAAATCTACATCAGGATGGATTTTTTCTGTGGACTAGAGATGGAAAATGTTGAATTGCCCACCAATCAATTTCTGTGGATGGTCCTGAATTCTCCTCCACATCCACAAGGTGCCTACAGGCTGGAAATGGGACTGCAAATTTCACCATTTGATTTTAAAACTAATGTATTATATGTTATCAGGGCTTTTTTTTGAGCAGGAATGCACAGGAACACAGTTCCGGGTGGCTTGGCATCAGGGGGTGTGGCCTAATATACAAATGAGTTCCCACAGGGCTTTTTCTACCAAAAAAGTCATGTATGTTATGATTTTGATGTTATAATTTTATTGTCTTTATAGCACTGTACCTCACCTAGTGTCTCACAGCTGTGGGAATTAGGTGGTTCATAAATATAATAAATAAATAAAATGGAAAACGGGGAAATTGTAGATGTGCTCCTGGGAGGAAAGGTGGGATAAAAAAGTACTAAATAAATGAAATAAATATTACAATTGTCCATCACAATCTAAGTCTGTTTCACAGACGCATGCTGGATTATGTGGCTCACGCATCCTTGGCCTCTATTTTTTTAAATCCAACTCTATTTTTAATGAGTGATTTTGATACTTTTCTCATTTGGATTGTGGGTTGTTCCCTCTTCCCCTTTTTATACTAGCAATCGAATAGGTAAGCATGACACAAGTTGAAAGCATCGTGCTGAAGAGGCCCTGTTTAGTCAAGCATGAAAATTCACATTATTTTCATGTTCCTCTCTAGGATGAGCCATGACTTACAAATTGGGCCATCCTTTTTTCTGTCTTCTTGAACAACCCGAGCTGATCATGAAGGGACACGGAGCCAAATGATTAGAAGACTCCCCTCTTCTTTTACCGCACAGAGCTTTGTTGGCTGCGCAGGCTTCTTCTTTATCGTATCAGGAAACCAGCATATGAATCCCTATTCCCTATCCAAGCAGCTACGGATTGATTCCTGGCTACAGCAGAGAGAAGATCAAGAATTCTTGATTTGACAAGCTGGAGGTCACAGCACATCACAGGAGAGGTTTGTCTTGCCGCCTGCTTTCCCTGGTGGGGGAAAACATCATTCAGTCACCTCTGTGGCAGCACATCATCTCACCGCATATTTTAGCGGAGTCTAGAGGGAGGCTCTTTTGCTAGAAATGTGCTCCCATTGTCACTTTGTGCTCAGCATACATGTTAACTGCTTATTATATTTATAGCCAAGCAAAAGAGGTAGTCTGAAAGGAGAGCCTGTTTACTGCAAGGAGCCCTGGGGGGCTGGACCCACACTCTTTGGATATCTGTCAAGGAGGCTGTTGTCAGAAAGAAAGGGCAGTTTTTGTCCGACCTCAAAAGTACTTTATGTTTTCCTCTATCGCTTGTATGATATAAAGTAATGTTAATGAGTGTGCTCAGGAATGCCACTGGATTGGGTCCCTACTGCTGGATCAAGAGGTAGGCCCCTTCCAACCCTTCCCCACCGTTCCATTCCCAAAGCCTCACCTTGACTTCCATACTTGTAGTCTAGTAAAGTCATGGGATCCATGAACCATCTTTTGCATTTCTGAAGAACATATGAAGCAGCCTTGTACTGAATCATCAAAGTTGGTCCATCAAAGTCAGTATTGTCTACTCAGACTGGCAGTGGCTCTCCAGGGTCTCAAGCTGAGGTTTTTCATACCTATTTGCCTGGACCCTTTTTAGTTGGAGATGCCAGTGATTGAACCTGGGACCTTCTGCTTACCAAGCAGATGCTCTACCACTGAGCCACCATCCCTCCCCAAAGGTAAAGGTAGTCCCCTGTGAAAGCACCAGTCGTTTCCGACTCTGGGGTGATGTTGCATTACAATGTTTTCACAGCAGATTTTTTTATGGGGTGGCTTGCCAGTGCCTTCCCCAGTCATCTACACTTTTCCCCCAGCAAGCTGGGTACTCATTTTACTGACCTCGGAAGGATAGAAGGCTGAGTCAACCTTGAGCTGGCTACCTGAACCCTGCTTCTGCTGGGATCAAACTCAGGTTGTGAGCTGAAAAGCTTAGGATTGCAGTCCTGCAGCTTTACCACTCTGTGCCATGGGGCTGCTATCCTAAATGCAATCAGCAAAAATTAGATAGAGTTACCAACATCAAGGTGGGCCCTGGAGTTCTCCAAGCTACAGAGACCAGTTTGCTGGAGGAAATAGTATTGGATTTTATTGTATACCTTAGAGTCCAGGAGAAACAGAAGGGGCTACAGAGGCAGGATGTTCTAAGAATTCAGTTTTTTTCAATGGCATATCACTTGGAAGGACACTAAAAGCCAACTGGGGATTAGAGGGGAATGGGACTGTTGTTGGTTGGCATCCACCATTGGGTCTTCAGAGGAGAGTTTCTTCCCTGAAGGTGAGGGAAAATGGAAGAGGATTTTGAGACAGTTTTTAGGTTGAGTGGAACATAACTGGATAGCATTCAGCTATACCAGCACCATCATTTAGGGTTGGAGGGTTAGTATGCCCTACAGAACACAAGCGTATAGAAGCCTACAAGTGATGTTAAAGTGTACAAGGCAAGGGAAGTCAAATGAGGTGGGGTTTTTAAAAATTAAATTATGGCAAGAGAAAGTGATTTTACAGGAAGGGAGGAGTTAGAGGAGCTGATCTCTGGCATGGATATAGCATCACATGACATAACATCAGGTCCCCATGACATGATATCCTTCTTCCCCCACCAAACTCCACGGTCTCCAGACATTGCCCCCAAATCTTCAAGTATTTCCCATCCAGGAGTTGGCAACTCTAATAACAGGGCATGAAAAAGCAAACTCAGTGTTATTTGATAGTTTAAATAAAGATGTTTAAAGGGAAAGAGGAGCCTCAAATGGGGACAAAACAGGGAGATGTTTCATCCCTGTGCAGTAACAGATTACACATAACAGCTGGGAGAAAGGAAGCAGTCATAGGTCTACAAAGTTTGGCGCTAGGGTGGAGCTGTCCACCGTGCTGAAGAACTATTAGAGCCTGTCTGTTAACAGAAACCACATAGTTCACCATTAGATCTAGTTTTTCACCTCCATGCTTGGTGTTTCATACCTTCATTCAGAGATATGGGCATAATCACCATGAGCATTTTACTCTGCCTTTGTTTGCTGATTTTTGTCGTTGTGTTTACTTTGGCTTGGTATCATTTACATGCAAAAAACAGGCACTAATTTTAATGGCTATATTTCTATTGAATTTCATTAGAAGAGTCAGACAAAAAGGTTTTTTCCCAAGATGGAAGAATCCAAGAGAGTAACTAGAATTTTCAAACTGGAAATCATGCTGACAACATTCAGTTGCATGCCTGCTCCAAACCCCTTTGATTGTGAGACTATTCACTTATTTATCCTATGCCCAATCCACTCTCTCCCCAGTTCACTGCTCTTTCAACACTCATGTGGCCAATAACAACCATTCAACAATCATGAACAGAATACAATGTAATTGTTACGTTATGTAGTTGAGCAGATGTGGAGACTATGTAATGGTAAAAGCCTGTTGAGAGTAAGGGTGCTCTTTTGGTTGAGTCACATGGGTGATCCTTGTCAATCAGAGAAAAGAATGGTGCCATTGCACTGTATCAGGCTGATGTTCATGACAGCAATGCGAATAACCATATGGAAAACAAAGACAACTCAGTGTGTAGAGGCCTAGTCACACTCTATATATGGCTTCCGCAAGGACTTTGTATGAGACATGCATGTGGACTTCTATGCTATAAATTCAATCCCAGATGCACGGAGGCATGATTAGGAGTGAGACCATAGTGTGCAGGTGTAACCTGGCCAGCAGAACCCAGGCAACATCAATTCCTTCTCATTTCCCTCCCAGTTCTTGTGGTTTGTTGGGCAATTATGACATGACTTTAAGAAAAAGTATCAGGTAGTACATTTTGCAAGGTAACTTAATTTAACATAAATTTGAATGATAAAATTTTCTCAACCACCAGAATGCTTATTTATTTACTTCATTTATAACCCACAGAGGGGGACCCAAAGTGGCTTCCCGTATTCTCCCTGCCTCCATTTTCACCTAAGAGGCAAGGTAGGCTGAGAGAGTTTGACTAGCCCAAGTTCACCCAGAAAGTTTCCATGGCAGAGCTGGGATTCCAACCAGGGTCCCCCAGATCCTAACTGGATGTTCTGACCCCTCCACCACACTGACTAACATTCACAAGTGCTATGAACATGGTGACCTTTATGAATATAAGATCTTCAGTTCCTTGAGATGACAGAAATACACAGAGGATCATCAGAAACTCAACAGAGGCCCAGAAAAAGCAAAGACAAAAAAAGTCTCAAATATACAAGGGCTGTTCTTCCCCTGTGTCAACTGCAGTGGCTCCTCCCATTGCTGCTGTGCTTGATACCCTTCTCTTGAGCTTGGGCCTGCCAAGAAATTAGTCCTTCTCTCCAATCAAATATCAGCCTTCTCTCTTCTGCTGTTGGCCGAACTGACTGTGGGATGGACCCTTGCAGCTGAAGACTCAGGAGCAGTTTTACTAACTGGTCATGCTCCTTTTATGGACTAGGTGCAGTCCTATGGAAGCCATTTCCTTAAATTCTAACTTTTAAACCAGAAATAAAGAGAAGGAGTCTCACTCAGAGAGCCTTACAGTCTCCTTCTCTTTCTCTCCCCACAACAGACACCCTGTGAGGTAGGTGGGGCTGAGAGACCTCTGAGAGAACTGTGACTTGCCCATGGTCACCCAACTGGCTGCATGTGGAGGAGTGGGGAATCAAACCCAGTTCTCCAGATTAGAGTCCACCACTCTTAACCAAACTGGCGAGTAACATGGGTTGCACAGAGAGAAGGAGCCTGAACCTCCTCCCTGCATCATTGATGTGATTTGAAATGACCCTCTGTGTGTTATGTGTTGTAAGAAGAAGAAGAAGATATTGGATTTATATCCCGCCCTCCACTCCAAAGAGTCTCAGAGCGGCTCACAATCTCCTTTACCTTCCTCCCCCACAACAAACACCCTGTGAGGTGGGTGGGGCTGGAGAGGGCTCTCACAGCAGCTGCCCTTTCAAGGACAACCTCTGCCAGTGCTATGGCTGACCCAAGGCCATTGCAGCAGGTGCAAGTGGAGGAGTGGGGAATAAAAACCGGTTCTCCCAGATAAGAGTCCGCACACTTAACCACTACACCAAACTGGCTCTCTGTAGAAGTAAGATTACGTCTAACTTATGGAGGCCCTATGGATTAATGACTTCCAAAGCATCTTATCATTAACAGTTGCTCAGGTCCTGTAAACTGAGGGCCATGGCTTGAAATGGCCCTGGGGATGCACTGTTTGCCCCATTGGGGAAACTTACATGTACTGATAGCTACAGGCAAGGCTTTTTTTTTTGTAGCAGGAACTCCTTTGCATATTAGGCCACACATCCCTGATGTAGCCAATCTTCCTGGAGCTTACAGTAGGCCCTGTACTAAGAGCCCTGTAAGCTCTTGAAGGATTGGCTACATTACGGGGGTGTAGCCTAATATGCAAAGGAATTTCCGCTACAAAAAAGCCCTGGCTACAGGTAAACTGCTTCCAATCTCAATTGGTCTCTTGCATGCCTGAGAGCTGAGTTCCCAGCACTGAATTCCAGGGCCATGTCTGTTTACAATCCATCTGTCTACCAAATCAACTTTGTAAAGTGCAAACTGGCTCTCAAATAGGAAAAAAAAACCTTGTCAGATTACTTTTCAACAGTGCTGTAAATCTCTCCCCTCTCTCCAGTCTACTTCCAATTAGGTTAAGAAAAACGTAGTCCCTTAAAGTGGCATTTGTCCGTAACTGCCTTTGCTTGGGGCACTGATTGTCCATTACCAATGGGACTCATATCGAGAATGAATTTGTGCTTGGTTTTATTTGGCATTTTTATGTGATGTGACCTGACATTTTTGTTCTGTTCTTCAGTGGTAGGGAGAATTATCTTGTTCAATGGAAGCCTCAAAGTGTTAACAAATGGGAAGAATATTGATGAAACAATATCGTTCTTTGTTGCTTCACAAAATGTACTCACTCATTCATGGCTCATCTGCTCTTTGGAGCAGTTCGAAATGATGTGAAAGGTTTGCTCTCAGGCTTTATGATGGACATTGATTGAAGTTTTCTCCTTTGTCAAAAATTGGTTGGCTTCAGGTCTCACTTCCCTATACTACATTTCAACAGCAACCAAGTGAATCCTCAATATTGATTGGAAAGGGTTAACAATACTGCTATCTCTAAGAAAGAAATGGGTCTTCCTAAGCTATTTGAAGTTGCTACTCCATTTTTGGGATCAGTCCATGCATGCAGCTATCCCACAAACTTGCCTCTTGGAGAATATAAGGCCACCACTACCAGCATTGTGGCTTGCATTATGTTTTGTGGGGATTTTGCTTGTTTCTTAAGTGACTTCTGATCTTTCATTCTATTTTTCTGTGACTGGGCCAAAGATGGCGAAGACTCCTCTTGGCTATGCTTTTGACATGGCCAGCCCTTAAACTCATCACTCTAAGATGTGGACTGGTCTTTGCATGCACATTTATCACAATCAATGGCGCCATGAATGCCATAGAGATGCTCTGGCATCCCATAATTCTCATCTTTAATTGTGAAGATGGACACTGAAGCCCCCATTTTTTTTTTCTCCAACTCATACCATATATACAAACCAGAGATGGACTTCCTTCCTTTCCTCCTTTCCTTTTCGTTCTCTTCTCCCCTAGCTGCTTGACTGCTGGACTAGGCTGGAAGTGGTTGGCTGGCCCATCCCGATGTCCGTCCGTCCATCCATCCATCCAGTGTGAAAGAAGAAAGAAGCTCTTTCCATCTTGCAGTCTCCCTCTTTTCCTTCCATCTCCTCTCTGCCACTAAGATATTAGGGACCTCAGATATTGTATATCTGAGAACGTGGGGACGGAAAAAAAATAAACTGCAGCAATAAAGGAAGAGGTTTCACACATTAAATACATTGTCTTGAGGGCTTTTTTTGTAGCAGGATCTCCTTTGCATATTAGGCCACACACTGCTGATGTAGCCAATCCCCCAAGAGCTTACAATAGGCCATGTAATAAGAGCCCTGTAAGCTCTTTGAGGATTGGCTATACCAGGGGTGTGTGCCCTAATATGCTAATGAGTTCCTGGTACAAAAAAGTCTTAAAGATGCAGAACTTCCTTACCCCCTGTTTACTGAAGACCCTTTCAATTGCCCTGAGTTTGGTACTCTTACCTTGCATAACTGAGACAATCATAGAATCATAGAGTTGGAAGGGACCTCCAGGGTCATCTAGTTCAACCCCCTGCACAATGCAGGAAACCCACAAATACCTACCCCAAATTCACAGGATCTTCATCGCTGTCAGATGGCCTTCTAGCCTCTGTTTAAAAACCTCCAAGGAAGGAGAGCCCACCACCTCCTGAGGAAGCCTGTTCCAATGTGGTATCTCTCTAATGGTCAGGAAGTTCTTCCTAATGTTGAGCTGGAAACTCTTGATTTAATTTCAACCCATATGTTCTGGTCCTACCTTCTGGGGTCACAAAAACAATTCCACACCATCCTCTATATGACAGCCCTTCAAGTACTTGAAGATGGTGATCATATCACCTCTCAGCCACCTCCTCTCCAGGCTAAACATCCCCAGCTCCTTCAACCTTTCCGCATAGGACTTGGACCCATGCATGGCATGCCATCTTCTCAATTCACACATTTGCCATTTTGTGTCAACAGGGCAATGCATATATTTTCTAACTTATATACACATGATCAGAAACTCAGATTTTGATAGTCTATGTTCATGCTTACTGTAGCTGGAAAATTGTGCATTGCCCCATTCAAACAAAATGGGGAATACATGTGTTGCAAGGACTGTGAGTGCACCACACTCTCTCAGAGCACAAAGCAGAAGCCAAAATCTTAATCAAGAAAAGGGTACATTTCTATGCACTATGTCCTTCCCATGCACAAATTGGCCATCCAGTGAACTGAGTAGGGCACTCCATATGCCTAGGACTTTCCTTGGTGTGTTTCAATGCTCATCCATGTGTGGTTCAGACGGTGAGACAGTTGCATCAGCAGAGGTCTTACAAAACAGTGTGTTAATGAACTTGAGTTGAAGTCTCTGCTGTTCAGATTCAGAGTTTCTAGTTTCTCACATGGTTTTCCTCTCTCAGGATGCAACTGTGCTCTCCCCCCACCATATCAGCAAAACACAAAGGTAATATGGCTATTAAAACTGACACCTATTTTGGCACTAGTTGAATGTGGAGGGTGTTAAGATGGTATAAAATTGTGTATCATGAATAAATGATGTGAACAAATACTGAATCAAGAACACCAACAAGGGCCAATTCCACACTAGACTTTTAAACCTGGTTCAGCCCTGTCCTCAAACTGAAATTCTACACTTGAATCATGGAATCATAGAAACCAACTCTATGAGTTTATGATTCCAGTGGAAATAGTTGCAGGAACAGGTGGGAGAATGAGGTCTCGAACAGTAAATTTATGGATTGATGAGCACATAAGATCACAACCTGGAATCTATTAAGCATCCTCTCATGATCAGATTCATGCAGACTCACAAAGGCTTTTGGGAGAAAAAGCACTATGTTTCACAGCAGGAATATTTGCAACATGAATTAGCGGATGCAAGCAAGGGGAAAAACAGGGGTTGCAGAGGTCCACCAGAAAACTTCCATGCATACAAGGGGGAATTTCTGCTGTTTCCTCACTCTCACAGCAGACCTCTGGCTCCCCCCTCCCCGACTTGTTCCTGGGTGTTCCTGGTCAGGAAGCGGCACTGGGAGGGAACGTTTGGAATGGCATCAGAAAGGGAAAGGTCAGAAATCCGTGCCAGCAGCAGTTAGATCCAAATCACTGTGTGGGTACAGGAGATCCCATGACTTCCCTTAATAGTATGACTATATAGTATGACTATAGAGAGAGCCCTGTGGTGCAAAGAGGTAAAGCTGCAGTACTGCAGTCCAAACTCTGCTCACAACTTGAATGTAGATGACTGGGGAAGGCAATGGCAAGAAGCCTGCCATGAAAACGTTGTGAAAGCAACATCACCCCAGAGTTGGAAGCGACTGGAGCTTGCACAGAGGACTACCTTTACCTTTATAGTACACTGAGTGGTCTATGCCAGTGTAGTCAAACTCACCCACACCCTTACCACAAAGCCCTGCACAAAATCAAGGGACCAACAGGCAGAAAGTAATTTGCATGTTTTGTGGTTAGATGATCCCAAAGGTTGGAACATTTCACAATCCACAATGAGACTCTGAAATCACATTCTTGTGTAATGCAGACTGTGTTTTTTCTAGCCAGATTGTTTGAGAACTAGGCACAAATCTGATATACCCAGAAACTAGTGTATATAGTGCATATATAGGAATTGCCAGTCTGAGGAGATCAGAAAAGCTTCTGGTTTTCTACAAACTATGCAGAACCAGGCCTCAGATTCAGCAGGAGCTCATGGGAGTGCAGCTCCTGAACCTTTCTAAAGGTTCCCTCTCTTCCTCCCCACCTGCCCTGTCCATTGAATAGCAGGTGCAGCTGTATAACAATCTCTGGATTAGGAGAGCGGGCAGCCAGCGAGCCAGCCACCAGGAGCTTTGCCATCCCCCCAGCAGCCCTCATTAACCCCTGGAGAAGCCTGTGCCACCCTTTCTCCACTTCTTATGTGATTCTAGGTGGCCGGTGGCTTGCTGGCTTTCTGACTGTGTGTGGGGGATGGGGTGGCCCAGGAGAGCCCCAGGTGAGTCCCAGGTGAGTGAGGACTGCTTGGGCTGACTGGATCTCTAGCCAGCCCAAGCAGGCCTCACCCGCCCGGGGCTCTCCTTTCTTGCATTGGGTTGCTTTTGGTGTGGGGGGATATGCTAATGAGTTGTGCTAATGAGCTCCATCACCTATTTTTGTTTCTTATGTTTTATGTTTTATTAATTTACTGTTTTAATCCTTATTATGTAAATGTTTTTAAGATAAACTTATGTAAGTTTGTGTGTTGTGAGCCGCCCTGAGCCGCTTCGGTGGGAAGGGTGGGATATAAGTCGAAATATAAATAAATAAATAAATAAATAAATAAATAAATAAATAAATATTTTTTTCTGCAAAACGACCCCTGTGCAGAACTGAACTATTCAGGAGGGCTTTTCTGAGCCGCTAATTGGGCTGCACTGGACAAAATGGTTTTATGAACTTGCTTAGGGTCTGTGTTCTACACTGCTTTTGGAAAGTACGATCTTATTTCTGCAATTTATGGTCTCATGTGGATACTTCTGCTATGCTTCAGTTCATTCTGGTGGTTGCAGAATTCTAAAATCCTAATGGACGTCTCATTTTGTTGATTGTATGTACTGTCTTCCCTCTAATCCATCATGAGTTCCTGTGAGAAAGGTGGACTATAAATAACAAATAAATACATAAAATTAGACACCACCACCCGAAAACCCAAAGTGACTAGCCTTAGAGAATGAATGGAATATGCCCTGATCTGTTCATAATACATTTAAAATATGGTGTGACTGCACAGGCAGGAGAGAGGTGGGAAGCTTCCACAAAGTTGTAGAAGGCGATATTCTTAATTCATAGATAATAAAAACTTTAACAGGCAAACCTAGAGATACTTGAGAATCTGATAAAGCCAGAGAAACATGATCAAACTAACAGCAAAGAGAGGTGGGAAGGAACTGAAAACGTGTCATTTTTTACAGGCATGGCATAATCACATCAAATAAAATGTATCAAGGATGCCTTAGCAAGACATGCATTGAAAAAAACTGGATGTGGAGAGTTAACAAGAAGTTGTTTCCAAAATATGTACATTATTACAAAATCAGGCAATTATTCATAATAAGTAACTAGCTAAATTGGCAAGTGTCTTTCAGGGAGGAAATACCTATGGAAGGTGTGTGTGGAACAGGAAACTGTTCCAAGGAAACTTGTTGCAGCATATGAACAAAGACAAGTTCTTTTGCATGATATTCATCTGGTACTTGACACCCCCCCCTAAAATTACCATGTGTATATAAGAAATCAACATATGATGGCATTGCTTTGCACTGTTGGCCAGTCAGTTTCATCTATTCTGCAAAAGCCCATCCATAAAATCACAGGATATGAAATCTCCCAAGACTCAAGAGGTTGAATTTACTAATAGCAGCATGTATGTGCATGTCAGCTTATGGAAAATGGTCATAAGGTGTCACTATCTCAATATAAAAGATAGAAAATCACCTCCATGACCAAATTAACCTATTTCTTTATTGTTTACTAGCTCTTATGCAGACAAATTTCTCAAACAATGAACCTTTTCCATCATTCCCGGGAATAACAAGGTTCAGAGACGGGATTCAACCATATGTATTTTTGAAAAGCCCTATTGAAATGGTTCTTTTTCTGTGTTGTAATACATGAAAGAGGTCTTCTACATAATCAGTGTGATATATCATAAGTAACAACCTTGTGGCGAGAAAATAAAATTTAAGGGAAATCGCTGTATTGTGTGTTCAAGGGTTTTGGAATTCCCTGTTTAACTGTCTGGATGCTACAGTTACTGAGAGAACTAGTTCACACGTGTGTCATGCGTGGATCAAAAACCACAATTAAAACTTGCCCATCCCCTCACATTATCAGAAACACAGGAATTGAAAACAGGCATTTCACACATGTACTTGCTGCAAGTCAAAAGGTAGCAGGCAAGCCAGGGACGAGCAGGAGGAATCAAGCTAGGGATATGCTTCTATGAAGTCTGTCCGGAGAACCTGCGTTATATCTTCCAGGAAATCTAATCCACAGATGTGTGAATATTCCCAATCTTGTTTCATTCTGCATTTATTCATATTTTTGTCAACAGGTTTGGCTCTCTTTCTCTCTCTCCCTTTGCTGTCTGTTTTGTAGATTTGTTTATTGTTTGACTTGTTTATTACTTTTATAGTCTGCCTCTCTGGCTCACGAACTGGGCTCACCGTTGATACTATCAAGATGAAGGGACATCCAATAAGAAATGTACTAGAACTAGGAACATAGCAAGGTACAAAGCAGAAAGGACTACAGAAATCCAAATAAGCACAGCATATTAGACATGACACAGGGTGCAGGTACAAAGAATATAAATGATATCACAGCAGTAGAAAATTGCATCAGCAGCGGGGTGATATGTGCAGCAAATGGGTAATGCTTCTAAACACGATGATATTGTCTGCAGTCCCTTTCCCCCATAATGCTTCCTCCTGAACAACTGTTATAATACATTAGGGTTTGTAGAATCTTTTGGGCTCAAGTGCCATGTTCTACTGGAGAAAGTTTTTCTTCCAGACGTTTCATTCTCGGCTGCGGAGAACATCCTCAGTGGCGTTGCAGCCACGTGAGGATGTTCTCCGCAGCCGAGAACGAAACGTCTGGAAGAAAAACTTTCTCCAGTAGAACACGGCACTTGAGCCCGAAAGATTCTACAAACCCTAATGATGTTACCAGCCGTGAAAACCTGAAATCTTTGTTATAATACAGCCCTATAGAAGAAGAAGAAGAAGAAGAAAAAGAAGAAGAGGAGCAGGAAGAGGAGGAGGAAGAAGAAGAAGGTGATGGTGATGGTAGTGATGATACTGGATTTATATTCCACCCTGAATCTCAGAGTGGCTTACAATATCCTTTACCTTCCTCCCCCACAACAGACACCCTGAGAGGTAGGTGGGGCTGAGAGAGCTCTCCCAGAAGCTGCCCTTCCAAGGACAGCTCTGCAATAGCTATGGCTGACCCAAGGCCATTCCAGCAGCTGCAAGTAGAGGAGTGGGGAATCAAACCCGGTTCTCCCAGATAAAAGTCCATGCACTTAATCACTACACCAAATTAGCTCTGGTGGTGGAAAGTGCTGTCAAGTCACAGCCAACTTATGGCAGAGGGTTTCAAAGCAAGAGATGTGCAGAAGTGATTTTTATTGCCTGCCGCTGCATGACAGCCTTAGCCTTTCCTGGTGGTCTCCCATCCAAGTACTAACCACGGCTGATCCTTCTGAGCTCTGATGAGACTGGGCCAGCCTGGGCTATCCAGGTCAGGGCAAAGCCCTATTACCTTGATAGAAAAGCGCTCCCAAACTTAGACACACCATGTAAAGTGAAAGAGGAGTCCAGTGCCACCTTAAAGGCTAACAAGATTTGTTCCAGTTTGAGGTTTCATAAATCAGTGCTCACTTCCTCAGATGCATGGGAGTGTAAGTACATAACATACAATTTAAGTCATTTATAGATACCACCAGTGTTCCCTCTAAGCTCAGTGTGAGCAGCTCACAATTTTTTAATCTCCAGCTCACACATTTTTGTCTCAACTCAGGGAAAAATTGCCCTAGAGCAATGGTCCTAGAGCAAACCAGTTTATACAGTGGCTGACAACTTTAATGCCAGTAGTTCACAAAGTAGAAGTTTTGCTCACAAGACTCCACAGCTTAGAGGGAACATTGGACACCACATATGTCTAATTCTGGGTTTAAAGAAAGTCGGAAAATGTGTATATTGTTTATATTTTATATGGGTATATTTTACAGGAGAATTTGATGCAAGGAAAAAGAAAATGGCATCATGTGCACACAGAGCTCCATGGGTTGAAGCTTGCACCAAGAAAGAAGCAAAATCAAAGTGTTGATTTGGGTGTTGGGTGAGAGAGCAGGGATAAGAAATTTGAAAGGAAGAGAAAGAAGCCCGGGCCACAATGCACACAGTATAGAAAGGGCTAGGCCTGTGAAGTGTTGCTCCTCTGGACATTGCTGTAGGTTCCTCCCCCCAATAACTTTGCAAATGAAAGGAAGCAGCGAAGGGGCTCCGGTCTATACAGCTCAGCCCCTCTCGCCTTCAATCACACAGATGTTATTTCCTATACGGCGTCATGTATTGACCTTTCCGAAGCTTGATAAATCAGGAGACAGATTGCAGATGAGCTCCCTGTGTTTAAGTATCGAGCTGATACATAACTTTCACACGGGCTAGAAACCATTTATTGTCACCGCTGTCCGGAATATATCCTGACAGTTCAGTGGGAGTTTCGGTGCCATTTATTTTCAAATCAATACTCAATTACGAAGAGGAAGATTCACTCCCTTGCCCATTTTCAAGATGAAATTATGGACTGGAGCTATAACACTTAGTCAAGGCGAGCTGCTGTCCATTAACTCATGATGCTACCTACCCTTCCCCTCCACCTCCATCCCAATACTTTATTGAAACACCATCTTCTGCCTCCCCCCCCTCCCCAGTTTTTAATTAATCATTGAGAAAAAAAGCTCTTTCATAGGGTGACTGATGACCAGAGAAAACAATTTTCTCCTAACTGCCTTTTAATTTCAACTCTGGGAGTGCTCATTGACTGGATCTCCCAACAACCCATCAATGCTAGTTTTTAAATGCGTTTTCTCCTTTGTTATTGAGAAGAATGGAGTGGCGAAGGGGCTTTGTGCCCCTCTTCATAACTCAAGTAATTGATTCGGTAAATGCTGCCCATTTGCGGGTGGATAAAAAGCGCTGTCAATGGAGAGACTAGGTACTGTATAAATTACCCCATTAACAGGAAATAAAGCTATTTACAATATTTAAAGGGTGGAATGTAACTCGCTCCAACTCCCAGCAACACCACCATCGCCGCCATTCCGTTCCCTCCAGCTTAAACAACTTGGCTTTCTTTTTTACCCCTAGATTCCCCACCCCTCAGCTGCACTTTGTAAATGACAATATATACAAATCGAGACACATAATGTCGGTAATTCAGGTCATTCCACAAAGCCCTCTTCAAATGGTTCAAAAGCAGAGGTAGAAGAGGCTGGGGTTGTTTCTGTTTTGCTCACAATGAAACAAAGCTGACATGGCTAAATGGTGAATGTGAGCTTGGGAAGAGTTTATGGGTTCTGACTCTAAGGGTAAGTGGATCCCACCTCTTTCTGTTCCTTTATTCATCCATAATGTTACTCTGTGCAGCATTTTGCACCCCTTCAATTCCACTTTAATTGGAACATTTCTGAAGCTAATTTGGGAATTCATCCAAATATGTTCAGTTTGTAAGAGTATCTGACTAGTTAAGACTACGGATTAATCTACTCCAGGATTCTGTTTCCCAGAGTGGTCAGCCAGATGATGCAGTGAAGCCCACAAAGGCAAGAAGGAAGGAACCCATGGAAATGGGCCAAGACTTAGTGGCAGGGAGCATCTGCTTGGTATGCATGCAGAAGGTCCAGGTTCAATCCCTGGTATCTCCAGATGAAAGAACCAGGTATAAAGGTGATATGAAAGACATCTGCCTGAGACCCTGTAGAGCTACTGACCTCAGTGGATGGAAGGCATGATTCAGTATACAGCAGCTTTGTACATGTGAGCCTTTCCCTCTGTTCCCTCTTTCTCTCAGAGCAATGCTGCCTTTGAACATGGAGGTTCTTCTTTAGCCCTTATAGGCAACAGCCAAACACAAACTGACCCTCCATAAGTCTTCATAAGTCTCTTCTAAATCCATTTATGGTTGTGGCCATTACAGCTTTTTCCAGAAGCAAACTCCATCAATTAAGTATGCACTGTGTACAATGAATGCTTTTGCCTATCCAGAATTTTCTGTCCATCAATTTCATGGGGTGACCACACTATTTATTATGGGAGAAGAAAAAGCTGTCTCTATCCCCATTCTTCACTGTCAGCCACTTTTCCCTTCCTGAAGCCTCGAATATCTTTCTTTGTGAGGAATGGACTTCAGAATTTTGATCACTTTGGTCGTCCTTGTATCTTTCCCAATTTTATTGCTTTCATTTTTAGGCAGGTGATCAGGTACTGTACACAGTAAGGAATGGTCTTCTGGGTTGACAAAAAAAAGCTTTGGTTTTGTGTTGTAATGTACACAATGGGGACCTAAAGTGTCTTTCACAGCTTTCCCTTCTCCATTTTATCCTCATAACAACACCCCTGTAAGATGTTAGTGTGTGACAGCTAGAGTTGGCAGCTCTGGGTTGGGAAATCCCTGGACATTTGGGGGGGTGGGGCCGGGGAAGGGTGGAATTTGAGGAGGGGCGTGACTTCAGTAGGGTATAATGCCATAGGCTCTATTCACATTGCCATTCTAAACCAGAAGTTACATGTTGTTGACCCAGTTCCAAATAAAGGGATACAGGGACAGGGGGTTTATACAGGAAATTTCATTCTGTATAATGAAATTTCATTCTGTATAAATCGATGGTGCGGTCTCATTTGGAGTACTGTGTGCAGTTCTGGTCGCCGCACCTCAAAAAGGATATTATAGCATTGGAGAAAGTCCAGAAAAGGGCAACTAGAATGATTAAAGGGCTGGAACACTTTCCCTATGAAGAAAGGTTGAAACGCTTGGGGCTCTTTAGCTTGGAGAAACGTCGATTGCGGAGTGACATGATAGAGGTTTACAAGATAATGCATGGGATGGAGAAAGTAGAGAAAGAAGTACTTTTCTCCCTTTCTCACAATACAAGAACTCGTGGGCATTCGATGAAATTGCTGAGCAGACAGGTTAACACGGATAAAAGGAAGTACTTCTTCACCCAAAGGGTGATTAACATGTGGAATTCATTGCCACAGGAGGTGGTGGCGGCCACAAGTATAGCCACCTTCAAGAGGGGTTTAGATAAAACTATGGAGCACAGGTCCATCAGTGGCTATTAGCCACAGTGTGTGTGTATATATAATTTTTTTTTTGCCACTGTGTGACACAGAGTGTTGGACTGGATGGGCCGTTGGCCTGATCCAACATGGCTTCTCTTCTCTTATGTCAATCTCTGAAGCAATCTGGCTATTTTGAACAGCACTGTGCTCCCCCCCCCCCTTTTTTGTCATACCAATTTACTTGAAGTTTGCTATGGCACTGAAGTTCTATATTGGTCTAGCACTATAGCCCTCAAATTAGAATGTTCAAAAAAAAGTTTGGAGAAGATTGTGCAGTGTGAAAAAGGGCAAGGGAATATTGTGACACACTATTGAAAGTTCTGCAGACATTTTAAACAGCACACTACATGATTCAGTAGTGCTAAGAAGGGGTGAAAATGGATTGAGCAGAAAGCAAGACTGAGCAGAAAGCAGTGGTTTAAAGCAGGGGTGGCCAACAGTAGCTCTCCAGATGTTTTTTGCCTACAACTCCCATCAGCCCCAGCCAGCATGGCCAATGGCTAGGGATGATGGGAGTTGTAGGCAAAAAAAATCTGGAGAGCTACCGTTGGCCATCCCTGGTTTAAAGGACCTCTGAGTCCCTTTAAACCATTGCTTTCTGTTCCTGTGAAAGCTGCAAAATCAGCTGAACAGCAGGGAGCAACCTGCCGCCTGTCACTCATTGTTTCACACTTTCATGTTTCCTCTAAACATTTAAAGGAACTGCACAATGTGAAAAACTGATGAGTGGTGGGGAGCTCTGATTTTCACTCTTTCTTGTGCAGTTTCTTTAACATTCACAGGAACTACACAAGAAAGCACAACAAACAGCTGAGAAGATTTTTCTGGGGCAGCCTGTTCCCTGCCATTTAGCTGTTTTTCGCATTTTTTGCAAATGCCATTTAAAGGGACTGCCGTCCTTTTCAATGGGGTTTGCACGGCCATGAACCACAAACTGGTTGGGTTCATGAATGAACCTCCCAGTTCAGTGTATAGTTTAGTTCATGGATTGACTATGAACCACAAATCGACCCAAACCACATTTTTTTCCAGTTCATGCCCATCCCTGCTCCTCAGACTTCATCCCAAAATCTCAAGGAATTTCCCAATCTGAAGCTGCCAACTCTAACAAGGCCGGACCCCAATGAGTTCTTCCTCAAAGGCCAAAATAGGCTGTAAAGTGCCCTAACCCCTCCCCATGTCTTTTACTGACAGAGCCAAGCTTGGAATGCTGTGGTTGCCTAGAAAATGGTCACTGAGGGAATTCACTGCTTAAAGCAACAGGTTCTCCTTTTATCATTTTTTGGATTTTTTTAAAAAATATATATTTCACATTTTCCCTTCTGCAAACCTAGGGGCCTTCTCAGGCTTGTAGAAAGATCTGTCTTGCCTGTTCACAGTTGCAGTCACCAGATTTAAGTATCCAAAGATATCCAGTCTTTGCTATTAGAATATAAGATTGAAGTCCCTCCCCTTCCTCAACTCCACCCTCCCCTATTTCCACCTCCAAAATCTCCAAGAATTTCCCAACCTAGAGCTGGGAACCTTAGGGGAGTTGACAGTGAGGGCTGTGGAAAGATGATTCATTGTGAGAATGCTACCCCAGCTCTTATCTCCCCAAGAAAAAAAGGTAGATTATCAGCTTTGAGTTATACTGGAGAAAATACTCATGCCATCCCTTCCACAGAACTCCTGGCTGCTAAACATCAGTTCCTTTCCCAATGTGCCTGTGGAATTTGTCTCAATTTAATGCATATCTTTCTCCCATACATTATTATCCTGTTACCATGGCAATCCTCTGGGACATATCTGACAGGGATTGCATCATGGAGCTGAACTTTCTCCCCTAATCCGTATCACAAAGAGGAGAGGAGGAAAGGGCAAAATCCGGCAATGTGCTTGAAGAGCTTTTAATGAACATGGGGGGGGGGGGGGGGTATCCTCATTTTGCTCCTCAACAACAAAGAAGGGCGGAAGCCTACTTCAAACCAAAACCTGGTTCTCTTAACACAAGCCTTCTTCCTTAGTTCCCAGTTTTCTCTTTGCCTTGTGTGGCTCCTGTTAAGGACGATAAAAATTAAATGAGATGTTCCAGATCTGTGAACAAATTTCTCATCTCTTTATTTATTTATTTTAGAAAGCAACAATAGGGGACTCCCAGCTCAAACTGGATCAGAACCACAGAGCTGAAAAAGAGAAGATCTGACCTTACAGAAAGAAATCAGTGAATTCTCCCCAGTGAAGTCAAGAAGAGGGAGGGAGTGTGCGGCAATTTAGTAGCACAGTTCTAAACAGAATTATATCATCCTAAGGCCGTTGACTTCAGTGGATATAAAAAGGCGTAATGCCACAGCGTTTACAGTAAATGGAACTGATCCAGGTGGGTAACTGCATTGGTCTGAAGCAATAGAACAAAGTTTGAGTCCCGTGGCATCTTTAAGAGTGACAAAGCTTAATTCAATGTGTGAGCTTTCATGTGCAAGCACACTTTGTCAGACAACAGAATTCCAATGAAGTGTGCGTTCACATGAAAACCCTTGAGGTAAACTTTGTTGGTCTTAAAGGTACCACTGGACTCTAACTTTGTTCCAGTAAATGGAACAGTCTATGGAGAAGGTCTCTCCAGTGAAAGAGAAAGTAACAATGCCTGGGGGGACCTGTATTTCAGCTGTCTACACATTTGGATTCTAAGAGAGTTTGGGGAAATGGAATAAATCCCTGGTTGATACCAAGGAAGCCAGAGTCCTCAGTTTACAAGGCCTGAGCAGGGCTGTTAGCAACAAGATGCTTTGGAGGTCACCTGTTCATAGGTTGGAAGGTCACCTGTTCACTTGACACACGGAGAGAATTATGAAGAACAGTGAGCTTTGAGTTCAGTAACATCTGGGAGACCAACCCAAAAAAATGGGGGGGGGGGAATAAGCTTTCGTCAAAGATACTTCATATCTGATGAAGAGAGGTTTGACACTTGAGAGCTTATACTCCAAAAATCTTGTTGGTTACCTAGACAAAAATCTTGCTGTTCCACTGTAGACTAACATGGCTACTCTCTGCAACACGAATATTAAGTGTGCTATCAACATTGGGAGCGTGTTTAAATCAAAATGTATGTTCCAGCTGAAGCAGAGCTTTACAATTCAATCCCCCATTCAGGAAATGCAAAATCTGTCAGAACCATGGCCTGAGAAAATGATTGTCAGAGCATTCCCTTTGTGAGGCAGTTCAAAAGCACAGCGCAGAAGACACTTGCTCCACGTAAACAATGAAGACCATTAGGTAATAGGATTGCTTAACAAGGACGGACCGAAATGTATTTCTGCACCGCCATTCCCACAGGCCAAATGGGTTTCTGTGCAGGTGCTAATTTGGAAGACTGAAATTTTAAGCTAAGTTAATCAGAAGGTTTTCATTTGTGAAGATCCGGCTGGCAAGCATTACAGATCAGCTGAGGTCACCCGTAACCAGCTGAACCCAGTGAAGGCAATGATTGAAAGAAGGGGAGTGTTGAGGGAGAAGACTCATTGGTGATGGGATTTCCAATTTAAGAGCTTGGAAATAATGATGTGGGTGATGTCAAGACACTATTTTAAATATCAGCTGGGTTCTTCAATCTATGTAAGGCTCAAAGGTCAAAACCTGTGCAGGAGATAACACTGCCTTGGCTTTTTAGTTTCCCCTGAATAGTTTGTGAAAATCACTGCTAAGCATGTATGGGGGTGGGGCAGGCTTCAATAAAGCCATGTTATCTGGTGTGTATCTGATCAATAGGGGCATTTTTAGATTATATCTTTTTTCTGTAGGGTACTGCTGTGTAAAAAATAACACACAGTCCACATGCCATTCCCCTGTGGGCAATCCTAAACGAACTGGAGAGAGCCAGTTTGGTGTAGTGGTTAAGTGTGTGGACTCTTGCCCCTCCCAGTTGGAATGAAGAGGCTGACACAGTATGTTGGATAAACCAGGCCGCTTTATTAAAGATAACTTAACAACTAGAACGGCAAGGGGTATAGGCCTAACAGGACAAGCCCTGGGGTCAAACACAGGAGGGCGAGCCACCCTGCCCCCAGCACGAGCCCAGTATTCTGGCTGGTGTTGAGCAGCCAGGCCCAAACGCCACCTCCACCTAGGCCAGCATCAATCCCTCTGGAAAGATCTGCCCCGGTGAGGCTTTGCCGTGATCTGCACTCCCCGCATTGAGCCGTACAGCCCATCTGCAGTTCATACAGACCACCTGCACCTGCTGGTGCAGGGCCATAGGTGCTTCCCTGAACAAACACTGTAGCCCATACCTCATCCTGCCACCGCCAATGCCAAGCCTCTGCTTAGGCATTAGCACCCACCGGATGGCCCAGAGCCGACCGCAACCCCAGCCTAATCTCTTCCAAAAAGGCCTGGTTACCCAATTCGGATAAATGCACCCCATTCGGCTTATACAAGGCGGCATCCTCAACTCGTATGGCCGGATGGGGGAGAAACATCCCTAAGCCCCCTTCCATGACTTTCTGTAAGGCCCTATTGGCCTTGCGCCTGGTGCGTCCAATCCCAGCAGGGGACAAAGCATACCGCCAGACTGTGCGTGGCAGAATTGCTGACCACACCAACATAACTCCTGGCCATCTCTGCTTAATGGCCCGCATATCATCCTGCGCCTGTAACAAAAGGGCCTTCCCAAGGTCATTACCACCAAGGTGGATGACCAGAATGTGTGGAGGAGGCGCACTCCTCTCACGAAACAACAGTGGCATGATCCCTGGCCAACGCAGGCTGTAGCGACCCAGCCACTCCACAGTCGCCCATTCACTGAGACCCAGCTAGGTACCAACTGGCGATTTCCTGGCCTGGTGGGCAGCCCAAAATATCATACTGTGCCCGCAGATGAGGATTCAACGCCTTTCCCTATGCGCCACAGGCAACATAGTGACTACCTGTCCACCCCCCCCCCCACAATCTCACTGAAAGGCCAACGGACGAACATATGACCGATAGGCAGCTGATCGCCAACGGCCCAACAGCTGTATGCCATAAGCGTGTAGCCCATAGCTGCCGCGGTAGATGCGGCACCAATTCAGAACAAATATGTAGCAAATTTAACCCCCCCCCCTAACCCCAACTTCACCAGTGCCTTACCAGTCACTGCCCAAAACTGGTATTTAATTAGAGGAGGACCCCCACTATGGCAAAACAAGGGGCCATCGCCCTCTCCCCTGAGCGATATGTACTGCTCCAATGTAGTAACAGGGCACAGCTCTGATGAAGCACACCGCCCAATTGTAATTACTGTGCCTCTCTGATGCTGATCCATCTTGGACCGCCTAACTGTCACCTGAGGTTGCCCCCCCCTCGAATTTGACGTCTTTGGTCTGAAGCGCCCATTCAGAGGTATCCTTCTTTGACTGCACGACCAACTCACTGATTCACAGTGCACTGAAAAAGGCCACCAAAGAGGCCGCATGAAAAAGAGCAGCCTCAAAGGAAGATAAACATACGTCAGGCTATACCCTGGAAAGCCCCTTCAACACTGAAGGAGATATGGGCTGTTGGGCATCCACCCATGGCCCCTGTTCCCTTGCCCAACCTTCCAGCATCTTCCTCACTCTGAAGTCTCCAGTGCCCTCAGCAAGTCCCTGTGATTTACTTATAAATGAAAGTGCAGCCAATTGTCCCTTAATTGACTTCAGCCCCACCCCTCTGCCCTTCTGATGAATGCAGAATTGCAATATATGAGCCATCGGGACCGGCCACCTATTTGGAAGCCCACCCAGGTTCCTAAAGACCCGGAATTGCGCCACCGCCCTATCATAAGCTTTCCGAGTGCTCGGTGCAAGAGCTAATCGAATTGCCCTACCAGCTTCAGCTTCCCAAGCTGCCAAATATCCTGTGGCATTCATGCTGGCTGCAGATCTGCTTCTGGAGCGAGCTGGCAAAAATGCTTGATCTGTTGACGAGATAGAGCGTCCACCACCCCACTGCACACTCCCGGAACATGCCTTGCCAGAAACAGAATGTTCAGACGAAGGCATCACAACGTGAATGCCCGCACAAGATTCATAACCGCTGGAGACTTAGATGACAGGGAGTTGATAACATGTACAACAGCCATGTTATCACACCAGAAATGAACTGTATGGTTGGCCAGCTGCTCTCCCGAAAGCCAAACCGCCACTACAAAGGGGAAGAACTCCAAAAAGGTGATGTCTCAACAGAGTCCACTGGCCAACCATGCAGCGGGCCACTGCACCAGTGTCTCCTGAAATATATTCCCAAACCAGTGGCCCCCGCTGCATCAGAAGAAATTTGAAGCTCTGCTTCTATCTTCAATTCCTCCCACCAGAATGAAATCCCATTAAAGGATTCCAAAAATTCCTCCCAAACCTCCAGGTCCCTCAGCATACCCATGGTTATCCAAATCCTATGATGAGGAAGTCGCAGGGACCCCATGGCATCACACAGCCGCCCCAAGAAAGCCCTACCAGGCGCAACAACCTTGCATGCAAAGTTGAAGTGCCCCACTAACTGCTGCAGCTCTAAGAGCGACACCTTGTGCTGCTTCTTAAGAAAAGCTAAACGATCCCTCAGACTCACAACTTTATCTGCAGGCAGCCGTGAAGCTTGCTGAATAGTGTCCAGCTCGATGCCTAAAAAGGTAATCACCGAGCTGGGCCCCTCTGTTTTTTCATGGGCCAACGGGACCCCTAGTTCCCCTGCCAGGTCCTCAAATGACCGTAACAACCTGGCGCATTGCCTAGACCCAGCTGGGCCCACGAAAAGGTAGTACCGTAATGCACCGTGTTGTTCAATCCAGACTTAATCCAAAGCGCCCATTCCACAAAGGAACTAAAATGCTCAAAAGTGGCGCAAGATACTGAGCATCCCATGGGTAGGGCCCTATCCATGTAATATTTTCCCTCAAAGGAGAAGCCCAGGAGATCAAAATCTTCCAGGTGTACTGGCAACAGGCAAAATGCTGACTTAATGTTGCATTTTGCCATTTCAGCCCCTACACCACAACCCCGTACCACTTTGACCGATTGGTCAAAGAAAGTATACCTGACCGAACAGAGAACATCCGGAATGGCATTGTTCACTGAGCCACCCTTGAGGTATGACAAGTGGTGTATCAAACGGTATTCCCTCGGCGCCTTTTTTGGCACCACCCCTAAGGGGGACACCCTTAAATTAGGCACTGGTGGAGTGTCAAAGGGGCCAAGTACCCTCCCCTCTGAACATTCTTTGGCTATTTTTGCCCTAACCACGTGTTCCATCCCAACCACTGAACGCAGGTTAGGGGCCATACAAGGGACTCTAGGTCCCTGATACGGAATCCTAAAACCAAAACTAAATCCCTCCCATAAATATGCCCTGTCGGCAACCAAGGGATAGTTATCCAACTAAGTACCCTCAGATGTATGGGGCTGGGTCCCTTTTCAAGGCAGCTGCAGATTGCTCCCACCACCGGGGTGCTTGGCATTCCCCTTGGTTTTTGACCTGCTGCAGGCTGAGAAAGCATGCGACCCTCCACATAGTGGGCACTCATGTTTAAATTTACAGGTTTTTCTAGCACACACGCCCTTGGAGGTAAATTCCCAGCATAACTGCCGGGGTTGAACTGACTGACCAACTGTATTCTGCTGCCTGTGCACCAAATGCCCGCTATCTGCCCTATCACCTGTATTGGGCTTCGCTGGGGACATCAAATGCAGCCAGAGCTGCTGATTAATTTGATCCCAGGGAAGACCGGGATTGACTGCGGCCCTCATTCTGAAGGCCTCGTCCTATTGCAACCACGCAGCCCCGGCGAAGTCCGTATATGCACGGTGCACTATGTCGCAATATTGGAAAAGGGCTGCCGCCCGTAAAGGTTGCGCCCTTGCTATCACTCCTGCATAGATCAGGAGACTTGGCAGCCAATTGGCCCAAGTCCTGTCCACCTTTCTACGTTTCAGCTTCTCCTCCTCCTTGTTGTCTAGCTCCTATTTGTCTTTCGTCTCTAGTTCTCTAAATAGGAGACTGAAAACATCCACATATTCACCCCTCAGTATTTTTTCCCGAGTGGCCACTGCCAAGTGATCACCCAACGGCCATGCGGTATCACCATATGGCAGGACTTGGAATGGTATGAACCCATAAGAATTCGGTGGATAATGCCATGCCCCTTGTTGCAGCAACTGCTGCTGCCTGCCCCACCGCAGCACACCCAGCATTGCCTGTGAAGTGGAAGCGCCTTGCGACGCCGGCGTAGCCATCGACTGCAAAGGAGGCTGTGAGGCAGAACCCGCCACGTACTGGCTTTGAAGAGGGGTACCAGGTGCACCCCAAGCCCAAGAAGATCCCTCCTGACTGAATTGCCCAGCAGGGGCCAATTGCCCAGGTGATGACACCGCCGTACACGGTGTATTGTGGGTAACCGACGGCTGGGGGAGGCCCCATGGCCAAGTTGGAAGCTGATGTTGCAATGGGGACTTACCCTCTACCCCCGAAGGGGTAACAGCAACCGCCACCGCCGGGGTTGTCTCCACCGCTGCCCCTACTGCGCCAGGATCCACAGGCTCCCCGCCGGGAGCCTCTCTCACATCCTCCTATCCTTCTAGCTCCGATTCCTGCTGCATATCCGAGCCGACGACCACGCCCTGTAACGCAGAAAGGCGAGCCAGCACCTCCTTTTCAAAAGTCAACCTGGCCGAACGGCCTATTGCCCTACGGCGCCCTTCCCATGTGGGAGCCCCTACAGCCCCCCTCTGCTGCTCCAAAGCGTCCAGCTGTCCAATGATGGCCTGCCGTAGCTGGACCTCCTCACCCAAATCACCAGGCAGCCTAGCTTGCTGCCCCCCCTTTTTAGTAGGTTGTTTTCCCTTGAAGGGGCCGTGACTCTTCTTAGGAGCCATCCCTCCCTTATTAACCACCCTTCTACTTAACCACCCCTCGAGTAACCTAGCTCACCACACATGGGCAACCGACACTCTGAAATTAATATCAAACAAGAACCTAGACCTGGCTACTGGAACCCACCTTCCCCTGGGATCAACTCAGGGCGTAATGGAGTTTAAGACTGCCGGCCTGCAGCTTAACCACACTGTAACAAAGAGCTGTTATATGTGTGCTGGGGAGGGGAGACCGCAACTAGGCCCCACCATCCTGTTGATCAACAAGAGGGGGGGTGAGAGTGAGTACACCCTCCTGCCCCCACAGGGGGGGGGGAATAGGCCTCCGCCCTAGGTGTCCATGCACCACGACCCCTCTCCTGCCTTCTCCCAAAAGCACCCCCCCAACTTGCAAAGCTGCTGGAACTCCTGCCCCCACAGAGGGGAGTGGAGAGGGGAGGGGGTAACTAGGCTGCCGGCCTTACGTCCACACCCAAAAACCTCTCTCTTCACCTGAAAACACCCCCACTTGCACCCTGCAAAGAAGCCGGCTGAGCCTCGCATGTGTCTCTGCGCCTCGCTCATGCTGCCACACCCAGGCCCCCATGTGATCACACCAGCTGCTGAGGTGCTTTCTCATCGAGAGCCAAAAAACAAGTGCGTAGAGCAGGGTGGGGCCGGGGCCTTTATAGCCCCGACGCCACACCACGCAAGACATCCCTGGATGCCGGAAATGACGGGGGCCAGCCTTTCCTCCTTCTGGGAGGGCAATAGCGGCCCCCAGCCTCTAGCCAGCAAAGCTGGCCCGGCTGGGAAGGGGCTGATCTTATCTGGGAGAACCAGATAAGATCCCCACTTATTCCCCACTCCTCCACTTGCACCTGCTGGAATGGCCTTGGGTCAGCCATAGCTCTGGCAGAGGTTGTCCTTGAAAGGGCAGCTTCTGGGAGAGTCCTCTCAGCCCCACCCACCTCACAGGGTGTCTGTTGTGGGGGAGGGAGATAAAGGAGATTGTGAGCCGCTCTGAGACTCTTGAGCGGAGGGCAGGATATAAATCCAATGTCTTCTTCTTCTGCTTCTAAACACAGCTGCGCCCTTTGACTTCAATGGTCAGGAGTGTACGTCTGGCCAGGAATGCACTCTTAAACCTATTGTTCCATGGGCTCTCTTTTTAAGTTACTTTTCAATGTTCAACCAATGAGGCTTTTCAGAAAGTTATCAACCCAACCCCCTTTTCAATTGATGCTGGGGGAAAATAAAACTTCTCTTCTGACACTTCGTAATAAAAGCCTGAGGAAACGGAAAACAATCGGGGTGGGTTTCCTCCTCCTCCTCAGCGTGCTTTCAGACACTCGCTAATACCTCCTGTTTAATTTTCCATCTGAAATGATGGTGGACAGATGGTTGGTTGGATTTTGTATTACCAAACAATTTCAATGTAAACATTTAAACAATAGCACAAAATGGGGGTGAGAATATCCCCTAAAGCTATTAATTGTTTTTTATTTGCAGCTAGAGTGAAGCAGAAGAGATCTAAACAATGGGAGGCCAGGAGAGCCATTTTTTTCCTCTTTGTCAAGCGCCAAGCCTAAGGTGCTAAATGGATCATTCTAAGCACAGTCATCCTTTTTTTTTTTTTGGTATCTGCATTGTTATTTAGTTGAACAGATGTGCTTAGCTTGCATTTGTGGCTCCCCATCTTTTACTGTCCTTCTTGGAGAGGTCAAAGAGTGGGGCTTAGCAAGATACAAAGGGAACCAGGCAAGGTATAGCCCGAGTCTCCTCGGGTCTCAGAAGCTCAGCAGGGTTGGTGCTTGGATGGGAGACCAACAAAGAATGCTTTGCAGAGGAAGGTAGTGTCAGACCATCTCTGTTCCTCTCTTGCCTTCAAACTACCTCTGTTTCTCACCTGCATTGAAAGCCCTAGGGCTGCCTACTGAAGACCCTGAAGGGGGGGAGGGCCTCCAAATCGGGGGATTCCCTGCCTCCACCTGGGAATTTACAAACGAGAGAAGTCACTATGGAAGTAAACAATAACACAGCCCAAGGGGTTATAGTGACAAATAACTAATGATTTATACCAACACCTAGACAATAAAGGCCGCTTTGAGCCATCTTTGAGCATTAGCTGCAAGCGAGAGACTACAAGGAGACTCTGGGTCCCTATGCATGTTGTTTAAGAATTTCAATATTGATTATTTCTAATGTCTACGGAATATCCCCTGTTGATAAAGATCTGGAAACAGGTGGGGCAGAAGTCGACGACCTGTCCAGGGAATTCCAAGGTGTCTTTACGTCACGTTCATTGAAGGAAGCATTCACATCTCAAAGAAGACATCCTCAGTTTGGACTTTTTAAGCACATGAACTATTTTTCTCTGGGACTTTATTAGGGACTCGCGTCTCTTTATGGTCTAGGCATTGGTATAAACCATTAGTTATTTGTCACTACAACGCTTGGGTTCTTATCCTCTATTTCCCACCTGGGAATTGGCAACTCTGCTGCTCCCTCTTCCAATGAGTATGGGCGCATGTGTCCATGCACACGCTCTCCTGGAAGAGGATGCAGTTGGTAACTCTTGGGAGAGCCAGTTTGGTGTAGCGGTTAAGTGTGCGGACTCTTATCTGGGAGAACTGAGTTTGATTCCCCGCTCCTCCACTTGCACCTGCTGGAATGGCCTTGGGTCAGCCATAGCTCTGGCAGAGGTTGTCCTTGAAAGGGCAGCTGCTGTGAGAGTCCTCTTGTTGTGGGGGAGGAAGCTAAAGGAGATTGTGAGACGCTCTGAGACTCTGAGATTTGGTGTGGAGGGCAGGATATAAATTCAATATCTTCTTCTTCTGTGCTTCTTTAAGCCCCTTGACCCCAGCAAAGCACATGAACCACTTGTGCTCTGCTCCCCTTTGGGAGTCTTCAGCACCCTCTCACACCTCTCTTCTTGCTGCTTCAAGGCCTCCGTGGTACTTTTGAAATGTCAGTGGTTCTCAGATGAGGGAAGAGAGAATGAGGCAGCTCTCACACAGACAGCTGTGGACCTTTTGCAACCATAGGGAAGAAGATGATGGTTGGCTGAAACAAAGCTCCTTGCTACAGAATACCCTTATTTTATCATTACTATTTTTAAAAATCCCTGGGACATGGACGCTACACAGCAGGGATAAAAATACCCGGTATCGTAAAGAGGATGCTAACAAATACCGACAATTCGAGGCCTTGTCTGGAGAAAAAAAAATATATAGCCTTTCATTTCTACAGGAAGCCTTTCTCTGTGATTTAATATTGCTTGAACACTAACAGGCTTTAGCATTTCTTGCTTGCATGAGGAAATGTTTAGGGGAAAGAGTGAATTTGCTGTTGTCTGTCCATTGCTAACAGTGGTGAGTTAAAGGGACATGATTGTTTAAACCTTGTGTGTCTTGTGAGCTGGAATGACGCAATGAGGACCTAGCAGAGCCGGGTTCAAATCCCCACCCCCAGTCTCACCTATATCACAGGGTGGGGTATTAAGAGGGGGGATAACCAACCACCTATGCCCCCCTTTTCTCCTTGGAGAAATGGTCGGATAAAAATGGACATATAGGATGGATGAAACTGTCATTGGAGCATAATTAGAAAATGACACATATTTCCATTGTATTCTCTTCTCCTCACTTTTTAAAAAATGTTACTGTTTACTTCAAGTAAATCCTGCCTTTCTCTCAAAGGAGCTTACATAATTTTCCTCTCCTCTGTTTTGTCTTCACAACAGCCCTGTAGGGTAGGTTAGACTGAGAGTATATGGCCCACTAAAGGTCACCCAGCAGACTCAATGACAGAGGGGGGATTTAAACCTGGGTTTCTCACATCCTAGTTTAACCTTCTAACTACTATATAACACTGACTCTCAGTTGAAAACTGAAGGTTACATTCAGTAATATCCAGTCTTTTACCCACAAAAGCACAGAAGCTTTATAATACAATTGCCAGTCTGGAAGGCCCATACCTGCTCTTAATTTGGAGTCTTGCAGTGTATTTAGTTTGATTCTAGGTTTTTTGCCTTGTCACACATATTTGGAGACCATCTTATTCAGTTCTTGAAAAAAACCCCACTATTTAGAAATACTGGAATAGTTTGGTACAAAATAACAGCCTTGGAAGGATATTCATCTTTATTAAGGCTATTCTTCCCATTAAGGATAAGTTCAGCTCATGCCATTTTTCCAAATCTTTTTTAATTTCTTTGAGTAGTTTATCATAATTGCCTGTTTTTAGATTGCTACACTTATTTGAGATAAGTACACCTAGATATTTGATTCTTTTCTCATACAAAAACCTTGATTTTTGCTGAAGAGATTGGATTTGTTCCATCACCATATTCTTTGTCAAGAATTTTCTTTTGTGGTAATTGATCTTCAGTCCTGCCCAGTGACCAAATTGCGTAATCTTGTTTATAAGACAGTCTATTGACTCTATTGGTTGCTCTAATATAAAAACTAGATCGTCTGCAAAAGCTCTCACACCCTGATGTCACCATTGGTTTGCACGGGGCTTTTTTGTAAGAAAAGCCCGGTAGGAACTCATTTGCATATTAGGCCACACCCCCTGACAACAATCCATCTGGAACTGCATTCTTGTGTGTTCCTGCTCAAAAAAATCCCTGTGCAAAAATAATATCAGTTTCCTGCTTTTCTGGATATAACTGTATGGAACCGGTTCTAGTATAAGATCTAGATCCACCTCTCAAGCCTTATTCTCTGCTCCTATCAGCAGAGGTGAGGCAGAATGCACATTGGGTTTCCAACTCCAGCTTGCAAAATCCCTGGAGATTTGGGAGGAGTGCTGTGGGGGGGCAGAGTTTGGGGAGGGATCTCAGTGGGCATGTGCTGCCATAGGCTGCACCCTCTGAAGCTGCCATTTCTTACATGGGAACTGATCTTGGCAGCCTGGAGAACAGCTCTAATTTCAGGTTCCACCTTGAGGCTATTAAGTTGGATTTTCCTACACTACATCTGGATGTGCCTTCAAGTTTCATCTGACTTCTGGTGAGCCCAGCAAGGGTTGCCATTCCCCATTGGGGCAGAGGATCCCCTGGTTTGGAGGCCCTCCCCCCACTGCAGAGTCATCAGAAAGATGAGGGTGGGGGGGAATATCTGCTGGGTACTTCATTATTCCCTATGGAGACTGATTCCCATAGGGTATAATGGAGAATTGATCCATGGGTATCTGGAGATCGAGGGGGGGGGGGCTGAGGTTTTTTTAGGTAGAGACACCAAATTTGGCATCCAGTGCCTCTCCTCAAAACACCCTCCAAGTTTTAAAAAGATTGGACTAGGGGATCCAATTCTATGAGCCCCAAAATAAGGTGCCCCTATCCTTCATTATTTCCAATGGAGGGAAGGCATTTAAAAAGTATGCGGTCCCTTTACATGTGATGGCCAGAACTCCCTTTGGAGTTCAATTATGCTTGTCACAACCTTGCTCCTGGCTCCACCTCCAAAGTCCTCAGATATTTCTTGAATTGGACCTGGGATTCTGGGAACCCTAGGGAGCAGTGTGCTTAGTGGGGTCACTGAAAGTTCCCTCAACCATCCCTGAAACCTGGAGTCAGCCCTGTTCCTACCTTCCATTATGCCACACCCAGGAAAGACTGCTAGGGATCTGCCTTGAAACGACTGCTGGAAATGCTGCTTGATGAGTGATAATCCATTCCTGAGATAACACTTCAGCGGGAGTATGACAGCAGCTGTGAAATCTTTTGAGTTTCTCTCCTCTCCTGTATGACACCTTGATAAGGCAATTACAGCATAATAATTACCTTAACAAGTGGCATTACAGGAAATTATTGTCATGCTCCTGTTAAAATAACACATAATCATCAGCAAGTGTATTCTAGAATCGCCAATCAGCATCTCATTAACCACAGCCCGCTCAGGAAGAAGGCATGCCTTGTGGGGTGGTAATTGACAATGCACAAAGAGGAAAAGAGACTGACGAGGGTTTGCTGGGAAAGATCAGCTAACCAACAAAGTTAATGCCCCTATCATGCAAGGATGCACTTAAAATACAGATCCTTATTATTTCATATAGTTTGATGTTGCTCTGACTCCCCCCCCCCCCCCGCCCCTTTTGTCTGAAAACACTGCTCTGGAGTGGCTTTGGATGTTATGGATGACATTTTGAAAATGAGGCTGTGAGTTACAAAGGACAACAGTTGTACTCTATAAATGACAATGCTTCCAGTTTACACATTGCCCCAATAAACTTTGGATGTGGAGCATCTGCTTCTTGACATGCAATTAATATTTTGTTTGCAGATCTGTTATGATAAAGGAAGGAGCCCTTGACTTTCAAATAAATAATTCAAAATGTTCCCACAAGCAACAAAAGTTCTGAGTGGTGTCTCTTTGACTGGATGGAGAGGGAACATGCAACGGGATGCTCATAAATTCCAGACACGCATAAAATTGGGAAAATATTATTATTATTATTATTATTATTACTACTACTGCTGCTGCTGCTACTACTACTACTGCTGCTACTACTACTACTGCTGCTGCTGCTACTACTACTACTACTACTACCACTCCCAGTCAGATATTTGACTGGTAGATAGTGTTCTGCAATTCAAGATCTAGCCCAGCTATTGAGAATTGCAGAGGAATCTTTGCAGGATTCTTGCTGTTCCAAGCAACACTGTTTTCTGGAGCTGAGCTGGTGTTATTTACTCAGTGCCCCAAATGCCCAACTGTTTTTTGAGACTTCTAATCACTGCTGCAAGGGCTCCAATGACAACTGGCATGATGGTAACCTTCTCCTAGAGGCACTCCAACTCTGTTAATAGGTCTTGGTATTCTGTGATCTCATCCTGTTCTTTCTTTTCTATTCTGCTGTCTCCTGGGATTGTAATGCCAGTGATCCAAACCATATTTCTCATTTTTTTTCTTACAATTGTGACATCAGGTTTGCTTCTGTTGTTATTGTTGATGGTGTTGTTGTTATTTATACAACACTGTCTTACATTGTGTCAGGACAGCATCCATAAGCCTAGTACTGAGCTGTATCCAACCATCCGTGGACTTTGCAGGGAAGAACTTCTCCCCCAGCCATGTCCTAATCAAATTTTCATTTGATGTCACCTCTGAAAAGAAAGGGAGTACAGTAAGGCTTTACACCTGGGCCAGAGCTATTTTGCTTTCCTACAAAACTTCTTAAGAAAGGGGAAGTAGCTCCTTCCTCTTCATTCAACCCTTCCACAGCCTTTATATATTTGGCTCTGCAGATATGCCCATCTCCTGTCCCCTTGCCTGGCTTGCCTGTATTGTAGAACCACAGTAGTCCTATCTCTGGGGACTCTGGCCAAGCATGTCTACATGTAAAATGTGGTTTATATGATATCTTTGTGGCTGTTTCTCTATGGCTGACTCCTAGGCTCACTAGTAATGCAGGGGTAGTAGTGTAATGGAAGAAGGACTCTCTACATCACTGTGTCTCTTAGACTGCAGAAGGTACCCACACGATCCAGACTAACCAATGAAGTAAACTGTAGTGATACAGCTTTGAAATGTCACCTGTGCTGCGAAGGTATTGTACTAATTGGGCCACCATCTTCTGCTGGTGTCAGAGTCATTATGAGGTAATAAGGCCCCTTCCAGACTCCTGAACTGGCCTTGGGTAACATGAATGCCCTTCCATTTAACAGTCCTAGGTTGCTTTTACACTTGACAGAAGATCCTCTCTCAGTGTGCATTTAAAATATTCATCCACATTGCATACCGCCATCACTTCTGTCTTGCTTTGCATGATCTTAAATCATCTACACTCAATTTCTTGAATTGGCACTGAAAGCGGTTTTACTCCAGAGTTGCTCCTCACTTTACAAGAGTACTTTTGAACAGGAGTTTTCTGCAGGCGGATTCAACGCTCATAAAATCAGAATCAACCCTGAGTGTAGAAATAGCCCTAAATAGCTCTAATTCCTTGTTCCCTTTAGCCTAACCTATTCTAGGATGCATCTAGCCCCAAAAAACTCATGGGATCCATTGATAATCAATTCTGGCAGAGCTGAACACTGACATATTCGTGCAGATGCTTCTGCCACCTGTTTACATCTCCCTGTATACACTGTTCTTCTTCAGGGTCCCAGTGCTTAGGTGTTGTACCCACCTGCAGAGTTATGTGGGGTCAGAGCATCAGAGCTTCAAACAATGCATATCAGTGGAGGCAACCTGTCATCAGGCCTTGGAGAGGTGAAATATCAAGGGCTCATGGGAATTTTCCCTCAGCATCCTGTGTGGTAGAGGATTTACAAGACCACTTTTTTCATTCCGAGGATTTTTGCACACTTAAATGAATAATCCATACTTGGCATACTTGGTACTGGGTCTTGGGAGGGGAGGTGGAGTGATATAGCCCAGTCCTGTCACATTTCAGAACTTCAGCAGGGTTGGTGTAGTGAGAGAGCCAGTTTGGTGTAGTGGTTAAGCAACAGACTCTTATCCCCCACTCCTCCACTTGCAGCTGCTGGAATGGCCATGGGTTAGCCATAGCTATTGCAGAAGTTGTCCTTGAAAGGGCAGCTGTTGTGAGAGCCTTCTCAGCCCCACCCACCTCATAGGGTGTCTGTTGTAGGGGAAGAAGATAAAGGAGATTGTAAGCCGCTCTGAGTTTCTGATTCTGAGAGAAGGGCGGGATATAAATCCGCAATTCTTCTTCTACTACTTGGATGGGAGACTGCCAAGGAAGACTCTGCAGAGGAAAGCAATGGCAAGCCCTCTCTGCCTCTCACTTACCTCGAAAGACCCTTGTTGGGCTTGCCATAAGTCCGTTGAGATTTGACACACTTACGTACACATTAGTCTTTACGTCCTGTCCACTTAAGACCCACTTTTTAAACAAAGTCAACTTGAAATGTTGAAGTTGACAAAGCAGCTTCAGAAGCCAGACCATTTTAAAGTGGCCCACTCATATCACCCTCCAGATTTGTCTTCCTGAAATATGAGTTTAGTTGTCAGTCTGGGAAATAGCGAGAACCTTCGTTGTCAACTGGTATTAAGAACTCAGCGCCTGGATTGGCGAGTCAAGATTTTCCTTGTAAAGCTGAATACAAATACTGACATTGCCTTAAAGTTTGTTCCTGGAAGAGAATTTTCTAACAAGGACTGCTTGTGTCTTATTCTCTTGTCAAAACAGGCAGCAAAGTGTAAAAGGACAAACTGTCATGTTGAGAAGGAAAGCGTCTAATTCCCTATGCACCAACAGCAAATTGTGTGAACTAAAGTGAATGTTGGGAGAGAGGAGTGGGGAGGAAAAGTGATGTAAACCTTGGGGCGCTTGGAGGGAGAAACGTCTATTAAACGGAAGTGGAGGTCGTCACCCACTGAAAATAAATATGCGCTGAAGAAATAGTGTGGACACTTGAAGGATGACCTTGAAAGCTGAGGATTTTCTCACAAAGAATCTTGCCAGGAGAATAGTATAACTTTGATGGAAAAGTATAATGGTTGGTCTGTAAGGAGTGATCCAAAATGGCACTGTCAGGAACTGCAGTACTAGTACTGAGTGTTAATATAGAAAGTTTCAAGACTTCGCATGTATAATCTCTGCAATATCATAGGGTTGGAAGGGGCCTGATAGACTATCTAGTCCAATGTCCTTGTTCCATGCAAAAAATCCAAAGCTTTGAGCATCCCTAAATGATGGCTGACGGGAAGCTGAGGAAGAAAGTGTCTTGCCTTGGGACCATTCAAGGAAATGCACAGCTACTGCCAAAACCAAGAATTTTTAACTGTCCCTCTCAGCTCAGTAATGCCTGGTACAATTTACATCACTTTGTATTATTATAGCTGTTTTGCATTTCTCTGCCTCTGCACCTCATCATTTGTGATGGTTAAAGGGAGGGGTGGAAACCAGAGATATCACAATGCAATTTAAGGTATAGGAGATGGTACAGAGAGGGAAACTGAACATGCGGTTGTCATTCTTAAAGGGTGAGATCTAGCTCGGTCCTGAGGCTACTGACAGAACAACCCTAAGCAAGTCTACTCAAGAGCTTCCCATTTTATTCAATGGAGCTTATTCCCTGTTGACTGTTCTCAGGATTTCGGCCTCAGTGAGTTTTTTCAGAGGTAAAATTCGAGTAGTCGGTATTGGTAGTAGGTGGTGTCAGTGTTGGGAAGCCAGTTAGATGGTATAGCAAGATAGGGATGACCGCCTGCCTCAGCCAAAGGCCTGGTGGAACAGCTCCATCTTACAGGCCCTCTGGAATGGCACAGATTCAAGAGGGTCTGGACCTCTATGGGGAGCTGATTCCACCAGATCAGAGCCAGGGCTGAAAAAGCCCAGGCCCTGGTTGAGGCAAGGTGAATGTCCCTTGGGTCAGGGATGGTCAGAAGATGTTTAGTGGCCAATCGTAATTGCCTCTGGGGCTCGTTGGGAAGAGACGACGTCTTCCCAACCCCTTCTACCATCTTGCTAGAGTGCCACCCTATAATGTGTAACATTAAACAACTGTAAGGGACGAAGTTATGAAAGGATGCATCAATTTCTCTTTGAAAAGAAATGAAATAGAAACCCTTCTTTTAAAATAGAAAAAAAGATAATTAAAAGAATCAAAGGCTATTTTTAAAAAGGGAGAACTTTGGGGAAAGAAATTCCACTCCTCATAATGATAGTAGAAGGATGTCAGATTTGTTCTTTTTCATCTTCTGTTGCATCAGAAGTGTTCTGTTTGGTGGGTTAGAAGTAGCTCAGGTTAGTTGCATCTAGATGCCCATACTTCAATAATAAGGGTTTTCATGATGGTGAAAACCACAGATGACTGTGAAGAGTTCCAGGAGGATCTTCACAAATTGGGTGAGTCTCACAGGTGCATTTTAGATAAAGTTCAACATTAGTGACTACAAGGTGATATGCACTGGGACAAGAAATTCCAACTTCAAGTATAGGCTAATGGGATCCGACCTTGCTGAGACTGAGAGGGGGGAAAGATCTTGAGGTCATAGTAGATAGCTCAAGAAAGTGTCTACCCAGTTCTATATACCTGAATCTGAAAAATGCCAAATTTTTGCACACTCCATCCCCAAATTTACTGAGGTAGGGGCAGATAAGGAGGGCTCACTGTATTCAGATTAGATCCTTCCATGGGCATGAAAGAAAAATGGAAAATCCAGTGCTGTTGGGGGCTTAGCATGCGCAGTTTCCATGGTTAGAACATCCTGTATAACTCTGAGAGAAGTTTTATTTGTTGGAGCACAACAGGTGAAGGTAGTATGCTATCATTGTAATAATAATAATAATAATAATAATAAATTTTATTTGTATCCCGCCCTCCCCGCCTCGGCAGGCTCAGGGCGGCTAACAACATTTCTTAATAACATACAGTAATAATAAAACCTTTAAATTTAACAATATAAAACAATATAAAACATTATTTAACAACATTAAAAACCAGTCAATACAATTAGATAGTTTGGTCTGACAGTGCTGGTGATGTTTGACGCTAGTTCTGCCAGTTTATACACAGCGGTCTAGGTCTTTAAGCCGCATTGGCGGATCCTTATTTAACAGCCTTCTTTAGCAGTCTGAATAAGCAAGTTTAAAAAGGGTGGTCTTGCAGGCCCTGCGGAACTGGTCAAGGTTCCGCAGGGCCCGCACCTCCTCAGGGAGTTGGTTCCATAGGGCAGGGGCCGCGGTTGAAAAGGCCCGTGCTCTGATATTTTGATGTTTAATCTCTTTCGGCCCAGGGATAGCCATTAGATTTTTCTCGGCTGACCTCAGTGCTCTCTGGGGTTGTAGAAGGTTTGTGATTGTCTCAGTGTTGAGTTCAAGGCCTTTAAAACACCAAATGGGCAGAACAAATCATGGTAATCTTCATATTCAGAGATCTGTGGCAATAAGATCTCTTTTTTTTTAAAAAAAAAAGACAGAAAGAAAGACCAGTGACTCATACAGAGCACTATATTTGCCCATCACGATTAGTGATGATCTACTGTATAGTACGTAATTACACACACCTCTGCTAAATGATATTGGAACTCATCAAAATGTCATTGTGTAGGCTGGGGCACATCAATAGGTCATGCTGCAGAGTGCAATGAGAAGCATTTTCTCACAGGTGCATTAATATAGGAACTTTGTGTGCATTGATGATACAGTGTGGGGGAAAGCCAACAAAACTGCTAGAAATAACTATCATCTATTTCATTTGAATCATGTGCATTCTCAGATTTAGTGATTGGTATATCCACCCAGCATTTCTAGCTTACAGCTTGATAATAGAGCACATGATTTGTACATGTAAGATCCCAAATCCAATCCTTGCATATCCAGGTAAAGAAAATTCCATGGGCAGAAGTACAAATTTCCCATTTTTGGATTTTTGTAGTGCTTGAGCTGCGCCCGCATGGTTGCTTTATTCTGCTACGGTTTGCAAACTTGCAGTGATGGTTTTTTGGAGCACAAAACATCAAGCTCTGGTTGTCCACATCCTAGGTTTCCCCCCGCCTCACTCCAGTCTTTCTGGAAAGATTGAAGTCTGTGAAGGTGATCATACCATCTGGACTAGAAGGGGTCATCCTTGCACAGGGGCCATGTTAATTTTCTCTTCATCTTGTCCCAGCTGTTAAGGATTGCAATCAAAACTTTGGTCCACCCACTTACCTCTATATGTTGGAATACCCTAAACATTGCGGAGCCTTCCTCCTTGCCTGATTGAATGTCCTTCCATTCGCTCTTCTTGAAGGGAGATTTGCTCAGATTTCACAAGAGAAACATCTCTGGCCATATTACTCAGATATGGTAGAAACAATTCAGAATGTTTTATTATACTGCTGATTTTACCAGAATATTCGAAATACTTGCATTACTCGAATTTTATCTAATTCCCCAGGTAGAACCCATCAGTTTTATATTTCTCTCCTTCTTGGAGATTGTTGTAATGAAACAATCTTTAAAGTTACCAGATTTTGTGGTCAGGTATGTTTACTTAGATGGAAGTATACGACTCAGTCTTAATATTTGAATCCAGTATCGCATTTTATGTCTAATGTATCTAGTGTATTTATTACATGGAACCAATGTAAATGTTTGTTGATTACTTTGATTCTGAATTCTGATCTTGGGTTGTAATAAACATAACATGGACTAGAAGGTGAACTTTTTTTTTAACATCCTGACCACATTGGCACCATTGTATAACCTAGATCGATCTATCATCTATCTATCTATCTATCTATCTATCTATCTATCTATCTATCTATCTATCTATCTATCTATCTATCTATCTATCTATCTATCTATCTGTCTGTCTGTCTGTCTGTCTGTCTGTCTGTCTGTCTGTCTGTCTGTCTGTCTGTCTGTCTGTCTGTCTGTCTGTCTGTCTGTCTGTCTCTATCTATCTATCTGTCTGTCTCTATCTATCTATCTATCTATCTATCTATCTATCTATCTGTCTGTCTGTCTGTCTGTCTGTCTGTCTGTCTGTCTGTCCGTCCGTCCGTCTCTATCTATCTATCTATCTATCTATCTATCTATCTATCTATCTGTCTGTCTGTCTGTCTGTCTGTCTGTCTGTCTGTCTGTCTGTCTGTCTGTCTCTATCTATCTGTCCGTCCGTCCGTCTGTCTGTCTGTCTGTCTGTCTGTCTGTCTGTCTGTCTCTATCTATCTATCTATCTATCTATCTGTCTGTCTGTCTGTCTGTCTGTCTGTCTGTCTGTCTGTCTGTCTGTCTGTCTTTATCTGTCTGTCTCTATCTATCTATCTATCTATCTATCTATCTATCTATCTATCTATCTATCTATCTATCTATCTGTCTGTCTGTCTGTCTGTCTGTCTGTCTGTCTGTCTGTCTGTCTGTCTGTCTGTCTGTCCACACCTTGCCCTGAGCGAGATAGTCCAGGCTAGCTCCATCTCATCAGATCTCAAAAGCTAAGCAGGGTCAGCCTTGGTTATTTCTTGGATGGATGACCACCAAGAAAAAAAGAGAATTGCTATGTCAAGGCAGGCACTATCAAACCACCTCTATTGCCTTGAGAACCCTAAGGAGTCACTATAAGTTGACTTCCTTTTGGCAGCACTTTCCACCAAGAAGAGGAGGAGGATATTGGATTTATACATCAACCTCCACTAGTTGAAGGAATCTCAGAGTGGCTTCCTTTCCCTTCCCCTCACCACAACAGACACCCTGTGAAGTAGGTGGGGCAGACCGAGCTCTCCAAGAACTGCTCTTGAGCAGAACAGCTCTGAGAGCGTTATGACTGACCCAAGGTCACTCCAACAGCTACACATAGAGAATCAAACCTGGTTCTCTCAGATAAGAATCCATTTACTTATTTGTTTCAAAATTCATGATTTTTTTGTAAAAAGTATCCAGGGAGACACTCAATAAAAGCACAGAAGTAAATAATAAAATATTTTTAAAGCATGAAACTGAAACCTCACTCTTTCTCAATAGATATAGGAAGGGGAAGGAAGGGAGGTAGGGAGCAACCTGGATAGGCAGCATCGGTGCTGTGTCAAGTTTTGGATACTAAAACAGTGTTGTCCAATAAATCTGAGATGTTGGATGCATCTGCTCCAACTGTCTCTATTTGGCAAGGACTGCCATTTTTTGTGGCTTCTCCTGAAAGAAAATATCATAGCCACAGTTTTGTTCCAATTATTGCCTTTAGGGCACACTTGTTTTACATTCTGCTAGTCTTAGTTGCTTATGTTGTCAGTCTTTGAGTTGCTGTTACCTCCTCAGGCTTTCTAGAAATTTAATTACTGAGTGGCTGAATGGAAGCATCTTGTCTGATTCATAAGTATGCATGTGAATGCTGAGGCATGACGCAGTGTGGTTCACCATCTCAAAACCTACTGCTGCTGTGGTGAATCTGATCCTATTGGGGCTTTGGAGAGGGCCATGGCTGAGAGGTAGAACACCTGCTTTGCATGCAGAAGGTCCTAGATGGAGTCTCCTGTTTAGAAGATCAGGATGTAACTGATAGGTAAAGCCTGTACCTGTACCTGTGGTGGGCTCTCCTTCCTTGGAGGTTGTTAAACAGAGGCTAGATGGCCATTTGACAACAATGAGGATCCTGTGAATTTAGGGGGAGGTATTTGTGAGTTTCCTGCATTGTGCAGGAGGTTGGACTAGATGACCCTGGAGGTCCCTTCCAACTCTATGATTCTATGAAATCCTGGAGAATCTCAGCCAGTCAGGTAAAAACTTTGATAGACCAGTGGTCTGACTCAGTATGAGGCAGATTCATATATTGAATCTGCCAGTTTGGTGTAACGGTTAAGTACATGGACTCTTATCTGGGAAAACCAGGTTTGATTCCTCACTCATCCACATGCAGCTGCTGGAGGGACCTTGGGTCAGTCATAACTCTCTCAGAGCTGTTCTCTCAAGTGCATATGTTGAACAGCCCTCTCAGTCCCGCCTATCTCACAGGGTGTCCATTGCGGGGAGGAGGAGGGAAAGGAGATTGTAAACTGCTCTGAGACTCTGAGTGAAGGGTGGATTATAAATCCACTCTCCTCCTCCTCTTCTTCATTTTCTGCATTGGTTGCCCTCACACGTCATAAGCATTAGAGGCCAATCACACCTTTAAGACCAACAAAGTTTTATTCATCATCATCATAGACCTTTGAATAAAATTTTGTTGGTCTTAAAGGTGCCCCTGGACTCTGTTCTATTGCTTCAATCCAACATGGCTACTCACTGTGATATGTCAGTAGCATGTCCTCATTTCCCCCCCTGTACTGACAAGAAAGAAAAGTCAGAAGTTATTTGGAGTATCAGCAGGTGTCTTTAGAGATGATAGCCAGTGAAAGACTGGGTTGCGTGGGTGGGGATTTGAGGCATGTCATCACTTCCAGAACAAGCTTGGAAGAGACATGATTGCATCTGGGTGATGCTGCAGGATTCACTGGAAGCTCTATGGTTCTACTATAGAGTTTTCAGTGAATCCTAGAGTGTGGTGTTGATGTAATCACGTCCCTTCTGGGTTTATCCTGGCAGTGATGTCACACTGTTGGAGCCACTGTGATTTCACTGCATCCCCCCCATCCCACTGTCCTGTTGAACAGCTGTGGGTGTTGGAGGCTATAGTAAGGAAACCAGGTAGCCCTTTCTCCCAGGCTCCCAGGTAGCTCTGCCCCTCAGATTTGATAGAGACAACAAAGATTCTGGTTCTGAGGCTGCATTTCCACATCGTTGGGCATTTCTATCATTGCACTGTAACAATCATTTATAGCTGGATTGTCATGTCCACACAGGAAGATCCGGTTGTGAATGATTGCTGTAACACAAAGATAATGCAATATCCAGTGGTATGTAGATGCAAGCAGGGTTAGCCATTCCCTGTCTGCCCTTGCTGGGAATTTGGTCTGCCACCCTGATGACAACTTTCTCAACATTGTGGCATAAAAATGGTAGCACTTCCTGCCTTTCTCTGGGGCGCTTCCTGTGTACTAGGATGGCTATCCAGACTTGTCCCTAAGAAGACGGCTCTAAATCAATTTCAGGGCAAGATTAATCATTTTAGGGGGGCGGGGACAGTAGGTTGTCCTAAAATAGCAGGCTAATTGAACGGACTGGGTTGTAGTTATTGTGAGTAAGTTTTGAACAAAAAAGGAAGGGGGAGAGGGAAAATCCTGGCTATCTTGGAGCAGGATGCTGCACAGCTCTAAGCGTTCTCCTGTCAAACTAAACACAGAAAGGATAATGGGGGAAAGCATTGCTGGAAATGCGTGAGCATGAAGAACAAGATAAAGGAACATTCTTAGCGCATGATGGTGAATCCTTAATCAGAATGCTCCTGTCTCCTGCAGCATAGGTGCCAAGTAACTGTTCTCTTTCTCTCTCTCCTTTTTGTAGCCATCACATAAATAGAATTACCTTTCCACAGAAATTGTTAAAGAGACCCTAAATCTTTAAAGCTGGCAGTAAAGGAGAATTACAGACTGACTGGATTAGGCTAGTCAAGCCAATTCTTTTCTCTTCCTCCCCCTGCTCCTCATTAGAGCCTGGTTTTGATGCTGGTGTGGGTTTTGCATGAGCGGGTGTGGGTTTTGCATGGTATGGCCATGTCATGAAGTCTTCACAATACAGCTTCCCTGTAATGCTCAATTTACTATCTTTAGTCCATCCTTCCTTTAAAGAGATCGGGACAGCGTACAACATGTCCCCCCTCCTCCAATTTATCCTCACCACACCCTGCAATGCCATTTAGGCAGATAATGACTGACCAGATTGACTGGCCCATGGTTATCCAGCAAGCTTCATGGGGTTGCCAACTCCAGCCTGGGGAATTCCTGGAAATTTGAGGGTTGGAGGGGGAAACTAGGGATGGGGTGGAGGGGAGAATCACCTAGAATTTATAGTATAGCATGGAATTTTCCCTCTGAAGTTGCCTTTTTCTTCAGGGGAATTGGCTTTTGTACACTGGAGATCAGTTGTAGTTCTGGGGAAATTCTAGGCACCACAGAGCAGCTGGCATTCCTGGCAGAGGAGAAATTTGAACCTGGGCCTCCCAAATTCTAGTCCAACACACAAAACACTGCACCACGCTGGCTGTCAACCATAATAATTGCACCTCCCCAGGGCTTTTTTTTTTGTAATAAAAGCCCAGCAGCAACTCGTTTGCATATCAGGCCACACCCCCTGACATCATTATTGTTTCACGTGGGACTTTTTTACTAGAAAAAAAGCCCAGCAGGAGCTCATTTGCATATTAGGTCACACACACACACACACCCCGACACCAAGCCAGCCGGGACTGTGTTTCTGTGTGTTCCTGCTCAAAAGAAAGCCCTGCACCTACCATTTGTGTGTCTCTAATGCCACAGCTAAATTTGGAGCAAACAGAATCCTTTTCTCTTTTCTGTGTCTCTTAGAAACTGCTCCTCCTGCAAATGGTTAACTCACACCCTTCACCTGCTGCACTTCTGCTAGAACACCTGGTGAATCATTCCTCCCCTCTAAGAGTCAGAGGAACGATTTCCTCCACAATTATCACTTCAAAACTTTTTTCATGGCTGGCTAGGGAAAAAATATTTTACTAGTGCCACATGCAACAACATTATTATTACAGTATTAAAAGCGGTAGCTTACTTTCAATATAGAAGCCTTCAAAAAGTCTTCACTATCTCAGTTCTTCCAAGAAACAGGAGAAACTGGCCATTATGACCACTGGAAAATGTTCCGGTGGGCTAACACTCCCCCCCCCCACCCTGACAAATGCCAGTCAGGCTATAGGATTGGGTGAAGATACTGGTGAGCAGGGCTTTTTCTTTTTAGCAGAAACGCACAGGAACACAGATCCAACTGGCTTGGTGTCAGGGGGTGTGGCCTAATATGCCAATGAGTTCCTGCTGGGCTTTTTCTACAAAAAAAAGCCCTTCTGGTGAGGTTGAGCATGACCTACTGCTGGCTGGAAGAAGACCACAATGTATAGCTTGGCCATGACATCATCACTGAGCTGGCTGGAGCAGTAACGAAGTCAATGCCAGGCCCCACGAGATGTACCAGCCAGAATGGAGTAGCATTGGCTAGGCTTAAGAACATAAGCCCCACTGGATCACACCAAAGACAGCATACAGTTTACATAGTGGTCAACCAACTGCCTCTAAGAAGCCCAGAAGCAGTGTGACTTGTGGCATGAACAGAGGACACTGCCACTGGGGCAGTTTTTTTTATTGTATTTGTTGTTAGTTTTTATTGTATTTTTTCCTGGTTTTTCTGAAAAAGAAGAAGAAGAATTGCAGATTTATAAAGCAGATACAAAAAGAAGAAAGAACTCCAACCCGAAGCATGGCAACCCCACACAGCTCACGCCAGCACCTCAGGATTCTGCCCCTCTTTCTGCTGAATGTATAGACGGGGCCTGCAAGTCAACAAGTGATGTATGAATACTGCAAAGGGTGAGTTCAGCTACAAGGGTTTCCAGCCCAGCGCTGCCAACTTCCAGGAAATGCAGGGTGGGTGGGTAGTGGGGGCTATGGATTTGTGATGAACAGTACCATGCTGACTCAGCAATGTTAATATCTGGGTTTATGACAAACAGGGCTTTTTTGTAGCCAGAACTCCTTTGCATATTAGGCCACACACCCTGATGTAGCCAATCTTCCAAGAGCTTACAGTAGGCCCTGTACTAAGAGTTCCGTAAGCTCTTGGAGGATTGGCTACATCAGGGATGTGTGGCCTAATATGCAAAGGAGTTCCTGCTACAAAAAAAGCCCTGAAAAATTTACATTATGGCATTGCTATGATGCCATTCCCCCCTCCCCCATTTATCTCCTGATATTCCCTCTGAGCAGCAGCATTTGAGGAGTGGGAGGTTTCAGTGGGATACCTAGTTAGCTTTTCATGTACTCATTTCTATCCAGCATTCTGAACATATTGTAGGAATAAATGAATGCACCTCTGCTTAGTACATTTTGGTGCTGAAAATTTCAGTGCTGAAAATCCAGTGCTGTCTTCTGCTTTGATCATCCGGGCTGTATTTATATCTTTTAATGGTGTAGCAGCTAAAAGGATTCCAGTCTTTGTGGTTGGAAAAGTCTGTTTAAAAAAAACCCTCAGCCTATTGCAGGTTTGCCTCTTTGTCAACTCTCACAGGGAGGGATCTGCAGGAGACCACAATTTGCCCACTCAATGTAAAATACCAATCATATTTCTATATGTAACAACTGCTTCCTGGAGAAGTGGCAGAGTAGCATCTCCACAGCACCATAATATTGAAAGCTGCTCTGGTCTGTCAGAAGACAGTGTAAAGAAGATGAAAGAGTATCCTGGACTAAACTGCTTGAAAGCTTTCACAAGTTCTTCATCACAAGCATACTGTGATGAAGAAGTTTATGTGTTAGAGCAGAACACAAATGTGACTAAGAAAGAATGTATTTTGGTACATGTCCCATCTGCACAGAAGCCACAGTTAACTTAGTTGGGCTCAAGCAAGTATTTTCAGTGGAACCACAGATATGGACTTCATCTAGGACACCATGAACCTTGGGTGAAACCTGTCCACAAGTTTTCTGAAATCCCTTAGCAGCTCCACGACTGCAGAAACAGCTTTTAAAACTGCTTCTAATGCTTACCAAGCAATACTAAAGGTATCTGTAGTGCAGGGGGGTCGAACTCATTTGTTATGGCGGTCAGATCTGACATAAGTGAGACCTCATTGGGCTGGGCCACGCGTGTCGTAAAATGTAATACCAGGTAGCAGAGATATAAACTTTACAAAGGACATAGACAAACACAATTAAAGATTTTTTTTTTAAAAAAATCATAAAATAAATAATGCTTAAAAGGTTAGCACTCTTGCAATATTTTGTTTATTTAACAGTCTCTGATGGCTGACACCTCTTGCTCTGAATTATTGCATCAAAATCTGAAGCCAATGTCTGTGCTGTAGCAATCTTGAGTAGGCTGTCCAGGTGTTGTTCAGATGTGTGTGCATAAGTTGCAAACTTATTTTTAATTTATTGACAGAAATCTCATGGTCAGTGCTTTGAGTCTAAGACCCAGGGGAAATTAATAAATAGCATGATGAGCTTTTGTACATAAGTTGCTTCATGTACTGGTCAGCCAATGGAGAAAACAGAGACTTTGCTCTGTAGCTCTTGTGTGATTGAGCAAGCCTGGCAAAGCATACTGTGATGAAGAAGGAAGCAGGAGAGAGAGAAGGAAGCAGATGACGGTGAGTTGTTCACGGGCCTGATAGGAGCTCTCTGGGGGCCTGATCTGGCCCTCAGGCTGCACGTTTGACAGCCCTGCTGTAGTGCTTTCTCCCAGAGCATTCAAAACACTTTGTGTACTTCAGTCATCCTAGAGAACTCTGGGTTGACTTGAAAGGTTCTGCTAATGGTGAAGGCTTCCATTAATGGTGCAGACCCTTTGAGCCATAATGTAAGCAAGTGTCATATGGTTGCCAGCCTCCAGGTGGCATCTGGAGATTTTCCTCTACTATAATTGATTCTAGACAAAGCAAGATCTGTTCCCCTGGAGAAAATGGCTGCTTTCAAGGGTGGGTTTTATGGCATCATATCATGCTGAGGTCCCCTCTCTCCCCAGACTCCCCCCACAAAATCTCCAGGTACTTCCCAACCCAAAGCTGGCAGCCCTAGTCATCATATCTTTATTACAAGTGGAGCGGCTGTTCATCATAGTTGCTTGTTGAAAGCCAGGCAGGGAGTGATTTGAACCTGGCTTTTATAATGGATCACTCAAGTGGTTAAACTGGACCTTATGGGGTTGCTATCTAGAAAAATGCTTGTGACCGAGGCATGGGAGGAATCTAGAACAAGCCAATGGATGGAGCAAGCTGATTTGGAATGTGCAGGAGAAAACTTACATACAGCTTTGAAAAATGGAATTTAAAAACATCTTGAAACTGAAAATGATCCTGTACTAGGGTTGCCAGCTCTGAGTGGGAAATACCTAGAGATTTTTTTGGGGGGTGGGGTGAAGCGTGAGGAGGATGGGGTTTGAGTAGGAGAGGGGCTTCAATAGGGCACAATGCCTTGGAATGCACCCTTCCAAAGTGGCCATTTTCTCCAGGTAAGCTGATCCCTTCCACCTGGAGATCAGTTGTAAACCCAGAAGATCTCCAGTCACCACCTGGAGACTGGTAACACTATCTGGAATGGTGACAACCATAGCACAGCACCAGCGATTCACTCTACCTCACCACTCAAACTTCTTACTTGCAAGCTGGGCCCCGCAATGTTTTGGTCGTTGGGTGTTTGTCAAATACAAGGAATACAAGGAATGCTTCCCCCTCATTATTTCAGACTTATCAAGTGCTTCCTGCGTTCGGTGAAGAATTTAAATGAGGAGCAAGCCACATGCATTCTCAAAATAGGAGCCAGGGAGTCAACACGCTGTCTTAAATGAAATAATAACAGGTGATGATCATTAACAATTATTATATGAGTACTGTCTTGGGGGATGAAATTATCCAGTTCCTATTTCCCCTCATTGCAAGTTAGCAGGAAATTGTGTATATACTTTTTTTTTTAAAAAAAAAAAAACCTCAGCATGAGATGAGAGTTTTCTCGAAATAGAAGGAGGGAATATAATTGTGACATTCGTTTGGAAGACTTTGATTTTTAGATTTTCTTTTTAAAACCACTGTAAAATAGAGAAGCTATGTTGGATCAGGCCGGTGACCCATCCAGTCCAACATTCTGCCACACAGTGGCCTGAAGCTGAAGCCCTGAAACTGCTGAGTGGCTTGCAGAGAACCCAAATCCTTGGATCCAAATCCTTAAAAACACAAATGTGTAATTTGGCCCCCAGAGAGCCATTGCTGAGGCAACTGGCAATAGTGACAGAGTGAAATGTGATCTGTATGTTGTATTTACAGAGCCGCAGACCAGAGCAAGGAGGCTAAATTATTGAACCTTTAAACAAGTTATAAAACCGCAGATAAAATCTCAGTCTCTCCAATTAGTGTAATTATGTGCGGCTATTGAAGTTCCACTGCATGTACTTTGCAAGAAGCTGGAATTGCCCAAGCAGCAATATACTTTTTTTAAAAAAATGTTTCCACGGCAACCTGAGGCTCACTGGTACAGTGCTGTGTTATCCCTGATGACTTGAATCAAGCTACGACCCAGGCTACCCGCTACATCGGCAATCTTTGGGCCCGGGGAGGAGAGCTGTTTTTATATTGAAGCCCGTCTTTTCAAAAATCCCCTGGGGATTTAGAGTAAAAAACTAAAACGATGCAAAACTATATTTTTAAAGATAAGAATGCAACCCTTTTAAATCAACAGCGGTGAGCTTAAAAGCCGGCACCAAACCAGCAAAGTGGAAGGCGTTTATTAGTCGAACATCTTCAGGAATAAATGCTTGGCATCCCCTCTTAAAGGCTAGGAGGGATAGACTCAACCATGCAAGTCAGTCCACAGCCTGGGGGGCTGCAGCACTTGTTCCTAGCATTGCCAGCTGATCAGAAGGGGAAAAATGGAGCCTCTATCGCCATCTGCTGGGGCCCACCAAGACATTGCTTCCAGACTGAACTTTGTACCCCACAAGCAGTGGCTGAAGCCCAGAGTGGAAGGCTGACCGGTGTTCGCTTGGCAACTTGAGGACTCCCTTATGCTAATGCTGCAGATTTGCATCCAAGATATAGGCTCCAGACTGGTTTGTGTCATCAGGCCAAGATCCAATAGGCTGCTGCCAACAGCCAGCCAAACGCTTTTAGGAGCCAGGCATGGAGGTGATAGCTGTTCTCCATGGAGTTTCTTTCTTCTCTGGAAAGCAGAGATGCACTGCCCCTGTGGAGCTACTAATGGTCCATCTAGTCCAGCATACTGTTGTCCAAAATGTTTGACCAGATGCGCGGGAAGGCTCACAGCAGGGACACATAGGCCAACGCTTCTCCCTGCAGCTGGTCCTCCGCAGTCGGCATTCAGAGTTCCTTCTGAACCAAATTTCATGACTACTTTGGTTCAATAGAAGTATCAGTTCCTTTTATGAATTCCAAATGTTCAGACTAGCCTATGCTGCTCAGAGTGTGGAAGCTAAGCAGGGTCAGCCATGATTAGTACTTGGATGGGAGATGGCCAGGAGAGTCCAGGGTTGCTACGCAGGGTCAGGCAATGGAAAACCACCTCTGCCCTTCTCTTGCCTTGAAAACCCCACAGGGGGTCTCTGTACATTGGTCCTGGCTCGACAGAACACGATGATGATGATGATGATGATGATGATGATGATGATGATGATGATGATGATGATGATGATGATGATAACAACTACTACTATTGTTGTTGCTTTTCTTCTTGTTGTTGTTATTATTATTATTACTACTAGTAGTAGTAATAGCCCAACTGGGGAGGGTGGGGTATAAATGCAAATAATAAATAAATAAAATACTACTACTACTACTACTACTACTACTACTACTATTATTTCAGGAGAAGATTCAATTGCCCGGTGAAAGGACCAAAATCCAATGGAAAATTGCTGCTGGAACTGTTGCTTGTTATTCTGAGTGGCATCAAAAATTGCTTTTCTTTAGTGATGGCATGGCTGAAGGCCGACCATTCAGCAGAATGGTACCTCAATGGGTGCTCATTTTAATGAGCTATTCCCCAGGTAGCTTTTTTTTACACATCCATGCAGAGTGTGGAGAAAGTGACCTGTTCCCACTGCGGGCAGGTGAATGAGTATAGAGAGCCAGTAATTTGGAAGAGCCAGGTATGGACTGCACTGAATTTAGCTTCTATTTGGAAATAAACCAAATGTTTTAAAAATACCCGAAGTCTCAAATGCTCCCTCTTCTGAGGAGAACCACACACTAGCATCTTCAAAGAGTGCCTCAAAAATAGATGTTTGAAGTAGGAACTAGTCTTCTTGGAGCAAGGTAACATCCGAGACAATTTAGAGGTTGAAACAAGAAGTGTAATTGGATGAGAACACTAGTCAACAATGGGGAAAGTCTCACACTTTGTCATTGAAGAGGCCAGCAAGTGAATCTTACTGTTGACTATGTTTTGTATGAAATGCCCCCAGGCAAAAAAAGAGACATCAAACAAATGGCAAAATACCGACAAAAGAATTTGCTTAAACCAGGGAAAAATTAAAAGACTATTAGTGGGAAGAATATAGACTTTGGAACCTAAGAAAAATCTAACAAAACCCATAATGTATATATTTAAACATTGCTACATGCTACTTTCATTTACCAATATGGCTACTTAACCTCTATAAAGATGTCTAAATATTTTTTGACAGGAGGACGCTGAATATCTTTGGCATTCTATAGGAAAACTATTCCACTGACATACTAAGCAGCTACTGTAAAATATCAAAATGTAATAAATAAGAGAAGAAAAGAGTTGGTTTTTATACCCTGCTTTTCTCTACTGTAGGGAGTCTTCCATTCTCCTCTCTACAGCAGACACCGTGTGAGGCAGGTGGGGCTGAGAGAGTTCTGAAAGAACTATGACTGGCCCAAGGTCACCCAGGAAGCTTCCTGTGAAGGAAGAGTAGGGAATCCTCCAGATTAGAGCCCACCTCTCTTCACCATTACACCACTATGTTATTTATATCATATAGCACATTTAACCTTTTTAAAAAATTTTACTGTTATGCAGCCTTTTGAAATATTCAGAGCAACAGAACTGATATATTAGTACCATTCATTAATTTTCACTGTACAGGTTAGTGGAGAGTGAATTTCACGATCAGGCTTGTAAAATTATTAGAATTTTAAAACGTTTGCTGATTTCAGCACACTGGAGAGTGCATGGCACCGCTCAGCAAATTAGGTACCTTCTAGCAAAACACACACACACACAGAGGAACAAATGATTCCAACCCCCCCCCCCAAAAAAAAAAATGAATTTTCTGTTTCAGTAATCAAGACCCAAATCATTAATGCTAACACATCACTTTTATTTTTCCTTTTCTTTTTGGTCTTCATCATGTCTCCGTCAGCACAAAGTCAGCATTATTAGCATGTTATATGTGACTGAGGACTGAGGTGAATTCACAATTCACAAGAATTTCACAATTGTCATAATGGGACAATTAACTCCTGAGCTGGGGAAGTTGTCATTTCACAGGTGAGGCTGTCTACTCCACATGGGAGTTTTCCATTCAATGAAATGCCAGAGGGTATCCTGAACGAGCCGTGAATGGTTGCATCAGCCTTAATGTGGAGCGGACTAAAGTACAGCACTGAACACAGAGCCAGGACTGCAGGAAATCCTGAGCTTAACTCTCACCTCGGCTATCAGGTAGTTAGGCGGTCCTAAGGAAGCTGCTTTCTTTCTGCCTCAGCCCACCCCCCATCCCCATTTTGCAACCTGCTTATTTATTTGCCAATCTCATGCTCCTCTAAATAACAGTACAATGTTCCCTAATCAAAGGGCACAACTGGCCCTCTTCCTGTTGGCCCTGTAGAGGCTTCTAAATTAGTAAATTATTTGTTGGCTTCATTTATACCTCCACATTTCCCCAAATGGGCACCAAAAACCATTTCCATCATTTGCCTCTCCTCCTGACAATAGCCCTGGGGGGTAGGTCTAGCTGAGCATGTGTGACCTGCCCAAGGTCACCCAGCAACCTTCCATGGCAGAAGGGGGATTTGAACCCAGGTCTCCCAGATAGAGAGAGAGCCAGTTTGGTGTAGTGGTTAAGTATGCTGACTCTTTATCTGGGAGAACCAGGTTTGATTCCCCACTCCTCCACTTGCACCTGCTGGAATGTCCTTGGGTCAGCCATAGCTATTACAGGAGTTGTCCTTGAAAGGGCAGCTGCTGTGAGAGCCCTCTCAGCCCCACCCACCTCACAGGGTGTCAGTTGTGGGGGGAGAAGATATAGGAGATTGTAAATCGCTCTGAGACTCTGATTCAGAGAGAAGGGCGGGGTATAAATCTGCAGTCTTCTTCTTCTTCAGATCCCAGACCAACACCCGACCAGTACAACTCACTGGCTCTTCAGAATGGGTTAAAGTAGCCTTTTATTCTTTAAACTATTCCTTTTATTCTTTTTTCCTGACACTTTTTTCAACAGAATGTGGGCATCGTAGACTCAGAAGCAAGCAGTCACATGGAGGTAGGCCCTGAAGGCTCAGTGTGTGGAGGGGTCATCTAGAGAGCAACGGAGGCAGAGCATTGGTCTGTCAAAGTCACTGCTGTCAGCTCTGACTGGCAATATCTTGCCAGGGTCAGTTAGAAGTCTTTTAGTGCCACCTGCTCATTTGAACTGGAGATGCTGGGGACTGGACCTGGGACTGCATGCAAAGAAAAAGAAGATGGCCGCAGATTTATACCCTACCCTTCTCTCTGAATCAGAGACTCAGAGCAGCTTACAATCTCCAATATCTTCTCCCCCCAGAACAGACACCCTGTGAGCTGGGTGGGGCTGAGAGGGTTCTCACAACAGCTGTCCTTTTCAAGGACAACTCCTGCGACAGCTATGGCTAACCCAAGGCCATTCCAGCAGGTGCAAGTGGTGGAGTGGGGAATCAAACCTGGTTCTCCCAGATAAGAGTCCGCCCACTTAACCACTGCACCAAACTGGCTCTCAGTCTGACTCACCAAACTAGCTCTCCAGTAGAACATCAAAGAAGATGTTCTACTACTAAGTCATGACCAGTGTTCCCTCTAAGCTGAGTTACTGTGAGCTAGCTCACAGGTTTTTAGCCTCCAATTCACACATTTTTGTCTCAGCTCAGGAAAAATGTCCCCCGAGCACAATAATTTATGCAGTAGCTCAAAACTTTAATACCAATCACTCACAAAGGAGATTTTTTTGCTCACAAGACTCTGCAGCTTAGAGGGAACATTGGACTCATGACCCCTCCATAGGTACAGAATTTTCCATAAGGGGGATGTTGGTACAATAGTCTGCAATGAACTATATCAGGGATGGCCAATGGTAGCTCTCCAGATGTTCTTTGCCTACAACTCCCATCAGCCCAATTCAAGATGGTACTGGAGATGTTGGTTGCTCACTGCTTCAAAATGCCAGGGATCTCTGGGATGTCCATATCATCTAGTTTGGCTCTCAGTTTCATGTGACCCTGGTACCTGAGGATATTCAGAGAGTGATTGTCTAGAGCCTGTAAACCAGCCCTAAACTGCAGCGAACTCTTAATGAAACTTATTTTGGTAAAGCGGATGCTCCAAGTAACATTTTGAGCCCCACTAAATGTAATGTTGGGAGATTTCCAGACAGCTGTTTTTTAGACCAGTAAAGAGCAGTCTGAGAGGGCCCTGATTCATCTCAGAGACCAGGAACAGGGGAATGGGAAGACATTTTAACACCCCTATCTGCTATTTGCACAGTCTCCCTGGCATAGCTGTTTTCCCCATAGGGGGAAACACATGACTGTGTGGTACCTTTATGTATTTTCATTCTCAGACTGCCTGATGGAACTGTTTTGCTCTATTGTTGAGGGAGGGATTACTTGCACGGTTATAGGTAATCTTTGCAAGACAGTTGATAGTGGCTTTGTGGGAGCAGTTTGAGGATGCAAAAAAGACCTGAAGTAGAGTTGCAAGCTGAAAAGGGCTGTCTGGCTTCTGGAGGGCACAAAACTCCCGGCAGGTCTGAGACAAAGTCCTTGAGTCATCTTGCAACAAAGACAAGGACTTTGTAACCTAACAATTCACCCAGAGTTCATGGAAATAATATAGAGTAAACACTCACTCTACTTCTAGCATGGAATGGCCCCAGTCCAGCTTAGAGAGTCTGTTGGATGCTACTGGCCAGTTTCAAAATATCAGGAGAACTTTTCACAGTTTGCCCTTCATCAGATCGGGTTGCTTTGCTGAATCTTCTTGTACTTGCTTTCTTCTGATCTCAGTGGCATAGGGTTGCAACCTCGAGGTGGCACCTGGAGATCTCCCACTAGTACAATTGAATTCCAGATGACCAAAATCAGTCCCCCGGAGAAAATGGCTTCATTGGAGGGTGGGCTCTGTTTTATTTTATTTCTATTTTATCAAATTTATATCCCGCCCTCCCCTTATGGGCTCAGGGCGCTCACACAAGTTAGAACAAACATAAAAATTTTAAAAAACGGATGTACAATAAAATCATTTCCATACATTTTACAATCATTATGTCCAAGATGTACATATTCTGACTATTCCAATGTTTTTGGTTTCAGTTCTATGGCATTCTACCCTGCCGAGGTCCCTCCCCTCCCCAAACCCCCACCCCACCCCGGGTTCCCCCCCCCCAAATCACCAGGTATTTCCCAACTCAGAGCTGACAACCCAAGGCATAAGCACAGCTGTTCCACTGGAACTCATCACCCTTCCCATTCACACATGCCGACCCGGGGAAATGGACAATTCCTCAGCAGGCACTGCACTGGTTTTGTGATGAATCTTCTGCAGCCATCGCTTCATTAGGAACAATGATTTGCAGCTAAATAATTCACCTTTACTAACAAGGCTTGCTTCCCACCCCCATCGTCGCTGCAGGCAAGCTTCATAATCCTTTCAAGAAAATGTAGATTGTTACACCAAAACGAGCTCTCTCAGCATCCCGCTTTGTGCAAACGGCTGCAGTTTGAGCACTGATACATTGATGGACACTCCCTAGACTCATTGTTGCCTATTTTAATTTCATTACCAGCATGGAGGGAGGGGAAATCCTTGAAAATAGGCAAGCCGGTCAATGTTGGGGCCATCAGCAGCCTTCAGCGGACCCATAAAACCTAAGTACTTGTGAGGTGGTTTTCCCCTTTTATTTATGAGTTCGGCACAATACAGCAGTGCTGTGAATGAAGTGGAGGAGAGCAATAAAGGATGTTCATTTCCTGAGCACTCAACACCCTACAAATGCCAGGAGATTGAAGCAGAATCCCCAGGTATGGCCTTAACCTAAAAAATGATAATCTCCTATTAAATGGTAGTTGAACTTATAGTGAGGGTCCCATGGTTATTTTCCCTCAGTTTTAAGGGGGTGAAACTATTGGGGGTGGGGGGAACCTAAGTGAATAAAAAAAAGGCTCTAATGGCATGCCCAGACCCATAAGATAAGTATATAATTATTTGCTAAGAGTCAGATGCTGAAGCTGAAGCTCAAATACTTTGGTCACCAAATGAGAAGGGAGCACTCACTGGAGAAGATCCTGTTGCTGGGAAAGACAGAAGGCAAAAGAAGAAGAGGACGGCAAAAGATGAGATGGCTGGACAGCGCTACTGATATAACTAGCATGAATTTGAGCAGACTTTGGAGGATGGTGGAAGACAGGAGGACCTGGCATGACTTGGCCCATGGGGTCGCAAAGAGTCAAAATTGACTGTGCGACCGAACAACAGCAACAGCAACAAACCAACTGGGGAATAGAATTTTACCTCTCCTCCATATTACATTTGTACCCTACCCTTCCTCCAAGGACAGTGGCATACATGGTACTCCCCTCCTCCAATTTACCATCACAATAACCCCAAGAAGTAAGATAGGTTGAGAAAAGGGTTTACAATTAAAGTAACCCAGCTTCATGCATTCCTGTGTGTTCCTGCTCAAAAAAAGCCCTGGATCTTCTGAAACGCTTGATTAATGCATGTCTTATTCTGCTGGTCTATGACCGTAATCAAGTATTGATTGATTGATGATCATTTTACAGGAAACATTCTGTGGAAGAAAAGAGAACCTGGCACAAAAATCTTTTTAAAAATCCTTTTGATTTGCACATGTGAAATTGAAATGGGAATTTTCAGGTCACAGTGCCAGGGATGAGAAATTTGAAAATCACCCCTGCTCAAAACCCAGGTCTCTTCGATATTATCCTGACTCACTACCCACTGAATCCTCCACTGTTCTTTATCTCAGGGGTCCCCAACCTCTGGGCCGTGGACCACTACTGGTCTGTGGCCTGTTAGCAACCAGGCCATGAGTTGTATAATTATTTCATTATATATTGCAATGTAGTAGTAGTAATAGTAGCAGCAGTAGTAGTAGAGAAGAAGAAGAGGAGGAGGAGGAAGAAGAAGAAGACATTGGATTTATATTCTGCCCTCCACTCTGAATTTCAGAGTCTCAGAGCGGCTCACAATCTCCTTTACCTTCCTCCCCCACAACAGACACCCTGTGAGGTGGGTGGGGCTGAGAGAGCTCTCCCCAGAAGCTGCCCTTTCAAGGACAACTCTGTGAGAAGCTATGGCTGACCCAAGGCCATTCCAGCAGCTGCAAGTGGAGGAGTGGGGAATCAAACCCGGTTCTCCCAGATAAGAGTCTGCGCACTTAACCACCACACCAAACACACTGGAAATAAAGTGCACAATTGTATCATCCTGAAACCATCCCCCCCGCCCCACCCTCGGTCTGTGGAAAAACTGTCTTCCACAAAACCAGTCCCTGGTGCCAAAAAGATTGGGGACCACTGCTGTATCTGATTGCCAGCCAGGAGCCTCCTCTCTCCAGACCCATCTCAGCTACACCATCTGCAGAAAACAACACAGCAAAGGATCATGCAAGATGGGATAAAATCTTGCCTAGTCTTCTAAACCACTGGAATTGAAGTGGGGGCACTTTCATTTTTTAAATGCTAGAGATAAGCTCTGAACTGCTGATTCTAGCATTTTCCTTACCGGTAGAAGGAACCCTGCCAAAGCAACATTACAAACAGCCAGGCAGTGGTTCAGTAAAACAAGAAGCACTGATTTATTACACTGGATTTTTTTTGTTCATTGTACTGTTTAAGCTTACAGCTACAATTTTTAGTGCATTGCTTACAATCTAATAACATAAAATACAATTGAAATTGATTTTTGTGGGGTTTTTTTTTTAAAAAAAATCTGCAAAGCCATTGCAAAGTGTGGAAATGCATCGAGTAAGGTTATAGCATTTCTTCTGTAATGAAATATTTCAGCATTATACCAGAAGATAGGTTCGCAGTACCTAATTTTTCTCACGATCAATCAGAGTAAAAATAATGGCCAATGCACAAAAAGCTTCAGCGCTGCTGGGAATATTTATCAAGGCTGTTGCAGGAGGGATGTGAACAACATCCAAGCAGCATTCAGATGTGAAAGTCCATTTTAGCCGATGGACCTCCATCATGCTTACACAAAGGAAAATGGAGTGTTAGATTGCAAGGGGGGGGGGGATAACTAGTTTTGCATTAGATATGACTCCAAGAACAGTTGGAAGGGTTTTAGCTTTATTTTATTCACTTCCATTTCAATCCTACCCCTTTCCAAGGACATGGGATAGGTATTAACAAGGCTTCTTTTTTTTTTTTTTGTAGCAGGACCTCCTTTGCATATTAGGCCACACACCCCTGATGTAGCCAATCCTCCAAGAGCTTACAGGGCTCTTAGTACAGGGCCTACTGTAAGCTCTTAGAGAATTGGCTACATCAGGGGTGTGTGGCCTAATACGCAAAGGAGGTCCTGCTACAAAAAAAAGCCCTGTGGATACCTATCCCAAGCCCTTGGAAAGGGGTAGGACTGAAATGGAAGTGAATAAAATAAAGCTAAAGCCCTTCCAACTGTTCTTGGAGTCATATCTAATGCAAAACTGGTTATGATCCCCCCCCTTGCAATCTAACACTCCATTTTCCTTTGTGTAAGCATGATGGTGGTCAATTGGCTAAAATGGACTTTCACATCTGAATGGGGGCAACAGATATCCTCCCCCCACTAGAGACTTGGCAGCCCTGCTTGGTACCAAGATTGGAGTACCCTGAATGCTGGCATGCTTCGGGTAGCCCATTAAGTAGGGTGCCCGCACCGAAGGATGAATTTAATAACAATCAGATCAGTTGTGAGATGGATAAAATCCCAGTTGAACCCATGGATCTTGACAATATCTTTATTCCAGAGAGGGGGTGAGGTAAAAGGCTATTGTGAACAACAAATGAATCCCTTTCTCTCAGTCCTTTCACCCATTGCATGAGTAAAAACAACAACAAAACCATGAGTTCTAAATGGTGCGCTCAGTTATCTGCAAATGACATGCATTCTCACCATTTGGTATGTGTTATACCTGCCAGTTCATTTCAGGTGACTCCTTACTGCAGCACCAGATATACTGAGGAAAGGTTGTGACAACAGTCATTACGGTAGCAATGTCACTTCCTGTGATACACAACATTGTTAGAACATTTGTCCAAATAAGGCCATGCATATGTTGAGCTGTCTTCTTCTGTGGTCAAACACACGGACTCTACGGCTTCCTTGGAAGAGCAGCCCGAAAAGAGAGTAGACGCCAAGTTTAACTTTTATTACGAAGAATACAAAATAAAACCAAATTGAGTAGAAATTATTTTTGTCCCCTTTACTGCACAAGCTGTCTCTGCGGTATATTATTTTGCTCTTGGTTGCTAATGGTTACAGATGAGCACTAGATCAAATCTTGCCTGAGATAAATTAGTCTTAAGACGGTAGGTCACATCTAGGTTGCGGGAGAATATCTTGCGTGAACAAAGGGTCTGATTTTTCATTCTTGTCAAGTACGCCTGTGATTGATGTCTTTTCATTGCAAAGGTTTGCCAGATTCAGGGTTAAGCATGCAGATTTTCTGAGGTTCAAGAGACCATCATCAGCTGGGAAGGGACCTTCAGAGGTCTCAACAAATAGAGATCATGATGTACACCAAGAAACAGATTTCAATATAATAATTTGGCCAAAATGTTAAGTTTATTATTAAGGACTGGTGTAAGAATACTTGAAAATTACTACTCCAACACTGATAACAGTTTAAGCCACCCCAGGGACAGGAGGCAGGTACACACATGCACATCTGCCTGCCATCCTCGTCCCAAATGCAGCCCACCTGGGGCCAGATCGAAGCAGTCTCAGAAAGTGGTGCCTAAATTCTGAGGTGGCTTCAAGGCACTTCTCCTGCCATCTGAAAGTGCCCAGGGAACAGCTGAGAGGTGCACAAGTGCTCTAGAAGCTCCTCTTGGGCACATACAGCCTGACCCTGTTCTGGGGGCAGGCCACATGCCATCTGGAGGCTCCTAGCCACTCCTTTGCTGGCCGGCTCTCTTTGGGGCAGCTTGATGCCACCCTGAGCTGGCCATCTGTTGTTGGCCCAATTGTGTCTTCACAGCTGGTACCCCTCCCCCCATGAATGTAGCCATCCTAACCATCTATAGTAGCCAACCAGGTAGCCAATAAACCTCTTGCTTTTCTTGCCTTTCTGGGCTTACAAAAACCAGAGGGTTATCAATCAACTGGTAAATAGCTCTTAGATGACATTCAGTTTGGTAGGTCCAAAGCTGTGCAGACGTGACTGGAAATGTAGCTTGGAGGCCATGCCCATAATACCAGCATGGTGTAGTGGTTAAGAGCAGCGGATTCTAATCTGGAAAACTAGGTTTGATACTTCCACTCCTGCATGTGATGCCTGTTGGGTGACCTTGGGCCAGTCACAGTCCTCTCAGAACTAATAATATAATAATAATACCTTTTATTTATATCCTGCCCTCCCCGCCGAAGCAGGCTCAGGGTGGCTAACAACAAAATTCAAAATACATAGTACAGAACAACGTTTTAAAACCACAATTAATTAAAAGCTATTAAAATTCTAAAACAGTGAAATTAACATTTGTGCTATTACCTGGATGGTGAACTTACTTAGCAGTTCGAGTCTATGAAGGCCATTTTGAACAGGATGGTCTTGCAGGCCCTGTGGAATTGCTCAAAGTCCTGCAGGGCCCGCATTTCTTCTGGAAGTTGGTTCCATAACTGTGGGGCCATAACAGAGAAAGCCCGGGGACGGGTACTCTGAAGTTTTATCTCTTTTGGCCCGGGGATAGTCAGCAGGTTCTTCCCTGCTGATCTCAGTGCTCTCTGGGGTTCATGTGGGGAGAGACGGTCCCTAAGGTAGGCAGGTCCTCAGCCAACTCTCTCAACCCCACATACCAAACAAGGTGCCTAGATCAAAGGTCATCACTGCAAACTCCAGTAGGCTTGTGGGGAAGGTGGGATATAAATCCAATAAAACAGACAGACAGACAGACAGGTAGGTAGATGATAGATAGATAGATAGATAGATAGATAGATAGATAGATAGATAGATAGATAGATAGATAGATAGATAGATGATAGATAGATAGATAGATAGATAGATGATAGATAGATAGATAGATAGATAGATAGATAGATAGATAGATAGATAGATAGATAGATAGATAGATAGATAGATAGATAGATAGATAGATATTGGGCATTGCCAAACTATAAAAAATGCCATGGTTTTATACAACCCATAAAAGGCTTGAGCAGATTATGCTAGCAATAGCCATGTACTGCCTTGACAGTCACAAACATTTGGAAAATTTCATCACTCCAGTCTTGGCCCCAGATCAGGACAACCTGTGCAAGAACTGAGAAGAGAACAATAGCACCGATCAAATTATTTCCCCAGAAGCCAGCCCTGTATTTTACTAAGGAAGTGTCTGAGTTGGCCATATGAGTAGATGTTTCTTTTCTGCAAAGTAATTCTGACCCAGTGCACAGTTTGCATCTGTAATCATACCATCCGTCCTATTGATACCAGTCAAAAATGTATCAAATGGCCTTTAGAAAAAATTCCTGTTGGAAAAAAGGGGCCAGATAACTTGACTGTATTTTTTTAGGAAATCACTCAAGGTAGTAAAACAGCATGAAACCATAAAACAGACCATGACTTGCTCTCTGTAAAGTCAACGAAGCAAACGGCTACAGCTCTATCAAAGTCAAATCAAGACCTTTTTTTTTTGTTACAACTTAATCAAAAGTTATGCTGTGTTACACCAGGAGAAAATCTGCCCCATGAAGGGGAAAAAAGAAACAGGTCAAAATCTTGTGTTGCTGAAGCTTACAAAAAAAAAAAAAAGCTGTTTAGAGAAGTACCTGGACAGCAGTGCAGGAAGAGAAGTAGGTGCATGCCACAGACATGAGACTGCAACACTGCAACCTATGGGGGATGGGGGGGGAGCTTACCAGCAGCAAGAAGAAGGCCTAGGTCATATTGCTGGTATCATCACACCAGCAACTTCCAGGCAACTCTCTGGTATTTGGGCAAAAATTCTACAGTAAAACCAGCTTCTACAATAGAGTTTCTGCCCAATTCAAGAGTGTCACCCAGAGGTCACTGGCATTATGATGTCACTTCCTGTGCAACACCAGTAACATGGCTTAGGTTTTCTTCTTTCCACAGGTAAGCTCTTCCCCCCAGCCAGCTGATCAGAGGGTAGGCTTTCCAACCCTCCCGCCCTGGCGGGGGACCCCAGGATTTCCACCCTCTTTCCTCGCTCCCCCAAAAAATAGAAGCAGGGGGAGGGGGGAATGGTGCCGGGGAGCATGGTGAGCCGCCCCATCCCGGAGTGGGCGAGGCCGCCGCACCGCTGCTGCCCCCTCTCCGCCCACTGCAGCTGCTCCTCCGAGATGGGCCCAGGCTGAGCCCATCTCGGAGGAGCAGCCAAGAGGCAGCAGCAGCGCAGGCAAAACCAGAGAAGGGAGGGGTGGAGGCAGGCCAGGAGCATGGCGAGCCGCGAATCTGGGCCCTTTTAGGACCTGGACTCGCGGCTCGCCATGCCCCCGGCCCGCCTCCACCCCCCCTCTGATTCCTCCCCAGAGGCGGAGCGGAGCAGGTGAGGCCGCCGCGCTGCTGCCGCCTCTTCTCCGCTTGCCGTGGCTGCTCCTCCGAGATGGGCTCAGGCCGAGCCCATCTCGGAGGAGCAGCCATGGCGAGCAGAGAAGAGGCGGCAGCAGCGCAGCGGTGTCGCCTGCTCCGAGACGGGGCAGCTCGCCACGCTCCCCGGTGCTGTTCTCCCCCTTCCCCCTAGCTCCACTCCAGTGTCTCCTGGCTCCACCCCCAAAGTCTCCTGGCTCCACCCCCAAAGTCCCCAGATATTTCTGGGGTTGGACTTGGCAACCCTATCAGAGGGTGGGGGGTCAGGGGCATGGAAACCCTAGTCCAACCCCATGTCTGTTTGTTATTTTTATTAAAACATTTGCATTCTACCTTTCTCCAGAGTTAAACCCCTGTTTCAGCAATCCAGCTCTGTTGTATACTTTGTCATATGCATTCTGTGTATATATGTTACTGTTTTCAGTGCATTGTTTTCCAGTTATTTAATTCAGTTTCATTCACTGTTAGTTGTATGATTTATACTGCTGTTTTTGCATTGTTTAAATTGTGTGAACCCCCTCAAGTCTCAGTGAGAAAGGCAGACAAGGAAGGAAAGCTTACAATCAATAATTAAAAATATAAAACCCCAGTTCCACCCCAAATTATTAAAATGCCTGCAAACTACAGTCCATTAAAAGTTACAGTGAAAAAAAGAGAGGTTTATAGGACCTATTTAAAACCTTCTCACCCATTATGGTTAGGGTTTTCCTGCAAAAGTATTTTTATCATGATGGTGGAAGAATACCTGGCCACTTTGGGGACAGCTAAGAATTTTGTGGGCTTTTGAATTTTTCACAAGAATTTTTTGTTTGCCTCTTTTGCACAAATCCAGAAAAACGGGAAGGCTGTGTTACCGAAGGGACAAATCAAAAGCCAAAAAGGCACACAACCAAAACGATGCTGCAAAAAAAGTTTAGAAAAAACTTATATCAGTTCATAAACGCGTTTAATCATACGTGCTGACTCGTTCAAAAACACTTACAGCAGTTTATAGACAGCAACCATTAGATTTTTTAGAGACCCTTGAGGACACAAAAAGACCTCTGTGCAAGGAACTTGAGACTGAGCAGGGTGGGGTGGGGCTTGCAGGAGCACAATATGCAAACGTCAGCTCTCCCCATCCCTGGACTGCTTGATGACATCACTTTTCATTTCATTCCCCAAGGGAGCTGGGGGGGGGGCTGCTGTGCAGGGGTCTGCCTTGAGTGGCAGAACCCCTAGCGTCAGCCCTGGGTCCATGAGAAACCAGCTAGGAGCGGACGGGATGAGTGTGCACTTGATGGTTCATATTATTAGATTAACAAGCACTGGGCCGTGGGAAAGAACTTTTTGCCCAGTTTCTCCCTGAATTTCAACAATCTGTTTCCTTTCTTCACTTCAAGAATTTCCAGTTTGTTTCAAATTAATTCCTTTTTCATCCAAGAGAAATTTGAAGAGATGAGGGGTCAGAAGGGAGGTTCTACAAAATTTAATTCTGCAGATGCTCAGAAGCTGGAAACGTCTTTTTGTAAGATCTTGGAGGATTGAACATAAGAACATAAGAGAAGCCATGTTGGATCAGGCCAATGGCCCATCCAGTCCAACACTCTGTGTCACACAGTGGCCAAATATACACACACACACACACTGTGGCTAACAGCCACCGATGGACCTCTGCTCCATATTTTTATCTAACCCCTCTTGAAGCTGTCTATGCTTGTAGCCGCCAGTGAATTCCACATGTTAATCACCCTTTTGGTGAAGAAGTACCTCCTTCTATCCATTCTAACTCGACTGCTCAGCAATTTCATTGAATGCCCACGAGTTCTTGTATTGTGAAAAAGGGAGAAAAGTACTTCTTTCTCTACTTTCTCCATCCCATGCATAATCTTGTAAATCTCTGTCATGTCACCCCACAGTCAATGTTTCTCCAAGCTAAAGAGCCCCAAGCGTTTTAACCTTTCTTCACAGGGAAAGTGTTCCAAACCTTTAATCATTCTAGTTGCCCTTTTCTGCACTTTTTCCAATGCTATAATATCCATTTTGTGGTGCAGTGACCAGAATTGCACACAGTATTCCAAATGAGACTGCACCATCGATTTATACAAGGACATTATGATACTGGCTGATTTGTTTTCAATTCCCTTCCTAATAATTCCCAGCATGGCTTTGGCCTTTTTTATTGAAATCGCACACTGTCTTGACATTTTCAGTGAGTTATCTACCACGACCCCAAGATCTCTCTCTTGGTCAGCCTCTGCCAGTTCACACCCCATCAACTTGTATTTGTAGCTGGGATTCTTGGCCCCAATGTGCATTACTTTGCACTTGGCCACACTGAATCTCATCTGCCACGTTGACACCCACTCAACCAGTCTCAGCAGATCCCTTTGGAGTTCCTCACAATCCTCTCGGGTTCTCACCACCCTGAACAATTTAGTGTCATCTGAAAACTTGGCCACTTCACTGCTTACTCCCAACTCCAAATCATTTATGAACAAGTTAAAGAGCATGGGACCCAATACTGAGCCCTGCGGCACCCCACTGCTTACCATCCTTTACTGCGAAGACTGCCCATTTGTACTCACTCTCTTATTCCTATTAATTAGCCAGTTTTTGATCCACAAGAGGACCTGTCTTTTTACTCCATGACTCTTGAGCTTACTAAGGAGCCTTTGATGAGGAACTTTATCAAAAGCTTTCTGGAAGTAAACAACATCTGGTGGGCCTGGTTTAACTGTCAGTGTAACATAGGGCACCTTGTACCTGGCAGGAGGTATACCCTTTGTGGCCCTAGCAGATACTCGTGGCCCTGTGCTTGGACCGGGCTCGTCTCCTTCGAGCTGATCTGTTGCCACCTCCTGGCCTGGTTCCTCCTGTTGACTCAGAGGTTGCACCTTCTGACTTTGCACCTGAGGCTCTGTGCCAACTTGGAGCTCACCTTCCTCTGCTTGTCTGCTTACCAGTTCCCGGTCGGGAGATTGCTGTTCCTGCTTAATTACCCTTGGCAGGACTCCAGCACCGTTATCAGTGCTTGGCAGCAGTACAAGTTCTTTCTCAGTAGAATGTAATTGCGGCCAGCTGGTGCTTTCATTAAACTGGGCAGTCTTACTGAGCGTTATCTTCGCTTCCTTATCGCAAAAGCGATAACATCTGGCTTCTGGCTTGTAGCCCAGAAAAGTTAGGCTCTCTGCCCAGCCATCCCCCTCCCTCCTGTTCTCGGAGGGGATGCCAACCCAGGCTTTTGTCCCAAAGACTCTCAGATACCTTAAGTCTAGACACTTATTGTACAGCCTTCTGTAAGGCAAGTCATTCACAGCTTTGGACCAAATACGATTATACACAAAAACTGCTGAATGCATGGCCTCGGCCCAATAAGCAATTGGCAACTTTGCATCTTCTAACATACAGTACATCACATTTTGCAGTACAGCTCCATGCCCATTTTCTTGGGGTGTGGCTGGGTTCACTAAACGGTGGGCAATGCCCTTGCTCGCCAGCCAACGTTTTAATTCATTAGACAAGAATTCACCCCCGCGGTGGGTCTGAATAGCTTTGACACGCGTATCCAACTCCCTCTCCACCGCTTTGACCCATTTTGTAAATGCCTTGTACACCTCGGATTTGTGCACCATAGTAAACACCCAAGAGTACCTTGTATGGTCGTCGGTGGCCACTAAGCAGTATCTCCTCCCCGACAGACTTTTTGGCAATGGGCCTATAACATCTAAATGAATGAGTTCTAGGGCACGCTTACTCTCTCTTTTGCTTTGCTTAGCAACAGCACAAGCCCTGCTCTTGGTCTTTTTGCAGACCTGGCAGTCTAGATAACACCTGCAGGGCCTTACTTTCAGACTTGGCACCAACTGTAAGGTCTTTTTCAACGCTCTAAACCCACAGTGCCCGAGTCTCCTGTGGAGCAGATGTATACACTGGTTGTGCACTGGCACATTTGACACCTGTGCCACCTGGGCACAACGACTCTGAACCACATATATATTTCCCTCTCTTTTCCCAGTTGCAAGCAGCTTCCCCCCACCTCCTAGGATTTTACAACAGGCTTTTTCAAACTTCACCTGGTAACCTTGGTCAATTAACATGCTCACACTTAGCAAGTTCGACCTTAATGAGGGTACACACAGAACATGCTGCAAAGTGCAATTTAACACAGGAAATTCAATACTGCCTGAGCATATAACAGCTGCGGAGGTCCTGTCAGCTAATCTGACATGACTGTGCTCAGGAATGTCAACATTACTCAGCAACTCCTTGTCGCAGCAGAGATGGCTCGTTGCACCAGAGTCTAAAATCCAGGCAGACCCTGTGCTCTCTCCTGCAGACGTGACCAGCCGGGCTTCTTCCTCACATCGGCTGGTGGTCCTCTGCCCTCGCTGCCTCCGTCCATGCCGCTTCCCCTTCTCTGGGCACACGCGTAGCAGGTGCAGGGACGATCCACAACCATAGCAATGTCGGACAGCCAGTGCAGTCGGCTCCTCTTTAGCTTTTGGTTGCCTGCCAGCAGCAGAAGCCGGCTCGCTCTTGGACGCCTTCCCAGACGAGCCGATAGCCACACGCTCCTCAGCCGACACCCCCGGACAGCTCACTGCCGCAATCCTCTCTTGGAAGTCAAGCAGGTGGGCACACACGTACTCCATTGTCAGAGTCGCCACATCAACCGTCTCCAGGGATGTTATCAGGGGAGTGAACTCAGGTGGCAACGACAACAGCAAAATATAAACTCTGTAGTCGGGAGCTACAGTTTTGCCCCTGGCCTCAAGCTCAACGAAGCAGTCCGTTAGCTTCTTGATGTGCTGCCTTACACACCCTCCAGCTGGCATTACAGTGCGGAACATCTTCCTGGTCAAGGCCATAAGGGAGCCAGCAGTGGTACTAACATAAACCCCACTGAGCGCGTCCCAGGCAGCCTTGGGAGTGTCCTTCCCACGCACATATACTAGTTGGTCATCTCCTACTGCTAGCACGATGTTTGCCAGCGCCTTATCGGCTAACACAGTCTGGGCAGGAGATAACGCGGCAGGGGGATTACTTACAAGCAGCCATTGCCCCTCACGCTTAAGGTAGTGTTCCATTCTCAGGCTCCACACCGCGTAGTTGGCTGAGTTAAGCTTCTCGACGGCCACTGCAAGCTGCTGCTGAGCCATGATGCCGACTCCTCCACACAGCTGGCTGCCGTCCTCCCTCTGGCTCTCAAAATGAGATAGCTGGTGCTTCTTTGTCCTTCAACCGGCGTTCCTCGCCTCCAGCTCCTTCCGAACTCTCGGTCAGCTCAACTCTCACGTGCTCCTCCACGCAGCGGAACCGCTCTGGGCCCATAACCCTGTCGGTGCGGACGCTAGCAGAGTGAGTGGTGTGATGAGCCCGACACTGAGCTCCAGGAAAGAAATCAGCCAGACACCTGCAACTAGTGCCAAAGTAGTGTATTTACAGTATATACAGTACGTGCTCTCTAGTGCAGTCCAATATATTGATCACAGGAACAAAACGCTCTGCCAGCAATTCAATTCTCAGAAAGAGACCTGTGCATTGCAGACACAGTTCATTTATAGTCCAGTCAGCCAATCCTGGCAGTGCATTGTCATGCTGACTCAGCAGGTTCCTTCACCTGTCCTCAGCCGGCTCAAACCAGCCTGCTGATAAGGTCACTGTGACCTAGCATGCCAGCTAGATCACCAGCTGTCATTGCAGAGCTGTCAACGCTGGGTTAAGATAGATTCTTTCTCCAACACTATCCTCCTTCAGTAATCCTTTTACCCTTGGTCATTCAAGGGCCCCACTGCCTCCCTGGCTGGTTTCCTGCTTCTAATATACTTGAAGAAATTTTTATTGTTGGTCTTTATGTTTTTTGCAATATGCTACTCATAGTCCCTTTTTGCCTGCCTCATCACAGTCTTGCATTTGATTTGCCACAATCTGTGTTCCCTTTTATTAATCTCACTCGGACCAGCTTTCCACCGCTTAAAGGAGTCCTTCTTACCTAGAAACTCAATCTCTTTCTCTCGACCTGAACACATATTGACCCAATCAATCTGCGGGTAGTTAAAATCACCTATTACGACACAGTTTTTATGTTTAGCCACTATCTTTAATCCTTCCATCATATTATAATCGTCCACTTTCTTTTGATTTGGTGGGCGATAACAAACTCCCATAGTTAAATTTCCTTTTAGGCCCTCTATTTCAACCCAAAGCATTTCTAGAAGGGAATCTAATTTTTTGATCTCAGTCTTACTGGACTGTATACTCTCTTTGACATACAGAGCCACCCCACCTCCAACCCTTCTCTACCTATCCTTCTGATATAACTTATATCCAGGAATCACCAGGTCCCACTGATTCTCCTCATTTCACCAAGTTTCTGAAATTCCCACAATGTCTATGTTTTCTCCCAACACTAAACAATCCAACTCACCAATTTTACTTTGAACACTTCTAGCATTTGTATATAAATATCTATAATTTCCCTGGCAAGCTAGGCCCACAACCTTCCTCCTGCTGCCTCGAGACTTTGGCAGACAGTCCATACTGTTTGTCACCATCTCAGTGGACAACTCTGATCTACTACTCAGTAGAAAAGTAACAGCTAACACTTCATCTCTTTGAGATGAGTCCTCCCGAACCAGAGACATTTCATCTCCTGTCACCTTTCATCAAAGATTTAGTTTAAAAACTGCTCTGTCACCTTTTTGATTTTAAGCGCCAGCAGTCAGCTTCCATCTGGGGATAAGTGGAGACTGTCTCTTTTGTACAGCTCCCGCTTGTTCCAGAAAGCATCCCAGTGCCAAACAAACCTAAACCTTTCCTCCCTACACCATTGTCTCATCCACACATTGAGACTTCTAATTTGTGCCTGTCTCTCCAGCCCTACACGTGGAACAGGTAGCACTTCTGAGAAGGCTACCTTGGAAGTTCTGGCCTTAAGTCTCCTGCCTAGCAGCCTAAATTTTCCCTCCAGAACCTCACGACTTCATTTTCCTACATCATTGGTGCCAACATGCACCACGACCACTGACTCCTCCCCAGCACTGTCTATCTACTACATGAGTAATGTCCGCTACCTTCGCACCAGGCAGGCAAGTCACCATATGAGCAGTATGTGGTTTTGCTACCCAGCTGTCTACTTGCCTAAGGATCGAATCACCAACTACCAAGACCCCCCCTCTCTCCCTGTCCAGGGATGGTTCCTTGGCACGAAAGGATACCCACTCACCAAGTGAAGAAGAGCGCATTCCCCTTATCCTCAGTATGGTGCCCTGTTCCCTATCGACCCTCATGCTCCATGGCAGCAACAGGCTGCCAAGTTCAGAGTGGGGCTCATCTAATACATCCCCAAGAGTTTTCTCCGAGTGCCTAACTGACTGTCTCTGCTTCTCCAGGTCAGTCACCTCGGTCTCAAGGGTACGAACTCGTTCCCTGAGGACCAGGAGCTCCTTGCATCGAGAACACACCCAAGACTTCTGTCCTGTGGGCAGATAGTCATACATGTGACATTCAGTGCAAAACACTGGAAAGCCCCCACCCCCCCTGCTGGCATTCTACCTTCATGATAGCTTTTTAAAAAATATACAGTCCCCATTTAAATCCTATTTGTTTATGTGGCTCCCCTTCTGGAGGGTCAATTTACCTTATTGGGAACACAAGGAAAATAGGGATCTGGGTTCCTGGTCCTTACACAGCCCCCAGGCTAAGAGCCACAGGCCAAGAGAACTTTAGCTCTTGCCCTTCCTCTGGCAAGGTGCAGCTTAATAATGCAAAGAGGGTGGGGAACACAACCACTCCTAATCAATCAGCAACAATCACCTTCAATCACTTTCAGCCCACTCAAACAAAACAGACAGCAGTTAACCACAAACTCAGAATTTTCAGCAGTCATACAAACTCAGAAATTCTCAGTAACTTCCCCAGCTGCATAGAAAGCCAAACCTCACCCTTATAGCACTTATTCTCTGCTCTCTCTCAGAGCTTCTCTGCTCTCTCTCAGAGCTCTCTGAAATGTGCCAATTGGCTACATCACAGGGCTAAATCACGGATTGTGTGGCCTAATATGCAATAGAATTGGCTACATCACGGGGTGTGTGGCCTAATATGCAAAGGAGCTCCTGCTAGAATTCCACCCCTGGGCATATCACATAAACATCTGTGAGGGCTGAGGCTACCCAAGGTTTTGCTCCAAAGAGAAATAAAAAAGGAACGACAGAGAAACCTCTTTTAAAAGAGAAAGAAAGAGAATAAAATGGAACCAATGGCTATTCCAAAAAAGGACATAGCTGGGAGGGGATAACACTTGCCTAGCAATACTACCACAGGGACAAATAACCATCTCCCCTTCAATTTCCTTTTCCACATGCAACTTGACAGGCCAAGGGCAAGAACTGATACTTTAAAATATGTTTGTCCATTGATCATTGCTGTTATCTATTGTTCTGGGAAATATAGGCACCGATAATGTAGGATCATGGTATTATAATGAAAAAAAACCCTGGAAGGTCACTGAGGCCATGCTCCTTTACTGCTATCATAAAGCACAAACCTCCTTCCAACCAAGGGGAATCAATCTGACCCAGATGCTGTGTACAAACATCTGGAGATATAGAGATTGACCCACAACAAGTTACCTGGGAAGCAGAGAGCTGTGAACGAATCTGGCAACAAAGCTGTAGTCCCTAAATAATAAAGTAAATATTCTACCCTGTTTTCCAGTTAACCTTGAGGAAAATAGTCCTCTCTTGCCTTCCCGTATTCTGTCTGCTGAGTGCAAAGTCACTATAATGACTGACAAGCACTAGAGCCTCATTTTTAAAATTCTATATCATTCAATGTTATTTTATTTATATATAGCACAATTAAATAAGCTCAACTGGGCATCATTTCCCACAAATTTCTGGCTACAAGCTTGGTACCTATTCATCTACCTAGCCCTTTACCACAAGGATTAACATGCTATATAAAGAAAATATGAGAGGGGGGGGGGAATTGGGAGCCCTGCAATATGTCAAGGAAGATGAAATTTCATCAAAGGTCTATTTCAGCTAACAACTGAGCTCAGAGACTCATTTTATTGGGTTAGATGCTGCTGCAATATGTTGATTTTGCAGCATTCTGCCCAACCCCATAAAAATGATAGAAAGACTCATAGCCAATGATAGATAAAAATCCCCGAAAATTACTAGTGAAAAGCATGCTGGAAGATGATAATTTATTTTTGCGCTGAACAAGACATTTAAAATATTTTCAAGGACATCATGTCTGCAGGCTCTAAAAGATCAACTAATTATCAAATCAATGATCATTTGGAGAAAAGTAATGAAGTATGGAAAATAACCACTTCAAATTATATAAATCATTACTGCAAAGTATTTAAAACTGGTAAGTCATTAGCAAGGAGATTTAATGCGTGGATATTAAATGCCTTTAAAGTTTTATTTTTATTAAAAAACAGTCAAATGGCATTTTAATTGTTGCAATTTCTCTAAAAATAAGTAACTTGCCCTTTCAACTTTTAAAAAGCATATATAGTGCAGCCCAAGTAGAGTGAACACCCTTCTGAGTCCATTGAAGTCAATGGGCCATAGAAGGGTATAATTTTGCTTATGTGCTTAGCTTTTGTGGGGCATCTTTCTTATACTTATATGCTTTCCTTTCCTCTCAAAGTACTTCAGAACTTACCTTTTACTATTAAAGGAGACTTGAAGGAAATAAATAATAAATATAGCTCAAAATAAGGGGCAGATAAAGGTTGGTTTGCGATTGGGTGGGAAGGAGAGAAAGAAGCAATGAAAGGTGAAGATTATGAGGGTGACCAGAAAGAGGAAAAAAAGGAAATAGTGCAGGGAAGGGGATACAGGGGAAAGTGAGATGCTCCCCCCAAAACAGGGTTGCCAAGTCCAATTCAAGAAATATCTGGGGACTTTGGGGGTGGAGCCAGGAGACTTTGGGGATGGAGCCAGGAGACATTGGGGCGGAGCCAGGAGCAAGGGTGTGACAAACATAATTGAACTTCAAGGGAGTTCTGGCCATCACATTTAAAGCGACTGCACATCTTTTAAATCCCTTCCCTCCATAGGAAATGAAGGATAGGGGCACCTTCTTTTGAGGCTCACAAAATTGGACCCCCTGGTCCAATCTTTTAGAAACTTGGGGGGGGGGTAATTTGGGGAGAGATACTGGATGCTATGCTGCAAATCTGGTGCCTCTACCTCAAAAAACAGCCCCCCCAGAGCCCCAGATACCCGCTGATCAATTCTCCAGAGTCTATACTCCTATACTCCTGTGTATAGTTTGCTGTAAGTTGTATCCTGCTATGTAATTTTGCATTATTTATTGGGTGCCATTAACATTTATGCTTTCCTTCAATACTGTTTTTCGGACTCCTGGTTGGTTCTACTATCCAAATTCTATTTCATAGTTTATTGAGCATACCATCCTATTGATTGCATTGAGTACTATTAAATGGCAGGCTATAATTAATGTACATTTAGGAGGGTAGTTGTATTGGTTTGAAGCGGAAGAACAAAGTCTGAGTCCAGTGGCACCTTTAAGACCAAAAAAAGGTTTTATTCAAGGTATAAGCTTCCCTCCTGAATCTATCTTCATGGAACGCACCACATGAAGCTATGAGGAATGAAACTTTATCAACTTTACAAAGAAACTCACACTGTTGCACAGCTGCAGTCTGATATTTCCTTTCTTACAAAATGCAAAAACCTGGGCTTTTCTGAAGAAGTGTGCTTGTACCCAAAACGTTATACCTTGAATAAAACTTCATTTGTCTTAAAGGTGCCACTGGAGTCACACTTTGTCTTATAATTATGCAACGAAATAAAACAGACACACCCCGAAAACTGTGGATGGGGGGAGCACTGGCCCAAATGTGTAGTACAGGGGTGGCCAAACTGTGGCTCAGAGCCACATGTGGCTCTTTCATACATATTGTATGGCTCTCAAAGCCCCCCACCGCACTGACCAGTCTGAAGAAGGTATTTGTCTCTTTAAATCATTTCTCCAAGCCAAGCCAGCTGGTTGCTTGAAGAATGCATTTAAAGTTAATGCTGTCTTCTTTCTACCTCTCCCTCCCGCCCTCTCGCCTCCTCCATTTATTTGCCTTTTCCCAGTCTTGTGACTTTCAAACATCTGATGTTCATGTCTTGCAGCTCTCAAACATCCGACGTTTATTCTATGTGGGCTCTTACAATGAGCAAGTTTGGCCACTCCTGGTGCAGTACTTTGAATGATTTCTCTCATGTGATCAAACCTGGGACACCATGGTGGCTATTTATTTGATCAAATGTGTATCCTGCTCCTTCCCCCGCTCCCCCCTGGAATGGGACTCGAGGTGTCTTCCAACATGTAAGAGACACTCGATAGAACGGTATAGACAGAAGATCCAATAAACTGAAAAGAAAATTAAAACAATGAGCAATCTATCCCAGATAATATATTTCCACCCTGCAGGAGGGCTGGATTCAGGGACGCGGGTGGCCTGGAGTCTGGACCCCCACCCCTCCACTCTTTTTCAAACCTCGCAAGCAAGCCCTGCGGACACTCCACCCCCACTCGCCAAGGCAAGACAAAGGGAAACTCCGACAGAGAAGAACATCACCTTTGCTAGGGTGAGAGACAGATTTCTCCCTTCTGAGACTGCAAGGACTTACTGGGGAGGGGACCTTCCCGGGCTCCGGCTGCAGGGCTCTTCCCGCTTTGGCCTGTCTCAAGCCACCACCTCACCCCCCAGTTCAGTTTCCCCTACGCGCCCCCCCCCCCGGCCTCTCTAGCATACAGCTCGGCTCTTTTAACCTTTCTGCGGCTGCAGAGCCCAACAAGAAAAGCCCCCTGCCTTCCCTGTAAAGACCGCCCCCACCCCCGCTGGACTGGGCTTCGTTCAGCCTGGCTGCGGTCAGCGAAAGCCCTCTAGTGCTGCTCAGTAGGGCTGCTCAGGAGTCACAGCCATTTCAGAAAAGGGGGGGCTGAATCTGGTTCCCAGTTTCTTCCTCCTCCGCTCAATAATAAGGACTGGGAAACTTAATGGGGGAGAGTGGCACCAAAATTGGCGCCGTTCCCCCCCCCCCCCCCGCTTCCAGATTTTTGGAGAGCAGATGAGGAGGCTGCAAATTCGGGGTTCCCCCGCCAGGGCGGGGGAGTTGGGAAGCCTACCCCAAAATAATTCATTGCAATTGAGCCTGGCACCAGTGTTCCCTCTAAGCTGAGTTAGTGTGAGCTAGCTCACAGATTTTTAGCCTCCAGCTCACACATTTTTGTCTTAGCTCAGGAAGGATGACCCCAGAGCATGCTAATTTATGCAGTAGCTCACAATTTTAATACCAGTAGCTCACAAAGTAGAATTTATGCTCACAAGACTCTGCAGTTTAGAGGGAACATTGCATGGCACTATGCAAATAGGGCATAATTTTCCAGAGTAGAGGTAGCCAGGGGAGGGGAGGAGGGAAAACTGAAGTGGGGGCAGACAAAGGTAGCATGGGTGGTGAGTGGTAAGAAAAGAAGAGCAGAAGGAAAATGGAGAGACCATGAGGGCTTTCAGAGAAGGGGGGAAAGTGGGAGTGGGGAAAGGAGATACCCCCCACAAGTCCTTGAGGGGCCCTTGCTTTTTCTCTAATTGTGCAACCCAATCTAGGAAGCCATAGCCCTGAGTCTGCAAGACCCAAGCAAAGCTGCTAACAATAGGAGGTTTTGAAGGTCATTCATTCATAGGGTCACCATAAGTCAGAAGTGACTTGACAGTACTTCACACACACAAACTCAATTGTGTAGCCCAGTTTATTGGATATATTATATGATTCTTTCTTTTCTTTGTCTCCTAATTGTGTTATCCAGTTTTCCTGCATTGTTAATGTGTATTATATGTACATATTCTTAAGGTCTTGTGGGGGGGGCAATCTCGTTTTCTCCTCTCCCCCTCTCCCCTACCCCTTCCCTGGCAACATTCAGAACCTCTCTGATTTAACTGCTTCCTTCTCTCTCCCCACCTAACAGCCAGCTTACCTTTATCTGACCCCCTGTATTCAGCTTTCCAGCTTTCTACCTCCTCTAGCATCCTTTCCCTGGAAAAAGTCTGGCAAAGCTGTGTGATGGTCTCAGGTGCCAGTAAGGCTGCCAACCTCCAGGTGGGATCTGGGCATCTCCTGGAATTCCAACATCTCCAGATTGCATGATGTAGACTGGTGTGTGTGGCCAGTTTCTGGCAGTTATCACCAGGCCTGTTCCTTGTAAGTCCTCTTTCATGAAGAGACATGACAACGGAAGGGGATGGCTGTTTTGGGCTTCAAGTCCATCTCTGCTTCCTTCCCAGTTTGCTTTGCAGAAACCATGGCATGGAAGCTGGTCAATATTGTTGTGCTTGCCTAACAACCCCCAAGATGGCCCCTTAGATCTCAAAATGCAGTCTCAGTGGGAATTCTTTTCTTAAAGCTATGGTGGTGGGTTATCCCCTGTTATTTGGGGGAGTTTTAATCTCCCAATGTTTTTATTTTTGCTTTTATTTTTAGATTTCAATTTCTTTTGCAAACCTGAAGCAGACTCTTATCTGAGAGAACTGGGTTTGATTCCTCAGTCCTCCACTTGCAGCTTCTGGAATGGCCTGGGGTCAGCCTTAGCTCTCATAGAGGTTGTCTTTGAAAGGGCAGCAGCCGTGAGAGCCCTCTCAGCCTCACCCACCTCACAGGGTTAGAGTTGCCAAGTCCAATTAAAGAAAAATCTGGGGACTTTGGGGGCGGAGCCAGGAGACTTTGGGGGTGGAGCCAGGAGACATTGGGGGTGGAACCAGGAACAAGGATGTAACAAGCATAATTGAACTCCAAGGGAGTTCTGGCCATCACATTTAAAGGGACAGCTCACCTTTTTAAATGCCTTTCTTCCATAGGAAATAATTAAGGATAGGGGCACCATCTTTTGGGGCTCATAGAATTGGACCCTCTGGTCCAATCGTTTTGAAACTTGGGGGTTATTTTGGGGAGAGGCACTAGATGCTATACTAAAAATATGGTGCCTCTACCTCAAAAAATAGCCCCCCCAGAGCCCCCAATACCCACAGATCAATTCCTTATTATTCCCTATGGGAATTGTTCTCCATAGGGAATAATAGAGTGCCTAGTAGACATTTCCCTCCCCCCCACACACACGCTTTCTAAAGGGGGGAGGGCCTCCATACCAGGGAATCCCCCCTCCCTGCCCCCTCCCTCTCTCACACACACAAATACTTACCAGATCTTCTTCCGGAGAACTCTTGCTTTGAAAACGAAAGCAAAGAAAGGGAGGGGCCGTTCTCCGAAGCCCTTCCTGTTTCCTCCTTCCTGCCCAGCCTTAAAGGGGCAGGCGTTTTACAAACTGCTCAGGAGCTCAATACCCTACAGGTATGTTCTCCCCCCCTCCACCCCCCCCCCCGCTTCCCGATTTCTGGAGACCGGGGGATGAAGCTGCAAAACCAGAAGTCTCCCGCCAAAGCGGGGTGGTTGGGAAGCCTACACAGGGTCTTTGTTGTGGGGGAAGAAGATAAAGGAGACTGAAAGCCACTCTGAGACTCTGATTCAGAGAGAAGAATGGGGTATAAATCTGCAGTCATCTTCTTCTTTCAGATCTGTAGATAAATCTCCCCTGTCTGTTCCTGGCTCCATTTTGTGGATTTTTGATCCATACTTCAGGTTTGGAATTAGATAGGTGTTACTGTCCTTTAACAAACAAACTAGGGTTCTCAGCCTGTAGGTGAGGCCTGGAGATTTCCCAGAATTGCAACAGATCTCCAGACTACTGAGATTAGGCTTCCCAACCCCCCCCCCCTGCCCTGGCGGGGGACCCCTGAATTTGCAGCCTCCTCCCCCGCTCTCCAATCATGTAGTTGTAGAGCTCCTGATCCGTTTGGAAAATGTATGCCTTTAAGGCTGCGCAGGAAACAGGAAACAGGAAGGGCTTCATTGGAAAGGGTCAGTTAATGAGGCTGCCACGATGGGAGCACATTCAGCCAGTGCTGAAAGAGCTGCACTGGCTACCTGTTGTGTTCCGAGTTCGCTTCAAGGTGTTGGTATTGACCTTTAAAGCCCTTTATGGTCAGGGACCTGCATATCTACGGGACCGCCTTTCTCCGCATATCCCCCAGAGAGCACTGCGTTCAGGGGCAAAAAATCTACTCTCGGTCCCCGGACCAAAAGAAGCCAGGCTATGCGTGACAAGATCTAGGGCTTTTTCGGTGGCAGCACCAGAGCTTTGGAATGCTCTTCCAGAAGCCATACGGGCCCTGCGGGATCTGTCTGCGTTCTGCAGGGCCTGTAAGACCGAGTTGTTCAAGCAGGCCTTTGATGCTTGATGGAAAGATGGCTGCCACCAGACATCACACAGAATGCCGGTGATCACTGTTTGGAATTTTAATGCCGCTTATAATGTATAGATTCAGCACTATATAATGGTTTTAAAATTTGTAATTGTAATATGTTTTAAATTGGAAAATGTAAATTATGGTTTTATATATTTTATTGGTTTAATTGTGTAGATGATACTGTGAGCCGCCCTGAGTCCGCTTGCGGAGAGGGCGGGATATAAGTCAAATGTAATAAATAATAAGTAATAAATAAATAATAGTTTCCATGGAGAACAGCCCCTCCCTTTCTTTTGCTTTCGTTTTCACAGCAAGCAAAGTTCTGCAGGAAGAAGATCTAGTAAGTATTTGTGTGTGAGAGAGAGGGAGGGGGCAGGGGATTCCCTGGTTTGGAGGCCCTCCCCCCTTTAGAAAGTGTGGGGGGGAGGGAAATGTCTACTGGGCACTCTATTATTCCCTATGGAGAACGATTCCCATAGGGAATAATAGGGAATTGATCCGTGGGTTTTGGGGGCTCTGGGGGGGCTATTTTTTAAGGTAGAGGCACCAAATTTTTAGTATAGCATCTAGTGCCTCTCCCCAAAATACCCCCTAAGTTTCAAAACGATTGGACCAGAGGGTCCAATTCTATGAGCCCCAAAAGATGGTGCCCCTATCCTTAATTATTTCCTATGGAAGAAAGGCATTTAAAAAGTTGTGCTGTCCCTTTAAATGTGATGGCCAGAACTCCCTTGGAGTTCAATTATGCTTGTCACACCCTTGTTCCTGGCTCCACCCCCAATGTCTCCTGGCTCCACCCCCAAAGTCCACAGATTTTTTTTTTTAATTGGACTTGGCAACCCTAACTGAGATCAGTTCCTCCACAGAAACGCTGCCTTTAAAAAAAAACCCCAAATAGTCTGCAAGTTTGAGCAAAGGAAAGCCTCATGGAGAACAGTTTGATTGACCCTTCCCTTTACTGAGCTTAAAAACCATCTTCCTCAAACTGGTTTTATACCTAAGTTTTTTCCACTCTGAGGATCAAATAACATCTTGTGGAGAACAATCCTCAGTAGAACAGTGACCTGAAATGAAAATATGCCACAGATTTTCCCTTCACACCTTTCTTACATTCAGACACAGCTTGTCCAGGCCACTTTGAGTTAATAAAAAAAAAAGTCACAGAATTTATAGCTTGAAATAAAAACACTGAGGAACTTTTTTTCAGAATAGGTATTACTGGACTAGATGGTCTGTCTCCATAATGACAACTCCTTGTTTACTACAACTGGAGACAGATGAGGTGGCAATTTGTTAAACAATACCAAAAGGTAAACATGAGGTCACAATTTCTTTTTTTTTTTTTTTGTGAACTGAGTCATCTGCTGAAATAACTCAACAGAGGGAGGTGCCTTCTCCAGAAAATGGAAACATTACAGCACATCGCTGAAGATGATTCTGGAGCTGAAGTGAAGTCTGAGGTAGGAAGATACCCACCTTATCAGTTAAGAGAAATCCCCCATCTCTTAAGTCTTCTTGTTTTTCTATGGGGAGGATTCTGGAGGTTATTTGGTGATGTCTTCCGGAGTTGGTCCTTAGACCTCAAGTGTTCTTCTCATCTGAATCTCCATAGCCTCCACTTTGGAAGTTCCTTGTGAAGTTGTCTGACAAGAAGGAATGAAATCTTTGGTTTCATACTGATGGACAGCACAGAAGTTCTACCTATACATTATCAGCAGACAAGGAATTTCAAACCAGTGAGCTTTGGTTTTGTCAAAAAAGGTGGCCCTAGTCTAGATATGCTGTGAGTCCAGGTCTAATGGATTACTCTTTAAAATTTCAGTTAATAAAGGTGTATGTGTGTGTTGGAGGGGGAAGAACAGACAGGACTCACAATATCAGTAGATATTTCTTCTCACTTATTTGTCATTAGCACCACATTCTGGTAGTGTGCCAAGTCAGAAACAGCCACTCATGGTGTGATACTGACATTAGTAAAAGGTTCCTGACACAGTACTAAATTGCAACACAAGGAGATAATCGATGAGGGAAGGGGAACAGGGCTACCCCTTTCCTTTCCTCTTTCCAGCACCTTATATTTCTCCTCAAGAACATTCATAGTACCTTCAAAGCCCTAGGAACCAGGATATGACTGCTGTGATTCAGATTCTCTATTAATGGATGCTGAATTTTCTTGTCTTCCTCTAGGGTCTGGATCTTCCTGAGACGTTGCAAGCAAAGAGAAAAAGGCCTTTATCTGCCTGTCCTGTAGTGTAAATCTTCTATATTTTGTCTTATTACATGTACAGACTGATCTTGCTCTCCTGACATTGACCTTCAAGTCACTGCTATTTTCCTAAGTGTGAAATTTGCCATATCAGCCGGAGGCATGTGAAATAAAGTACTTGCCATTCAAGGCTGTCAGCCATACATGTGATGTCTATATAGGGGTTAATAAAACTGTCTGTCTTGAACTTTGCTTTGCTTTCGTAGAAAAATTGACTTTTTGTAGAAATGCCTTTCCTTCTTTTCAAGATCTTTCTTTAAAAAAAAAAAATAGGCTGTGTTCCAACATGACAACACATATGAGCAAGCCTCCACAGGAGTAAGATGCTTATCCCACTGGTCAACACAGGGATGGCCAACGGTAGCTCTCCAGATGTTTTTGCCTACAACTCCCATCAGCCCCAGCCATTGGCCATGCTGGCTGGGGCTGATGGGAGTTGTAGGCAAAAAACATCTGGAGAGCTACCATTGGCCACCCCTGAACAGCATTTTCTGTGGCCAGAAACTGGCAGCACATACTGAGGTGCTCTCAATGGCCACTCAAGACCTCAAGATCCCCTTTCCTTCTGAAATCTGACAAAGGGAAATCCTAAAGATTTTCTGAAACTGAGGCTGGTTCTAACAAGAAGTGGTATATGAAGGTGTCCCTTTGGGCAGTGGGTTGGATGCTGCTTGGTGGTGGAAAGTGCTGTCAAGTCGCAGCTGACTTAAGGTGACCCAAAGGCAAGAGACATTCGGAGGTGGTTTGCCATTCCCTGCCTCTGTGTGGCAACCCTGGACTTCTTTCCCATCCGGCACTAATTAGAGCTGCCCCTGCTTAACTGTCAAGATTGAGCAAGATCAGGCTAACCCCTGGGACATCCAGGTCAGGACAGGATGCAATTTAAGGGATGACAATTCCTGAACAGGTGGTAGAGTTGAAAGATGGCTCTTGTTCTTGAAGGGCTGGACAGAACCACCAATCTTCATAGTGGTCTCCAGGGCTTTTTTTGTAGCAGGAACTCCTTTAAATATTAGGCCACACCCCTCTTATGTAGCCAATCATCAAAGAGCTTACAGGGCTCTTCTTACAGGGCCTACTGTAAGCTCTTGGATGATTGGCTGCATAAGGGTGTGTGGCCTACTATGCAAAGGAGTTCCTGTGACAAAAAAAAGCCCTAGTGGTCTCAATGGACCAGCACAATTTAATAAAAGCATCAGTTTGCACCTACAGACTGTATCAGAGAAATGGGCCCCCTGGAATGAAGAAAGCCACTTTGGTGTAGTGGTTAAGTTCATGCACTCTTATCTGGGAGAACAGAGTTTGATTCTCCACTGTTCCACATGAACCTGCTGATGTGCCCTTTTGTCAGTCACAAGTTCTTGCAGAGCTGTTCCTCTCAACAAGAGCAGTTTCTGTCAGAGCTCTCTCAGCTCCACCTGCCTCAGAGGGTGTCTGTTGTGAGGAGAGGAAGGGAAAGGAGATTGTAAGCTGCTCTGAGACTCCTTCGGGTAGTAAAGGGCAGGGTATAAATCCAATCTTCTCCTCCTCCTCTTCTTCTACTACTACTACTACTACTTTTACATTGGGCACCACTACACTGTAAATATATAGTAGTGTACTATGACCGTCCTTCGTTATTTTTTTTAGTAGTAGCAGCAGCAGCAGCAGAAGTAGCATGCCTGACAAGGGCTAAGATATTGTCTTCCTCTTAATGAGGGTAGTGTAGCACTTCAACTCAGAAGAGGAAGGATCTGGTGGTCTGTCATGTTATGATTTTGTGCTTGAGTGGTCATCTGCAGCAAGTAGTATCTGACAATGATAGCATCAGATCTTGCCCACTGCATAGCATAGTTGTGTAGACTCATTGTTCTCCTTAGTTTCCAGAAAGCTTCGTTAACTTCAGTGAAGCTCACCCCTTCCAAACATCAGCTGCGGGGAGGCAGTTGTTACCAGAGTGGATGTGGGGGATGACTCCACTTATTGCATTTAGGAAGGAGTATTAGAAGGTTTCACCTTGACCTGGATAGCCCAGGATAGCCCGATCTTGTCAGATCTCAGAAGCTTTACTTTACTTTTACTTTACTTTATTCGATTTATATCCCGCCCTACCCCACCGAGGTGGGCTCAGGGCGGCTTACAACAATAAAAGCTAACAAAGGTCGATTTAAATACAATTAAAATTATACAATAAAATACATAAAAGCCTAAAAATACATAAAACTCACATCGATATACACTATGCTACTATTACTTAAATCAGTCCTTCAAATTTCCAATATTCAGTAATCTGATGTTTAAGATTTAATATTCAGGCATTCTGCTCACAGTTAATTATATGCCAACCGGAAGCTAAGCAGGATCAGCCTTGGCAAGTATCTGGATGAGAGACACCCAAGGAAGCCCAAGGTTGCTATGCAGAGGCAGGCAATGGCAAACCACCTCCTGCCTTGAAACCCCTGCAGGGCCACCATAAGTCAGCTGTGACTTGATGGCTCTTTCCATCACAAGATGGTTTTATTTTAGAAGGTATTTGATGGAGGGTAAACTGTCTGGGCAGGTTTGGTAGTGATTTTAACCTGTGCATTGTTTTCATCTTGCTAGTTTGAGTGTTACGTTGCTTCACGGGTGGAATTCTAGCAAGAGCTCCTTTGCATATTAGCCACATATCCCTGAGGTTGCCAGTTCTCCAAGGGCTTACAAAAAAGAGCCTTGTAAGCTCTTGGAAGGTTGGCTGCATCAGGGGTGTGTGGCCTAATATGCAGAGTTGCTCCTGCTAGAATTCCATTTCTGGGTTGCTTCATGTCCTTGTAACTATACAATGTTTTGTCTTCTCCACCACCTTGAGATAAGGCCAGCCAAAAGCATTTTAAGTGAGTACATAAATATGTCCCAGAAAATCTGGATCTGGTGTTGCAAGCTGTGGCGGGGTGGCTCAGACTGAGTAGGCTGAGGTTGAATCCAGTGAAGACAGAGTTCCTTTGCCTGAGTCGTGGCGTTCTGGGTAGGAAAATCCCCCTACCAGCATTTGACGGTGCGCCATTGAAAATGGCGCACAAGGTCAAGAGCTTGGGGGTGCTGCTGGAGCCTGCCCTGGCAATGGAGGCCCAGATAGCAGCCACTGCTAAATCCGCCTTTTTTCATCTTAGGCGGGTGAGGCAGCTGGTCTCCTTCCTGGAGTGCGACGACCTGGCAACAGTGAGCCATGCTACGGTCACCTCAAGTTTGGGCTATTATAATGGGGCTGCCCCTGTGCCGAACCCGGAAACTGCAGCTAGTGCAGAACACAGCGGCCAGGCTGCTATTGGGGCTCCCTAAGTTGGAGTATATACAGCCAGGACTGCGGGAACTGCACTCGCTGCCAATAGTATACCGGTTTCATTACAAGGTGCTGGTTATTACCTTTAAATGATGATGATGATGATGATGATGATGATGATGATGATGATGATGATGATGATGATGATGATATTGGATTTATATCCCACCCTCCATTCTGATGAGTCTCAGAGCAGCTCACAATCTCCTTTACCTTTCTCCCCCACAACAGACATCCTGTGAGGTGGGTGGGGCTGGAGAGTGCTCTCGCAGTAGCTGCCCTTTCAAGGACAACATCTGCCAGAGCTACGGCTGACCCAAGGCCATTCCAGCAGCTGCATGTAGAGGAGTGGGGAATCAAACCTGGTTCTCCCAGATAAGAGTCCGCACACTTAACCACTACACCAAACTGGCTCTCCCCATATAAAGCTCTATATGGCCAAGGACCTGCCTACCTTAGGAACTGTCTCTCCCCATATATCCCCCAGAGGGTACTGCAATCTGGTTCACAAAATCTATTGGTAATCCCCAGGCCGAAGGAAGCCAAATTGAAAGCCGCCAGGGAAAGGGCCTTCTTGATTGACTGGTGGAACCAACTGCCAGAGGAAGTGTGGGCCTTGGGGAACCTTGTCCAGTTCTGCAAGACCTGCAAAATCACTCTCCTCCAGCTGGCTTTTAATTAACATGAGCCTATATCGTAGAAGGAATACTGTCACCACTGAAAAACTGAATAATATAACACCTAGATCTAAGCACCAAATTATATGCTGCCTGTTTTAATTATTGAATGCATAATTTTATAGAATGTTTGATTTATAATATATATTGTTTTAATTATTGTAATGGTGTTATGCTGTGAGCCGCCCTGAGGCTGTTTCGGCGGGGAGGGTGGGATACAAATAAAATAAATAAAGAAATGTCATGATTCAGCTCAAATTACATCTTGTTCCATCTTTCCCAAACCATGAACAGACCCCTAATGTTTTGATTTTACCAGCTGAGTTGCTCTGAACCAAAACAAAAAAATTATGTGGAAACTGGTTTTTTTCCTCACAAAACAATGAAGCGAGCTTGCATCACAGCAACAAATAAATTGTTGGCATCCTCTAGCACCCTGAAGGTATGATAAATTCACATCCCATTCAAGACTTCCAAACATTTTCTCCCCCCTCCCCTTTTTGTAGTGTTAAAAAAGTTTTCCTTCTTTTCAAAAGCCCGATGTGATATTTCCGATATCACTTGCATTTAATATTTGTTTGTTTGACAAAGATTAGCATAAAGGCTGTTCTTTTTTTTCAAGGGATGAGAAAGTAATGTCAACAAATGAGACAGGGAAAGACAGTTGCAAAAATATGAATTCCTGGTGATAATGTATGGCAAGCCAGAACCTCACACAATCAATGGCAAATTTTCCATGTGTGGAACATGATGGGGTTGTCCTGGTAATTTCTCTAACTATTAATTATCACGATAATTGCTCACCTGCAGAAATCACTAGGTGACAGACAACCTATAGTTATTTTGTATGGTGTAGACAGGGGACCATGAAAGGATTAATTACAGCATATTATGTATGCAGTGCAATCTTTGTCTACTGGAGAAAACTATGATCATGTTTCAGGTTGTCACTTCTCTGTCTCCTTTTTTTAAATTAAAAAAGTGCAGTTTGATTATTTATTGTGTGTGTGCACATGTGGATACCACCAGACCAAATAGGAAAAGGAAATTCTTTGATTTTGTTTAACCTCACAAAATGTGCAGGACGACCACCTATGAAAGGTCACTTGAAATGCCAGTTAGTCACCATGCCCTTTACATCCTGTTGTACACACAATTAGAGTTGTTAAAGGCAATAAAGTGTAGAGCAAGCTTCTCTTAGATGTTGGTTGAGTGACCTTGGGTCTATGACCCTCTCTCAGCTGAACTCATCTCACAGGGTCGTTGTGAAGCCAAATGGGTCTGCTCTTAAGGTTTTTTTTAAATAGAAAGAGTGGAATAAAAATGAAGTGGTAGAATTAACTGTTCCCTCTTCTGTAGATAATAAATAATAATAATAATAAGATTTATTTGTATCCCGCCCTCCCCGCCGGAGCAGGCTCAGGGCGGCTAACAGGACAGTTAAAATACAGTTTATAAGTTACATAAAAATTATAATAATCTACATTAAAAAGAAACCTCCCTGCAGTTAAAATATTAGTACAATATTGACACAACATGAAGAGCCCTGTGACGCAGAGTGGTAAAGCTGCAGTACTGCAGTCCTAAGCTCTGCTCACGACCTGAGTTCGATCCCGGCAGAAGTTGGGTTCAGGTGGCCAGCTCCAGGTTGACTCAGCCTTCCATCCTTCTGAGGTCAGTAAAATGAGTACCCAGCTTGCTAGGGGAAAAGTGTAGATGACTGGGGAAGGCAATGGCAAACCACCCTGTAAAAAGTCTGCCATGAAAATATGAAAAAGCAACATCACCCCAGAGTCGGAAACGACTGGTGCTTGCACAGGGGACTACCTTTACCTTTTTAACACAACATGGGCTCATCTGTGCTTGATTTCGCCTGTGCTGATGGACTTTTGTTTTAATTTACAGGTCCTTTTCAGGAAAAGGGAGTATTCAGATCCATCATGCAAACCCTAGTCACACAGTTTCCGTTTAATAACAAACTTTAAAGTTTTTGAAAACTTTCCTTTAAAAAAAAAATGACGGCAATGTAAATGGACTGACTGCCCTTTTAAACTGACGGAGAGGAGAAACCACAAAAGGAAAGTTCAATGCCCTGAATGTTCAAGGAACATAATCATTTATTGATTGCACCATTTCTCTAAGAGATATAATCAATGTATGGCATTTTGCAAAGAAGGTACAAGCCTTTTGTACACAACGTATTTAGCTGAAATCTATTGAAAACGCCTTGACGAAGCCGAGTCTTTAAGCAATGCGCTGCAGATGAATAATCATCATTATTATTATCATTATTATTTTAGAAAATGCCATCGCTTATGTGAAAAATTCATACTCGGTAGATGTTGTTTAATAAGGAGATCAATAATGTCCATTTTAGTGTGTGGGGGGGGGAAGCTTTGGAATATGGCAAAGAGACAATGATAAAACAACATCAAATGCCCAATCACAGAAAGGATGACCTATTAGGGCGATTGCAATTCTGTCTACATTATTATTATTTTTTTGCCCGCATACATTAGGACACTTACATTACAAAGGCAGATTCGATCTGATTTGGCACACAATTTAAACGAGAGGACAATGAAATCCTTTTGTGATTCAGGCTAGCCTCATTATTTAGCAATGGTGAGCCTGAAATTAAGGATCATATGCTCTGCCAATCAGGAGGAAGCGGCGGGGGGGGGGGGGGAGAAGCATAGGGGCTTGGCATTCCAGGGGGCCCATTTGAACATATGAAGCTGCTTTATACTGAATCAGACCCCCCTCGGTCCATCAAAGTCAGTATTGTCTACTCAGACCGGCAGCAGCTCTCCAGGGTCTCAAGCTGAGGTTTTTCACGCCTATTTGCCTGGGCCCTTTTTTGTTGGAGATGCCAGAGGTTGAACCTGGGACTTTCTGCTTATCAAGCAGATGCCGTATTACGAAGCCACCGTCCCTCCCCTTTTTTCTGATGCCGTCTGTTTTAGAATATCATATACTCTCTAAACTAAGGAAAAGGAAAGGATCCCTGTGCAAGCACCAGTCATTTCCGACTCTGGGGTGACGTTGCTTTCACAACATTTTCATGGCAGACTTTTTACGGGGTGGTTTGCCTTCGCCTTCCCCAGTCATCTACGCTTTCCCCACAGCAAGCTGGGTACTCATTTTACCAACCTCGGAAGGATGGAAGGCTGAGTCAACTTAGAGCCAGCTACCTGAAAACCAGCTTCCGCCAGGGATCAAACTCAGGTTGTGAGCAGAGCTTAGGACTGCAGTACTGCAGCTTTAGCGCTCTAAACTCTGGAAATGCTAAGTATCATTATTGCTCTTCTAGGCTGCTAACAGACCAACACTTCGGATCCACTCAGAGGCCTCAGAAATCAACCCAAAAAATCCTTCCACACACAAACATCTGCTGCCCGTCCTCGTCCTATACTCACCCCGTCCTCATGCGTCTTGAGAGCAGCTCAAAAAGTTACCACTTCCAAAGTGGTAGCAAACATTTCAGCCAAACGCCAGTTGCCTCCTTGTTATCTGGAAGCGGAAGGACACAAGCGAGGCGACTTGGTACTGTATAAGGTCCCAGCCACTCCAAACCGATTCCAGCTTTTCCCCCCTTAAAAACTGTCAAGAGCACTTGAGCACTTAACTTGTGCGTGTGTGTGGGGGAGAAGAGTGGTCCGGCTTCTGAACACGCAAAGCCACCTCCAGGATGGGATGGGGCCACCTCCCCAGAGAGCATGTGAAGGCTTTGGGATGGCTCTTTTTGAGCTGGCCCAATTCGGGATGCCTCCCAACCGCCCCCAAATGCCTGTCTGTTAGCAGCCCTAGATTTAGGTGGGTAGCTGTGTTGATCGGAAGCAATAGAACAAAGTTTGAATCTAGTGGCACCTTTAAGACCAATGAAGTTTAATTCTGGGTGTAAGCCTCCAAATGCATGCTCATGCACTCAAATGTTGTTCTATTACTCTTCTAGTAACCTTTACCCTGGTGAAAGCTGAGTGGGAGGGAGAGATAACAGACTGCATTTGTCTTCCAAGTATGACATCTAGGTCTGTCCACAAGCAAAGTCTGGCAGCTTTATGCCTCCCAGTCATGCAGGGGCTAGGGTTGCCAACCTCCAGATGGCACCTGGAGACCTCCTGCTATTACAATTGATCTCCAGGCAACCAAGATCAGCTCCCCTGGATAAAATGTTTGCTTTGGATGGTGAACTCTATGGCATGATCCCCTGTTGAGGTCCCTCCCATTGAGGTCCCTCCCCTGTCCAAATCCCACCTTCCCCAAGTTCCACCCCCACTACCACAAAGCTGCAGGTTCCCAACCCTGAGCTAGCAGCCCTTGTGGCCCAGTCTGGATTGCGACCACGGTATGTGGTAAGAGGGGCTTTTGCACTGTTTGATTAGGGCTGCCATGTTCCCAGGCCGGGAGGGGGTTCCCTCGCCCAGGAGGCTCCCAATCTGCCAGCCTGCATTGTACCATAGAGGTTTCCCTCTCAAATTGCTAGAGCAGGGGTGTCAAAATGTGGCCTGGGGGCCAAATTAGGCCCCAAGAGGGCTCCTATCAGGCCCTGGAGCAACTGGCTGTCATCTGCTTCCTTCTCCCTATCTTTTGCTCCTTTCTGCATCACAGCTTGCTTAGCCAGGCTTGCTCAATCACACAGGAGTTACAAAGCAAAGCCTCTATTTTCTCCATTGGCTGAGGCTCCTCCCCCTCCTGATCCCCTGGGGAAGGAAGGAAGGAGCCAGAGCTTCCTTTACCCAGTTCCCTGGATCCCCTGGGAGGAATACAACAAAAGTACCTTTAAGTCCAGTGAGTGCTAATGTTTTAAGCACTCATTGTCTGTGTCCTTTATAAAGTTTATATCTCTGCTACCTAATCTTAAATAGGTACATACATGGCTTGGCCTGACATGGCCCAGCCTGAGCCTCGGCCTGACAAGGTCTCATTTATGTCAGATCTGGCCCTCATAACAAATGAGTTTGACACCCCTGTGCTAGAGCATCCGGGAAAACCATAGAGTTTTCCCGGAAGCTCTTAGAGAGGCTGGCACGCGATGTCGCTGGCACAATGATGTCACTTGCAAGTCCCCCACCAGAAGCTGCAGGGGACTTGGCAACCCTATGTTTGATTAATGCACTTGTGTACATTGGTGCAATGAAAATGCCCTTTATAGTCATTTTTTCCTGTCTTCCCTGTATTTTCTTTGCACCATGCTGAGGCGCCTCCCCTCCCCAAACCCCGCCCTCTCCTGGCTCCACCCCCAAAGCCTCCAGGTATTTTCCAACACAGACCCGGCAACCCTATGCCCTGTGGCAATGACAGCCCCCATTCCCACCTATCCTCCTGCAGTTAAATTTGCAGGCACCTTTTCCCATCTCTTCTCTCCCCAAAGTGGCAACCCTAAACGTGAAGAGGAAAACTGAATAGCTGCATCTTTGTAAATGTTACCTTTTCAGGAGAACATAATGACAGTTTCTGTGGCCAACCGCACTAGCAAGTGGCAATTTTAGGAGAAAAATCCCAAATGTATCATTACCCTGTCCTAGTGCTAGAGCAGCATACATGGCTCATTTCTATATACTGTAGTTACAGAACGGGAGGGGGGATGCCAAAGTGATAGTTAATGCCTGCAATCTAGTCTTGGCATTACTAATTACTGAGGAGACCTCCATGCTGCTGTGCTCCTTTGTTTTTCTCTGTGAACTTTCCTTACTGTTGTCAAACCACAGAGCAGAGTCCTCGGGGAGGCAGCCTCTAAGCGTTTCTCAAGCTGGCTTTGCGTCACTGATAGTAGACAAGAGGAGTCATTCTTACTGCACACCACTTGCATTGGGAAATGTAACTCTCACTTCCCTATATTCTCTTGAGTCCTCCATCTTATTTGGATGGGGCCACATACCCTGCAAAGAAAATGCTGCTTGAATGGCAGACCGTTGCTCACTCTGACTGGGTCATGGGACCTGGAAACCTGGGTGGGTCAGCTGACCTGGAAAAGCATCATGCATGCGAGCTTTCAAAGAGCCACTGTGGTGTAGTGGTTGGATTAGGAATGGGAAGACCCATGTTCGTTCCCTCCTTCACCACAGAAGTTCACTGGGCAAACCTGGGCCAGGGACACATGCTTAGCCCAACCTACCTTACAGAGTTTTTGTAAGGATAAGATGCATTAAACAGAGATTGTTAAACTTGGAGATACTTAAATTATGTCCAGTTAACCCTTCCATTGGCTTCCCAGCCTCCTTAGGTCTCGATGTTTCTTGTGGTAAGATACACCACTATCTATCTGACGTTATGCCAGACAGATTAAATGCTTTTCCCTCTAAAGTTCTACAGAAGAGATAGCATTGAGTATTTTATATTGAATTTATATCCCGCCCTATTCTCTGAATCTCAGAGTCTCAGAGTGGTCACAATCTCCTTTACCCCCCCCCCACCACAGACAATAGACACCCTGTGAGGTGGGTGGGGCTAAGAGAGCTCTTACAGCAGCTGCCCTTTCAAGGACAACCTCTGCCAGAGCTATGGCTGACCCAAGGCCATTCCAGCAGGTGCAAGTGGAGGAGTGGGGAATCAAACCCGGTTCTCCCAGATAAGAGTCCACGCACTTAACCACTGCACCAAACTGGCTTTCTAGAGACATAAGATTCCTAGAGTGTCCTTTCCCAGCCATATTGTTTTCCCTTTCTTCAGTTTCTGGAGGGTGGGGGGTTGACTCTCTGACCGTTTTTGCACATAACTTACCTCGCAGTCACAATCCTGTTCCCTCTGCAGCATCTATCGGATTTCCCACCATCTGCGCCGGAGTTACAGGAAGTGCCGTGGCTTTTGCGTAGCAAACATAAACTGGGTTTTAGCGGTTTATGTTCACTACGCAAAAGCTGCGGCACTTCCTGTAACTTTGGCGCAAATGGTGGGAAATCCGACCAGACGCTGCGGAGGGAACAGGACTGTGACTGTGAGGTAAACTGTGTGCGAAAACGGTATCTGTGTGAAAGATTCTGTTCCTCTGGAGTGAATACCCTCAACTGAATTCAGCATATACTGTTTGCATGATAACTTCCGTAAAGAATTATTTGGAAAGCTCTCTTTGTCTCCTGTTTACTGGACTAATCTGTCCCTCTGTCAATGTTTATTGAATTATACTAAGTTGGAGATTACTAAGGCTTTTTGGCAGATATTCTTACATTTAAATCTGACCAGGTATGACTGCATACGTAATTTATGTATATATTTTGGTTTTATTTCAAACGTTTAACCTTCTTTTCCCACTCTGTACATGTGTATGTTATGCCATTAAAGGTCTGGATGGAAATAAAGTGAGGGCAGGAACAATAGAGGCCGCTTTGGGTCTCCACTGGAGAAAGGCAAGGTGGAAATGAAGTAAGTAAATTCAGTGCAGTGAGCAGGCAGCAATAGATATAAAAGCGGGAGAGCTTATGTGGAAAATGGTTTGGGATTTGGATGGAGTTCCAGCTTTGGCTCTTGAGCTGGAGGCCCCCATTAGAATGGCAGGAAAGTAATGTGGAAGCTGCAACCTGAGTCCTGTTCTGAAGCCCCTTTCTCAAGTATATTGCTCCTTAGAAAGGAGGTTTCAAAAAGAAGCTTGATACAACCTAAAGGGCGCTGAGCTTGCACAAGTCATGGAAATGTCGGTTGGCGAAGTCATTGAGATTGGCCCTGAGTGGCAACACCTTTGCTGACAAAAGGTGAACCAATGCTGACCCAGTCAAGTGCCTGCCTATTTCACTCTCTGAAGTATGTTCCACTGGACTCTTGGCTCTTTTTGAAGTGTGAAACATTCAGCAGTTTAAAGTGAACCTGAAAGAACAAGTCGCATGAAACATGCAGCAGTTTAAAACAAATCTCATAAAGCAATTCTCAGGCTCGAAGCAGATTCTAAAAACAATTTTAAAAGATCAACACCTTAATTATAAGCCTGAGTAAAAAAGAAAAAAATCCAGCCTGGCACCTAAACAACAGTAGGTCAGGCACCAAATGAATTGCAAGGGAAAATACATTCTACAAGCATGGTGCCACCACTGAAGAGGCTCTATCTCCGGTCACCATCTGCTTCGCCACTGTGGGCAAGGACAAAGAGAGCTGGACTTTTGAGGAAGATCTTAGTCACCAGAGTTTGTCTTCTTATCTCCTGGAATTACAACACGTGGTATTTAATTAATCTAATCATCAATCCACCACAATCATTTATTATTGCTGTTATTCAAGGAACTCTGCACAACAACATGGACATTATCTATACAACAGTTCAATGATGTAAAGATAGGGATGCATGAAAATGGCTAACCCAAGGTCATCCAGGGACTTTTCTGACATGATGCATGCCTTGGCCCTTGGATTCATGTCCCCCGTGTCCTATATAATACCAACTGGTTCAACTGTATGACCGCCTCTGCACCAACCCCCACACCTCTGCACCAACTTGATCAAAGAAATCCTAGATTTAAGCATACATGCCAGGGAACTATTCACTACAGCCAGAGCAATTTATTTGGTCTCATACCTGCGAAGATTCCCTACAGTATCTGGAAATTGATAAAATGAATTAAAATAAAGCCCCCCCCTAATATTCCCCCCTCCCCCTTCCACGTGGAGAATATCACGCTGAGCAAATATATTATTCACCTAGTGTAAATTTAAGTGGCTGTTTAATAAGGACTCTCTGGGTCCTCAAAGATCATGGCAGGCTTATATAATTATAATTTAGTTTGAATTCTGAGCCTCCTTGGAGAGTATCACGTGCATTTCTCCCTTATCCTTATGATATAGGGCAGATACAATTACAAAAAATAAAGGTGTTATTTAAAGTGGACACACCACTGGAAGCTGCCAAATTATTGCTGTAAGGAAGACGAGAAGGAGGAGGAGGAAGAAGACTGCAGATTTATACCCCGCCCTTCTCTCTAAATCCATGTCTTAGAAGTAGGGTTGCCAAGTCCAATTCAAGAAATATCTGGGGACTTTGGGGGTGGAGCCAGGAGACTTTGGGGGTGGAGCCAGGAGACATTGGTGGCAGAGCCAGGAGCAAGGGTGTGATAAGCAAAATTGAACTCCAACGGAGTTCTGGCCATCACATTTAAAGGGACAGCACACCTTTCAAAATGCCTTCCTTCCATAGTAAATAATGAAAGATAGGGGCACCTTCTTTTGAGGCTCGTAGAATTGGACCCCCTGGTCCAATCCTTTTGAAACTTGGGGGGTATTTTGGGGAGAGGCACTAGATGCTATACTGAAAATTTGGCACCTCTACCTCAAAAAACAGCCCCCCCCAGAGCCCCTGATATCCGCAGATCAATTCCCCATCATTACCTATGGGAATTGTTCATGGAGGTGCATAATGGCTGTGGGGGTGGGGCTTCCCCCGCTGGCCAGCTGGCTGGGGGAGGGGGGAAGCCTATAAAAATGGGGGATCCCCCGCTGGGACCTGGGGATTGGGAAGCCTACTTAGAAGAGCTTACAATTTCCTTTATCTTCTTCCCCACCCCACTATGTTGATCACTGGCAGACAGTAGTGCAGTTGTAGGATGCAGTGGTAGGGCATTGCCCATTACCACCTGGAAGAAGGAGGAAGAGGAGATTGGAGATTGGATTTATACCCTGCCCCGTGGCGGAGAGTGGTAAAGCAGCAGTATTGCAGTACTGTGGTCTGAACTCTCTGCTCATGATGACCTGAGTTTGATTCCGGTGGAAACTGGATTCAGGTAGCTGGCCCAAGGTTGACTCAGCCTTCCATCCTTCCGAGGTCGGTAAAATGAGTACCCAGCTTGCTGGGGGGAAAGTGTAAAAGACTGGGGAAGGCAATGGCAAACCATCCCGTAAAAAGTCTGCCATGAAAACGTTGTGGAAGCAACGTCACCCCAGAGTCGAAAAAGACTGGTGCTTGCACAGGGGACCTTTCCTTTCCCCTTCACTACCCAAAGGAGTCTCAGAACAGCTTACAATCTCCTTTCCCTTCCTCTCCCCACAACAGACACCCTTTGAGATAGGTGGGGCTGAGAGAGTCTCCAAGCACTTCTTTTGAGCAGAACATTCCTGAGACAGTTATGACTGACACAAGGCCATTCCAGCAACTGCAAGTGGAGGAGTGGGGAATCAAATCTGGTTCTCCCAGATAAGAGTCTGCACACTTAACCACACCAAACTGGCTCTGCAAGAGCTGCTGTAAAGGACCATGGGACTTACAAATCAGGCACTAATTCCGTACTCTCTATGGCACTAGAGCTGGGTCAGCAGGGCTGTGGTGCACTGATAAAGCATCTGTCTTTCATGCCAAATGTCTTTCATGCCAAATGACAGGGTTCTGTCCCTGTCAACTCCAGGTAAAAAGATCAGGGGATATGGAAGACTACTTCCTCATACGCTGGAGCAGGGGTCCCCCGCCTAGCACCTGGGTTCATCATAGTGCCCTCTGATTCCTTTCCTGGTGTAAGGAACTTACCCCTTGGTCAGTGAGATCCCCCTGTTACTTTAGACCTAGTTGTTTTAATAAACACCCCCTTCTAGAGCTTAAGTGCCAGGGGATATGAAGCTTGAGAAGTCTCAGAAAGGCACCTGGGAACAGCCATGAGGGATGGTGGCTCAGTGGTAGAGCATCTGCTTGGTAAGCAGAAGGTCCCAGGTTCAAACCCCAGCATCTCCAACGAAAAAGGCTCCAGGCAAATAGGCGTGAAAAACCTCAGCTTGAGACCCTGGAGAGCCACTGCCAGTCTGAGTAGACAATTCTGACTTTGATTAACTGAGGGTCTGATTCAGTAGAAGGCAGCTTCATATTTTCATGACATTGAAAACCCAGGGATGAGGAAGGGTATGCTGGAATCATGCAGTCTCCTCCAACTCATGGGGCATATTTATCCTCAAGAAAAAAACACCTTTCCATGCTAAACTCCAAGATAGGCCCAATACAATAATATTCCTTGCTCCAAGGGATACTTCATCAAGGCCAGTGAACCATATTGAGATATAGACAGCTGGGCAACCCTTAAGGATCACTAATTCATTCCAACGAAGTTAGAGTCCAATGGCACCTATAAGATCAACAAAGAATGTTCTACTGCTTCAAACCAACACAGCTACCCACCTTAATCCAATCCAGCCATTGATAAAGGCAGCCTGTCACCATATCATCTAGGATGGGCTATCAAGAAAACACTTAAACCCATCATTTACTCCCATCCAACATTCCATCCCACCTTGGAATGTCAGGTATTTAATACATAAAGACCAACAATAAAAAAAAAATCTTCAAATATATTAGAAGCAGGAAACCAGCCAGGGAGGCAGTGGGGCCCATGGGGTAAAAGGATTACTGAAGGAGGATAGGGAAATGGCTGAGAAGCTGAATGCATTTTTTGCCTCCGTCTTCACTGTGGAAGATGAGAAGTGTTTGCCTGCTCCAGAACCACTTATATTGGAAGGGGTGTTGAAAGACCCGAGTCAGACTGAGGTGACAAGAGAGGAGGTCTTACAACTGATAGATGAATTAGAAACTAATAAGTCGCCAGGTCCGGATGGCATACATCCAAGAGTTCTGAAAGAACTCAAAGTTGAACTTGTGGATCTTCTGACAAAAATATGTAATCTTTCATTGAAATCTGCCTCCGTTCCTGAGGACTGGAAGGTAGCAAATGTCACCCCCATCTTTAAAAAGGGTTCCATAGGAGATCCGGGTAACTACAGGCCAATCAGTCTGACTTTGACTATCCCCGGGCCGAAAGAGGTAAAACTACAGTGTACCCGCACTCGGGCTTTCTCTGTAGTGGCTCCACACCTATGGAACCAGCTCCCGGAAGAAATGCGGGCCCTGCGGGACTTTGAACAGTTCTGCAGGGCCTGCAAGACCATCCTTTTTAGGATGGCCTACACCGATTAAAGAGAGAGACTGCTAAGGGGAAAAAAAAATACCATCTGTTTTAATAGCACCAGGATGTCAATTTTATTAATTTTATTAATTTTAGAATTTTAATTAAATTGTTAAATTAGTTATTGTTTCGAATATTATTGTACTTAATGTATTGATTTAATGTTGTTAGCCGCCCTGAGCCTGCTTCGGTGGGGAGGGCGGGATACAAATAAAATGATGATGATGATGATTTCAATACCGGGAAAGTTGGTAGAAACCATTATCAAGGACAGAATGAGTAGGCACATTGATGAACACGGGTTATTGAGGAAGACTCAGCATGGGTTCTGTAAGGGAAGATCTTGCCTCACTAACCTGTTACATTTCTTTGAGGGGGTGAATGTTTACCTTGACTTCCAGAAAGCTTTTGATAAAGTTCCTCATCAAAGGCTCCTTAGTAAGCTTGAGAGTCATGGAGTAAAAGGACAGGTCCTCTTGTGGATCAAAAACTGGCTAATTAATAGGAAGCAGAGACTGAGTATAAATGGGCAGTCTTCGCAGTGGAGGACGGTAAGCAGTGGAGTGCTGCAGGGCTCAGTACTGGGTCCCGTGCTCTTTAACTTGTTCATAAATGATTTGGAGTTGAGAGTAGGCAGTGAAGTGGCCAAGTTTGCGGATGACACTAAATTGTGCAGGGTGGTGAGAACCAGAGAGGATTGTGAGGAACTACAAAGGGATCTGTTGAGGCTGGGTGAGTGGGCATCAACATGGCAGATGATGTTCAATGTGGCCAAGTGCAAAGTAATGCACATTGGGGCCAAGAATCCCAGCTACAAACACAAGTTGACGGGGTGTGAACTGGCAGAGACTGACCAAGAGAGAGATCTTGGGGGCGTGGTAGATAACTCACTGAAAATGTCAAGACAGTGTGCGATTTCAATAAAAAAAGGCCAAGGCCATGCTGGGAATTATTAGGAAGGGAATTTAAAACAAATCAGCCAGTATCTTAATGCTCCTGTATAAATCGTTGGTGCGGTCTCATTTGGAATACTGTGTACAATTCTGGTCACCGCACCTCAAAAAGGATATTATAGCATTGGAAAAAGTGCAGAAAAGGGCAACTAGAATGATTAAAGGTTTGGAACACTTTCCCTATGAAGAAAGGTTGAAACGCTTGGGACTCTTTAGCTTGGAGAAACGTCAACTGCGGGGTGACATGGTAGAGGTTTACAAGATTATGCATGGGATGGAGAAGGTAGAGAAAGAAGTACTTTTCTCCCTTCCTCACAATACAAGAACTCATGGGCATTCAATGAAATTGCTGAGCAGTCGGGTTAGAACGGATAAAAGAAGGTACTTTTTCACCCAAAGGGTTATTAACATGTGGAATTCACTGCCACAGGAGGTGGTGGTGGCTACAAGCATAGCCAGCTTCAAGAGGGGGTTAGATAAAGATATGGAGCAGAGGTCCGTCAGTGGCTATTAGCCACACTGTGTATATATGTGTGTGTATATATATGTGTGTGTGTATATATATATATATATATATATATATATATACAAAAAATTTTTGGCCACTGTGTGATATAGAGTGTTGGACTGGATGCGCCATTGGCCTGATCCAACATGGCTTGTCTTATGTTCTTATGTTCCCTACTAATCTTCCCACCAGATTTTAAAAGCAATTACCTTCAAACTGCCAGTCCAATTCAAACCTCATATCTTGGACCAATCATGTTTCAGGGAAAGTGGGCTCCCGTGCCTAGTTATGGGACTCTTCCCCATAAAAAGACAATCCCAGGTCAGTGAACAGTGAGTCAGGTTTCCCACTACCTGAACACCCATGCAATTGTGTTGGGGTCTCCTCTCCAGACCTCCTCCAGATTTCAGGTTGTAGGTCCCTTCCTTAAAATTTCCCAACTTCCTTTTTATCAAGTGCATCCTCTTACCGGTTTGTGTGTGCGTGCTTGCATGTGTGACTCCTTAGGAAATTAGTTCTCAGATGCTTAGTATAAATACTTTACATTTTACTTCTTTTATTTTGTATACAATAAAGCTATTTGTTTGTGTTTATAATCACTCCTTTACTCTCTTTCTTCATAATTTTTTTGTGGGGTACCCTTACCAAGATCCATCCTGGTATACGCATCTCAGACCAATGTCCTGCACTATATCTTTAAACTATTTTAAAGCTAAATTCTCTTTCTTTGGGTCTGAGAAAGAGTTTAGGTAGCATCCAACCAGTGTTTTTAGAAAGAGAGAGAGCTCAGGTGGGATTTTTGCCCAGCAAGACTTCTGATTGGCCACAGGAGATTTGATTGACTGTTAGGGTTGCCAGGTCTTACCTGGCTGCCAGTGGGGGGACTCCATGATGCCATAGAGATTTTGACCCAAATGCTAGAGCATCCCTGCACGACATGCCTGGTGTAATTACATCACTTCCAGGTGATGTCATTGCGCAAGGCATGTTGGGTGCCAATGAAGCACTTTCAGGGCTGGGCTTCCCTCACTAGCCAATCCTGTGCCAACAGGTTGGAGGCCCCAAAATTAGGGAAACCCCACTTCTAGTGGGAGGCTGGGAACCCTATTGGCTGTGCAGATTTTTAAAATGTTGCTTTGGCAGCAGGTGTCAACACAGCAGAAGAATCTTTACAGTGTGATTGAAGGCAAACTGTGGCAGCCATTTTGTGGCTGGCTCTACCTCCCTCAGCAGCCATTGTATGGCAGCCATTTTGGGCCTGTGCCTCCTACACCATGCCAGAATTCCAAAGGTGCCCATGGGCTCAAAAACATTGGGGACCACTGCCCTGGCATGTCACTGCCAGTTTGACTAGAGTATTGACCTTGATGGACCAATAGTGTGATTCAGTATGAGGAACCTCCTTGTATAAGGTGCAGACAAAAACCATGTAGATGTGAGACTTTGGTTATCATTGAAAGTCAACTCTATAGTATACAGAGCTGCTACATTCTAGTAGCTCTGTATAGCATAGAGTGTAGCAGCTCTGTATACTATGGAGTTGACTCTCTCTGTTCAGGCAACTTGGTACTGACATAGGCTCTCCATGTCATCTTTCTGTACTTACCTGTTTGCTCCTGGTATTTGCTGCTCTCCAGCCAAGAAAGATGGACTTCGACAGCACTCAGGCCTCAGCACTTGAAAGTTCTGAAACAGACTTTGGAAATTTCAAGGGATGAAAGTTATACAGAAATGTGTTGGGGATAGGAGAAGCTGACTTAGGGCAAGGGCTTTTTAATGATGATCTACTGGGTCACCTCCAACTTTATGACTTCATCTATCTACAAATTTTAAATAGCTTTAAAACTGATTTAACGCACACAGCTCTCCCTGCTTCTCCCAGCCAAGAACTGTAGCACTGGGGAAAGTGATAAAATGGCTGCTTTTGAGGGTGAACTGAATGGCATTATACCCTCAGAGGTCCCTCCCCTAATCGCTAAAATCTCTACAAAATTTCCCAGCCCAGATCTGACAATCCTAATTTTAATGGGGAAATTATCTGTAAGGAAACAGAAAATGTCATGACAATACCCAAAGGTTTGGCTTGCATAAGAGAGAATTCAAACTAAAATGAGGATTTCCAATTTGAAATTGTAAAGCTGCAGAATTCGGTAACCCTGCTTGGGGAGGGGCATGTGCCCATTTATAGATCAGCCATGATCTGGGAGTGGTGCCCCCCCACACTACTGCTATTACATTCATTCATTCATTCATTCATTCATTCATTCATTCATTCATTCATTCATTCGATTTTTAGCCTGCCCTTCCCATAGAACACTTTTTTTTTTGGGGGGGGGGGGTTAACATCATAAAACTTCTTTGACTGGTGAATGGGGGTTTAATTTTGCATAGAATGTTCCCTATAAACTTCCCTACAAAAATGTTCTCCTGAAACTTCCCTACAAAAAAATGGCATCTCTCTAGCATTTAGCAGTGATTGACTTATTATCTGAATCTTTTATCTTTCTCCCTTTGATTTTCACTTAGTTTTTCATCTCTGTGGACCAATGTTACTGAAAGGCTTTTAAAGAGGGGAACACTTTCCTCCTGTTTTGTGAAAATGGCCCCAAGGTGTTATGAAAGCAGATATTCTTCAGATTATTAAATCTATTAAGCCATTATTTGCATTTTGCTTTGTACCAAATATACATTGTATCCTCTTTGGATTGTACATAGGCTGTTCTGTGCATCACTGGATAGGCACAGATTGTATTTATTCATTGCCACATTGTTGTTATTACATTCTATTACAGACTTCTAATGTAGTTTTCAACAAGAGTAAAAACATAAGAAAAACTAATATGTTAAAATCAATTTTAAAGACCAATCTAAAATGCAAAACACTACCAGGAAAATTATCAAGTACAATTAAACCATTGAGTACCTAAATGCTAGTCTCTCAAAACACTGATAAAATCATAATGTCTTATTATGGCCAAAAGATGAGGGCTATTGATGCTTCCTGAGAACAGGGCATTCATAACTGTAAAGATAACTGCTCCCTACTATTTGTGCTCTTTGCCCTTTTTCTGTTGGTAGGTTTAATCATAATGTTTTGAAATTTTATTTGTTGCTGCCTTTCAAGTCAAATGTTTGGATACAAATATGCTGCATAAATAAGATCTGGTATGGGATATATATTTCATCCCCTGCTCTGCACCCTTTCTGCCCATTCTGGTTGGATCAAGGCCAAGGGGATGTGGCCCAACCCCTGATCTAGGCCTTACTCCTGCCATTTTATTTTAGACTTCATTACCAATAACAAGTCCCTCAAGATGGTGAGTTGGACATCATCTCATCATCCACCTACTATTATGTTTAGTTGACCTTAGGTGTGTGATGTAAAGTGGATTGGCATGAGGTCCCCCCCCCCCACCCCCGCAATACATACACACACAGGTTTCCTTAATTCTGAACTAGACAGCACATCACTCTCAAATTCAGATTGCCTTTACCCCAGATCCACCTACAGAATGTAGTGGATTATTTGGGCTGAGGATAACACAGGAGACACATATAACAGAACACAAGTGCTTATTTTGATGTCAAGCATGCCTTGTAATTCATTCCCACTCTCACACAGTTACCAGAGCTGGGAGGTGCATGAGATAGAGAAGGTAGAGAAAGAAGTACTTTTCTCCCTTTCTCACAATATAAGAACTCATGGACACTCAATGAAATTGCTGAGCAGTCGGGTTAGAATGGATAAAAAGAAGTACTTCTTCACCCAAAGGGTGATTAACACATGGAATTCACTGCCACAGGAGGTAGTTGCAGCTACAAGCATAGACAGCTTCAAGAGGTGATTGGATAAACATATGGAGCAGAGGTCCATCAGTGGCTATTAGCCACAATGTACTGCTGGAACTCTCTGTCTGGGGCAGTGATACTCTGTATTCTTGGTGCTTGGGGGGACAACAGTGGGAGGGCTTCTAGTGTTCTGGCCCCACTGATGGACCTCCTGATGGCACCTATGTTTTTTGGGGGGGGCACTGTGTGGGATACAGAATGTTGGACTGGATGGACCATTGGCCTGATCCAACATGGCTTCTCTTATGTTCTTGAGGTGCATTATATGTGATAGTTAAAAATGCTGGTTCCTTCAACAGTTCATACTGAAAGATAATAACAAGACAGCTTCAAGAATTCAGTGTTTTAGACACTGAACAGCAAGCAAGCCCCGTGTGCAGAAGACCATACTCTACAGACCCTACTGGCTTCCCTGCCTAGCCAGGGTACTGCCTTTCCCATCTTCCTCCAAAACCCCACTTCAGTTTCTCCTGTTGGTTGTTGACAGTGAAACTCCCCTTAGGGTTCTTCTTCTTCAGAATTCCATTCATCCTTAGAATCCAATTGTTTAGTTCAGAACAGGAAGAAAAGAGAGCAAACTCTTCTCACAGGATGCAATCCAAGTAGGGTAACCAACTCCAAATCGGTGAATTTTTGGAGATTTGGGGGGGAAGCCTTGGGAGGATGAGGTTTAGAGAGGGGAGGGACCTTAGCAGTACCACAGAGTCCACCCACCAAAACCCATTTTTTCCCCAAAGGAACTGATTGATGTAGTCTGGAGATAAGGTGTAATTATGGAAGATCTCCAGGTCTGACCCGGACACTGGCACCCCCCACCTGAAGCCGGTTTGGTGTACTGGTTAAGAGCATGGACTCTAACCTGGGAGAACCAGGTCTGATTCCCCACTCCTTCACATGCAGCTACTGGTGTGACCTTGTGTCAGTCTCAACTTCCCAACAGAGCTGTTCTCTCAAGAGCAGTTCTCTGAGAGGTCTCTCAGCCCCACCTACCTCACAGGGTGTCTGTTGTGGGGAGAGGAAGGGAAAGGAGAGTGTGAGCTGCTCTGAGAGTCTGAGTGAAGGGCAGGTATAAATCCAATATCATCATCATCATCTTCTTCTTCTTCTTCTTCTTCTTCTTCTTCTTCTTCTTCTTCTTCTTCTTCTTCTTCTTCTTCTTCTTCTTCTTCTTCTTCTTCCAGATGGATTAAATAAATGGAACCTTCCAGATTGTCTTCAATAAAATTTGGATGACAACTGTTGTGTCCACAAAGCCCTGAAGAAAAAAACTCTAGGTTTAGTTATTAATTTACAGTGAGGCAAAACTGAGAGATAAGTGTGGTTGTTGGAGACACAACCAAATTATACTTATTAACCCTTATTTAAACATCCTAGCCAATGAAGGAGGCCAACTGCATAGTTCAATATTTACATGAAAAAATATGGCATTTCATCTAATCAAATTGGCCAGAGCTGAACATACCACACTAAATGTTTACTCTTCAACTCTGAAGTTCATTCATTCTGTCACTCTAATTCCCAAACCCAATTTGAAAATAGTTTACATTATGCACTGTCTTGGAGCTTGATGTGTTTGCCCACTAAACATGGGTTAAATGACCTTCCTTATAAATGTGACATTGTAACAAAAATAGGAAAAATGATGGCAATAGTCTATATCAAAAAATGTAAAAGAGCATGTGTTGCTTTTAGTAATTTCCGTTAAAGAAAGACTGGTTTTTCTCCAATCCGTTAGCACTGATCACTGTCATATCCATTTGGTTAATAGCTGGCCTTTCTTCCATAATGAAGCTCAAGGCAGCATTCACCCATCTCTGGGGGGACTCAACTGAGGCACTTAGACCAGGTCTACTTAGGCAGTGGGGCAGCCAGGGTGCTGTAATGGTTATAGTTGTTAGCAGTCAGACCCCTCCTCCCACAGAGGGACAGTCTAGCACTTAGAGAGAGAGACATAAACACCCTTCATACAATTTCACCTCAAAAATCATTAATGTAAGACACTGCCTGCCCCAAAATGACACAAAATGGATGCCAGCCAGAGATAAGCCTGGGAAAATATTTTTGAAGGTGAGTCAGAGTGGCTGACTGACTAATGGGTTAGCCATAGCTATTGAAGGAGTTGTCCTTGAAAGGGCAGCTTCAGTGAGAGCCCTCTCAGACCCACTCACCTCACAGGGTGTCTGTTGTGGGGGGAGAAGATATAGGAGATTGTAAGCCGCTCTGAGTCTCTGATTCAGAGAGAAGGGCGGGGTGTAAATCTGCAGACTTCTTCTTCTTCTCCAGGTCCCAGAGAGACACATAATTTAGGACAATGGACTTCCAAAGAATGTCCTGCCTCACCTTGAACTAATTTCGTCAACACCCTGGCTCACTTTCCTGTTCCCATTTACTCTAATCAAGCGAGAGTTAACACTATTCATAAAACTTGGTAGCTTTTCCCATCCAGAACTTAGAGGGTCAATTAACACCTATAGCCCACCATGTAAACTCATTGAGCTTTTCCCAAATCATTGTTCACCTCCAAAAAGCCCATCAAGGTATTGTTTGGGGACAAACACATCTGAATGCCTCAGGGAGCATTTTGCACTATATCTGGAGTACCTAGTCACTGATACAGTATGTGTGTGCTCTTAGCATCATACCCCAAACCCCCAAATCTGTTTGTGTCCTCTCTTCTTCACTCTGTAGGACACTGGTCATTTTGCTGTTGCCTCTATGGATCTTCCCCTGCAAGACTGGTAATTGTATAGCTTCACCAGAATTGCTTTCACTCTCTCTTCCCTAATTTCCTCCTAGCTAGCTTTCATGTTTTAAGTGGGTTTTTGTGTGTGTTCTTATTTCTATTTGTTTTTAATAAAAACCTTACTGGTAAAATATTTGTCTGGTTTATTTTGAAAATTCTCTTAAGGGAAAAGTTCCCATAAACATAGGAGGAAAATCCCAGTTACCTCCTCTTGCTCTGTCTACTTAAGCTAATTCCCCCAGACAAATAGACTTCCTCTTTGAGTAACTGTGTTGGACTAGGATATAGTTGTTGCCCCAGGTTTGAAACTCCACTCTGCTATGAAAGCTTGCTGGGTGACCTTGGGTCAGTCACACACTGTAATTTTGAACCAGTTTGGTGTAGTGGTTAAGTGGGCTGATTCTAATCTGGGAGAACCAGGTTTGATTCCCCACTCTTTCACATGCACCTGCTGAGTGACCTTGGGTCAGTCACAGTTCTCAAAAGAGCTCCTCTCTCAAGAGCAGTTCTCAAAAGAGTTCTCTCAGCCCTATCTACCTCACTGGGTGCTTGTTTTTATTTATTTATTTATTTATTTTATTGGATTTATATCCCCCCCTCCCCGGCCGAAGCAGGCTCAGGTTGTGGGGAGAGAAAAGGAGATTGTAGATTTCAAATGAAACTTCAAGTGAAGAGTGGGGTATAAATCCAATCTCCCTCTCCCTCTCCTCCTAATTTACTTCACAAGGTTGTTCCTGGGAGGATAAACTTGATAGGAGAATGAAGTATGCTGATTTGGGTTTCCATTGGGGAGAAAGATGGGGTACAAATGGAGTTAAGAATGAAATTAGCTTCAGTAATGTTTCTGAAGACCACCAAAAAATCAAGTAAGTGGGTACTTGAGAAAGTGGGTATTTGAGCTCTCCTTCTCCAAGACAGCATGGTAGCAGGGCAGGTGATGACAGATGACTCAATGAAAAGGGAGGAAAGACATGCAGTTCTAAGGCAGTTCCCCTCATCTAGGGTTACCAACCTCCAGGTGGAGCCTGGAGATCTCCTGGAATAATAACTGATCTCCAGACTACAAAGATCAGTCCCTCTGAGGTGAAATTGCTGCTTTGGTGGGTGGGCTATTTCTTTATAAGCCTGTTGAGGCTTATAACAATTTCCTGCTTCCCAAATTTCTTTTTCTTCTTTGCTGAGAAGCCCCTTTTCTTTCTTCCATTTTTTCTCGGTCCCACCCAGTTGTTTAAATGTGGCTAGATATATGCTGATCCAGCCTAAGCAACTGAGATTCCAACTAAAATCCTTCTTTTGTCTTTGTCTGATAATGGCACACGAGAGGCTGATAGTAATCCAAAACTAACAAACTGCTTTATTTCATTTTTGAGGGGAAATGGTCAGGTAGTTATCTGGTATAGGACAGGAGGTGAGCAGGCGACAGGAATGAGGTAAGATTGCATAAATATAAATGATAATTTGCCACAAGAAGGTAGCTGTTTAGTAATAGAGACAGGTCTTTAAAACCTTTAAAGTCAAGGCAGTCTCTGCTTAAATAAACAAGCATAAGTGTCTGTCTCAAAGATACTTATGTTGGTGAAGGTAGAAACATCCAGCCAAGTTCCAATATCCCTTATTAACTACTTGATAGGGAGCACTCCCCTTTACTAGGAGCTATTTCCCTCAGAGAAGGGCTGCTCATTTCCTAACTCACCCTCTTACTCTGCTTAACTCCCCTTCACACTTCACTGTCATTCTTAACTGCCACTTCTAACCAACACTCTCCACTGTAGAATTCTGTTTGAATCCCCTGTCACTCAAGGTTATCAGACCAGGTTAAAGCATTAACCATTCAGTGTCCATTGTTAGGTGCCTCCTTTCCCCAAACCCCACTCTTCCCAGGCTGCACCCTGAAATCTCCAGGAATTTCCCAACCCGGCACCCCTGCCCCGCTGTAATTTTCATAATAAACAAATAATCCGGCAAGGAGTGAACCATGGGTGAAATCTAGGGTGAAATTTCGTTTTCCTTGTATGATTTCCCACCCTAAACCCCATGTTATGGGGACTGTTTTTCCTCACCTGCATTTCCAGACTCCTTCACCATTAAAACACTTTGAAATATTGTATGGTTAAACATTTTAGGGCAAGATAAACGGCGGACTGAATGCTGACAAGGCAGAGGGAGGCCTGAGCGTTAGCACTGTTAAAAGGTTTCTGAGCCAGTAGAGCATGGCCTTGGCGTGATAAAGAAGCGCTCCCTGATGGATTGTTAGCAGCGCCCTAACTCTTTACAGGGCGATAATATTGACTTCACATTAGATAAACATGAATCTTCAAAACAAGAGGAGAATACATTGGAGCTGGCCCCTTCGTCGAGTCTCGCAGTTAAAACGGTAGCAGGACACAGTCTATAGAGTTTAATTTGAACTGTAATTACCTTTCCCAGTGAGGTGCGGTAAGGAAACAAATGAAGCACAATGCTGGAGCATGGGACGCTAAAGTGAGAAAAAGGAAGGTCAGGCCCTTTGCCTAGCCTGTTTTTAGTTTTAAGGAAATCCATTATGCCTACCTGAAGATGGTAGAGAGCCTTGTGGCTTGCAAAGAAGCCGAAACTAAAGCAGAGTTCAGTAAGGCACAGAAGTTGCTCCAGTTCAGGTTTAAGAAGTGTGTCAGGTTTCCAATCTCCAGGTGAAGGGTGGAGAGTGTCTGGAATTGCAAGTAGGGTTGCCAACCTCCAGGTGGCACCTGGGTATCTCCTGTGATTACAACTGATTGCCAGGTGACCAAGATCACTTCCTCTGGAGAAAATGGCTGCTTTGGAAGGGGAATTTTACAGCATTTTCCCTGTTGAAGTCCCTTCCCTCTCCAACCCCCCACCATGCCCAGCTCCATCCCAAAAATTTCCAGGGATTTCTCAACTTACAGCTGGCAACCTCAATTATAATGCATCTCCAAACAGGATTGCCATATCCCCCCTGGCTACTAGTGAGGGATGGCAGGATCAGGTTGCTAACTCCAGGTTGGGAAACTCCTGAAGAATCGGGGCTTAAGCTTGGGGAGGACAGGGGTCCTCAGAGAGGTACAATGCCATAGAGTCCACACTCTAAAGTATCCATTTTCTCCAGAGGAACTGATCTCTGTAGCCTGGAGATGAGCTATAATTCCAGGGGATCTCCAAGTCCCACCTGGAGGCTGGCATCACAACCTCTAGACAACAGAAATAATTATTTTTATTTAAAATATTTATTCCACTTTTCCTGGAGGAAATGGCTACTTTGGAAGGTGGACTGCATAGCATTATACCTTACCAAGATCCCTCTTTTTTCCGAAACCCGATTCTCCCAGGATCCACGTTAAACATTTAGTATCCTTCGGGTTACAACAATTGAAAGGGATCCCAGAAAAAGAGGACAGAGTGGTTTGAACAGAATAAGCTGTCTTTGCACTGTTGTGGGCTGTATTCAGCCTTGAGTCCATCAGTGGCATTTGACATTTGGGTCTAGCTCACCAAAGCTTATCGCAATAAATCCAATGTTTATTTATGCCACCTCTCCAGGACCAGCTCAAGAGAGCTCATATTTTTTTTCCCCCCTGCAATGATGAACTAACCTAGCTGGTTCAGGTGAGTAGCCATGTCGGTCAAAAGCAATAGAACAAAGTTTGGTTCCAGTGGCATCTTTAAGACCAACAAAGTTTAATTCTGGGTATAAGCTTTCATATACATGCACATGAAAGCTTATACCCAGAATTACACTTTGATGATTTTCAAGGTACCACTGGACTGAAACTTTGTTCTAACCTAGCTGGTGTTAACCAAAAGATCGCAATTGACAAGTGGGGGACAAGCGGGATCTATAGCAAGGGCACCTTCAACATCTGGACAAACACTGCTGGATGATATTGAGCAGGCACACCAGTGACAGAAAATTAACATTACTTTGGCTACACTATAGCCACAGAGTACTTCACCAAATACACCCTAGCCTGTGCCTAGTTGCATTCCTCCCAAGACTTCTTCAACTTGAACATTAGCAGGGCTTTTTTTTGAGCAGGAAAGCACAGGAATGCAGTTCTGGCTGGCTTGGTGTCAAGGGTGTGTCCTAATATGCAAATGAGTTCCTGCTGGACTTTTTCTACAAAAAAGCCCTGAACAGTTGTAATCATCCCAGTGGCTTACAGTGCTATCCTAAGCAGATGCAGTCTTCTAAGTGGAAGACGGCTGACCGGTCTCAGCCCCAGAAAATCTAGACCGGGCACTACAGGAAGTGGCTGGATGGCTCAGACTGAGCGGGCTGAGGCTAAATCCGGCGAAGACAGAGGTCCTTTGCTTGAGTCGTCGGGGTCCGGGGAGGGAAATCCCCCTACCAGCTTTTGAGGGTGCGCCGCTGATAGCGGCAGACAGCGTCAAAAGCCTGGGGGTACTATTGGAGCCCTCCTTAACGATGGAGGCTCAGATAGCAGCCACCGCCAAGTCTGCCTTTTTTCACCTTAGGTGGGCAAGGCAGTTGGCCCCCTTCCTGGAGCGCGACGATCTAGCAACAGTGATCCACGCAACGGTCACCTCGAGGTTGGACTACTGCAATGCTCTCTACATGGGGCTGCCTTTGTGCTGAACTTGAAAGCTGCAGCTAGTGCAGAATGCCGCGGTCCGGCTGCTGTTAGGACTCCCAAGACGGGAGCATATCCGGCCAGGGCTCCAGGATCTGCACTGGCTGCCAATAGCTTACCGAGTCCGGTACAAGGTGCTGGTTATTACCTTTAAAGCCCTATATGGCCTAGGACCTGCCTACCTGAAGGACCGTCTCTCCCCACACGTTCCCCAGAGAGTACTGAGATCGGGAACTCGAAATCTCCTAGCTATCCCCGGGCCAAAAGAAGCCCGCTTAAAATCCACCAGGGACCGGGCCTTTTCTGTCATGGTCCCCTCCTGGTGGAAACAGCTGCCGGAAGAGGTGAGGGCCCTGCGGGACCTTGCCCAGTTCCGCAGGGCCTGTAAGACAACCCTCTTCCGGCTGGCCTATGACTAGCTGGTACAAGAAACAAGAAACAACAAATCAGGTGTAGTTATAATAGAGGTTACTGTCCCTAATGTCTTAAATATTTAATGGTTTAAATGCTTTAAATGTTTTAAAAATTTTAAATGTATTAATTATTTTAACTTTTTATGCTTGAATTGTATTTATGTGATACTTGTGTTGTGAGCCGCCCTGAGCCACTTGTTGGGAAGGGCGGGATAGAAATTATAAAATAAATAAATAAATAAATAAGTTCCTTGATGTCAGTGAGCTTAGAATGCTGTAACTCTGCTTAGGTGGCCATTGTTGATCATTCCCATGTTCATGGTATACCAGGGAGCCTGTTTGGTTGTAATCAGTGGGAGGAGGAGAAGAAGAAGAAGAAGAAGAAGAAGAAGAAGAAGAAGAAGAAGAAGAAGAAGAAGAAGAAGAAGAAGAAGAAGAAGAAGAAGAAGAAGAAGAAGAAGAAGAAGAAGAAGAAGAAGATGATGATGATGATGATATTGCATTTATATCCCGCCCTCCACTCCGAAGAGTCTCAGAGCGGCTCACAATCTCCTTTCCCTTCCTCCCCCACAACAGACACCCTGTGAGGTGGGTGGGGCTGGAGAGGACTCGCACAGCAGCTGCCCTTTCAAGGACAACCTCTGCCAGAGCTATGGCTGACCCAAGGCCATTTCAGCAGGTGCAAGTGGAGGAGTGGGGAATCAAACCTGGTTCTCCCAGATAAGAGTCCGCACACTTAACCACTACACCAAACCGGCTCTCCAAGAGCCGTTGTGCCTATCATCTGAGTCCATCTTTGTATTCCAGAGACCAACCACATCATCACACAGGGCATACAATTATATTAAGGGTGATATGGCAGAACATCAAGAGGAGATTGGGTTAAATGCAGTGTGTGGGGTGGGGGTGCAGCACACAATGCTATACAGACATTAATTAATTAAAACTTCCATCACCCCTGGGAAGTGAGGGTTATTAAAAGACACCACAAGACAGCAAAGTACACACAACATTGCATTGCCTTATTATTAAACACTGATTTATGTATTGAACTCTGCATTGGATGAAAGAATCCCTCGATGTCACTAGCTCGGTAGCGCTCTATTTTTTTTGGGAGGGGGGGCTGGGAGATTTAGAGGGAGGGGCTAGATCCTCAGCTGTTTTACATTCAGTGTTCCACTGAAGACAGACAGCGATTCACACCAGATGGGCAAAGAACCCATTCTTTAATTATTTTCCAGGTGGCATCCAAAACTACATCTGGCTGGCATTTAAACAGGAGGAGAGAGGAGAATTCTACGTGTTCTGCAGGACAATTGCCAGCTTTGGATATTCCAGCTCGAAAGGTCTAAATAGAAAGATTACTAGTGATTGTAGATTTCACATGCAAATCTTAGAACTCTGGGAACTAAGCTCTACAGGCAGGAGAAGAAACTGGGGCAAGTGAGGCTGGGCTATATTACTAGTAGGAGTCTGCAGAGGGTTACAATTAGAGAGCAACGTAATGTAGTAGTTAAAGTGTTACAACAGAAACTGGAAGCCCTGGGATCAAATCCACATTTAGTGATGGCACTCTTTGGCTGTGAGCACACACACAAAATAATGCACTTTCAATCCACTTCCAATGCACTTTCCAACTGGATTTCACTGTGTGAGCTGGCGAAATCCAGTTGAAAAGTGCACTGAGAGTGGATTGAAAGTGCATTATTTTGTGCGTGTGATCACAGCCTTTGGGTGACCACAGGTTAGTCATTTTCTCTTAGCCTAAACTACCTGAGAAGATAGTTGTGATGAGGAGAGGAAATGAGGGGAGGGAACCCTCTGTATGCTGCCCTGAACTCCATGGAGGTCATGGACTATAAAAATGTGAGCCCCACGGGGGAATGGGTGGAATATAAATAAATATAAATAAATAATCAGCACAGTCAACAACCATCTTCCTTATCTTCAACCCCCTTCCAACCCTCCCAGCAATTAACACGGAACAATGGTCACATTCAACAGCCAGTTTCCTTATCACTACCCTTCCAGGAAGCCCCACCAAACAATGGGCACATCCACAAACCAATTGCCCTTTTATCACACCCCCTCCAGCCTAGAAATAGCAGCTCTCCAGCAGCCCTGGCCCCACTCAATGCACAGCAGCCAAGAAGGTCTGAGCGCCTGCTCCGGCTGCAATGCCACTGAGGATGTTCTCCGCAGCTGAGAACGAAACGTCTGGAAGGAAAACTTTCTCCAGTAGAACACGGCACTTGATCCCGAAAGATTCTACAAACCCTAATGATGTTACCAGCCGTGAAAACCTGAAATCTTTGATATAAATAAACTATTATTAATAATAATAATATTTGGAAGTCAGTAATGGGAACTACCTGAAGCTCTATGAAATTGCCAGCAACCTCTTTTGCTATGGGCAGAGTTAATATCAAGGAAGAAAAGAAATCATGCTTGGAGTATACTTCAATGCTGTGCTTTATGGATCAGAAAGAATGTCCCCAAATGGAATATGGCATGGAGATGTGAAACTCAATTCACTATTTTGAATTCCCCAACAATATTCATAATATATAACAAAAAGTCCATTTTCTTCCCTATATAAGCTATATGACTTTCCCCTTTCTCTTTCTTTATAAATAGGGGGATCTTCTGAATATTCTCCAGACAAACATACATTTCTGACATTAGGAGAACCCCCCCCCCCTTCAGGAATTTGAAAAGTCCGTTCACCAAGATAAAAATCCATTATTTCATGATAACTTATTGGCTGGTGTGCAAGGAAAAAAAAACACGATGTGATTGGAACCGAAAGGCCTCCACTTTTATTTATCCCTGCTTCTCTGATTTAAAACGAAGTCTGGCTGTGTGCAGATGATAACTGTGAGGAAAGGTTGACATCAATTGGGGAGCTATAGGATGAGCTGTCTTCGTGTGAGGGAAAATATCACCTTCTTTTTAAAAAGATGGTGAGTGACACTGACAAAATAGACAAGGCAGCCCAGATCAATGGCATAAAAAATAGTTGTCACCCAGTGATTAGCAAACTATCACTTATAATAATCTCCTTCAATAAGCTCCTCAGAGGATAACGTTTGATTATTTGAACACATCAGCATGTTAATTACGGCTGGAGATGCATTTTGAGACTCATTTGTATTTTTTACAGTATGTGACATTTGAAAGCTTGAGGTAATTTTCGACATCTTATTAGGTGTTTGAAATTCAATTTGTAGTCTTAGCTCCTAACAGCAGTCTTTTTTAATTTAGCACATCTTTAGCAGAGTGGGCTGGTTGCGGAATAATCATTAGGGAAGGAGCTGTGGATATACAGGAAGCCTCTTGGGAATATGGTTATCAATCCCCCCTTGGGAAAAAAATGTATTAAAGATATTAGTCACAAAAGGAGACATTCAGCTCCTTACTTGTCTACAAAAAGATTTATATGAAAGCTTGATGGATTATAATTGTTTTTGAAAAACCAAATGTATAAAAACACTACAATCTAAGCATTAAGTAAACCATGACGGATGAAACGATGGTCTGTTTTGAATCACGGAGTCCTGGCATTTTATAGAATAAAGTTACTTTGTTAACATGGGCTTGGATCTAACAGAAAATCTCCACTGCTGGAAGTCTTTCTCTGCCTCCCCATTCCTGCTGAAGCTAACCAGGGGCCCATGGAGCCTGGTCCCCTGACAGGTGTTTTTTTTTTGTGGGCCCTCACCTCATCCCCTCACTTCACATCCCAGGGTTGCCCCCTCCCTCCCCCTCCTGTGAAATTTAAATTGCCCAAGAGCAGCCACTGCCCATCCAATGCCATTTAAACGGCCCATCGACCAGCTGATTGCCAGGCTCTAAATCGCATGGGAAGGGTGACAGGAGCAACCATCAGTCTCCCACACAATTTAAAGAAGAAGAAGACTGCAGATTTATACCCCGCCCTTCTCTCTGAATCAGAGACTTAGAGAGGTGTACAATCTCCTATTTCTTCTCCCCCCGCCACAACAGACATCCTGTGAGGTGGGTGGGGCTGAGAGGGCTCTCACAGCAGCTGCCCTTTCAAGAACAACTCCTGCAATAGCTATGGCTGACCCAAAACCATTCTGGCTGCTGTAAGCAGAGGAGTGGGAAATCAAACCCGGTTCTCCCAGATAAGAGTCCGCATACTTAACCACTACACCAAACTGGCCCGTCGATCAGCTGATCAGCAGGCCCTTTAAATTTTTAAATCACACCAGCTCCCTTTTTGTGCACCTACAGCCCCCTCCCCTCACAGCCCCTAGCTGGAGGGCTGCTTCTGAGGGACAGGAGACCCCAGGAAAAACATAGAGAGGAGTCAGAGGGTGGATTAACAAAAACCACCACCTCTGTTTGCATGCACAGAAATGATTGGTGGGACCCAACACATTCTTGCCTGTCTGTCTGTCTCAAACATTTCATTCATCTCTTCAGCATACCTGCTTTTTTACAATAGGAGAATATAATTTCACAAAATCAGGACAGAGAGTTGACAGAGAGCTGTGTGAAGGCTTTGCTAGCAATTAGCACACTCTCACAGTGTGTCTTTGTGTGTGTTGCCAGAGTAGTTGAATAGGAGGCAGATGCACAGTCCTTGTACTCCTCAGGGTTCACCCCCCCCCCCCTTATCTTCAGGAGTTTCTCAGCCTGGGACCTCAGTGGGGTACAATACCATAGAGTCCATGTAGTGCAATTTATTAATATGGGCCTGAATTTCTATCTCAATAATTGAAGAGGGCCTTGTCCAAGGGTGGCCAAACTTGTTTAATGTAAGAGCCACATAGAATAAATGTCAGATGTTTGAGAGTCACTTGACATGAATGCCGGATGCTTGAGAGCCACAAATAGATGGAGGAAGAGAGAGGCAGAAGGAAAGCAACTTTAACTTGGAATGCCTTTCCAAACTGGCCAATGGGGTGGTGGGGGCTTCAAGAGCTGCATAATATGTGTAAAGAGCCACATGGGGCTCCCAAGCCACAGTTTGGCCACCCCTGTTGTTCTTCATCTCTTCTTGTCTTCTATGTGAAGGAAACTGTGGGGGAGGGTTCAGGAATAGTCCTAGGCTCCAAAATCCTGCAACAATCCACCCTCCACAGCCTCCATTTTCTCCAGCAGACTTGAGCTCTGTAGTCTGGAGTTAAACTGTAATTTCAAAGGATCCCCAGGTCCCACCTGGAGGCCAGCATCCTAGTTCAGCCCGTCTCCCCATGGACCCTGGGAGCATCTCACAAAAGCATAGGAGCCATTCCAGACAGACAGAGTTGGCAACCTCATTCATCAGATCATGCCAGCGACATCGTCCTTCCCCCCTCCAATTTCTTCCAGCGGGGTGCCAGCTGAAGTTGGACTACTCTGATAGTCTCAAGTCAAAGCCTTTTGCATCATCTCCTACCTGCTCTTTTTAACTAGAGTTGCCAGAGACTGAACCTGGGTCCTTCTGCATGCAGAAGAAGAAGAAGATATTGGATTTATATCCCGCCCTCCACTCCGAAGAGTCTCAGAGTGGCTCACAATCTCCTTTACCAAGCAGTCTATCACTGAGCCAGAGTTCTTCAAAGGAAGCAGAAGGACCTGACTCATTGGCAGGATCAGTATCTGATGTCACTGCTACTGTCCAGATGGAGAGGGGCAGCTGCTAGTCTACAGCTGGCTACTGCATGCCAGTGGGCCAGGGGTAGAGTTGCATAGGTCCCCCCCCCCCCCCTTGGGCAATGTTCCCTTTAAGCTGTGGAGTCTCGTGAACAAAAAATCTACTTTGTGAGTTACTGGCATTAAATTTTTGAGCTACTGCATAACTTAGTTTGCTCTGGGGCCATTTCCCCTGAGCTAAGACAAAAATGTGTGAGCTAGAGGCTAAAAATCTGTGAGCTAGCTGACACTGACTCAGCTTAGAGGGAACACTGCCATTGGGGCCGGAACCCTCCCTGTTATGTATTGTGTTAATGGTTCTGTTGTGTTGCCAGAGCTGGAAGCAGGCACTCATTGCAATCCAGGATCCTGAAGCCTGCTCCCTGACTGGACGTTCTGTTGGCACCGGCCAATCGGGATGCTAGGCTCATAACAAAGTCATGCAAATGAAGGATCAGCACAGGATTGGACAGTGCTCGCCTGTGAGGTGTGGTTTTTCCTGTTCTAAATGTAAATAGTTCGCCGCCACCACCTGTTTTGCTTGTGACTGTTCTTGCTAACAAACAAGTTGTGTTGAGATGAGAGCTGTATGGACTCACTATTCCATAGAATCATAGAGTTGGAAGGGACCTCTAGGGTCATCAAGTCCAACCCCTGCACATTGCAGGAAACTCTCAAACACCCCCCCCCCTAAATTTACAGGATCTTCATTGCTGTCAGATGGCCATCTAGTCTCTGTTAAAAAAACCTCCAAGGAAGGAGAGCCCACCACCTCCTGAGGAAGCCTGTTCCACTGAAGAATCGTTCTAACGGTCAGGAAGTTCTTCCTAATGTTGAGATGGAAACTCTTTTGATTTAATTTCAACCCATTGGTTCTGGTCCTACCTTCGGGGGCCACAGAAAATAATTCCACACCCTCCTCTATATGACAGCCCCTCAAGTACTTGAAGATGGTGATCATATTATCTCTCAGCCGCCTCCTCTCCAGGCTAAACATCCCCAGCTCCTTCAACCTTTCCTCACAAAACTTGGTCTCCAGACCCCTCACCATCTTCGTCACCCTCCTCTGGACCCTTTCCAGCTTGTCTATATCCTTCTTAAAATGTGGTGCCCAAAACTGAACACAATACTCCAGGTGAGGTCTAACCAGAGCAGAGTAAAGAAGAAGAAGAAGAAGAAGAAGACATTGGATTTATATTCCGCCCTCCACTCAAGAGTCTCAGAGCGGCTCACAATCTCCTTTATCTCCCTCCCCCACAACAGACACCCTGTGAAGTGGGTGGGGCTGAGAGGACTCTCACAGCAGCTGCCCTTTCAAGGACAACCTCTGCCAGAGCTATGGCTGACCCAAGGCCATGCCAGCAGGTGCAAGTGGAGGAGTGGGGAATCAAACCTGGTTCTCCCAGATAAGAGTCCACACACTTAACCACTACACCAAACTGTAATGATACCATTACATCACATGATCTGGACACTATACTTCTGCTGATACAGCCCAAAATTGCATTTGCCTTTTTAGCCACTGCATCACACTGTTGACTCCTGTTCAGCATATGATCCACTAAGAGCCCTAGATCCTTTTCGCACATACTACTGCTAAGACAAGTCTCCCCCATCCTATAACCATGCATTGGATTTTTCCTACCTAAATGCAGAACTTTACATATATCCCTGTTAAAATTCATTTTATTGATTTTAGCCCAGTTTTCCAGCCTGTCAAGGTTATCCTGTTTCTGTCTTCTTCTGTGTTTGCAACCCCTCCTAATGTAGTATCATCTGCAAATTTAATAAGCATTCCCTCTATTCCTTCATCCAAATCATTGATAAAGATGTTGAACAAAACAGGTCCCAGGACAGATCCTTGAGGCACTCCACTTGTCACTCCTCTCCAAGAGGATGAGGAACCATTCACAAGCACTCTTTGCATGTGATCTGTCAACCAGTTACAGATCCATCTAATGGTAACAGGATCCAAACCACATTTTTACCAACTTGTCAACAAGGATAGTATGTGGAACCTTATCAAAAGCCTTAAAGAAATCAAGATAAATGATGTCTACATCATTCCCCTGATCCAGCAAGGTAGTCACTTTCTCAAAAAAAGAGATCAGGTTAGTCTGACATGACTTGTTCTTGAGAAAACCATGCTGGCTCTTAGTAATCACATCCATTCTTTCTAAATGTTCCAGGACCTATTGTTTGATGATTTGTTCTAAAACTTTTCCAGGTACAGACGTCAAGCTGATGGGTCGGTAGTTACCTGGATCCTCTTTTTCCCCCTTCTTGAAGATGGGAACAACATTCGCTCGCCTCCAATCTTCCGGCACCTCTCCTGTTCTCCAAGAATTCTCAAAAATAATAGCCGGAGGCTCAGAAATTACATCCGCAAGCTCTTTTAGAACCCTTGGATGCAATTCATCTGGCCCTGAGGACTTAGTTTCATTTAAAGAAACTAGGTGTTTATGTACAACCCCTATGCTGATCCTAGGTTGGAACGTCATACCCTCCTTACATGTTTTGTTTTTGCCATGTTGAGCACCGTTTCCCTCAGAAGAGAAGTCTGAGGAAAAGTAGGAATTGAGCAGTTGTGCCCTCTCTTCATTACCTGTTACAATTTCACTTTCTTGCCCTCACAATGGGCCTACCGTGTCCTTGCTCTTTTTCTTACTCTGAACATAAGAAAAGAACCCTTTTTTGTTTTTTTTTAGTTCACCACCACCACCTGGTTTGCTTGCAAGTGTTCTTAACACTCCTGATCATGTAAACCTCTTTGGGAACAATTTGTGTATTCCCCTCCCCCCCCAAAAAAATTATGCTTCTTTGAGACCAGTTATGATCTCAAATGCAGGAGATTTAGGATATCAGGTAAAGAAAGATAATGGGTCTTAATTGCTATCACAAAAGTCAGTTTTCCTAACAAAGAGATGGGATACCTTAGAGGCCTGGAAGAGGCAGTCACTGCTGATCTCCGGGGTTTATAGCTTTGCGGGCAGAAGTCTAGAACTCTTTTGCGGGCAGAAGCAAAGCGCCGGCTTCTGATCAGCGCTGATTTTAGCAGCAGGTGTTTCTATGGTGATGGAAATAAGTGAGGATTTAAGGATTAGATGGATAGAATCTGGACAGCTTTAAAAAAGGCTATGAACAAAATATTAAAAGGGAATCTTTCCAGTTAAAAAAAATATTGATTTTGAGGCTATGGTGACCTTTTGGGTTTTCTGCAAAGGTTCTTTTTCGAATGGATATATTATAAACATAAACTGCACTGGATTTACTAGCCTTTTAATTTAACATTTCATATCAGGTTGCGGAAATATCAGGATGAAAAGCTGTTACAGGGAAACCGTATTACAAAGCACTGCTTGATTTAGATTTCTTTTATTCATAACTTTGCACTGGAATTTTATATATCTGCTGGGAGGCAGAGTCTTTTTTGGGGGGGGGGAGGGAGGTGTTATTTTCCCAGCAGGCATAAAGTACATCTAAATGTTTTAATTCTCACTGATACTTAATAATAATTTATATTGAGCTCGATCCTAAACAGAGCTGGGCATGCCAAAGCCCTTTCAAATCAGTGGATTTAGGCGTGCCTAACTTTACATAGGATTGAGTTGATGGTATTTTGCCATGTTTGATGCCCTTCCCATACATTATTTCGGTAATCTTTACAAAATTCTGAAAAGTAAGTCACGGTTATTATCCCCACGTAGAACATGAACGTGTTGAGGCTGAAAGAAGGTCTGTGGCTCCTAAGTGAGAGTTTATGGCAGATGTGAAATTTGAACTGGGGTGTTGTCATTCACAGACTAGTCACTGAAGGGTATAGATGAACAAATTTCCTTAGTTCCATCTACATAACATAAAGTTAAAGTACAGGTTGTCCCTTGTGTAAGCACCAGTCATTTCTGACTTTGTGGTGACATTGTATCATGACATTTTCATGGCACACTTTTTACGGGGTGGTTTGCCATTGCCTTCCCCAGTCATCTACACTTTTCCTTCAGCAAGCTGGGTACTCATTTTACTGACCTGAGGTTGTTGATGGTTCTCCCAGCAATCTTAATTCATAACATACAGTTTTTAATAATATTGTTCATCACCCATTTCTAAAAGATAATTGCCCTATATAGTCACAGTACAGGATTAAGAATTTTAGGTAAATTTAGGGAAAACAAACTTAGAATTACCATAAACTTGGAGTTGTCATCAATTTCAGTTCATGTATGTCTCTCCCATGTTACCAGTGCACCCAGATGCATTGATAAAACACTGCCACTTGATGTGATCAAATGTTTGACTGTACAGAGAATATTGTTGTGTGGTGTTTTCCTAATTCATGTATATGCTTCAGCCATTAGCAGACAGCTCTTTGCAATGTTTGACAAATACATTTGTGCACTTTGGTAATGGAGAGGAGCAAAAAGACACAAACTCAAGATGGCTACGGCAAACACACACACAGAGAGAGTAGTCTCTGCAAATGAAGCAAATAAAAATGAAACAGTGGGAAACTCCTAATGCATTGCTTTCACTTTGATAACGAAACAAAGTAAATATGAAGAGAAACGTTGAGGACTAAAGTGATGGAGACGTCCCTACTTAAAACCCCAAACCTGTCATACTCACTCTGTGGCTGGCAAAGAGTGACATTCACAGTTTCCAACTATCAGAAGAGCCACATCTCCTTCCATCCCTTACCCATTCCACCTAAAGGGAGTTCTGGCAATCACATTTAAAGGTACCGCACACTTTTAAAATGCCTTCATTGGAAATAATGAAGGATAGGGGCACCTTCTTTTGGGGCTCATATAATTGGACCCCCTGGTCCAATCTTTTTGAAACTTGGAGAGTATTTTGGGGAAAGGCACTGGATGCTATGCATCAAATTTGGTGCCTCTACCTAAAAAAACAGGCCCCCTAGAGTCCCAGATACCTGCAGATTGATTCTTCATTATACCCTATAGGAATCAGTCTCCATAGGGAATAATGATGTGCCCAGCAGACATTTCCCTCTGCCCCCGTTTTCTGATGACCCTGGAGCAGGGGGAGGGCCTCCAAACCGGGGGATCCCCTGCCCTCACCTGGGGATTGGCAACCCTACTGTGGTCCCAGAAGAACAGTGAAGGCCCCACCCTGAAATGATGCTACCAGAGGACAGAGCTCAAGCTACCAGACCACACCCAGGCCCTCCTATTAGGAGTGTCTGATAGTCTTTGCTTCTGGTTACAGTTTCTGTAATTTCCAATCTGTGTCTAACACTGTTTATGAGAATGTCTTTCGAAGTCCACATCAACAAAATGGCTTTCACACGACATTGCACTTTGCACAGTGATCTGCACAGTTTGCCCTCAAATATTTGCATGCTCAAAATGCCCATTTGCATCGAAAGCTGCAAGTTTCCAGCCGTGCATTAATCGCCACATTAATTTCCACTTCATTTCATCCTGATTCACATTCTATGCCGTTTTGTCACAGAGGAAACTGTTCTGTGTGTGTGTGTGTAATGCCTTTCAAAACGCACAAACACACATTTAACTTCTAAGCATGAAAACAAGTTCCTCTGGAGGAAAGGCAGCAGCCTTGTTCCAAGTGTGCACGTAAACAGCAGTTAGTACCATTTCTTGTCAGACAAGCAGAAATGCCATTTGACCTTGATGAACTGGGAGTTGAGTGTTAACTTAAATATGACTCTAAACTAGAACCAATGAGAAGGAGGAACTGGGGGGGGGGAGGTGATGATGGGGAGCTGGTTACCTGAAGGTTGGTTGAGTTGGCCAAGTCATGTGATTTTTTTTTCATGTGATCAGATTGGGTCTGAGTCCTGTGCCAAAGCCCCATGGAATTCTTGTCTGGAACCCATGGCTGTTCTGGGTAGCCTTGTTCCAAGCTTCTCTTTTGAAGAGGTGATAGGTGCTCCAGCCAATTAATTTACCAACAGACCAGGGGTGGCTAAACTTGCTTAATTTAAGAACCAAATAGAGTAAACATTAGATGTTCAGACATGAACATCAGACATGTTTCAGAGCCGCAAGACAAGGAAGGAAGGAAGGAAGGAAGGAAGGAAGGAAGGAAGGAAGGAAGGAAGGAAGGAAGGAAGGAAGGAAGGAAGGAAGGAAGGAAGGAAGGAAGGAAGGAAGGAAGGAAAATAGATGGGGGAGAGGGAGAGTTGGAAAGAAAGTATTTTTAATTTTAAATGCATTTTCCAAGCCGCCAGCTGCTTTGGCTTGGAGAAGTGATTTAAAGAGACAAATGCTTTCTCCAAGCTGGCGGATGGGGTGGTGGGGGCTTCAAGAACCATACAATATGTGTGGAAAAGCCTCATGTGGCTCCCGAGCCACAATTTGGCCACCCCTTCAACAGACCAATGTCTGTGCTATCTACTGGATATTTGTGCCTGAATATTTTTTCTAATATTTCCCACCACCCTTTCACAGCACCCATTTATCACCCCTGGCTCTTCTCCCTGCACCCCTGGGCAGCAGGTTTTCATGGGAAGTTAATCACACCACCTTCATCCCTAGCCTTGAAGATGATAAGAACTGTACAGGCCAGGAAACCAATGAACAGCCCCTTCAGGATGAACCAGGCCTGGTTTTGCTCACGTTAACCTGCGGGGAAACCAGGGCTGCTTTGCCTGACAGGATTGCTGCTGCAACGACTAATTGGTTACCAAATAATTACGGACACATAAATGTTGGGAGAAGTGTGACTTTTTGTGGAGAAATAGCTCAGAAGAGTTGAGTGACAATTCCTTATGTGTCATTTTCTATTCATTATGTCAGAAGCTATTTTCCCTGTCTACAAGGTTCCATTTCAATGTGCAACAAACCATGACTCAGCACTCTACCCAACTTTTCCCTAATTGTTTGGAAGCAGTTTTTCTGCCTCCATTTCAGTGCCAGCAAAAACTTCACCTGCTTTAGTTTCTGCACATCATATTACTGTAAGGGGTACTAGAGGACAGCCTGGAAAAGAGGCGATCCCACCACTGGCAAACTCCCCAGGGAAGTAACTGACGTTAGCAGAGCATCAATAGGTGAAGCTGTGGTTTTTTCAGTTAGGGCTCCATCTTCCCCAGCCAATTTACAGTCTGAGCCCTGAAAAGAGTGGCTATAAAAGCACAAGAGGATGCTGCAATCAGATCTGTGATGCTGCCTCCCCGCACACACACACACCCCCCCGCAAAAAAAAGCAGGGCTTTTTTTTTTAGCAGGAACACAGTTCCCATTGGCTTAATATGCAAATGATTTCCTGCTGAGCTTTCTCTGCAAAAAAGCCCTGCTACTGAGTGACTGCACTGGCAGAAGCTCTCCCGCTTGCAGGAGAAAAATGGTAACCCTAACTTGACCAATTCAGAATACAGGTGAAGAGTCATATTTTTTTTAAAAAAATATTATCTTATGCATCCCCCCCCCCCCCTCAGCCCCTGAACCAGGAAACTATTAGGGCATCAAGGAGATTGCTATGCTCAGAAGGGTTGCCAGCCTCCAGGTGATGCCTGGAGATCTCCCATCTTTACAACTGATCTCCAGCTGGCAGAAATCAGTTCCCCTGGAGAAAATGGCTGTGTTGAAGAGTGGACTCTATGGCACTGTACCATGCTGAGGTCCCTCCCCTCCCCAAACCCCATCCCCTCCTGGATCCACCCCAAAGTCTCCAGGTATTTTCCAACACAGACCTGGCAACCCTAATGCTCAGATTTTTCTCTCTGATGCCATTTTGTACTTTCAGACAGGGTTTAAAAAAATGATATCCCCAACATACAAGGGGCAAAAAAGAGGAGCAGGTCCAGAAGAAGAAGAAGAATTGCAGATTTGTACCCCGCCCTTCTCTCTGAATCAGAGACTCAGAGCGGCTTACAGTCTCCTGTATCTTCTCTCCTCACAGCAGACAACCTGTGAGGTGGGTGGGGCTGAGAGAGCTTCTCACAGCAACTGCCCTGTCAAGGACAACTCCTGAGATAGCTATGGCTAACCCAAGGCCATTCCAGCAGCTGCAAGTGGAGAAGTTGGGAATCAAACCCCACAATACAAGCAGAACGAAGAAAACCCATTTTGTTTTGTTCTGTCTTCAGCATACAGACAGATTCCTGGACTTTCCCATTTTCCTCTGTTACATCAGAAGCCAACCAGCTGTCCTTCTTGGAAAAGCCAGGACGGGCTCTGCCAATGCCTATAGGTACACAATGGCCATTATTTCAATCAGCCTCTTTTTTATAATATTATTTTACCTGGTGCCTTTTTTTTTTGTTTGGTTTTGTTTTTGTTCAGGAATCAGTCTGGGAGAGTTGAAGCTTTCCATTCCTGTGGAGAGATTAGTGACTGTACTCAGCTTGACATTTCATCCAGGCTCTCTTTCCCTCTGCTTGGCAAAGACAGCCATGTGGAACTTGAAAGCCTCACACACCTCTTTAAAGACACTTTCATTTCCCGCTGTACACAAGGGGTCCCTCCGTACTCCGGAGAATAGGCGAGCCATCCATGACCACCCCTTCAATCTGCTAAACTGTAATGTTGGTGCCGTCGAGCTCTTCCGCCACCAGCTACCACACAGCGTCCCTCTCTTGCTGACCTGTGCCCCAACGGTATTACTGAGGCACATTACATCCCTACACGGCTCTTTTGCCTCTCTCCCGGCAACCATTTTCTACACAGACACCACATTTATATAAAAGGCTTTCCCTGGGCTTTCATCAAAATCTGGGTTGCAGGCCTATTCCGTAACATTAATTCTCTCCCTCACCGACCGCCACATCAATTCGGTACTTTATAAACTATTTCAGGGATCCGATTTATCAGGCCTGACAGAGCCTTGCGCCGAAATAAACAGCCACTGCCTCAGCCAAGCTCGCTCAGTGGTTCCTATTTATCATTATTTAATTCAAGGGCCTAAAATTCTCTGACATTATTAATAGTAAGATGAATCACTGGAAAACTACAGAATCTGTGACCAACCAGGCTGAAATAATCCATTTGGGGGGAAATGTCTACTTGGAATTGCATTCCCTGATGGGTTGCCTTTCTGTCATTAGCAACTCCATATGCATGGGTGGTGAGGTATTGAAGCATGAAGTCCCCATAGAGTTGAAGACTTCAAGTACAATTCTTTCCTCAGCCGCTAACATCAAAGAAGAAAAGGAGGGAAGGGAGGAGAGGGGGGAAAAAAGGTGGGGAGAGAAACACAGATTGGTTCTAATGCCTCTGTCAGCTGAATTCGAATGTACTAATTTAATCCTTTTTTAGTACGTGATTAACTTTAACTTGTCTGGGGTTGAACTTTGGGTGTTAACTGGACCTGCAAATCCATTAGTTCATTATGAGGACTATATTACTCAGCCACCTTGGTGGAAGATAATCAGCTGCCTCAGATGTGTACGGGCACTTGCCACTATAATTTGGCACCTCATTAGCGGCATTTTTCTGTTTTATTTAAATGAAAGGGATTCGATTGAGGGGAAAAGTGCTTTGGAAAGGCTTCAGACACTTTATTTATAATAAATGCATGGCCTTGTCTCTCTCCACTGCCAGGCTTCATGACACAAGATCATAAGGTTGGAAACTCAGGCTAACATCTCCTCTACCCCCTGCAATGGAATAGCTCTGGGGATGTGTGTGTGTTACATGCTAGCTAACAAGCAATCCTTCAAGGCCCAGAACATAGTTTAGTCCTGCTGGGTTCTGTGGGACTTGTGTACAAATGTCTAAGTGCAGAGCAGCCAGCTGAACATTGTAAAGAGGGATGCCACAAACTTTCCCATAAATGTGTTTGATGTCCGAATCTATCTGGTTCAATGGCAGCAATCAATGGCCCATTATGCATAAGTGTTGTGCCTCGCTTTCACTGTGCATGTCCAGACCTCATTTTGGGCAGGAGCTCACAGGAGCAGAGCTCTGGAATCTCTAAATTTTATTGTGCTCTTTCTTTCTTACCTCCCACTCCAAATACTTGCTTCTGGGCTCTATTGTTCAAACCTCCTGTGAGAATTCGGCTAAAGTCTTTAGATTTGATAAACTTTCTAATATCTTCCACCACAAAAAAAAGGGAAAATAACAAAAACATATGAAGCAGACAGATGGAAATTTTCCTTATGCCACTGTGGCCACATAGGAGGAAGTAATTTAAAAAATATGATGGGAGTAAGGTTTTATTATGACAATTATAATTCAAGAAACATTGTAAGGTAGATGCTGAGCTGATATAATTTAGTACACCTTCCAGTGATGTCAGGCGTGTGTGGCATATGCAAATGAGTTCTGCAAATGAGTTGTGCTAATGAGCTCCAGCACCTCTTTTTCTACAAAATGGCCTCCTGCAGTCCATCTAGTTTTTTATTTGTTAGTTTATTTTCATTCTGTGTTGTTTATTCTCCCTTTAGCACTGTTCACTTCCCATTTGCTGTTTCCCTAGTTTTCTGAGAGTGCTTTTGTGCCAGTTTTTCCCTTGCTTTGCTTCCAAGCCAAAGGTAATTAAAAAGCATACAGATTTCCTTGGATTTCCCCCGTGCCCTTTGCCTACCCCTCATAGGCCACTCCCATGCCCACATCCAGGTTATTCCACCCACTCTGTACCTTCCACTGTTCATTGGTGTGTCTCTCATTGTTTTACATTTTTTTTACAAGTGGTATGAGTCTAGCCATATGAGACAATTGCTAGTCTCAGATTGCTGTTTAAAAAGATAAATGACTCTGGGCTGGACTGCCCTCTCCTGCCACCCGGTTTAAACCTGTAAATGGAAGAAGGCAGTGCAGAGCTGTGCCTGTGGGGAGCCATTGGCTCCCCATAAGCACAGCAAGCCCTGCTGGGGAGCATGCACAGCTTACTGCAGAGTATCCAAGCAGTCAAGCCTTTGGGGTCATAGCTGCAGAATAAATACACTGGAGAAAAAAAGAATGGTGCATACAGCAGACCCAGAATCTGAACTCAAGCTTAAAGGATTTACTGCTCAGATTGTCTGCTGTAAGCGGTGTGTGCATAGTAGGCCTCAGTCAACTGATCCCCAAATGTGTTCAGTTTGGCAGCAAACAGCTTGAATGGTTTACAAACCCCCTCCTTGGAAGACATGAGGAGGGAAACTACAACTGTGCTTGCTCGCTTTTGCGTGCGTAATCATGTGAAGGCAGCCAATCAGAGCTGCCCTTGCTCATGATGCGATTGGTCGCCTAGTAGAAACTGTAAAATGCAAGAAAAGGCTTTCCTGAAACAGCCTATCCTCCATTTCTGATATTGCGGGCTTGTGCACTCTCCCCTACCCTTCTTTGGATGCTTCTCACTGGCCTGCAGAATTTATTTTATTTTTAATTTTTAGATGCTTAAAAAAAACCTGCTGCTGAACCGAAACATGCCAAGCAATGGAGTTTGTCTATCAAAAGCCTGACAAACCTAGCCACCAAGACTGGTTGCCAGGGGTGGGAACTGTGTACAGTTCTAGCTGGGCATTCACACTGCAGCCTTTACTATTCTTGGCCTAGAAAATCAGACAATGTCAATTTGTTGCCACCACCTCATATAAGGTTCCCTGGGCTATTGCTTTCCCTTAGTGTGAGTGAAGCTGCCTGGCCCTCTTTCCTTGCCCTTACCCACCTTGGCTTGTACTACTAGGGTTACAACTCATCACCAGATGACAAAGGAAATGGCCACTTTGGAATAGGGTTGCCAGGTCTTACCTGGCAGCCAGCAAGGAATTCCTTTTGCATGTATTATGCACGTGTGGCACAATGATGTTGCCCAGAAGTGATGTCATCACACCAAGCACATTGCGTGGTGATGCTTTAGTATTTGAGTAAAAACTCCATGGTGCCATAGAGGTTTTTTTTACCCAAATGCTAGAGCATCCCTGCATGACATGACTGGCACAATGATGTCACTTCCGAATGACATCATCATGCTGGGCATGTCGGGTGCCGATGGAGCTCTTCCGGGATGGGGCTCCCCCTGCTGGCCAGTTTTGTGCCAGTGGGTTGGAAACCCCAAAATCAAGGGAACTCCTGCCCTCAGCTGGAGGATGGGAACCCTACTTTGGAAAGTAGACTCTATGGCGTTATAGTCCAATGGAGTCCCTCCCCTCCCCAAACCCAACTTTCTCTGGCTGTACCCCAAAAAATATCCAGGTATTTTACATCCCAGAGCTGCCAATCCTGCATACTACCCTTGGACCTCAGCTTGTAAAAACAAACAAAAATAATGGTATTATTTATTTAAAATATTAAGGCTGTCATGAAGCTAGCATGTCCTGGTTTTCTAAATGTGTTCTACAGAAATTGAAGCAGATTATTAGTCCAGTAAAATGGTGTGTATAGCTATTATGGTGTAGTATCCAGTCTTAGCCTCTGTATAACTAAAAGACCATGCCATTGGGGAAGCCAATGTGAAATCAGAAGCGGAGTTAGTTTATATACCCTGATTTTTCTCTACTCTAAGGAGTCTCAAAGTGGCTTACAATCATTCCCTTCCACTCCCCACAACAGTCACTTTGTGAGGTAGGTGGGGCTGAGAGAATTCTGAGAGAACTTGTGACTGGCCCAAGGTCATCCAGCAGACTCCACGTAGAGTGAGGAACCATGTGGAGGAGTAGCCCCACTGATGGACCACCTGATGGCACCTAGAACTTAAGAACATAAGAGAAGCCTTGTTGGATCAGACCAATGGCCCATCCAGTGCAACACTCTGTGTCACACAGTGGCCATAACAACAACAACAATCCAAGTGCCATCAGGAGGTCCACCAGTGGGACTAGAAGCCCTCTCACTGTGCCCCTCCAAGCACCAAGAGGTTTTTGGCTACTGTGTGACAGAGTGTGGCACAGAGTGTTGGAGCAGATGGGCCACAGGCCTGATCCAACATGGTTTCTCTCATGTTCTTATATTCTTATCAAACCTGGTTCTCCAGATTAGAGTCTGCAGGTCTTAACCACCACTCTGTTCTGGATCTCACTTTCAAATGCCCTGTGGGGATTATTATAATTGAATCAGGATGGTTTCTCTGCTTCTACTATGGCTTGAAATAATTGAGGAAATGGCAGGTGTGGAGGAGCAACTTTAATGACAACTCAAGAAGCCCCATTAGCAAGGTGTTCTGCAACCAGGCTAAATACCTACCCGGCAATGTCTTGTCGAATATATACAAGAGCCACATATGGCCATCCTCAGCAGCCCTTTGTGATCATCCAGTGTTGCTTTTGGCTAACAAGCCCCCAGGGGTTAAGGTGTTTATTGTTTGTTTCTGGAAGCTGAATCTTAAATGTTGACCCAATGAATTCCATCTCATTTATATTAATCAAATTCCCAAGGTCATGTAATTTATTTTATGGAACTCCCCGATCCTTTTCTGTATTAACAAGGTTTTCTGTGTCATTCACAGATTTAATCAACGACATGCTCCTACTTCCTGCCCCAAGGTCACTCACAAACATCTTGGAGGAAATAAGGCCTCAGGGCCAGTCTCTGAGGAATATCTCTACAGCTTGCAAGTCTCCCTGTTAATAAAATATAGCTATTGTGCCATATTTATGTTGAAACCCATTTAGCATGGACTGTTTCTTTCAACTCCTCCCCACCCTCTTTTCCTTACAAATGGAAATGTGAGCAAACTTTTTTTTTTTTGCTAAGTCTTGATTAAAATTTGGGCGGTTTGATCGAATATCTCCAGGCCACAGATCCTGTTGTTTATGGTGTCTTTACCAAAACAATCTTTGCTGCACTGCGAGTTAGGAGGGACTAAGGCTGCCACTCTCCAGGTAGGGTTGTCAACTCCAGTTTGGGGAATAGCTGGAGATTTGGGGTGTGGTACCTGAGGAGGGTGGGGCATGGGGAGGAAACAGTCTTCAATGGGGAATAATGCCATAAAGTCCACCTTCCAAACTGCCCATTTTTCTTTGGGTGAACTAATGGAGATCAGTCATAATACCGGGAGATTTCCAGCCATCACCAGGAGGTTGCAAGGAGAAGAAGGCACAGCCCCAGTGGAAAATATTCCTATAACTGATAGTTGGAATTCAATTACATGAAAATATAATTTCATTCCTATAAAGACAATCAGAAAAATGTATAACAATGATCCACAGAACAACCACAAGGTGGAACAGGTAATGTCAGAAAATCTTTAATAACAGTTCATAAATGAATCCAAAGGTGCTTCTCTCTGTCCACAGAAAGACATTCCAACCATGTCCCATTCCAACCACTGAAGAAGAGAATCCTACTCTGGACAAAATTCACACTCCAGGATTACAGCCATGCAGCTTAATGAGTATTTCTGGAATATCTATTTCTGTTCAGTATTTCTGGAATTTTTAGCACCTATTTATCTGTTTTATCTATTTTAAATAACTTATTATGTAATTGCTTATATTTAAAACTGTTTACATTGTTTTACTTGAATTCTGGAATTTACTTGAATTTACTGGAATTCCATGTTTGTGAGCCGCCCTGAGCCCGCCTTTGGCGGGGGAGGGCGGGATATAAGAATAAATTAAAAAAAAAATCTAGGACCCCGTTTTCACAGAAGGCTTTATCCAGACTATACTTTTTAAAGAGAAACTTCTCATTGATCCAATCCCACTTCACTCTTCAAAGTTCGAAGCAGGATATATAGAGGGTGACTGTATCACACTATACCCTTCTGAGGTCCATCCTCTCCTTAAACCCTGTCCACCATCCAAAGCTCCTGGAATTTCCCGATCTGAAGTTGGCAGCCCTGAGGGAAACTTTGAACTGCAGTGGCTGGTTGCAAGAGCAAACTGTGAGTGAAACTGCTTTTTTTTTTAAGGAAGAATTCCAGCACTTCTTCGTAAAGCATTCCAGGAAGGAGAATTGGGGCTGCCAAGCTCCCAGGCAGGGTGGGGGTTCTCCCACCCTGGAGGTCCCCAACCTGCCAGTCCACAGTGGGCAAGTGGGGGGATCCCCTCCCAACTTTCCCGGCATGATGAAATCGCTTGCAAGTGATGTCATTGCAATGGTGATATCACGTGCCAGCCACTCTAAGAGCTTCCGGGAAAACTCTTATGTTTTTCCCGGATGCTCTAGCAATTTGGAATGAAAACTCTATGGAAACTCCTAGAGCAGCCAGCATATGATGTCACCAGTGCAATGACATCACTTGTGAGTGACGTCAATGCGCCATGCATACATAGCGTTTGCAAAAATAGTCCCCTGTAGCCACAACCTCAAAGGAGAATACACTAGAATAGCAGTATGCATTGAGTTTCAGTCTTATTTGCTCTGTTCATCCATGCCCACCCCTGAATTCCACCCCATAACAGCAACAAAAAGCCACGAACCCTTAAGTATGGCCACAAAAACTTGCCATACCTACAGGCACATGATCTTTGCTATTCACTGCAACCAGGAAAACTGGTTTGTACTCAGGCTATGGCTTAGACCGACAATGTCTTGCAATCTAGCCCCAGGCAAGAAACACGGTCTGTCTCAGATTATCTTTACAGCATCGAGCCTGTAAACTATATCAAATGAACATGTGGGCAGTGGTCTGGGCTCTGAAAGCATTGATCTCGCTTGCGTGTACCTGTTGTATTGCTGACTTTAATCCTTTTACGTTCAAAACCATGCCTGAGGTAGGAGAAGGGGGGAGGGGAATCATGTTTTACACAAGCTGATTTTTAAGGAACATAATCTTCGGAGTGATTTGCTGTAATAAAAGCAGCCGGAGACGATGAGGGACTGAATTGAATGTAACAGGAGGGAAGGGATGTTCCTGCAAACCCAGGATGAATGTTGGCATCGTGTCTGATGCACTTAAGGTACCGAGGACGTAGATGGGGCCTGAGGCTTGGCACCTGGGCCAGCAGCTTTGCTGTGCTGCCTCCTTATATAATTACTGCTCTGTGGCTTATTTATTTATTTGCTTTGAAATCTGTTCATATACAAATCCAGTGTAAGGCCTATATCCAGGTGCTTTTTTTTTTTGTAGCAGGAACTCCTTTGCTTATTAGGGCACACCCCCCTGATGTAGCCAATCCTCCAAGAGCATACAGGGCTCTTAGTACAGGGCCTACTGTAAGCTCCAAGAGGATTGGCTGCATCAAGGGTGTGCAGCCTAATATGCAAAGAAGTTGCCAAAAAAAAAAAGCCCTGTATGATATAATTTATCTCCTAGTTTATGCGCTGAGATTACTCTTCATCTTACATGCTTGTGGGATGATGATGATGCAATACCACCTCTGCTGAAATACTGAGTTTATATCTGATGTTCAGTATATTATGATGTGCCCAACTGAGCTGCCAAATTGTATTGTTTGCTTTTATTGGTTTTAATTGTTTTACTGTTTTAAAATGTTGTTATCTGCCCTGAGCCCATCCGGGAAAGAGCGGAATATAAATTATCTAAAATAAATAAATAAATAAGATGATGATGAAGATGTTGTTTTCATTTGTGTCTGTTCGATGCACACTGGAGACGCCACGGAAAAGAAAAGAAAATCAAAATACAACCAAAAAAAAAAGCATACAATTATAGAAGGCTGTAGCACTAGCAGTAGGGGTGCAGTGATGGGAGCATCTTTCTATAGAAGCAACCTGGGGTTTAGGGCGTATACAGGTGTGAATTATTTCTTCTGTATCAGAACCAAAACAGAAATTGTTGAAAGCTTCAGGTTCTGCATATAGCAGGATTACAGAAAAGCAATTCAAGCCACTCTGCTTTAATCCATGCCAAGAGGATGGCCAATTTAGATTGTCAGGCTCTCATATGTATTTTTCTTCTTTAAAAAAAAAAAATCAAACACCTGGAATATGCAGGTGAGGTGCAAAATAAAAAACAGAGAATAGTGCAAGGAATAGCAAATTATTCCCCACACCTATATGGGATTCTGAAAAGTATGCTTTGGAATGTGATGTTAATTCAAACAAATAAGTTCATTTGCCTCCATTGAAAAGGAACACAATAGTATACAAGTTAGGAATTCTGTTGATGGCAGTGGGATTTAGTTAAGGCTAATTTTGGTTGTAGAAGAGCCCCGTGGTGCAAATGGTAAAGCTGCAGTACTGCAGTCGGAGCCCTCTGCTCACGACCTGAGTTCGATCCCAGCAGAAGCTGGTTCAGGTAGCTGGCTCCAGAATCACTCAGCCTTCCATCTTTCCGAGGTTGGTAAAATGAGTACCCAGCTTGCTGGGGGGAAAGTGTAGATGACTGGGGAAGGCAATGGCAAACCACCCCGTAAGAAGTCTGCCGTGAAGATGTTGTGAAAGCAACATCAACCCAGAGTCGAAAAAGACTGGTGCTTGCACAGGGGACTACCTTTATCTTTTTTTTTAACCATGGTTGTATTGGGACTGTGCATTTTTTAAAGAATTACTAAACCCCGAAGGATTTGTGGGTTCCCCAACCATGTTGAAGAGCCCCGTGGAGTGTTAAAACTGTACTGCAGTCTTAAACTCTGCTCACGACCTGAGTTCGATCCCCGGCAGAAGCTGGGTTTTCAGGAAGCCAGCTCGAGGTTGACTCAGCCTTCCATCCTCCCAAGGTTGGTAAAATGAGTACCCAGCTTTCTGGGGGGGAAGTGTAGATGACTGGGGAAGGCAATGGCAAACCACCCCGTAAAAAGTCTGCTGTGAAAACATTGTGAAAGCAACGTAACCCCAGAGTAGGAAATGTCTGGTGTTTGCACAGGGGACCTTTCCTTTCCAACCATATTGATCCTGTGGGCACTACTGGAATTTTGAGAACAAATAGCAGGCATCACCACGAAAAAGCCAATCAAAAGCCCTTAAGAAATGTCAAGCCACACATTGTCCTTGGATTAAGGTACTTGTTCCTGAATGGGTTTTCCTTGCAGACACAAAAGTAAGAACTTCAGAGTTGCTTCTCTTCTCCAATGGGGTAGAGGAAAGCCAGGAAATGGTCTGGAGGAGGAAGGGGGGAATAAATGTGATACGATGTATAAACAGCACTAAATGGTATTTCAAAATGTCAAAGAAGAAGAGGGCAGATTTATACCCCACCCTTCTCTCTGAATCAGAGTCTCAGAGTGGTTTACAATCTCCTTTATCTTCTTCCCCCACAACAGACACCCTGCGAGGTAGGTGTGGCTAAGAAAGAGCCCTCACAGGAGCTTCCCTTTCAAGGACAATTCCTGCGAGAGCTATGGCTGACCCAAGGCCATTCCAGCAGCTGCAAGTGGAGGAGTGGGGAATCAAACCCGGTTCTCCCAGATAAGAGTCCATGCACTTAACCACTACACCAAACCACTACACCAAGGGGACCAGAAGAACCAGCAATTAAAATGGTTCAAAATGAAAAGCCTCATGATGACATTCCCTCCTATCAATTAATTAATTAAAATAAAGAAAGTAAAGTGTATTTTAGTTGTACAGAAGATCAAGATGACTCTTACAGCTCTTAGGAGGGAAATATTAAAGCTGATTGTAATTGTTGCAATTTTGCTCAAGTTAATTAATGTAAAGGTCTTGGACAATCACTGGACAGAGTGTAGCAAATTGTCTTGGTTTCAATGAGAGCATATTATTTTATAACATCTCACGATAAATGCCAAAAAGTATATTTCACATTGGCAACGGGCTTCTGCACTCCATCTTGGAAGCCCTTGCCATATGGTGCCCCAGCAGTGTCAACTTGTAAATCTTTGTTTCTGTCAATAGCAGCAAAAGTCAGGAATGCACCCAGCTCGGTGATAATGCATCATGTCCCAATGTCCAGTGTTTCCCAGGCATCCAATAGCAGAGGCATAGGATTTCCCCCCCTTCCATTACAACCCCCCAATCTCTTTGATTATCCTCTAGGAGCCTCTTGCAGGTTCCTGGCCCCAGAACAGCTGGGTTAACTATCACCAGGGGAAGGACCTTCTCAGTAGTGGCCCCTCCCTTATGGAATGCACTCTCAGATGGCACCTGTGACCTGCTAGAATTGTTTAGGTTAGCCTTTGGAGCATTTGCATTGCTTTTATTAGTGGCATGGTGCTAGGCACATATTTTAATAGTTTAACATTTTAATGTTAATATTTTATATTATCTGCCTTTGTGTGGTTTTTAACTTATTGATATGATTTTAATGTTGTATGTTGCTGCAAGACCCTCACAAGGTGGCTGTTGTGTGGAGAAGGGAAGGAGGTAGTTAGCTGCTCTGAGACTCTGAGTGAAGGGCAGGGTACAAATTTACCTCTCCTCCTTCTATTCCTTCAGGAAGTTGTAAGCCACTCTGAGATTCTGATTCAGAGAGCAGGGTGGGATATAAATCTGCAGTTGTCTTCTTCTCCTCCTCCCCTTCCCAACCTGAGTACTCTGTAATGTTTGAATTGGCCTCTGAGGATCACCTCTGGCCAGGACTTTTTTTTTGACAACTCCTACATAAAGTTGTACCAATTTCCACCAGTTCCTTCCTCAGGACGAGAGAGACCCGAAAGAATGGGCCGGTACTCAGCACCAGTGAGTTCCACACAAAAAGAAAAGAAAAAAAAGCCCTGCTTCTATCCATACATGAAATTGCCTTATACTGAATCAGACTCCTGATCCATCACAGTATTGTCTACTGAGACTAGCAGCAGCTCTCCAAAGTCTCAGGTGGATGTCTTTCACATGACCCACCACCTGGTCCTTTCAACTGGAGATGCTGGGGATTGAATCTGGAGCCTTCTGCATGCCAAGCAGATGCTCTACCACTTAGCCAAAGCCAGGGCCATCCCTAGACTGTCTGGCACCCTAAGCAAGGCTAACTTCTGGCACCCCCCTCCCCCTGCACTGATAATGTCACCGAGTCACATGGGGGGCTCCCAGTGTGGTACCCCCAGAAGGACAGCACCCTAGGCAATCACCTAGTTTGCCTAGTGGCAGGGCCAGCCCTGGCCACAGCCCCTCCCTATCCACACTAGGTGTTGTAATCCCCTCGGCTGGTGTTTGTTGGAGCACAGCTGAGGAAGTAACCTTGGGTCCTCCTGACCTTCAGCAACACTTGGTGGTAGAGGCTGGGTGTCCTCTGTAAATCACCACATGAGTTGAGGCTGGCATTACAGCTGCCTTTCTGCTCCCTTTCTCTTTCTGTTAAAAATGCACTAGCATCTCATCGGTGGCTCTCATAGGCCTAAATGTCCAGCTCCATCAAATTGTCTCAACTGGTTTATGACGTGCTTCTTCCGGAAGATTTTTAGCAACAGCCTCTTGGCCATAATAGAACGAGAGAGAGCCTGTTGGCCATAACAGAATGGGGAGTAAAAATTGTGCTGTTTTATCTCCTCGCTGCCAAGCTGTTTCCCTGGGCTTATTGTCTTTCAGCCGGCTCGATAGCTGCTCCTTCCTTGCACAATATATCTGGAGAGAAGCAAAGACACTTCCCGATGTTTAAATCTGCCACTTCTAAAGAGCATCTTCAGAGACACTCGTAACGGATGCGAGAGCCGCGTGGCTGCCTCTGCTTTTGTGCACAGCGATGCCGGCGTGCCGTGGTCATGGAAGGTCTTGAAATATGGAAGTCCCGCCGAGTCAAAGTTTGAGAAGGGGGCTTTGTCATCAGGATCACCTACCAAGATGAAAAGGCCTAAATGCTTCCCTGGAAGGATCCTTTCAGTCTCCACCTAATGGATAGGAACAATGAAAAGTAGCTTAGGATGCAGCGACACTGAGAAAGAAGAATTGCAGATTTGTACCCCACCCTCCTCTCTGAATCAGTCTCAGAGTGGCTTACAATCTCCTGTATCTTCTCCCCCCATAACAGACACCCTGTGATGTGGGTGGGGCTGAGAGGGCTCTGACAGAAGCTGCCCTTCAAGGACAACTCCTGTGATAGCTATGGCTGACCCAAGGCCATTCCAGCAGGTGCAAGTGGAGGAGTGAGGAATCAAACTCAGTTCTCCCAGATAAGAGCCCACACACTTAACCACTACACCAAACTGGGGGTAGGGTGGGGGACTCAGAATGGCTCTCTGTTTTACAGTTTAAACCTAGTTCTAGTGAAAACAAATGGTTCCAATGAGATGGGACAGTCCGGGTTGGTTTTCTTGAATGGGGAATCCTGTCTTTAAGAACAGACTGGAGGGACAGAGCAAAGTTACAAGGCCTTGTGATAAAACAGACTGTGCAGGAACCTCTTTGTAGCCAGAGGATATGGAATTTACTTAACTGTTCTGGGTTCAAGCTGCTAGACCTCAGTGAGACATTTTCCTCTTCACTTGTATCCTTACCCACCCCTGGAATCCTGCACAATCAGGATTATTCTCCACTGCCAGCAACAGGCTGATAATGAGTGGTGGACTTATCTAGTGAGCTGTAAGCAGACTCTTCTCTCTTACTTCAGAAGGCCTTTCAGTTTCCACCAGGGCTTTTCTTGTAAAAAAAGTCCAGCAGGAACTCATTTGCATATTAGGCCACATCCCTTGACACCATACCAGCCAGAACTAGGGTTGCCAAGTCCAACTCAAGAAATACCTGGGGACTTTGGGGGTGCAGCCGGGAGCAAGGGGGTGGAGCCAGGAGCAAACATGATTGAACTCCAAAAGGAGTTCTTGCAATCATTTTTAAAAGTACCACACATCTTTTAAATGCCTTCTCTCCATTTGGAATAATGAAGGATAGGGGCACCTTCTTTCGGGACCCCCTTAGTCCAATCTTTTTGAAACTTGGAGGGTGATTTTAGGAGAGACACCAGATACCCACAGATCAATTCTCCATTATACTCTATGGGAATTGATCTCCATAGAGTATACTGGAATGCCCCACCTGATGATTTGCAACCCTAGCCAGAACTGCATTCCTGTGCATTCCTGCTAAAAAAAAAAAAAAGCCCTGGTTTTCACAGCACCATAGAGGTAGGGGGTCACTTTGGAAATTTCACTTCTTAGAGATATTTCATGCTAAACTGGGTCTCCCTGCTTTTCTTTGAATCCTGAGGTATGTGAGCAGAGCTTGGCTTCTAATGGATGCAGACTGACCACATTAGAAGACACACTTGACCAACACGTGGGAAATGTTTGGTGAGAGGGGCTTCCAATCTCAGGTGAGGTCTGGCATTCTTCTGGAATTGCAACAGGTCTCCAGGCTACAGCTTTGGAGGCTCGACTTCATGGCCCCACATCTCTGCAGAGTCCCCCCCACACACACACAAAAACCCCTCTGCCTACCACTGCCAAATTGCCAAGAATTTCCCACTCCTGAGCTGCCAATCTTATATGAGGATTCTGAGGATTCTGTTTAGAGAGTCTCTGCAGAGGAGAAAAGATTTTTTGAACCAGATTCTATCCATCATCTTCTATACCATTCCTATTTGCATGCTATAAATATCATCTTCATCATCATACCTTTTATTGGCATACTCCAGCATAATAGCTGTACTATCTTACTGCACTGATCAGCTGCGCTGCCTGCTACATCATCTTATCATTCTGTTTGGCTGGATTTTCCCGTTGTACTGAATATTGTAAGTGTTTTTTATTGTTATGTTGGTGTGATTTTATTGTGGTTTTATCATTTTGTTGTACTCTGCTCTGAGCCCCTACGGGGAATGGGCGGACTATAAATAAACAGATAATAATAATAATAATATAAAATAAGGACAGACAAAATATACACTCCGAGATTAAGAACAATCAGCTAATAAAATTTATAGCGCAACATGATCTGCATAGATTTTAATGACTTCTCCAGAAACAGCCCTCATGATTTCTATTTCATGATCTTTCAGTAAGCTACAATAGTCAATCCCATTCTCTAGGTTGCAGGGAAGAAGAGAAAAATTGCCAAACAGTTCCCTCCGGGGATTACAATATAGCTGGCAGTCCAGCAATATATGATGGATGGAATCTGGACTGTTTGCTTCACAAGGACAGACACTTTCACTATATGGGATTTGGAGGAATTTGGATGTGAAGGTGATCTGGCTGAGACATCTGTCACCCCATTGACCTCCAGGGTTGATGCGGCTGATCTGGCTGGCTAGGTGGGTGTCTCCTCCCTCCCTCACCACTCCATGTGCGTTCCTCCCAAAGCTGCACACTTGGTGGAAGAGGATGACCATCCCAGATAAAAGGAGTGTACCATTCTTTGATCAAGGGTATATGATGTTATAAATATAATGATAGATCCTTCTGCTTCTGAGAAAGTAAATGTGAATGTAAAGTGCCTTCAAGCTGAAGCTGACTTATGGTGACACCTGCCATGGGGCTTTCAAGGCAAATGATTAAGCAGAGGTGGCTTGCCCTTGCCTTCCTCTGCAGAGCCTACCTTGATGGTTTCCCTTCCAAATACAGACCTTTTCTCCTCTTGTTACCAGGTGACAACCACCACGATCTCACTGTATAAATCTAGCTCTTGAGATGCCTTGACTCCACTGACTCCACTGAAGTGCTATATTGCTTTAGCGCTATAGCACTCAACTTAGAACATTAACAAAACGTCCAAGTAAGGTTGCATGGTGAAAAGAGGTGGGAGGAAAGCAGCACTGTTGGACGTGCTGTGGACATTTTAAGCAGCACCCCACAGCAATTCAGAAGCACAAGAAAGGGGTAAAAATGGAAGGAAGTGGTTTCCCTCAAGAGTGGCTCAACCACACTTTGCAAACTTGACATGAGTGGGTTTGTGTGAACAGGTAAATAAATTCCACTAGCAGCCGGTTACTAAAATGAAATGCAAAGGCAGTTTGAAAAGGGCCATAATTATTTCTAATTTTGAGCTGTCAAGTCTGACACATTTCCTGAGAGCCAGCTTCTGAGCCCACGTTTACCCTGACAGTAATGTGGTCCTTCATCTCTATTTTTTAAGCATTTGACATCCTCGCATATATATTTTTATAAAAATTGCAGTTACATCTAGACATATTTGGGGAGATCCAGGCAGAGAGATTTACTCTATCCACAAGAAAATATATCTTTTCTATAGTTCTACAAATGTGCTATGCAAGTATAGCACATTTGTAGAACTATAGAAAAGATATATTTTCTTGTGGATCTTATGATTTTTAAAGTTTCTAGCCCCCAAGGATACAAAGAGAGGCTTGAAAATATGGTGCTTAGGGAACACTCAGGCATTTGTTGGTAGATTTGCCAACCTCCAGCTAAGGATAAAAAATTAGAGAGAAGTCACTCAAGATAGCAACCAGTAAACAACCCAAAAAGGTTATAGTGACACAATTATTACAAATATAATGCACTACAATATCAATTTTATAGGTGAAACCAATAATAACACTTGTACATTTCAAAATGGAACACGCTCAACACAGTAATAAGTCCATCATAATACAATAGTAGAGTTCCAATGTGTACAGGAGGCCAGCTTCATATCCTGCTTTGCAGTTCCTTCCAGCACAGATCCACTCTACATTCCTTTCTCCAATGGAGCTGCAAGGTCAATATTCTCCCAAGTAATTCATGAAATATTTTCAAAGACATACATCAAACGTTTCAATCATGCAATCAGAGACTCCAAACTTGTTAACAATGTATCGACACATCTCCCCTTTCCACAAGAATCTCTGTCTTGTTACATTATTTACACACTCCAATAATTCTAGGAAACTTCCAATTGGAAGGCAACTTTAATCTCTTCCTCCTTCAATAGTTAACTGAAAACATAATACACACCATTAACACAAAATAACACCAATACCACCCTGCAAGTTGCATTCCCCCAGCCAATACACTTACATTACACTTCTTATAGTACATTAAAAATAGACAACAGTCTCCTTATTATTCAAATAGGCAACAGCTCAATACGGCTGAAGGCACTGCCACTCTAGTGACACGCTATTTTAAAAGCCTAATCGGTTTCACCTGTTTCACACAAACGTTTGCCTATATTATCCACAAACCACTTACAACTCTTTTACATTTGTGAGCATGATCCAAACACAACAACATCTACAAACACCCAAATCATAGAAAACATGAAAAATCTACTGCGTTATTTTAACCCGTATGGTGTGACTGAGTTCAAACGATGGATCCAGTAACACTCCTCTCTTAATAAAGTAGTTTGTACAGCCCTTCCTGTCTCCTTCTTGGAATATTTATATAGGACTACATATTTAAAGCTGTCATATACATGGCCCTTTTCCTTAAAATGATGTACGAGCAGTGCTTCTCTGATGTCATTTTTAATGCGGCTTCTATGCTCCAAAATACGGACCCTTACCTGGCATGTGGTGTTACCCACATATGGGAGCTCACATTCACATAAAACTAAATATATGACGTTCCTACTAGCACATGTTGAAAAATGTTTCAAGGAAATATGGGGGCCACCTACATTGATTTCAAACTCCGAGACCTCTAGTGCTTGAGCACATACAAGGCAATATTGTATTATGATGGACTTAGTATTGTGTTGAGAGTGTTCCAGTTTGAAATGTGCAAGTGTTATTATGGGTTTTACCTATAAAATTGATATTGTAGTGCATTATAATTGTAGTAATTGTGTCACTATAATCTTTTTGGGCTGTTTACTGGGCCTGGTGATTTCCCAGAATTATAACTGCTCTCCCGGCTGAAGAGATCAATTCCCCTGGAGGAAGTGGCTGCTTTGGAGGGTTGACTTGATGCAGTTATACTAAAGTCCTTCTCCCAAGCTTTACCCACAAATCCCCCAGAATTTTCCAGCTTAGAGTTGGAACCCTGTTTGAAGAATTGCAGATTTATACCCCACCCTTCTTTCTGAATCAGAGACTTAGAGTGGCTTACAATCTTCTATATCTTCTCCCCCCACAACAGACACCCTGTGAGGTGGATGGGGCTGAGAGGGCTCTCACAGCAGCTGCCCTTTCAAGGACAACCTCTGCCAGAGCTATGGCTAGCCCAAGGCCATTCCAGCAGCTGCAAGTGGAGGAGCGGATTGTGGAGTGGAGGAGTGGATTGAGAGGATTGTGAGGAACTCCACAGGGATCTGTTGAGGCTGGGTGAGTGGGCGTCAATGTGGCAGGTGCGGTTCAATGTGGCCAAGTGCAAAGTAATGCACATTGGGGCCAAGAATCCCAGCTACAAATACAAGTTGGTGGGATGTGAACTAGCAGAGACTGACCAAGAGAGAGATCTTGGGGTCGTGGTAGATAACTCACTGAAAATGTCAAGACAGTGTGCAATAAAAAGGCCAAGGCCATGCTGGGAATTATTAGGAAGGGAACTGAAAACAAATCAGCCAGTATCATAATGCCCCTGTATAAATTGATGGTGCGGTCTCATTTGGAGTACTGTGTGCAGTTCTGGTCGCCGCACCTCAAAAAGGATATTATAGCATTGGAGAAAGTCCAGAAAAGGGCAACTAGAATGATTAAAGGGCTGGAACACTTTCCCTATGAAGAAAGGTTGAAACGCTTGGGACTCTTTAGCTTGGAGAAACGTCGACTGCGGAGTGACATGATAGAGGTTTACAAGATAATGCATGGGATGGAGAAAGTAGAGAAAGAAGTACTTTTCTCCCTTTCTCACAATACAAGAACTCATGGGCATTCGATGAAATTGCTGAGCAGACAGGTTAAAACGGATAAAAGGAAGTACTTCACCCGAAGGGTGATTAACATGTGGAATTCACTGCCACAGGAGGTGGTGGCGGCCACAAGCATAGCCACCTTCAAAAGGGGTTTAGATAAAAATATGGAGCAGAGGTCCATCAGTGGTTATTAGCCACAGTGTGTTTGTATATATAAAATTTTTTGCCACTGTGTGACACAGAGTGTTGGACTGGATGGGCCATTGGCCTGATCCAACATGGCTTCTCTTATGTTCTTATGAGTGGGGAATCAAACCCAGTTCTTCCCGATAAGAGTCCGCACACTTAACCAGTACACCAGGGGTGGCCAACGTAGCTCTCCAGATGTTTTTTGCCTACAACTCCCATCAGCCCCAGCTAGCATGGCCAATGGTTATGACTGATTAGAGTTGTAGGCAAAAACATCTGGAGAGCTAGCATTGGCCACCCCTGCACTACACCAAACTGGCTCTCTTGGTGAGGTGGGTCCAAGAAAACTGCCCAGTGGTCAAGTAAGTAAGCTTCACTGATCTACGCCATTCACTGCCACATCCATAAAGACAAAATAGGACCAACCTAGAAGATCTGTGCAGCTGACAAAGTACAACCCCCATTTTTGCTGCCAGATCTGTATTACCTTATTGTAGAATGTTAATTCATTAATATTCAACCACAGCTAAGAACCACAGCGTTCAAGGCCTTTGCTTGTAGGGCTGAACACAGTGGTTCCAGTGGTGGTAGAAGAAGACGGTCATATTTTGCACGGGAGTCACTTTCAACTCAAGTGCTAACGTGGCACCAACCTTTGGCTTCTCCTTGTTCCTGAGTAGCGCAGCTGTGGCATTTGAGTGTGTGCAGGAACTGGGAGACACCAAAGCCCAAAATGGTAATCAAAATGAAGACAGTCCTTGCAGAAAAAGAATTAGCTGTCAAACCTCTATTGTGGGGCATATTTCTTTCCATGTACATTTGAGTCCCTCCCTTTTAGCATCACAGTTCTGTTATTCTATGTGTTGTATCTGCCTTGTTTGGCACTCCTAAACTGCTTTCTAAAGCCACTGTGTAACAAGTAGACTCACAAGAACAGCTCTCCAGAAACAGAAAGAGCCATTAACATGTGTTGATCCAAGTTGTTAAATGTTGTACTGAGGCTCCAGGATAAAACACTGAGAGAAAAAGGCTGACGAAGGTCTGAAACCATGAGGAACCCCGGGCTGCGGTCCCTTACTTTCTCAGAGACAAGCTGTGCTGTAGATTTGAGGACTCCACCCAAGCTGCTGAACATAAGGGAGAACAGCAGGAAGGCAATTGCCTCTGAGGAACTGTACCTTATTATTTTTATGCAGCAGACAGTGTGGGGAAGTGAAAAGAACTCTTTTTCCAGCTGCGTTCGTATTATGAGCATTTGTGAATTTAGGTGGACTTTATGGCATTGTACCATGCTGAGGCCCCTCCCCTCCCCAAACCCTGCCCTCTTCCAGATCCACCCCCAAAGTCTCCAGGTATTTTCCAGCACAGACCTGGCAACCTTAACACTAGAGGCAAGATGTTCATGTGGGAATATTACCCAATAGGAACCCATAAAACCCCAAACCAGGTGGATTGATCAGCCAACCCAATGACAGGGTGATAAGGTTTTTAAAAACCCATACAAAGGCCAAGCGTATCCTTTGGCTTTGACCATCTATGGCGGGGGTGTCAAGCATGCGACCTGGGGGCTGAATCAGGCCCTTGGAGAGCTCCAATCAGACTCCTGAGCAACTGGCTGTCCTCTGCTTCCTTCTCCCTCTCTCTTGCTTCCTTCTGCATAACAGCTTGCTTTGCAAGGCTTGCTCAACAGCACAGGAGCTACAGAACAAAACCTCTATTTTCATTGGCTGAGGCTCCTCCCTCCTCCTACTGAGCCAAGCTGCTCTTCCTTCTATTGGCTTAGGCTCCTGGTCCTCTGGGGAGGGAGGGAAAGAAAGAGTCAGAGCTTCCTTTGCCCAGTTCCCTGGATCCCATGGGAGAAATACAAAGAAAGCACCTTTAAGGCCAATGAGTTTTAATGTTTTAAGCAAGGTTTTGGTTTTTTAAAAATCTTTATTTGTGTTTGTCTGTGCCCTTTATAAAGTTTCTATCTCTGCTACCTAATCTTAAATAAGTACATATGGTCCATCCCAACATGGCCCGTCCTGGCAAGGTCTCATTTATATCAGATTCGGCCCTCAGAACAAATGAGTTCGACACCCTTGATCTATGCACGTCTTCTCTCTTCTTCCTGTTCTGTAGGGCAGCTCCAAGCTATCTGTTTGGCAACAGAGCATCCACACAGGGCTTCTTTCCCTCTGTGAGCTGCAGTTTCCTTCCCTACCGCACCACCAGAGAAGGCATTGGGGGGCTTTTAAAAAATCAGCAATTGCTATTATGCTACACACCATAACAATATAGAGATCTATTGTCAGGATCCGTATATTGTTATAGCCCTCTGAATTCCCAGCTTTCATTTTTTAAAGATATAAGTTGTTGCAAGAGATCTCTACGGTGGAAAAGTCTAGAGGCTTTTTTAAAAAGAAAAGAAAGTTGGGAACTCAAGAACTAGCAGAGCCTGAAAATAGAGCTATGCAGTGTTTTTGCAGTATAGTGCAATAACCATTGCTATTTTTTATTTATTTATTTATTTAAAAAGCCCTCTAGTGGCATAGCAGAGAAAATGAGGCACCCCAAGGGGCTGATGGAAGGAAAACAGCACTGTGGGGAGGGGGGTGGCTTTGAAAATGCACATATTTTCCATCCAAACAGATTGCTAATCTGCATGGATTTAATTCTCTCCGGAAAATCATACCAAACCAGGTCTGAGAAAGAATGCACCAAAGATGGGGAAAGCCGGGGAAGAGGACAATCAGAGGACAATGTTGACTGAATTCTTCCAAACAACTATTGCACTCTGGAAGCCAAGATGGAGACAAGACCACTGCCCTCAATAAGGAAGAAACCCTAGGAGTGGGGTTGGGCAGCAGCAAGGGGACGTTTGGTGGTGGAAAGTGTCATCAAGTCACAGCTGATTTATGGCAACATCCCCCCCCCATAGGGTTTTCAAGGCAAGATATGTTCAGAGAAAACGAAGAAGATATTGGATTTATATTCCACCCTATATTCTGAATCTCAGACTCTCAGAGCAGCTTACAATCTCCTTTACCTCCCTCCACCCACAACAGACACCCTGTGAGGTGGGTGGGGCTGAAAAAGCTCTCTCAAAAGCTGCCCTTTCAAGGACAACTACTATGAGAGCTATGGCTGACCCAAGGCCATTCCAGCAGCTGCAAGTGGAGAAGTGGGGAATCAAACCCGGTTCTCCCAGAGAAGAGTCCACGCACTTGACCACTACACTGAACTGGCTCTCTGGAGTCTTCAGGGCAAACCAGAGGTGGTTTGCCACTGCCTGCATCTGTGTTAGAACCCTAGAATTCCTTGGCCTCCCATCCAAATGGGATGGGAGGGGAGGGGCGGTAGCTCAGTGGTAGAGCATCTGCTTGGGAAGCAGAAGGTCCCAGGTTCAATCCCTGGCATCTCCAAAAAAGGGTCCAGGCAAATAGGTGTGAAAAACCTCAGCTTGAGACCCTGGAGAGCCATTGACAGTCTGAGAAGACAATACTGACTTTGATGGACCAAGGGTCTGATTCAGTATAAGGCAGCTTCATATGTTCAATATGTTCAAAAATACTAGCCAGGATTGCCCCTGCTTTGCTTTTGATAAGATTGGGCTATCCTGGGCTATCCAGGTGAAGGCATGGGGAGGCTTAGAGATTTTTTTTTAAAGACCTTTCTGTCTGTTTTCATTTGCATAACAATTGCAATGTCTTTGAGGATAACACAACAAAGTAGAATCTAAATCAGGGCTTTTTTTGTAGCAGGAACTCCTTTGCATATTAGGCTGCACCTCCCTGATATAGCCAATCCTCCATGAGCTTACAAGGCTCTTCTTACCAGGCCTACTATAAGCTCCAGGAGGATTGGCTACAAGGGTGGCCTGATATGCAAAGGAGTTCCTGCTACAAAAAAAGCCCTTAGAATCCTCGTTTACCTCTCTCCCACTCCTGGAGTAAGGCCCGCTGTGGAAAAAAAAAAATACAACGGGCTCTAGAAGGAGGCTCTGGGCAAGTGCCTGTCACCCTTGCTGTCTTCCCACCCACCCAAGTGCAGGCATTAACCTCCCCCCACTTCAAGAGGAGCTTATCCCTGCTATCTAGAGAGCAGTTGTAAATCTGAGTGATCTCCAGTGGTTCCCTAGGAGGAAATGGCATTGTACCTGTCTGAGGTTCCACCCCTCCTCAAAACCCACCTCTTAAATATCCAGGAATTCCCTAACCTAGAGTTGGCAACCTAGCTCCTTCCCTTTATCTGCCCCTCTGACTTCAGCTTTCCATCTCCTTCTCCCTCCCTGCAGCTTCTACATAGGCTGTCTTTCTCCACAGTGGAGGGTGGCGAACCAAAGCAGCTTACATAATTCTCTCTGCCCCCTTTGATCGGAACAACAACCCTGTGAGGCAGGTTAGGCTGGAAGTCTGTGACTGGTCTGAAATCAGTCAGTCAGCTTCCACAGCAAGGACCTTGGTCCAACAGACCCCACTCTGAAGCCCTAACTCCTATGCCCTCCTCAATGTCCACCACAGAATCTCCAGGAATTTCCCATCAACATGGAAAGTACCACTGAAGGCCTCTGGGCGAGTGTCTGCCACCCTTGCTGTCTTCCCACCCACACAAGTGAAGGCATTCACTCCCCCCCCCCCCCAGGGGAGCTGATCTCTGCCATCTGAAGAGCAGTTGTAACTCTGAGTGATCTCCAGCCCTCACCTGGAGACTGGCAACAGGAGGAAAGGCCTCTCCCTCAGAGTCCATTCTGTCATATGAGCCACTGTAGCCTAATTGGAATAGAAAGAGTGAAGAGTATTGGCAGGCGGAAAGGAAAGGGCCCCTCCCTGCTGTGAATGAACATTCCTTTTGCCTCAGTTGAAGAGAAGAAACCCAACTGTTTTCTCATGAGCACAGACCCATAGTTGGGGGGCAGTCTGGGGGGCCAGGCACCACAAATTTTCCCCCTGTTTTACACCCTCTCACCTGTCAAGCATGGTAAAATTCCATTGATAATTGATTGTTTTAGGGTCCTCCATAACACTGGTCTGTGAAGTATCTTGGAGGACCAAGGTCTGTTAGCTTTGTTATTCTTTCCCCTCCGCCTTCCTGCTTTATTGCTTGCAAAGTAGAAGTAGAGAGAAACGAAACTAACTTGAGAAGAAGTAATCAGCACCTTCCCATACATTCCTGGTAGGGACTGCGACACATCTGGGGCAAGCAAGGACAGAGTCCTGATAACGCTATGAGAATGTAGACATTTATGATAGTTTATGTGTGAGAGCTATCCCTTGCCCCCACCTTTTGGAATCCTTTTGAAGTAAGCCTTAAAAGTATTGTATCAATGTATTTGCAGCATTACTCTCAAGAATCTGTTACACTGAAAGTATCGGTCTATCAATAAACGTAGTTTTGTATCTACTTCGACTCGTCATTGAAACCGCATGCTTGACAGCATATCCTTGCCCGCTCTCAGACAGATTGTCCTGGACTTCCTATAACAGGCCCTGAGAAGAGGCTGTGCTGATCAGAAAGCCCCCTGTTAGCAGAGAACTGTCTCCCTCGAAGGTCTGTGGGCTTATGCTGGAGTTATTGCCTGATGGGGCTGGTGGTGGGCGGGGAGAGCAGAATCAGCCAATGACACGGCAGAGACAGTGGGAGCCAATCCTGTGCAAGCCACATCTAACGAATGAAAATCCTCAGAATTGCCACCACGGTTGGGCTTTTATTTATATAACTGATGACGAAAGAGTCATAGGTTTTGTTCCAGCCTTCTGCACATGTTCAGATGCTGCTCAGCAAAGCTACTTTTGAAGCAAAGCAAGGGTTAATCTGTGCTTGTCCTGCCTCCTTTCCTTTGCTAGCTATACTGTGCTCAAGAGAGTACTGAAACTGGTAAAAATCTGAATCAGATTTCCCACCCACCCCCGCCAAGTTTTGTCTGTGTGCTTAAAAGCCAAATAGTGGCCAAAGCTCACCATCTTCCCTTCCTTTCCACCCCCAGTTTGGGGCAGCCAGGACCTCCCAGCATCACAAATAAATAATCTGGCAGTTAGTAATAAATCTCCTCAAACTGTTATGAATGAGAGCGCCTCCATTTATAATAGCTACAGAACTGCTGATGATAATAGATATTTCAGGACGTTAACCGAAATGATGACTTTTCTTCATTTCCTTCGTTGTCTCTGGGGAAAGGCAGTTGCTGACAAAAAAAATAAAAATAAATCCACCCCTCCCCTGCAGAAGGGCTAATTTGAAAGATAAAAGGGGAAGGGGCTAGAAAATGTAGATACAAATGTACAGAAGGGAATGACAAACAAGTATAAACGAGGACATTCGATCTTTCGGAATTATTTATTCTGTACACCCCCCTACACAGGCGCACACTTATTGTCGTGATGTGGTGTGTATACAGTTACGACTGCTTTTGGCTGAAGGACAACTCGAGTATACAAGATGTTAGCGCTGTGCTCAAATGACTATATAATGTTTCATTAAGGACTGTAAATATCCATCAAGCTAATCACAAAATTGCTGTTTCAGTGGTTTTAGGGCTGTTTAATCTTGGGTTATGATGACAGGGATGAACGACTTTATTATATTAACAGTTGCGGTTTGCTGTAACATTGAGATGGGGGGAGGTTCTCTCCTCTTCTTTCCCCCCCCTCAAACATCATTCTCTCTGTTTCTGTGCCACAGCTAATAAGATGGTCAATGCTAAATGAGGGTGGATAACTATGTTGTATGGCTGACTTGGTTCCACATAGTCAAAAATAGAGTGCATGAGAGACATTATTGGTTCCGTCGGATACTGGGAGGAAGCTTTCAACCTACACAGAGTTCTTCAGGGAAAAACACAAACAGCAGCTTGTGTTTTAGCCTGTTTCCATGACATGAAGATGGAGGAACTAACCTTTGGCTAAAAGCATAGGAACCTGTCTTATATAAAATCAGACCATTTAGATCAGTCTTGTCAACATCAGGGCCCCCCAACATGGTGCCCATTTTTAGAAACTGGGTATTGTAAAGATTGTGTTCCAGTGATAGATAAGCCTCCAAACTGAAGAAAGACAGATGAAACATCTTGATATCTAGAACAGATGTCTTTGGAAGGGCTTCCCTTAGTTCTATGAACTAAATACTGGAATGTTGTTATGCCTTTGTGACTGGAAAGATTGTTTTTGAACTGTCTTCTGTGCATATCTTTTTGCTACATGCTCTTGTTTATTTGAAGTTCTATGTGCAAGCTTGGTCAGAACACCACTGACATCTACATTACACTCCCTGGTTGTTTAAAATTTATGGTGTCTCTTAGCGGTTTTTTATTTACACAGCTGTACGCAAAGATCCTATAATTTTGCTAGCCTCCAAGTAGTGGCTGGAGATCTCCTGGGATTACAACTGATTTCCAGGCAACACAGATCAGTTCGCCTAGAGCAGGGGTGGCCAATGGTACCTCTCCATATGTTTTTTGCCTACAACTCCCATCAGCCCCAGCCAGCATGGCCAATGGCTGGGGCTGATGGGAGTTGTAGGCAAAAACATCTGGAGAGCTACCGTTGGCCACCCCTGGCCTAGAGAAAATTGTCCCTTTGGAAGGTTGGCTCTATGGCATTATATCTACTGAGGTCCCTCCCCAAATGCCATCATCTCCAGGTATTTCGCAGCCCAGAGCTGGCAACCCTACCACCTCCATTTATCACAGCAACCCTGTGATGTAGGTCAGGTTGAGAGTGTGTAAGAGTCCCAAGGGCATCAGGTGAGTTTCCATGAGAGAAGCAGGGATTCAAACCCAGGTCTCCCAAGATCCTAGTCAGATACCCATCCACTACACCATGCCGGCTCTCATGTAAGCCCCAGTGAGCTCCAAAAGAAATAAGCCAGGAATAAGCTACCACCAGAAGTCAATGTAGTTCAATTGTTTTATGAATCAAATTAAATGTATCAAGTATATGAGAGGCTGGCTGCTTGCTTTATTGCACTATTTGCTCTCCTGTTGTACACATGCAAATTAAATGCTCTTGAATACTTCAGAGTAAACATGCCCTAGGATCAGGATGTCGAAAGGGCTATTATTTTACAAGCCCTTACACAGGTCTGAAGAAACAAGAAGGCTAACTTGTGAGGATCTTATATCTCTTATGACAGATACTATTTTGCTCGTGTGAAATTTAGTTCCTCATTCCTTTAAGGCTAACTCTTTTATTTCTGCAATAACTCATTGCAAGGGAAGAGGTCAGCAGTTTCTTCTCTGAGATGAAATCCATGAAGCTCACCAGCTAGGAAGGATTGCAGCAAAGGAGATACAGCTGAGCTGCACACTGAAGTTATTAGGCTGGATAATCTTGTGTTTAGCAGAGAATGTGCCTCTTACCTGGATGCAGTTTCAAAGCCGGCCTTTGAAAGGCAGCTATCCCCTTGGCAAATTCAGTAGCATAAGACACTAAGGTTGATGCTGCTAGGAAATATGCTGCTTAAAGCCTTTTTAGTGGTGGCACCCAGATTTCGGAATCAGGGCCTGATTATGACATGCTGAGGCCATAAACTGTATTAAATTTATGAGCGCCACTCCACAACAATGGTAACTCAGTAATTCCTTTGTATTAAGAGGGCCCTCATAGCCTAGGGCAAGGGTTGCCAGGCTGTCACAGTGTGGCAGAGGGTGATTAAAAAAACATGGCATCGGTGATGCCATGACATCATTTCCAGTTGAACCTCAGAAGCAATGACATATCCACCCTATTGAGAATCTCTTTACCATAGAGATCTGTGGGTTTCCTAGTGGGGTGGGTGTGATATCACTTCCAGATTTGCCAGGAGGTGATGTTACAGTGTCATCCACCCACCACTACGTTGATGGCTGGCAGGTCTTTAGGTGCAGTGGTAGGGCATTGCCCCTCCCCACCTGGAAGGAGGAGGAGGAGATTGGATTTATACCCCGCCTTTCACTACCCAAAGAAGTCTCAGAACAGTTTACATTCCCTTCTCTTCCCACAACAGACACCCTGTGAGGTAGATGGGGCTGAGAGAGTCTCCAAGAACTTCTCTTGAGCAGAACAGCCCTGAGAGAGTTATGACTGACCCAAGGTCACTCCAGTGGTTGCTTGACAAGGAGTGGGGAATCAAACCCAGTTCTCCCAGATAAGAGTCTGCACACTTAACCACTACACCAAACTGGAGGGAGGAAATTGTACCTGCAGCCCTAAACTGTAGCTTATTTTAAGTAAAAATAAAGGTAAAGGTAAGTCCCCTGTGCAAGTGTGGAGTCCATGGGGTGATGTCACATCATGACATTTTCTTGGCAGACTTTTTAACGGGGTGATTTGCCATTGCCTTTCCAGTTTGCCATTGCCTTTCCCAGTCTTCTACTTATTTTACTTGTGTTTGGTGGTAGTGGTTAAGTGCATGGATTCTTGTCTGAGATAACTGGGTTTGATTCTCCACTCCTCCACGTGCAGCTGCTGGAATGGCCTTGGGTCAGCCATAGTTCTTGTAGGAGTTGTCCTTGAAAGGGCAGCTGCTGTAAGAGCTCTCTCAGCCCCACCTGCTTCGCAGGGTGTCTGCTGTGGGGGAGGAAGGTAAAAGAGATTGTGACCACTCTGAGACTCTGAAATTTAGAGTATAGAGCAGGATGTAAATCCAATATCATCATCTTCTTCCTCTTCCTCCCCCCCCCCGCCCCCCAAATGTGTTGATATTTTATTTATGGGGAGTTTTTACATATGGAAGCATTTGTGATTCCTGTCCCCCATCTGAAATGATACAGCCCTTTCTGCCATCTTGGAATTTTACCACCAGATTCTGTTACATCTATAGAACTGGCCATTCACTGTTCTGCTGCCAGGCTACTTTGGCTGCCCCATGATGTTCTTGCTTCCCCCGCCCCCAACATCTGTCTCTCTCTCTCTCTCTCTCTCCTTCCACCTTGGCTCAAGATCAATATTTCAACAATATTCATATTTTTCATACTTTTTGATATATAGCTTTGAGTTGGCACACAGCAGAAGAGCTAATACATTATTTCCTCTCAAGAAAAATGGGAATCTGATCAGGAGATTACCCACTAAATGGCTGCAAAGATTTATTCAAATTCCCCTAAGAGCTCGGAGTATAATTTGTTGCAAAGGATTTATTAGTCTCCCATGAGCCCGTTTTCCAGATCTAACCGGGATGTACCTTATGAATGGGGCGTCTCAACTTTAGGAGGTGAGGCTGCCCTTGCTCTTTCTTTAGGAGGACTCCCCCCTCTCCCCCTTTTCCCCTCTTTGTAGGAGGATGCAATCCCTGTCTCCATTAACCCTTCCAAAGTAAGATCAATAGGCCCCATACTTTTGCATTGATGACATCGCTAGATACAGATTTATCATGATTAAAAAATACAACCAGAGTTGTTATTGGTAATATACTGCATAATCGCAAATCTTGCTGAAGGATACAGTTCTGTCTCAAAGTGCTTTTCCAGATTAGGAAAGAAATGGATTTTATTTTTAGTATAAAAATAATGCTAGGCCACATCCAGCAAGAATAGTCTGAGATCTTATGGAGAGATAGAGTTGCTGTGAATGGGGGCTGAATTTGAAGGACTCCTTTGCTGCATGCTTGGAACTTTAAGTTTTTTTCTAATTACAAATGAATGGAACAAGTGGCCATCAATGTGTAGGGTTGCCAGGTCCAACTCAGGAAATATCTGGGGACTTTGGGGGTGGAGCCAGGAGTCTTTGGGGGTGCAGCCTAGAGACTTTCCTATTCCCTAAAATAAATAAATAAATAAAAACACAGTAGTGCAGTTCCCTTGAATACAGTCTTCATTGCCTCCTCTTCTTTTCTGCCTTCAAAGGGTTCCCCAAGCAGCTGCACTTCCATTAAATTAAAGTGAACACACACAAAGCAGCCAAAATGAACAGTTTGCAAGCCCATAGTGTTGTGATTTCACTGGGGCAATTTACTCACAGGAGTTGCTGGATGTAGCAGTCTGCTGTATTTCAAGCAGCTTCTTCAGAGTAAAACAGGAAAATGAAAGGACTAAACACAGCAGTCTAGGTTTTGGTTAACTCTTCACTATCCATACAAATAATCAGGTTCTGGTTAACTCTTTATTATCCATACTAATGACTTCTGAAACAAATGCCAAACAAATAGAGGGAGTGTGCTGACTTCCTCTCTCACACACTCACCAGAAAGAACCACATGGCTCTGCCTCCTCACCCTGCCCCCCTGAACTTTGTCCTGCTGAGATTTAAAGGCATACACACCTTCCAAAACACAAGCAGTTATTTGCAAGTTTCTTCTAAACCTGCCAAGATTTAAAGGCACATGCTGGCTGTTAAAGCAGGCTTCTCCCTGCTGGCCAGCTGCCAAACAGGGGATCCCCTGCTGAGACCTGGGGACTGGCAAGCCTCTATGACAGATGGCATGGGCATGTGGAAGGATGACTTTTGTGTTGCCAGGACGTTGTGGGAGTCACAAAGAAGAAGAAGAAGAAGAGGAAGAGGAGCAGGAGATTGGATTTATATCCCCCCCTTCAGTACCCGAAGGAGTCTCAGAGCAGCTGACAAGCTCCTTTCCCTTTCCCTCCTCACAACAGTCACCCCGTGAGGTAGGTGTAGCTGAGAAAGCTCTGACAGAAACATCTCTTGAGAGGAACAGCTTTGCGAGAAATTGTGGCTGACTCAAGGTCACATCAGTAGGTGCAGGTGGAGGAGTGGGGAATCAAACCCGGTTCTCCCAGATAAGAGTTGGCACACTTAACCACTACATCAAGCCAGTGGAGAGACATATCCCTCCTATTATTATTATCATCATCATCATCATCATCATCATCATCATCATCATTATCATCATTATCATTATTATTATTTATATTCTGCCCATTCCCCCATTTGGGAGCTCAGAGCAGAGTACATCATAAATAGAAATAAAATCACAATAAAATTACATGGCATCACAATAAAAACCAATTACAACATTTAGTAAAGTACAGCAGGATGGTCCAGCAAGATGACATAACAGAATAGTATGGCAGAATGGTACTACAGAATATCACAGTAGAATAGTGCAGCAGTACAGTAGTACAGTAGGGGAGACCAACCGATCTAATGGATAGATGCCCGTCGCTTCATCCTTCCATACACACCCTGAATAGCTATTGGAGCTAGGCCATTTAGGAGAAATGATGGAAGTTTTTGTCTCCATAGGTCTGAATGGCAATGATATTTAGACAGGAGAAGATGACCTGTGGAGAAAGAGGCTACTGGAGTGGGCTAAGGTAGGGTTGCCAGCTCTGAGTTAGAAAATACCTTGAGAGTTGGGGGGTGGAGCCTGAGGAAGGTGGGATTTGAGGAGGGGAGGAATCTCAGCAGGGTAAAAAAGCAATAGAATCCATACACCAAAACAGCCATTTTCTTCAGGGAAATTGACCTCACTGTAGTCTGGGAATTGATTGTAATTCCAGGAGATCTCCAGGCCCCAGCTAGCGGTTGGCAACATAGGCTAAGGGACTCCCTGCACCTTAACATTCCTAGGCATTCCTGTACATTGTTTTATAATCCTTACATCAACTCTGTTGTAAAAAACTAAGACCATGGCATCCAGCCCCATCACACCTTGGCAAATAGAAGGGGAAGACATGGAAGTAGTGACAGACTTCACATTTCTGGAATCCAAAATAACTGCAGATGGTGACTGTAGCCATGAAATTAAAAGATGTTTGCTCCTTGGGAGGACAGCTATGGCGAACCTGGGTAGTATAATAAAAAGTAGAGACATCACCCTGCCAACAAAAGTTCCTATAGTCAAAGCAATGGTATTCCCAGTAGTAATGTATGGCTGTGAGAGTTGGACCATAAGGAAGGCCGAGCACAGAAGAATAGATGCTTTTGAGCTGTGGTGCTGGAGAAGAATCTTGAGAGTCCCTTGGACTGCAAGAAGATCAGATCAGTCAGTCCTAAGGGAAATCAACCCTGACTGTTCCCTGGAAGGTCAGATGCTGAAGCTGAAGCTTAAATACTTTGGCCACCAAATGAGAAGGGAGCACTCACTGGAGAAGATCCTGATGCTGGAAAGACAGAAGGCAAAAGAAGAAGGGGACGGCAAAAGATGAGATGGCTGGACAGCGTTACTGATGTAAAAAACATGAAATTGAGCAGAATTTGGAGGATGGTGGAAGACAGGAGGGTCTGGCATGACTTTGTCCATGGGGTCGCAAAGAGTCGGACTTGACTGTGTGACTGAACAACAAACAACTCTGTGAAGATAAGTCAGTGTTACACCCAAACTGCATTTGGGAGCTGAGCCTGGAAGTGACTGGCTCTTCCAAAGAGACCTAATCACTTTAGGGAGAGTTCCTATTTATTTGGTTACTTTATAGTTCACGCAGTGTGAATTACAAAGTAAACCAATGTGATCGATAGCATGAGGCATCTCTTACCTCACAGCCTGTTCAGTTAACCACTGCAGAGGGCTAGCTCTCCCCCAGCTTGAGGGGCAGACTAGATGTGATGATGATGTCCTCATGGAGGTTGTGAGGATGCCACTGCCATTTTAAAGTAATTTCAAAATGCCTGATTCTGAACAGGCCAGCAGCATGGCAGGCTGAGGTACCCTTCCCCCACCCCCATGCTTTATCAAGTACTGAAATTACCATAACCGTTTCCCAGTTTGGTGTAGTGGTTAAGTGTGCAGACTCTTACCTGGGAGAACTGGGTTTGATTCTCCACTCCTCCACTTGCAGCTGCTGGAATGGCCTTGGGTCAGCCATAGCTTTCACAGGAGTTGTCCTTGAAATGGCAGGTGCTGTAAAAAGCTCTCTCAGTCCCACCTACCTCACAAGGTGTCTGTTGTGGGGGGCAGGGTAAAGGAACTTGTGACCACTGAGATTCAGAGTATAGGGCAGGTATAAATCCAATATCATCATCTTTTTCTTCTTCTTCCTTTTTGGCACTTGAAAAAGTGTTAGAGGAACATGAGTGCTACACTGTGGGGCCTTGCAGCATTTTCAAATGACATTAAGATGGCGGTAATATCCTTGTAAACACCATGAGGGTGCCATCACATCTAATCAGGGATTCCTGAGAGGTCAGGAATTAACAGGGCTTTTTTTATAGCAGGAACTCCTTTGCATATTAGGTCACAAACCCCTGATGTAGCCTATCCTCCAAGAGCTTACAGGGATCTTCGTACAGGGCCCACTGTAAGCTCCAGGAGGATTGGCTACATCAGGGGTGTGTGGCCTAATATGCAAAGGAGTTCCTGCTACAAAAAAAGCCCTGGGAATTAAGAATGATGTTTGCTGTCCTCGACATTGTCCTAGCCCTTCATTTGCATAGCTCCTCTGCAAAGTTCTGTTTCTTGGTTATGGTTCCAGGCTAAGCCCTTTCATTTTGATGTGTTTGGACTGGAATAACTCTTCACAGGGTTGGGCTGCTGAGGCTCAGAAAAGATGAAGATCCTCATCCTTCACACTAAGTGCTTTGCTTTTCCAAACCAGACACCAGGTTTTATTATTATCATTTCTAGTGTTGTCAGCTAGCCAGTGGGGGGAAATTCTGCCTCCAACTGGTGCCAAAGGTGACATGATCATGTCACCTGGAAGACTAGGGTTTTCCACCCCAATAATTGCCATTATGAAAAGGGAGGGCCTCTTAAATTCACAATCAAGTTATAGTTATGTACAGTATTTTTTTTTTAAACTTTCCGTACAGTCTTTTAAAAAGCAGATTATTTTATATTCAAGGGGCTTTTATGTATTCTTATTTTTCTCACTTAGGTGTCCCTATTGCTTTGGCAAGGGTGTTCTTTTCTGCATGTGTTTTGCTCCCCCGGTGGTTGATTTTATATTACATCACTGTGTGTCCAGCATAGCTCCCTGCAGATTCAAACTGGAGGTTTTTGAGCTGGACATACAGGGATGCGATATCAAATCAACCACTAGCAGGAGCAAAGCTCATGTGATTTTTTTTTTTTTTAAGCCTGAAGCAATAGGGATACACAAGCAATAAATATGTGGTAGGGAATGCAGAAGAGCCCAAAGTTGTTTTCTCTTGAGGTCAACCTAGTGTTGGATAGCAGCATTCAGAATTGGAAAAAACAGCAAGTGAATTGGAATAACCCATTGGAACAAAGCAGGACAATAAGAAAAAAGGGTTTGCCATTATCATTCCACTATCCCTCAGTGAGGAAAAGAAGTAGGAACCCTGTAAACCTCGAGAGCCAGTTTGATGTAGTTGTTAAGTGCGCAGACATTATCTGGGAGAATGGGGTTTGATTCCCCACTCCTCCACTTACAGCTGCTGGAATGGCCTTGGGTCAGCCATGGCTTTCGTAGGAGTTGTCCTTGAAAGGGTAGCTGCTGTAAGAGCTCTCTCAGCCCCACTCACCTCACAGGGTGTCTGTTGGTGGAAAGGAGAGAGGAAAAGGAGATTGTGATTGCTCTGAAACTCTGAGATTCAGAGTATAGGGCAGGATATAAATCCAAATGCAATATCTTCTCCAAAGTGCCCCAAATACCACAAGATGAAAATTTCATTTCTTACAGGCCACTGTGCTCTATAGTTGACCAAACCTTTTGGGGCTGGTGTTGATTTCACAGTAATCCAACATAAGTGTAACTTGCAAGTTCCAATGACAGCTGGCAGACAATTTCAAAACTATAATCTTTTGAAGATTTTCTAAAAGAGGTCAAATAACAGTATGTGTAGCTTGTTAAAGTGGTGGTAACATTATTAGTCAATTAAAGGACAACAGGGAACTCACCCCAGAATTTTAGAAGTTCTAATCCTATTTCCGAAACCTGTCAGCTCATGATTCCAAGTAGGTAATGAAAACTGGTTGTGGGATTTAAAAAATTTACTTCTCCCCCTTCTACAGTTTCAGTTCTACTGGGTTTAAGAGATTTTGCCGGTAAACAGTTTTAATAGCTGAATTCTGCTTCTATGGATGGCTTTGGAAGCTGTAACTTCTGAAATGTATTCTGATGCGATATCTTCATTTTGAAAAAAATTATCTCCATTAGCCTCCCCTGTAGCCTTCAGCTCAACTGGTGCACAGTTATCTAAATTAAGAGAACAGCAATTATTTCACTGCAGATCTTAAAGTGTAAGGATCCACATTTCTTGAATTCCTCCTGTATTAAAGAATCAACATTTTAATAAATTATTTAAACTCCTGAGAGGATAATAAGGCACAAAAGGAATATTAAGTCTATTTTTTGCTTCTCTTCCCTCAGATTAGCCCTAAGAGCAAGAGCCAGCAAATTATCCTTAAACGTCCTCCAGAACTCCATGGACTTATAGTTTTCTTGTTATGCTTGAAAAAGAAAGAAAGAAAGAAAGAAAGAAAGAAAGAAAGAAAGAAAGAAAGAAAGAAAGAAAGAAAGAAAGAGAAAGCCAGGGGCCATCTTCTAACTGTACTCAAGGATATTGCTCTTCATTTTCTATCTAGTTTCCATCAGGGTCAACTCTAAACCAGTGTGGCACCACAGATACTGACAACCAGTGTGCTGCAACGGTTGGAGTGTCTGACTAAAATCCTGTTGATTCAGGCTCAAATCCCCAATTTGACATCAAATTCACTAAGTGTTCTTTTGCTAGTCATATTCTCAAGGCCTAACCTACCTCACAGGAGAAAACAGCAAGAGTTCAATAGCACCTTGAAGATTAACACAATTTGCTCTGACCTGAATAGCCCAGGCAAGCCTGATTTCATCACCTCTTGGGAGCTAAGCAGGGTCAACTGTGGTTTAGTATTTGGATGGGAGACTCTCCTTGAAATGCTGAGGTGGGGGCAGGCTTATCCAGCCACCTCCCTAAATACCCTCCAGGCCCCCAGTAGGGAGTCATCACCAGAGGTTGCCATGACTACCAGGTGCACATGCAGATACACACACAGAGACACGAAAAATAAAAAAATCCCCCCCCCTCAAAAAAAGACAAACACAATTTGTGGCAGGAGATGAGTTTTTGTGAGTCACTGCTCACTTCTTCAGATACCTGCCTCCCAAGGCTGTTCTCAGTATAAACTGCAGAAAGGAAAACTATGAGCTCCTTGGATCAGAGACAGGCAGAAAGATAGGAGGGTCATTCTGTAGTTGTTGCTGCCACTTTAAAGAAGAATACGAGTATTTAAAAATGTGGGTGGACCAGGCTACCTTGTTCATCAGAGGTCCATCAATGGCTATTAGCCACAGCGTATTGTTGGAACTCTCTATCTGGGCCAAGTGATGCTCTGTATTCTTGGTGCTTGGAAGGTCAACAGTGGGAGGGCTTCTAGTGTCCTGACCGCACTGATGGACCTCCTGATGGCACCTGGGTTTTTTGGCCACTGGGTGGCACAGAGTGTTGGACTGGATGGGCCATTGGCCTGATCCAACATGGCTTCTCTTATGTTCTTATGTTCCCTCCTCCTCCTTTTCAAGAGCTGGGACAGCTCCCCTCCCCGCCCTGGGATTTTTTAAATGGTGAAACTCTTCTCTGAAGAAGTGGGTTGTCTCACAAAAGCCCATAGTGGAATAAAAGTTAGATTCACATCTGGTGGCACCCTAGAGACCAACAAGAGTATAATCTTTCAAGATATAATCTTTAAAACTGCCTGCAAAAGACAGGAATAGGAATGGAGACCCGAGTCTGTTTTTGTCCCCAGTCAGAAGGTGGGAGATGTGTTGTAAGGATGCAAAGACACAAAGCATATTGTAATCAGATGGATTACAGGAGAGGAGAAATTCAGAAAATTAACATCTGTAGTGAGATAATAATCCTCTTTTCCTATTCCTCCCTGGAGAGGGGTTCCAGTGCTCTGCACTTGTGAATGAACTCAAGTTCAGCAATCCCACATTGTAGTTCCCTTTGAAGTTTCTTTGTTTGAGGATGCCACACTTAGGTCAGCAATGGAATGACATTAAAATATTCTCCCACTTTTTTTTTTTGTAGCGTTGCAGTTTTTGATGCTTGATTTATGCCTGTTTATTCTTTTGTCCAATGTAGAAAGCAGAAGAGAACTGAGGATATTCGATGGTGCATATAACACTGGAAGGTGAACAAGTGAATGAACCCAAAATGGTATGGCTAGTCGGGTAATGGTGTTGTCAGAGTGGATACGGGGGCAGAGTTAGCCTTCATGGTGCTGCCGGACTGCTGTTTTGTTCTGCCAGCCACACTGAAAGCTTTGCAAGTTGCAAAGTGATGTAAAACAACTCATAAACAAGCAAATGAAAACTTCATTACTTCATTGCAGCTAAGCTAACATGGGCAGAAGCTAAAAGGAATGTGCTGTGAATTGGGTGATTCCTGGGCCTCTTAGGGCCAAAATAATTCTCACTGCACCACAGTCAAAACTTCTGACCCATGCTGGGGTTAGCCAGTTGGGTCTAGCCTCCAAACTCAATCCAGCAATGTGACAGGACCTTAACTGACCCGGACTCATCTTCCATGTGGTTTTACAACTGAAGAAGTGAATTCAGCATCCTTCTGTCTAATGGATTATTTTCCCCCACTCGAACTTTTTGCAAATGCCTCCAACAGCACATCTGAGAGCATCAGCAGTGCCAGGGTCCGGAATGTGATGAGGGTAGCAAAGCCCTGCTGAAAATGTTGCACTGCCAGCCATAAGACGGCTGCTGCGGCTTCACATCTCGCAAGCTGATCTACTGCCAGCTTCCTTGAGCATGAAAACAGCACCACAGAGACAGAATCTGTTCTTTCGGAGGCCCCTGCTGAGGTCGCAACGCTGTCACTGGGACATGGGAAGAGGCCTGGAGTTCTTCTGCTATTGCAAGTGATCTCCAAACAACAAAGATCAGCTCTCTTAGAGGACAGGACAGCTTTGGAGAAATGCAAGCCTTTAGAGCAGGGGTGGCCAAACTTGCTTAAAGTAAGAGCCACATCAAATAAATGTCAGATGTTTGGAGCCGCAAGACATGAATGTCAGATGTTTGAGAGCCGCAAGATCCGAATGTCAGATGTTTGAGCGCTGCAGTACAGGAGGAAGGAAGGAAGGAAGGAAGGAAGGAAGGAAGGAAGGAAGGAAGGAAGGAAGGAAGGAAGGAAAATAGAGGGGGGGAAAGGGGAGGGAAGAAGTGGAAAGAAAGCAACTTAAACTTTAAATGCATTCTCCAAGCTGCCAGCCGGCTTAGTTTGGAGAAATGATTTAAAGAGACAAATGCCTTCTCTAAGCTGGCCAGTGGGTGATGGGGCTTCAAGAGCCACACAATATGTGTGAAGAGCCGCATGTGGCTCCTGAGCCACAAGTTTGGCCACCCCTGCCTTAGAGCAACACCATGTCTTGCTGAGCTCTGTTCCCTCCCAAAACTTCACCTTCAAGAGGTGCTGCCACCCCCAGACCTCCAGGAATTTTCCAGCCCAGAGTTTGTAACCCTTCAGGGTCCTCATTTAGGGAAAAGACTGGATTTTGAAAGCTCCTGGCTCACCTACAGTTGCTCATTTTTTATTTCGCTTTCTCCTCTTGATTTTTGCACCATTTCCTGCTTTCTTGCAGCCCAATGGCCCTGTCAATGTTTTTCCCATGTCTTATACTGAATCAGACCCTTGGTCCATCAAAGCCAGTATTGCCTAATCAAGTTGGCTGCGGCCCTCCAGGGTCTCAGGCTGAAGTCTTTCACATCCCCTGCTGCCTGGTCCTTCCTACCTGGGGATGCCAGGGATTCAACCTGGGACCTTCTGCATGTCAAGCAGAGGTTCTACTACGGAGCCACAGCGCCTCCTATGGCCTTTGTGCTGTGTTATTTATTTTTATGTTTTAAAAAAAGCTCTGCTTGAGATGGGTCATAAAGTAAAAGCAGGACAATAAAATCTTAAATCAAAACCATAAAAATAGCAGGGTAAAATTTTTTTTGGTTTTATTTCAAAGTATCTCAATAGTAATCTCAAATGCCTGCTTAAAGAACCTTTTTGGTTCTGAACTGATTTGAGAATAAGAAAAAAAAAACCCTAAAAAAATAAGTATAGAAAACTGAGAAAATGGCCAAAGGGAGGTTCTCCAGTACCAGATTTAACTGCATTGCTATGCCACCAGTTTTGATTTACTTCGGAGGTTGTTGAGGTAACATGAAGATGATTGTTCTTCGGAAAGTGTTTGTAAAAACTTCCTTCAGAAGTCTTGCTGTGGGTCAGGAAGAAAAGGCACTGAGGTTTTTTGGTTGTGAGAGAAAACGCCATCTTGTTCTCGATCCTGCTGTCTCTCCAGAATAAAACAATTGCCTCTGTATGCAACTAAATCTATGGCTGCGAGAGGAGGAAATTTGATATTTGCCTTAAACAACTACTAGCACCAGCCCTACTTTGTGTGTGTGTGTGTGTGTGTGGTGTGTGTGTGTGTGTGTGAGAGAGGAGAGAGAGAGAGAGAGAGGGAGGGAGGGAGGGAGGGAGAGCAGGGGGGATTGAAGCATATAGAACTTGGGAGAGTCTTTATATCCAATGCTTTTTTGGAGCAATGTCTGTCAACAGAAATGCCTGCTTTTTCTGGCATCAGGGAAGCTGATCCCATTATATGATTTGGAGTCATTGCACTTTAAATTCTCTTGCCCTGCATCAGGTCATAATAAAAGGAGAGTGTCTTGGGGAGAGGAAATTGAATGTGACTTGTTTGGCACTTTAGATGCCAGCACTGAAGAAACCCCCATGTGTAATGCGTGAACTTAAGGGAAGATGTGCATTTTTCATTCAGCTTTTGCTCTTTACCACTCAGGAATGCTAGATGTTTCTTTGAAAAAGCAAACATTCCAGAATGAGAAATAGGGTGTCCTGTCCTGTGAATACTGGCTGGGAAATTCCAAGAGATTTGGCCATAGAGTCCACCAGAATTCTAGCAGGAGCTGCTTTGCATATTAGGCCACATCCCATTGATGTAGCCAATCCTCCAAGAGCTTACAAAAAAGAGCCTTGTAAGCTCTTAGAGGATTGGCTACATCAGAGGCATGTGGCCTAATATGCAAAGGAGCTCCTGCTAGAATTCTACCCCCTCCAAAGCTGCCTCTTCCTCCGAGAAAACCCCGCGTCCCCCCCGCGTACCTAGCCTGGAAATCAGTCATAATTCCCAGAGAATTGCAGGCCCCGCTTGGAGGTTGGTCACCCTGGCCCTGCCCGTCTCCATGATTCCAGCTGAGACTCCAGGACCCGTGAAGGCCTCAGGTGAAGAGAGGGGAAGGGGGTTAACCACACCTGGTTCCTCCAGTTAGAGTTGCCAACCTCCAGGGTGGGGGGATGGAGAGCTCCCAGAATTACAACTGATCTCTAGATATATGCAAATTGCTTGTTTATTATTTATTTATTTAAATCTTTATTCCACTAGAGAAAATGGTTCTTTGGAAGGTGCTTTCTGCATGGCATTAAGAACATGAGAGAATATGAGAAGTCATGTTGGATCCAGCATGACTTCTCTTATGTTCATTTGTTCTTATCTCCAGGTGCTACCTAGAGGTTGTCCACTGAATGTGACCAGGGTAAATCCAGTCTCAGAGACACGATAAGATGGATTTTGTAATGAAAGACTTCATTAGTGCCTTATCTTGATCACCGCTAATATTTTTGGATTGTAATGACAGTATTAATTTGCTTGTAGTTAATCTTTATTTGTTTATACAGCACTGCTTAACCATTGTTAGAGGCACAGAAATTTCCTGTTCGGGCTTGTAACAGCATATCTAGATACACAAGTTAAACAGGTAAATAAGTGGGTTTTTCAAGAAACCGTCAGCCAAAATCGTGAATCTTAAAGCTCAAATTTGGTTTTATAGGGAAAGTACAAATTTGTATAGGCTAGACCAGTGAACAAGGAATTCATTTCAAAATCTGATATGATTACGTGGTGGGGTACTTGGATGCTTCCCCATTAAGAATTATGTTTCATGATTTAGTCCTCATTCCTCTCTCCTCTTCGTCTTCCCGATCAGAATGCTGAAAATGACCCTTGAAAACTGACATAAAATATGATGCCAGGGTATTGTGCAGCTTGGATTTTAATATCTGTTTTAAATGATTTCCTCCCCTTTGCTCTTGCTTTTGGATGTGCATTTGAAGGCGGGCCATGGTTCAGTGGTAGAGCATCTTCTTTGCCTGCTGAAGGCCCCAGTTGAATCCCCAGCACCTTCAGATACAAGAATCAGGCAGCCAGTGATGTCAAAGACCTCTGCCCAGAGCTCTGCCGGGAGCACTGCCAGTCTATGTAGATAATATTGATTGTGATAGACCAATGTATAGCTGGAACACTATGCCTGGGACAGTGATGCTCTGTATCCTTCGTCGTTGGGGGCAACAGTGGGAGAGCTTCTGGAGTTCAGTCCCCGCTGATGGATCTCCTGATGGTACCTGGGTTTTGGTCACTGTGTGACACAGAGCGTTGGACTGGATGGGCCATTGGCCTGATTCAACATGGCTTCTCTTGTGTTCTTATGTTCTCCTTTAAGGGTCTGACTCAGTGCAAAGTGGTTTCAGGAGTCAAATTTTGAACAGGAGTTTTTTAGTCTCAGCGAGCACAGGCTTTTTCATGTAGACCTCACATGCAAGAACAAATGGATCCCCTTGCTTTACACCTAAGGGACAAGGAAGGACTCGCTCTTGGATCCTATCCGGAGGCAAAGGGTGGGGACATGTTTTCAGGTGAGGCCAGGAAGTCTCCTGGAATTACAGCTGATCCCCAGAAGACTGAGATCTGTTCCCCTGGAGAATATGGCAGCTTGGAAGGGCATCCCCAGGCATCATACCATGCTGAGCTCCCTCCCCTCCCTCAACCTGTTCTCCCCAGCCTCTACCTCCCCCAAAAAATCTCCAGGAATTCCCAACCCAGAGGTGGCAACCCTAGCTGGGTGTCTACTTGTAGGATCGTGGGCTGTGCAGGGTCAGGTTTGCTTCCACCACACTGTTCTGCCACAGACACCTGGTTCAATAGCTCATCTTCCTTAATGAGAGAGCCAGTTTGGTGTAGTGGTTAAGTGTGCGAACTCTTATCTGGGAGAACCGGGTTTGATTCCCCACTCCTGCAGCTGCTGGAATGGCCTTGGGTCAGCCATAGCTCTCGCAGGAGTTGTCCTTGAAAGGGCAGCTGCTGTGAGAGCCCTCTCAGCCCCACCCACCTCACAGGGTGTCTGTTGTGGGGGGAGAAGATATAGGAGATTGTAAGCTGCTCTGAGTCTCTGATTCAGAGAGAAGGGTGGGGTATAAATCTGCAGTCTTCTTCTTCCTTGCTGATGCTGGTAGATGCTCTCATTGACATGGAAAGAAGGTAGCCCAATCAGCATCTGTGAAACTGAAAATTCCAAAAGGGCTGCGTCTTTTGCTTCTGAATTCAGAAACAGATTTGTACCTCCTGCGTTGTTGCTGCTAAAGAATCCAGCCACAGTGAACATTCTGCTGGTCTTCCATGAGTGATGAGCCCGGGAATGCCTAATGACCTCTCATGAAACAGACAGCTCCCTCCTTAGATTTCGCCATTAATGAACGGTGCTGACCACAGCAGAGAAATAATCTTCTGATTTGATCTTCATTGGACATTATGGCACATTACCAAAAATCAGATCCTTATTCTCACTGTCAGTCACAATGAGAAATCATATCTAGACAGGTTTCTTCCACTTCACTTTTGGAGCCATTCATTTCCCCCTGCAATTCATAAATCCTTCCTATCTGCTAAGCCTCCCTCTCCTCTCCCCCCACCCCCTCCCCTGCCCATGACACTTTGGCAAATGCCATTTTAAAAGTCTCTTCGGATATCAGCAGCATCTCTGAATTCCTTCTGTCAGCTGTCTCCAAGTGAAAGGCATGACTTTCTAAAAAGCAAGTTAATAGGTTGGTAAGACAATCACTGCCTTGAGAGTTTATACAGACTCCAGAGATATGAAAATGCATTTGGGCATTTCCTTACCTTTGATATTCCTGGCACAGGAGTAAATGTGATGGGGCATGTGTATCTGGTAGAGAGGGGACACGTGGGGTGGGCTAGAAAGGCTTTTAGAAAGGTCAGCTTCATTATTAAAAACTCGTTCCTCAGTTACCAGGCAGTCCTAGGAGTACTTTCCTGAGAGTCAGCCACTTTGAACAGACCAGAGGAAGATTTTGAGTAGATTGTTCTTTTGATAGAAAGCAAAGGCAGATATCCAAAAGCCACTTAAACATTTTTCTTTCTTTCTTTCTTTCTTTCTTTCTTTCTTTCTTTCTTTCTTTCTTTCTTTCTTTCTTTCTTTCTTTCTTTCTTTCTTTCTTTCTTTCTTTCTTTCTTTCTTTCTTTCTTTCTTTCTTTCTTCCTTTCTTCCTTTCTTTCTTCCTTTCTTCCTTTCTTCCTTTCTTCCTTTCTTCCTTCCTTCCTTCCTTCCTTCCTTCCTTCCTTCCTTCCTTCCTTCCTTCCTTCCTTCCTTCCTTCCTTCCTTCGCCTTCTTGTGCCTTTCTATCCTATAGACCAGGGATGGCCAAACTTGCTTAATGTAAGAGCCACATAAAATAAATGCCAGATGTTTGAGAGCTGTAAGACAGGCAGAGAAGGAAGGAAGGAAGGAAGGAAGGAAGGAAGGAAGGAAGGAAGGAAGGAAGGAAGGAAGGAAGGAAGGAAGGAAGGAAGGAAGGAAGGAAGGAAGGAAGGAAGGAAGGAAGGAAGGAAGGAAGGAAGGAAGGAAATAGAAGGGGGAGGTGGACAGAAAGTAAGTTTAAATGCATTCTCCAAGCTGCTGGCTGTCTTGGCTTGGAGAAGCGATTTAAAGATTCTCTAAGCTGGCTGATGGAGTGGGGGTGGGGCTTTGAGAGCCACAAATATGTGTGAAAGAGCCATAATATGGTCACCCCTGCTATAGACTCTGAGCAGCTTACAGCAGTATCCCCAAATGCATTTATGTCTGAAAAAAGGTACAAGATCTGAACAGATAAGTAGTTGGTGGAACAAAAGAGAAGCCAGTGGCTAGGGGTGGAGGCCAAAGGTCCCTGTCCGGTGTAGTAAAGATGGGGCCTCTGGAACTCTGCCAGGTCTTCTGCTTGCTGCTGGTCTCTAGGCTGCTACTTTGGGCTGAACAAGAAGGCCATGGAGTCCACCTTTCAAAGCACCCATTTTCTCCGGGGGGAAATCACTGGTATCTGAATTCCCCAGGCCCCACTTGGAGGCTGGTACCCCTATCTGGCTGCACTTGGTTTTGCACAAAGCATATTTTGCAGAGCCGGGTTCTATTCTGCTGTGGGGAGCAGCATCCAATACGGTCATAATGAAGAAAGCAGCATCAACATTTTTGTTTCATTTCTTTTGTCCTCTAGAGACCTGAGGCAACAGACGGATGCGGCCTGCCCAGAGGGACGTTTCTCCTTGTCCACCCTAGGATGGCCTGTGTGGAACCGGTGTTTGTGCCCTCAGCGCCAAAAGATTTCCAGGCCAAATTATGAAGGCATGACAATAGGGGTAATGACAGAAAGAGACGCAGAACCCTGGCTGTGTCGCTTTGAATGGCCTTCATCTGCACTAATGTAGGTAACTGAGCTTTCCAATCAGATAGAGCAGCACCAGCTATTGAGGAGTCACGATTGAGGGGCTATTAGGCCAACTGGTATTGTCAGAATCCCGCAAATTATGCGGCTTCTTTCAGAGAAGCGAGTCCCAAAGCTTCCAAATATCAAAAGGGTTCAATATCTAACGGAACATGTATTTAAGGGAAATTGGCCCCTAAATTGCCGCGCTATTGTCATTTATTCTTCCTCCAGTTCACAGAAAGCCGAAAGTGAGTGCTATTTTTACTGTTCATTTCCAAGAAGAGGAGACGAAGGTGGTGGGAGACAGCAAAAAAGGAAATTTTCATAGGGGGGAAATGTTAAGGATTCACTAACTGTGAGGGTCCTCCCCCCAGCCCCCCCGAATGCTTGAGAAGTTGGAACAAGAGCCCAAAAAATACATCTAGTTGAAAGTTCTGGGTGAATTCTCTACCACATCATTTCCCAAATTGAGCTCCGGGGATCCTTTTTTTTTTTTTTAAAGGGGGGTCCATGAGGTTTCTCCAGGAGTTTATCGTCATCTGTAAGGACAGAGAGTGAGCACTCACCATTTTCTAGAGCTAGAGAGTCTCTGCCTGAGTAGAAGGGGATGGAGCTGCCTTCCCTCTCGATTAAGGGCACTTTGATGTCCAGAAATCTATTTCGTGCTTTCTAGTAGTTTCAAGGCACTAGCGTCTGGAGCAGTTCCAGCCCAGGTTTTACACCTGGCTGGGAAAGCTGGCGAGAAGACTGCTCTGAAGGACCTGGCTTTCTTTGCCTTGCTGCTCCTGAGGAAAGTGATTCTGTGTTGATTAAAAGAGCCTCCTTGCACAGTCCTGTCTGATTGCCGGATCCCAAGGGCTGGGGCCAGAGCTGGCAGCCTACATGCAATCCCTTTGCTGCCGGATTACTCCCAAGCATCGTGTCAGAGGAGGAAAACACCCCTGTATGCTGAACTGAAGTGCCCCGTGGCTCAGAGTGGTAAAGCTGCAGCACTGCAGTCAAACTTTCTACTCATGACCTGAGTTCGATCCCGGCAGAAGCGGGGTTCAGGTAGCTGGCTCAAGGCTGACTCAGCCTTCCATCCTTCTAAGGTCAGTAAAATGAGTGCCCAGCTTGCTGTGGGGTGGGGTGGGGAGTGTAGATGACTGGGGAAGGCGATGACAAACCACCCCGGGAAAAGTCTGCTGTGAAAACATCATGATGCGAGGTCACCCCAGAGTTGGAGACGACTGGTGCTTGTACCTTTGCCTTAACCAAACTGCTCGGACTCATAAACTGCTCTGTGAACGTAAGGATGAAACCCGTTTCCAAAAGGGAGAAATGTGTATATTTAAATGAATTTACAAAGGGGCCCTTGTGTGTCAACAAGATGCTAACTTTCCCCCTGTCAGGCAGGGTGAGAGAAGCTTGTCACACCTGCATATCAGCCTCTTAGAAATCTACCTGTACAAAGCCAGCCTCTGTTTATATTAAGCCTTTTAAGTGAATAGTAAACAGGCTGATCTTAGAACTCTTAGAACTGATCTTAGAATTTAGAACTGAATAATATATTAAGAGAAAATTTGAAATTTAATTGATGTCCAGAAATCTATTTCAGAAATCTATTTCTGTCTGAAATTTTGGAGGGACAGCTCTTACCTAGGGTTGCTTGCCACCTCCGGGTCTGGAAATACCTGGATATTTGAGGGAGGAGACTGGGAAGGTGGGATTTTAGCAGGAAAAGGGTAGGTTTTTATACCCCGCTTTTCTCTACCCTAAGGAGGCTCAAAGCAGTGTTACCCAGAGATGCTGCCTGTGCCAGGGGAAGCTCCCCAGTGGGAAATGGGGACTCCCAGATATTCACTCTGAACCATGGTTCATTGCAAACAGCAGGCCAAGAGAGAGAAGCCATGCTAGAATGCAAATACAGCATGAAGACAGTTCAGTAGAATAGCAGCAGCCCCAGGCTGAGTTTCCTCCCCCCCGCCCCCGCACACACACACACATCCTGCAATGGAACATGTTTGGTGTAGTGGTTAAGTGTGCGGACTCTTATCTGGGAGAACTGGATTTGATTCTCCACCCCTTCACTTGCACCTGCTGGAATGGCCTTGGGTCAGCCACAGCTCTCATAGGAGTTGTCCTTGAAAGGGAAGCTGCTGTAAGAGCTCTCTTAGCCCCACCTACCTCACAAGGTATCTGTTGTGGGGGGGAAGGTAAACGAGATTGTGACCTCTCTAAAACTCTGAGATTCAGAGTATAGGGAGGGATATAAACCCAATATCATCATCTTCTTCTTCTTTGGATCTCAGGTAAAGTATGACTCATGGCTTAATCTCTGGCTAGCAACTGCTGGCTAATCTCTCCTGTCTCCAATACTCCTTTCTGACACCTTTTTGTGTTACCTTGTATTAACATGAAGACCCATTTACAGAACCCTCTCCTTCCTGCCCCCTTCCCTCAGAGTTTCAGTGTTAAATTATTGCCCAACATTAAATCATGATGATTCTTCATGACAAACATTAAGGGCAATTCACTTCTTTTGTCTTGAACTGGGAATCCATTCAGGAACTTAGGAAAGACCCATCATGCAACTATTAAGAGCCATCACAGCTTTGGGAGGGTCTTCACCCCTCCAAAGACTATGGGCGTTTTCGCACTGACCTTAATCGGGAGCGACGTCCCTCTTCACCGCGCAGCGTCTGTGCGGATTTCGCACTAATTGCTCTGCAGAACCCGGAAGAGCTGCAAAGTCCCGTGGCTTTTGCGTCGCAAATGTAAACTGGCCAAAAACCAGTTTACATTTGCGACGCAAAAGCCGCGGGACTTTGCGGCTCTTCCGGGTTCTGCAGAGCAATTAGTGTGAAATCCGCGCAGACGCTACGCGGTGAAGAGGGACGTCGCTCCCGATTAAGGTCAGTGTGAAAACGCTCTATAAAATGTGAGAGCAAGCCACACCTCCTTGTTCAATCTGAGCACATGTAGACAGGGTGTTCCCCTCATCACTCTAAGTAAGGGGTCTCTCAGACATGGCACAATGGCTGTGCACAATCTCTATCTTTGATTTCTAAATGGACATCTGCACATCTGGACAGGTAGTATTGCTCTCCTTCCTTGGAGGTTTTTAAACAGAGGCTAGATGGCCATCTGACAGCAATGAAGATCCTGTGAATTTAGGGGGAAGTGTTTGTGAGTTATTCCGCAGGGGGTTGATGAACCTGGAGGTCCCTTCCAACTCTATGATTCTATTGCCTTTATAAGAAACCCTGAAAGTCCCTATTGATCACCTCTAATTCTCTAGCCTCTTGATTGTATGTATTATATTGCTTGTGTGTGTGATTGTATCTTCTAAATCTTTTTCTAGTAAACAAGTTTAAAAACTATTTTTAACTGGAGTTTTTTTCCCCCTGATACTGGACCTCCATATCATTGGTAAAAGATCAGGGCCTAAGCTCTACCAGGGTCATCATCTACTAATTCCCCCCAGAAAAAGAGGAGACCCCCAGCAATTTTGCTAACAGCATTTTATAATAGCCCTGCCTGTCTTCTCCCCACAATGGGCACCTTGTGAAGCAGGTAGGGCTGCGAGAGTCCTGAGAGAACTGTGACAGGCCCCAGGGCCACCCACCTGGCTGCATGTGGAGGAGGAGTGGGAAATCAAACCCACTTGTCTAGTTTAGAGCCTGCCGCTCTTAAGCACCACACCACACTGGCTTTACAGAGGGGAGGAACCTGGGTGGGGAATAATGACATGTAGTCCACGTTCCAAAACAGCCATTTTCTCCTGGATGGAATATATATTTTAAATAAACAAATAAATAAGTGATCTACACAGCCTGGAGAACAGCTGTCATTCTATATTCTTGGTGCTTGGGGGGGGCACAGTGGGAGTGCTTCTAGTGTCCTGGTCCCACTGATGGACCTCCTGATGGCACTTTTTTTTTGCCACTGTGTGACACAGAGTGTTGGACTGGATGGGCCATTGGCCTGATCCAACATGGTTTCTTTTATGTTCTTATATTCTGAGAAATCTCCAGCCCTAAAGTTAGCATGCCTACTCATACCAATTTTGCACTGTAAGATTTATGCAACAGACACGCTGCTCTTATACTATCCTGCCTTTTCTGCTGGACAGCGTACTGTATCAGGGCTTTTTTTTTTTTTTAGCAGAAATGCACAGGGATGAAGTTCCAGTTGGCTTTGCATCAGGGGTTGTGGCCTGATATGCAAAGGAACTCTTGCTGGGCTTTTCCTACAAATAAACCCTGTGTGAAACAATGGCGATGTCAGGGGGTGTGGCCTCACATGCAAATGAGCTCCTGCTGGGCTTTTCCTACAAAAACAACCTTGTGTGAAACAATGCTGTTGTCAGGGGGTGTGGCCTGACATGCAAACGAACTCCTGCTGGGCTTTTTATACAAAAACAGCCCTGTACTGTATCCTCCTAAAAGCAGCACTATAACATAGTTCCTTTGATGCAAGAACTGTGGGGTCATTTGCCATGCTGAGCCGGATCTCTCAGCCGCCAAAGAAAAGCCTGATGCCCATTGTCAGCGAGCTTCATTTCCCCTCTCCTCCCCCCCCCTCCCAACTCATGTGTCTGCATTTTAGAGCCAGAGAAGTTCAGACACCCTGGAGCTTCAAATATTTGCTTTCAAAGGCACTGCAGAAAAGAATGGGAGACAAATATCGAGAGATTACAAAGCCGTCGGCAGCCGATGAAGGTTTGTGAAGCTGACTTTTCTTCTGCCCAGCGTATTCAATGACATCTGATTAAGCTGTCCTGTTAATGAAAACGAGGGACAAAGCTTCCTTCGGCCTGTGTAGCGCAGATAAATAATTTTCTTGGGAGATTGTTATCGTCAGCTGCTCTGCACCCAGAACCGCTTCCTGGTATAGTCGGGGCTAGATGAATGTCTCGCTTAAGAAAAGCTCATTCAAAGCTTTCAGCAATGTTGCGTCAGGGTTAAAGAACAGCCGGTCTGTATTTTTCACAGACCTGGGCCCACTGTGAATGTGACCTCTGCAATGTAACCCAAACAGCTGGGAAGAGTTGTAGGCCTTTTGTTCCCATCCTCACCGTTGTACAACCATCCGGGAGCCTGACCCTCAGAGCAGATTAGCAACTGCATTAGGTTTAAGGCAGACCAAAACTACTTTTTGCACTTGTTGTGAAACACTGATGCTATTGCAATACTCTTCTTTTGTTGTTTCCTTATAGAAAACAAGATTTTCCAATGCCTAAGGAATCAGAACAGATGGATTCAAATGTCAAGCAGTGACCAATGGAGGACTTTTGTGATTTATTTAGATATCTGTATACCCTGCTTTTCTCCCAGTGTGGGGACACAAATCAGCTTACAACATTGTTCCCCTCTCCTCCATTTTACCACCCCCCACAACAACCCTGAAAGGTAGGTTGGGCTTAGAGAGAATGAAAGAATATTGGCCAATTGTCATCCATGGCAATGTATAAATGAACATAAAACAATACATAAATCAACACACACGCACACACACAAATAGAGATGGTTGCCCACTAACCATAAGCCAGGGAAGTGCTTTTTCATCCAATGGATCAACTGTTTGATATCATCTTGAGCCCAGGTGACTTCTCTGCATATTCCACCAGTACAAGACAGTGCTATGCAATTTTCACAGACCAATGGGAATCCTACTTTCCTCTCTCCCAAGACTTGTTGCTGCACAACGTATGGCAGTCAGTTGTTTAAACAGAGAGTCAGTTTGGTGTAGTAGTTAAGTGAGCAGACACTAATCTGGAAGAACCAGATTTGATCCCCCACTCCGCCACATGCGGCTGCTGGATGACCTTGGGTCAGTCACCTCAGAGGAGTTCTCGAAAGAGCTCTCTTACAGGGCAGCTGCTGTGGGAAGAGGAAGGGAAGGAGACTGTAAACAACTCTGAGACTCCCAGTGAAGGGTGGGACATAAATCCAGCCTCTTCCTCCTTCTTCAATCAGTCAGCCAGTAATTGTTGAAAATATTGTAATTTTAAAAATGTATTTTCTTTAAAAAAAAAAAAAATCTTGCCGATTGCTAAGTCTTATGTTTGCACCAAGGCTTTTTTTGTAGAAAGGGCCCAACAGGAACTCATTTACATATTAAACCACATCCCTTTATGTCACCGTTGTTTTGCACACGTTTTTTTTTTGTTGTTGTTAAAATAGCCCAGCAGGAACTCATTGGCCCTGTAGCCAATCCTCCAAGAGCTTACAAGGCTCTTTTTTTGTAAGCTCTTGGAGGATTGGCCACATCGGGGGGTGGGGGGGGTGGCCTAATATGCAAAGGAGCTCATGCTAGAATTCCACCCCTGGTTTTCACCATTAAAATCTTCCAAAATCTCCATTTTGTAGGAAATTCCAGTCCTTTCTTTCATGCCAATCTTCTTTTAGCAAGACGGATGCATTTTTGAGGGGATTACCTCGATACCTTTTGATGCTGACAAATGTAGAGGCAGATTTCTTTGCCTAGGTTAATTGTGCTGATTGGAAACACTCTTCGACCTCGGATAGCTTGAGCGTCGATACCAGTAAGATCAAACTGCTGGAAATACGGCCGGTGTCACAGGAAGAGCATGACCCGCACATCTCAGCTTTCTAATTTATCGGTCTGCATTCTGTTTGCTAAATAGGCTGTGCTCACTGGTTGAGTCGATCAAGATGAACTGTCCCGTTTTCCCATTTCCTTTACAGAGTGAAAAAAAAATCATTACATTTGAATGAAGCATGTGATGCAAGAATCTAAGGGCAGGATTAGAAGCCGGGGCTAGGAATGTGTGAGACAGGATGCTGGACTAGATGGACCACTGGTCTGATCCGGCAGGGCTCTTCTGTTCTTACTCTCCTGGAGAAGCATCAAGGCTTGAAGATGAGTGTCTTCCAGAAGCAGTACAAGAAGAACACGTTTGATTTGGCTTAGTTTTGGTGTTGACGTTCATGCGGGTATTAAATTTGTGTCAGGTTGCATGTATGCAAACTCCTTTTATGCATATGCTTGAAATATCCAGTAAAGATATATGCCTAGCTCCCTACTCCATTTGCCCACTGTTTTGATTCCCCCCTCTTCGCAGCTGCTGGAATGGCCTTGGGTCAGTCATAGCTCTTGCAGAGCTGTCCTTGAAAGGGCAGCTTCTGGGAGAGCTCTCTCAGCCCCACCCACCTCACAGGTTGGGGGAGGAAGGTAAAGGAGATTGAAAGCCATTCTGAGATGCTGAGATTTGGAGTGGTGGGTGGGTTATAAATCCAGTATCATCATCATCTTCTTTCAGATCCCAAGGATTTACAACGAATTGAACTTGAAGTCCAATAAATGGAAATCAATCAAATCTAACCCAACTTAACATCGAATCTAACCTTCACATTCTTTTCAACCTAGGGACTAATATCATAGAATCATAGAGTTGGAAGGGATCTCCAGGATCATCTAGTCCAACCCCCTGCACAATGCAGGAAATTCACAAATACCGCCCCCTAAATTCACAGGATCCTCATTGCTGTCTCATTCAGCCTCTGTTTAAAAACCTCCAAGGAAGGAGAGCCCACCACCTCCTGAGGAACTGATTGTCACGCCATTATGGTCATGCCATTGGTCTATGTTGCTCAGTATTGTCAGCTCTGACTGGTCGGACAGTAAAGAGTCTTTACCAACATCTGCTGAGATCTTCTGAACTGGAGATGCCAGGGACTGAGTCTAGGACCTTCTGCATTCAGAACATGTCCTCTGCCACAGAATCACAGCTTTCCTTCTAGATTTAAAGCTCATTGTGCAAGTACTGCAGACCAAGCTCTGCTCATGACCTGAGTTCAATCCTGGCGGAAGCTGGGTTCAGGTAACCAGCTCCAGGTTGACTCAGCCTTCCATCCTTCTGAGGTTGGTAAAATGAGTACCCTGCTTGCTGGGGGGAAAGTGTAGATGACTGGGGAAGGCAATGACAAACTACCCCATAAAAAGTCTGCCATGAAAACGTGAAAGCAACATCACTCCAGAGTTAGAAATGACTGGTGCTTGTACAGGGGACTACCTTTTCCTTTATGCAAGAAGCATCAGTGTGTTATACATACAAGGCATTTTCCAAAATACATTTTCCAGTGTGGTTTGGGAAGTGGTGTGGGGACTACAGGCTTCCTGCCCAAACCTTTTACGGAATGGAGGAAGGGAAGATACATGAATTTGTGGCCACGGGAGGGCTGAAGAAAGGGAGAAGCTGGAATGTTTGGCTAACTGGCTACTGGTTAACAGTGAAACCCTTAAGAGCTACACTTTTCTCAATCCATTGAAGTCCATGGGTGCCGAAGGCTGCAGTGCAGTTTATAATCGCACTGACGTTTATAGAACATTGCAAACTTTTTTACTCTTGCAAAGGGTTTTGTACGGAATAGACAAGTTGAGGGTAAGTATTGCGACACAGAGAATATTTTTAAAAATGCTAGCCCAGGTGCCTTGAGTGCCTTCTCTTGCGGGAACAAAGAAGATGCTGTCTTTAGCAAACCACTTGGTCCAAACGGTGACCAATTAATCTTTCACGAGCTATGTATAGTATCAGCACAGCTGTGTGGCATCTCCTGAGATATTTTTTCCCCCAGAATTGCAATTCCAAATACCACCATTCTTCTGCATGAGTTATTAGGGCATCCTGAGTTCCCCTGTGCACAGACCCCACTTTGGGTAGCTCAACAGATGTGCCATGGTTCCAGAGGCTGCTCTGGGTGACCCACATGCTTGCCACTTGGAGAAGGATGCCAGAATTCACTTTTTGTACTAGCAAAAGAACCCAAACTTACAAAGGCACCAAACTCAGGGCAGCTGTGATCACCAATTCCTGTTAGTGACAAAGAGCAAAGTGCTGAACTCTCTTGGACTAAAACCTGGGAAGCAAAATGGATGTATTTCCCAGATGGTCTGAAAACTTTAATGCCGCTCCCCTTCCTCCAGAGGCACAGTGTTAATATTGTCTGTACAAGCCCAATTAAGAAGAAGAAGATGATGATGATGAGATTGGATTTATGTCCCACCCTATACTCTGAATCTCAGAATGGCTTACAATCTCCTTTACCTTCCGCCCCCACAACAGACACCCTGTGGGGCTGACAGAGCTCTCCCAGAAGCTGCCGTTTCAAGGGCAGCTCTGAGACAGCTATGGCTGACCCAAGGCCATTCCAGCAGCTGCAAGTGGAGGACTGGGGAATCAAACCCGGTTCTCACAGATAAGAGTCCACACACTTAACCACTACACCAAACTGGCTCTCCATCAGCGCCTCATCTGCTGTATCATACCAGCATTGCCCAGCAGGCAAGTTAGTTAAAGAGCAATGAAATTCCTAAACTAAACAGAAAACTGTGAGTCCAGGAGAGTTACTTTGGAAATGAAGGTGGGCAGCCCCTCACAAGGAACAGGGGATCCCTAACCCCTAGGCCCCTCTCCCTTCCACCAATCAGCTACCAGGCTGGGGGACTTACTGGCAGGGGAAGCAGGACTAGGCCACTGTCACTGGTGATGCGGTGATATCACATCTGGTGTGTACCCAAAGTGACACCATCATGTTCACATGTTGTGGTGACACTCTGGGATTTGGGCGAAACTCTATGGTAGAAGCCATTTTTACCATAGAGTTTTTGCCTAGATATCAGAATGTCATCACGACCCTAGCAATGTGATGGCATCACCTCCAGGGCAGATGGGAAGTGATGTCACTGTGTTGCCAGCAACAAGGCCTAGGCCTCTCTCACACTCCTGGTGAATCTCCCTCCCACCCTGGTATCCAGGACGAACCTGGAAACCCTATCCAGCAAGGCTTTTTTTTGGGCAGGAACACACAGGAGCACAGTTCCGGCTGGCTTAGTGTCAGGGGGTGTGGCCTAATATGCAAATGAGTTCCTCCTCGGCTTTTTCTGCAAAAAAAAAGTCCTGCTATCCAGTATATGTGTCTTCTACACTGCATGACTCTCAGCCATACCAAGGAACCACCATTTCAAGTAATCCTTAGCCATTCTCAGGGGTCATTTTGTAGAAAAATAGGTGGTGGAGTTCGTTCAGGGTTTGTTATGCAGCTGAACTTACTATTCAATGGACAAGGTTGGGAGGGAGGAAGAGGGGGAACCCTCAGAAAGGTTCAAGAGCTTTGCTACTGTGAGCTCCTGCTGAATCTGAGGCCTGGACATTCTGCTCATAAACCCTCCCTTGCTATGTTTTTCTTTAACATTATTTGTTCCTCTTTGCTTCCTGCTCTAGCTCTACTGTTTCTTTTCCACATCTCCATCCCTTGTCTTCCTTGGGTCCTAGAGGCTATCTTGTTTTCCCTGCTCACCCACAATCCCGGTACGGCAGTCATACAATTCTCTGCATAGTCCTTAAGAAAATCACCATTGAAAAGTCACTTTCTGTGTTATTCAGTCAGAGATGCGCACAATTTTCCTCCCTGAACTTTTCATTCTCTTTCTAGGAGGCAGATAATAAAATTAATTAAAGGAGGTTTTACTGCGCATTTGGAGAAGTGATGGGCCCCTTGTAGCACTGGATCAGCAGTCCGCGATTTCATATTTGCCTAGGATTAATAAAGGAAAACAAGATAATTTATAAAACATCCCAGGCAGATGAGATGTCTGTAATTGATGGAATTGTCTTCCTAAGTGAGCTGCAATCTATTTGCTTTCCAGGGTTAACAACGCTGCTTGTCTCTTTCCCCCAAAACACTCCAGCTGGCGATAGAAGAACGTCAGCAGTGCTAGGAGGGATTCACTCCCCATGAGCTGCGGTTCTGAGAAAGAATGCAGAGTCAAGAGCAGAAATGCTAGCATCAGTATCAGTAGCACTCCATAATTTACAGCTGCATCACATGACGTTCTTTGGCTGGGGATGGCTTCTGATGTTATCTGAACAGTGTGAGAGCCCCAGATGGGTGACTTCCCAGCCTGCTCTGGTTCTGTCAGGAGTCTTGTTTCTTCTGGGAGAAGCCAATAACATGATGCCTTCTCATGGAAGCATTGGACACCACTGGACATGCGAAATATCTGGAAATATCTGCCAGTGGGATTTCTGTATCTAACTCTGAACTTGGCTCCAGAATGCAGATCAAAAAGAAAAATCTGCACAATGGGTCTGGGTAAAGAAGGGGGGGTGTGTTTCTATAAACTTGGGGGTCAACCTAGGTTTGCAGAAAAATCCTAAGAGCAATGCACCCTCTAAGCTGTGCAGTCTTGTGAGCAAAAATTCTTCTTTGGCATTAAAGTTGTGAGCTTCTGCATACATTAGTTTGCTCTGGGGCCATTTTTCCTGAGCAAAGGCAAAAATGTGTGAGCCGGAGGCTAAAAAACTGTAAGCTAGCTCGCACTAACTCAGCTTAGAGGAAACACTGCCCAGGAGTGGTTAAAAAAATGAAAACAAATGTAAGGTGCATGACCAAGTACTTGCAAAATCATGATCAGCATTAGGTGGGTTGCCTGTTACATCTTTTAAGAGGGGGACATTACTGTCTAGACTCAGTTCTCAGAGAAAGCAGTCTTTAATGCACACAAAAACATGACTTCTGCCCACAGAGAGGCAATGTATGCCTATAAGTTAAGCTAGGGCTTTTTTGGTAGCAGGAACTCCTTTGCATATTAGGCCGCACCCCATCCTCCTGGAACTTACAGGGCCCCTGTAAGTTCTTGGAGGATTGGCTATATCAGGGGTGTGTGCCCTAAGATATAAAGGAGTTCCTGCTACCAAAAAAGCCCTGGGAAAGCCTCTCTCTCTCTCTCGGCTTGGCTTCGCGAACGAAGATTTAAGAAGGGTGCAATAGTCCACGTTTGCTGCAGGCTCGCTGGTGGCTGACAAGACCAATGTGGGACAGGCAGGTCCGGCCACAGCGGCTGCAGGGAAAAGCCTACATGTTTCTCAAATTCCATCCTCACACCAGTCCTCTGAGGGCTGATCAGACAGAAGGACAGCAGCTACCCACAGGTTGCTCAATGAGTCTTTGGACCAAATAGGGATTGAGACATGGGTCACATTGATATTAGTCTGAGACTTCAGCAATGATACCCTATTGCTTCTCCATGGATTTAAGCAGGGCTTTTTTGGTATCAGGAACTCCTTTGCATATTAGGCTACACCCCCCACCCCCCCACCCCAATGCAACCAATCCCCCAAGAGCTTACAGGGTTCTTAGTACAAGGCCTACTGTAAGCTCCAGGAGGATTGGCTACATCAGGGGTGTGTGGCCTAATATGCAAAGGAGTGCCTGCTACACACACACATGATGGTGAATCTGTGTTTATAACTCCGATGTGGGGTGTTTTTCTTTTTTCAGGGTCTCTATTGTCCATCTGACTGGCAGTGGTCTCCCACATCACTACTGCTTGATTGTTTTAACTGGAGACGTCAGCCAAAGCCGATTCTATGCCCTGCAGCTCTGCCTTCTGCAGGTACTGCAAGGGTACTGGCTAGGGTTGCCAAGTCCAATTCAAGAACTATCTGTGGACTTTGGGGGTGGAGCCAGGAGCAAGGGTGTGACAAGCATAATGGAACTCCAAAGGGAGTTCTGACCAGCACATTAAAAGGGACCTCACACCTTTTAAATGCCTTCCCTCCAATGGAAATAATGAAGGATAGGGGGCAACTTCTTTTGGGACTCATAAAATTGGACTCCCTAGTCCAATCTTTTTGAAATTTGGAGGGTATTTGGGGAGAGGCACTGGATGCTATGCTGAAAATTTGGTGCCTCTACGTCAAAAAACAGCCTCCCCAGAGCCCCAGATACATGCTGATCAATTCTCCATTATACTCTATGGGAATCAGTCTCCATAGGGAATAATGGAGTGCTCATCAGACATTTCCCTCCCACCCCCACTTTCTGATGACCCTGAAGCAGGGGGAGGGCCTCCAACCTGGGGATCCCCTGCCCCCACCTGGGGATTGGCAACCCTAGTGCTGGCAGATCTTTTTTGTAGAAAAGGCCCAGCAGGAACCCATTTGCCTATTAAGCACACCCCCTGATGCCAAGCCAGCCAGAACTGCCTCCTTGCTCAAAAAAAAAAAAGGAAAAAAAAAGCCCTGAGTGTTGGTAAAATTTTCCTGCATGGGATGAATCTCCTTCACAGGGACAATCTTCAATGTCAAAACGGCACAAGGGTTGACCTTCTGCCCCCTACCACCAGGGCTGTGATCCAGTTCAGTCCTCTGTCCTGACTGCTGGTAGATTTATTTTTCTTAAAGTCTGATCTGTGATCACATCTTCCAGTTTCACTTGAAGTTCCTCGGGACTCTAACTAATCTCTCCCCTTTTCACTAACTTATCTCTTGTTTCAGCCCCCCCCCCCCCAATAATCTCACATTGCATCCACACAAGAACCTGTCAATATAAAAACAGCAATCTTCATCTAAAACAGGTGGATCAAACATGCAGCTGGGGGCTGAATCAGGCCCCCCCGGAGGGCTCCTGCCTGTCCTCTGCTTCCTTCTCCCTCTCTCGTGCTCCTTTCTGCATCTCAGCTTGCGTTGCCGGGCTTGCTCAATCGCACAGGAGCTACAGAGCAAAACCTCTATTTTCTCCATTGGCTGAGGTTCGTCCCTTGGGGAGGAAGGAGGAGAAGCAGAACTTGTTTTGCCAGGCTCTCTCAATCGCACAGCAGACCTACCGAGTCGAGCCTCTCTTCCTTCTATTGGCTGAGACTCCTCCCACTCCTGGGGAAGGAAGGAAAGAGCCAGAGCTTCCTTTGCCCAGTTCGCTGGAGCCCATGGGAGAAATACAAAAAAGTACCTTTAAGACCAATGAGTGCTAGTTTTAAGCATGTTTTAAGTTGTTTTTTTTTTTAAAAAAAAATAAATAAAAAATCTTTAATTGTGTTTGTCTGGCTGAAACCGGACAGCCGATTTGGGGAGGCTGGCAGCTGCCTCAAACACAGCCGGCTGGAAACAGAGCTTCTGAAAGGCGCTCAAGGAAAAGGGCGGCTGTGGAACGCTCGCACATCCCGCTTGCGGCTCCCCGTACGCTCTTCTGGTGCTCTCTGGCCTTCCAGACGGCTGGGAGCCGCCTCGTAGCCACCCCAGCAAAAAGGGACCACTTTTGCAGTGGTCCCTTTTTGAGCCAGGTGGATCGTCTTTGAGGACGGGACAGGGACGACCGGCAGATATTGCCGTGTGCACGGATTTTTTGAGTCGATCTCAGAGGCGTCTCTGAGTCGACCCAAAGTGCCGGTCTGTAATCAACCTCTGTGTCTTTATAAAGTTTATATCTCTGCTACCTAATGTTAAATAGGAGCACACATGGCTCAGCCCAACAAGGTCTCATTTATATCAGATCCATCCCTCATAACAGATGAGTTCGACACCCTTCAACAAAAACTTAATGTGATCTCCTTTTCGACATTGTGCTGGAAGTCTTCAGCATGTTTTGAGCATCCTCTAGTGGAAATACATGGGATTACATTTTACAGAGCTTAGAATTTTTTTAAAGAAACTCTACAAATGAGCCAGTCATATCATGCTAGAGTCCTTGCCTAGTCTGAACAGTGGCTATTTCTGTGTGCAACTAAATATTTGCAGAATGCAGAGACACTTTCAAAGGGGAGTTTGTAGATTCTAGATTCAGCAAGAACTACAATCTAAGAAACAGCAACCTGTTAAAAAAGGATCTCGGGATTCTACGTTCGTATATGGTTATGTGACTTTCCCAGTTATTCATATCTGTTTTAATGTCAGCATTTGAAACTTCTAATAGCAGAAAACGATTTCTAGTTTGAGATGCTAGATGTGGCCTTGGTTCACAGAAAAAGGCTGGATATAGATGCTTTAATTTTATGTACTTATTTAATTAATTTAAACCATTTAACAATATAGATTAAATACATAAAATAAAATGTGTATGATCCATTAAAAAAAAACAAAATTTGAAATAGTAGCTCAGGAGTGCTAGTGAATTAATCAAATCTTGTTCCAAATAAAACTGTCTTCAGTTGCCTCCTGAAGACAGAAAGTGAAGGGAACAGATGCAAACAGAGCCAGTTTGGTGTAGTAGTTAAGTGTGCGGACTCTTATCTGGGAGAACCAGGCTTGATTCCCCACTCCTCCACTTGCACCTGCTAGCATGGCCTTGGGTCAGCCATAGCTCTGGCAGAGGTTGTCCTTGAAAGGGCAGCTGCTGTGAGAGCCCTCTCCAGCCCCACCCACCTCACAGGGTGTCTGTTGTGAGGGAGGAAGGTAAAGGAGATTGTGAGCCGCTCTGAGACTCTTCGGAGTGGAGGGCAGAATATAAATCCAATATCTTCTTCATCATCTCATCGGGGAAGTTGTTCCATAATTGGGGGGCTGCCAATGAGAAGGTCCTGTCTTGCGTATCCACCAAACAAGATCCTTTGATTGATGGGACAGTCAATAAGGCCTCACCCTGTGATCCTTATTCCTGGGCCAGAACATATAAGAGAAGATGGGCCCTCCAATACCCAGGCCCCAAGCCATGTAGGGCTTTAAAGGTCAATATCAACACCTTGAATTGGGTTCAGGAGTGGATTAGTAGCCAGTATAACTGCTGCATTGTCAGGGTCGCATGCTCCCAATAGCTGGCTCCATCCAGCAGTCTAGCCTCAGCATTCTCTGCACTAGCTGCAACTTCCAAACACTCTTCAAGGGTAGCCCTAAGTAGGTCACATTGCAGTAGTCTAGACTAGATATAACTAAGTCATGGATCGTTGTGCCTAGATCTGACTGAACCAGCCAAAGCAGGGCAAAAGCAGTCTGAACCACAGCAACCCCCTGGTTCATTACGGTGACTGCTGTGTGAAGTAACACTCTCAAGCTGTGAACCTGGTTTTTCAAGTGGAACAGAGCCCCAACCAAGACAGGATCAGTAGCCTCTGCTCTGCTAACCTAGAGAATCTCTGTCTTGTCAGGATTACAGAATGAATGAATGAATGAATGAACAAACAAACTAATTAATACCAGTCAGGTCAGCTCACAGTCTGTTTGCTGGACATATAATTGTTTCATAGAACAATTGGGTGTTCATATTAACATTTGAGCTTGCTTGCTGACACAGTTCAATGGGAGTTCCTACTTTCTCCCTCCCCCACGAACCTGTCAGTAGCCAATTGTATAAACAAACTGTGAGCAAGTTGATCAGTCAGCCAATCATTTAAATGCTGGACTTCTTTTGAAGCCGAACCATTTGGTTTTGCTTACAAATGCATTGTTGATGGTATTTGGCACAACCATCAGCTCTCTGGGAGGTTCAGGGCTTTTTTAAAGCAGGGACCCAGAGCAAAGCAGTTCCGGCTGGCTCTGTATTAAGGGGTGTGGCCTAATATGAAATAAGTTCCTGCTGAGAAAAAGTGCTGTGTGAAACAATGGTGATGTCGGGGAGTGGCCTCATATGCAAATGAGCTCCTACTGGGCTTTTTCTACAAAAAAAAGCCCTGGGGAGGTTTATTTCCCTCCTGATGTTTAATTTCTTGCAGGGTTTTTTTGTAGCAGGAACTCCTTTGCATATTAGGCCACACATCCCTGATGTAGCCAGTCCTCTAAGAGCTTACAGGGCTCTTCGTATAGGGCCTACTGTAAGCTCCAGGAGGATTGGCTGCATCAGGGGATGGGGCCTAATGTGCAAAGGAGTTCCTGTTACAAAAAGAGCCCTGATTACTTGACCTGACCATCCACAACCCTGAGAAGAATCATCTCACGTACTGCAAAAAATGAAACTCCACCACCACAGCAACTGCACAGCCACGAAGTGTTTGATAGTTGCTCAGGGAAGACGGTGAGTAGATCAGATGTTTGGCTCATGACTGGTTGCTGCTGTTGAACATGGTGTGTTCCCCTATCTAACATGCTTGCTGCAAGGTTTGCAGAGTCCCCATTATACCATGCAAAAGCACACATCCTATGCACAGATTTCATGACATATTTGCTAGTGTCTCTGGAGACCATTGCTTTTATACAACTGTCACCTCCAGGATGGGCAGTGCTAGAGATTTGGGGGTGGAGCCTGAGGAGGGTGTGGTTTGAGGAGAGGGAGGGATCTCAGTAAGGTATAGTGCCATAGAGTCCACTCCTCAAAGCAGCCATTTTCTCCAGGGGAACTGACCTGTGTAGTCTAGATGGGGGTGGAATTCTAGCAGGAGCTCCTTTGCATATCAGGCCACACCCTCCTGATGTAGCCAATCCTCCAAGAGCTTACAAAAAAGAGCCTTGTAAGCTCTTGGAGGATTGGCTACATCAGGGGTGTGTGGCCTAATATGCAAAGGAGCTCCTGCTAGAATTCCACCCCTGTATCTAGAGATCAGCTCTAATTCTGGGAGCTGTAATTCTCTGTATCAGCTGTAATTCTCAAGGCTCCACCTGGAGGCTGGCAACCATAAACTTGCCAGAGACACTAGGAAAGCAGTGAGTAAGACCACTATTGTTCCTTTGCATTGCATTCCTGTTTAGGAAAAGCTGCATTCATTTAGGGTTTTCCTAAAAGTTATTAGTTGTGACAAATCACTGTGCCATGGGTGCCTGTTGTTCCCCTCCAGGCTATTGGCTGGGGTATGACTTTCCCCCTCTGCAAGGGAAACTGAGAGGGCTCATGGCAGATCCAGACAGCAGGTTGCTGTGGCACAAGAAGAGGTCACAGAGAGAAAGGTGAGTCGTGGCTGAGAAGCTGGACACTGGCGACACAAGGAGATGGAGAGCCATTGCACAGCCAGCTTATACGACACAGACCCCTAGCCGAGTGCCCTACAGAAATGTATTTATTTAAATTTAATTTACATAATTTATATAATTTGCATGCCGCCTCTCTGCCCAGTCAGGATCTCCCCCTACAAAACCCTGACATCATTAAGCATTCTATCTTCACTTGGTGTAGTAGTTAAGTGCACGAACTCCTATCTGGGAGAACCAGGTTTGATTCCCCACTCCTCCACTTGCAGCTGCTGGAATGGCCTTGGGTCAGCCATAGCTCTGGCAAAGATGTCCTTGAAAGGGAAGCTTCTGGGAAAGCTCTCTCAGCTCCACCTACCTCACAGAGAGTCTGTTGTAAGGGAGGAGATTGTAAGTCGTTCTGAGACTCTGAGATTCAGAATAAAGGGCGGGGTATAAATCCAATATCTTCTTCTTCTTCAGTTTGGTGTAGTGGTTAAGTGTGCGGACTCTTATCTGGGAGAACCAGGTTTGATTCCACACTCCTCCACTTGCACCTGCTAGCATGGCCTTGGGTCAGCCATAGCTCTGGCAGAGGTTGTCCTTGAAAGGGCAGCTTCTGGGAGAGCTCTCTCAGTCCCACCTACCTCACAGAGAGTCTGTTGTAAGGGAGGAGATTGTAAGTCGTTCTGAGACTCTGAGATTCAGAATAAAGGGCGGGGTATAAATCCAATATCTTCTTCTTCTTCAGTTTGGTGTAGTGGTTAAGTGTGCGGACTCTTATCTGGGAGAACCAGGTTTGATTCCACACTCCTCCACTTGCACCTGCTGGAATGACTTTGGGTCAGCCATAGTTCTGGCAGAGGTTGTCCTTGAAAGGGCAGCTGCTGTGAGAGCCCTCTCAGCCCCACCCACTCACAGGGTATTTGTTGTGGGGGAGGAAGATAAAGAAGATTGTGAGCCACTCTAAGACTCTGAGATTCATAGTGGAGGGTGGGATATAAATCTAAAATCTTCCAATCTTCAATAATTCTTCTTCTTCTTCTCCTGACCGGCTTGATCCGCTGTGCTCCTCCAAAGCAAGTCCTACTGTGTTTTGTGGAGAGTCTACCCAATTAACAATGCAGAAGTTGTTTTCTAACAAACATTATTTCAGCAGGTTACAAATCAAGTAGACAGATTGTTTAATACTATTTTTACCACATTCTTTATTGGTATCTAACTGATGAGGCTTGTGAAGACAGAAATACAAACTGCCCGCATTTATCTGCCATACAGGTCAAAATCACAGAATGTCCCAAGGTTTTATTAATGTGAAAATTACTCATCTGATTAGCATTTAATGAGCCCAACTCTTAGGATTTAAAGGTACAAATTGTTAGCGCAGATCGGCAATCTTCTCCCTGAGTCATAGAGCATTTTTGGAACTCACTTTTGCATCTAATTGGCATAGAAATTTGGAAGAACTTTGCATGCGGATCTTTGTGAGATGAGGACAACTGAGCTCTGATTAAGACTTAGTCACTTGGGTTATTTTCTGAAAGTTTTGTACAAAGAACTTAACAGAAGTCCAGCATGCAGGATCTCAAATAAGGAAAACATAGAGATTCGTATTAAATATTGGATGCTCAATTAGACTTCATTAGAGAGCCAGTTTGGTGTAGTGGTTAAGTGTGCGGACTCTTATCTGGGAGAACCGGGTTTGATTCCCCACTCCTCCACTTGCACCTGCTGGAATGGCCTTGGGTCAGCCATAGCTCTGGCAGAGGTTGTCCTTGAAAGGGCAGCTGCTGTAAGAGCTCTCTTAGCCCCACCCACCTCACAGGGTGTCTGCTGTATGCGTGGGGGGAGGGAAGGTAAAAGAGATTGTGAGCCGCTCTGAGACTCTAAGATTGGGATATAAATCCAATATCATCATTTTTTGTGGCGGTGTGGCTTTCTCAGGATCAATAATTTTTTTGCTCTGATACGTAATCTCTACAAATGTTTTCAGATGTTACAGTCATGTGTAATGTGAGCCTGCCCAGCATACATAACAGGAGCATGAGCTACTCGCAGTCTTTCCAACAAGCACGGCCGCCATGTTGCGTGAACAAGGGCATGGGCTACTCACCAGGCATGCACAGCCTCAGTACATGGGGACATGAACCCTCAAAACCCAAAGGCCAGTTCTCATGTACCAAAGCACATGGGAAATACACACATGGTCTCTGTTCACGCAATATGGGGACTGTGCACATTGGAAGGGTGACAGGCGCTGCAGTGCTCCTGTAATGTGCAAAAAGAGCTACAGTTACACACCCCTGATGTAGGTTACAGGGCTCTTCTTACAGGGCCTACTGTCCGCTCCAGAAGAGAGGTGGCCAAACTTGCTTAACATAAGAGCCACACAGAATGAAGGTCAGATGTTTAAGGAAGGAAGCAAGCAAGCAAGCAAGGAAGGAAGATGGGGAGGGAAAGGTGAAAAGAAAGTAACTTAAAATGCATTTCCCAAGCCACCAGCTTGGTGATTTAAAGAGTTAAATACCTTCTCCAAGCTGGCTAACAGGGTAATGAGGCCTTCGAGCCACACAATATGTGTGAGTCACATGTGGCTCCCGAGCCAAAGTTTGGCCACCCCTGCTCCAGAAGGATTGGCTACATCAGGGGTGTGTGACAAAGGAATTCCTGCTGTGTGGCAAAGGAATTCCTGCTACAAGAAAAACCCTGGCTGTGGGCCATATCTTCATAGGAAGCACTAAGAATACACTGGCATTGTTTGCATGGGGGACTTGGGGGAAGTAAGCCCAAACTTCTTGCTCAACAGCTCACCCTGTTCTTAAATGTTAGTTAAATTAAAACCCGAGGCATCACAATAAGCCTTTTTGCTTTCAGAAAGCAGATTAAATCTTTTCTGCATGTGTGTGTGTGAAATCTGCTTTCTCAAAAATCTGATTTAAATTAATGCTGCTCTCCCTTTTTGCAAATGTCTTAAGGAGACAAAGAAGAAAGTGTGTCATGTGATCGCTTTATCTTGCGGTGAGGTTATCGGCTGAGATGAGCCAGGCCTCCTACCATTCAAGTTTTTGCATCTGCCTAGTGAATAGAAGGAAGGGACAGGGAGGGGTAATCAACTGCCTCTCCGGGAAGCTGAGTAGCATCCTGATAATTTGGGGGGAAAAAAATAATTTCTGTCCAGCTGTTCCCCGTCTTGGCACTGATAACATCCCTGCTTCCATCCACGAAGGCTGGTCCTTGTGGCCTGGATGATAAGAACGGAACTAGATACTATCCCAGCAGCAGGGAATATAAACTATTGCTACTATTTACTGTAGGATATTAGTTTGGCCGTATCTTCCTTGCAAACATATTTTGGTTTTATACCAGTTTAACTGTGCTATGTTTTACCGAAAATGCTGGGAATTTAATACGGTGCTGAGAGCTGCTGTAAGAAACAAGGGGCTTGGCTCCCATCAGTTTTTCCACTGGTGCAAAATGTCGGCGGAGTAATTGACACACAAAGGTGCTTGGCCTGATTAAAATGCAGATTAAGTTTTATTCACAAACTAATATACTTGATAGTGAGGAGGAGAGACAGAGGCTGGTTTCACATGGTGAAATTGATGCGATTTTATCCCGTTGGGGAAAAAATCCGCTTGAGTTTCATCCATTTCCGGACTATCAGACAGCTGCGGTTACAGCGGCAGGATCCCAGCAGCGGTCCGTGGTTGCCCACTCACACTAATAACACAGGTCGAGATGCAGGACAGGAACCCGGAAGTGACAGACAGGCTGCTTCAGCGGGCCGCTGCGCCGGCCCCCTGGGCCCTACAACGATGGGACCGATGCCACAGGGACGGGCTCGAAACACTCTATAACCCCTCAAAAGAACAGCAGTCTAGCTCGCTTCCCCCGAGCCCTGCCGCCATAAGCCTCAAGGGGGCTCATTTTGTGGCATCTCCCGGCGGGAGGGTGGCACCCGCACGGGACACATATCAAATGAAAGAGGGGGCGCAGGGCTATCAGAAACAGCCGGCGGAGGGAGTCGGGAGACCACCCCACTGGGAGATCCACACCCCGAAAGTGATGAAGGTGGCGCAGATAGAGCCAACAGAGCAAACAGGACAAAATAAATAGGCTGCATTATGCAGCACAGTTGAGAAAGTGCCTTATCCCATATACTGATGAAGTAAATACAGGATCTGAGAACAAAATTGCACCAGAAGACACAAACACAAAGCTCCCTTACACTGAATCAGTGCTTGGGTCCACCAAAGTCAGTATTGTCCACTCCAGTCACAAACACAAAGCTCCCTTACACTGAATCAGTGCTTGGGTCCACCAAAGTCAGTATTGTCACATAAGAACATAAGAGAAGCCATGTTGGATCAGGCCAATGGCCCATCCAGTCCAACACTCTGCGTCACATAAGAACATAACAGAAGCCCTGTTGGATCAGGCCAGTGGCCCATCCAGTCCAACACTCTGCGTCACATAAGAACATAACAGAAGCCCTGTTGGATCAGGCCAGTGGCCCATCCAGTCCAACACTCTGCGTCACATAAGAACATAAGAGAAGCCCTGTTGGATCAGGCCAGTGGCCCATCCAGTCCAACACTCTGCGTCACATAAGAACATAAGAGAAGCCCTGTTGGATCAGGCCAGTGGCCCATCCAGTCCAACACTCTGCGTCACATAAGAACATAACAGAAGCCCTGTTGGATCAGGCCAGTGGCCCATCCAGTCCAACACTCTGCGTCACATAAGAACATAAGAGAAGCCCTGTTGGATCAGGCCAGTGGCCCATCCAGTCCAACACTCTGTGTCACATAAGAACATAAGAAAAGCCCTGTTGGATCAGGCCAGTGGCCCATTCAGTCCAACACTCTGTGTCACATAAGAACATAAGGAGGGAGGGAGGGAGGGAAGGAAGGAAGGAAGGAAGGAAGGAAGGAAGGAAGGAAGGAAGGAAGGAAGGAAGGAAGGAAGGAAGGAAGGAAGGAAGGAAGGAAGGAGGGAGGGAGGGAAGGGAGGGAAGGAAGGAAGAAAGGAAGGAAGAAAGGAAGGGAGGAGGGAGGGAGGGAAGGAAGGGAGGGAGGAGGGAGGGAAGGGAAGAAGGAAGGAAGGGAGGGAGGGAGGGAAGGGAGGGAGGGAAGGGAGGAGGGAGGGAGGGAAGGAAGGAAGGGAGGGAAGGAAGAAAGGAAGGAAGGAAGAAAGGAAGGGAGGGAAGGAAGGAAGGGAGGAGGGAGGGAAGGAAGGAAGGGAGGAGGGAGGGAGGGAGGGAAGGAAGGAAGGAAGGAAGGGAAGGAAGGAAGAAAGGAAGGAAGAAAGGAAGGGAGAGGGGAGGGAAGGAAGACCGCCCCCTCCCGCCAGCCCCCCCCGCTTTCGGCCCCCACCCTCCCTGCTTACCTTCTTCCAGGGCGGGTGACGGCCTCTCCTCCCGGCGGCTGGTGCTGCTGGCGAGGCTGGCGGCGGCTGCAGAGGCCGGGGAGGGCCTCCGCTGGTCTCTGGAGGACCTCCAGCGACCAGCGCCGGCCTCTCCGCGGCCTCCGCGGGTCGGCGCTGGTCGCTGGAGGCCCTCCAGAGTCTCTGGAAGGCCTTCCGGGACCAGCACCGGCTGCTGCGCGGCCTCTCCGTGGCCTCCGCTGGTCACTGGAGGCCCTCCAGAGTCTCTGGAGGGCCTCCAGCGACCAGCGGAGGCCGCGGAGAGGCCTTCGCTGGTCGGCGCTGGTCCCGGAAGGCCCTCCAGAGTCTCTGGAAGGCCGTCCGGGACTAGCGCCGGCTGCTCCGCGGCCTCTCCGCGGCCTCCGCTGGTCGCTGGAGGCCCTGCAGAGACTCTGGAGGGCCTCCAGCGACCAGCGGAGGCCGCGGAGAGGCCTTCACTGGTCGGCGCTGGTCCCAGAAGGCCCTCCAGAGTCTCTGGAAGGCCTTCCGGGACCAACGCCGGCTGCTCCGCGGCCTCTCCGCGGCCTCCGCTGGTCGCTGGAGGCCCTCCAGAGTCTTTGGAGGGCTTCCAGTGACCAGCGGAGGCTGCGGAGAGGCCTCCGCCACCGCCGCTGGGCCCCGCGCGTGGGCGGGGAAGGCGACGAGGGAGGGAGGGAGCGTCCCTGCGCGTGTGCAGGGGCCCTGCGCACGCGCAGGGACGCTCCCTCCCTCACTCGCCGCCTTCCCCGCCGGCGCCCGTGGCCCACCGCCTCCGGGGCTGGCTAAACCGGGACCTCTAAGTGGTCCCGGTATAGCCAGCCCGGGAGGCGGGAATAGGGGGCCAGAACCGGGACATTCCCGGGCGCCCGGGACGGTCTGGCCACCCTAAGCTCAAGGTTGACTCAGCCTTCCACCCTTTCGAGGTCGGTGAAATGAGTACCCAGCTTGCTGGGGGGAAAGTGTAGATGACTGGGGAAGGCAATGGCAAACCACCCCGTAAAAAGTCTGCCGTGAAAATGTTGTGAAAGCAACGTCACCCCAGAGTCGGAAACAACTGGTGCTTGCACAGGGGACTACCTTTACCTTTTTTATATAGATATAGATATAGACATAGATAGATACACACACATACATACATGCTTAGGCCTTTCAAATTGATCTCCAATATTTTTACTATAAGAACTACCTTGTTTAACTCATTTGCATATCAGGCCACACCTGACAAATCCTATAGTGTTTGACCAGGTCAAAACAGGCATTCTTGACATGGTTCAAAAATCAACTGCATTTCTGGCAAAGTTGCAAAGCCCGCGATGTAGATATGCCCTCTTGTTGGCCACCCGCAGAACCTGGTTGGCCACTGTGTGAGACAGGATGCTGGACTATGTGGACTCCTGGTCTGATCCAGCAGAGCTGTTCTTATGTTCTTATCCCACCTGTTTGTCTTGTGCCGTTTTCCCAGCAAGGCCAACGCTGTTTGTCTACAAAACCTGCTGGCTGTTTGGTGGCGAAGACAGCTCTCGTTGTGCCGAGGTGTTGCTGCTGGTGCTCTCGGGCCTGTTTGTCATAATGCCCTTTAGAAAATATATTCAAATGAGAACACGGAATAAAGCAAGAAAATGCAAAAGAGATGCTAAGGAAAAGCTACTGTTCGACTGGAACGTGTTTTTGAAGTTGCACTGTGTCATATCTGGAGGAAGATATCAAAGATTTTTTTTCTTTAAGAGACGGTCACAAATTGTCTTATCCGAAACCATCAAACAGATGAAAGGCAGGAAAATCTCATCCGGCAGAGAGCTGCCCTGCTCACAAGGCGACAAGAAAGAAGACGGAGAGGGAGAAAAGGAATAATCGGCTACTTTCAAACTCTTGTCTTAATTACTTAGTACATTTCTTATTAAAATGCGAAATGAAGAAAATGCATTCTTTTCATGAAATATTCAGAGTCATTTTTTAATCGTTTAACACCAAAGGCTCTTTCAAATCAAAGGGCTGCCGATGGGGGCGGGGGGGGGGGGGAGGGGAGGAAGCAACAATCAAGTTTGTGTTAAAAAGTCTCCAGGGGGAAATGGGAACTCCTCATTGAATGACTGTCAAATGTCTGTCTTTCTCGGCCAGTCGTTTTATAAATGTGTTTGTTTTGGATGTGCTGTTACAGTTGCGGATACTGTTAACTGTGTAAGATTGCCAAAGGAATAGTAAGATGCATAGATCAATAGCCAGGTAAATATGCCACATTTCTACACAAATGCCTCTTGTATCTTCTGGATATGTTGGTATGAAAATATGGTCATCCATAATAACCCCATCTGTGCTCAGAGGGGCTCACAAAGAGAAGAGTTTAAGGAAAGTCTGGCTAGATCAGGATTATTCTGTTCCCCATGTGTTCTGCTTCCTACAATGGCCAGCAAGAAGCCTGCAGGGCAGGGGTGGCCAAACTGTGGCTCAGGAGCCACATGTGGCTCTTTCATACATTTTGGCTGATTACAGACTGGCACTTTGGGTCAACTCAGAGATGCCTCTGAAGTTGACCCAAAAAATCTGTACAGATGGTAACATCTGCTGGCTGTCCTCACCCCGTCCCCCAGGTTCCTGAGGCTGGCTCAAAAAGCTACCACTTCGAAAGTGGTAACAAATCTTTGAGCCGGCCTTCAGTCGCCTCCCCGCTGTCTTAATGAGGAAGGGCGCAAGTGAGGTGACTTGGCAGTGTGGAACTGCCAAGCCGCCCCAAGCTGTTTCCGGGTTTTTCTTCAATAAAGCATTCAGAGTGCTGGAGCACTCATGCACATCCGCACTTGCCCCCGAGGGGGGAAAAATGGAATCCAGCTTCTGGGTCGCCTTCCCGTGTGGAGGTGCCCAGCTGCCTCACAGACGGGATGCCAGCGGCATGTGGGTGAGCGGGTGAAGGCTCTGGGATGGCTCTTTTTGAGCCATCCCAATTTGAGACATCTCCAAGCCGCCCCAGAATGCCCATCTGTTCTCAGCCATTGTGTGGCTCTCAAAGCCCCCACCACCCAGTGGGCTGGCTTGGAGAAGGCATTTGTCTTTCTAAATCACTTCTGCAAGCAAAGCCAATGGAGAATGCATTTAAAGTTAAAGTTGTCTTCTTTCAACCTCTCCCACCCTCCCCATCTATTGTCCTTCCTTCCTTCCTTCTCTCCCTCCCTTCCTCCTTCCCTCCTGTCTTGTGGCTCTCAAACATCTGACATTCATGTGGTTCTCTAAAATCTGACATTGATTCTATGTGGCTCTTATGTTAAGCAGGTTTGGCCATCCCTGTTCCAGGGAGTCCATAAGCAGGAAATGAAGACGTCAGCTTTCCCATGTCCTGCATTCCCACCCAGAATCTGGCATTCAGAGGTATACTACCTCTGAACATGGAGGCTCTGTCGGTGCGGGTGTTTGCAGAGTGAGCGGTGTGATGTGTGCAATGGTGAGCCCCAGTACAGAAGTGAGCCAGACACCTGCAGCTAGTGCTAAAACAGTGTATTTACAATATATATACAATGTGCTCACTAGTGCAGAAAGATACATCAAATACAGGACCAAAGTACTCCGCCAGCATGTGTCTACTCGAAGAGAGGCCTGTACATTGCTAGCACAGTCCATATATAGTTCCTTCAGCGAATCCTGGCAGTCCACAGTCCTGCTGACTCAGCAGGTCCTTTCCACCTGTCCTCTGCCGGCTAGAACCGGCTTGTAGATAAGGTCACTGTGACCTAGCTTGCCAGCTAGATCATCTGCTGTCACAATAGAGCTGTCAGACTGTGTAAAGATAGATTCAATACTGACACACCTCCTAATCTATCGTACACAGTAAACCTAAATATTGTACATAGTTCTCATACACACTTGACAACTTTGCATTATACACAATGTTATGCAATGTTACACACACATGCCTGCATATTGTTTCCTGGACAGCAGTATCATACACTTATACATTTGCTCTTTGACATTTACAGATTTACACTTTCCAATCCAGGAACCCATTATCACTGTCCTGGTCAGCCAGTTCCCTCTGGTGTTTGGCTTCAGCCTCCTTGTTACGTGCCTCACACTCTGCAACCCAGACCTTCCACGCTTCACCCTTTTTCCTGAGCGTTTCCTGGAACCCTGGTGGATCTGGTTTAGTTATTAGGGTTACATATGGCACTTTATACCTGACAGGAGGGATACCCTTTGTGGCTCTGGCAGATACTCGAGGCCCTGCACTAGCATTGGGCTCGTCTTCTCCAGACTGTCTGCTTGCTACCTCCCGGGCTGGCTCTACCTCCTGGCTCAGAGGTTCCTCCTCCTGACTTGGAAGTTCCACTTCCTGACTTGGCACCTGAGGCTCTGTGCCAGCATTGGGCTCACCTTCTTCTGGCTGCCTGCTTGCCAGCTCCTGATCGGGAGATTGTTGTTCCTGCTTAATTTCCCTTGGCAGGACTCCAGCACTGTTATCAGTACTTGGCAGCAATACAATTTCTCTTTTAGTACTATGTAACTCAGGCTAGCTGGTGTGCTTGTTAAACCTAGCTGTTTTACTGAAAGTCAGCTTGGCCCTCTTATCACAAAAGCGATAACACCTAGCTTCTGGCTTGTAGCCCAGAAAAGTTAGGCGTACTGCCCAGCCAGCTCCCTCCCTTTTATTCTCCGAGGGAATGTTAACCCATGCCTTCATCCCAAAGACCTTTAGAAAATGCAAGTTAGGGACTTTACTATATAGCCTTCTATAAGGCATGTCATGCACAGCCTTGCTCCAAATTCTATTGTACAGATATACTGGGGAGTACATGGCCTCGGCCCAATAAGCAATTGGCAATCTGGCATCCTCCAACATGCTGTACATCAAGTTCTGCGAGACAGCTCCATGCCCATCTTCCTGGGGCGTGGCCGGGTTAGCTAATCTGTGAGCAATGCCCTGGCTTTCCAGCCAATGTTTGAACTCATTTGAAAGAAACGCACCCCCGCGGTCAATCTGAACTGCTTTGACACGCAAGTCCAACTCCCTTTCAACCGCTGTGGCCCATTCAACAAACGTTTTGTATACCTCGGACTTGTGCTTCATGGCAAACACCCAGGAATACCTTGTATAGTCATTGGTAGCCACTAGGCAATACTGCCTCCCTGACAGACTCTTTGGAAATGGGCCAATCACATCTAGGTGAATCGGTTCTAAAGCACGCTTGCTTTCTCTGTTGCTTTGTCTGGCAACTGCACAAGCCCTGCTCTTAGTCTTTTTACAGACCTGGCAGTCTAAGTAACACCTGCAGGGCTTCACCTTCAGACCTGGCACCATCTGTAGGGTCTTTTTCAATGCGTGAAACCCACAGTGCCCAAGTCTTCTATGGAACAGATGGATGCATTGGTCGTGCACTGGCACATTAGACACTTGTGCAGCCTGGGCACAATTACTCTGGACCACATACACATTCCCATCTCTCTTACCAGTAGCAAGCAGCTTTCCCCCCACCTCCTAAGATCTTACAACAGGTTTTCTCAAATATTACCTGATAGCCATCATCAATCAGCATGCTGACACTTAGCAAATTAGACCTTAATGAGGGGACACACAATACATGCTGGAATGTACAATTCAAAACAGGAAAGTTTATACTTCCAGTACATGTAATAGCCGCAGTAGCACCGTCGGCTAATCTCACATGAGTGAGTTCAGGAATGTCAACATCTCTCAGCAGCTCCTTGTCACAGCAGAGATGGCTTGTTGCACCAGAGTCTAATATCCACACAGACCCGGTACTCTCTCCTGAAGAAATAACCAGCCGGGCTTCTTCCTCACATCTGCTGGTGGTCCTCTGCCCTCGCTGCCTCCGTCCACGCCGCTTCCCTTTCCCTGGGCAAACGCGCAAAAGGTGCGAGGATGAGCCACAACCAAAGCAACGCCTGACCGACAGTGCAGTCGGCTCCTCTTCAGCCTTTGGTTGTCTGCCAGCAGCACAAGCCGGCTCCTGCTTGGACGCCTTCCCAGACGAGCTGATAGCCACACGCTCTCCAGCCGACACCCCCGGATGGCTCACAGCTGCAATCCTCTCCTGGAAATCATGCAGGTGGGCACACACATACTCCATGGTCAGAGTAGCGACATCAACCATCTCCAGGGAGGTAATCAGTGGTGTAAACTCCGGCGGCAACGAAGACAACAAAATATACACTCTGTCGTCAGGAGCGACAGTTTTGCCCCGGGCTTCAAGCTCCACGAAGCAGTCTGTCAGCTTCTTGATGTGCTGCCTAACATACCCTCCAGCCGGCATTAAAGTGCGAAACATCTTCCTGGTCAAGGCCATTAGGGAGCCTGCAGTGGTACTAACGTATACCCTGCTGAGCACGTCCCAGGCAGCCTTGGCAGTGTCCTTCCCACGCACATATATCAACTGGTCATCTCCCACTGCTAGCACAATATTTGCCAGCGCCTTCTCGGCCAACACAGTCTCGTCAGGAGATAACACGGCAGGGGGGTTACTTACAAACAGCCATTGCCCCTCACGCTTGAGATAGTGTTCCATTCGTAGGCTCCACACCGCGTAGTTGGCTGAGTTAAGCTTCTCGACGGCCACTGCAAGCTGCTGCTGAGCCATGACGCCGACTCCTCCACACAGCAGGCTGCCGTCCTCCCTCTGGCTCTCGGAATGAGAAAGCTGGTACTCTTTGTCCTTCAACGGCGTTCCTCGCCTCCGACTCCTTCACAACTCTTGGTCAGCTCAACACTCACATTGCTCCTCCGCACAGCGGAAGCGTGCTGGGCCCATAACCCTGACGGTGCGGGTGTTTGCAGAGTGAGCGGTGTGATGTGTGCAACGGTGAGCCCCAGTACAGAAGTGAGCCAGACACCTGCAGCTAGTGCTAAAACAGTGTATTTACAATATATATACAACGTGCTCACTAGTGCAGAAAGATACATCAAATACAGGACCAAAGTGCTCCGCCAGCATGTGTCTACTCGAAGAGAGGCCTGTGCATTGCTAGCACAGTCCATATATAGTTCCTTCAGCCAATCCTGGCAGTCCACAGTCATGCTGACTCAGCAGGTCCTTTCCACCTGTCCTCTGCCGGCTAGAACCGGCTTGTAGATAAGGTCACTGTGACCTAGCTTGCCAGCTAGATAATCTGCTGTCACAATACAGCTGTCAGACTGTGTAAAGATAGATTCAATGCTGACAGGCTCCTTTTACTTTACTCACAACTGGATGACTGTAAGATGCTTTCCTCAGGGCTGCTCTGACATACAATCCGGAAATTTCTATTTGCACAAAATGCAGTGGCTGATGTTGTGGGCAGCAACTGGTCAGAAAAAAAAATGTGTCAGTCAGTCAGTCAGTCACATTTTATTTGTATCCCGCCCTCCCCAACCAAGCGGCTCAGGGCGGCTAACAGCATAAAATTCAATACATACATTATATACTAAATAACATTTGAAGACAAATTAAAATCCATAAAATTCTAAAAACATTAATACATTTAGTGCTATTCATCGGCAAGTTTACTTGGCAATTTTGTAGTATCAGCTGGTGAAGGCCATTTGGAACAGGATGGTTTTGCAGGCCCTGCGGAATTGTTCAATGTCCCGCAGGGCCCGCATTTCCTCTGGGAGTTGATTCCACAGCTGTGGGGCCAAAACTGAGAAGGCCCGAGTACGGGTACTCTGGAGTCTTACCTCCTTTGGGCCAGGGATAGTCAGCAGGTTCTTCCCTGCTGACCTCAGTGCTCTCTGGGGTTTATACGGGGAGAGGCGGTCCCTAAGGTAGGCAGGTCCTCGGCCATATAGAGCTTTAAAGGTAATAACCAGCACTTTGTAGCGAATCTGGTATACAACTGGCAGCCAGTGCAGTTCACGCAGCCCCGGCTGTATGTGCTCCCGCTTTGGGAGCCCCAGCAACAGTCTGGCAGCCGCGTTCTGCACTAGCTGCAGCTTCCGGGTTCGGCACAAAGGCAGCCCCATGTAGAGGGCATTACAGTAATCCAGTCTCGAGGTGACCGTTGCATGGATCACTGTTGCCAGGTCCCGACGCTCCAGGAAGGGGGCCAACTGCCTTGCCCGCCTCAGATGAAAAAAGGCTGACTTGGCAGCGGCTGCTATCTGGGCCTCCATTGATAATGAAGGCTCCAGTAGAACTCCCAGGCTTCTAACCCGGTGCGCCGTTTTCAGTGGCGCCCCATCAAAGACTGGAAGAGATATATCCCCTCCTAGAGCGCCCCGACCCAGGCAAAGGACCTCTGTCTTCGCCGGATTCAATTTCAGCCCGCTCAGCCTTAACCAAGTTGCCACGGCCTGCAGTGCCAGGTCCAAGTTCTCTGGGATGCAGTCAGGTCGGCCATCCATTAGTAGATAAAGCTGGGTGTCATCTGCAAACTGGTGACACCCGAGCCCGTACCTCCTGGCAATCTGGGCAAGGGGGCGCATATAGATATTAAATAGCATCAGCGAGAGAACTGCTTCCTGAGGTACCCCACAGTGTAGTGTGCGCCTCTGGGAGAGCTCTCCCCCGATTGCCACCTTTTGTCCCTGATCCTCAGGGAAGGAGGAAAGCCATTGTAAGGCCAACCCCCTAACCCCAACATCGGCGAGGCGGCGGGTCAGTAGCCGATGGTCGACCGCGTCAAACGCGGCCGACAGGTCTAACAGCATCAGCATCGCCACACCGCCCCGATCCAGATGCCGCTGGAGGCCAGTGTTGTGCTAGTGTAAAAAAAAAAAGTTGCACTGGTTGCCAGTTAACTTGTGTGCGTCTGAGACGTATTGAAAGCCCTGCCTGATTTGGTCCCACCCCAAAGGCCCACCTCACCTTATATGAATCTAAAGGTTGGCCCACTTCATCAAGGTGGTTGCTCATCACTGTTACTCTCCTCAGCGCTGCCCATCCCTCCTCCACTATAGCTCTGGGCTTTCTGGCTATGGAGCCTACCCAGTGAAGAAGCCTGCCTGAGGCAATATGGAGGACCTACTACCCCCTACTCAATGGCTTAGGAAAGGGGCATATCTGTTTTTCCAGGGCCTTTAATTGTGTTTGAGATTCTTTTGCAAGTTATATTCTTGAGTTTTCCTTTTGGCTTTATAATTGGGTTGATTCTTGAACTGTTTAGGGGAAGACAGGCTATATAAGTCACAACCAATTTATGGTGATCCTTCATGGGGTTTTCAAGTAGGGTTCCCATTCCCCTGCCCCTGATGCGGGTCCCCCTGATTTCAGGACCTCTGACACACTGACACAGATCTGGCCAGTGGGAAAGCCTCACCCCCAAAGAGCTCCATCGTTGCCTGACATGTCCAGTGTGATGACATCACCTGGAAATGACATCATCACACTGGGCACGTCGTGTGGGGTACACTGGTGTAAAAAAACTCTATGGTGCCATAGAGTCCCTCACTGACAGCCAGGTAAGACCTGGAAACCCTATTTTCCAGTCAAGAGATGAGCAGAGGCAACTTGCCATTGCCATTCTTCTACATAGCGACCCTGGACTTCCTTGGTGGTCTCCCATCCAAGTACTAACCATGGCAACCCTGCTGAGCTTCCAACTTCTGACAAGCTTGGGCTAGTCTGGGCTATTCAGGCTGCTCCTACAAATGATTCAAGTAAGTATAAGTTAGGAATGCAGCCAGGGCTCAACAGATATACACATACTTGTTCTCACCATGAAGAGTATACTTTACTTTAAAGTCTTTATTTTCTGTATAGTTATGGTTGCTATAGACCTAGTTTGGTGTAGTGGTTAGGAGCACAGACTGTAATCTGGGAGAATTGGATTTGATTTCCCACTCTTCCACATGCAGCTGCTGGAACAACCTTGGGTCAGTCACGATTCTCTCAGGGCTGTTCTCTCAAGAGCAGTTCTCTCAGTCCCAACTGCCTCACAGGGTGTCTGTTGTGGGGTGGGGGGGAGGAGGGAAAGGAGATTGTAAGCCTCTCTGAGACTCTGAGTGAAGGGCGGGATATAAATCCAATCCCCTCCTCCTCTTCTTCAATAAAAATATAATTCATAGTATGCAATTACAATATTCTTTTATATTTTTTAACAGCTTAGTCCGGCCTAAACATGACTGGGTTTTTTTTGGGGGGGACGGGTGATATAGAAAGTGTTTTATATGCTTCAGTTCCGTCTGTGGTCATCCTAGGAGGCATACACATGAGCATAGCAACAAGCTGTGTTTGTGCCCCTTGCAGTCCAGCCTCTGTTTGTCATAATTTCTATATATGGTCTTAAAAGGGGGAAACAGTGTAATGTACTGGGGTCGGCGCAGTAAGAGACCAGAGTCGGAGAGTGATTTCAGCAAGCTTTACTTCAGGAAAACACACACAACACACTGAGCTCTGTTCAAACTTCCCGCTTCTTTATACAATTCTTGCCCCCTTCTGACTGGTCCTTAACTATCTACATGGATTGGCTATTTGCAGGGCCCTAAGGGCCTATCAGGGTACAGTATGAGCCTGGATGTTGATTGGCTAGTTATGTTTCAATCCTTCCCCTGATTGGGCACGCTTAGGCCTTCTCTGGAACCCTGGTGTGGAGTTCAAGCTATGGCTTGTTTGGCTTCCCTCCAAAAGTAACAGTTCTCCCATTTGAGCCTAGGACACAACAAACAGAAAGAAAGGTCATGTGGTCTAAGCAACTCTGCTCAGAGATCTCTCTGGGACGTAAAGGGCGGGGGTTGTTTTGTAGAAAAATATAGGCTCCACCACCTATTTTTCTACAAAACAACCCCTACAGAAGGCCTATAGAAGGCATCCATTCCCCATCCCTGCTGTCCTCTCCATGGGAACTGCAGCCCCTACAAGGGGCAAACAGTCTTTGGCTCTTTCTGCAGCAAGCTGGATTCTGCCACGGGACTGTGGAGCATTATTAGATTCGCCTCAAGCAAGAGCTAATTGGAATTTTTTTTCTTGTTTTCCTCTTCCCTTGGTACTTTATCTCCTGTCATATTAACAACACATCCTATATTTCCAGTAATTGTCATCTTAATGATGTGAAAATCAATAGCAAATGTTGTGTTTTAAAAGCCATTATTGGATCGCCGAGCCTAGCGCTCTTGGGGAAAGGTGGCCCAGAAAGTCTCTGATTCAAACACGCACAGAGAGAGGGAGACCTAAAAACAGTCTTTAGTATCATTTTCTTTTCACTGTTCGTATCATTGCTGTTCTTAGAAGGTGGAGATTTGGATGCGCCAGGCTCTTTCGCTTTTTGTTACAAATCAATCTGTGAGCATTATCAATATTTCCCAGATTGCCCTGATTGCCGGTGGGTGGGAGCTAAATTGTGAAGTCCTAAGCAGGGTTGAATCCATTGGCTTTGGTCTTAGAGTACAGCAGTTGCTGAGCATGGCTTGGGAAATTCCTGGAAATTTGGGGGTGGAGCCCTGGGGGGGGCATAGGGGTTGCAGATAAGAGGAAAGGGTCATATAATGTCACAGAGCTCACCCTCCAAAGCTGCCAGGGGGACAAATACCTGTAATCTGGAGCTCAGTTACAATTCTGAGAGGTCTCCAGGCCTCACAGGGAAGAGGGAGAAGCTATACCGGCCATGACATTGGTCAACTTTAATTTGGACTGGCACTTCCAAGAATATTACTACAAAATTTGGGCTGTGAAGCCATTGCTGAAGAAGGTCTTAGGACTGAAACCAGTTCCTCTTGCATCAGCATTTCCATGCACACATTAGAGGGCTTCCAGCAGTCAACTGCAGCTGACTTGTGGACTTTGGTGTAGTGGTTAAGTGTGCGGACTCTTATCTGGGAGAACTGGGTTTGATTCCCCGCTCCTCCACTTGCAGTTGCTGGAATGGCCTTGGGTCAGCTATAGCTCTCGCAGAGCTGTCCTTGAAAGGGCAGCTTCTGTGAGAGCTCTCTCAGTCCCACCTACCTCACAGGAAGTCTGTTGTGGGGGAAGAAGATAAAGGAGATTGTAAACCACTCTGAGACTTTGATTCAGAGTGAAGGGTGGGGTATAAATCTGTGATCTTTATCTTCTTTACAAAAGGATTTTTGAACTTTGGTCACAATAATTATATGCTGTTTTGCAGGGCTTTCTTTGTAGCAGGAACTCCTTGGTGTATTAGGCTACACCCCCCTGATGTAGCCAATCCTCCAAGAGCTTACAGAACTCTTTTTACGAGGCCTACTGTAAGCTCTAGGAGGATTGGCTACATCAGGGGGGTGTAGCCTAATATGCCAAGGAGATCCTGCTACAAAAAAAAAGCCCTTCTGTTTTGTGCTTAGTTAAATACTAGACGTACACAAGTCAGTTTGTTCTCCATGTAACTGTGGTTTATTATGGAATCATTTCTTATATAAATGTTAGGGTTGCCAAGTCCAATTCAAGAAATATCTGGGGACTTTAGGGGTGGAGCCAGGAGACATTGGGGGTGGGGCTAGCCAGGAGCAAGGTTGTGACAAGCATCATTGAACTCCAAAGGGAGTTCTGGTCATCACATTTAAAGGGACCGCACACCTTTTTAAATGCTTTCCTTCCATTGGAAATAACGAAGGAAATGGGCATCTTCTTTGGTGGTTCATAGAATTAGACCCCCTGGTCCAATCCTTTTGAAACTCAGAGGGTGTTTTGAAGAGAGGCATCAGATGCTATGCTGAAAATTTTGTGCCACTACTTCCAAAAACAGCCTCCCCCAGAGCCCCAGATACCCACAAATCAATTCTCCTTTATACCCTATGGGGATGGGTCTCCTTAGGCAATAATGGAATGTCCAACAGACACACACACACACACCCGCTTTCTGATGACCCTGAAGCGGGGGAAGGGCCTCCAAACCGGGGGATCTCCTGCCCCCACCTGGGGATTGGCAACCCTAATAAATGTTGAGAACGGGAAAAAAAGTCTATTTAATGTTTTGATGCCACACGGTTCTGTATTGTATTGAGCTTGACTGCGAGTTTTTATTTCTGAAATCTCACATGAAAACTGGCAACTCAAGCTTCGAGGGTGTAGCGCGGTTTGAGGTTGCCTTGCAAGTCTGCCAAAACCAAGGCAGCAGAAGCCCAGTTTCAGCAGACCCATATGAGAAGCCTCATGCCCGGGGGTGGATGTCAGCTGTTCTACCTTCACATCCAAACCATAAAATGCCTAACTTCAATTGACGACCTGTAACTTCATTTCGATTAGAGAACAAATTGCGAGCCGGTATTTTTAAAAAAACAAAATGGCCCCTGCTTGAGAGATAATTGGCGGTATCTTTGGCCTAGCGCACAAAAGAGAACGAGAGAAAGAACAGCATCTGTGGAGCTAGCAGGAAGTAGCGCAGCCATGGCCGGTGTACTGATGTGCAATGCATAAAGACAAAGGCATTTGGCACAAGGCCTTCCATACCCATTACTACCAGCATATGTTTCCACCGGAATGGATGTCAGAGTCATTTGGAAAAAAAAGAAAACATCTATCAAAACCAAATGAGCAGCAGAATGGTTCATTGTAAATGGCCCTTGGGATGCAGTTCAGCCTCTTAAGTGTTGTTATTAAAGAAGAAGAAGAAGATGAAGATATTGGATTTATATCCCGCCCTCCACTCCGAAGAGTCTCAGAGCGGCTCACAATCTCCTTTACCTTCTTCCCCCACAACAGACACCCTGTGAGGTGGGTGGAACTGAGAGGGCTCTCACAGCAGCTGCCCTTTCAAGGACAACCTCTGCCAGAGCTATGGCTGACCTAAGGCCATTTCAGCAGGTGCAAGTGGAGGAGTGGGGAATCAAACCCGGTTCTCCCAGATAAGAGTCCGCACACTTAACCACTACACCAAACTGGCTCTCTGTATGTAAAGCCATACATACAGTTAAAAAAAAAAAAGATAAAGAGATTGGCATTAAAATGATAAGGGATATGATAGTTCCCATCAGGGCTTTTTTCGTAGCAGGAACTCCTTTGCATATTAGGCAACACCCCTCATGTAGCCAATTCTCCTGGAATTTACAGGAGGCCCTGAACTAAAAGCCCTGTAAACTCTTGAAGGATTGGCTACATAAGAGGGGTGTGGCCTAATATGCAAAGGAATTCTTGCTACTAAAAAAGCCCTGGTTGCCCTCATTTCACCTTAGGCAGATGCTGTATAGCCCAATGGACAAAGAGTTGAATCTGGATCTGAGGTCACTGGGTGGAAGTTTGTATTTTCCCAATCTCAGTTTTCCATCTGTAAAATGGGAAGAGGTTATAGAAACAGATGGATGGATTGATAATAGGGGCATATCACTGCTATATCTCCAATTATAGGATTTTCTTATTGTAATGGCTTCGGTTTGGCCTCCTTATTTGTATATTATAGTGGACTGAAGTTTGATTCAGGACTTCCCAAACCTGGCAGCCTCCAACCACAGTGCAGGCATGATAGGAGTAGAGAAACATGAGGCCAGCATGTCAGAAAAGTTCTCCCTCATATTGCCTCTAAAATCGCCAGAAGGCTGTACTTAGGTGAAATGCAAATTGGGCTCAAAAAGTCTCTTCTCATTTAGTTTTATACTAAAAAAAAAATCACATCAGAAGTCCTGTTAGGTTTCCTAAAAGCAACATGTGATGATTCTGCTTGGCCTACAGTTGGACCACAGATTGCGAGCAGCACTCTCAAACAAACAAAGGAAAAGTCCATTTTTGGCTGCTATCAGACGTGCAGTTTGATCCAGTGTGGCCCTGCTTCCAATTGATTCAGGGCTTTTTTTTTTTAATGAAGAGTTTTTATCAGACATCCCCCCCCCCCCATAACCCACTTCAAGGTAGTTACACCCCACCGTTGATTGATTAGATTCGGTAGCCACTGAGTGGGGTGCTCAAGCATTTTTAAAAATCATTTGTCTTTTGAGTATGTGCATAAGCATCTATGGAAGCAGCACTTCAAACTCCTGGCAGAATGGCAGCAGCTGGTGGCCAATGGAGTTGCTGGAGGAGGCTGCTGGGATATGTAGTCCAGCATGAGGGAAATGTTTATGAAACTGTGTGTTGGGAAAGTTGAGGGGGGGCGAACACAAGGGACTGACAACTGCAGAATGGGAGGCAGATGTTGCTGTCTGATCAAATACTGAACAGATAACAGATCAAGGTGATTGTCTGACTGCACCGTTATCGAGCACTTGGAATTGTTCTCCCTGGTCTTGAAAATGTTCTGCACCTGCTCATTCTCACCTGGTTTTCCCAAACCGTCTCCTTCCCTTGTCTGATAACTTAAAATGGAGGTGCTTATACCACCCGATGGTGGTGGAGGAGAACACTTCATGGCTCATCTGTTGAGCATTCTAACCTTGCCTTTTTGGCTTGCCTGACCCACATAGCCATTGCAGACTTTGCTCGTTCTCACACTGCTGCCTGGGAACTGATCCTCAGAGTTTGAGTCTGCACCTTCTGAGCTTAGGCCAACATGAGGATCGCTATCTGTGGATGAATGCCATTGACTGAGTAGGCAGCTCAATGCAAGCAGTACACTCAAAATCCAGCCATTTTTAAAAGAGCGATGGCCTGTCCTTGATGGCTGAAAGGTATACATAATCTCAGCAATCCGGTGAATTGCACGGGTGCCTCCTAACTAGCCAGCTGCCATGTTGAATGCCATCAACTACTGGATAGCTGAAATCCTCTTTGAACCACTCAAAATATGGCTCATTTCAAAATGCAGACATTTTGTACCGAGGTAAAGATACGGGGTGCACAAGTTTGGAGAAAATGGACAGTGCCACCTAGATTTTCATAAGCACAAGGAGCTGGGACAGTTTCTACCAAACCCCACCCCCCACTCCAGGAAGAGTCTTCTGATGCTCCCTAAGCTCTTCCTGGAAATAGCAATGGGGATGATTTGGGTTTCTTGGAAGAGAGGAATCAGAGAAGATCCCCCTGCCTGCACCTGCAGAAATTGAGGAAGAATCCAAGCAATTATTGTAAGCAAAGTAAATTCACTTTGCAATGATTGGGCTACTAGTTGCAAGTAGAACATCTCTCCATCTCAAATTCCTTCTCACCTCTCCTGTGATGGTTTCATAGTGGTAGAAACGGCTTTATACAGACCTTCTCCCATGTATATTTTTTGTTTTGAGAAGTCATCTCAAAAGCTGGCAGAAGGCTCAAGCATGTCGAATGGAACACAGAGCACTGAGAAGTTTTGATACTGCTATCAACAGGATGTTGGAACCTTCAAAGGTCCTTATGGATTTTGCTGTCAGTGTTAATGAAAATCAAGCCGAAAGTGAGAAATATTATCCAATTAAATGGTTTTCAGGGGAGCAGAACAAACAAAAAAACCTCAGTATGTAGTGAGAAGCTAATGTCTTGACAATAATGGCTGGAGTCCACAAGTGAAGGGCATCTGGAAATAACATTAGGCAAATGAAACAAAGTAGACAACAAGTTGAATGTTATGGTCAACTTCTACTGGCAACAAGGATAGACTTTAGAGATTCAGTAGTCCACTGAAAAAGCTTTGCATGGGAAAAATGTGCTCAGAAGCAAAGCTGTAAAAACTGGACCTACTGTTTGTGTATAAGATTTTGCATGCCACTCATTATTATTGAGACCCAGTTTGGTGTAGTGGTTAAGAGCAGCAGGCTCTAATCTGGGAGAAATGGGTGTGATTCCTCACTCCTCCACATGCAACTGCTGAGTGAACTCAGGTCAGTCACAAATTCTCTCAGAGCTGTTCTCTCCAGAGCAGTTCTCTCAGAGGTCCCTCAGCCCCATCCACCTCACAGCCGATGTTCCCTCTTAAGTTGCAGAGTGGTGTGAACAGAAATTCTACTTTTTGAGCTGCTGGCATTAAAGTTGTGAGCTGCTGGCATTAAAGTTGTGAGCTACTGCATAAATTAGTGTGTTCCGGGGTCATCGTTCCTGAGTGAAGACAAAAGTGTGTGATCTGGAGGATAAAAATCAGCTCACAGCATGTCTATTATGGGGAGAGCTTGACACCTCCGTACTAAAGCATGCTCAAGTTGGCTGGATTCTCTGGCAGAGATGAGTTTCTTTATGCAAGATTATGCAGACATTAGTGCTTCAGTGAGTGTTTATACACCTTTTTGATTGTGTGTTATAATTTTGAGCTTTTGTGAGCTGCAGGCTTCTATCATAAATACTGTTGAGCACAATTACATTGTGTTTATGATGTTTCCTGATTCTCGTAAGGTGTAACAAAATTCTATTCACTGATGTTTTGCAAATCCATATTTCATGTCAACCAACTGTGGTATAATATAGAATTAAGACTAACTGACAACTGTACTCATAATTCATACTGGTGGTGTTTATCTATTTTGATTACAGTTTCTGCACTCTGATAGTCCTGTTTTTTGAAAGTGACATTTATGTCAGATTCAGCCCTTATAACAAATGAGTTTGAAACTTCTGGGCTAGAGGAAGGCTTCAGACTTTGCTAAGGAGAGCCAGTTTGGTGTAGTGGTAAAGTGTGCAGACTCTTATCTGGGAGAAACGAGTTTGATTCCCCACTCCTCCACTTTCACCTGCTAGCATGGCTTTGGGTCAGCCATAGCTACCGCAGGAGTTGTCCTTGAAAGGGCAGCTGCTGTGAGAGCCCTCTCCAGCCTCACCCACCTCACAGGGTGTCTGTTGTAGGGGAGGAAGGTAAAGGAGATTGTGAGCCACTCTGAGACTTTTTAGAGTGGAGGGCGGGATATAAATCCAATATCTTCTTCTTCTTCTAAGCAGTAGTACGATGCCTTCCAGTTGTGTCTAGTATCAGACAAGCCCAATAACCAGTCACTAGACTAGCCCAATCTTGTCACATCTTCAAAGCTAAGCAGAGCTGGTCTTCATTAGTATTTTGGTGGGAGACCACCAAGGAAGTCCAGGGTCATGATGGAGAGGCAAGCAATGGCAAACCACCTCTGGACATACCTTGCCTTGAAAACTCTATGGGGTCACCACAAGTCAGCTGTGACTTGATGGCACTTCCTACCACCACCATCACCACCATGGTATTTATCATATACTGTCCTAGCAGCAAGCATCAAACAAATCTGCTCTCAGGATCCATGTTGTCACTACAGTTATTAGACATATCTGAAAGTCATGCTAATAAAGACCTTGCTTGCCTATTTGGGGAGAGGAGAAAAATGTGGAATAAGCCACTTGTAGGCAGCTTTTCACTCAGAGTACCACAAAACATTCACTCCCCTTTTGTCTCCTACAAAGAGAACATTCAGGCGATCCGTACAGTAGCAAAAGCCACAGTGGGAAGGGAAGCAAGGTACCAACAGCAGAACAGAGGGTGGGAAGAGACCTTGAAAACTAGGTCTAGGACAAAACCATCTTTAGGCTGTTTCACTGCAGAAAGGTGAGAATTTCATCACACACACCCCCACACACATAGCCAGCTTGAAAGAAAATATGAAAGGTGCATAAAGTCTCAAATAAATAAGTGGCTGGTCATTGAGGGAATGCGTCTCTCAGAAAATGATTACAACAAAGATTTTCACACCAAGGATGAGGTTTAGCATGACAGAAGACTCAAACTTGGTGCAATCAACTGCGAGTGATCCCATTCCCCTCAGTTGGAGGGGGAGGATGATTTTTTTTAACCAAATGTAAATCAGACCCTAATTGTGAGCCTGATTGCAGTTTCTCCTCAGCGGCAGTAAGGGGATTTAACCCTATTGAGAAAGAAAGAAAGAAAGAAAGAAAGAAAGAAAGAAAGAAAGAAAGAAAGAAAGAAAGAAAGAAAGAAAGAAAGAAAGAAAGAGGGAGGGAGGGAGGGAGGAAGGAAGGAAGGAAGGAAGGAAGGAAGGAAGGAAGGAAGGAAGGAAGGAAGGAAGGAAGGAAGGAAGGAAGGAAGGAAGGAAGGAAGGAAGGAAGGAAGGAAGGAAGGAAGGAAGGAAGATGACATGATCTATTGAGGGATATATACTACAAATTGGGATTTTCTACAATAACATTGCAGTCCAATAGCCCCTTAAAGACAAACCACATACTCCCCATTTCCCTGAGGGGCAATACTTTATTTTGGATGGGAGAGCACTGGAGACTGATGGTGTCTTTGTAGTATTTGTATGAGTACAAAAAAAAGAACTTTTCTAAAATTCTCAAAACACCATTTGTGCAGCTCTCAAAAACAATTCCAGGTAGAAACTTTCAGCTCTTTTCTGCCCCCCTCCCACAAGCCCTGTTCACACATTCACAGTGGACTCAAGCAGAGTCATCATTCATCTGTCTTACAAACGAAACTGGAAACCAGGACCTGAATACCTGTGGGGGCTTAGGTCACTTGTCCAGATATATACATATTGAATGTAATCTGAGAATTACTCAGTGCACATATGAAGAAAAATCAAATGCACAGTGTCCGTCTACTTTGCGGACAGGGCTTCTCTCACTCACACACACACAAATACATTTTTGCACCTTCCTACAGTTGGCTGTTGACTTAGGGCTGCCAGCCTCCACACAGTGGCTGGAGATCCTCTGGGATTGCAGTTGATCTCAAGATGAACTCTATGGCAAATTACTGAAGTCCTTCCCCTCCCCAAACCCCGCCCTCCTCAGTCTCCACCCCCAGCATCTCCAGGTATTGCAAAACCCAGCACTAGCAACTCTATGTTTACTCCAGCCTCTCAAATCAAATAGATCTTTGAAGATTGCCCTGACCTGGATAGTCCAGGTTAGCTTGATTTCCCTAGATCTTGACAGCTGAGAAGGGTTGGGAGACCACTGAGGAAGCCCAGGGTCACTACATGGAGGCAGGCAGTGGAAAACCACCTTTGAATGTTTCTTAGGGCTTTTTTTGAGCAGGAATGCACAGGAATGCAGTTCCAACTGGCTATCAATATGCAAATGAGTTTTTGCTGGACTTTTTTTGAAAAAAGACCTGTGCAAAACAATGGTGATGTCAGGGTGTGTGGCTTAATATGCAAATGAGTTCCTGCTGGGCTTTTTCTGCAAAAAAAGCCCTGCTTACCCTGAAAACTCTATGGAATTGCCATGTCAGTTGTGAATTGATGCCCCCCCAAAGCACTAGTAGTTTGTTCTTTTTTAAACCCAAGGCTGGATCCCCCATATCTTATTAAGTCAACCCTTCCTTTTTCCTGTCAGCTTGCATTCCACAACACATAAACTGTTAAGACGGCAAATAACATACTATTACTCCCCCACACCTTAGCTTGAGAAAAGTTTCTCAGAGAATGCGTTTGACAGAGAACTACATTGGAGGCATCAACATATATATTCCCAGAGATAATCAAGTTCAAACAACTTTACCTCCCTTGCCACAGTATTCCATCCTTCAGCGGGCCTTTTGATGTGGCCTTGGTTCAGTTTCTGCTTGTATTATGACTTGTCTTCCCCTGAAATCAAGCAGTTTTAACTGTCTATTATTTTATTATTTTAATTGTTTGAACTCGTTTAATTTTCTTTAAGAAGAAGATATTGGATTTATATCCCACCTCCACTCTGAATCTCAGAGTGGCTCACAATCTCCCTGTGAGGTAGGTGGGACTGAGAGAGCTCTCCCAGAAGCTGCCCTTTCAAGGACAACTCTGCAAGCGCTATGGCTGACCCAAGGCCATTCCAGCAGGTGCAAGTGGAGGAGTGGGGAATCAAACCCGGTTCTCCCAGATAAGAGTCCACACACTTAACCACTACACCAATCTGGTTTGGGTTTTATTGTGATTGTTAACTTGTTGTACTCTACCCTGAGCCCGTTTGTGGGATAGGATGGAATAGAAGTCAGCAAAAACAAACAAACAAACAAATCTCCCTGTGTCTTCTGGTAACTTCAAGGGAAGAATTTACCGTGGCACAGAGTGGTAAAGCTGCAGTACTGCAGTTGGAACCCTCTGCTCATGACCTGAATTCGATCCCAGCGGAAGCTGGTTCAGGTAGCCGGCTCCAGGTTGACTCAGCCTTCCATCCTTCCGAGGTCGGTAAAATGAGTACCCAGCTTGCTGGGGGGGAAAGTGTAGATGACTGGGGAAGGCAATGGCAAACCACCCCGTAAAAAGTCTGCCGTGAAAACATGGTGAAAGCAACGTCACCCCAGAGTTGAAAACGACTGGTGCTTGCACACCTTTACCTTTACCTTCAAGGGGCAAGTAATAGAATTTGCTCCTTGCTATTGCACAAAGTGAGGACTTCTGGCTGTAACTGGGATGTTATTGGGGTGGGGTGGGGGGGTTGTGGGGTTTTTTTTAAAAAAAAATCACTGGGTGTTTTTTTCCTGAGCTTGAGGTTCACCTTCCTCGTTTGCAAATGGCTTTGTTTTAACACTAGAGACTTTAGGCTGCCATAGATTAGAGGAAACCTCTGGAGTGTTGAAAGCCTTAATTAGTTAACTGTTGCAAAGTGCTTTGTGATCTTGGAATTGAAAAGGCTGCACATAACAGATGCAGCATTTTACTAATTGTGATGGTTATTATTAATTGACTCTATTAGCCTGCAGCCCTTACTTAACTGAAATCCCCTCTGCAGAAAGAAGGGTTTTACCCAAAAGAAGAGCGTCATTACTCTCCAAGACCCACATTCTGACCTCTGCCAATAGACAAGGTCATCTGGGCTCACTAGGCCCTGGTTCTTGTCAGGGCTCAGCAGACTCTGGATTTAGATAGATGCTGATGGAGCCTGAAGAGGCAGCAACTGAGAAGCAAAGAGATCTTGGGGTTGTAGTGGATAGTTGAGGAGAAGGTGGCAGGGGTGCAAAATGCAAATTTCATGCTGTGGATTACTACGAAAAGTACTAGGGTTGCCAACCCCCAGTTGGAGGCAGGGGATCCCCAGTTCAGAGGCCCTCCCCCCACTTCAGGGTTATCAGAAAGCAGGGGAAGGGAGGCAAATGTCTGCTGGGCATTTCATTATACCCTCCGGAGACCAATTCCCATAGGGTATAATGGAGAATTTATTCGTGGGTATCTGGGGCTCTGGGGGCAGTTGTTGTTTTTGAGGTAGAGGCACCACATTTTCAGCATAGCGTCTGGTGCCTCTCCTCAAAACACCCCCCACCAAGTTTCAAAAAGGTTGGACGGGGGTCCAGTTCTATGAGCCCCCAAAGAAGGTGCCCCTATCCATTATTTCCAAATGGAGGGAAGACATTTAAAAAGCTTGGGGTCCCTTTAAATGTGATGGCCAGAGCTCCCTTTGGAGTTCAATCGTGCTTGTCACACCCTTGTTCCCAGCTCCACCCCCAAAGTCTTCTGACTTCACCCCTAAAGTCTTCTGACTCCACCCCCAAACTCCCCAGATATTTCTTGAGTCAGACCTGGCAGCCCTACGAAGTATTGAAAATAAAACAGTCAACATTGTGATGATTTTGTATCCATCCATTGTACAGCCTCCTTTAGAATATTGTGTATGGTTCCATACCTTAAAACACATCTTGCTGGGGGGGGGGGGGCAGCGCAGATGATTAAGCCATTGGAGCAAGTTTCCTGCAAGGAGAAGTTACAGAATCTGGGGCTTTTCAGTTTAGAGAAAACTGGGCCAAGTGGGACACGACAGAAGTTGTAATATCATGCCTAAGTTGGAGGGAATGGATAGAAAGGCCTTTTTCTCCCTCTCCCATAATTCTAGAGCTTGGAGGCACCTCGTGAAGTTGATGAGTGCTAGAAACAGGACAGACGAGGGTTGTTAACTTCCAAGCAGTGGCTGGAGATCTCCCACTATTACCACTGATCTCCATGCAACAAAGATCCACTCACTTGGCCACTTCAGAAGGTGGATGCTGTGGCATTATGTGCCCCATTGAAGTCCATCTGCCCTCCTCAAGCTCCGTCTCTAAGATCTCCAGGTATTTCCAAGCCTGGATCTGGCAGCCCTCAGACAGACAAAAGGTAGTACTTAAACAATGACATTCACTGCCAATAGCCATAGTGATGGTCACCAGCATACGTGACTGTCAAATGGGACAGGACGATTCAAGAAGGGACAGTCCTCAGTGCCTATTTGCTCTTTGGGGGATGTCGGGAGGTCCTTCGAAGCCTACAAATGGCTGGCCTGAAAGCCCAGTGGGAAAAGTCCCATCTTGGGGTGCAGCAGGTTGAATGCCTTGGGTTCCTGATCTACGTCAATGGCATTCACTCAACCACTGCCAAAGTGAAGGCCATCCCAAGCTAGGGCTGAAGCCAGGATTTTAAAAAGTCAGGGGGCTCCCTTCCCCATCCACTGTGGGGCTTGCTGCTTCTCAGAAGCTTTCAAGCAGGAGCAAAAGCTGGAGGCTCTGAAAGTGACCAAGTTGAGGCAGCCAGGCCTAAAACTTTGGAGTCAAGAAGGGACTGCGCTTTGCATGCAAGCAGGGGGCTTTACTTCCACTTCCCTCTCCCACACCCTGGCACTTTGCAGCCAGCAGTTCCATCTGTTCCTCCCTCCCTGGCCGAATCCATGTGGCTTCCTTCGCTTCCTGCTCCTCTGCCTCCCTCCCCTTGCTGCTGCAGTGTGATGTGCCCTGCCAAGCTCTCCCAGCTCCAGCTGCTGCTGATGACGCTTTGGTGGCTCAACCATGGCAAAAGAAGGAAAAGGGCAGGCTGCGTCCAGAGGCCCCCCCTAGAAGTCAGGGGGCCCTGCCTGGAAGTTGGGGGCAGTGCCCCCACAGGTTCGCCCAAAGCACACCTTGTCTGACATCTGGAGGCCAAGAGACCAGGCAGACTTCCAGCCCTTCCGACCAAGGCAACAAGAACCCAGTGAGACACAACTGGCTTTAGTTCAGACATTTAGAGAGGATTTCGTTTACAACACCTTTCTGCTTAAGCAGGACATATTTATTTACCAAGGCTATTCTGGAAGTTCATGGGGAAAACGTAGATGAATGCAATGGTAAGAATGTAAATTGCATTGAGTTTGATGAGACTTCTTCCATAAGAAGCATGCTTGGGATTGCATGCCCTTAACTCTCCCTCCCCCCTCCCTCCCTCTCTCTGACCAATTTCCCACTAGCCTTATGCCACATACCTCTTCTCTGCGGGGCTTCTGTCGGATTTCACACTATCTGCCCCAGGGCTGCAACTAGCTTTGCCTTTTTCGTGCAGCAAATAGAAACTGCTTTTTGCTGCGTGAAAGAGGCGGAGTGAGTTGCAGCCCCGGGGGCAGATAGTGTGAAATCCGACCAAAGCCTTGCAGAGAAGAGGAGAGTGAGAGCAGCATAAGGCTAGTGGGGAATCAGTCTCTCTCTCTCTCTCCCTCCCCCCTCCTCTAAACGAAACCAGTCAGCTGCAAAACTTGGACTGGATTGTGCCTTAATTAAATACGCCAAAGAAATGATCATTAAGGGCCAATCTTCAAGCAAGATTTTGAGCATTCGTACTGTAGGCAAAGTACAGAGGCTAGGCCAGAGAGACTTGTCTAAAGCTTGGAGAGCTACTGGTTGTCTTGAACTATACATACATATATATCTATATCTATATCTATATCTCTCTCTATATATATACACACACACACACACACACATATAAAAGAACCCCACAGAACATTGAATCTGCAAAAGTAAACTTTTTTTTTTTTTGCATGAGTTACTGGTTTAATAGGAACCGAAGCCTTCTGGGCCACAGTCTCTCTCTCTCTCTCTCTTCAGCTACGTCTCAAAGCTGCATCGCAACACTCGCTTTTTTGATGTGCTGGCACTCCACCAGGCTGCTTTGCATTAAGCATTTTCAGACACACACTACAGGGTACAATTTAGCCGGAGTTGTATAAATCTGAGGCCTGGAATTAGCTTTGCTCTTTGGGGACGCCGGGTTTATTTGTTATCGGGAAATTAAAAGTGGCACATCCCAAACAGCCGTTGAAGTGTTCGCTGTGCCACTGACTTGAAAGAGGGGCTGAACATGTGGTGAACTATTTTGCAGCACTGTGAATCCAATTATTTGACAGATGAAACCCACTTGACATGGAAACTTGGTAATGTGCCAAGCTGGGATTTTTTTCAGGGGACGTTTTCCCCTGAGAAGGCAGAAATCAGAAAGGCGCACAGAGGAAGATGCTGGTCCCAGGGTCTAATCACCTCCTGGCATATTCGATGGGCTTCATTTCTTTCCAGCCGTCCTCAGTGGAGCTGTGGATGATTCCATTTTAGCCTTGCTGCAGAGCTCTAGCCGTTGAACCGTGTTGGCTTTCAATGGAAAGACAAGGGAATGGCTTGGTGAATTAATTACCCAAGCTACTGTGGGGTTATGAACAGAGTGGTGGCCCTAAACTAGGGAATCCTAGATCCAAATCATTATTCAGCCATAAAGTTCCCTAGATCGCTCTGAGCCAGAAACTCCCTTTCAGTCTAACCTACCTCATACATCTAAGGATTTTGCACCAAGTTTCTCAGGAAAAAAGATCAAGATCAGAGGGTTTTTAAAAATATATATACTAAAGTTTACAAGCGATATTTGTGCAGTTATATATTTAAAAGATTTTGGGTGAGCCATTGGGTTTGCTTTAGCAATCCAAAATGGCAGCTGGAGGAGAAGGAAAAGTTGGAACGAAAAGTAACCGTAGTAGTAGCAAGTAAGAGAGCTGCTGGAGAGGAGGCATGAAGGGGACAGGAAGAAGCCAGCATGGGGTGGTGAGACAGGTGGGATTTCCTCTTCCCCAAATATTCGCTCTCTTGACTTCTCTACTGGCAGTTCTCTTAAATTGTTGCTTACACATGTTTGACATGGATGTTCTCCCTCATCCAGATATCAAACCTTCTTTTGTTCCCAGATGCATTTATTGGGGAGAGTGTGTGGAATTGATTTACTGATCCAATCTCCTCCACAGCCTGGCAAAACCAAGTTACAGTCAGTATTCTCTTTAAGCTGAGCTAGCGTGAGCTAGCTCACAGTTTTTTAGCCTCCAGCTCACACATTTGTGAGTTAGCTCAGGAAAAATGGCCCCAGAGCAAACTAATGTAGGCAGTAGCTCACAACTTTAATGTCAATAGCTCAACAAGCAGACTTTTTACTCACAAGATTCCACAGCTTAGGAGGAGCATTGGCTACAGTTTCCTGGGTCACATGATACCAGCACAGGCACCATCATGATAGGTTAGAAGATGACTCCAGGAAAACAGACAAGTGTTTTCCTGAACATTTTCTGAGCTGATAGATCCAGGTGGGTAGCTGTGTCGGTTTGAAGCAATAGAACAAAGTTTGAGTCCAGTGGCAGCTTGAAGACCAACACAGCTTTCTTCAGGGCAAGTGCTATCGAGTCATGCCCATGTATCTGAGGAGGTGTGTGTGTACACCAAAGCTCATAACATACCTTGAATAAAACTTTGATCTGTTCTCTGTGAATGTTCATAGAACCTAATTCGAAATTGCGCTGTCAGGCCCATCGCTATTCCAGATGTCTCCTTGTGTCTGTCCTCTGGGAATGGAACCCTGGTCAGCCTCCTCAAGAGAAAATAGAACAAAAGTCCAGGAGTTGGTTGCTGTAGATTTACCAGGCTGTGTGGCCATGGTCTTGGCATTATGAGACCTGACGTTTCACCAGCAACTGTAACTGGCATCCTCAGAGGTGTAACCCAGAAAATTGGAGTTCTCTCTGGGTCAGAAAACTGGAGTTCTCTCTCTGGATTTGACTCAGAGAGAACTCCAGTTTTCTCGGTTACATCTCTGGGGATGACAGTCACCGTTGCTGGTGAAACGTCAAGTCTCCAAATGCCAAAACCACAGCCACACAGCCCGGAAAATCTACAACAACCAATGGACTCCGGCCATGAAAGCCTTTGACAACATATTGAAAACCCAGGAGTTACCATTCCTCAGGCTACCAAACTACCAGCTTCATTTACACCCATTTAACACAACAACGGAAACAGCTGGGAGTTTTTGAGAGCTCTTAATACATAATTCAAACCTTCCGCTGTAAACAGAGGATAGCTCATTTACCCAATTGCCTACTTGGTATGTTGTGTGTGTGTGTGTGTGTGTTTTAAGGTAATAAAATGCAAGCACAGCTCAGCTCCTGAAGCCAGCTGCCCTTCTAACGTAAATCACCAAGCCCTCATTGAAGGCCCATCATGTTGGCATAAAATCCAAAGAGCTCCTGAGAGGGAGGCATTCAACCCAGACAGTCTCATTAGCGCAACAGCATTAAATTAAACAAGTGCATAAAAAAGTAACACACTCCCTGAAAGTCTGACACACCACGATGCCTGGTCTCTTCTCCTAGGCCATTGTACACCCGACAGATGTGCGCGCACATGCATGCGTGCATTTGAGAGCCACCAAAACACCCAGCGCGGGGACTCGGATGCTGCATGCTAAAAAGTCAATAAATTAAGCATGAATCATTGGGCATGTTAAATGGATTGCAACTCGTAATCATCTCCCTTGCAACGAGGTCTTCATTTCAACTGACCTAGATGGATGTAAAGACTTATTAAATAAATGAGAATACAAATGGCTTGTTAAAAAAACACTGGCTCGCTTTCAGGATCCTGGGCCTCTTTCATGATGTTTGCTGAAGATCTCACGTAAAGGACCCAACGTATGTGGGGATCTTTTACTATGGAACTGGTGCTGAAGTCTTGCTAGGGGCCTAGGATACTGTTGTGGGGCGCTTGACCCAACAGCCTTGCTAAAGACAGGAATAATGTGTTAGTAAGGGCCTCCTAGGTCATCTAGTCTAATCCCTTCTTCTGTGCTGGCAATTCAAACTAGCACATTGTAGACAGATAACTGTCCTTTCATTGCTTGGGTTACCAGCTAACTGGTGGGGCTGCTGGAGCTCTCTCAGAATTAGAGCAAAGGCTCAGAGTAAAGGGACTGGTTCCTTATGGAGGGCAGATATATGTCATACCATAGAGTCTGGGAAAATCAGAAGTCCTACCATGACATTGCATCCTCACTGGGTTCTGGTCTCCCCATATTCTATCCTCACAAGTCATCTGCCCCAAATCTCCAGGTTTACATCAGTAACCGAGCAGCTTGTCCATGTCACTATTGTGAACATCAGACTTTGAATTGAAATTGGCAAGAGATTTTTTGAAAGCACTTTAATCAGTCATAGGTTGAGAAGAATTTGCATTTTAAGGACAGTGGAGTTCCATGGCCTCTGATTGGCTGACAATCACTTGAATTTTCATGAAGCTAGAATCCCAAGGTTTGGTTCAGTACCCTGGACAGAGCTGGCCGTGCCACTAGACAAACTAGGCAATATCATGGGGTGCCGGCCTTCTGGGGGCACCTAATTGGGTGCCCTCCATGTGGCTCAGTGACATTATCAGTGCACGCACCAGAAGTTAGCGTTGCCTCAGGTGCCAGACAGTCTAGGGCTGGCCCTGATCCTGGAGGAGAGGCGGGATGATTGTCACACCCATCCACTTCCTGCTAGAGAAGCACAAGATCAGCGCACCATCGCTGTGATCATGCACACTAAATAATGTACTTTCAATCCACTTTCAATGCACTTTCCAATTGGATTTTATTGTGTGAACTGGCAAGATCCAGTTGGAAAGTGCATTGAAAGTGCGTTATTTAGTGTGTGTGATTGCAACCTGTAGGTTAACCACTTTGGTTTGCCCCTTCACAATTGTGAATAATTGGGAGATTTTTAAAAATCAGAAGTGAGGGGTTTTCTTCTTGACTCTGCACTGCTGCTCCCCCCCCCCCAAATTTCAGGATTCTTCTCTTTGGAGTAAAGGGTCTCCTTTAGTAGTCTTTATGATCCTCCAGCCTTCAGGAGCAGCATCCTATGAGCAGTCACAGATCCCAAAACAGAGATATCTAAAGATGACTTCTTCTTCTTCTTGAGCTTGTACCTCCAAGCAGCACAATAAGAAGGGGAATGCTGCATATATGCCATTTAATTCAAAAGCAAAAAAAAAAAAAAAAACCTGTAAGAAAATTCAGAGGAAAACTAAATCATTTGCTAATTGCCTGTCACTACTGCAAACACGATTTTATTTGCAGAACAGATTTTTTTTTTTTTTGGCTTTAAAAAGGGCCCAAGAAACGAATAATTTCTGTTCAAATATTTACCATTAGAGAAGGAGTAGAAAATCTGATATTAATTATTATTCTTAAGATAGTGGTCTTGAATTAATAAAAGTAAATACATAATACGGAGGAATAGCTACTGACTCTTGTTTTGGACGCCTGTGCCAATAAAATTAAGATGTAAATGGCTTAAATTTTAATTTCTCTGAAGCCTAAACAAAGACTGAATCAAAGTAATTGTAATTGTGATTAAAGGATCAACTAATCCCTGATGAAGAAGACTTGAGGTGAGAAATCCTGTAAAGAATTACAAACAGAGAGAGAGAGAGATGAGGTTTTCTATGGAGGTGGGGTAATTTTGTGAGCCACTTTGAATTATGTGAGGCATACATTTATACATACAGAGAGAGAAATTTAAAAAAAACAGAAACAGCCTGACCCCTAACCCTGACTGTTTAGAAATAAATCCCATTGATGTTGTGGTCCTGATATAAAAAGGACATGTAACTCAGTGATAAAACGTGTGCTTCACATGGAAATCCTGGGTTGCATCTCCATTTGGGGGACAGGATCATGGCTCAATGGTTTCATTTTCTACCTTGTATGCAGAAGGCCCCTAGTTCAATCCCCAATAACCCTTGCTTACAGAGTTTATGACAGCTGTCTGTATGTCATACATGATGTACAGCATATCTTGCTGATCATGCATTTCTTTTTCAATTCGCTTACAGCAGTGCTCCTCAACTTGGTGCCTGCTAACACCTTTTCTGATGCCTGCCAAGTGTTTCAGGAAGTGGGTGGGCTCAAGTAGGCGTTTGCCTAGCAAGGCTTTTGACTGGCCACTAGAGTTTTGATTGGCTAGGCTGTTTTTTTTTTAAATGTTGCTTTGGCAGCAGCTGCCACCACAGCACAAGGATCATAGAATCATAGAGTTGAAAGGGACCTCCAGGGTCATCTAGTCCAACCCCCTGCACAATGCAGGAAATTCACAAATACCTCCCCCTAAATTCACAGGATCTTCATTGCTGTCAGATGGCCATCTAGCCTCTGTTTAAAAACCTCCATGGAAGGAGAACCCACCACCTCCCGAGGGAGTCTGTTCCACTGAGGAACTGCTCTAACAGTCAGGAAGTTCTTCCTAATGTTGAGGCGGAAACTTTTTTGATTTAATTTCAACCCATTAGTTCTGGTCCTACCTTCTGGGGCCACAGAAAACAATTCCACACCCTCCTCTATATGACAGCCCTTCAAATACTTGAAGATGGTGATCATATCATCTCTCAGCTGCCTCCTCTCCAGGCTAAACATGCCCAGCTCCTTCAACCTTTCCTCATAAAACTTGGTCTCCAGACCCCTCACCATCTTCGTCACCCTCCTCTGGATCTGTTCCAGCTTGTCTATATTCTTCTTAAAATGTGGTGCCCAAAACTGAACACAATACTCCAGGTGAGGTCTTAGCAGAGCAGAGCAAAGCGATACCATCACCTTTCCTTAATCTGGACATTATACTTCTGTTGATACAGCCCAAAATTGCATTTGCCTTTTTAGCCACCGCATCACACTGTTGACTCATGTTCAGCATTTGGTCCACTAAGACCCCTAGATCCTTTTTGCACTTACTACTGCTAAGACAAGTCCCCCCCCCCCCCACAATCCGATAACTATGCATTGGATTTTTCCTACCTAAAAGCAGAACTTTACACTTATCCCCGTTAAAATTCATTTTAACAGGGGTCTGCACTGTGTTACTGAAGTTGTGCAATAATTTTGTCACTGGCTCCGCTTCCTGTAGCAGTCATTTTGTTGCTGTGCCCACCATGCTGTGTCAGAATTCCAAATGCGCCCGCAAGTGCAGAAAGAGTGGAGACCACTGGCCTACAGGAGTCCAGTTATGTACCTCAGCTGAAAGTGATATGGCAAGTTAATCTCAACTTCCTCAAACCCACTGATTTCTACGGCTCCGAATCCTGGGTTTTATACCGTCATCACCTGCGACTCCTCGAGCGCTTTCATCAGCGCTGCCTTCGCACCATCCTCAACATCCACTGGAGTGACTTTGTGACCAACACTGAAGTCCTCAAGCGGGTGGAGGTTACCAGTATCGAGGCACTGCTGCTGAAGACGCAGCTGCGCTGGGCAGGGCATATTTCTAGGATGGAAAACCACCGCCTTCCCAAGATTGCCCTGTATGGCGAACTCTCCACCGGCCATCGAAATAGAGGGGCACCAAAGAAGAGGTACAAGGACTCCTTGAAGAAATCCCTTGGCACCTGTCGCATCAACCATAACCAGTGGTCTGACCTAGCCTCAGATCGCAAAGCATGGAGGCACACCATCCACCAGGCTGTCTCTTCCTTTGAGAACGCACGCATAGCTGGTCTTGAGGACAAAAGGAGATTGAGGAAGAATCGCACTGCTGCAGCACCAACCCTAAATCAGACTTTTCCCTGCAGCCACTGTGGCCGGACCTGCCTGTCCCGCATTGGTCTTGTCAGCCACCAGCGAGCCTGCAGCAGACGTGGACTATTGCACCCTTCTTAAATCTTCGTTCGCGAAGCCAAGCCGAGAGAGAGAGAGAGAGAGAGAGATTTGGTTTGGCATCAGAAGGCGTAGTCTAATATGCAATTTTGTTGAAATGTTAGTTGCAATTAACTTCTTCCAGATCATACCTCAGCGAATTGCTTCACATGATACAACACCGAACGATGTTAGCGACAGATTGCTTTAACGACTGAATTTTAAATTTTCAATGTATGATTGTTGTGAAATTTTTAATTGTTTGCTGTGATTTTATTGTGGTGAGCCACCCTGAGCCTGCTTCAGCGGGGAGGGCGGGATATAAATCAAATAAAGTAAAGCATAAAAGGACAGAGGTTAATGTTGTGGGTATAATGATATTTTGGGGATGAGATCGGGATGAGAGATAACTTGGGGGGCGAGATAGTGCCCCACAATAGGGCCCCACCCAATTGGCTTTCTGCGGCAGTTTTCAAACAAAAGGTAAAAGCAATCAACATTGCAAAAGTTGTTTAAAATATGAAGAGACCCCTGATGGGGCTAAATTTATCTTAGGTGCTATCTAAATCACACTTACCTAAGAGGAAGACGGGTTTGAAATGGTTTCAGGTAGGGTTGGCAGGTTTGAACAACAAGCTGGTGGGGGACTTTCCAGGATGTTCCAGGAAAAGAGAGGGAAGAAGCACACGATGCCTACATCGCCTCCAGATGATGTAGGCATGCTGGGGATGTTGGGGACAATGTGCTAGCATCACCCTGAAGTGACATAGGCGCATTGGTGATGACGTTCTGGTTTTGGGACAAAACTGTATGCTTTGAAGCTAATTCTACCATACAGTTTTGCTCCAAAACAAAAGGGTCAGCCCCCAATGTCATCAACATGCCAGGTGACATGTTTAAGGCCGTAACTTGCCCCCACCAGCCAGCTGGCTGGGGAGCACCAGAAAACGGGGGATCCTCTGCATACCAAGGGGACCTGGCAACCCTAGTTTCAGAGTAAATATGCATGCATCCTGTCCCAGCCATGGCCCGCCGGGACTGCTGCCGGCACCGGCCATGCCCCCCAAACCACCACGGGACCCCCGGGCCACCAACCAGTCCCCCAGACCCACCTGGCAACACCGAAATGGAATGGAGGCTGCCTTGCTCCTCCCCACTCATCTGGTGGGCCAGGAGGCCAACACCCACCATCAAAAACAATGGAGTCGCTGAGGCCATCAAAGTGGTTGTCCTGAGGAGCAGGGAAGATGCAGGGGCTGCAGCCCGCCTGACGGGGGGACAAGCTCAGCTCCGCATCAGAAGAAACGGGTCCTGGGACGGGGAGGAGGCTGCTGGGCATCTACCCTTAGGACGGGGCAGAGCCTGGAGGATCCCTCCCTGGGGAGGAGGCACTGGGGCTGGGGGAGGAATGAAAGGGATGGCTGGGCAGCCAGTAGGGAGGTAGGTGATGACCCACAAAAGTGGAGCTGGTGCCTAATGGAGCCTCATTCGGCCTGAACAGAGAAGGAGAGAGAGAGGGAGAGTGGAGGCAGAGGAGAGCTAAAGGACCAGCCAGAGGGGCAGCAGGGTGCTGTAACCCGGCCCTCCACTCTCGCTCTGAGACCCCCTTGGCTGCCCAGGGCGGGGCCCTGGAAGGCAGACAGGCGATGGCTGCTTGAGGGGCAGGGCCCCCAGACAGGGTGGGGTGTGACACATCCATTCAACTCCTAAATGGTAAATTAAATTATATCCTTATTTTCTTCCAGTTTGGTGTTGTGGTTTGGTGTAGTGGTTAAGTGTGCGGACTCTTATCTGGGAGAACCAGGTTTGATTCCCCACTCCTCCACTTGCACCTGCTAGCATGGCCTTGGGTCAGCCATAGCTCTGGCAGAGGTTGTCCTTGAAAGGGCAGCTGCTGTGAGAGCCCTCTCAGTCCTACCCACCTCACAGGGTGTCTGTTGTGGGGGAGGAAGGTAAAGGAGATTGTGAGCCGCTCTGAGACTCTTCGGAGTGGAGGGCGGGATAGAAATCCAATAACTTCTTCTTCTTCTCCTTCCCTACTGGAGTGCGCACGGAGGCTTGACTGGTGCCATCTTCTATAACTGACCCTAAATGGACAAATGCAGTGGCAATCTGGTGCTGTGGTCCAGGAGCCCTAGAGAAGGCCTAGGTCCAAATATCCATTCTGCCATGAAGACTGAGTGCCAAGGGCTACTCTCTGCTAAGTAGTGCTGTGCACCAGGTTACACCTAGAGAGCAGGTTGTTACGCAGATGCTCAAGTGATTATTGGGAGGTTAGGAGGAAAAGACCACTATCTGTAGACCGCCCAAACTTTGCTGGAGGAAGGGTAGAATGAAAAGAAACAGATACATTAATGAATTTAAGTACAGATTCTTACTAGTAGGTTATGGGGCTTTTTTTTTTTTGCAGCAGGAACTCCTTTGCCTATTAGGCCACACACCCCTGATGTTACCAATCCTCCAAGAGCTTACAGTAGGCCCTGTAAGAAGAGCCCTGTAAGCTCTTTGAGGATTGGTTACATCAGGGGGGCATAGCCTAATATGCAAAGGAGTTCCTGCTACAAAAAAGCCCTGGAGGTCAACTAACAATGAAGAAAGGTGGGTACTGTTTTCATAAAGTCATGTCTCCAGCGGTTATGTAAACACTGACCAATGTCTTGGTATTTTTGCAAGACAGACTAGCACAGCTACTTCTCTGGAGTTTGTTCTCCATCACCAATTAGCAGTAATAGATCACTCCCCTGTATTCTTTTTCCTGGCTCCATCCCCTCGGCACATTCTCTCGAAACACAAGATAACACAACAAAATCAAATCAAGGCTTCCAATCTATTTGACAAAGCAAATTACGGCAGCTGAGAAATTATTTTAAATGGATTAATGCATTCAGAGAAGAAAGAATGGCTAGTGTTTAAAATAAGCTCAGCTGAAAACGTTACGTGAGTAAATTACTTCTAAATGGGCTATATTAAATTTTATCCATTTGAAAATGAAACAGCTTTTCAATGCGCAGCCACACGTCTTCATGTTGTGCATGGAGTTGCCGGCATCAGGCTTGGGCCTGGATGAGTTCTCGTGGAATGATAACTGATCTCCGAGCTTACAGAGCTGAGTACATAAGACAACAGCTTCAGATGATGAAAAAAGAAGTCCTAGAGTGGCAACAGAGGGTGGATGCTCTCAGGGGTGTCAAACTCATTTGTTATGAGGGCCAGATCTAACATAAATGAGACCTTGTTGGGCTGGGCCATGTCAGGCCAGGCAATGTGTGTACCTATTTAAGATTAGGTAGCAGAGATATAAACATTATAAAGGACACAAACACAAAGGTTTTTTAAAAAATCTTTAAATATGCTTAAAACATCAGAACTTGTTGGTCTTATTTTTGTATTTTTCCCATGGGATCCAGGGAACTGGGAATGGAAGCTCTGGCTTTTTTATCCTTCCCCAGGGGACCAGGTGGGGGAGGAGCCTCAGCCAATAGAAAGGAGACAGGTTTGGCTCAGTAGCTCTGCTGTGTAATTGATAGAGCCTGGCAAAGTTAGCTATTCCTCCCCCTTCCTCCCCAAGGGAGAAGCCTCAGCAAATGGAGAAAAAAGAGGCTTTGCTCTGTAGCTCCTGTGCAATTGAGCATGCCTGGCAAAGCAAGCTGTGATGCAGAAGGAAGCAAAAGGGAGAAGCAAGCAGATGACAGCCAGTTGCTCAGGGGCCTGATAGAAGCCTTCTGGGGGCCTGATTCAGCCCCTGGGCCACATGTTTGACTCCCCTGCTCTAGAACTTCTATTTCTCTAATGGTATACTATTGAAACTCAAAACGTCACATCCTTGATCTCTCCCCTCTCTAAACTCTGTCATCTACAGGCTTCTCTCACAAAGCTCCCAGAATTTCTCCAGCTGGAGTTGGCAGCCTTAGCTTCAGTACAGTCAGGGCCAGCCCGGCCACTAGGCAAACTAGGTGACTGCCTAGGGTGCCAGCCTTCTGGGGGAGATGAATTGGGTGCCCCCCATGTGACTCGGTGATGTTATCAGTGCTGGGGGGGGGGTGCTAGAAGTTAGCCTTGCCTAGGGTGCCAGATAGTCTAGGGTGAAGTCTAGGGTGCTTGAGTACATTTGGAGAAAGGAGGCGCAATTAGTTTCTGTGGAGCAGGCCACTGCGGTTGACTCCTGTCCCTGATAAGCACACTTGGTATGTGTCTCATAGCATTGGGAATTCAACCACATTAAACTGGATTTCATAGCTGTTGTCATTGACTTCAACTATGCAAGACCCATGGGAGAGGGGAAGTGTCACATGCAAACACCTTGCAGTTTTTTGAGTGCCCAAAGCTCAAATGCCTTTTGTTCTTTTGTGAGTGATCTATAAACCCAATCGATCTCATCTTGGCCTCCACTGGTGAGTCAAATAATTGATAAGCTTAACTGACAAAAACCCCTTTGATTAGAACGGTGTCTCAACAAAGCATTTCAACATGACCACTTTAAAAATATGTTTAACACAAGCATTTATGGACTATGCAAACTTCAAGCAACATTTTAGGAGAGGGATTGTGCAGCCCCCTCTCTTACAGAAAAGAAGAGGAGGAGATTGGATTTATACCCTGCTCTTCACTGCTTGGAGGAGTCTCAGAGCGGTTCACAATCTTCTTCCCTTCCCCTCCCCACAACAGACATCCTGTGAGGTTGATGGAGTTGAGAGAGTTCTGAGAGAACTGTGACAGACCCAAGGCCATTCCAGCAGCTGCATGTGGAGGAGCAGGGAATCAAACCCGGTTCTTCCAGATAAGAGTCTGCTCACTTAACCACTATATCAAACTGGCTCTCTGTGTTTGTGTTGCTGTGGTCCTTTTAACAGCCAGAGTGGTGTAGTGGTTAAGAGCAGTGGATTTTAATCTGGAGAACCAGGTTTGATTCCCCACTTCTCCTGCACATGAAGAAGAAGACCGTAAATTTACACTCCACCCTTCTCTCTGAATCAGAGTGGCTAACAATTTCTTTTCCCAATAACAGACACCCTATGGGGAAGGTGGGGCTGACAGAGCTCTCACAGAAGCTGCCCTTTCAAGGACAACCTCTGTGAGAACTATGGCTGACCCAAGGCCATTCCAGCAGCTGCGAGTGAAGGAGTGGGGAATCAAACCCGGTTCTCCCAGATAAGAGCCCATGCACTTAACTACTACCGTGGCTTTTTTTGAGCAGGAACACACAGGAACACAGTTCTGGCTGGCTTGGTGTCAGGGGGTGTGGCTTAGTATGCAAACAGTTTCTGCTGGGCTCTTTCTACAAAAAGTACCCTATGTTGAACAATGGTGATGTTCATGTCATGGGGTGTGGCCTAATTTGCAAATGAGTTCCTGCTGGGCTTTTTCTGCAAAAAAAAAAAGCCCTGACCACTACACCAAACTGACTCTCAGCTGGGTGAACATAAGAACAGAAGAGAAACCATGTTGAATCAGGCTAATGGCCCATCCAATCCAACACGCTGTCACACAGCGGCCAAAAAACCAGGTGCCATCAGGAGGTCCACCAGTGGGGCCAGGACACTAGAAGACTTCCCACTGTTACCCACCCCCCAGTCAACATCAAGAATACAGAGCATCACTTGCCCCAGACAGAGAATTCCATCTATACCCTGGGTCATCATCAAAGCATGCCATACAGTCCACCCTCTCCAAAGGAGCTATTATCTCCAGAGGGATGGATCTCTATTGCCTAGAGATCAGTGGTAATTTTGGGAAATTGCCAGGCCTCACCTGGAGGCAGGTAACCCTAGCAGGACTAAATGGAAGAAAGCAGTCCCTTAAATATCCATGCCCTTGAACCAGCTGTTTCCTATACAACGTGTGCTTTTCCCCATCATCATTTGTGTATCAATAAATCAGCATCATAGCTATATGAGTGGAGGACCCACAAGCTGCTGCATTGACTTCAATTGAGTGCAGGATGCTATGCAAGGCCCACTTCATTTCCCCCTTTATCTCACCTACCCCACACATACAATTTCCTCTTTCCTTTCTCTGGCAGCCTCCATAATTTCTCCCATTTTCCTGCACCCTTTTCTCCTTCCCACCCATCAGTAGGCTTCCCAATCCCCAGGTCCCAGCGGGGGATCCCCTGGTTTTACAAGCTTCCCGCCTCCCCCAGCCAGCTGGCTGGTGGGGGAAGCTCCACCCCCACAGCCATTATGCACCTCCAGGAACGATTCCCATAGGGAATGATGGGGAATTGATCCGCGGCTGTCAGGGGCTCTAGGAAGGCTGTTTTTTGAGGTAGAGGTGCCAAATTTTCCATAAAGCATCTAGTGCCTCTCCCCAAAATACCTCCAAAGTTTCAAAAGGATTGGACCAAGGGGTCCAATTCTATGAGCCCCAAAAGAAGGTGCCCCTATCCTTCATTATTTTCTATGGAAGGAAGGCATTCTAAAAGGTGTGCTGTCCCTTTAAATGTGATGGCCAGAACTCCCTTGGAGTTCAATTATGCTTGTCACACCCTTGCTCCTGGCTCCGCCCCCAATGTCTCCTGGCTCCACCCCCAAAGTCTCCTGGCTCCACCCCCAAAGTCCCCAGATGTTTCTTGAATTGGACTTGGCAACCCTACCCATCAGCCAGCCTACCGTTATCTGCCCTAGTGTTGGCACCTCCAGTTGGGACCTTAAGATCTTCCAGTATTACAGTTGATCTCCAGACAGCAGAGACCTCTTTCCCTGGAGAAAATAATTGCTTTAGAGGGTGGGTTCTACAGCATTGTACCCTGCTAAATTCCCTCCCAGTCCCAAACCACAGGCTCCACCCCTAACAGTTCCAGGTATTTCTCAACCCAGAGCAAGAAAAGATCATTGGGAATGTTCAACCTCATAAGAGAACATTAAGAACGTAAGAGAAGCCATGTTGGATCAGGCCAATGGCCCATCCAGTCCAGCACTCTGTGTCACACAGTGGCCAGAAAACTCAGGTTCCATCAGTGGGGCCAGGACACTAGAAGCCCTCCTTCTAGAAACCTCCCTTCTGCCCTATTGAGAAGATCAAGTTGACCCTCATGGGTCTTCCATGCTAAAGCAGAAGGGCTCATTTTGTAGAAAAATAGGTGGTGGAGCTCATTAGCAAAACTCATTAGCATATGCCCCCCACCCAGCCAAAAGCAACCTGATACAAGAAAGGAGAGTCCCTGGCAAGCAAGGCCTACTTGAGCTGGCTAGAGATCCAGCCAGCCCAAGCAGGCCTCACTTGCCTGGGGCTCACCTGTGCTGCCCCCCGCCCCCCGTCAAAAGGCCAGCAAGCCACCTGCCACCCAAAATCACATAAGAAGTGGAGAAAGGGTGGTGTGGGCTTCTCCAGGGGTTAATGAGGGCTGCTGGAGGAGTGGCAAAGCCCCTGGTGGCTGGCTGGCTACCCACTCTCCTAATTCAGGGATTGTTATGCAGCTGCACCTACTATTCAATGGACAAGGTAGGTGGGGAGAAAGAGGGGGAACCCTCAAAAAGGTTCAGCAGCTGTGCTCCTGTGAGCTCCTGCTGAATCTGAGGCCTGTAAAGCAGCATCTGTAAACTGAGCATGGCTCTTTCACAGTTGTTACTTCCGGCCTAAAAATAAGCAAGTGATTTGAGCCAAGGCCTTTGCCCAGCTGCATCAGCCCAACAATGAGGGCTTCTGAATGTGGACCAACCGAGCCCCTGTATGTACAGATGCTTGATCTACCTGATCAAACAGTTTAGAGCACTAAAAAGCAAGGAAAGGGCAAGTGCATCTTTTCGAGGCATTACCTGTGATTGTTTGAATATGTAATTTCCTTGGTTGGACATGATCTGTAACAGTAATTCAGGCTTCAGAGAATGTTTCTTGTCATCCCTTATTGTGGGGTGTGGGGGTGAACAAGCCATGAGAACTTGCATTCATTTCCTCGGTCTACTCATTATGTTACTGCTGCAAGACAAAAGAAATACAGAACGCATTGAGTTTTCTCTCCCCACAGCACCCTATGACCGGCTAAGAATGATCACCTGCTTCCCTCTAGTGGCCTGCCAGAAGTGTACATTGCATAGCTCTATGTCAGAGGTGGCCAAACTCGCTTAACGTAAGAGCCGCATAGAATAAACGTCAGATGCTTGAGAGCCACAAGACACGAACGTCAGATGCTTGAGCGCTACCAGGAAGGAAGGCAAATAGATGGGGTGAGGGAAGGAGAGAGTGGTGGAAAGAAAGCAACTTTAACTTTAAATGCATTCTCCAAGTTGCCAGCTGGCTTGGCTTGGAGAAACGATTTAAAGAGAGAAATGCCTTCTCCAAGCCGGCTGACAGGGCGGTGGGGGCTTGGAGAGCTAAACAATAGGTGTGAAAAAGCCACATGTGGCTCCTGAGCCACACCTTGGCCACTCCTGCTCTATGTTAAGATTTCATTTTTAAAATCATCGATACCTGGGACTACACTATATGGGTTGGATCTTGTGAACCAGGAATGGAAGGTGCTTGCAGTCATGAACCATTCCCACGTCCTCCTTCACACGAAACTGCCTTATACTGTGTCAGATATTTGATCTAGCAAGGCCAGTGGGCATGCACATGAAAGCATATGCCTTGGTCTTAAAGGTGCCGCTGGACGCTGTTTGATTGCAGGTCAGTATTGTTTACTCTGACTGGCAGCTGCTCTCTGGGGCCTCAGGTGGAGATCTTTCTCATCACCCGTATCCATATCCTTTTAAGTAGAGGTGCCAGGGATTGAACCTACGACCTCCTGCACTCCGAGCAGATGCTCTACCACTATGCTGTGACCTCTTCCCCAACCAGGCTCCCAAGGGCTTCTAGTGTCCTGACCCCACTGGTGGACTTCCTGATGGCACCTGGTTTTTTGAACACTGTGTGACAAACTGTGTTGGACTGGATGGACCACTGGCCTGATCTAACATGGCTTCTCTTATGTTCTTAAATACTCGGAGCTCCATGGTCAAAATGCCACAGAGCACAGAGAGCTTCTCTGAAGAGGGAGGCCACGCAATATCATCTGGCCTCTCTCCGACACTGACTGAGCCTTTTGCATCAGCAGAAATTTTGTCCATGGCAGAGCAAGGAGGGCTGGTCACCCAATGCCCACCTCATGTCCAGCACAGAGTGGCCAGCTCCAGCGGCAGACATTCCTTGGAATAGTGGAGCCTGAGGAGGGTAGAATTTGGGGAAGGGAAGGACATCAGCAGGGTATAATGCCATAGAGTCCACCCTTCAAAGCAACCATTTCCTCCAGGGCAGGGGTGGGGAACAGTGGCTCTCCAGACGTTTTTTCTCTACAACTCCCATCAGCCCCAGCCATTGGCCATACTGGCTGGGGCTAATGGGAGTTGTAGGCAAAAAACATCTGGAGAGCCACTGTTCTCCACCCCTGCTCCGGGGCAACTGTTCTCTGTAATCTGGCGATCAGCTGTAATTCCAGGAAATCTCCAGGCCCCACCTGGAGGCTTGGCAACAGATATGAGAATCATGGATAAACTGGCAAGGAAGAAAGGCACCGCCTCCGTGTAAAGGTGTCTACAAACTTCTCTTAAAGTGACTGAAAACCACTACAATTAACTTAGAAGAAGAATTGCAGATTTATACCCCACCCTTCTCCCTGAATCAGAGACTCAGAGCGGCTTATAATCTCCTATGTCTTCTCCCCCAACGACAACCTGTGAGGTGGGTGGGGCTGAGAGGGCTCTCACAGCAGCTGCCCTTTCAAGGACAACTCCTGCGATAGCTATGGCTAACCCAAGGCCATTCCAGCAGCTGTAGGTGGAGGAGAGGGGAATCAAACCCAGTTCTCCCAGATAAGAGCCTACACACTACACCAAACTGGCTCTCTCAAAATTCATATTATTCAAAGGATCATAGACATTACAAAATTATACAAAACAGAACAAATACAAGGGAGAGCAGGATGTCAAACTCAAAAGTCCAACAGGTATTGTTCAAATAGTAAATGCAATTGTTCTTCTCTTCCTCAGGTAAACATCCACAGCTCCCATAGTAGATTTCTCAGATGGACTCCAAATTTATTTTTCAAGCATACAGCTAAATGAGCACCTCTGGAACATTTGGACCCCATTTTTGCTGAAAGCTTCATCTAAGCATTACATTCAAGACAAGGCATTTCATCAGGTCCAGACTTCAAACTCTTACACTTCCCAATACAAGCTTGGAACAGGAAAATGCCATGAGTGCAGTCTGTTCAAAATACGGGAAGCAATTTCTGTACATGATGCAGAGCTCTCCCACAAGAGCTGTGGCTCAAAACAAAGAAAGACCTACATACCTACATACAAACTCATAACATGAACATACAAGCATTTTCTCATGTCGTCAGGTCCTGGTCTTAAAGGTGCCACTGGAGTCAAATTTTGATTGGCTGCTTCAGACCAACACAGTTTCCCACCTGAATCTAATGCCTTTCTCAAGCTTAGAATGAAACCTAGCAGTGATCACTGCATTATTCAGTGTTATGGCTCCCTCTCCTGGTGTTTTCGTTTTTTGCAAGGGGAAATTGCCAAGTGAAAAACTCCCATTTTGTTCAGGACTGCAGAAAGACTCCATGGACCCCAGATCCACATGAGTCCCACTGGACAGTTTAGTTTGGAGAAGTTGCAGTCTTTTGATGAACAAGAGAAAAAGTGGTAATGTGGTGGGCTGATCCTGAGTGGCACACCAATAACTTGAATTATGTATAGCATCTGTAATTTGCAAACTTAAACCATTACAAGTAATTTTTCTTGGTGCTTGGCGGGGAGCCAACAGTGGGAGAGCTTCTGGAATCTGGCCCTGCTGGTGGACCTCCTGATGGCACCTGGGTTTTGGCCACTGTGTGACACAGAGTGTTGGACTGGATGGGCCATTAGCCTGATCCAACATGGCTTCTCTTATGTTCTTCTTTTAAAATCCTTCCCATAAACACACGCACACAGACGTGTGTGTGTAAAGTGCCATCAAGTTTGCATCCAACTTATGGAGACTCCAGTGAGAGACTCTCAAGGCAAGTGAGATGCTGAGACGGTTTGTTCTTGCCTTCCTCTGCAAAGCCTTCCTTGGTGGTCTCCCATCCAAGTACAGACCCTGCTTAGCTTCTGAGAACAGGCCATACAATGCTACCTTCTCTCCCCACACACATACACATCTGGATATTTCTCAGTTCTCCTCCTTAGCTCCAGCTGTGGCCCACAGTGCTAATGAATGACTTCAGGGCTCTGGGTTGAAGAGTACACCACCTGGGTCTGACCTTAGTGACCTTCAGGAAGTAGCTTTTGGTCTCACTTCAATGTAACATTGCTGTACTGGAGTATTCACCATGGTAGCTGGCCCAGGGTAGCCTGTCTATGGTACTTTTCTCAGAAACATGGGACACAGTGGATTGGTTTAAGTTTTGCTTATCCAGTGTGGGGCATGAATGAAGGCTGTGCATTTTCATGCTCCAGCTTGCACGCTTTTCAATTTCCTCAGCGAGGTCATCTCTGTGCAGAAAGAAGTGCCTCAGTTTCATTTTCCTGATACGAGGTGCACTGAGAGTAAAAAGGTGTGTTCTTTTGCAACCTGCAGTGACTTAAAAAAAGACATGAGGTAATATCGTTGACACCTTTCTGATTGCTTTCCCCTGCTAATGCCTAGATTTGACTTCCAGTTCTTTTTCACAGAAGCACACCTCTTCAGAGAAAAGGAATTTTGAGGATGTATAAAAATGCGGACAGACTTGCTGTACTATTATTGCAAGTCCTCTTCTTGCAGCTCCCCACCTACCTTGGCAGCCAGGTCCAATGCTGAACTACTCTTTCTGTAAAAATAAAATCCTCATATCCAGCCGGTACCTTCCTGCCCTTAATTTAAACCCATTATTGCAAGTCCTCTTCTCTGCTACCAACAGGAACAGCTCCCTGCCCTCCTCTAGGTGACAGCCATTCAAGTACTTCAAGACAGCAATCATATCCCCCTTCAGCCTCTTCTCCCCAAGTCCCTCAGCCTTTCCTCATAGGACTTGGTCTCCAAGCCCCTGATCATCCTCGTCGCTCTGCTCTGCACCCGCTCCAGATCTCAGGCCCTTTCAGCCTATATAAGAAGAAGAGTTCACACTAGGAGGAGATTGTAAGCCACTCTGAGTCTCTGATTCAGAGAGAAGAGCAGGGTATAAACGTGCAGTCGTCTTCTTCCACTTGCACCTCTCCAGGGCCCTTTTTGTAGAAAAAGCCCAGCAGGAACTCATTTGCACATTAGGCCACACCCCTGGCATCACCATTGTTTCACCCAGAGCCCTTTTTGTAGAAAAAGCCCAGCAGGAACTCATTTGCATATTAGGCCACACCCCTGGCATCACCATTGTTTCACCCAGGACCCTTTTTGTAGAAAAAGCCTTGCAGGAACTCATTTGCATATTAGACCACATCCCCTGGCATCACCATTGTTTCACACAAGGCTTTTTTGTAGAAAAAGCCCAGCAGGAATTCATTTGCACATTAGGCCACACTCCCTAACACCAAGCCAGTCAGAACTGTGTATGCATTCCTGCTGAAAAAAAGAAAAGCTCTGCGGCTCTCCAATCAAACAGTGCAGTCACAAGCGTGTTTTATTTACTTCTTTGTTTAAACATCTGTATCCCACCTTTCCTCGTCGTCCAAGGTGGTTTACAAATAATAGTTAAAATTATTTTCAGCTAAAACAAAATAAATAAATAAAATAAAATAAAATAGCAAACCCCAAATCTGTACTTGACTCCAAGGGGCTTAGAGGGGTGTAACGCTGTGTATTGTCCTCCAAATGATCTGAAGGCAGGTTGTAATGCTTTCTAGAACTCATATCAAATCAAACAATCTAAAGCCACAAATACATTAAAATCCCAGGAAGGCTTTCAAGGATGATACATCTTTGCCTTCAAAATGACTCACTCGGAACACCAGTTAGCCTGGCAGTAACACCAGAGGCCCTTCCAGATGCAATCAGGAGGGCTGCTCCATAATACTGGAGCTCAGGACTTTTTTTAGTAGAAAAAGCCCCAACAGGAACCTATTTGCACATTAGACCACACACCCTGACACCAAGCCAGCCGGAACTGCGTTCCTGCACATTCCTGCTCAAAAAAAAGCCCTGCTGGAAGGGCAACTGTAGAAAAGACTTTGGTTCAGGAAGGTGATGACTACTGGTACATTTGCATCTTTATCTGGCTTTGATCTGAGGGATGGAGCTGCCATACTAGCATATATACAGAATTGCTCTATGTAGTCTGGAGATGAATAGTGAATTCCAGGCGATTTCCAGGAGGTTGGCAACCATACCTCTCCCTGTAAGCAAGTTCTTGCCTCTCTCTCTTTGCTGCTGGAAGGCCTGTAGCTGGTTAATGCTTGTTGCAAATCCTGTTGTTGCAGTAAATTTTATTGAAAGGCACCCTGTGTGTGTGGGGGGGGGGGGCGGGATTATTTCCCCAGCTGGGTTAATATGGTCAGATCAGATGATCCCTAGAAGGGGGGCACTTTTCACACCAGAAGAAGATAGTAAAATCTGTTTTAAAAAAACCCTAGTAACCTGTTTCTCCATTAGGGCAAGTTATCATATCACTTTTCCTTTCCTTTCCTTTATTTGATTTATATCCCGGCCCCCCCACCCGCCCCCCTCCGAAGCAGGCTCAGGGTGGCTCACAATATAAAATCACAACAGACAATTAAAATCAATAAATATTAAAATTACGTTTCTTCAAATTCCCTGGGATACCGGCGCCATGTCAGTTAAACGCCAGCCGGAAGGGAACAGTCTTGCAGGCCCTGCGGAACTTTGGATTCCTAACAGAGCCAACGGTTGTGTTGTCCCATCAAAAGCAGAAAGCACAGCCCCCTCTAAGTCTTACTTCATCCTGCAAGACTTTTTTTTATTGATCAGCATCACCTCTAAGGTCACCAGCTCCAGGGTGGGGTCAAATCATGCCCTGATGGAGGAACAGGTGGAGTGTAATGCCACAGGGCCCGCCCTCCAAAGCAACCATTTTCTCCAGGGGAATTGATCTCTGTAACCTGCAGATCAGTGGTAATTCTGGGAAATCCCCAGGCTTACCTGGAGGTTAGCAACCATGATCATCTCCCTTTGTCTGGGTTCAGTTCAACTTCTTCTTCCTCAGCTACGTGAACTTGGCTGCCGGCACTGGCCTAAGACGGAGATGCCCAACTCTGCTGGTTTACACAGGGAGATGAGTGTCATCTGCATGCTAGTGGGAGTCCAACGGCAATGTAACCATTAGCCGTATCTATTCCATCTCCGGTTCTTGTGAGTCAAACCTCACTTCACCAGATGCATGAAGCTTATGCTAGAATGCACTGTGTTAGACTCTAACATGCCCTTGGACTCTCCATTCATCCTGCTGTTACAGACTAATGATTACACATTGGGAATAACCTGCAGCTGGATCATGTTATACCAGGGGTGGCCAAACTGCGGCTTGGGAGCCACATGTGGTTCTTTTGCACATATAGTGGGGCTCTTGAAGCCCCCACCCCGTCAGCCAGCTTGGAGAAGGCATTTGTCTCTTTAAATAATTTCTCCAAGCCAGCCAGCGGCTTGGAGAATGCATTTAAAGTTAAAGTTGCTATCTTTCCACCTCTCCCTTTCCCATCTACTTTTATATTTTCCTTCCTTCCCTTCCTTCCTGCCTGCCTGCCTGCCTGCCTGCTTGTCTGCCTGCTCTCAAACACTGGACATTCATGTCATGTGGCTCTCAAGCATCTGACTTTTATTCTGTGTGGCTCTTAGGTTAAGCAAGCTTGGCCACCCCTGTGTTATACTGTAAAGCTGGGGACAATCTTCCCTAAAGGCTTTGCAAAGCTACTTTAAGGTTGTGGTGCACCTCAAGAAAGATCACTTTTTGCTGATTCCACATTCCCAGATGTTCCTTAAGAGCTTGCAAAGATTACTTCCAAAGGGGGAATACATGTGGGTGGCTGAGATTTCTTCTGTTCTTTCGAGCTGTTAAAATCTACCATTTGACATTCCTTTCCTTAAGTTTCCATTTCAAGGGAAAAAATGCTGGTTAGGGTCAAATCCATGAGAGTTTCTGGGCAATATGAGCACATACCATTAAAGCAGATGTACAGTGCTGAAGAATGTGCAGGTTGAGGCACGAGTAAAATAATTTCAGGCACATGAGGTCAGGGTGTGGAAAGGGAAAGGTAGAGTTATGATGTCTAAAATGTTTCCATTTTTGTACAAAAGGGTCATATCCTTCCTCTTCCACTTCACATTTTTTTCTCCCCCATCCCTGTCAAACATAGGAACAAACAGCATAATGCACAATGAGCACAAAATTCAAAAAACCTGTTAGGGTAATACTTCAAACAAGCAGAGGACCCACAAAGACTTATTGGGGGCATATCACTTTCCCCTCCTCCCACTATTTTCTTTCCCTTCCCCAAATTCCCCATAGCCTCTCCCATTTCCTGGCTTCTTTCTCTCCTCTTTCCGCATGATTATCTCTTTTCCTCCCCCTCGCAGCCCCCATATCCCCACCATTTCTTGCTTTCTTCTTTCCTTCCCACTTACCAGCCAAACTACCTTTTATTTGCCCCCCCATCTTCAACCACATTTACTATTTCTTTCATCTATACCCTGCCCCCCTCCACAATGGGGGCCTGCAACTGTGACATCCTTCTCTTCTCTTCTCTTCCATTTTATCCTCACAATAATCTTGTCAGGGAAGCTAGGCTGAGGAGGTATGACTGGGCCAAGGTGACCTAGTGAGCTTCCATGGCAGAGTGGGGATTCGAACTTGGGTCTCCCATATCCTAGTCTGGGTCCTAATAATTGCTATACCACATGGCCTTTCATTGAGAGGCTGCAGCTGAACTGTTGCTAGGCCTTAGAAAGTTATGCAGACAGATATTGACCTTCTTTGGTTATTTCCCCATTTTTTGTGGGCGAAAATATCAGGTTTGTCAAAAAACAAAATTGATATTAAAAAGGGAGAAATTTTAACAGGAGGTTTTTGGGGAAAACCTAGCTGGGATAAGAATTGCACTCACATCCACAAGCCTACCCTTCCTCACATTTTTTCCCCTCTGAGGATAAATAGAGAAGGGGAACTATGTCAATCTTGAGGATGCTGGAAGAACATGGGACAAACACAGGAGAGGGGCCAGTTTCTACTGAAGCCATTATATGCAGGGCTTTTTTATTTTGTAGCAGGAGCTCCTTTGAATATTAGGCCACACATACCTGATGTAGCCAATCCTCCTGGAGCTCACAGGGCTCTTCGTACAGGGCCTACTGTAAGCTCTTAGAGGATTGGCTACATCAGGGGTGTGTGGGCTAATACAAAAAAAAGCTCTGAAGTGGGAGAACTGGGTTTGATTCCCCACTCCTTCACATGCACCTGCTGGCGTGACCTTGTGTTAAGCACAAGTTCTGTCAACAGCAGTTCTGGGAGAGCTCTCTCAGCCCCACCTACCTCGCAGGGTGTTCTGGCATTAGCTGCATGCACAATTACAGGAGAGGATTCACACGCTGGTAGATACTGCATGACTGAAACAACTCACCCCTAGGGGTGACATTTGCCTGCTTTCAGACAAACCCTGCCAGTGCACTCCTGTTCCCCACCAGTGCGCAAATGAGCAATGGGAGAAAATGGAGGAGGGGAAAGATGCTGCTGACACATCAACATCACTTCCAGCTAAATCCTGGAGGTGCTGTTACTGATACTGTAGGATATTGAATATCTCTATAGTTTTTCCACAGAGATTGGTGAGACTGTAGATTATTGGTGATGTAATTTCTGGATTTTAGCCAGAAGTGTGGCTGACACATTGACAACATCCTTTTTCATGATCCCCCCAATCTCCAGTGGGGTTTAGGCATGAGCTGAACCAGAGCCCAAGTTTGCTTTAGTGGTTAAGTGTGCGAACTTTTATCTGGGAGAACCAGATTTGATTCCCCACTCCTCCACTTGCAGCTGCTGGAATGGCCTTGGGTCAGCCATAGCTCTGGCAGAGGTTGTCCTTGAAACGGCAGCTGCTGTGAGAGCCCTCTCAGCCCCACCCACCTCACAGGATGTCTGTTGTGGGGGAGGAAGATAAAGGATATTGTGAGCTGCTCTGAGACTCTGAGATTCAGAGTGGATGACGGGATATAAACCTAATATCATGGTCATCATCAGCTTGGCACCTTCCATATTTTCCAATCCACTTTGGGAATCCTGATCCTAATCCCATTACCTCTCACCGTTTGCCAATGGCAGCAATAGTATGATATTTTCTAAAGGTGAGATAATTTATATAATTTCATGGAATCATACTGTTTCCCCCCCACACACACACACACACACCAGAATATCTGCCTAGGTCTGTATCCAATTCCTAGGGAGCAATGTGTGAAAACTCATACTCCTGAAAGACTGTACCTTAGCTTCAGCTAATTCTGGCTAGAAACTCAAAGCTCACCCCTCTCAATTTCAAATTCCCTCCTCAGAAGTCAAACCATGAGAAATGGTGTTAATTCTTAATTGTATCAAAAAATTTTGTTTAAAGTTGGGACTAGAATTTTCAGCTGGCTTGGAGAAAAATGTCTTGTCCCATTAATGGAGGCTTCGTATGAAGAAGTGGGAAAGTGAAGGTTTTCACGACATGGAGGTAAATAACATCAGCAGGCATAACCTCTAGTTTAAGCCTCTATGAAATGGAGAAGTAATTTTCTTCTAGGCCAGTTAGTAAACCTAGTTGGCATTGTAGTCAATTCTACTAAAGTGTCTTGAGGTTGAAGGCAAACATGAGGAAATATAGCACCCAAAAACTAGCACAAAAAACTATTCATACGCATACTGATATTCCACTAAAAAGCAAAAACAAATAAAAACTGCAACACATTGGCTGTTGGAAAAATCAGAGGTGTAATGAGAGAGGTGTAATGAGAGGAAAAATGGGAGGACCAGAGTATTTTCACTGGTGTTGTCTGGTATAACTGTATTAGCCCCTGTACGACTGAGGGCAACTGCACAAACACAAATGGCTGATGTGGAACCACCTATAGATATGTAAGCAGGGCTTTTTTGGTAGAAAAAGCCCAGCAGGAACTCATTTGCATATTAGGCCACACACCCTGATGTCACCACTGTTTCACATAGGGCTTTTCTGTAGGGAAAACCCAGCAGGAACTCATTTGCATATTAGACCACACCCCCTGATGCCAAGCCAGCCGAAACTGCATTCCTGTTCATTCCTGCTCAAAAAAAGCCCTGTATGTAAGTATGTAGACAGATTTTCGTTTTGATGTGATTTCAGAATGGATATACGTGTTAACAAAGCACTTCAGTTGTTTTCTCCCGTGAGTTCTCTTTCAGACAAGTCCTGCTTTGACAGTTCACTGAAATGAAGGTGTTGTGTGGGCAAGTAGGAATTCACCCAAAAGTCTGGTGAATACCTGTCAGTTTCGTTAGCCTGTATGATGATTTCCTCTCAAAGTCAGGAAATAAACATCTTTCACGCACTGCCTTGGGTGGACCGGAAGCTTGCATAAATATTACTTCTACCAGCAGGTATGTGAGATTCCCCACCCCTCAAAAATCACCTCATTCCCTGGTTTCAGAAACTGAGGGAAAGAAAGAAAAAAGATCACTTAAAGCATTTACCATAATTCAACAGGAATTGCAGAGTTTCATATTGTATTGTACTGGGAAACCTCATCTGATACGAAATACTTTATTCTGTGAAGACCAGTCATACACTTTGCCCGCCTAATCATCTATAAGGTCTCTTTGGAATGTCTTAAATTTAGTCTGTTTTAATTCCAAAAATTGTTCATGTATGTCAGTATCCAAAGAATGCAAGCTTGGGTGAACCATGAAAGTTGCATGGTAGCAAGTTGCCTGGTGACTGCTGCTAGGCCTGACCCCAATAAAGCCTCCCTCAAAGTCCAAAGCATCTCTGAAAAGGGCTCCAACCCCTCCCCCTACCTTTATCTGACAGAAACCAAGTCTTAAAAGCTGACAATACTGTAGCAGTTGCCTAGCAATGGCTACTGAGGGCATCCAACTGTTAAAGCTACAGTGGGTCCTTTTATCATCTGGGGGGGGGGGGATTTTAACTCTCCAATTTCTAAAAAAAAATCAGATTTTTCTGCAAACCTGAGGTGTTTCTCAACTTTGCAGAAAGATCCGTCTTGCGTGTCCATGGCCCCAGTCTCCAGATTTAAGTATGCACAGAAGGGCCACAATGAGAATTAGACAAATTGAGAATTAACAATATTAATTTCATATATGTGATCATACAGGTGAAAACCATTTATTTTAAATGAGAAAAAGAAAGTGTTTATACTAGCCCTACCACCCACACATAACGTTTTTCTATTGCTTGGAATTTACAAGTGACATACTGAAAGGAGGAGAGAGAAAAATTTACATGGAAATGGGCAGGACACTGACACAGAATGAGGAGAGTATTTATAAGGCACTCAGGATAGCCTGCCGAATGGGGTCTCCAAATCTCTTCCAAAAAGCGTGGCAAGAAGACCTCATCTTAACAAGGTAAGAAATCATTCTCTTCCCTCTCAAAATTAACCTACCTCATGGGACAGGTAAAAGAAAAAGGGAGGAAACCACCACTACCAGTGTGAAGCAAAGAGAGATGGTGATGGAACGGATAGTGTATTTTGGACACCGTGCAGGGTTCAAATTCCAACTCAGCACGGAAACCCATTAGGGCAGTTATTTCCTCTGAACCTCACTACCTCGTAGGGTTGTTGTTGTGAGCAAAAGCTCCTAACCCATGAATGTTTTCCAGAGGTTCGGAAGAAAGAAATGATACCGGTGCAATTAACAAATAAAATATGGTATGCATGTGATTATAGGGTTCTCAGTTCTCCTTTGCTTGAAAGATGTAGACAGTACCATACCTGTATATGATTCTTCCTATGAGTAGCAGATCGAAGTCTGACCGAAGTCTGGTTCTCCAGAACCGTTCGTGCAAGCTGCAAAGTAACATTGTATTGTAATGTGTGAACAATTGCCTTTAGCACGGGTTACAAAGCTAAAAGAAAGCAGCCAGTGGAAAGTGCACGAAACACAGAACTGAACCGAGGACCTGTGTAGCTGCCGTACCTGTCAGACTTCGGTCTGCTACCCATAGAAGGAATCATATACAAGCGTGGTGCTGTCTACGTCTTTCAAGCAAAGGAGAACTGAGATAGTGGACTGTAAAGTACCACCTTACAAGAGTGATGTGAAATAACATTCTGATTTTGAAAGTACTACCTTACAAGAGTGGTGTGAAATAACTTTTTGATTTTTCTATGGACATTTAATGAATTTTAGTTTATAATGATAATAATATAATTGAATCATTATGAAATAAATTGCTTAAGCATTTATTTGCAATATTAAAATGCAGTGGTTTATTTATAGTGTTTGCTAATCAGTACACTGCAGTTTCCGGTTTGCCCAATCCCCAGGTGGGGGCAAGGAATCCCCTGGTTTGGAGGCCCTCTCCCTGCTTCAGGGTCATCAGAAAGCGGGGGGAGGGAAATGTTTGCTGGGCACACCATTATTTCCTATGGAGACCAATTCCCATAGGGTATAATGGAGAATTGATTCATAGGTATCTGGGGATCGGGGGGGGGGGCTGCTTTTTTAGTTAGAGACGCCAAATTTTCAGTATGGCATCCAGTTCCTCTCCTCAAAATACCCTCTAAGTTTCAAAAGGATTGGACCAGGGGGTCTAATTCTATGAGCCCCCAAAGAAGGTGCCCCTATCCTACATTATTTCCAAATGGATGGAAGACATTTAAAAGGTGTGTGGTCCCTTTAAATGTGATGGCCAGAAACTCCCTTTGGAGTTCAGTTATGCTTGTCACAACCTTGCTTCTGGCTCCACCCCCAAAGTCCCCAGATATTTCTTGAATTGGACTTGGCAACATTAATGTGAAAAGGGCAGGAGATTTGAACTTGTAAGCGATGTGTTCATACCCCAGTCTTTCTGTAGATACAATGATAGCCTTCAGAAAATCAACATTTTATATGGTAGTTGGAGATTTTTTAAAATCTGTAAATCACAAAGTTGTTGGAGTAGTGACAGCCTGCTAAAAGTCTAATTACTATACTGCCAAAAGAGTACTTTTGTCCAACTGTACCCTAGGGGGAGCTGTGAAGCATTCCCTAGGTTTTCTTGATTTTTTCCCCCTTGCAGTTCAGCCTACCTCTTCTTGTTTCTTTCTCTGCTCTGTGTTAGTGCTACTGCTGTAAAGGCCTCTCTGTAGCAATAGTGGCCTGCAGTTAGCGATTGTCTTTTTGCAATATCCTGTTGCAGTAAATTCACTGAAAGCAAATCAGTGTGGATTGGATTATTTCCTGAACTCTGCTAACAAAAGTGGCATTCGTTTCAGGGCCTAACGACATTCTATATTTGTTGTGGATCTGATCCCAGGTCTGCTTAACAGTAAAGATCCATGATGCTCCTCCATTTTATTCCCACAACTGCATTTGTGATTTGTTTAGGCTGGGTGAGCATCATGGCTGAATTGGGATTTGAACCTCCATCTCCATATTTCCCCACTCTTCCTTGGCCAATATGGCCAAGGCTAGCCTGATCATGGCAGATCTTGGAAGCTAAGCAGGGCCAGCTCTGGTTAGTACTGGGATGGGAGAACCACCAAGGGAGTCCAGAGTTGCTATGCAGAGGCAGGCTATGGCAACCTCTGTTTATTGGTCTCTTGTCTTGAAAGAACCCGCCCCCCAATGAGGGGTCGCCATAAGTCGGCTGCTACTTGATGGCACTTTCTGCCACCACACTCCAGTTGTAGTCTGATGCTATCAATACCTCTGCTGTATGCAGAAGAGAACATCTGGTGAGTACAGATGAATGCGCTTGGCAGCTATTTGTTTTATTTATTATTCAGATTTACATTCTGCTCTCTCCACTAGCAGACTCATATTTGTTGCTGTTCAGTTACACAGTCGCGTCTGTCTCTTTGTGACCCCATAAACCAAGTCACACCAGGCCCTCCTATCCTCCACCCCCCCCCCCCCAAAAAAAAAGTCTGTTCAAATTCATATTAGTTACATCAGTAAGGCTGTCCAGCCATCTCATCTTTTGCCGTTCCCTTCTTTTGCCTGTCTTTCCCAGCATCAAGGTCTTCTCCAGTGAGTGCTCCATTCTCATTTGGTGGCCAAAGTATGAGCTTCAGCTTCAGCAACTGACCTTCCAGGGAATAGTCAGGGTTGAATTGATAAAACAACACAATACTTCTGTAAGACACAGAGTTCCCAGCTGGCAGCATTGGTCTCCAACTTCATAAACTGGGCTACATACGATGGTAGATGGTACTTCAGCAATATCAACAGTGTCAGCAGAGTCAGGGGGAGCTAAGATCTTCCTGGATACCCGGCTGCCTCAGCCAATGGCCTGACAGAACAGTTCTGTTTTATGGGCCCTGCAGAACGGCAATAGATCCCTCGGGGCCCTGATCTCTGGTGGGAGCATGTTCCACCAGGTTGGGGCCAGGGCAGAAAAACTAGGCGGACATTCTTTACGCTGTGGACAACCAGAAGATCTTGTTCCATAGAACACAAGGCCCTCCAGGACACATATAGGGAGAGGTGTCCCTCAGGTATGTCAGTCTCTATTTTCGCCAGCTGCAGCCCATAAAGATGGAGCAAAGCGATATAAGAAAAATCCTGCTGAATCAGAATAAGGGTCCACCTCTAGCTGAGATTCCTGTTTCCCACATGAACAGGGCCATTGTTATGCTCTTGTATGTCCACTGGAGCCCTGCCCAAGGCTAGCCTGATCTCATGAGATCTTGGAAACTAAGCAGGGCGGGCCCTGGTAGTACTTGGATGGCAGACCACCAAGGAATATCATGACATGGATACAGGCAACGGCAGACCCCCTCTGAACATCTCTTCCCTGAAAACCCTACAGAGTCACTAAGTCAGCTGTGACTTGGTGGCACGTTCTGCCAGCACTATGTCCACTGAAGACAGCTGGTCCACTTTACTCAAACATAGCAAATTACTATCATTTGCACCCAAAATTATAATGGGGTTCCAGGCAATCTCGTCATCTTTCTGCTATTTTCCCAATTCTTTCCTAGGTATGTTCCCTCTTTTTTCTCTATGAGCTGATTTGTTGATTTTTTTTTCTTTTTCGGGGAATAGAAACACATTTTCTGTGGGGTATGGATAGTCTTTGCACTATGATTTTACCATGGTCCTTTAACTATGTTTTGGTGCAGACTGGAAAGCGTAACTGCAGTGATCAATCTCCAAAAGCTTTTCGAGGTTGCCATTACTATTAAATCGGCAATTGGTGCTACGACACGTTTACACAATTGTGACGGCACCATTTCTATTTCTCCCAACTTTGGTGTCATGATGCATTAGCTCAAATCAGCTCAAACGGGATGCAAAAAGCAAGAAGGCAGACTTCTGTCTATGTCAGTGAACAGAAAGGAAACCAGAGGTCATAGAAGCATGTTGGAAGGGGCCATACAGACCATCTAGTCCAACCCCCTGCTCTATGCAGGATCAGCCTAAAGCTCTCTGACAAATAATCATCCAGCTGTATTTTGAAGACTGCCAATGAACCGGAGCTCACCACCTTCCTAGGCAGCTGGTTCCACCTGTGAACTACTCTGACTGTAAAAAATGTTTCTTTAATAGCCAGCCAGCACCTTTCTACTTGTAATTTGAGCCCATTACTTTGCATCCTATCCTTAGCTGCCAAGTGAACATAAGAACATAAGAGAAGCCATGTTAGATCAGGCCAATGGCCCATCCAGTCCAACATTCTGTGTCACACAGCGGCCAAATATATATATATATATATATATATATATATATATATATATATATACACATACATACACACACACACACACACACTGTGGCTAATAGCCACTGATGGACCTCTGCTCCATATTTTTATCTAATCCCCTCTTGAAGGTGGCCATGCTTGTGGCCGCCACCACCTCCTGTGGTAGTGAACAGCTCCTTGCCCTCCTCTAAACGACAGCCTTTCAAATATTAAAAGAGAGCAATCATGTTCCCCCTCAATCGTCTCTTCTCCAGACTGAACACTCCTAAAGTCCTCAGAGGCTTTTCCTCAGAGGGTTCTTCCTCCAGGCCCTTGGTCATCCTAGAATCACAGAAGAACAGAACCCTCTATGTAGATGGGAAAAGATCTAGGATGATTTCAAAAGCACAATTTCCTCCAAAATGTAGATCATCCATTGTAATCCACAAGCTGCTAATGCTAGAACAATATTGACAAAATTGCAAATAAACCCAAGTGACACTAAGACCATGGTTTTTTATCTGTCAGAAAATGCAAGGGTTCCAAAACCTGATTCTTCTTACCACTAACTGCATGCTCACCCATGTTCTTGGAAACATCAGAAATGATGGGGACACCTGTCTCTCAGAAGTGCCATGGCGTGCACTTTGGAAGAAAATTGACAACCTGGTAAGTAGAACAGTGCTCCTAATTCAGGAAGGAACTGCTTTTAATTTTGCAGAATCATGACAGCTGAAAATGAGCCAGGATTTCCCAACTTAAGTTTTTAGGTTGAAGTCATGACCAAGAAGAAGCTGGTGGGTGCATTGTCCCACTTTGGGTAATAATTAATCCCATCTAAGAATTTCAAAAATAACCTTTGGGTTTCTAATATGACAGTTTTCATCTGAGGAATGAGCTCTTGACACTAGAATAATATCTAATTACTGCTAGGGGAGGGCAATGGTACATAATAGAGGTTAACAGGGGTGGAATTCTAGCAGGAGCTCCTTTGCATATTAGGCCACGCAGCCCTGATGTAGCCAATCCTCCAAGATCTTACAAAAAAGAGCCTTGTAAGCTCTTGAAGGATTGGCTACATCAGGGGTGTGTGGCCTAAAATGCAAAGGAGCTCCTGCTAGAATTCCATCCCTGAAGGTTGACAATTACCCCTCTTTTTGATTTACTGTTCTGACCTTACCTTCTTCTAAATCAGCCCCCAGTGAGACCAAACAATTCTATTGTATGTCTGCTCCAGATGCAATTACCTTATCACCAGTCTTCAGCAGAGGCAGCCTGTTTATATCTCTGCATGAGTCACTGTTCTGGGCATGCCTTCTTCTTGTCAAAAGGCACACTCAGAATAGCAATTCAAGCAAAAACACAAGAAAGATAGCTCCTCTGTGGGTCAAATCAGAAGAGCCGCTTGTAGGTCTGTGTCTGCAGCTCCAAGTATTTTTCTTTTCAATTCAAGAGTCAGGCACAGCAGGGGGGGGGGCTGCTTTGGAGCAAGATCACAGCATGAGGGGAGGCAGGGTAAGCTCCTCTGTGAACACCATTCCGATGCCCTAAAATACCCCCAGAGAGCCACTTGCCATGATGGGGAAACATCCAAGTATTGATACAGATTCCCATTATCAGGATCTGAATCAGATTCCGCCCCCCCCCTCCAGTTTGGTGTAGTGGTTAAGTGTGCGGACTCTTATCTGGGAGAACTGGGTTTGATTCCCCGCTCCTCCACTTGCACCTGCTGGAATGGCCTTGGGTCAGCCATAGCTCTGGCAGAGGTTGTCCTTGAAAGGGCAGCTGCTGTGAGTGCCCTCTCCAGCCTCACCCACCTCACAGGGTGTCTGTTGTGGGGGAGGAAGATAAAGGAGATTGTGAGCCGCTCTGAGATTCTGAGATTTGGAGTGGAGGGTGGGATATAAATCCAATATCTTCTTCTCCATGGCTAATAAGTGAATTAACTTTAAAATGAAAAACCCAAACTGCTGAAATTGTGAATCATGGCATTCATGGAGGCTTCGGTCCCAAGGTTACCAACTTTTAGGTAGAGGCTGGAGACATCCTGCTATCCCAATTGATCTCCAGGTAACAGAGTTCAGCTCACCTGGAGAAAATGGCTGCTTTGGAGGGTGGGCTATGGCCTCCTCTCCCCAAACCCCGCCCTCCTTTGGCTCCACCCTCAAAATCTCCAGATATTTCAATCTGGAGCTGGCAACCCTATTTGGCCCTGAGGCATGGTAGCTTGTACTTGAATGCTATCAAATGGCACATTTTTTACTTGAAAATCAACATTTCAATTCCTCCCCTTGTGCCAATCATACCTGTGAGTCATGCTTTCCAGAACAGGTGAGGTAGGCAGGTAACCCGTGGAGGCTTCTAGCACAGCTGCAAAACAGAAAGATTTATTCTGGCTTTACAGTCTGAATTATTTGTGTTATTTATTATATGCTTTCATTAAATTAATAAATGGTTTCTGTTTTTCCATCTCTTCTCATCATCCATCTCGAGTCCCAACTGTGTCAGGAGAAAGATGAGGCCTATGAAAGTTCTAAATAAATGAATATAAAATATTGTGCCATTCCCTGAGTCCTTGCAGTGTTTCCCATGATGTTTATACTATTCTGGCATGATTTTGGAATCAAGCAGAACTCCTGCCATAGATGTGCCTGCAAAAACAAGCAGAAACAAGAGAGTAGACCATCAGGTTTTAAATACAAATTTGATAGACATAGGCTGCGATCACACACACTAAATAATGCACTTTCAATCCACTTTCAATGCACTTTCCAACTGGATTTTGCCAGTTCAGACAGTAAAATCCAGGTAGAAAGTGTACTGAAGGTGGATTGAAAGTGTATCATCTAGTGTGCGCAATCACAGCCATAATGAAGTGATGCACTTTTGAGGACTGACCATTAGTGATCCACTGCTGTTCCCATTTCCACAGCGACTGTTGTATTTTCCTGCTCTTGTCCTAACTCTTCTTTTCTTGATTTAAGAACAACGACACCTATCCTTCGGACTGCATTTTTATAAACAGGAGTAATTTGTTCGAGCCAGCTCAAATGATCAAAACGGTAAGCCACAGAAACACCGGAAAACATTCTCGTGTTGTTTGCAACTTATCTGGATATTGTACTGTGTGTGGTAGGCATGGCTGTATCTGGTTGATCAAAAAAAGGTGCAGAGTATAATTTTAAAATTTAATCTTGGTGCTGTTGCTTTTATTGGCGGTTCTCCCAAAGCTTGGGGGGGGGGGGGGGGTGGAGATAGGAATTTATTTCATGACAACCCAATCCAGTCCCAAAAGGAAGAAAAACATGTTTCATAGCATGCTCTGTACTGCATTCAGATTTCCCTTATATAATTTGGTCCATGAATGTCATTTTTAATAGGGTGATAGCAAGAAATGGATTACCTGAGGCTTCATTTACATGCATCCAATGAAGTGGCGTCTAGCTCAAGGAAATGTAATTAATAAGGAAGTGCCATCAAGTCACAACTGACTTATGGCAACCCTCATTGGGCTTTCAAGGCAAGAGAGGAGCAGAGTCCCCATAAGTTGGCTGTGGCCTGACAGCACTTTCTTACCACCACCACACCTGCTTAGGGCTACACTTGTTTAGGTGGCACAAGGTTATTTTCAACAACATGCTCAGTTACAAGATTGTGAATATTTTACTTCTTTTATGGAAGCCCCACATTTTAATAGACACAGAATCAGGAGTTTTAAACCATATACGTCCCCTAATTCCCTGAATTCCCTGCACTCTAGCAATGAATTCTGAATTATAATAACTTCCAACTTGTCTATGGTACATACTATTGAGCTGCTTTTTAACCCAAGGTAATTGCACTGAAATGGAAGGAAGGCAGATGAATCAGGGCTCTTCTAGCTCGCATTACCCTCTGCTTAACTTCTTGATAATGAAAACAATTCAAAAAAGTTAAAGAATAATTTCAGGATCATCTCTCTCTCTCTCCCCCTCTCCATCTATCCATCTATCATATCATATCATCATCATCTGTCTATCTTTGCCATCAAGTGGCAGCTGATTTATGCTGACCTCCTGGGGTTCTCAAGTCAAGAGACATGGTGATTTGCCATTGCCTGGCTCTGCATAGCCATCCCAGAATTCCTTGCAGGTCTCCCATTCAAGTACTGACCAAGGCCAAATACCTCAGTGCTTGCTTCAAAGGAGCTTGCACTTTTTGTTTCATCTGTCATACCCCCAGTAATGGTTACTGGCCCTCTTTTTAGTGTTGTTTATGTGTAGAATTGAATTGTTTTATCATTTTAACCCTATTTTGAATTGATTAGTTATTTTAAAGGTTTTTAAGTATAATATGTTTGTAAGTATGTTGCCTTGTGTTAGAGAGGTGACATGAAAATATTTGAAATGACGATGATGATAATTAAAAGCAATAAAAAATAACATAAGAAGAACCATGCAGGATCAGACCAGTGGTCCACCTTAGTCCAGTGTCACACAGTGACCAACTAGTTCCTCTGGTGGTCTAACAACAGGGCATAGAGGCTGAGGCCTTCCCCTCAGGTTTCTTCCTGGCACTGGAATTCAACAGTTGGCTGCCTCTGAACTTAGAGGTTCCCTTTAGTCATCATGGCTAACAACCACTGATAGACCTACCCTCCATGTATCTGTCTAATCCTTTTTTAAAATTGCATGTACCCAGGGCTTTTGTTGTAGCAGGAACTCCTTTGCATATTAGGTCACACACCCCTGATGTAGCCAATCCTCCAAGAGCTTACAGGGCTTTTAGTTCAGGGCCTACTGTTAGCTCCAGGAGGATTGGCTACATCAGGGGTATGTGGCCTAATACACAAAGGACTTCCTGCTACAAAAAAAAAAAAAAAAGAACCCTGCATATACCTGTGGCCATCACTACATCCTCTGGCCTATAAACCCTTAGTCACGTCTTTTCTAAATGGAAAGGTTTCAGATTCTTCAGCCTTTTCACAATGGGAAGGTGCTCCAACCGCCTAATCATCTTTGTTGCCCTCTTCTGCACTTTTTCCAGCTCTGCAATGTCCTCTTTAAGAGAACAGTGACCAGAACTGTACACAGTATTCCAAATGAGACTACAACATAGCTCTAGACAGGGACATTGTAATATTGGCCATTTTATTTTCAATCCCTTTCCTAATAATCCGTAACACAAAGTTTGCCTTTTTCACTGCTGCAGCACACTTGTGTTGATACTTTCATTGAGCTATCTACCCAAGGTCTTTTCCCCTGTTTTGCAAGCATTCTGTGAAATACACAAAAATGCTCAACTGGCATTTTCAAGAGTTCAGTGGGATACCTGCACACTGAGAGAGAGAGAGAGAGAGAGGCTGATTCCGCACTCACCTTGCTCCGGGGCAGGCTTCCGTTTCTGGGCAGAGCAAGCTGGCGATTTTGCACAGGGCAAACCCATGATTTGCCATGATGCAGTGTAAACCTGTTTTTTCAGGTTTACACTGCAGCACGGCAAATCACAGGTTTGCCCCGTGCAAAATGGTGGCACGGAGCAACTGGTGCGAAATTGCCAGCTTGCTTTGCCGAGAAGCCTGCCCCAGACCAAGGTAAGTGCAGAATCAGCCAGAAAGAGAGAGAAAGTCGGTTCCCTTTCCCCCACAATTTAAGAGAATAGAGGCATAGCAAGAAGATCAACTTCAATTTATGAGCTTTTGAGTTACAAGGATTTCAGTATTTTAGTTAAAAGTGTCCTACTAGACAAAAAGAACTTTTTTCAGTACAACGCATGGGACAGTCCTAAGATTCTAAGCTGCCTTGAGTCTGAGAAGATGTGGGATAAAAAATGTTTTAAATCAACAAAGACAAGCACTTTCCTGGAGTTAAGCCCCAGTGAACAGAGCTGGGTCAGATTCTGAACCTGCCAAGGACTGGGAATATAGGGCAATATTTGAATTTTGATACTATTAAGTCAAATATCTGAAGAACTGCGTCATTCCATCTTTGCCCACCCCTCTAGCTTGACAGGTCACCAGGACAGGCAGTATTGCCTGTGTACTCATGATATAAAGTACAGCGGTAAAAACTAGATCCTAGAATGCCTCCATAACAGAATCTTCCCTATCGTCTTTTCTGAGGGAGTCATATCTTGCTAGCTTATTCTAGACTTTTAGAAAAGGGGTGTAGATCCTTCTTTTCACCAGCACTTTCAGGGCAGAAATAGTGTCCTCTCATTGTAATGGGCTTACCCAATAAAATGTTTTACCTATAATTTTCTCTTTAAAAAAATTGATCAAGTGGCAATTTCAGTGTTATTTTTAATACTTAACAGCATTTCCATTCAGATTTTTTAATTGAATGGAATTACTGATGTCAGTGCTTTGAGAGTAGGATGGTTGAAATGGAGACAGAAATATAAATGAACAGGAATTCATTTTGAGGTGAGTTACCTTGTTTATAAATTGTCATGAAACTTTTCTACCTTCTACCTGGTTTCTGCTCGAAACTAATACAGGCATGTTCAGCTGATACTGTGGCAAAAGAAATCCCCTAAATTTTAAAAAAGGTATAAGTCTCCATGTTATATTTTTGCTTTTTACAGATCATTTCTGACCATGCAGCCATCGTTCAGGTACTCCACAACATTGCAAAACTCTTTATCAGGGCAGAAAATCTCTTCCCCAATGTGAAAGAGTTTCTGATGGACATCCATCAGAAATATCACCAACTAAAGACTTGTGTAAGTAGCAAGAATAATTTTTCCTACAGAGACAGGACAAAATGAAGCTTTATAAAAACAGAGAATAGGAATGCAGATACTGACAAAAAGGTGCACTATGTCAGGTATCAGGCTTTAAAACCAAAACCAAAAAACCTTTTTAAATGTAAATGCAAAATTAACCCCCAGCTTTCAGGATGCTGTGGTGCCCGATAATTGCTCAAATATGGTTGTCAGCTCCAGGTTAGGAAATACCTGGAGATTTTGAGGGCTGAGCCTGAGAAGGATGGAGCTTGGGAAGGGGAGAGACTTGGGTGGGGTATAACGCCATAGAGTCCACCTTGTAAAGCTCCCATTTTCCTCAAGTGAACTTATCTCTGTTGTCGGGATATCTGTTGTAATACCAGATCTCCACCACCACCTGGAGGTTGGCAACTCTGTGTTCAAATGAGACATGGAGTCTCATTGGAAGGCCTGAGATAGCACTTGACCAATAGAACTCCTCCTTCTATTGCAAGCATCTGCTATGTTCTCCCTGCCCCCTCCCCCATGAACAATGTTTGATTAGCTCATTGCCTACAGTCTAAAGCTGAAGCTGAATCCGGCGAAGACAGAGGTCCTTTGCTTGGGTCGTTGCGGCCCGGGAAGGGAAATCCCCCTGCCAGTTTTTGACGGCGCCCCGTTGATAGCGGCGAGCAGGGTCAAGAGCTTGGGGGTACTATTGGAGCCCTCGCTGACGATGGAGGCTCAGATAGCAGCCACTGCCAAGTCCGCATTTTTTCATCTTAGGCGGGCGAGGCAGTTGGCCCCCTTCCTGGAACGTGACGACCTAGCAACAGTGATTCATGCTACGGTCACCTCGAGGTTGGACTACTGTAATGCCCTCTACATGGGGCTACCCTTGTGCCGGACCCGGAAACTGCAGTTAGTGCAGAACGCCGCTGCCCGGCTGCTACTAGGGCTCCCAAGATGGGAGCACATACGGTCGGGGCTCCGGGACCTGCACTGGCTGCCAGTAATATTCCGAGTCCAGTACAAGGTGTTGGTCATTACCTTTAAAGCCCTATATGGCCTAGGACCTGCCTACCTTAGGGACCGTCTCTCCCCACATGTTCCCCAGAGAGTACTACGATCGGGTTCACAAAACCTGCTGGTAATCCCCAGGCCAAAGGAGGCCCGTCTAAAGGCCACCAGGGACTGGGCCTTCTCAATAACAGCACCTTACTGGTGGAACCAGCTGCCGGAGGAGGTGCGGGCCCTGCGGGACCTAGGGCAGTTCCGCAGGGCCTGTAAGACAGCCCTCTTCCGGCAGGCCTATAACATCTAACTGACAATGAGAACATCTTTTGGATGGAACAAAAATGCATCTACAGACCGCTGGTTTTATTCCTATTTTATTCCTATTTTGTTTTATCAATTATGGTTTTAACTTATTTGTAAATGTTTTTAAACCAAATCTATGTAAATTATAATGTTGTAAGCCGCCCTGAGACACTTCAGTGAGAAGGGCGGGATATAAGTCCAAATATAAATAAATATAAATAAATAAATAAATGCCACGGGAATGTTTTTCAGTCTCCTACAGACTGGCTGTGAGAGTAATCTTTTTAAACCAAATGTCTGCTTGAAGTTTTTGGGATGTGTATACCATGAATAGATCTGGCCTGTGTGGATGGTTAGACTGCATTCCGTTGGCAATAACACTATGGGCTGCCAAGCAGGGTTGCCAATTTCTAGGTGGGGCCTGGAACAGTGTTCCCTCTAAGCTGAGTTAGTGAGAGCTAGCACACAGATTTTTAGACACATTTTTGTCTTAGCTCAGGAAAAATGGCCCCAGAGCACAGTAATTTATGCAGTAGCTCACAACTTTAATGCTAGTAGTTCACAAAGTACAATTTTTGCTCAAAAGACTGCAGCTTAGAGGAATTATTGGCCTGGAGATCTGGAATAGCAACTGATCTACAGATGCCAGAGTTCAGTTCCCCTGAAGAAAATGGCAGCTGCGGAAGGTGGATTCTACAGCATCATATCCATGCTCAGCTCTCAACCCTTCCCCAAACTCTGCCCTTACCAGGCTTTGCCCCAAACGTTCCAGAATTTCCAAACCTGGAGTTCACAAGCCTAGTTGGTAGAACATAGATGAGGTTAATTGATCAGCACTGCAAAAGTACTTCAGGAAGAAGAGCCATTCCAAAGGCATCAATTTCTTATGGGGCCAGGTGGTTTGGGGACAGGGTTCCAGGTTGGTAAATACCTGGAGATTTGAGGTGTAGAGCCTGAGGAGGGTGGGCTTTGGGGCACAATGCCTGACAGCAACTTTCAAAGCAGCCATTTTCTCCAGGTGAACTGGCCTCTGTCGCCTGGAGATCAGTTATGATAGTGAGAGATGTCCTCCAACCACCTGAAGGTTGACAACCCTGGTTAAGAACATAAGAGAAGCCATGTTGGATCAGGCCAATGGGTCATCCAGTCCAACACTCTGTGTCACACAGTGGCCCCCCAAAAAAACCCAGGTGCCATCAGGAGGTCCACCAGTGGAGCCAGGACACTAGAAGCCCACAGGGAAGGGACATCCCTGGTGCTGGACATCATCAACTAAGGGAGAAGGAAATGAGACTTAAATCTCTGAACATATTTTTAGATGCATGCTGAGATAATCAGAGTGGGTGGTAATGCTAGGCAAGTTTAAAGCCAGGGTGAAGTTGTCCCCAATTTAGGTCGCCCACAGGCTGCCAGCGACTTGCTACCTACACTAAGAGTAAGTACACTGATCGGTTATTAATAGAACCCTGGTTTAACCTAGGGCTTTTTTTGGGAAAAAAAAGAAAAAAAGCACAGCAGGAATTCATTTGCATATTAGGCCACACACCCTTGGCATCACCATTGCTTCACACAGGACTTTTTTTGGTAGAAAAAGCCCAGCAGGGACTCATTTGCATATTAGGCCCCACCCTCTGATGCCAAGGCAGCTGGAACTGCATTCCTGTGCATTCCTGCTCAAAAAAAGCCCTGGTTTAACCCGTGGTGTTTCATGGTTCTTGTGTTTCACTTTTGGATGCAAGCACACTGGCAAAAGGCAAGGGACATTTTAGAGAGAGAAAAAAGCAGGAACGCCTCTTCTACAGCCTCTGCTTTCCTTCAGATTAGGCTGAAAGGAAGTCATTTGCCTAAGGTCATACCACTTGTTTTGCAGCAAATGAGCGTGCCACTGACCAGTACCACAATATTGTTCCCTGCACCATATAGACATTCTTCTGGATGAAGGGAAGGACATACTTCTGCCAAATACGCAGCTAGCCAGCTGGGTGACCTTGGATCACCCTTGGAGAGCCGGTTTGGTGTGGAGAGCCAGTTTGGTGTAGTGGTTAAGTGTGTGGACTCTTATCTGGGAGAACCGGGTTTGATTCCCCACTCCTCCACTTACAGCTGCTGGAATGGCCTTGGGTCAGCCATGGCTCTGGCAGAGCTGTCCTTGAAAGGGCAGCTGCTGTGAGAGCCCTCTCCAGCCCCACCCACCTCACAGGGTGTCTGTTGTGGGGGAGGAAGGTAAAGGAGATTGTGAGCCGCTCTGAGACCCTTCGGAGTGGAGGGCGGGATATAAATCCAATATCTTCTTCTTCTTCTTCAGTCACAGCTCTCTCAGCCTCATGTACCTCACATGGTGTCAACTGTGAGGAGGGGAAAGGAAGAGGATTGTAAACTGCTCTGAGACTCCTTCGCGGGGAGTTTTTGGTAGAAAAAGGCCAGCAGGAACTCATTTGCATATTAGGCCACACCCCCTGAGATCACCATTGTTTCACACAGGGCTTTTTGTAGACAAAGTCCAGTATGAACTCATTTGCATATTAGCCACACCCCCTGGCACCAAGCCTGCCAGAACTGCATTCCTGTCTGTTCCTGCTCAAAAGAAGCCCTGTTTGTTCGGGCAGAGAAGGGCAGAGTATAAAACCAACTCCTCTTCTGCTTGATGTTCAGTGACCATATTCTCTTCTCACTTAATTCACAGTTACAACCAAACATCGACCTTTCTTCGCAGGATGCCAGAGTAACAGAGTGCTTCCAGCATCTGCATACATTTTTGAACAATGTAAGTAATGGGAGTGCTTCTGGGGGGGACTCTGCACTTTCTAATGATGCATTTGGTGCTTCATGGATTCCCACTCAACTATGCAGACCAACTGAATAAATTGTTTGTGTTATTGTCTTTCCCAGAGAACACCCCTTCTTACGCATGTGAAAGACTGTGCTTATATTCATATGGCCAGGTTCCCGCCAACACAGGAGCAGAAGGGAAGGGGTTAAGTCTCCCCACCTCCCACCGATTGCCATGATGGCCGTAGCAGCCCTAAAATATCATAGTGTATATTTTACAAAACACTGTCTTCCACATGTTAGTTGAAATCCATGGTTTTCTTATTTCCGTGGCTTTTTAATACTTGCTTCCCCTTCGTTTTTAAGGAGGGCTGCAACCAAAGGTTCCATCCCACCAAAGGGGGAGCCTTCTGTGTCGCTTCCACTAGAGAATGGCTCCTTACACTTCAGGACAGGTTACAGCATTAAAAACAACCAAACAGTTTGGATCCCATAGTTAATATTGCTTTACTGTGCTCTGATTAGACTTTACCTGGAGTATTGTGTTCAGTTTTGGGTACCACATTTTAGGAAGGATATAGACAAGCTGGAACGGAGGGCGATGAAGATGGTGAGGGGTCTGGAGACCAAGTCCTATGAAGAAAGGTTGAAGGAGCTGGGGATGTTTAGCCTGGAGAGGAGGCAGCTGAGAGGTGATACGATCACCATCTTCAAGTACTTGAAGGGCTGTCATATAGGGGATGGTTCAGAATTGTCTTCTGTGGCCCCAAAAAGTCAGACCAAAACCAGCGGGTTGAAATTAGATCAGACGAGTTTTCAACTAAACATTAGGAAGAGCTTCCTGACTGTTAGAGCAGTTCCTCAGTGGATCAGGCTTCCTCAAAAGGTGGTGGGCTCTCCTTCCTTGGAGGTTTTTAAACAGAGGCTAGATGGCCATCTGACAGCGATGCAGATCCTGTGAACTTAAGCAGATCATGAGAAGGAGGGCAGGGGTAGGTATTTGTGAGTTTCCTGCATTGTGTAGGGGGTTGGACTTGATCCTGCAGGTTCCTTCCAACTCTATGATTCTAATGTTTCAGAAGTCCCACAGCAGGGTGTTCTATCATTTTATTTTATAAGGTCCAAATTTTGCTTGGATGCAGTTTTATTATGTTATAGGCCATTTTGAACTATTAAGTGCTTTATAACTTTGGAAACAAGTAAAACAAAACAGTGAAATGAAGAATGTGGCAAAATAGGGTTGGATCCAGGCTGCTTATTTTACTCAAATCTCACAGCGTCTCCCTCCCCATGTGGCTTTTGTCCATGTTGCCCCCACAATTCTCTGCACTTTTGGGGAGGGGGGGGTCAAGGATGATGCCGCCATCTTTTTTTCAACCAGCAACAAAGCTGGTCGGCTCCAAGCAGCCTGGTAAACAAGCAGCCAAAATCTGTACAACTGATGGTAAACCTTTAAAGCAATAAGCAAATGTCTGATTTCCTTTCTTAAAGCATCAGAACACCAGCTGCACTTGGCAAACACCTATCATCGATTCCATGGTGATGCTTCAACAACTTGAACAGATGAAGGGGAACAGACCATAGCCTTATGAGAACCAAATCACGTGGCTGTAGAGATGTATAATGTGCAATGTATACCTACATAAAAAATATTTGTTTCCAATGCTAGTGATAATGCCTTTTTAAAGAAAGCAACACAGGAAAGACGTCACTCGTTTATTCTGCTCCACCATTATTTCTTCAAGTATAAGGCAGCACAGTTCACAGGGTTACCAACCTCCAGGTGACGTGCGGAAAAAAGGTAAAGGTAGTCTCCTGTGCACGCACCAGTCGTTTTCGACTCTGGGGTGATGTTGCTTTCACATTTTCATGGCAGACTTTTTACGGGGTGGTTTGCCATCAGGTAGGCGGCTCAAGGTTGACTCAGCCTTCCATTCTTCTGAGCTCGGTAAAATGAGTACCCAGCTTGCAGGGGGTCGGGGGAGTGTAGATGACTGAGGAAGGCAATGGCAAACCACCCCGTAAAAAAGTCTGCTGTGAAAATGTCGTGATGCGATGTCATCCCAGAGTTGGAAACAGGGAACCTTTCCTTTCCTTTCCTTTCCTTTCCTTTCCTTTCCTTTCCTTTCCTTTCCTTTCCTTTCCTTTCCTTTCCTTTCCTTTCCTTTCCTTTCCTTTCCTTTCCTTTCCTTTCCTTTCCTTCCCTTCCCTTCCCTTCCCTTCCCTTCCCTTCCCTTCCCTTCCCTTTCCCTTCCCCTTTCCCTTCCCCTTTCCCTTTCCCTTTCCCTTTCCCCTTTCCTTCCCCTTTCCCTTTCCCTTGCCTTGCCTTGCCTTTGCCTTCTCCAGTCATCTACACTTTCCCCCCAGCAAGCTGGGTACTCAATTTACCAACCTCGGAAGGATGGAAGGCTGAGTCAACCTTGAGCTGGCTACCTGAACCAGCTTCTGCTGGGATCGAACTCAGGTAGTGAGCAGAGGGTCCGACTGCCGTACTGCAGCTTTACCACTCTGTGCCACAGGGCACGGAGGTCTGCTATTACAACTGATCTCCAGGTGACAGAGATCACTTCACCTGGGGAAAATGGCCACTTTGGAAGGTGGGCTCTGTGACTTTATACTGCATTGGAGTCCCTCCCTTCCCCAAACCCTGTCCTCTTCAGGCTCCACCCCCCACATATCCAGGTATTTCTCAATCCAGAGCTGGCAACCCTTATAATGAATATGGGAGGTATTAATAAGGCATGCTACTGCATAACGAGAATTACATGTATCCAAAGGTCCATCCATCCTCCCCCACAGACAGCCTTTCTGTATCGCCATTTGTCTCAATTTACATTAATCGAATGTTGTGCTTGAAAAATTCTGCACAGTCACTTAGCACGGAGCAGGCTGAAAAAGTAATTTGGAGTGTGCAAGGAATTCCCCACATGCAGATCCGGATCTAGCATTTGAACTGGGTTTTCCAACCAGCGATCCGGATTTTCTGAACACGTCTTTTTTCAGGTTTCCTTGTTTTGATTTGGCTCTCAAACCAGGGCTGTATGAGCAGAATTTTTACATTTGGGGTGATCATGCCATCCATCCCTCCCCCTTTGACGTGTGGAATGGCGAGAGCCCTAGACTCCCCCCCCCCCACACACACACACACAAATGCACACAAACACCCCAGCCTTCCTCGACAGCAGGAAGCCCTTAAGGGGCAATGGAGCTGCACTGCTGTGGGCATCTAGCTCCCATTGCCTTCCCTCCACCCCTCCAACACACACAAACATCCCAGCTTCCCTCAACAGCACTGGCTGGCTGGGCTACTGTGCAGTGCTGTGATTTGATTTGATGTTTTTACGGAATCCTGTGCTGATGTAAGGCAGGCAGGTTATTTTCTCTGAACTAGTGTGGCTGCTGCTTCCCAGAAGGGGCGGCCCTGGGGGTTTGATACCCCAGGCCGCCCCCACACCTGCACCCCCCACCGGTCCATCCATGTTTTGAGTGGGCGAAAGGGGCCATGGGGCACTTCTGCCTGGCTCCCAAGCTGTTTCCTCTACAAGGGAGGCAGCCGGGAGCGAGGCCGCATGGCCTTTCATCTGCCTGACTCTCGGGTGGGCGAAAGGAACCACAGGGGCACTTCTTCCTGGCTCCTGAGCTGTTTCCCCTGCAAGAGAGGCAGCCAGGAGCGAGGCCACATGGCCCCTTTCGTCCACCTGACTCTCGAGCGGGCGAAAGGGGCCGTGGGGGCACTTCTGCCTGGCTCCTGGGCTGTTTCCCCTGCAAGGGAGGCAGCCGGGAGCAGCCTCTTTGCTCCACCCGACTCTCGAGCAGGCAAAAGGGGCAGCGAGGGCACTTCTGCCTGGCTCTTGGGCTGTTTCCCCTGCAAGGGACGCAGCCGGGAGCAGCCCCTTTCCTCCACCTGACTCTCGAGTGAGCGAAAGGGGCTGCGGGGGCATTTCTGCCTGGGTTCCGTGCCCACCCCCCTTGCCCTTGAAGAACAAAGCGACTTCTCATTTGATTCGCAGGGAAGCAGAGGAAGTGTAAATACTCCAAAGTGTCGCTGATTTTAATACTAAAAGCTTCACTTCCTCACCGCCACCGTGTGGCCATGAGTGGTAAAGGACTTTGAAAAGGAAACCACAGCCATGTAAGCGTCAGACAGGCTGAAGTGCAACTCACCACAAGAGAGCAGCCTGGTTCTGCTGGTCTGGAAATTGAATTCTTGAAGCCTCTCTTGCCAACCAGCATGGATGTTTGGAGAAAAGGAGCTCTAGCTGGTCTGCTGTTCTTCCACGGTGGCTACTTTTTCCTAAGGAAGGGGGAGATGAGCCACTAAGTAGCCTCCGTTCTTGTGGGTTTGACTTACATCCCTTCCTGCTTTCTCTGCCTTTTGATGAGGGAGCCCTTCAGAATGATCAGCAAGTACAACCAGGGAGTTACCACACAATGGATGTAACGTATTGGCTGCGATCACACACACTAAATAATGCACTTTCAATCCACTCTCAATGCACTCTCCAACTGGATCTTGCCAGTTCACATAGTAAAATCCAGTAGGAAAGTGCATTGAAATTGGATTGAAAGTGCATTATTTAGTGTGTGTGATTGCAGCTCTAGAGCCATAGTGCTGGAAGAGGCATCTATGCCAGTCCCACTCCATTTCAGTGCAGGACGTCCAAAGCTAGAGGCGTGGCTCTTAGACTCAGAAGGAAGAAATAGTGGGACTGCATGTTGCACCATAATTTTAAAGGACATTTTTAAAAAGAAACATATGCCCCCTTCTCAATTGAGACACCCCACTTTGGTTGCCAATCTCCTCTTAGTGGTTTTGAACTAGGGCACCCTCTTGAAAGCCCAAGTGCAACGAGGATCTCTAGGATAAGTTTTCAGAGAGCACATCTGGCTTGCCGTATCCAGAGCACATTCCATCACAGGGATGATAAAGCATTCCCATATACCCCCAGCTCCAAGGCACGCATGACACAGCCTTTTAAAATCTCCTGCTGTAAGGGAGGCTGCATCCAAAGCAATAAGGGCCATTTCCAGTTGGTGGGGAAAGCATCACCTCCAATGCAGCTTTTGATCCAAAAGAGCCCAATACCTGATCCACCCATGACGGGAAATCAAGCGGACAATTTAACTTCATTTCAAACTTTGTCAATATGCTAAAAACACTTATCAACCGCTTAATCATCCTGCTGAATTTTGATGGCAGTTACCTTCAGATCACCAGTTCTCACTTTAGCCATACCTGATCTTGGGAATGAGGAGTCCCATGCTGAGCAATGGAATTTCCCCTACAAAAGCATCAGCCCAGGTCCATGAAAGGTGTGCCAGGTTCCCACAACTACCTTCTTGGTGGACTTCTGCTGCACAGACTCCCTGCGATTCTCAGCTTCTCCCGTACTTTGCTTCAGGTAGTATCACCCCTCAGAAACCTCCTTCCCTTTCTTGTTTCCTTTCCTCATCCACTACCCTTGTGTATGTGTCTTTACTGGGAGGGAGAGGGTGGTTTTAGTTTGAGTCTTCCTTGTGTAGTTGTAGCTGAGATTTTAAAAGGTTTGCAATTTTGGTCTATCTCTAGTGTGTCTGAGTGCTGGTGAATAAATATCTCGTTTCATTTGAATCAGTTGGTCTCTTTCCCTTGGGAATATTATGCAGGACTAAGCCTCTGTATATGCCAGCAAAAGATCCCTTATTTATCTGGCTGGAGACCCTGTAACAAGCTAATTTATCTGTCTGGGAGGTGGAAGACAGAGAGATTTGCAACTGCTGGACTTCCTAGTTCAAAACAAAAGTAACATAGTGTGTGGGGGGGGGGGGGGGGATAGAGGTTTTTTAATCTCCCTAAAATGAAGAGAATAGCTGATCTCTGCTTGGAAGTCACAGCTCCAGAAGCAGCAATTTGTGCAAGAAAATAAAAGGCCTTTCACACAATCTCAAAAATACATATGGTTAACCTGGAGAAGGGGCACAAAATCAGCATCTAGGGTTCTGTAGTATAAGAACTGAGTTTTAAAAATTATACATCGCAATGCATGCCATATCTGCCCTGTCCTCTTCCTCTCGTGTCTCGTCTCAGATTCAGAGACGTTCGGGCATTGACTTCTCCTTTTTTCATTCTCTACAGTGTCCTGACTGTTTTAAGCGCTGTACAATACATAAATAAATGGAACCTATATAAAAACAGTTCCCAACATTCCTTCCCATTCTCCCAATAGCTCATCTCATTATTGTGTGACTAGGAAAAAAAATCCCAGGATGGAGGCAGAAAGAGTTTTGATGAACCTCTTTAATTGTTCCCATGTTATGTGGAGGGTTCCCATTTGTTCCCAGGACAAAAAGGAAATGTTCGCAGTTGAGCACAATATTGCATGGAGGGCAATTGTCAGAGGAAGCGTGACCTTGGCTCATGAGAGTTCTGCAAGGGGTTGTGCTCTCTGGAGGCCTGGGCAATATACACATCCTCCCTTTCCATCACAGTGACAGGCTTTTCTGTAATATGAAGCATAAGCATTGCTCTTTTCACATGGAGGGATCCCCTGCTGCACAAAGAATGTTTGCAAGGGGGAAAGCACACAGGATAGAGAGGTATCATGGGAGCTCTTATTGAGGATGCTGCAGCTCCCAGAGAGCCAGGATTGTTACTGACATATTCCTGGTGTGGTGCAGCAACAGGCCATACGAAAATGGTGCACACATACCCCGCCCCCCCAAGAGAGCATGCAATGTGAATGTATGTAGTTATAGAAGAAGAAGAAGTTGATATTGGTATATCTCACCCTCCATTCCAAATCTCAGTCTCAGAGTGGCTCACAGTCTCCTTTACCTTCCTCCCCTACAACAGACACTCTGTGAGGTGGGTGGGTCTGAGAGAGCTCTCACAGAAGCTGCCCTTTCAAGGACAACTCTGCAAAAGCAGTGGCTGACCCAAGGCCATTGCAGCAGCTGCAAGTGGAGGAGTGGGGAATCAAACCTGGTTCTTCCAGATAAGAGTTGTCAGACCCAGAAGCAAGGAAAAGACAAGTAAAGTTCAAGATGTTTATTCCAGCATCATAGGCGGATACAGGCATTGTCATAACTGGCTCTCCCGCCAGTTCCTCGGTCTTATAACCTCTTGCCCTGACCATTACAATTCAAGCCAAGTGGGCCAAGCGGCAGCGGGGATTTTGCGTGGGTTCCCTCCTATTCTATCATCACCCCAGGGTGCTTGTTATCTACCCCTTCAGCCACATCTCCACCAGCTCCTTGACTTTGGTTGCATGATGCCATGAAAACAGAATATACAAAACATTTAAAATTCAGTACAATAGGACAAAAACTGAAAACCAAGGTGCAAAGTCCAAGATGGTGTCTTATATTTCTCCCAGTTCTGGACTGCTTGGCCATTTTCTAGGCAGGGGGAAGGGAACCCAAGCAGAATATACAAAAAGGTGAGGGTGGAAGGGTGCCAGTCAGTGAAAAGAAACTGTTGGTGTCCTCAACCAAAAGCCTGTCAGAACATCTCTGCCTTACAGGCCCTGCAGAATTGTGTAATGTCCCACAGGATCCTGGTGGTCTTTGGCAGAGAGAGATGTTACCAGAGAGGCTCACGGGAGACATAAATGCTGGCAGCAGCTGTACCTTGGTCCCCCAGGGTCTGAATAAAGAATTTTTTGACTTTTTGTCACCTACATAACAGGAATAATTGTTGCCAGAAAATCAACTGCCTGGATATGGAGCTCTCTCCCCACCCGACTTGAGCTACCTTAGGCCAATGCATTTATATCGCAAGCCACAAGCTTAGTTCCGCTACCCGAGATCTACTGGCATGACCTCCCACCAGCACTCCATATTAGACTTTCAAGAGCACCCATCAATAACTTGTTTATGAATGGACTGCTTTTCACCGTAAACGGTAGCCAGCATTAAGCCCAAGCAGCTACCCTGTGGCTAGCCAGCCAACACCCTGAATCCCATGATCTGCAAGCGTGCCTGTCTAGGAGTCAGAAGACTTGGCTATGGCACAATGCTTAGAGTGCCGGCTCCAGGAAGGCCTTCCAGACATACAAGTTAGGAATGCCAACCTCCAGGTGGGACCTGGCAGTCTCCTGGAATTACAGCTTATCTCCAGACTACAGAGATCAGTTCCCCAGGAGAAAATGGCTGCTTTGGAGTGGGGACTTTATGGCATTGGGCCCCACTGAATATCCCGTCTTCCCTAAGTTCCATCCCCACATCTTCAGAAGTTTCCCAACCTGGAGCTGGGAACCTCTGCCAGACAAGCAAGGCTTGGAGGAACGATTGGGCTTGCCATGCAAAGGTCTACAAGGGCCTTTTCTTCCTTCTCCATAAAGGCTTTTAAGTGGCTCGCCATCAACAGTAGCAAGAGGCTCTCTCCGTTTCCCTTGTAGAGCCTGAATGTATGCTATAAAATGTTATTTAGAAGTATAAATGTGGCTAAGTGTAAGTGTGGCTAAAATATTTCTCCTATATGTATACAAGCGATAGTTAAGGAAGGAGAAAGTGAATCAAGCCCATGCTCCTTTGGCAGCAGGAAGAACATTATGGTACCAATGTTAATTATTTAGGCTTCATCGGAGAGAATGATGTAACAGGAAAGAAGGCAGACTCCATGAAAGTACAATGTCTCCTCCCTGTGAGATAAAGAGGAGACACTCTTTACTCGCCACTCTCTTCTCCCCACCCCATCCAACTCCTGCTAAGCTATAGCAGAGCGAGTCCCCCCACCTAGGGTTGCCACACCCAGCTTTGAGAATACCTGGAGATTTGAAGGTGGGGCCTGGGAGAATGGGGTTCAGGGAGGAGAGGGAACTTGGGAAGCCAGTTTAGGGTAGTGGTTAAGAGCGGTGGACTCTAATCTGGAGAACCTTACTCCTCCACGTCCAGCTGCTGGGTGACCTTGAGTCAGTCACATTTTCCTAATATCACCTCGCCTAGATTCAGCTTAAACTTGTTAGCCACTTTACCAATCACATCTAGGCACTACTGTGCGACCAAGTCAGCACCATTTGGAGGTTTAGATAAGGCCAAGTGGGGGACTCATGGGGGGGGGGGGAATCTCATTTTTCCTGGTATCCCCCTCCCAACACTGTTTCCTCTTTTTCTCTTCAGGCAGCCCCCATGGCCTCTCCCCTTTCCCTGCTTCCTTCTGTCCCACTGCTAACCAATCTACCTTTATCTACCCTGATTTCTCTCTCCTTGGTATCCTCTCCCCTATTCTTCTCTTCCAGCCACCTACACTTTTCTGATCCCCATTCAGATTCTCCTAATTTTCTCCCCCTCCCCTGCTTCCCTTCTTCCCACCATTTACCCTTTTCACTCTCTTCACCTCCCTGCTTGTGATTGATAAAACCAAAGTCTGGAAGGCTCGATAATGTCGTGGTTGCCTGGCAATCCTCAAAATGGCCACTGAGAGGAGATCTCAGAACTCAGAACCATGTTCAGCTGTGGCAAGAGTCACCCAGAAGTGATTAGCAAACACCGAGCAACAGATATCAGATGTCAACCAAAACCAGATAGGAAAGGCTGAGATCTGCAGGACCAGGGAGAGTTCCCACTCGGAAGCCCCAGGCAACACAGATGTTGCTTCAGTAGTGCTCTGAGCTTTGCTGAATATTCTGAGTAGCTAAGAAGAAGATATTGGATTTATATCCCACCCTCCACTCTGAATCTCAGAGTGGCTCACAATCTCCTTTATCTTCCTCCTCTACAATAGACACCCTGTGAGGTGGGTGGGGCTGAGAGGACTCTCAAAGCAGCTGCCCTTTCAAGGACAACCTCTGCCAGAACTATGGCTGACCCAAGGCCATTCCAGAGGCTGCAGGAGAGGGGAATCAAACCCGGTTCTCCCAGATTATTTATTTATTTATTACTTTCAATTTATATCCCGCCCTCTCCGCAAGCGGACTCAGGGCGGCTTACAACATCATAAAATACAATAAGAGTCCGCGCACTTAACCACTACACCAAACTGGAGGCTTAAGTGCCCTACAGCAGAACTCTAGAAGGAATTCAATGGAGCTTCAAGGTATGAAGACCTCTGTCAACAGGCAGCTGTCAGGTGGGTTGAGCCTGGGTTGCTAACCTCCAGGTGGTGCCTGGAGGTCTCCTGGAATTACACCTGATCCCCAGGCTACAGAAATCAGTTTCCCTGGACAAAAATGACTGCTTTGGAGAGCGGATTCTATGGCACTGTTACCCTCCTGAGGTCCCTCCCCAAACCCTGCTCTCCTAGGCTCTACTCCCAAATATCCAGGAATTCCCCAGCTCAAAGTTGGCAACCCTAGGTCACACAGCTCTGCCTCTATTGCCCTCTGTTCCCTTCCTTCTTCACTCTTCTTGGAAAGTTGCATTCCAAAGGGTGCAAATGTGGAGCATCTGAGGTGTCAGAGGAGGAATGGGAAGGAGGAGGAGGACATTGGATTTTGTATCCCGCCCTCCACTCCGAATCTCAGAGTCTCAGAGCGGCTCACCATATCTTCCTCTCCCACAGCAGACACCCTGTGAGGTGGGTGGGGCTGAGAGGACTCTCACAGCAGCTGCCCTTTCAAGGACAACCTCTGCCAGAGCGGTGGCTGACCCAAGGCCATTCCAGCAGCACCAAACTGGAGGGAGACAGAGAGAGAAAGATTCTCTTCCCATTCTCCAGCCTCTTGCCTGGACAACCAGGGGCTACTAGGTCGGAAACAACAGCTGCAACTGGGGCCACCTCTTGAGTGTTGCCAGGAAGGGGAAGAAAGAGAGGAAGAAGGCAACAAGAACAGTCTCAAGAGTTTTAGTGAGAACAAAAATGAATGTAAAATGACCCTTTGCAACAATGAGACAAATGAAAGTGACATTTTAAAATGGAAAGTATCCTCGTCTGATTCCTGAATTCATTCTGCCGGTGGTCCACAGAGAGCTTTCCCTGATCTCTGGGCCCGCTTAAAGCCTGTGTATTAAATCAGAGCCAGAATCCTTTCTACCTACACCTGTAGAAGGCGCTTTTCTCTTCAAATCACTTCCGAAGTCTCCAAGATTCAGCTACACATGAACCTCAGTATTCAACACTGAATGATTTCAGAACTGACTGCAACATGGATAGGCTTTTTTTTTTTAAACCCTCTTTCATGAGGGAAAAAAATAACTTGGAAAATTGCAGTAGTTTGCGCATGATCCCGTGAGGCCAATTTCACAGGCAGGATGCTCTGCTGCAGCATCCTGTTGCCCTGAGCCTTTAGATGCCACAATATGTCTCTCCTCTAGCTGAGTCATTGTACATCCTCACTTGAACTGCCATGAGTGACTCATTATGTGTGTGTGTGTGTGCACACAGGAGCGCATAGATAAACAAAAGGGCTTCAGGCACCTCACGAAGGCTGCTCTGAAATCTACATGCAAGTCAGAAGCCCCTGCTCTGCTTTGATGGATCAGGAGCCACATTTTTCTGTGTTCGGACAAGAGTTCTGAACAGGGTGTTTGTTTGTTTGTTTTTTTGTATCAGGAATTCCTTTACATATTAAGCCACATACCCCTGATGTAGCCAATTTTCCAAGAGCTTACAGGGCTCTTCTTACAGGGCCTATTGTAAGCTCCAGGAGGATTGGCTACATCAGAGGGGTGCAGCCTAATATGCAAAGGAGTTCCTGCTACAAAAAAAAAAGCCCTGAGAATGCTCTATTTGTAAGTATATGTTGTCAACTAAGAATTCCCACCATGTTGAAATGCACACAATTTCAAGAGCAGCTCACACAAGGGAGAAATATGGCCAAGACAGGGATTTAGAAGGGTGGCATTGTGAAATTTGGAAGTATCACTAGTGCACCCCAAACTGCTTCTGTTTAATTCCCCTTGGATGCCATTCATACGCTCAGCAGGGACAGTGCTGCAGTAACACAGGGATGGAATGGACCAATCCTTCCCCTCTGTCATGCAGACATTCATACACTTGAATGATAACACTGACTTTAATGGACTCTAATAGATTTTCAGTGATTGAGTGCCATCATAAAAGTACATTCTCACTTGTATAACATAAAAAGATGCCGCAACCAATTCAAGGCTGTTCCCAATCGGGACCAGTTTTCTAATTCATTTCTAAACGCAGGAAACGTTCCATCAACAGTTCTGCAAAAGTGTTCCAAAGCTTTTGCCATGGGAGAGCTCCCAAGAAAGCAAGTCAAAGATATTTCAAGGAGTTTCTTGTGTATTTAAGAGGTTGGTTAAAAGTGATGCGTAGAGAGCCAGTTTGGTGTAGTGGTAAAGTGTGCGAACTCTTATCTGGGAGAACCGGGTTTGCTTCCCCACTCCTCCACTAGCAGCTGCTGGAATGGCCTTGGGTCAGCCATAGTCCTCATAGGAGTTGTCCTTGAAAGGGCAGCTGCTGTGAGAGCCCTCTCAGCCCCACCCACCTCACAGGGTGTCTGTTGGGGGGAGGAAGGTAAAAGAGATTGTGTTTCAAACAATTTTATTAGTAACATATGGTAATATATTCAATTTCTTACATCATTAATAACTACTTTTTTTCTCTATCCCATATATTACTTTCTACCTACCCCTCCCCTTGTTACTTGACCCCCGCCGGTGTACTATACTTAAAACATTATTATTAAAGGTACCCTTAATTACTAAGAACCAAAATTCATATCCTTCTCCCTCTTATACTTAGTCATTATCAAAAATTGTCCAATGTCCTTTTATTTTCCACTCTTTTTCTACATATCTTCTAAACTTCTTCCACTCCATCTTAAATACTTCTAAATCATAGTCTCTTAAGGTTCTTGTTAACTTGTCCATTTCACTCCATGTCATAACTTTTACAATCCAATCCCATTTCTCTGGGATTTTTTCTTGCTTCCACAACTGTGCATACAATGTCTTAGCAGCTGAGAGCAAGCACCAGATTAAAGTCCTATCTTCCTTTGGAAATTTTTCCATTTGTAATCCCAACAGAAAAGTCTCTGCAACTTTGTTAAATTCGTAACCCAAGATCTTAGAAATCTCTTGTTGAATCATCTGCCAATACATTTTCGCTCTTTCACAAGTCCACCACATATGGTAGAAAGAACATTCATGTTTTCTACATTTCCAACACCTGTCCGGCATCTTATTATTCATCTTTGCCAACTTTTTAGGAGTCATATACCATCTATACATCATCTTAAAACAGTTTTCTTTAATACTCTGACATGTTGAGAGTTTCATAGAGTTCTTCCACAAATATTCCCATGTATCCATCTGTATTTCTTTATTTACATTAATTGCCCACTTAATCATTTGAGATTTCACTACTTCATCTTCCGTAGACCATTTTAAGAGTAACTTATAGATTTTCGAAATTAATCTTTCAATATCTCCATGCAGAACTTTTTCCATTTCCGTTTGTTCTCGTCTTATTCCTTCAGTTTTAATATCACTTTCCACCAAACTCTTTATTTGTTGCATTTGAAACCAATCATAATTCAGCTCCTCAGCAATTTTCAACTCTATTAGGAAGGTAAAAGAGATTGTGAGCCGCTCTGAGACTCTGAGATTCGAAGTGGAGAGCAGGATATAGAACCAGAAACTGCAGCAGCCTGTCCTTCCAGGGTGAGGGCGATATTGGTCTTTTTAAGTCTTTCTTTTTAAGACTATAAATAATGAAACACGAAAACCTCACCAAGAGTGCCACTACTCTTTATGACTCCTCTTCCACAGAAAACTGATACTCAATCCATACTTTAAAAAGGATTTCTCCACATTAATTTAACTCTTTCTTTCTTCAAAACGTACTAGATTTTTTGCAACCCTTTCTCCCATTCCCTCCATTTAAAAACCTTATTGGTATAAAAGCTCTTCATTGAAAACCAATGGGATGCAGGGGTTAGAGGGTCAGACAAGAATCTAGAAGGCCCCAGCTCGAACCCCCACTCGCACCACGGAAGCTTGCTGAGTAAACGTGTGCCAGTCACACACCCACAGCCCAACCTACCTCACAGGGCCATTATGAGGATAAAATGGAGGAGAGGAGAACAGTGTATGCTCCTTGGGGTCCCGCTGGGAAGCAAGGTGGGGCATAAATGAAGCAAATAAATCCATAAATACTTCAGCTCACAGTGTTCATTTTTTTCTCTCTCTCATCCATCTAGATCCCCCGTCATGCTCTTCAGTGACCTCACATACAAACATGCTTAAAGCTCCTGCATGTATACTCTTCCCCTGGCTCCTATACAGTCTGTCTGACTCTACTGTAAATCCCTGATTCATACAACATCAGGGGCCTGTGTGTGATAGAACAGTAAACATCATTCCCTCCCCCTATTATGCAGGTAACACTCCAGGGTTTTTTCTGTAGATGTCCGATGTTGCCAACATCTGTTCATGCAATCTCCACCCCCCCCCACCCCCCAAAATGATGAGATTAGGAATTTTCATCACCTTCTCCTACACCTCAACCCCAGATAATGCTTAAACCAGCCCACTGTCTCCAGGGCTTTTTGTAGGGTAGAAAAAGCCCAGCAGGAACTCATTTGCATATTAGGCCACACACCCTATGTCAACAGTGTTTTGCGCAGGGCTTTTTGGTAAAAAAGGCCCAGCAGGAACTCATTTGCATATTAGGCCAAACCCCATGGCACCAAGCCAGCAAGAACTGCATTTCTCCTCAAGAAAAACCCTGGCTGTTTCCATCATGATGCAGTGATAAAGTGCTAAATGATAAGTGATAAAGAAGACTGAGGAGGCTGCTCCTCTCTTTAGCTATTCCAATAATAACCCTACAAATTACAAAATGGCATTAGATTGTTACAGCTTGCTTGGACACAACATTATGGATTTGGGTTCCTGTGAATGAGTCTATCCTGCTGGCTTGGCCTAAAAGTGAGGAAAGCTAGAGCCTATGACAAAAAAAATGTTTTTTTAACCTCTGTGGTGATCTCTTCAGCCTGCCTTAATTTGTTAGGCTAATGGCTCTGCCAAATACGTATCACGGTTTGACTCCCACTCAGCTGAGGAGAGGAATAGATGTGTGTGTGTGGAGGTGAAAAAAAGGCACTTTTAATTCTTGCAAAAAGAGAAGTTGTCAGGCACTGTAGGGAGACAACTGAAGCACCCTCAGGGGGCAGGCTCTCCCTCTCTCTCTCTGGGGATCTGATGTGGGGAAGCAGATGTGTTGCCTTGTAGAAGTGTCTCTTAACATCCATGTGCACGTTTGTAAATACAGCAAGCTCAACAAAAATAACAGAAGCTTTGCGCTCTTCCTCCAAAGGGATGACCTCGATCCGGTCACTGTTTCTCATCCTAACCTACCTCACAGGGTCATTGTGATGAAACAGAGAAAGGAGAACGATGTTGGCCACCCTGAACTCTTTGGGGGAAGCTGTTTAACAGAAGGGTGGGATCATAATGTGACAGACAGAAACCCAGTCACTAGGGCCAAATTTTTAAGTAACAGCCCAGGCTTTTTTTACCCCTAAAGATATATGACATATGCCTGGAAATCCTAGCTGCTAACATGAACTAGACTGCTAGTCCAAGGGTGGCCAAACTGTGGCTCAGGAGCCACATGTGGCTCTTTCACACATATTGTATGGATTTCGAGGCCCCCATTACCCCATTGGCTGGCTTGGAATAGGCATTTCTCTCTTTAAATCACTTCTCCAAGTCAGGTGGCAGCTTGCAGAATGCATTTAAAGTTGCTTTCTTTCCACCTCTCCCCTTCCTCCTTCCATCTATTTTCCTTCCTCCCTCCCTCCCTCGCTCCCTTTTGCAGCTTTCAAACATCTGATGTTTATTCTATGTGGCTCTTATATTAAGCAAGTTTGGCCACCCTTGTGCTAGTCTATCAAGGTTGGCATAGTCTGACTGGCAGTGACTCTCCAGGGTCTAAGCAGAAGGCCTTTGACTTGACCTACTAGGTGATATTTTTAACTGGGAATTCTGGAGGCTCAACCTGGGGCCCTCAGGACGATGCAAAGAGGATGCTTTAATCACTGAGCCACAGCCCCTCTCCTGAAACCTATCCAAAAATTGATAAGCTTATTTACTTGCAATAATGCACGCTCCAATCCAGGAAGCACTGAAAAAACAATTTATCATTCAGGCACAAATTTCTGCTGTCTCACTGTTCCAGGCTGACTGCTGGTATATAAATACCAACATTGGCTTCTCCGCCTACTCACTAGTTGGCAGCCAGTTCTCCACCCCCACCCCAAGCATCACGCGTCTTGCAAAAAAAAAAACAGCAATGTTTGGTGTACTTTGTTCCTTGACTTATTCAGAAGAGAATAAGGCAGTGACGCTGCCTCATATTGGGTCAGTAGCCAGTAATGCCTACACTGACTGTTGGCCACTCTCCTGAACCTCAGGAGAAGACCTTTCACACCACCTTCAGACCAGAGCTTCTTAACTGGAGTTGCCAGGGATTGACTGTAGAACCCTATGCATGCAAAACGGATGCTGAACTCTCAGCTTCAAATCCCTCCCCTCAGCCTGTAACACAGGGCTCATAATACTAGGATTCTGCACATTATGAGGAATACAGCTAACATGCATGTAATAAGGTAATGCACTTTTTGCATAGAGGGGAACTAGCGGAGAAGAAAGACAATTTCCCCTTGAGTTTCTTACCTGTGATATCCCCTGAGATGTGATGAGCAGGGGTGAGCTTACATATTCCACTTCAGATTCACCCTTCAGTCCTGCACTGTAGGCAGCAGACAGGAGAGTCAGGTAGCTTCAGCAGCAGGTCTCTGTATTGCTTCCCACTGGGAGAAGAGTTCAGGATGGAGAACACTCATACAGACATGATGGAAGACTGCAGACAACACACTAACAAGACCTAAGTGAGGCCCCTCCCATGCAGACCTTGAGGGGGAAACAAAAACTAGTTCTTAAGGGCTTGCTTAAAGGTATACGCTGTGGCCCAACTCAACCTCACTGATGAGATTCAATGTGGCCAAGTGCAAAGTATTGCACATTGGGGCCAAAAATCCCAGCTACAAATACAAGTTGATGGGTTGTGAACTGGCAGAGACTGACCAAGAGAGAGATCTTGGGGTCGTGGTAGATAACTCACTGAAAATGTCAAGACATTGTGCGATTGCAATAAAAAAGGCCAACGCCATGCTGGGAATTATTAGGAAGGGAATCGAAAACAAATCAGCCAGTATCATAATGCCCCTGTATAAATCGATGGTGCGGTCTCATTTGGAATACTGTGTGCAATTCTGGTCACCGCACCTCAAAAAGGATATTATAGCACTGGAAAAAGTCCAGGAAAGGGCAACTAGAATGATTAAAGGGTTGGAAACTTTCCCTATGAAGAAAGGTTAAAACGCTTGGGGCTCTTTAGCTTGGAGAAACGTCGACTGCGGGGTGACATGATTGAGGTTTACAAGATTATGCATGGGATGGAGAAAGTAGAGAAAGAAGTACTTTTCTCCCTTTCTCAAAATACAAGAACTCATGGGCATTCGATAAAATTGCTAAGCAGTTGGGTTAGAATGGATAAAAAGAAGTACTTCTTCACCCAAAGGGTGATTAACATGTGGAATTCACTGCCACAGGAGGTGGTAGCAGCTACAAGCATAGCCAGCTTCAAGAGGGGGTTAGATAAAAATATGGAGCAGAGGTCCATCAGTGGTTATTAGCCACAGTGTGTGTGTGTGTGTGTATATATATATATATATATATATATATATATATATATATAAATTTTTTGGCCACTGTGTGATACAGAGTGTTGGACTGGATGAGCCATTGGCCTGATCCAACATGGCTTCTCTTATTTTCTCCCTCTGTTGCTCAGTAGGGCAATGGGTGTAAATATGGGAGTAAAAGGGAATGGATACTAGCATGAATTTAGAAGAGAAGTTACTGCATCACAATGATACTCTAGAATCCCCCCAGCACAGTCTTTGGAAAAGCATAGAATTGTGGGTGAATCCCAGAGTGTCATCCCAACAGTGTGACATCACTTCCAGGTTTGTGCTGAAAGTGATGTCTCAGCATGCACTTTAGTCATCCCCACCCCTCAGCATATTCTGCCACTTACCAGAGTTTAGCCTACAACTCTAGTATGCACACATACATATTTGTTGTTGTTGTTGTTCAGTCGCATATACACATACTGCATGTTATTATTCCCCAGGAGGACTTGTTCATAAAATTTTTCTTTCTTTCTTTCTTTCTTTCTTTCTTTCTTTCTTTCTTTCTTTCTTTCTTTCTTTCTTTCTTTCTTTCTTTCTTTCTTTCTTTCTTTCTTTCTTTCTTTCTTTCTTTCCTTCCTTCTGAAATAAAAAGTAAAATGTACAGATCTATCAGAGGTATACTACTAAATATGTCAAAATATCTTTTTTGACTGTACAATCTTGACTACAATTAATAGCATGAACTCTGAACCATGCTTTTCCCTCAACTTTGCCCTCTAATTACTGAAAGCGGGCATATAAATTACTATTTTATTATTTTATTACTATATCTAATAGATCAGTTACCCTTTTGAGTGGATTTTTCATCTGCACCCTGCAACCTAATGCCACACACCTTGACCAAGGAAACTGGGATTTCTGACCTCTATAATTTTACACCCTGCTTTTTTCCTGCTTGGCTTATAGAAGGTCCTAGGTTCAATCATTAGGATCCCCAATTTAAACGACTGAGTAGAAGGCGATGTGAAAGACCTCTGCCTGAGACCTTGGACAGCTGCTGCCAGGCTGAGGAGACCACATTGACCATGATGGACCAATATCAGGTACCTTCCCTTGTCCAATGTGCTACTGTAACCACCATTCATATCTAAACCCCAGTGGATGGATACACAAAAGTTGCAAATAATGAATATACTCTGCATCGTGGTTGTCAAGTCAAGAATGTTACAAAGCCAGTGTTGGGTGACGGTTAGAGCGCTGGAATAGAAAGACCTTTGTTAAAATTGTCACTCAGCCATGAATCTCACAAAGTGATCCTTGGCTAGTTATTTTTTTCCTTTCTCACAACATCACTGTTGAAGTTAAAATAGACAAAAGAAAACAATTTATACTGCCCTGAACTTACTGGAGGAATGGAAATAAAAACATGATGTGTGGAATATACTCTTTCTTTATATATACCATCTGATAATTGTTCTTTTTATGATAAAAAGGTAAAGGTAGTCCCCTGTGCAAGCACCAGTCATTTCCGACTCTGATAGAGGTGATCAAAAGACATCAATAAAGTTTTCAAGTTTGTCCTCCTCCACAAATACAAATGAACGAACAAAACCTGACAAAGATGTTTCTTGAACAAAAGGTAGAATATTATTTAGAAGCCGAAGTGGTGGTGGTGGTGATGGGGAGAATTTGACTTGGGAGGCTGTTTGTTACAGTTGAAAGTGACTGTTGGTCTAACACGTTGAAGCTAATATTGTTCACAATTGTTGCTGACATTGAGAGAGAGAAGAGGATTACAGAGTGGCTGACAAACTAATTTCTGAAGGTAATGAGGAAAGTATACTAGTCAAGCAGTATGACAAACCATAGGCCATTGAAAGAAACTTGAAGAATCATACCCCTCCCCCTCAAAGGAGAAGCAAATTAGGCAGTTAGAAAGTGATAGAAGAGGTGCCTAAACTGAATGAGCAGCCACTGTCAAAAATTAGAAAAGGGATTGTAGGAATGTAAATAAAGAGAAATGAAGAATATGCGTGGAAGAAGTATTGTAATTTTTAAAAAGAAAATGAATAAACTTGGTAAAAGAACAAATGTATATAAAATCAGAATATAATAGTGCTCACATGTCTCCGCTTGGCAACAATAAAAGCAGCAAAATTGGGGAAGGCAGGGCTCAGGTTAAGGCGGGAGAAATTGATAGTCTAGCAAAGCATACACAAAAATTGGTTTTCATAACCCCCAAAAGGCAGAAGGGGGGGGGGGGGTAGAATTTCTTGACTTTTTTTTCCAAGTTCACTTCAAATTAAGGTCCCAGGTAACAATGAATAAGAGGGGTGGAAAATGAAGCATAAGGAGAGGAAAATGCAACATTTCTAAAAGAATTAAAAAATAAGTCTGAGTGTTGTCATATAGCCAATGATGTATGAAGAGATGCATGTAAAAACTTCACAAAATAGAGTGAAAGAATGTGAGACACTGAAGATACTTTGTATCTAGAAAGCAGAACAGAACATTTTCAAAGATGGGAAAGTGCCAAATTGCATGTATCAGATGATGAAGAGAGCTGTGTTTCTCAAAAGCGTATGCTACAATAAAATTTGTTAGTCTTAAAGGTGCTACTGAATTCTTTACTATTTTGCAGCAACAGGCCAATTCGGCTAGCTCTTCCAAAAGTAGAAGAGAGCAAGCATTGTGAAAGTCAGGGCTTCTTTTGAGCAGAAATGCACAGGAACGCAGTTCCAGCTGGTTTGGTGTCAGGGTGTGTGGTCTAATATGCAAATGAGTACCTGCTGCAAAAAGCCCTGTGTGAAGCAAAGGTGTTGTTAGGGATGTGGCCTAATATGCAAATGAGTTCCTGCTGGGCTTTTTCTACCAAAAAAAGGCTTGGTGAAAGTCATTGGAACTATTTTGGAAAGGAGAGAGGAGGGGTGGGGGAAGTAAACACATGTATAAGAAACATGAGGAAAACTGCAATGTGAGTTTCTGTAGCTGAGGAACATAATAAACAGCCAAACAGCAAAATGCCAAGCACACGATCAGTTTGGATACAGGGAATTTGATACATATCTGTCAGTACTTCTGTTTTCAGACAAATGTTTCAGCTGTGAAATTAGCAGAGTCCGTTATTTATTTGTTTGTTTATATCCTGCTTTTCTCTTCAGTCAGTCCCCAAGTCCCTCTTGGCTGCTTGGAGGTCAAACTCTATGGCACTGTACCCTGCTATGGTCTCTCCCCAAGTTCCACTCCACAAGTCTCCAGTAGGCTTCCCAATCCCCAGGTCCCAGCAGAAAATCCGCTGGTTTTACAGGCTTCTCCCCACCCCCAGCCAGCTGGCCGGCAGGGGAAGCCCCGCCCCCACAGCCACCATACAGCTCTAGATCTTGGGCAGGCTTAGAAACCTGCAAACAGGTCCCTTTCAAAATGTGTGTGTGTCTGTGTGCCTTTAAAGTTGAGCAGGAAGTACTTCATGGGAAGGGTCAGCAACACAGTCCCTTGGTTTGTTTTGCTTTCGTTTCAGAGTGTGTGTGCGCATGTAAGAGAGAGAGAGAGAAGGAGGGAGGGAGCAGCGTAGCGCCTGTTCTTTTCAGATGTTGTTGTGGAGGAACCAGACCCAGTAAGCGTGTGTGTGTGTGTGTGTGAGAGAGAGAGAGGGTTGCCAATCCGCAGGTTGGGAGGCCCTCCCTCCCACTTTAGGGTCATCAGAAAGCGGCGGGGAGGGAAATGTCTACTGGGCAATTATTCCCTATGGAGAACAATTCCCATAGGGAATAATGGGAAATTGATCCGTGGGTATCAGGGGTTCTGTGGGGGGTTGTTTTTTGAGGTAGAGGCACCAAATTTTCTGTATAGCATTTAGTGCCTCTCCCCAAAATACCCCCCCCCCAAGTTTCAAAACGATTGGACCAGGGGGTGCAATTTTATGAACCCCATCCTTCATTATTTCCTATGGAAGGGAGGCATTTAAAAAGGTGTGCTGTCCCTTTAAATGTGATGGCCCCCAATGTCTCCTGGCTCCACCCCCAAAGTCTCCTGGCTTCACCCCCAAAGTCCCCAGATATTTCTTGAATTGTACTTGGCAACCCTAGTCTCCGGAGCTGGCAACCCTAAATTTGGCCCTCAGGCAGAGAGGTGAAGCTCCACTGTTAAACAGAACCAGAGCACAAAGGCAAGTGGAGCAAAGTCTTGTTCTTACAGCTGCCAACTTCAGGCTGGGGAATTCCTGGAGATTTGGGGGTAAAACCTGGGGTGGGGCACGGTTTGGGGCATGGAGTGACCTCAGTAGGCTATAATAACTGACTGACTGAGAATGCACCTTCTTCCACTATGGCACGCTGAGAAAAATTACATCTATCACTCCTTTTAGATATTCACAGAGTGTAAGAATAGCCACACATTGAGAAACAACGCTGCCAATCTACATATGAAATATGACTTCCAAAGGGCAAGGTATGTACACTTTTCTCCTTGTTCATTTGTGTCTGTGCTCTCCCTTGCTCCAAGGCTGTCTTCCCTTGCAGTGAGGCTGCACTGTCTCTTTTGTCCAACCAGGTCCCAAATGGGCAAAAGGGGCGCTGCAGCACCTCTGCCTCACTCTGTGGCCTGGTTGCTAACAGGTCAAGGACCAGTACTGGTCTACAGCCCAGGGGTCTACACCCCTGTCCTAGTGAATTAAGGGCACCACAGGTGTTTCTTTTTTAAGGTGTTAAACATCTTTGCCTGCCAAATTACAGGAAGAAAGTAACCCTCCCAAGGAGGGAAAACAACAACAACTAGACTACTTTGACATAGGAGTCAAAGTGACCCCACATTACAGCAAAAAGCAATGGCAACTTGATAGCTCTCAGTAATAGGAACTAAGAAAAAAAATCAGGCCCCAAGAATAACTTCCTTCAGAAATGCAGGACAAAGGAGAGTAAAATTTGGAATTGGGGCCAAAAATATCCCTCATTGAAAACATCAAAACCCCACAAAAATGTAAATGAGATCAAATCGACCCTACCATTTTAAAGCAGAAGGCACAGTTGGGACTCTTTAAAACTGTTTATTTTTAAGAAAGCAATCATTGTAACCTCCCTCCCCACCCCCAAAATATATAAAGTTGAGAAGGTGACTCAGGGGTTTGTTAATTTGAAGGTGAACAGTTCTCTGCACAGGTGTCTATGGGTCAACTAGAGTAACTTCCCCTGTAAAGTTGAAATGATCAAATCAAAGGTTTGGAAAATTTGAATGACACAGGGAACCAATCAGCTCAGTGGACAGGTGGCTGGGGTCATCTAGAGTAGTCTCCTGCCCTCCCCCCATCTGTAAAGTTGAGAAGATTACTCTGTGGTTTGCAAAATTTGAAGGCTAAAGAGAAGCAATTTCTCAGAAAATAGGTGGTCAGGAGTCATCTAGAGTTTGCAAAATTTGAAAGACAAAAAGAAGCAATTAATTCAGAAAACAATTGGCCAGGTGTTAGGGACAGTAAGGGTCAGGGGGTAAAAAGGGACCACTTTGAATTTTGTCATCTTTACCCACTTCCTCAGGATAACCCAAGATTAACCTTGTCAGAAATAATGAAGGTACTGATAGCGTTTTAAAGTTCAAACCAAATAATAGATTTATTATGTACAGAAAGGCTAGGAAGGGAGGAAATAATATTAGATGAATGTTTCTAAAGATAAACTCAAGAACACTTCTTATTTTGGCAGGATGGTATTGTAATATAAAAACAAACAGCATTTCCCTCACTCTGGAAAACACTCATTCACTACAGAAAGACTTTTAAATATGTAGTTGGCTTCTCAAATATATTTATCCACATACAATCTCACTCACTCAGAGGATTGACTGAACTTGTGACAGATCTTCCCCTAGGAAATTAGGTATCCTCTAGCCTGTAGAGCTATACCCTGGACACTAACACCCTTGAGGGATCTTCATACTAGCACTTCATTCACTTGTGTTAAGTTCCTTTTCACAGCTAGGATCTCTGTCTGACTTCTGAGATTTCCACACAGCCACAAGAACCTTTTGTTCCTCTCACAGGTGTTTTGGTGTTCTATCTAGAATGAGGAGTCTGCCCTTTGGTCTGACAGAACTCCTCAGCAGAGATTTACAGACTCACTCTGCCTTGTGACACTTTGTGCCACAGCCTTGAGAGTTCCCCCCCCAAAAGAGCTTTTGTTATCCCCTTTCCACAAATCAACTCTCACACAGACAAGAGCTCTAAACACAACCAGCTCTGTCTCAGGAACTGAACTGAACTCCCACTCAGTTTGCTCTCAGTTCCAAACTCCCCTTCAAACAGAAAACTTAGGAGATTTCTCCCCCTGGCTGCCTCCTTCCACTTGATATATTCATTACCATGGAAGCAGCAAGCCAATCAGAGTGAGCTTCTCAACTTCCACTCAGGCAGACTGCTGTCAGTCCATCACACCAGCCTTCATAGCTCCTTCAAGTCTGGAAAGTGTGAGGTCTGGAGGATGCCTTTAAACATGTCCAGGCTTATCCTGCTGGGGGATAGAATGACCCTATTTCCAAAACTGCAGTGCAGTTCAATTTGAGCTTTTCCATGTGGCTATGGGCATGGGGGAAACCTTGACAGAGCACAAACACAAGGCTTTCACCTGCTCCTACAGGTTGCAAACATTGGTTTCCCTGGGGGGTCACTGAAACCCCCAATTCCAAAAGTTTTCTAAATCCTCAAAGCCAAAAGTCTATAGATATAAATTATAAGATTTTTTGTTTGTTTGTTTTTACTACTTGCTCCACCTTTCAATAAAATTGAGATAATAGGTGTTGGTCCTATGGTTAAACATGGGATAATAGGTTAAACATAATAGCAACCCCGTAGCCAGGATTTGAAGAATTGGGGGGCCCTGATTTTTTTCAGGGGGCACATAATGGCCCCAGCCTCCATGGCCTTTTCTCCTACCACCGCTGAGGAGGAAAGCTGCCAGCTCGCTGCCATACAGCCGCCCCCCTCCCCACAGCTGCCCAAGGTGATCCCTTTCCAACCCTCTTCCAGCAGCTCTGGTGGGGAGCCACTCAGAGGTTTAGATACATTCCGCACAGTCTCCTGCCGTTACCTGTAGCATGCTCCAGCTAGGCAAGCCTGGCGGGACAAGGGGGGGGGGTGGAAGGCACCACCATGTCGCAACTGACTTCTGGGACTACAAGACCTCCAATTTGGATTTCTTCCTGTCGGAGGGCGAGCCGAGGCTGCCCAAGCACAGCTCCCACCCTCGCTCGAGTGGCCAGCGAGACCAGGCCAGAAAACCCCTGCAGGCGAACATCACCTCTCCACTGATCCCCAGCCCCGGACTGCAGCCAGGACCTTCACTTGTGTGCGCCAGCCTATCTTACCCTGCTCTGTCTGCAATGGAGCCATCCGCCTCCTATCCCTGCCACCCCACTTGAGGGCCAGAACGGCCTCTTCTTGCAGCCCCTAGCCCAACATCAGCCCAATGTGGAGTTTAGCTTTCAGTCCTGGGTGCTGAAAGTGCCCCATTGTTTCTGCTTGCTGAGGGATCAGAGATTTCTTCCAGCCCTTAAGCAAGCAGAAGCAACTGTGTATGATCACGTCCCCTAAGCAAGCAGAAGCAAGGGTGTATGATGACGGCAGAATGGAGAAGGATGCAGCTGAGGCACTGGAGGCTGGTTAGGGGCCCCAAGTCAGGGGCCCCCACAGGCCCCCTCGTAGCTATAGGCCTGCATAATAGGTGCTGGTCCATGGTTAAACATGGGAACAGTGCTAAAATCATTTTTTTAAAATATTTGTTTGGGTAAATAGAAACTTCAATAACAATTACACATAGTGCTTTCATTTTCAAGCCAAGTATATTGGGGGCCAGATGAACCCCTTTAAAAAAAAAAAAAAAGTACTCCCCTGTGCAAGCACCAGTCGTTTCCGACTCTGGGATGACGTTGCTTTCACAGCGTTTTCACGGCAGACTTTTTACGGGGTGGTTTGCCATTGCCTTCCCCAGTCATCTATGCTTTCCCCCCCAGCAATCTGGGTACTCATTTTATCGTCCTCAAAAGGATGGAAGGCTGAGTCAACCTCAAGCCGGCTACCTGAACCCAGCTTCCGCCAGGATTGAACTCAGGTCATGAGCAGAGCTTAGGACTGCAGTACTGCAGCTTTACCACTCTGCACCACGGACCCCATTTACATGAAACTAAACATTAGAAAAAAGATAGACAGTGGGGAGGGGAGAAGGGGACTTCAGGGCACTGCAGTTCATTGAGGAGAAGGCTCAACAGGAATTTGTTGTCTGTAAATGGGTAAACCCATTTTTTCCATTACTTCCTGGGTCACCCCCCCTCCCGCCCCCAAATTGCTTGGAAGTTAAATAATTGTACTGGAATTGTAAACAAAATGGCAATACAATTATAATTGTAACAATGATCATTCCTTCTAGGGAACTTGAGCTCTTCCTGAATTGGTATTTGCCTGAGTGTGATGGAAGGGACTTTGCACTGAGCCTTACATTTCCTGTTTTGCACATGAGCCAAGTAGGCTATAACTAGATTAACTTAAAGACTGTTACGCATTAGCCATCTGATAGCGGAACTCAGAACTACTGCTACTGTGAGGCAGTTCAGGTTAAAGGATGTTGCTGACTGCTAGGCCCAATTTGCATAGGATTGCCAATTTTTGAAGTGGTTTTTGTATTTGCCCCTTTCTTTCTTTCTTTCTTTCTTTCTTTCTTTCTTTCTTTCTTTCTTTCTTTCTTTCTTTCTTTCTTTCTTTCTTTCTTTCTTTCTTTCTTTCTTTCTTCTTTCTTTTTCTGTCAAATTGCAGCTGATTTATGGCAACCCCATAGCATTTTTAAAGGCAAGAGACATTCAGAGGTGGTTTGCTATTGCCTGCCTCTGCATAGCGACCCTGATATTCCTTGGTGGTGTCCCACTCAAATAGTAAACAAGGCCAACCCTGCTTAGCTTCTGAGATCTAAGAGTTATCCCAGGGGTCTACCACCTCCCAGGGCTCACAACCTATACTTAACAACAACTTATTATGGTGAGAATTGTTCAGGGAGATAGTGGACCACTATTCTTTCTGGATGGGATTGGAATCCCTCTGAAGGATCATGTGCATAACTTGTGGATGCGTCTGGACCAAGTGCTGCTCCTGGAACTACAGTTAGTAGTCATGACATTGCCAGAACTGCATTCTATCACCAGAAACTGATCTACCAGCTGCATAAAAAGGTAAAGGAAAGGTCCCCTGTGCAAGCACCAGTCGTTTTCGACTCTGAGGTGACGTTGCTTTCACAACGTTTTCATGGCAGACTTTTTTATGGGGTGGTTTGCCATTGCCTCCCCCAGTCATCTACATTCCACCCCCCCCCCCCAGCAAGCTGGGTACTCATTAAATCAGTGGCCTAGCTACAGTAATATGTGCTTTGGAAAACTTCCAATGGATCTACTAGCACATCTTTTAAAGGTTGATTTTTGAAAACTGTTTAGAAATTCCATTTGGATCAATATGTGGCCACATGCTTATCAGCTAGCAATTGCTACAAGACTGTAGCGTCTTTGTCAAAAGTGAGGCTGATGGCAACAAAGAGAAAGGCCTCTTTTGCAATGGCACCCCACTGAGGTCCCTCCCTGCCCCTTGCCCCACTAACCTCTCAGCTTTCACCACCACAGGAGTGGCAGGGGGAGGGAAGGTGGGGGGCATGAAGTCAGGGGACAGGGCCCCCACAGACCCCCCTGTAGCTACAGGCTTGCTCCCCACAATCCACAGCTGTTTGGTGTGGTGGTTAAGTGTGCCGACTCTTATCTGGGAAAATCGGGTTTAATTCCCCACTCCTCCACTTGCACCTGCTGGAATGGCCTTGGGTCAGCCATAGCTCTTACAGAGCTATCCTCGAAAGGGAAACTGCTGTGAGAGTCTTCTCAGCCCCACCCACCTCACAGGGTGTCTGTTGTGGGAGAGGAAGATAAAGGAGATTGTGAGCCTCTGAGACTTGGAGTGAAGGGAGGGATATAAATCCAATATCATCATCATCATCTTCTTCTTCTTCTTCTTCTTCTTCTTCTTCTTCTTCTTCTTCTTCTTCTTCTTCTTCTTCTTCTTCTTCTTCTTCTTCTTCTTCTTCTTCTTCTTCTTCTTCTTCTTCTTCTTCTTCTTCTTCTTCTTCTTCTTCTTCTTCTTCTTCTTCTTCTTCTTCCATAAAACAAAATTAATACCTCTTACAAAAAATCTGCCAAGAAACTAACCATTCCCTTTCAAATCCTCCATGAGTTTTATTTCAAATATGTTTGGGGGACTGGATCCCCTTCCATCTGCAAACCAGTGGACACTTAACTTGAGAGGAAGCCCCCTTAACCTCAGTGGGGTTTCCTTCTGAGTAAACGCGCAATCCCCCCCACAACGTCCCCCCCGCCCGGCTTTACTTTACCTCCCTGTCTCCCCAAAGAGTCTTCCCCTTCCACCTGCTAGCTTAGCATCGCTCACAACCTAACGCAAGCGCCTGCAAGATCTCATTCCCTCTCCAGCAGCTTTTCCCTCTCATTGGCTCTTCCCGGCTGTCGCTCAGAAGGCGGCCCGGCGTTCGCTCCACGGAGAGGCGGGGCTAAGGCGGCTGGGCGTCGAGCTGTCCGCGGGAAGGAGGCGAGAGGCTGGCGCGGCAGTCGCGGCTGCAGGAGGGGAGCCGCTGGTTGGTTGGGCGGGCAGGCTGGGCAGGGCAGGGCAGAGCATCTTTTTTCCAGGGCTTTCCTTCCAAACTCCCCCCAAGATCTTCGTCCCTCGGATCGCGGCAAGAGCCGAACCCTTTTTGTACGTTTTTCTACAACCCAAGTTTGCGCTTCTCCCCAGCGCCGCGGACCCCGCCGCCCCCTCCGCCCAAGGGCTCACCGACGCCAGGGAGCCCCCGACGAGTTTCCCTGGGCAAGGAGGAAGCCTTGGCCTACCGGGAGCACCATCGCTTCACGCGGGGGGTCACCATGCCGGACAAGAAGTTCTTCGAGAACCTGTCGGGGGAAGGGAAAGCCATCGGGGTGCTGACCAGCGGCGGCGACGCGCAAGGTAGGCAAGGCGAGCCAGCCGCGGGGGGAAGCGTCGGAGGGCGCGCTGCCCGCCTCTAGGGGGCGGGGTGGCTCGGACTGCAAGGGGAGGCCATGTGCAAGGTGGGAGGGAGGCAGCGCGGCCCGCGGGACGCGTGGCGGGTGCGAATTCTGCTCTGGCATGGGATGGAGGCCGGTAGAAGGGCAGGCAGGAGAGATCCCCGCACGGACCGGGAAGTACTGAGGAAAACTAGGAAGGCAGCGAGGTTGTGGGTTCATTGCTGACTCTTCGTTTCCGCCTTTCCCCCCCACCCCCCGGAGCTCAGGGCAGCGTAGGCAGGATGGCTGGACAAGGGAAAAGCCAATGGGAAACCACATGTAATTGCCTGGGCTGCTGGCCTTCTGGGGGGCGCTGAATTGGGCGCCCCGCCATGGGACTCAGTGATGTGATCAGTGCAGGAGGGGGCCCCAGAAGTTAGCGTTGCCTAGGGTGCCACGAAGTCTAGGGGGGGGGGCATGAAGGTTGGCAGGAGGAAGAGTGCTTTTTTTGTGTGGGGGGGAAAGGAGTGTAGCAGGAGGCCGCGAGCAATGCTCCCTCGAAGCTGTGGAGCAAAAATTCTACTTGGTGAACTCCTGGTGTGAAAAGTGGTGAGCTCCTGCATGCATGAGTTTGCTCTGGGGGCCTTTTTTTTCCTGAGCTAACCCGAACATGTGTGAGCCGGAGGCTTAAAAACTGCGAGCTAGCAGCTCTCCCACTGCCTCCCCACAAGGTAGGGGTTGCATCTCTGGAGAACTTCGCTAAGAGAAGAGGGGGGCCGTTCCTCGGGGCTTTTGTAGCTCGTCCAGTATGCGAGCTGCAAACGTGCTTGGCTGGAGGCAAAGATCCGAAGCGCTGCCTCCTCCCTTCACATTCCCAAACGGGTGACCTTCTTCCAAGGGGACCGAGCATCGCCAGCAGCCTCCCCTGGGAAGTCTATTCTCCCTCGTTGCCTCTCTCGCAGTGTGTGTGTGTAGGGGCGGGGGGGGGGGGGACAGCGGACAAGGGAGATGCTGATGGCCCAGGCGGCAGTTCCGAGGGCTGGGCTAAACGAGGAAGTGGCGGGGCAGCCTGCGAACAGAGGGAAGAGGGAACTGAGTTCGCCTCGATAGCCCTTCATGTTATATAGCATTTTCAAAAGGGGCCCTGCATGCCAAAAGGAGCTGTCCCAGGCACCTAGCAAATGCCGCCCCCTCCCCGTGGCAAAGCAGAAACCACTTTCTCCAGAAAACTTCTATGTGCTTGAGATAACCTCCGGGAAGTCTGGGGGTGACCAGGGGCTTTGGCAGAAGAGAAGCCAACTGGCACCGACGAAACCCACAGATTTCAGTTTTGGACAAATGAATGCCGATGAATTAGCTCCACTTTGCGCCTGCAAATGAGAATAACCCACTTACATAGAAAGAGCTTGCAGGAGAGCAAAATGGGTTTCAGAATTTTTTTAAAAAAGACTTATTGTCAAAAAAAAGTTTTAAAAAAGAGTCATTGTGGCTTCTGCAAATAGATGCATCTGGTGTTCTCATCCAGGAAGGTTTTTGCCACAATAAAATTTAGGGTTTTTTTTCTCCCTAATTCATTTATCCTCTGCTTTTCTCCTCAGTGGGGACCTCAGTGGTTTAGCTCATCCTCCTTTCCCCTCCACGTTGCCCTCTCAACAACCCTGGGCTCATAAAGTGCGACTGGCCCAAGGTCACCCAGCAAGTTTCCATGGGCCCAGTGAGGATTCGAACCCCAGTCCTTCAGCTACTAGTCCCAGGCTGAAAGCCACTATACCACATCGGCATTACAGTTCGCTTCTGGAGTCTTTGTGATAATGACTGAGCGATCTGGAATAGGTACAAGGACCCAAGGAGAAAGCATGCTTGGAATTCACGCACCCCGCCCCCCCCCCCCCCAAGGTGGCCAGGATTTCTGGGTCTCCTTTGCCCCAACAAGTAGTGATGAGCAGCAGACCGGGGCTGGCATCTCAGGCCTCTGTAGCAGATTCGGAGTTCCCCGGGCCACGGCCAGCTCTCCGTCTCGCCCTTGGGCTGAGCGTGCTTATGAAACCGGATTCGTCACGGAGCCGAGCTCCATGGGAAGCCGAGGCTTCGCCAATGAAAGACCCACTTCGCTCTGGCCTCCTGCAGGCGAGTCAAGCCACCCACACAAATCTCCTCGTGGTCACCCCCGGCGGAGGCTTGGCGCGCCAGAAGGGGTTAAAGAAAGCGGGCTGGTTGCGTGGGTGCAAGCAGGGATGAAGTGGGGTGATGCGAGGAGCGGCGAGCTAGCTAAGGCTGCCGGCGGGGAAGCGCCGCATGTTGCCAGGGGGGGGGGGGGCGCGGACAGGAGCTAGATGCAGCGGAAGGCTTTCGTCCTCCCGCTCCTTAAGAGCGGCGCGCCCCAGGCGCCTTTACGCAGAAGGGGGAACTTGGACACTCATAAACGCGCCTAACGCAGCAGCTCCTTCGCGTTTACCCGAAATGTCCGAGTCGCAGATCTCCTGTCCCTTGGCTCCTCCTCCTGGCTTCGGGAGCCCGCCTCCAGTGTGTACGTGATTCACTGCGAGTCGCTGCGGTTTGCGCTCCTGTGCGTCATTTCTGGTGGAGAGGAAGCGGCGTGTGTCTTCTGGGCTCGGTTTGACCGGGGCTGAACAGAGAGGGTTCCTTTACATGTAGCACTGGAGCACAGGGGCTATATCAGGCCAGGCTTAGACTTCATTTTGCGGCTTGTGCGAAACGCGACGACTAGTTCTCGCTCCCACTCTCACACTTTTGGGATTAGGGACTGGGAAGGGAGATGGGGGTTTTCCAGGCAAGGGTCAAACTTGGGCTTCTTACTTTATTTTTCTATTTATTTAATTAATTCATATGTACCCCACCTCTCTCACCAACGGGGACCCCAAGTGGCCCCCATCGTTCTCTCGTCCTCCATCTTATCTTCACAACAACCCTGTGAGGTAGGCATGTTGGGCTGAGAGGCTGTGACAAGGGGGGATTCGAACCTGGGTCTCCTTAATCCCAACATCACACTGGCTCTCAGGTTGCAATGCCTGCACCCGTTTGCCAGGGAGTAAGTGCCACTGAACTCAGTGGGACTTAATTGTGAGCAAACACATACAGGGATCAAGCGGTTAACACTCCCGCTGTGGATACTCCGCGTAACCTAAGAGACTGCTGCAAAGCCTTCAGGCAAACAGTTTTCTCCAAACATAGAAATGGACATGCAATCTTGGACATTAATCACACCAGCTGAAGAGTGAGACTATTAGATGCCAGCATCCTCTACGCTGTCTCTCCTATGCCAGGAAAGTGCTGGTGTCTTGGGGAGGGGGGAATCATCACCTCCCCAAATCCACTTTCTAAAAAGAAAAATATGCATGGGCTGGAGGGTGAATCCTGGCGCTCCTTCCTGCATGACTAGAGCTTATATAAGCCAAGCAGCAGCTGTGTCTGTGTGAGGAAGAAAACATTCCTCTATGCTGCAGCATTGCAACCTCTCCCTGAAATGAAGCCGTCTTCCTTACGTTTGCTTAGCTGAGGCTGCTGTTCTAAAATGCACTTCCTAGGGAGTGAGTCCCTTTGAACGCAGTGGTAAAGTTTAGGCTTCCCCTGTAAAGAGCAAAGGGACAACTGTAGCATGTAAAGAACCAAGAGGGAGGAAGGCGAGGTCTGGAACTGGGACTGCAGCCAAACCCTTTCTTCAGGCAGTGTTTTGTTTTCTTACAGGAGAAAAGAGGAGGAGGGAGGAGTCAACATAAAGGCTGTGAATGTTTCTTTTACCTGGAGGAAGGTTATCTGTCTGGAAAGGTGGGGGTCTGGTTTTATTAAACAGAACCCCAGGCAGCCTATATATCATATACGTGTTGTGCTGGTGTTCTGGGAACAGGCATGCAGTGGGGACCTCTGAGTCACGATCTTCCAAGGTCATTGAGACAATGTGGGACAAGTGTGTACTGACTAATATGGGTTATATTGAAGAATCATTCTAGGATGAAACAAGAAAAGGCTAGAGGGAGGAGAATGCTTGTATAAAACTCTACTTTAGATCTACTGGGTTTCCTCGCCCCTTGATATCGAAGCATACATCTTTTGGAGGAAATAGATATATTGTTGTGGTTTAAAAGAGACCGTGAATGGGTTTATGCCTCTGTGAACATAGTTCATCAGGGATTGGAAGCAGAAGAGGGCTAACATGAAATGTTCCAAACAGCCTAGGCTTTTAATTGAACTCTCAGAAAATGCTATGACCAAATGTACTATCTGCTGCACACACTGTCCCTATGAAGTGGTTTACAATTGCACAATCATCTTGAGGTTTGGATTTCATTGACCCACTAAATGAAAATCTCAGACATGTTTATATGACTCTGTACCAGGGCTCTTGTCTTTCTTGCCATTTTATAGCTTCTTGGCTTCCTCTTCCTGTAGCAAGATTGAGCGTTGAAAGTATTTGGAGTGTGCATGAGTGATTTTAAAATATAGGAGATAAGGCTGCACTTATGTGGGAGTAGCAGTGCCCTCCTAAGCAGATCTACTCAGTGTCTATTCCTTAGGGCTTACTCCCCCAAACAATATTCTTGGGTTTGCATTGTAATGCACTAAGTTGATGAGGCTGTCAGCTTTTTCCTCAAGTGACTGAATTTTGAGGTCACGTACCCTTTGCTGGATGAGCTTGAAAGAAAAGACATCCTTGTGATGTCCAGATATTATGAGTAACATAATATGAAACTGGTACCTCTTTAAAAGGAAAAAAAAAAACAAGTTCTGCTAGTCCTGTAGTACTTAACAAAGAAGCCCTTGAAATGAAGCATAACTTGTACCAGCTGTTTATTTTTATTTATTTATTTATTTCTATTATTTATTTTATATGCCATATTTCTCCTCCCTGGTGGAATCTTACTGCTGGCTGGCTGGCTGGCAAGCATGTGTGTGGGAGGGAGATGGGATTTCCCCCTGTGAGTGTGACAAGTCCCTTGTGTGTCATACCTTGTTCTGAAACAGGCCATAGAGTGTGGATGAAAAACTTCTCACAGTGGGACCAGGAATAGACAGGAGGGATCCCCCCCAAAAAAAAAAATCTTGAAGAAGCCAGGTTTATAAAAAAAAATGAGGGGTTTGGGGGAAACCCCCCCCCATCATAGATGCAATGTCTGCTTTATTAGGCTAAATGTGCCACTGAGAGCTCACAAGATTGTTTTGTAGTCTGGGCAGCCATTTTTAATTTTCTTAACATGCCTGCCAACCCCAACCAACATTGCTGAGCATTCCAAGCCTCCGTTAGTGTGCGTTGATGGAGGGAACCAAAATGTATATGATAGAAGGAAGAAAAGGTAAAAATGGAGGGAGGAAGAACCAAAAAAGGAAGCAGAAAAACAGGGAGGAGTGAGGGGGGCAGAGGAAAAAATGCACATAAAAACTAGGTAGCTGGGTAGGTGGGACAGAAGGAAAAGGGAGAGACTGTAGGCACTGCCATGGAAAGGCAAAGAGGAAAAATGAAAGTTGATTCCCCTGCTTGAATCTGCACAGGTGTGCCGCTTGTTTGAATTGTTCATTGAATTGTGGGGAGGTTGAAATGCTCCCCCGCTGATTTCTTAGTGTTTCCATTATTAATTTCTGATTTGTCTTCTAGTATGGTGGGGAAAAGAGTAGTTTTGTGTGGCATCTGCTTGCACTTAAATCAACTTGTAATTCAACAGAGCCCCCACCGATTTCTGTAAAATCTACAGATAGCATTGCAGTCATTGGTATTCTCCCTCACACCCACGCTTGCAGGTCTGGTGACTCATCTGCAATAAATGGAGAGTTTCATCTTGACTCACTGAGAATCACCAGCTCTTAGGGACACCCTCATCCTTCAGATGAATGCCTTGAACACTCTACCCAAAGACAATTCAGCATTCCCATCCTCCTTGACTCCTGTGCTTTTGGAAGCTCTGTTACACCATGGGGAATTATTATAGCCTATGATGGCAGTAAATTCTTGGAAGTAAAATAGATCAAGATGGGTAGCTGTGTTAGTCTGTGAGTAGGAGAGAAGAAGAGTTCAAACATAACAAAATTTGTGGCAGGGGATGAGCATTTGTGAGTTGCTGCTCAGAACTTTAGATTTCTGAATTAGTATTGGAGTAAAATAGGTTGCTTTATTTCAGGTGCTTTTTAAAAGCGACTATACAGAACAGTTTAAATTCCTGCTGGTCCTGGTGTCTCTCATGCAACCATCTTGTTGATCTTTTGTGATTTCTCAGTACTCAGCAGTGGATTTATTTAGCAAGGTTTTATGTCACTTTCCCGGAATGAAGCTGACCTCTTCTTAGCAATCCATAATGTATTCAAGTGGAAGCTCACATTTGTGTGTGTATGTGTATGTGTGTGTGAGTGAGAGACTGAGCCTGTTGTGATAACAACTGGCAATTTCACTTGGAGATCAGCCTTTACGTAACACAGTGGTGTGCCAGTTAGGAATGTCAGTCTCCTGGTGGGACTTGGGGAACCCCCAGTATTACAGGTCAGCTCCAGACTATAGAGATCATTTCACCTGGAGAAAATGGTGTGCTTTGGAAAGACTACTGGATGACATTATCCCCTACTGAAATCTCTTCCATCCCCAAACCCCTCCTTCTTCAGGCTCCAACCCCCAAACCTCCAGGTTTTTCCCAGCCCAAAGCTGGCAATTCTTCTTTGGAAGGTTAAAAAAAAAGACAAGTATGTCACGACCTGGTAGGTATTATTAAACCGGGGTGGGGGGTAGCCTAGGGCTACAATCTTATTTGAAGTCGATATCTTCCTTCCACTACTGTGGGTTTTCAGGTATTGGCAAGTATAGAGGAAGGTGACAAAGGTCAAATGTAAATGGAAGATATCAGTTTATTGGGCTGCTTTTGTTATAGGGGTAAGTAAAACACTTTAGCCTACAAACCAACTTCTTGTAACTTCTCTGTAACCTTGTGGTGTCATGCATCTGTAGTTGAGCAGTATTACTGGTTGACAACATTCATTTGCCACTGGTAATATAATTACATTCTTGTAGATACAATCTATGCTTCCATTATAGCACTGAAGAAACTAGCAATAATGAAAGAAAGAAAGCTTTCATTAGTATGGCCTTTCATTTGCCCCCTAGAGCTACGGCAGTGACATTATTCCTGTGTCTATCTGTGTATTATTACAGCCTGGCCAAAATTTTTCAGATTTAAGCAGCAGTTGGAAGTGGTAACAAAAGTCCTAGACCTTTTCCACACTATGTGCTTACCCCCGATTTTCAGCAAGTTGAATCCCCAAGCTGTATGGTTTGATTTTGCAGCACTTGTTCAGCAAAAGGGCATTTATTTATTTTTGAATTTGAACAGTTTATACAGAGTTTTTTTTTTTTAAAAAATACAGAAATGAAATAGGACTTTTAAACTAAGCAGTTCAGGAGTCCCAGTAACTGTGTGTGATATTTGCCTAATTCCTGTTATCCTTCCACCCTTTTTTGAGGTTGAAATGAATACCATTCCCATGTGGGAGTCATACGTGTGGTGATGAGGTTGGGTAAGATTAATATCTTAATGGATCTTGTTGTGATAGTTAAATGGACCCTTCCCACCCATGTATAAAGGTTGTATACTTCTGAATACCTGTTGCTGGGAATCAATGACAGGAGAAAGTCATCACTTTCATGCTCTTTGTGAGCTTCCTGAGGCTTTAGCTTGCCACTACCAGCAATTAAATTAGTTTGATGAACTTATGCTAAAGCCCTAACTGTGCTTGAATTCTGAGCAAGGCCGAGTTGAACTGGTATCCTCTGGTCCAGAAGTTTTCACATCTGATCCCAGTGGTGGGAGAAATGCACTCAACAAAACACAATGGTGAGAGAAATGCACCCTACAAAAGTTCAGAGGCACTGTCTCCCCTTCGCTCCATGTCCGCGTCCTAGTGTAGAAGACACTGAGGCTGGGCTGAGCCCTGATAACTATCAAAATTGCTCAAAGACGATAGGCCAAAATAATTGCAAGTAGATTAAGAGATGACCCCAAGATCTGATCTGTAAACTTTATGCTAGCATGCTATCAAAAGGGACAGAGATCCCAAGCAGTAGCTGATATTCATTAATCCAGTGGAGATGAAGAAGACGGAAGTGTAACCCTATTAACTCAGATGTTTCACCCTTTACATGATTAGGAAGAAACCTTATTATAGAAAAGATAGTAGGCCAAGTGCAGTGCAATTAGGACACTACCTTGAAGGTGGATTTTGGATTCCCCTTAGAGAGACCCAAGTTAAGCTGCTTTAACCATGACTTACGAGCTTATCATATCTGCAGGAAACTTTAAAACCTGGTGTAGTTGTTCAGTGTGTGGACTCTTATCTGGGAGAACCAGGTTTGATTCCCTACTCCTCCACTTGCAGCTATTTGGCCTTGGGTCAGCCACAGCTCTCTCACAGAGGTTGTCCTTGAAAGGGCAGCTGCTGTGAGAGCCCTCTCCAGCCCCACCCACCTCACAGGATGTCTGTTGTGGGAGAGGAAGGTAAAGGAGATTGTAAGCCGCTCTGAGACTCTGAGATTTAGAGTGAAGGGTGGGGTATAAATCCAGTATCTTCATCATCATCTTAATCTTCATCATCCTCTTCTTCGTGAGTGAGAACTATATTCTCTGATGATATTTTTAATGGCATATAAAGTGGTTTTGGCTAAGGGAAGATTCTTTTAGCAATAAATGCAGATTTTATATCAAGACATTGTATAATGAGTCGTGTTGTTTTCTCATGTAAAATGAAACCCAAACTTACTTAACATGATTTCATTTCTTTTGGCTCTTGTCTGATCTGGTTATTGGTAGAAGTTGAGGGCTAATGGACCACTTGAGGATCTGAAATGTGAGTCATACCTGGCTTTTAGAATGGTAGGAAGGCATAAGTTTTAAATGTGAGGTTTAACTCTAATGGAAGAGATAACATCAGGTTAGATTTTGGTGGGAGAGACCTGAACTGGATTGTGATGAAATGGATTAATATCTCTTTGAGCTGTACCTCCTACCTGCTAGTTTTCTTCTGAGCATATACAATTTCTATCCAGCCTGTGCATTTGTAAATGAATTAGGAAGATGCCATCATTAGACAAAGCATCAGCCATATATTAACCAAGCAATTTGGGATATTATGGGCTCTGATAGTGCCTCATTTAGAAGTTCTTCAGTCCACATGTTTGATCAAGGATGAATCCAGAGATTTCAGTTCTTACAGCACTCGGCTTTCACCACTGAGGTAGCTCTCATATAGTTAGTATAGATCATTTGGAGCTCCCAGCAGTTTTTACTGATAGTGGAAAGCCAGTTCCCACAACAGTTGTATCTCTATAATCATTCCAGACAAGAAGAAAGACACTGCTGCACATGCTCGCTGTAGCTGAAGGAAGTTCCTAATATCAGATTAAAATTATATTAGTGAAAGAGTGCAAGAGAGGACTAGGTAAGAATAGGTAACTAGCTGTAAACTGACCGGTGATCCTTCAGAATGTAATAACAGATTTACTTTGTCTGGTGCATTGATTACCACATGTGGTAAATCCCAAACCAAACTGGCTTAAGCCTAAATGAGTCAGTGACCCAATTTCTGGTGCCATCTTTGGCCAGAAAAGTTTCTCCCTAGCAAGCCCCACTCTGGCTGAAGCACGGCTGTTTTTCAGGACTACTTTTTCAGGTTTTTGAAGTGGAGCCATTAGACAAATCTCTCCCTCTCCTTGCTAATAGAGGTGCTATTTATGAAGTACAATGAGGGATATGAACATATTGAGCTGCATTGGAGTTTATCAGTGTTGGTCTACCTAGACAAGTAGTGCCTATTCTGAGACTCGCAGCCTCCAACAGATACCTTTCCCACTGTGTGAAGAAAGTGGTTGGCGGGGGGAGGGGGGGGAATCTTATGTTCTGTGAAGTATCCTGCCTTGACGGAATGCCAGGGAAGCTCATTCCTGGAGACAAGTTTTTAGAGGCCAGTTTTCAATCACGACACTTTTTGTTAGGAGATGAGCGTGCTGTTGTGGGTCTGCGAGAGCAACCAGTAGCATCTGAGGCTAGCGCCTTGTACAGGGTGAGAGGTAGTGGCTGAGTGAATTTCATGGCTGACTGTAGGTTTGAACTCAGGTCAATGTGATCCAAGTCCAGTCTTTATCTTTACCGGGCCTCATTTTGGGCAGGAGCTCATAGAAGTGCAGCTCCGGAACCTCTAAATTTTATTGTGCTCTTTCTTTCTTATGCTCCCCCCCCCCCCCGCAAATACCTGCTTTTGGGCTTCATTGTTCAAACCCCCTGTGAGAATTTTGCTGAACTCTAGGATTTGACAAACTTTCTAATATTTCCCCCCAGAAAAAAAAGGGAAAATAACTAAAAGCAGACAGATGGGAATCTTCGTCATGCCACTGTGGCCACATAGGAGAAAATACTTGAGAAGGGAGTAAGGTTTAATTATGACAGTTATAATTCAAGAAGCATTTTAAGATAGATGCTGAGCTGATATAATTTAGAATACCTTCCGGAGATGTCAGGAGTCTGTGGCAGATTCAAATGAGTTCTGCTAATGAGCTCCAGCACCTCTTTTTCTATGAAATTACCCCTAATCCCTACTGACATTATAATATGCAGCCAGAGTAATTAGATTGTCTGTTTTGGTATACTGAGCCCGCTTGGCGGGGAGGGCGGGATATAAAAATAAAATATTATTATTATTATTATTATTATTATTATTATTATTATTATTATTATTATTATTATTATTATTATTATTATTATTATTATTATACTGTTGGGCTCTCTCTGCTGGGTTTATCCATCAAAACACAGCCATGTCTTGTGAACTGCACAGGGAGGCTGCATACTGGCTTGGAAAGCCTGTGTACAAACAAAATGTGCCAATACACAGTGCTTAAATGCATTGGTTCAGGCCATGTAATCATTTTAGCCAAGCATATAATTCCAGCTTCCACGGCCCTTTTGCTGAGCACATTCGTAACCTAATATGTTGTTTGTTCGTAACAATTAGTCATTGTTAAAGGCACTTCAGATTGAAATTTGGTACCGATAATAGCTTTTCTTTTCTGTGATTCCTCCTTCCAGGTATGAATGCAGCAGTCCGTGCCGTAGTGCGTATGGGAATCTATGTTGAAGCCAAAGTGTATTTTATCTATGAGGTTGGTATCCATGTTTGTTTGTTTATGCTCCACCGGCTGTTCTAGTAGTGTGCAATTTAGCATATCTTAAAGAGAAATAAAGAGAGCAACCCTCATCGTAACAGGAGGAGATCTGAAGATAAACCAGAGAATATGGCTGTTGACAGGACTTCTTGGCTGAGTGCATTTAGGGATGTATAAGGGGAGAGGCAGTGCACAGATGAGTGAATTCTCCTGTCATTTCTCCTCAGTGGTGTCTTTCCCTTCACTCCTCCTGGGAGCAGGTCAGTGGGAAAGTACCTTGTCCCTTGCATTTGCAGCGTCTTTCTTAGCTCAATTTACAATGACAGGTAATCTCTTACAGTGGTACAGATCCTCTCCTGCTCTGGTTGGGTGCTCAGTTTTCATCGTTTATCAATTATGAAACTGGTTACAGACACATAAAAATACACACACACACACACAATGTAGGTAGTCTGTTTTGTTTGTAGCCCAGGGATGGTAAAACTTGCTCTATGTAAGAGCCACATAGAATAAATGTCACATGTTTGAGAGCAGGCAGGCAGGAAGGAAGGAAAATAGATGGGGGGAGGAGATGGAGAGAGAGATGGAAAGAAAGCAACTTTAACTTTAAAAGCATTCTCCAAGCCACAGGCTGGCTGGCTTGGCTTGGAGAAGTGATTTAAAGAGAGAAATGCCTTCTCCTAACCAGCCTGTTGTAGCCTTTCTTTTGCACCAGTTCTGGATTGGGAGTTTTGGAGGGTGGAACCTCGTGACAGGAGGGTCCTCAAAAGGATATAGTGCTATAGTTTGTTTTTCAAAGCTATAGTTTTCTCCAGAGGAACTGATGTTTCTAGTCTGGAGATTGGTTGTAATTCAGGAGATATCCCACCTGGATGTTGGTAACCCAGTTACACCCCACCCCTAAAAGCAGATAAGGACAGGGCAAAGAGAAGACAATTTCACTTTCATCTTTCCACTCCAATCACTCTTCCTGCCTGGCTGATGACATCCCTGTGCAACAACAGACTTCTTTATGCATATGATTTGTCAGACCTAACTCAGATGCTGATCCAAGAATGGGTACCACAAATGCCTATCTACATTTAGTTTCCAAATCAGTGTGCATTTGGGTATGAATGTATATGTTTTGTCGAATAAATGCAGTGCAGATGGTCTTTATCTGCAGTTTTATGACTGCCTCTTCTAATCCTGTGGTCCTTTACATGACTCGGAGGAATTCTTGCGGTTTGGGAAGTGTGCTTCACCTTATTCCATAAATTGACTTAAGAGTCTGCATAAGAAAGTGTGGAGTACACACTGGGAAAAAAAGGAAGTTAGTTTTTTCTAATATTTTGTTTTATGTGGTATTAAAATTATTTATATGGAAAAAGATCTCTTTGGACAACCTGTCCTGATGATACAGAAACTCTTACATGCCAAAAGTAGAGTTTAGTGTGTTGAATGCATGTATTAACTCATTGCAAGAGCTGCTTTGGAAGTCATACTGAGAAACTGGGTTTGATCCATCCATCTTTCTGCTGGAGAAAAAGGAAGGATTGTTCCCCTTTATCCACCAAAAGCAGCTATGCAAGGATCATGGGACCTGAATGGGCAAAGCCATGCGGAAAAGATCATGGGACCTGCATGGACAAAGGCCGTGTGGAATGGGGGCTGTAGCAAGAAAAGGAACTGGGTGAGAAGGAGTGACAACACTGGCTGGATCCAACCCATTACAGTTTTTAAATTAATAAACCATTGTGGTGTTTCAGGCATCCGAAAGGATGTCTGTCTCACGGATGCAAAGGACATTGCAATGTGTCCTTTTCTCTCTGTGCCAGACTATTTTCAGCTTGACTCTTTGTCCATTGCAAGCCTGTGTCTGTCCGGTCTTAGAGCTCAGCCGTTGAAAAGCTGTGAAACATAAGAATGTATAAACAAAAACAGTACTGTTCTCCACTGCCCCTTCGTGGCATTTCTGCAGCAACTGAGTGCTTATTCAGTGTGTTGCTAGCCTCCCAGTCTTCAGTGCTTCTCATTCGACTCACACCTTTTTCCTTGTCTCTCCAGTCTGAAGGAAGCTGGTTGCTTTTATGGCTGGAGGAGATCTTTTATTTACCCTTTTTCTTTGTTGGAATACAAAGCTGCATTTATTTGTCTCCGCCAATACTGCTGTCTTAGTTTGATAAATAATATTAAAGAGCCACATTTTGAACGGACTAAGGGGCGAGTAAGGTTGATTGTGTTGCTGGCTTCCTGAACTCAAACACTGGCAAAGGGTTTCTTGGCCACCATGAGGGGTTTTGGCACAGCTCTCCTCATTAATATTTATACTCAATATGAATCCTTTACCCAGGGCTGTATTTTGAGGCAGGTATTAGGGTTGTCAGCTCTGAGTTGTGAGGTACCTAGAGATTTGGGGGTGGAGTCTGGGGATGGTGGGTTTTGGGGAGAGGATGGACCTCTGCAGGGTACAGTGCCATCTAGTGCAGCCAGGGCTTTTTTTGTAGCAGGAACTCTTTTGCATATTAGGCTACACCCAGCTGATGTAGCCAATCCTCCAAGAGCTCACAGGGCTATTCTTACAGGGCCTACTGTAAGCTCTTGGAGGACTGGCTACATTGCGGGTTTAGCCTAACATCCAAAGGAGTTCCTGCTACAAAAGAAGCCCTGAGTGTCCCTATCAAAGTAGCCATTTTCTCCCAGAGAACTGATCTTGGTTGTCTGGAGATAGACTAGAATAGCAGGAGATAACCAGGTGCCCCACACTCACTCATTTGCTGTCTCTCTCTCTCTCACACACACAATTTGAATCAAATCTGTAACAGCCTGTTTTAAAATTAGTTATCCAGACCCAAGCTATAGTTGTCTAAAACGCAAAATAGTTGTCTAAAACAATAACTACCTATCAAAATAGTAAATGTTGTTGGATGTCTTTGAATTTCTCCCACCCCAGCCAAGAGACAGGCAATGGTTTCTTTAACTCTTTCCTTCCCATTGTGAGCAGTCACAAAGGCTTTGGTGGCTCCCTCTGCTTATAAGTCCTTCAGACACCCTTGACCACATGGATCGCCATTTGAGGAATATCTGATAGGAATATCTCCTATGATGGAAGCCGCCCTGAGCCTGCTTTGCAGGAAGGGCAGGATATGAAAATGATGTGCTTTAGAAACGGAATAATTGCATTGCTCAAAAAGCAGGTCCAAAATAAGCAATAAACAAAAATAAGAGAGACTGATTAATCATTGTGCCAACGTGGACCCAACACCCTACATACAGAGCAGGCGCCCTGCATTGGAACTTAGAAGGTATTTCTAGTGTACAAGATTAACAATTAAACTTCTTATACTAGTTTTACTATCATAGCATCCTTTTTTGGGTGTGAATCCTACTGATGGGGCTAAAACTCAAATCTAGTGCTTGAAAAAAATGATAAAACAAGTCAGTAGCTGTAAACAGTCCATAGTTTTTTTTGGGGAGGGGGGTTGGGTTTTTTTTGTCTCTTTACGTTTTATATACATTTAGCTTGGGGGGGGGGGCTTGGAGGAGGAGGTTTGATATTTTTAACAGGATATCTCAGAGGAGAGCTAGCCGCATTTATTGTAGCATAGATGCAACTCAGCCGCATGCAGCAGTTCATATCTCAGCCCTATCCGTGTTAATCAGAAGCTGGTTCCACTGATTGGCGGGGCTTGCTTCCAATCAGGATGCACAGGACAGCCGCCCTGCTATCTTGACAAGTGACATCACCCCAGTAGGCAAACTAAGGTCAAGGGCTTATTAAGGACTGTTGGAACATATTGCTTTGGGCGCTTTTGCTTTTTATTGTGTGTAGCTTTCTATAGCTACTTGAAGGCAGCCTTCCCATTTCTGGTCATCAAAAATATGCATCCAGAATCTTCAAATGAGCAAGCTGAATGTGACTAGAGATATCCTCGGTTAGCATCCAGGAGATGTAATAACCCCACAAAGTCACACCATACCCTGGATACAGTATAATGTTAAAAAAAAATTCTCTGTTCTGTCACATGCTATGCAAACAAAGAAAGTAGTATGAGGCTGCACTAGCATTTTGATCTTGGCACTTAGGATGGAGTGCAGAGGTTCTGAAGTAGGTCTAGGACCTCTTAAGCCAGTTTGGTGTAGTCAGTAGGAGTGTAGACTCTAATCTGGGAGAACTGGGTTTGATTCTCCTGTCCTCCACATGCAGCTACTGGTGTGACTTTGATTCAGTCACAAGTTCTCTCAGAGCTGTTCTCTCAAGAGCAATACTCGCAAGAGTTATCTCAGCTCCACCTACCTCACAGGGTGTCTTTTGTGGGGAGGAAAGGAGATTGTAAGCTGCTCTGAGACTTCAAGTGAAGGGTGGGGTATAAATTCAATCTCCTTCTCCTAAACAGCATATAAGGTTGGGCAGTCATTAGTGGGCCTTAGGTAAGTGTTAGAACAAATGAGGAAAAGCTGGAAAGTCTGGGACTTTTTCATTTAAAAAAAAGATGGTTAAGGGGAGACTTGGACCGATTTAGCACTCACACTGCTGTCACGTTCCTCTTCTCAGTGCAGTGTCCTTTGGATTTCCCACTATCTGCTCCGGGGCTGCAGCGAACATTGTGGTTTTTGTGTGGCAAACAGAAACCGCTAAAAACCAGTTTCCATTTGCCACGTGAAAACCACGATGTTTGCTGCAGCCTGGAGCAGATGGAAATCCAAAGGACGCCTCGCTGAGAAGAGGAACATGACAGCGGCGTAAGGTGAATGTGAATTTTTCAGTTATGCATCAGGTGGAGGGATGGAGCCTTTTTCTCCCTCTCCCATAATGCTATAATTTGGGGACAGCTGATGAAATGGTTGGAAAATACGGTCAGGGTGAACAGAAGGAAATTCTTCTTTACTCAGTGAGGAATTAAACTCTCGGATTCACAGTCAATGGAGGTAGTGATGGCCACCGGCACAGAGAGCTTTTAAGGGAGGGTTGGTCAGATTCACAGAAGAGAAGTCTGTCAGTGACTACTAGCCTTGGTAACTGAAGGAAGCCTTCATATACAGAGGCCGCAAACCTCAAAATACTGGTACTGGGAGGCAGCAGCAGGGAACGGCCTTGGCCTCTCGGCTGCATTTGTTTGGACTTCCATGGCAATTGTGTGAACCCTTATGCTGGATTAGATGGTGCACTGGTCTGATCCAGTAGGCTTTACTTATGTTCTTAAGTGCTTTGTATTTCTGATGATCCACGTTCATTTCCCTATGGTGTTCAATTAAAAGATTTATATGCCAGGCCTAGAATAGATCTCTGTTTATAATTATGATGATCCAAGATAATTTCCCTAGGGTTTAAAATTAAAAGATTTCTATGCCAGCCAGGTCTGGAAAAGATCTCTGTTTTTATAGAGCTGAAGCCAATCTGTGTAGATGTTGTTAGACTAGTCAAACCAGTTGGTTGAGTTTGGTTTAAGCCAGCTCCATGTATCCAACCACCACCAGAGGTTGGCCCTTTTCTGCCCACTAAATGGTTGAAGTCACATTTTAGAAATGTTTGAGATATGCTCAGATAATAATTTGGAACTAGCACATGTGAAAGCCTTTCACTGCCCATTAAAATCTATTCCAGGACAAATGGTTTTGGCCCAGTGCAAGTGAAAAATACTATCAGTGCTTAGAGGTATGAGTTTTAGTCCATATGATCTGTTTGGACACATGAACACATGAAGCTGCCATATACTGAATCAGACCCTTGGTCCATCAGAGTCAGTATTGTCTACTCAGACTGGCAGCGGCTCTCCAGGGTTTCAAGCTGAAGTCCTTCACATTAACTACAACCTGATCTTTATTGGAGATACCAGGGATTGAACCTGGGACCTTCTGCATGCCAAGCAGATGCTGTGTCACTGAGCCACAGCCACAGGTAAGGCTGAGAGCGTTCAAAGCGCTTCACACACATGACCTTGTCATAACCTTACAATGGCCCTGCAAAAATAGGTTAGATTTATGATTCCCAGACTACGAATGGAGGAGTGAGGCCAGGAGTGGCTTGCTTAAGGACACTTAGTGAGTTCCTTGTGGAGGTGAGACTGAAACTGGGCACATCCTGATTCATAGTTCTGTGTCTTAACCTGTGTGTGATGCCTGGTCTCATCCTACTGCAATCTACCTTTAGTAGGGCAGTGAGTGGGTGGGAGGCTTCCACAATTTGGCAGGGGAAAGAAAAAACTGATTCTCTTCCTGAATCCTTCTTGGAGGAAGCTTTTGTAAGTCACCTAAGGTTTACTGACAGTTTCTTTAATAAGTGCCTTCTTAGATGTAGTAAAGAGAAGCAATTGATGTTTTAATAACTGAAGATATTACTTGGAAAATCATAGTTTTAAATACTTATACAGAAACTCAACAGAAACCAAGTATTGCCAGGTATGGTAGCATACATTTTATTATATGTGAGAAGGATCTGGGGACGTGGAACACTATTATATCAGTTGCATTTGAAAATCTCCAGCTACCACCTGGATGTTGGCAACCCTACTACTCAATCCCCAAGAATACCTAATAATGCCTAGTTCTCATTTGAACTAAATGGGCTGAGCAGCATTAAATGTAAACCACTGAAATTTGTTTTCTAATAAAAGGTACCTCATTTTGCAGCCCTATGTAAGCTGACTTGAGTAACCTCTGTGGTACTAAAAGTGAAACTAATTTCTAAGTAAATATCCATGCGATAGATGTGTAAATAGATTTTATTGTATGAGCTGTATTCACATGTACTGAGAAATCACAGTTTGTTGTGATAAGGACAAGCCTTGGAAATTCTTGGAAATAGTTCAATCCTGATTTGGAGAAAGAGAGGTTGGTAAAATAATTTTTTGGATGAAACAACAACTTAAAGTATGTTGTAAATGTGAGCCAGGGCCCAGACTAACCTGGGGTTCTCTTTGTGCTGCCCCTGGGAAAGGGGAGAGTGAGGCGTCCACAGTAGGGTGGTCAAGTCCAGTTCAAGAAATATCTGGGGACTTTGGGGGTGCAGCCAGGAGCAAGGTGGGACAAGCATAATTGAACTTCAAAGGGAGTTCTGACCATCACATTTAAAGGAACAGAACCCCTTTTAAATGCCTTTCCTCCACTGGAAATAATGAAAGATAGAGGCAACTTCCTTTGGGGCTCATAGAATTGGACCTATGTTTCCAATCTTTTTGACACATGTTGAAAATTTGGTGCCTCTATCTCAAAAAGCAGTCTCCCCGAGCCCCAGATACCCACAGATCAATTTTCCGGTACCCCATGCTGTGCCAAAGCATCCTGCAGCTGTAACTAATAAAGTTGTGGCCAATATTATTCCACTTAAAAAAAAAAAAAGAACTATGTGTGAGTGTGTGTTATTTCAACTGAAGCTGTGAATGGGGTTACGATTTAGTTGGGGTATAGAGGAACTCTTTGTCTTGGGTGCCCACCTCACCGCCTCTCTTTGATTCTGGGGCCACAAATGAATTCCTGAGTAACCAGGGAGGGAGTGTGCAAACCTGTGGCTTTATAAGGCTCATTCCCTTAACGGTATAGTTTGGAATTACATATGAATGCAACTATGGTACCTACTGCAAAATAGGTGAGGCCTGGAGATCTCCTGCTATTAACAATTGGTCTCCAGTCAGCAGAGATTTTTTTATTTTTTATTTGATTTGATTTGTATCCCGCCCTCCCTGCCGAGGCAGGCTCAGGGCGGCTTACAACATAAAGCTTCACAGTAGTAAAACAATACATCCTATAAATAGTACATTCAATAAAATTATACATTCAATAATTAAAAACAGCGTTTCATTTCCTTTGATACTAAGTTCGGAGTATTGTATCATTCCATTTTTCAGCGCGACGGCCTTCCATCTACTATGCAGGCTCCATGTTAATTAGAGGCCAGCTGGAAGAGATCAGTTCCCTCAGAGAAAATGGATGTTTTGGAGCAGGGTTCTCTTTTTTTTTGTAGAAAGAGACCAGCAGGAGCTCATTTGCCTATTAAGCCACACCCCTGACACCAAGCCAGCCGGAACTACATTATTGTGCATTCCTGCTAAAAAAAAAAAAAGTCCTGCTTTGGAAGATGGACTGTACAGCATTGTGCCCTGCTAAGGTCCCTCACCTCCTTAAATCTCACTTTCCCCAGGCTCCACCCCCAGAATCTCCAGATATTTCCCCATCAGAACTGGCAACTTTTGTTCGTAAAGCAAAAGAAAGCAACAGCAACAAAACTCCACCAAATCAAGCTAAATTCTGTATTATGATATATGATAGAATGCTGAACCAAAGAGAGGATTGGGACAAAGCCTGTGTCCAGCACTATCCATCTAAAAAATAATAACATGGCCGTCACTGTACAATGTGTCTTAAATTAAGCCTCAATGGCAGTGAATCAGTGGATCAGAAGAAAAAGGAATGCATTCAAAATCTTCTGACTTCCAGCTTACCAGTATGACCATGCCATCTCTTTCCCGCTGGCCTCATTTGAATGCCAATTTAACATACCATTTAACCTTCAATCTGGCATTAATTTTACCTTACATGAATGTTTATTTTCGCTTGTCAGGTTTCTAAAGAGTTTCTGTCTTCCTACAGGGGTACCAAGGCATGGTCGATGGAGGTGACAACATTGCCGAAGTTTCGTGGGAAAGTGTTTCAAGCATCCTCCAAGTGGTAAGAAACAGAATCAAGGAAAAATTCTAGACCAGCACTGGCTCATGTCTTGTTTTTAAGTAAGCTCAGAAAGCTGAAAGGTTAAAATCAGAATAATTAATGAGAACGTATAGCCCTGTGTAGCCTTTTGACTACTTTGATTTCTTTGACTTCTGCCTTGACAGAAAGTCCCCAAAAATAATATTTTGGATTCTAATTGTCTGTCCCTACCCAGTATTTTGTATGTGAATCTGTTAGCCCGGAATCCTTATTTGCTTCTGAGTTGGGAAAATCCATTGTGCAAGACGAGAAGTGGAGTGGCGTTAATGCTCATGGTGGCTGTCAAAATGGCAGACTTTTGCTATATTCTTTTAGCTGCCTCCCTCTTTAGTATAAGGTAGTTTTCAAACCATTACTCTGCTGCCTGCTTGCTTTAATGACTGCCTGACATTGGTTTGTCATGGAGGCAAATTCCATGCCTCTTCTCTGCATTCCTCTGGCCATTCCCTGCCTGCCGTGACTCGCATCACGTAGGAGCACAACGGTGCCAAGAGATGTTTTGGAATTTCAAGAGCTTAACACCGTAGCAAATTGTCATAGTTCCGAGGGCAGACACTGGGCACGGCTCAGGTTCCATTTTCCTTCCTCAGAGAAGAGGGATTAGGCTTGTATAATCAATCATTAACACTTTTTCAGTAAAGGTATTTATGTAACAGTTCTCTCTGTCATCAGTGTTGCGTGTTACTATACGGAAACATTCCACTCGTGCCGCCGATAGGTGACAGAACGCCTTTCGAGGACAGCAATACGATTAAAAATTGAGCAAAGGGACGGTTGCTTCCTAATTGCGCACAAACCTCTCACCCAACCGATTCCATCTTTCGTAAGACTCAGCTGACTTGCATATACTTCCGGATTTCCAATTTCAGTCTGTTTGCATACACAGTAGGAATGCTCAGGGTGTGGTGGAAGGGGAATACCAAGACCAGCCCAAAAAGTAAAGGGAAAAGGAAGGTAACTGTGATCCAAAGAATTCTCAGGTGAAATTCTGCAGCTGTGGGTGTGGTGTGTTTCTATACATGGTCCAGAGCAGCAGTCCCCAACCTTTTTGGCAACACGGACTGGTCTCATGAAAGAAAAGTCTTCCATAGACAGAGGGGAAGGGGATGGTTGCAGGGTGATACAATTGTGCACTTTATTTCTATTATTACATTGCAGTATGTAATACATATGGCCAGGGTCCTGCATACCTTAGGGACCGCCTTTCCCCGTACATGCTCCAGCGAGCACTTCGGTCCAGGTCTCCAAACCTGTTGACAGTCCCCAGCGTCAGGGAAGTTAGGCTTCAGTCAACCAGAGCCAGGGCCTTTTCTGCAGCTGCACCTAGCTGGTGGAATGAGTTGCTGGAGGACGTTGGGGCCCTGCAAGAGCTCTCACAGTTCCGCAGGGCCTGTAAAACGGCACTCTTCCACCTTGCTTTTCCATAATGGCAACTTCTACAGCAATGGACTAGGCCCATAAACCAGAAACTTAACATCACTCTGGACTTCCTACCGCGCTATGGTGATTTGGGGTCCCTTTGGAACATCTAATACTGACCATCCAGTTATACTGCTACCATCGGAATGTAACTGCTTTATGAACCATTAATAATAATAATAATAATAGATTTTATTTATATCCCGCCCTCCCCGCCAAGGCGGCTCATAGGTGTATTAGCACCTATCATTATGTTGTTTTATAACTGATGTTTTAAAATTGGTTTTATGTTTTATTGATGTTTTACCCTGCTAGTCATTTTTCAACCCCAATCTGTGAGCCACCCTGAGCCTGCCTTTGACGGGGAGGGCAGGATATAAATAAGATAAAATAATTATATAATGAAATAATTATACAACTCATGGCCCGGTTGCTAACAGGCCATGTCCCGGTACTGGTCCGTGGCTCGGGGATTGGGGACCTCTGGTCCAAAGGAAAGAGATGGTGCACGAAGTCCAGAAAAGGGCAACTAGAATGATTAAAGGGTTGGAACACTTTCCCTATGAAGAAAGGTTAAAACGCTTGGGGCTCTTTAGCTTGGAGAAACGTCGACTGCGGGGTGACATGATAGAGGCTTACAAGATAATGCATGGGATGGAGAAAGTAGAGAAAGAAGTACTTTTCTCCCTTTCTCACAATACAAGAACTCATGGGCATTCGATGAAATTGCTGAGCAGTCGGGTTAAAACAGATAAAAGGAAGTACTTCTTCACCCAAAGGGTGATTAACATGCGGAATTCACTGCCACAGGAGGAGGTGGTGGCTACAAGCATAGACAGCTTCAAGAGGGGGTTAGATAAAAATATGGAGCAGATGTCCATCAGTGGCTATTAACCACAGTGTGTATATATATATATATGTGTATGTGTGTGTGTGTGTGTGTGTGTATATATATATATAATTGGGGGGGGGGCACTGTATGACACAGAGTGTTGGACTGGATGGGCCATTGGCCTGATCCAACATGGCTTCTCTTATGTCAGTGGTTGTGGTCAATTTTCCAGTTTGAATCCAAACCTCCATTAAAATAGCCTAAGCATAAGGAGGGAAAAAAACCCCGGCTGCCTTCTCTTGCTCCAGAGAGCTGCTATTGTAGGTTTTATACTTGACACACAGAAATGGTGATATCTTTTTTTAAAAAAAATCAAAGTGGCCAGGTTGGAAGGATTATTGAGAATCTGCACCCACACACTTGGAAGGATTATTGAGAATCCACAAAGAGAGAAAGGAGAGATGTTGAGGGAAATAGTGCAAATACGTTGGCTGAAGAATTAGTGATGTCAAGCAGTCCAAATCTTCAGTACTGCATTCAATGCAATACGTAACATCAGAAAGGCCTGTAGGAGTAAACATTTCCAAGCACCTACATGTGGTGCAAATTATTCCACTCAAGAGAGAAGGCAAGAGGCCAAAGAGGTGAATCTAGGGTTGCTAGGTTCAGGTTGGGAAACACCTGGAGATTTTGGAGGTGAACCCTCAGGAGGTTTGGGCCGTAATGCCATAGAATCCAACTTCCAAAGCAGCCAAATTTCTCCAAATGAACTGATCTCTGTTGCCTGGAGATCAGTTGTAATAATGGGAGATCAGCCAGTTGGCAACCCTAGGTAGAGCAAAAGGGGGTAGGGTTGCCAACCTCCAGGTAGGGCCCGGAGATCTCTTGCTTTCTTTGTAGCAGGAACTCCTCTGCATACTAGGCTACACTTCCCTGATGTAGCCAATCCTCCAAGAGCTTACAGAGTTCTTCTTTCAGGGACTTCAGTAAGCTCTTGGAGGATTGGCTACATCAGGGAGGTGTAGCCTAATATGCAAAGGAGTTCCTGCTGCAAAAAAAGCCCTGCCTTTACAACTAATTTCCAGATGGCAGAGCTCCCCTGGAGAAAATGGCTGCTTTGAAGGATGCGGAGTCTATGGTATTTCACCATGCTGAGGCGAAAAGTTTCCTGTAGAAAATCATTACGCTACTTCTACTGTGGGGGTATATCAAATAAACAGCACCCATGACTAAACTAAACTGGCTGATTTGTCGTCACTGGGTCACAGAGTAAAGGTGATGGGTGAAGGGGTCTCAGCTTCACTGGTGACAAGCTTGTTCTTGTATATCATTTCCATTAACATCTTATATTTTACCAAATGGATAAAAAAGAGAGAGAGCCTGAGGCCCATAACCAATCCACCCAGGTTTTTCCCCTAGGCCATGTGCTTCCAGTGCATGGTGACTCACCTGCAGACTTGCGGTCTTTATGCGAAGGGAGTGGGGATCTTTTCCCCACAGAAGGCTTGGCGAGTCTCACAACATGGTAGAAAAGCAGGGGCAGAAGTTAAAATACAAAATAAACATTTGCAGCCTGCAGCACCCAAATAGAAATGGAAACCTATTATCTTCCTTTGTAGGGTGGAACTGTGATTGGAAGTGCGCGCTGCAAAGCTTTTCGGACCCGGGAAGGCCGTTTGAAGGCAGCCTGCAACCTGGTGAAGCGTGGGATTACTAACCTCTGTGTGATTGGTGGGGACGGCAGCTTAACAGGTGCTAATCTCTTCCGTGAAGAATGGAGCGGACTGTTAGACGAGCTGGCCCAAAATGGTAAGTTTCGCTGCTCAGCTTGTGGGAAGATTGCCATTTTTTTTAAAAAAACCATTGTCACTAGAACCAATGCTCTGGGCTGTTACATGATATGCAAATAGCAAATAGCAAGCCTTTATTGGCATAAAACAGATTTAGCGGTAAAATAGCAATATAAATAATATAAAATCCTAGATTATAAAGTACATAGGGAGCTAAAATACATAAAATAAGTAAAATATATATGAATCGGGTTTAGCCAAATTAAATAATTAAAACAAATAAAATGTGGTCATTCCAGAACCATTCTCTGTCGTATTTCCATGGCCTGTTGAAGATATCTAGCCACCCTTAAAGTTACCTCAGCGCAAGTGTCATTTAAAAGTTTGTGGACTTTGCCTGAATCAGCACAGCCCAACATATCTGCTAAGATATCTTTCAAGTATATACAACGAATATCATCATAAAGAGGACAGTTCAGTAGTACATGGGAAATAGTTTCAATACACTTGGTATTACGAAGACAGTGTCTATTAGAGTACTCAATCCTGTTAAATCTACCAAATAGGATAGCAGATGGTAATGCATTACATCTCGTTAACGAGAATGCACGCCGTTGCTGTGGAGCTTGCAGAGAGGAGAAATACGACGCTAATTTCCCTACTGAGAGAGGAAGTTCAAAATTGAGCGGGGAGCAGGACTTGTTGGCCTGGCTATATAACGTTTGCATTTCAATATCTAGAATTCTGAGCTTAAGTTTCAAAAAAGCTTCTTTTAAGGATAGCATAAGTAGTGAATCTAAATCAATGCCCATAGATTTTATTTTCCTCTCAATAAATACTAGCCAATTTGACAAATTATATTCTGAGAGCAGTTGATATAAAAGACTCTGAGTCAGAGTGGAAATGTAGCCGTAGCCAGTATTTAAGTGACATTAGCCATGCTTGTGTTTCCACAAGATTCGTCCCTGTTTCTAAACACAAAACTGTATATGGTACGCACTTTGGGAATCTCAGAATTTTCCGTAGGAATTTTGATTGGACACCTTCAATGTTATCATCCAAGGCTGTGATCCACACTGGGACCCCATATAAAAGCTGTGGTATCACTTTAGCCTTAAAGATTTTTAGCGCAGCTGGAATAAACTGATTGCCTCTGCTGTAAAAGAAGCGCTGGATAGCTGCAACACTAACATTGACTGACTTAATTATACAGTTACGATGATTAGTCCATAGTGTGTTATATTGAAAATGAATTCTTAGGTATTTGTAGTATTTTACTTGTTCTATCTCTTTGCCGCCTATTGACCATTTAGTTGGTTTCCAAGATTTGGAAAAAACAACAATTTTAGATTTGTCATAGTTCAATAGGAGCTTATTGTTGTTAAGGAAGGTGATACAGCGAACAGGCAAATGCTTTAATCCAATTTTGGAACAAGATAGTAAGACTGTATCGTCCGCATATAACAGTAAGGGAACATGTCTGGCACCAAGTTTTGGACTATGATGGTCAGTATCTGACAAAAAGGGAGCAAGATCATTAAGAAAGAGGTTAAACAAAAAGGGGGCCAACACACAACCTTGTTTAACCCCCTTTCTTAACGGGATTTTTGACGTAAGATTGCATTTGACTTGACAAAAGTTGAAAGTATATAATTTTTTAATGAGCATAAGGAGTCTTTTATCAATAGTTGTTTGTTCCAGTTTATCCCACAACAGGTCTCTGTCAATTGAATCAAATGCTCTCTTTAAGTCTAAAAAGGCTGCATACAGTTTAATCTTTTTCCCAATAGTGTATTTGGAAATTAGATGGGACAAAGTATTACAATGATCGAGAGTAGTTTTGCCTTTACAAAAACCCACCTGTTCCGGACCAAGAATTTTTTCTCGTGTCATCCATTGTTCAAGTTTCCTCAGCAGATACTTAGAATATAATTTACCAATGGTGGATAGGAGACTAATTGGCCTGTAATTATTTGGAGTCTACATGATATGAAAAAAGTGTGATTGAAGTATCCAAAGAAGGTAGCAGCATCTAGCTCAGTACTTTTTAAAGAACTCCAGATAAATACTCCAAGGAAACCTGGTGATATCTAATGTCCTAAAAGGTAAAGGTAGTCCCCTGTGCAAGCACCAGTCGTTTCCGACTCTGGGGTGATGTCACATCACAACGTTTTCATCGCAGACTTTTTTACGGGTTGGTTTACCATTGCCTTCCCCAGTCATCCACACTTTCCCCGCAGCAAGCTGGGTACTCATTTTATTCGTATTTGAACAGAGTAGATTCCAGCTTCATTCTACAGAAAAAAAATGTTATTTTAAGCCATGTTTTAGAGAAGACTAATAGAACATTACAACAGACTCTAATTTATCACACAACAATTAAGAAACCTAATAACATAGATACCAATCTTCAACATTTATTGCCTTTGCTGTTTTTTCTACCGTTAACCTAAACCGATGATCACCAGATCCCAATTTAGTGTTCTTTTAATCTGCTAAAATCGTTTTCACTATTTTGCATACTAATCCACTCTCTATATATGTAGGACTGCTAATTCCATCCCATACTATTGTCTGATGGAGTGTGCTTTTAGCACACAAAAGCTTACATTCTCAATAAAACTTTGTTGGTCTTAAAGATGCTACTGGACTCATGCTTTGTTCTTTCCCTATCCCTATTACATGAAATCTTTCAACTGGATCCTGAGCCCATCTTCCTCAGCATTCAAGTAAGTGCTGACTGGTGTCTTGTTACTCGTCTGACCAATGGTTTTAGAGAGTAACTATTTAAGCAAAATGGGAAAATAGGACAGTGCCTCTCAACTCTAGTTGAAGCAGGAAAAAAATTCTAATTCTGTTTTATTCAGCTTTAATTAACTTTCTCTTTTCTCATGCAGAGTAGTAATATAGGCCATGGGAAGCTATTACAAGATTTTAAATGTGTGAATGAGGAAGGTGTGCCAGTCAAATATTCTATATATATTTAGGGGCTGTTCTTTTTGGCAGGTGAGATTGATGACGATGCTGTTAAGAAGTACTCTTACCTCAACATTGTGGGAATGGTCGGCTCCATCGATAATGACTTCTGTGGCACAGATATGACCATTGGCACTGATTCAGCCTTGCACAGAATCATTGAAGTTGTGGATGCCATCATGACCACTGCTCAAAGGTACTTGGATCTCAGGGAGCGCGTTTGAATAGCCATTCAGATTTCAGATGTGGCTGATTTTTATTTCATTTCATTTCATTTATATCCCGCCCTCCCCCACCACGGCAGGCTCAGGGCGGCTAACAACATTCTACAATCATACAATAACAAGTAAAACCTTAAAATTACAATATAGAGCAATAAAACATTAAAATATTAACTTAAAACCAATCCAGTAATACAGTTGTGATGCGGTATAGATCTTTAGACCGCATTGGCGGACCCTTGGTTACCGTTTTTCCTAGCAGTCCGAGTATGCTAATTTAAAAAGGGTGGTCTTGCAGGCCCTGCGGAACTGTTCAAGGTTCCGCAGGGCCCGCACCTCCTCTGGGAGTCGGTTCCACAGGGTAGGGGCCGCGATCGAAAAGGCCCGTGTTCTGGTACTCTGATATTTAATTTCCTTCGGCCCAGGGGCAGTCATTAGGTTTTTCCCGGTTGACCTCAGTGCTCTCTGGGGTTCGTATGGACAGCTCAAGCAGAGACTGAAATTCCAGATGTGTCAGTAATGTGAGGTTCATTGCAACATCTTAGCAGAGTTCCAAAGGGGGTCATTCACAAAGAGATCTCTTGAAGAAACTGGACAAGGCCGACATGAACAGAGACTTCAGTTTTTTCTTCTCTCACCGTAACATGCAACATATGGAAATATTTGCCATGGTATTACATTGTGCATTTCCCCAGTGGGGCATGGAGAAGCACAACCTGATAACTTTGTGCCAGATGATTCTTTAACTGCATGCTACATGGAAAGGATTTGATTCCCACTCCTCCACATGCACCTGCTGATGTGACCTTGAGTCAGCCACAAGTTCTCTCAGAGCTATTCTGCTCAAGAGCAGTTATGGGAGAACTCTCTCAGCCCCACCTACCTCACAGGGTGTCTGTTGTGGGGAGGGGAGGGAAGGGGGAAGGGGATTGTAAGCCGTTCTGAGACTCCTTTGGGTAGTGAAGGGCAGTTTATAAATCCAGTCTCCTCCAGCTCCTCCTCCTCCTTTTTCTACTATTACTACTACTACTACTCCAGGGGGTTGCTGTTCATGCCAGGAATCCTTTGTTCCACCAGACTACACTGTATACCTAGAGTAGCACTCTTGCACTCACTCCCATCTGTTTATAAAGCCCATGAAGACAGGGTTGATGTGCCTTTACTAACCTCCAAGAAAGACACTGAAGCTATCAAATGACTTCTGGATGCTTGCCATATCTTAATGTCTGTCATTGAGACTGATAATGCATATGAGCCCTTTCATCCGTTGGACTGGATCCCAATGGCTTTTTTTTTTTAAATCAATATCACCCAGTTCCCCTCCTTTTGACAGCCCACATCATGCCTGGCTTTTGTCCATGCAGATCCCATTCTGCCTCCCTGCGTGACATTTTGGTGGTCAGACCCACCCCCTTCTTTTTTTGCTGGTGGAAATGCTAGTTGGATTCAAACCATATTTTGAGTCAGGAGAGAATAGCTTGTAGGAGTACTTCTCTGTTTTACCAACAGCGTTGTTTCCTTGGACACTTTGGGTGTAGATACAATACAAAGTTTGTTTAAATATTATCAAAGTCAGTGAGCTTCCAGCAGCTTAAGAGTGAAGACTTTCAGCCTCTGGCACTGTGTACACAGAATGCAAAGAAAACTTCAGAGAGGCATTTCTTGAGTTCTTAACCATAGCAGCAGAGTCCTTTTTGTCACTTTGACTGCTATTTCTCATATCAGCAGATTCATGCAGTGGTATTAAAATAATGTGCAGATATCAGAAGGAGGGGGGAGCTCCTATCTTCCATGGGTCAGGTGCTTTGAAGTCAGGTTCTTTTTTTAGTATTCCTGTTTCTGTAGTCTAATATTTTCAGTACAATCCTATAGATCGGGGTAACCAAACTCGGGCTAGGGAGCTTCATGTGGCTCTTTCACACATATTGTGTAGTTCTGGAAACCTTCACAGTCCCATTAGCTGGTCTGGAGAAGGCATTTTTCTCTTTAAATCACCTCTCCAAGCCAAGCCAGCTGGCGGCTTGGAGATGTATTTAATGTTACAGTTGCTTTATTTCCATCACTCCCTCCCCCATCTATTTGCTTTCCTTCTCTCAAACATCTGAGGTTAATGTATTGCGACCCTGAAACATCTGATATTATTCTATGTGGCTATTATGTTAAGCAAGTTTGGCCACCCCTGCTATAGATATGTATTCAGAAGTGGGGCTTACTCTTTGATAAGTGTGCATAAGATTCAGCCTTAGTTCTGTACACGAACAAAAGAACCAAATTTTCTTATGTCTCTAGCTTTGCAGTTTGTCAGCTAGAAACCATCAGTGGAAGGCAATTTATATTTGAGGAGTAACATACAGTCATATCTCAACAACTTGATTAAATTGTAGTGGGCCACAGCGGTGTGAACTTGGATATGGGAAATGAAAATTCCAGAATGATGCTTTCTGAATGGGCATACAGTAGCCACAGTCATTCAGCCTGATTGACCGCAGGTTTTTCCTTCCCTGATTTGAACTCTTTGGAGGAATATCAGGAAACAAGTATAATAAAAACATTCCAAGGAGACTTTTTAAAAAATAAGAATGTTGATATATAAAAAAGAAATACAATTTACATTTTCAGCTACCCTGCAAATATCAAACATTTTTTTTAAATTGTCCGCTTAGAAAAATAGACAAGCTTATGTTAAATTTGTGATGATTAACTGTTCTTATTTTATGGTGTTTTTAGTTTTTTGTCTTTTCTCTTACATTTTAGTAATGTTCTGTAAATATTATTTTTAAATGTGTGTGTGTATAATTGTGGGACCACTGGGTGCTGATGATTCTAGCATTGTCTTCAGAATTGGTAATGTTGGCCCTTCTTTCTTTCTGCTTTATTGAAAATAGATATCAGTCCATTGTATTTATAGTTGCTGTGCTAGTGTTATACCCCTCTGTAAGCTATGAGGAAAGGTGGGATAGTATTATTTAAATAAACAGACAAACAAATAAATGCTGCTTTTCTTATCTATTTTATAGCCATCAGAGGACTTTTGTCCTAGAAGTGATGGGAAGACACTGTGGGTATGTATTTTCCTCAGTGGTAAACATTTCAGCAATGCCTAGTTCATGAGCTTACTTGAATTTTCTGATTCTGTCCTAGGTATCTAGCTCTTGTTAGTGCCTTAGCCTGTGGTGCAGATTGGGTTTTTATTCCTGAATACCCACCTGAGCAAGGATGGGAGGATCAGATGTGCACGAAGCTTTCTGAGGTAAACAGTTATTACAATGATTTTTGGACTGTGTCCTGAGGAAACCAGGCTTTCCTCAGACTGTAACAGCTTCTCTGAAAAATAGCTAGTCCTTGAGGTTGAGCTAAAATAGGGAGCTTGTTCCATGAACGCTTTAGGCCTCTGTGAAATGCACCTTCTTTTGACAACCTTTAGGGATGCCTTTTCCAGCTGTGATTTTAGTGCGGATACAGAAGAGACAAGTCACACTCCCTGATGCACATTCAGGCAGCCTGTTCTCTGTCACGCATATTCAAGTGGCAGGATTACTTCATTTTCACAGCTTTGGTGTTAATATATTTGCTCCAAATAGCCACACTTCTTCAATGATATTGTTACATAGCCATAGCCATTTGGCTTTATGATATCTCTGTTTTTGAGAAGGCCGTTTGTCAAACAAAGAATGGTGCCAAATGGGGGATTTGGATAGAGATTGCAAACAATAAACTAATGTCAGGACACTGAATGAGATGATCTGGAGCCTTGAGGATAGATGTCATTAATGTGCTGATCTTTATTTCATTAACAACAGAATAATCAGTCTTTTTCTTGTGGAGCAGATATTTGTGAGCCCTCAAGTAACTGAAGTTTATTTCAGACAAAATGGCTAACGTTCCAGAAAGGGCTGATCTGCTGATCCTGGTTGTGGTAAAATTACCAGGTCATATCCGTAGCTAACTGTAGCACCTTCTTCTAGGTCAAATAGCCTTTCTTAGACTGAAGAGATCCTTCTTATGATGGGAGAGTCTTTGATCTTGGAGGAAGGCGTTGCTGTTAGCTGCGCTGAATGATGAGAAACAACCTGATAGTTTTGTGTTGGGTATATCCCAGGTTATACTGCTAGTGCACACAAGGCACCAGTAATGCCCAAAAGAACCAAGGGAGAGGCATCAAGTTATTATCTGAAGCATCAACTCACTATTACCTGAAAATTGCTCGCTCTTGTTCTCTCAGACTTACCTGAGTGGGCGGCAGCAAGTGTCTTCACTTTCTGCATTCAAAAAGGTGTTTAAAGTGGTCTTATTTTAGAGGGTGTTTGGTGAAGGCAAATTCACTGGACAGATCCGCCTGCATGTTTATCTTGTGTGCTGTCTTTATCTTGCTGACAATTAAATTGTGTCTGCAATTTCTTGCTTTCTGCAAAATACCAGTTGGGTAGGGCCCATATGTTAGTTTAAGCAGAGATAGTGGTTGAAATTAGTTTAAGACACTATCTGAGTATGGCCAGAGTTTGATGTTCCAACTTTTTGCTTGTAATACTTCCTCTATAATGCTTTCGTGTTTCTTTCCTCCTAGAACCGTGCACAAAAGAAAAGGTTGAATATTATAATTGTAGCAGAAGGTGCCATTGACTGCCATAACAAACCTGTTACTTCAGAACAAATTAAGGATGTAAGTCTCAAACTCCCAACTATACAATTTATTGATGGTATAGGACCACCTTTTGTTATATCGGTTTGCCATTTAAAATCCTCCTCTCTTCTCATGCTCTGCTTTCTACAGAGGTGGGGTGGGGGTGACCAAAAGCAGGGATTTTTCAGTGGTGGCACCTTACTTTGTGATGTCACCCCAGAGTTGGAAACGACTGGTGCTTGCACAGGGGACTACCTTTACCCTTTTTTACCTTACTTTGGGAACGTTATCCTTCTTGAAGCTTGCCTGGTGCCTGTCTTTTTTTTTTTTTTTCATATGACAAGATGAAACGCTGCTCTTTACCCAGGCTTTTAACTATCTTCCACCTTCTGTGGCTGTTCTGGGGTTTGCTCTGAGCCTGCGGACTCCTTTATCAATATTATTTTAGACTGCTCCAATTTCCTTGTGCTGCTTTTAAGCCCTGGCATGTTTTCATTGGCTGGACTGGTTTGAACAACAGGCTGGTGTTGTTCTATTACTTTCGTTATGAGCCACCTCAAATAGATTCTAGCAAGGCAGCCTACAAATTTTCTCAGCTAATTTTTTCTTAAAGTTTTGTTCATCTTATGTAGTCCAAAGGCCATGTCACTTCTGGGTCATCATTGTTTATCACACATTTATACTTCCAAGCCCATACACATAGTATTAATATCATTGAACTGTATTGTGTTGTAGAGATGGGGGGAGGGGGATTTCAATTTTGTTACATTCACCCCCCCCAAAAAAAAATGTAGCCCAAAGCTCCTGGCAATATATGTGTTGGGGAGGGGGGAAGTGTTGAATCGAGATCAGTTTCTACAGAAGGTTTTCCTTTGAGCCATATCTTCATATACAGATGCAATCATGTGACTAGAATAGGGTTGCCAAGTCCCCCCTGGCTGGCATGATGATGTTACCCGCAAGTGAGGGAAAAACTCTATTGTACCTGTTGTACCGTAGAGTTTTCCCTCCCAAATTGCTAGAGCATCCGGGAAAACCATAAAGTTTTCCCAGAAACGCCTGGAGTGGCCAGCACGCAATGTCGCCACCATGATGATGTCACTTGTGGGTGACGTCATCGCACTGGCAATGTTGGGGGAGGTTCCCCCTGCTGGCCCAATGTGGCAACCCTAGATTAGCATCAGCCAAATAGAACCTTGCAGAGGCTTGGCTAGATTCTTGGTTGCACGTGAGAAATACTGAAAACCTTTATGTCAGGGGTGGACAACGGTAGCTCTCCAGATATGTTTTTGCCTACAACTCCCATCAGCCCCAGCCAGCATGGCCAATGGCTGGGGCTGATGGGAGTTGTAGGCAGAAAACATCTGGAGAACTACCGTTGGCCACCCCTGCTTTATGTCCTTAGGCTGCTTCTAAACTACCCTAGACAAGGCAGAGTTTTGCTTTATTAAGAGTATATTGAATAATCTCAGGTGAGAGAAAGCCAGTGAAAGATGGCTTTAGGCTTCAAGGGATTCTGCTTGCCTGTTTGGTCTACTTCTAATAGCCAACTGGCAGTGATTATGCTGCTTTTGAAGCATTTTGTTTTTTTCAGGGCTTTTTTGGTAGAAAAAAGCCTAGCAGGAACTTGTTTGCATGTTGGACCATACCCCCTGATGTCACCATTTTTCCATGCAGGGCTTTTTGGTAGAAAAAGCCCAGCAGAAACTTATTTGCATATTAGGCCACACCTCTGACATCAAGCCTATCTGGAACTGCGTTCCTGTGAGTTCCTGCTGAAAAATAGCCCTTTCCCCTCCCCTTTGCATCTTGCCTTTTTGAATCAAAGTGCATTAGGATGTTTGTCCATGAAAGAAACATAATTTTCAAACTCTGCAAAGGATGATGCACTTTTAGTGTTACATTAGAATTTCCGAGAATTTTTTTTCTTTGTGTTTCTGTGTAGTAGTCAGCTATGCCTGAGTTCAGGTGTACCGTAAAAGTGAAATGTAAACCTGATATTTATAGACTGTGCCAACTATATTATAGTGTATGCTCACCAATGGCAAGAGTGATGGATTATAGTGAATGATCGCTGTGAAGCAAAATAGATCTCGACCCTGTTTGGAGAATAGAGAAGCCCCCAAGAATATAGAATTTACCAATCCTGCTGTTAGGCAAAGAAAACAGAGATTGGCAAAACCATTAAATGTAAGGCCTGCCTGAAACAGAGACATGATGACAGGGATTAAAGTCAGAACAAGTGGTATGCTGTGTCAATGGTACTTACAGACATTCTAGAAACAATATGTAGATACTCAGATCGTATCAGTAATAAGTACTTGAAGGTCCTTGTGGAAGCAAAGTTATTATTTTCACTCCTACCAGTTGGCCACCCTGCAGAAGTGATAATAGAATATTTAGTTTCAAATGGATTTGTCACCCAGTCTAGTTTTAAACTAACCTCCAAGGTGTGGGAAGCGAAATTACTTTCATATTCCTGGAAATGGGACTTGAAATGCACTCTGAGAGTAGTTGGGAACTCTCTGTAATTTATTTGTTCAAAGATCATTCAGATTTTGGTTCCTGGAGATGCTGTATTGGCAAGTTTCATAAAGTTCAGATTGCAACAAGCAATTTATTGAAATTTTCCTGACAAAGCACATTATGAATCACAAAAGCATATACCCTGGAAAATTTTGGAGCCTGCAAGGTGCTATTGGACTCTTTTTTTTTCCTGCCACCACAGACTAACTTGGCTACCCGCCTGAAGTTCTTTTTATTGGCATCTCTAGTCTACCTTTGGGTATTAAGTAGACAAAACGAGAGTGATTAAGGTAGAACTAATCTCTGCTGAGTGATCCTGAGTATGAATTCTTGTTTGAGAACTTAAGTAGGTTTCTGGATCAGTCTAAAGTTCACCTGATTAAACAATAAGAGAGTTTGGAGGTGGAACCAGAAGAAGGTGGAGTTTGGGGAAGGGAGGGGTCTCAGCATAGTACAATGCCCTGGAGTCCACCCTTCAAAGCAGCCATTTTCTCCAGGGGAGCTGATCTCTGCCAGATGGAGATCAGTTGCAAAAGCGGGAAATCTCCCGGCCCCACCTGGAGGCTAGGAACCTTATCATTGGGTGACATTGAGCCATTTACATATTCTCAGCCTAATTTACCTGACTATGAGTTCCCCATCACACAACTGGTCTTGGTCCGGTGACCGGCACTATGCAATTGGGTCATAATTTTCCCAAGTAGAATTTGCCAGGCGGAAAAAAGGAGGGAAAACCAAAGGGGGGTGGGGTGGGCAGATAGAAGTAGATTGAATGTTGGATGGGACACAGAGAAGGAAGCAAGGAAAAGGGGAGAGGCTATGAGATTTTTCAGGGATGGGAAAGAAAAAGCAATGGGAGAGGGGGAAAATAAGATGCCCCCAGAGGTCCTTGTGGTTGAGTTGTCATAAGAACATAAGAGAAGCCATGTTGGATCAGGCCAACGGCCCATCAAGTCCAACACTCTGTGTCACACAGTGGCAAAAAATTTTATATACACACATACACTGTGGATATACACACATACACTGTGCAATTGGGTCAGGTCTCTGCTGGGGGCAGGGGGATTCCTTGCCTCTGTGGGTACTTCCTGCTGCCACTCAGCTGGCCAGGGGGGGGGAGAGTTGGCACTAAAATGGGGGGATCATCAACAATGGCCTGATGAGCTAATATTGTTCCCTGTGCACCCAGAAGTGACATCACTGGAGGACACTGGGAAAGTTCAGGCATTTGGGGAAACTCTGTGGTGTCAATCTGACTCTTTGCGACCCCATGGACAAAGTCAAGCCAGGTCCTCCTGTCTTCCACCATCCTCCTAAGTCTGCTCAAATTCGTGTTGTTTACATCAGTAACGCTGTCCAGCCATCTCATCTTTTGCTGTCCCCTTCTTCTTTTGCCTTCTGTCTTTCCCAGCATCAGGGTCTTCTCCAGTGAGTGCTTCCTTCTCATTTGGTGGCCAAAGTATTTGCGCTTCAGCTATATACCTGTACATTGGGAGAATTAGTTCTGGCAAAGATAATTCTGACTTGTTGTTATTAGATTTAGAACCACCATTTGATGTCCCTCAGGAACGATAGGAACATAATTAGGCAAGAGTGTTTCAGGGCTGAAATGGGACCTTAGGCCCTCACTGGGATGTCTGTGTGACATCTTCTCAGCTTGCCCAATTAAATCCATCTTTCTCAATCTATTTCTTTCCCAGTGGCTTATTTATTAATTACACTCCGTTATAAGAACTGAGCATGGCATTTGTCAAATATGCTACAAATCCAGCATAATTTATTCCCCAAGGCTTGTCAGAACAAACTGTTACACTAAATTATGGGCTTCAGCCAGTCGGTGAATCAGAAGTGCTATAAAATGAGAAAATTCATCCTTGAGCTTTTATTAAAATCACTCTGGCATGACTAGGCAAATTCTGTGTGTGCATGAATAGCAGGGAAACTTGATATAGTGAGGCCCTTTTCCTGTGTTTGCAAGAAGCAGGGGAAAGCATATATTGCCAAAATTGTATAGTCAGATAATCCTCATTTCCGTTGCTGATACACTCATGCCTGTTAAAGTAATTTGCATCCCTTAAATGGGGGATATTTGACTATTGCCCCTCCCCATATCATGTTATGAGTAAGCCTTGGACTTCCTACATGCCTTGCTCCGGTTTCCATCATGAATAGACAAAGCAATTCCAGTGCCTGGAATCATTCCTCATCTTGAATACTGAAACCTCTTTCAGTAGCAGTTGCAGCTTCCAGGGTTAAGAGAGATCCCATAATCAAACAATTGCAAGATTTTGTTGTTGTTACTTCATGTCTTGTGAAGTAGGGGAGCACTGGGGCGGGAAACGTCCATGCTTGAGTCCTCTTTGCAATTCTGCTCTGCATAGAAGTGCGAAGGAAGGACAAGGTGAGTTCCTGAACAGAGTCCCAGAGGACTTTGCTGAAGTGCCCAGTCCAAAGCCTGGGAGATGAGGCCGCTGTTGCTGGACTGAGGTTCTTGATCTCATTGTAAAAGAGAACTGCCATAAACTGGATTCTTTAGAAAGGGGCTGGGCAGAAAGGAATGTTCCCTCAGATCTAGACTTGGGAAGCAGGGAATAACGGCAAGAAGGAATGGAACAGGGGTGTGTTACTCTGCCTCTGGTTTCAGCGGTACATATTTTTACCTCAGCCTTCTAAGATGTGTGATAGGTGCTTTTTCTTTTTGTTAGTGCTCTTCCCTCTCGTCGGTTGCATCATTTTTACCAAAACATTTTATTCTTACTGTTACAGAAAATTTTGTTTCGGGCTGCAGAGAAAATGTATTCTTTTCAGTGAAGGTGAACTATGGCGCTGCTCATGTCCTTTGTCCCACTCTTAGTCAAGTTGGGTTTTCAGCTTTGTTGCTTGCAGTTCTTTAAATTTTGAGTTGCTTCCTGCCTAAGTGCCTGGAGATTAGGGATTAGGTTAGATACCGTAGAACTAATGGGGTTGGTGTGAATTTGAAATTATCATAAGCTTTATGTATACTAAGCATTCTTAAAGGTTTAAGTTAGGATTTCCACTCACCATCCTGGCACAATAATATGCTAATGTGAGCACAGCTGCTGCTGTTCATAAATCTGTTGCCTTCCTTTAACCTGCATTTTGTTCTCTTTTGCAGCTTGTAGTGCAACGGCTGGGATATGATACTCGCGTAACTATCCTTGGCCATGTTCAAAGAGGAGGCACTCCCTCTGCTTTTGATAGGATTTTGGTGAGTGAACACAACCAGTCAGTTTCAGAAGGTCACAACAGCAACTGGCTGTTCGGTTCTGTAGCCCTGAATGGGTCTTGCACAGCTCCTCATTCGGTCTCTTGGAAAGTAACGGAAGGCGTGGTCATCTGCTGTGTGGTAGAGATTAGAGTGTTGGGATCAACTTAGCCATGAAGCCCTGTGGTTGATTTTTGGGCAGTCACTGTCAACCTAGCTAAGAATTTTGTGATGAAAAAAATTCAAGAAGGCTATGTATGCCACCTTAGGTTCCAGGTGGGGTGGAGTGGTTGTATGAAGATTCAAATGTGAATAATATAATTAATTACAGCAATTCAATTGTATAATAACATCCGGGGCTTTTTTTGTAGCAGGAACTCCTTTGTATATTAGGCCACGATGTAGCCAGCCTTCCAAGAACTTACAGGCCCTACTGTAAGCCCCAGGAGGATTGGCTACATCAGGGTGTGTGGCCTAATATGCAAAGGAGTTCCTGCTACCAAAAAAAGCCCTGATAATATCTATAGTTCCATTTGGTGTTCTCCCTAGCAGCATTTCACCAACATGGTACCAATACAATGTACATAAAACCATAGCAAAGTGGTCAGCAGCTGGCAGTCCTGGGGCCAAATTCAACCCTCTAAAAGGTGTAATCTAAATTGTCAACTCCATAGGGAAAAGCGACAATACGGAATGTCTGTGGCAATGGGGTTTGACATCAGAATATCTGTGGGGACAGGATCTTGGGTCAGGTTTTTTCTAAACTTATCAGCATAGCTAGCTGCTGATCAGGGTACAGCATGTGGCTCTTTAAAGGGTGTATTCATGTTCTTGGATACCATTCGAATGGCCATATAACTATAAAGGTTATCTCTTGATTACCTGTGAAGCTTTACACAAGTGTACTTAATTCTTTGCTTTCTTGTAGGTTTCATAGCAGATTTTAAAGCATTGGTTTACAGTCTAGGAACTACTGTGATCTGTTTTCACATTAGTTCTAATTGTATCAGGGTGATTTTTAAAAACCCAGCAGGTGGCTTGTAGGTGTTGGTGTCCAAATCAGCATATCCTCATCAAAATTTGCTTGTGCATTTAAAGACTTGTAAAAATCTGTCTCATTCTCAGGCAAGCCGCATGGGTGTGGAGGCTGTCCTTGCCCTTCTCGAGGCTACACCTAAAACTCCTGCCTGTGTTGTGTCCCTGTCCGGAAACCAAGCTGTCCGCCTGCCTTTAATGGAGTGTGTGCAGATGGTGAGTTGCTGAATGGGAGCCATTTTAAGAGTTCATCGACCCTATCCTGTGGATAGCAACCCACAGCCAGTTATTACATAGAGAACAGGGGGAGAGATGAACAAAAGGCTCATCTACATTTAGCGCAATGAACTCTGATCACCCCTTCAATAGTAGGGTTTCATTACTGTTCAAGGCACCTTGGCAGTTATTTTTGTAATCCAGGTGATTTAGAACATAATTGTAGTCCATGTTATCTGAAGTAGTGTGCATACACATGAAAGCTTATACCCAAAATTAAACTTTGTTGGTCTTAAATGTGCCACGGGACTCAAACTTTATACTGGTGGTGGTTGTCTTTTAGTAAAATGCTAAAAAAAAACCACCAGTGAATAAGCCCAGTGAATAAACCTGAGTATGATTATGAATAGATTCTCTTTCTGTCTTAACACACTTGTAGCTTGTTCTTCAATTAATGTACAACATGCAGTAGACAGTCCCTATCCTGTACACACCAGAAAAAGATCCTGACTGTTAGAAAGCACTTTGTGGAAATAGGGCACTCTGTATGGCACAATCCTACAATGCATGTTGGGATACCAATGACCCACTGAAGGATTTCCTCTTTTCATATTGATTTCTGTTTTTTAAATTATCCTGCCAGTCTCAGACATTGAATCCGGACAATTTAGTGCAATCAAATCATACAATGAACACTGAATCGTGTATCCTTTGAAAGCTACAGACAGGGCCAGCGCTAGGACCCACAGTCCCCAGGCAGCTTTGCTGCCCACCCCACCCCCCCCGGCCGCTCCCCTCACTCTCCCTGTCACCCCTTTGGGACGGGGAGGGAGGGGAAGGAGGCCAGGAGAAGCGGCGGAAAGGGGGAAGAAGGCAGTCACGATTTGGGGTGGGGAAGGAGGCCAGGAGAATTGGTTGAAAGGGGGAAGAAGGCAGCCACGATTTGGGGTGGGGAGAAGCAGCAGCAAAGGGAAGAAGTGATTTGGGAAGGGAAAGGAAGGAATTTTTTAACAAAAAAGTGGGGGTGCCTAATTTGGCGCCCCTTCAGGGCCGGCACTCTAGGCAACTGCCTAGTTTGCCTAGTGGAAGAGCTGGCCCTGGCTACAGGAAATCTGGCAATGATACAATCAAACAACTATTGCAGTGCTGCAGAGGATTAGGCTGTCTAAAGTCCCACTGAAATCGCTCAAATTTAAGCATTCTAACTGCATGACTAGGATTGGCACCATTATCACCTATGGCCTATTCTGAACTGCTGTATAGTCTTGGAACCTTTTAGAAAGCATAATGGTAGGAAATGTGGGGCATATTTTATTTCATTGCCCTTTTTACTGTGATCTTAGACATGGTTTCATCACTCCTGTTCCCCCCAAAATTCCAGGTAGATCCAAGAAATCATATATTTCCTTTCTCTTCATGAGCCATGGATCATATCTAAGATTCTCTACATCTGCAAGAGTATATCATAGCTTTGTGTCAGTTTAATGGCTCAGATTTGCTCATTTGAATATAATTTACATAATTTTTAGGTACCATTTTCTGGTTGTGAATTTATTTTTGACCCAGTCTTTGACTGTAATAAACCATTCATTCCTGACATTTGAAAATCTCTATTCTTTGTTCAATTTCAAAAGACCCAAGAAGTGCAGAAAGCCATGGATGGAAGAAAATTTCTAGAGGCTGTGCAGCTCCGTGGAAGGTACAGTAGCGTCCTTCATATGTTTACTAGCAGAGACTGTGTTTCATTGCTTTCCGCATTACAGTATCCTATTCAGTTTTTTTCTTTACTTATGTCAACATTTTTTAAAGCTAACCTGGCACATTGCACACAGTAAAAACAATGGGTGGGATTCAGAAGCATGGAATCAGATTAAATTATCTCTTTCTCCCATGCAGGCATTGTATCAGCTGCAAAGGAAGAGGGAGGTAGCTTTATCTGATTCCCAGTTCAGCACCTCCTCTGTGGCATTGCCCTCAGATGGTCAGCGACCTCCCCAGGGAAGGGGAAGATTAGGAACGATCCAGTCCAGCAACTGCTTTCATGCACTCCTCTGCTAAATCTAAACCAGACAGCGTTCAAAGGAAGCTCACATAAAGCACATTACAGTAATCTAACCTAGATGCGATCAAACTGTAGATCACTATGTCCAAGTCATAGTTGTCAAGGAAGGGCTGTAGCTGACATGAGCCATGGAGCCACCAGCCAACACTGCGTGTCATGGAGGAAACCGGAGTCTCCAACACAGGATTCAGCAGTGCCTTCAAGCTACAAAACTGCTTCTTGAGGAGGAGGGCAACTTATTCAGGACTGCCCGACTCCTCAGGAGGCTTCATCGTTAGTCAGCAGCACCTCAGTCTTGTCTGTACTGAGTTTTCTTTCTAAAAGCCAACCGACATGTGAAAACCCGAAAGATTTCATTTATCAAAATTTCTTTTTACTTAAAACCACCATTTAAAAAAAAAAAACACATGGCGAGGAAGATGAGCCACTGCAGTGCCCCCCAGCCCCCTCTGGTCTCTGGGATAGGCCTGGTGTCATGGCAGGACCCAACTTCACACACTTGCCATGGCTTGCCCCCCTCCCCGGTGACGATAGCTGCTGGGCTACCATTGCCCTCTTTGCCCTCCCCCCACTCCGCCTTCAGGACTACAAATAGGACCTATGGTAAGCCCAGACCCCAGCAGTTTGTTCCTAGGCCAATGAGTATGACTGACAGGAAGGGCTTCACAGCTGAGGAGTTTATGGGCTTGAATATCAGTTGTGAGGGCATGTACTGAAGAACGAGTTTGATTCCTGAAAAGATCCTCCTCAGAATCAAATTATATTCATCTGCCACCTTTCTTGAATGTGTGTGTGACACAGCACCGCTGTGGAGAATACATAAATATGCATGGAGATCTCATTGCTTCTTTTCCGTACAAATTAAACTTTACTTTTTATTAAACCTCATTTCCCCCTTTTTTTTTCTTTTGTAGGAGTTTTGAGAATAACTTGAATACTTACAAGCTATTGTCAAACAAGAAATCAGCTGCAGAACTTCCTAAGGTGAGGGCTGAATGACTGTCTAGTTGTCTGCTTCATTCCTAACGCCCGTAGCATCTATGGCTTGTGTCGCTGCTCACTTGGTAAACCAAAATGAGCAGCGCTTCGGAAAAACTGTATCCATGGAAACATCTGCTACTATGCTTGGTACAGCTGATCATGGCTTGTGCAGTGAATCGAAGCATGGTAGGAAATGATGCGTAATCTTTGACAAGGCATCAGATTATTCCCTCTCCTACTACTTTTGAGTTACCAACCTCCAAATTGGGCTTGGAGATCTCCTGGTTTAAATTGGTCTCCAGATGATAGACGTAAGTTCCCTTGGAGGAAATGGCTGCTTTGGAGAATGGACTCTATGGCATGATACCATACTGAAGTCCAGGGCTTTTTTTTTTTTAGCAGAAACACAGTTCTGGCTGGCTTGACATCAGGGGGTGTGGCCTAATATTCAAATAAGTTCCTGCTGGGCTTTCTCTACAAACAAACCCTGGGTGAAACAATGGTGCCATCAGGGGGATGGTTCCCCCTTCTCCTCCCCACCTACCTTGTCCATTGAATAGTAGGTGCAGCTGCATAACAATCCCTGGATGAGCTCTACCACCTATTTCTCTACGAAGCAACCCCTCGGCTAGCTAATCTTGAAATGGCTCCTGCGGTGTTCCACTGTCTTATGATTTGTTCTGCATGACTGTGGTGGAAAGTGCCGTCAAGTCCCAGCTGACTTCATGTGACTTTGTGGGGTTTCCAAGGCAAGAGATGTTCAGAGATGGTTTGCTATTGCCTGCCTCCATGTCACAACTCCGGTATTCCTTGGAGGTCTTCCATTAAAATACTGGCAAGGGCCGACCCTGCCTAGCTTCTGAGATAGGACAAGATCGGGCTATCCAGGTCGAATCATATGACTGTTGCTTGCATTAAAGCATGTCCTCGGATCACTGCATTTAAATGACTGAGATGGCCTGAATGTTCTAAGCTGCTGGGCAAATGTAGTGGAAGATCAACCAAGAGTGCACCCTGCAGAAAGGCTGAGTAGCATTTTAAAGCAGATTGCACTTAGCACTAGCACGTACGTTGGAGGAAATGCAGTTACAGGGGGTGATCCAGGCATTCTCAAGGAGCTTTCTTCTGGCTCAAGTTGCCTTCCTCCAACTTAGGTGGCTCTTCCTCCAGAGAAAGAACTGCTTATGTTGAGGGAGAGCACCTGAGGCTGGAGGAAGGCTTCGAGCTTTGCTCAGCAGTGTGGTGGGATAAGGGTACCATCAACCCCACTCTTTTGTATAATAGCTAGATAAGCAGAGAATTTCTGCAGCCACAGCATTTTATTTAAACCTTGTTTCTTTCTTTAACAGGATGGTATCTCATGTCATCTGTGTGTGTGGTTTTTTTTAAATAAACACAAAGCAATTATGCTTAGCAAGTTCTTTTTGCTTGGTAGGTTTGGAAGCAATGCTGTTATTTCTGCATGGCAAGAAGACTTGCTGGATGCATGTTTTGAAGCTGTGTGCCACTGTGATCAAACCTAGACAGCAAAAGATGTTCAGACATGGGCAGACATACCATAAGCTGCACCATGCTTAACCTACTATCAAATCCCCAGTTGGCTGGCCATTTTGTGATTCAGAAGGTGGAGCGATCAGGAGCAGGTTGCTTTCTTTAATTCATTCTCTGCTTTCCAAGAGACAAGAAAGGCATTAAAACAACGTTGAGATGCCTCTAATTTTTCATTTATGCCAGAGAAGATGTCAGAAATATAAGAATCCTAGCCACTCTTGTACTAGGTGTAAGACAGGAATAATTACTGGCGGCTGTGAGTGTATAGGGCAGGTTCTAAAGGCCCCAAACTATACCAGTAGTCATTTTACCAAGACTTAAATAGCCTTTTAAACGTTAGCATATATCAAGGACTGCACATCCATGCAATACACCTCGAATGTTTTTAGTTTTTTAAAGTATGTACTTTAAGTTTTAGATTCAAAATCTTGACTTTGAACACTAAACACCAAAGGAGTCAGAAAGATTCTGTCTGGTAGATGGGGTGTTGCTGATCTACAGGTGGCACCAGGAGATCTCTTGCTGTTACAGTTGATCTCCAGGTGACCAAGATTTGTTCCCTTGAGAAAATGACTGCTTTGGAGAGTGAACTCTCTGGCATTACATCCAACTGAGATTCCACCCAAGCTCCACCCCCAAGGTATTTCCAATCCCTGGGAATTTCTAAGTCAGAGCTGGCAACCCTACTGGTAGGATTAGATGAAATTTATTCATTCTGTGCTTGATCTCACAATCCTTTTGAAAGTAATAAGATGAAGAAAATGAGATAGACAGATTAACATGGCCACCCATCTTGATCTACATAATAGTGCTTTCCTGTTTCTGCTTTTCAAAATAATGTGATGTAGGGACAACTTTCAGATGCCATTTCAACAATATTATGTTATCTGATTTTTATGGCATATATGCAGTATAAGATGTGGTAAGAGATGCAGTTTGCTTGCAGTAATATTCTTAAAGTTTGAATCATGTACGTTAAAATCTTTCTATTACACTACACATTACTTTACACCTTTGGGTCCAAAGTTTGCTATCTCTTTCTAGTGCAACCAAATGATTGGACTCTGCAGTATGTGTTATATATTGAAGGGCATTTTTCTCCTCATCTTGCAGACGAACTTCAATGTAGCAGTTTTAAACGTCGGCGCTCCGGCAGCAGGGATGAATGCTGCTGTTCGCGCAGCTGTGAGAATCGGTATAACTGAAGGACATACCATGTTTGCTGTCACAGATGGATTCGAAGGCTTTGCCAAAGGGCAGGTGAGTCAATATTCTCTATTCTGTTCCCCTTCCCCAAAATGTTTAAGCTTCCCCGCACCCTGATAATCAAACTCCTCAAGCAGCTTCAAAATCTCCGCCATTAAAACACAGTTTAAGACAGATGGATCAAAAGTCGAGTTACCGCTGAAAAATCGCATAAATCAAAACAGAATTTTTCGTGACGCCCTTCAAAATCAGTGACGTTTCCACAATAATTTTTTCACACATACCTGGAAAACTAGGGGTCCAGTGACTCACGATGGTATAGTCCTTCCCACTTCCTTGCTATTAGAGGTCAGGCTGCTTAGTGTTGGAAACTATAAAAAGTACATAGGCTACTGTTTGCTATTATACACCATTTAAATCTTTTTACTCTTCTGGATCCCGAATCATGTTAATTTGCACTCCAGTTGCTGCTTCCATATTACTTCTAAATATACCACCAGCATTTTTGTCCAGGTTTATAAATAGATTTTGCCTCCTCGATCCCTCTTGAGAATTTTTTTCCCTATCAGATTCCATGTTATTTGTTCAGAGGGCAGCTTTCAGGAGACCTCAGTGAGAGGCCGTGTTTGGCTGTTGGCCAGAGTGAAAATAGCTGCGGGAGTGTAAAGTATCTGGAGATAAGTAGAGGATGAAAGGCAGCTATTGTAAACCTGTCCCAACAGTTGATCTCCGTTCCCTCATTAAGGAAGTGTTTATTGCTTAAGACACTATTACAGAATGCCTTATCCCGAGGCTTCTGTTGTGGGATGTTTATGGGTCTGTTTTGTTATATATATCATTCTGAAGAATTTCAAGTCCTTCTTCTCAGCCACTTCAGCAATTGTCAGGGAGTCTTTGCCTCCTCCTTATCATACTGTGACAACTTCCAGAATTACAGGATTCCATTCCGTTGAATAGATAGCTGTGAAAAGGATTAAAAATAATTTAAGGGAAACTGAAACTGATCTCTAGTCAATTAAGTGTATTTACACTAGCATCTTTTTTCATGAGTTGCCGCTTAAAATTGTGCAGGTAGGTGGCACAATTTGGCCAGTTTGGTGTAGTGGTTAAGTGTGCGTGGACTCTTATCTGGGAGAACCGGACTGGGTTTGATTCCTCGCTCCTCCACTTGCACCTGCTGGAATGTCCTTGGGTCAGCCATAGCTATCGCAGGAGTTGTCCTTGAAAGGGCAGCTGCTGTGAGAGTCCTCTCAGCCCCACCTACCTCACAGGGTGTCTGTTGTGGGGGGAGAAGATATAGGAGATTGTAAATTGCTCTTAGTCTCTGACTCAGAGAGAAGAGCCGGGTATAAATCTGCACTCGTTGTCGTCTTCACATCACTGTCTGCGGCCCATTGTTAGGGTTGCTAATCTCCAGGTGGAGGCTGGGTTCTCCTGGGATTACAACTGATCTCCTGGCAGCAGAGATCAGTTTATCTGGAGAAGAAATGGCTGCTTTGGAAAGCAGACTCCAGGGCATTATACCCCACTGAAGTCCTTCCCCCTCCGAACACCACTCTCCTCAGGCTCCACCCCCAAAATCTCCAGATATTTCCCCACACGGAGCTGGCAATCTTATCCATTGTTTGTGCTCTCCTTTCTGGAATTCTTGTACACTGAAACTAATCAGATCACTACAAAGTTTTCCCCTAATAGTTGTTACTTAGAGCTCAACTAGATAAAATGTAGACAGAGTTTTATGAATGGAGCTCCCAGGATCCCTCTTCCCCTTTAGATACACAGGGCCCAATTGTTGTCACGACTATATATATATATATATATATTCATTCATTCATTCCATTGGGACAAATTGCAGCTCACTAAGACCTTACATGATGGGAAAACAGCATAGGGAGATCTCACTCCCCTCAGGAGTGAGAATGGGGGATGGGAGAGTGGGCCAGTTTGTGCTGTCGACCTCATTGGAATGAGGTCTTTCCGTACTTGAGATTTAGAGAAAAAATAATGTTGGGAGCTTAGTTCATAAACACCAGACATCTCATAAAGTTCAGTCAATCTGTGTGTTGCATTTCTACCCCAAGGGAGCAAGCAGTTAATATAATGCCAATCATATTCAGAACCTTAAATTATCACAATAAAAACATGGAAAATATCATAATACAAGAAGACCCAGATTTATTGCAAGGGACCATAAGAACTATTGTTCCCAGCAATTAACTCAAAAGGACTTCCAGAAGTTTTTTTTTTAAATGTTGTGGATGCATGTCTCATATTATCTCTTCTTTCTATAAATATCTCTCACATTTTTATCCCACCCTTCCTGCAGAGGAATTCAGTCTTGGCCATGTTAATCTCTAGCTTCATTCCTGATGCCCCCCCCCTTTTCAGAAGGCTTTGTGCTGTTCTACCCATGCATCATAGAAACTATTACTAATTTACCTAGCAGAAAGGTGGAGAGGGATGGTGGCTTAGTGGTAGAGCATCTGCTTGGTAAGTAGAAGGTCTCAGGGTTCAGTCCCCGGCATCTCCAACTAAAAGGGTCCAGGCAAATGGGCATGAAAAACCTCAGCTTGAGACCCTGGAGAGCTGCTGTCAGTCTGAGTGTACAGTACTGACTTTGATGGACTTTTAATATATATTTTACATATTACATTACTTCCCAGTTGCATCTCAGGATTCTCTCCCATTTTCAGTCATACTATGTCAAATATATTTGGGTTGCCACATCTTACCTGGCTGCTGGAGGTGGGATCCATGGTCCATTCTGGGATGTTCTGGCGCATGTGTGAAGTCATGTCAGCAACATCGGGGGGGGGGGGGGGACTCGTTTGAGCCCAATTTTACCATAGAGTTTTGCCAAAGAACTGTTACCACCTCCCTGATGTCAGTGGTGTGATGACATCACTCCCGAATGACATCATTATGTGAGGTTCGGGAGCATTCGCAGGCAGGGTTTTCTTCTGCTGGCCAGCTGGTTGTCATCAGAAATGGGCCTGCAAAAGTGGGGGAACTCCCACCTGGCCCAGGGGCCTGACAACCCTAAATATATCAGAGGTTTAGTGATACAACTCTATATAATAAAAACACACAGTTCTGGGAACTTTAAAAGGTTCCAGAGGAGACCCGGGAAATTACAGGCCAGTCAGTCTGACTTCAATACTGGGAAAGTTGGTAGAAACCATTATCAAGGACAGAATGAGTAGGCACGTTGATGAACACGGGTTATTAAGGAAGACTCAGCATGGGTTCTGCAAGGGAAGATCTTGCTTCACTAACCTGTTACATTTCTTTGAGGGGGTGAACAAACATGTGGACAAAGGAGACCCAATAGATGTTTATCTTGACTTCCAGAAAGCTTTTGATAAAGTTCCTCATCAAAGGCTCCTTAGAAAGCTTGAGAGTCATGGAGTAAAAGGACAGGTCCTCTTGTGGATCAAAAACTGGCTGAGTAATAGAAAGCAGAGAGTGAGTATAAATGGGCAGTCTTTGCAGTGGAGGACGGTAAGCAGTGGGGTGCCGCAGGGCTCGGTACTGGGTCCCATGCTCTTTAACTTGTTCATAAATGATTTAGAGTTGGGAGTGAGCAGTGAAGTGGCCAAGTTTGCGGATGACACTAAATTGTTCAGGGTGGTGAGAACCAGAGAGGATTGTGAGGAACTTCAAAGGGATCTGTTGAGGCTGGGTGAGTGGGTGTCAACGTGGCAGATGCAGTTCAATGTGGCCAAGTGCAAAGTAATGCACATTGGGGCCAAGAATCCCAGCTACAAATACAAGTTGATGGGGTGTGACCTGGCAGAGACTGACCAAGAGAGAGATCTTGGGGTCGTGGTAGATAACTCACTGAAAATGTCAAGACAGTGTGCGTTTGCAATAAAAAAGGCCAACGCCATGCTGGGAATTATTAGGAAGGGAATTGAAAACAAATCAGCCAGTATCATAATGCCCCTGTATAAATCGATGGTGCGGTCTCATTTGGAGTACTGTGTACAGTTCTGGTCGCCGCACCTCAAAAAGGATATTATAGCATTGGAGAAAGTTCAGAGAAGGTCAACTAGAATGATTAAAGGGCTGGAGCACTTTCCCTATGAAGAAAGGTTGAAACGCTTGGGACTCTTTAGCTTGGAAAAACGTCGACTGCGGGGTGACATGATAGAGGTTTACAAGATAATGCATGGGATGGAGAAAGTAGAGAAAGAAGTACTTTTCTCCCTTTCTCACAATACAAGAACTCGTGGGCATTCGATGAAATTGCTGAGCAGACAGGTTAAAACGGATAAAAGGAAGAACTTCTTCACCCAAAGGGTGATTAACATGTGGAATTCACTGCCACAGGAGGTGGTGGCGGCCACAAGTATAGCCACCTTCAAGAAGGGTTTAGATAAAAATATGGAGCACAGGTCCATCAGTGGCTATTAGCCACAGTGTATGTGTGTATATAAAATTTTTTGCCACTGTGTAACACAGAGTGTTGGACTTGATGGGCCGTTGGCCTGATCCAACATGGCTTCTCTTATGTTCTTATGCAAGGAAGGTGCATGGGGAACACACAGATTTGCATTGAGAAAGGCAGACAAAACTAAACTGAAATGAAAGGCATACTGATCCAGTTCCTGTCTAAAAGCTTGATTCTTGATGAGGCTGATTTTTTTTGTGCCTGCAGCAGAAACATCCAACATACATCTCAAATCCTGGCATATTATTTAATCTCCCTCGTTTTGGTTTTAAATTACAGATCAAAGAAATCAGCTGGGGCGATGTTGGGGGTTGGACCGGCCAAGGAGGATCACTTTTGGGCACCAAACGGTAATGTCAAAATGTTGTCTATTGCATCGTACAGCAAATTGAGCAAGCGTTGGTTAAGACTTGTTTAATAGCCGGTAATTTAGTGCATGGAAATATAGATATGGCCTTGACGTTATAGCCGATGAAAATGATTGTGGTGGCAGCTTAAGGGGTAATGGCGATTTGCTTGTTCTGCAGGGTTGCCACTCTGACAAACATCTAAAATGAAGACGTCACATAGAATAGGAAGATTCTCATTTTGCTAATTTTTCCCCACTGAGAAATGACATCTGCCATTTTGTCCTTTCTTTGCCCATCATAAATCCAGTCTTTTATTTATTTAGGGGGGTCCTGTGTCTTTCCATCCATGCAAGCTCCTTTGTCTCCCACTTAACTTAGACTTTTCTGTAGGCCTGGACAGCCTTTCTTCTCAATGAACCCTGGTTAACTCTCATCCTTTCATGAAGCATCCTGTGCCCAGCAGAGCTTCTGTTGAGGCTGGTTAAATGAACTCCTGCCCTGAGCAGCCTCATTGCAAACAGTAATGAGATACCCATCTACATTACTTGCCCTTAATAATAATATATATTTTTAAAAAAACTGTTAATTTTCCTTGTAAGCATGAGGAAAGATGGGGTAGAAACATCTTAATGAAACAGATAGCTAGAACCGGGGTGGCCAAACTGCGGCTCTCACATGTACTGTGCAGCTCTCGAAGCCCCCACTGCCCCATCAGCCGGTTTGGAGAAGGCATTTGTCTCTTTAAATCATTTCTCCATGTCAAGCCATCCAGTGGCTTGGAGGATGAATTTAAAGTTAAAGTTGCTTTCTTTCCACCTCCACTTCCCTCCCCTACCCCATCTGTTTGCCTGCCTGCTGGCCTCCCTCCCTTCCTGCCTGCCTGCATCTGATGTTAATGTCTTGCGGCTCTCAGACATCTGACATTCACATCTTGCAGTTCTCAAACATCTGATGTTCATTCATTGTGGCTCTTAGGTTAAGCAAGTTTGGCCACCACTGAACTAGAATAAAAACAGGAAAGGCTTGTTTTAGGGTTGGATAGAATGAGCTTATTTCATGGTGGATATGTATATTTCTACCTCAGCGGTTGCCACAGAGATCGTGAAAGGGATTATAAAAGAAAATTAGAAAGAACTAAAAGACTGTTTAAAAAGGACAACCACCAAGTAATACTTAAATTCTGTGTATGGAAGTACAACTTCCCTGCCTCCCCCATCTTGAAGGAGCCCAAGATATCAGGGATTTCCGGGAGGAATATTAAAGGGGGAGGTGTGTTGGAGGGCTGCCATAGGAGATGGGAATTCTCAACAGGATCCTCTTGCTCAACAGGATCTAACCCAATGACTGAACTGCTCTACATTTTGGTTTTCTGACGAGATTTAAAAGTCAGTTGATATGATATGGGTTGTTCATCATCAAGTCTCAAATGTTTTCCAAACATCATGATTTTGAAAAGAGCAATCATAAAGTACATTGCTGAGTATGTCTTCCCCTCTGATACTTTAGCACACTCCCTGGAAAGTATCTGAAGAAGATTGCAGAACAGATGCGTGCTAATAGCATAAATGCCCTCCTAATTATTGGTGGATTTGAGGTACATCACTTTGCTTTGTTTCCCCTGTACACCTATGTTAGCAGAATCTTTTTAAAAAAACTTCCAACAATGGCAATATTTTGTGATGTCAAGAACTTACGCATGGATTTGCACATAAAACCCCAAAAGTCTTTGACAGAAACCTAATCACTTTGTCATGCAGGCCCTACCACTTGAAATGATTAATGGAAACAGACATGGATGGAATTCTAGCAGGAGCTCCTTTGCATATTAGGCCACACTCATCAGATTTAGCCAATTCTCCAAGAGCCTTGTAAGCTCTTGGAAGATTGGCTACATCAGGGGTGTGTGGCCTAATATGCAAAGGGGCTCCTGCTAGAATTCCACCCCTGGAAACAGGTGGTAGTAGAATAGTAACTGAAATAATTCCAAGTCGACTTGCGGTCAGATCCAGGTCTCAGCTGTAGCTGGTGCAGCACAAGGCACTGTTTGGGCAGCACCAGCCACAGTAGCCGCTTTTGCAAGGCAAGCAGAGCAGAGCTGAACATCTCCGGTCAACTTGCCATTAAATGGGAAGTCCTCCTTCCTCCAGCTCCTAGTTGGCTGAAACATTGTACTAGCACTGGGGCCTCTGGGTTGCTTTGACAGCCTTTGAGCAGAATGTACGTCAGTGTAAACCTCCACCCATTTCTGTACTGAAATATGCACATGAGAAACCTTCTTTTTCCATGGAGGAAGTTTGCAGCAGTGTTGAAACAGCGACACCAGTTGGCGCAATGTGGCAGCACAGGAGGGGTGGTGCTGCTCCCAATACTGAAGCAAAGGGACATCAGAAGCCCCAGGCACCAGATCCTCTGGACAGACAGCTGGGGATCTTCTGAACACAGCACTCGGCTGAAAACAAGCCAACAGCTGGGAATTAAAAAAAAATCCACCTAAAATTGACAATATTATAAATGAAAAGGATGAGTTTGGATGCTTGGAGAAATGGAGCAGTGACAGAAAGAACAAGTTCCTGTTTCTGTGCTTCTTCATACCTGCTGAAGTGATACTCACTTTTCCTCCCTCTGCTTATGCTCCCATTGAAGGGATGTCTCATTGTTCCAGAAATGGCTCTCAGAGTTCCCTCTGCTCTCTCTGAATAGCCTGAACGATTCTACAGCAGGAACTCTGTAAAAGTCACATAAATTCTGCTAGCAGGTCAATGTCTGCCACTGCAGAATTTGCTGTATTGACGATGGACACAGTTCACAAGCACTGCAAGTCACAGTGCACTGTAACAATGCGGATTGTGTCCAGAGTCACCAGTGTACGGGTGCTGTTTTTAGAAACAGTAATATGTTCCTTCTGTGTTGTGATTCCACCCCAAGAGACGTCACTTAAAATTTAATCATAAAATTGCCTCCAAAGAATTTCCACATCATGGGACATTGCTAAATGCTACACGCCCGTTCAGGAAAGCTACCTCCATGTTTAAATGATAGCTTTCCTGAACATGAAGTCCCTAACCTGTTCTTAAATGAGGACAACCAATGCTGAAAGACTAATGCAGTCCATTTATGAATGGGAAAAGTAACTTTATATTTTTAGTGGTATTGTACTATTGTGCAGAACTTGCAAGGATGCTTAAAAGTTTTTTTTTTAAAAAAATAGCTGATGTTGGATGCATTTTGATTGTCTCCATGTTATGTTGTGTGTTTCATGTGAGGTCTTCCTCTAGTGACCCCGTGTGGCAAGAAGCTGACAATACTTGTTGTTTTGTTGTGTTGTGTTTAATGCTGAGAGTGATTTGAGAGAGGCCTTGTTTCCCAAGGAGTACACACATACTTATTTTGTTTTACTTGCAGTCTCTCTGGTCCAATCAGGCATTGCAGGTTTTTGAAATGATGCTAAAACCCTGCTTAACCAAAGGAAATCTCAGAATAAGTGTATGCATCATGAGAAACAATCCTTCTTTTGAACTCTCAGTGGGGAAAAAGCTATTGTCCGTCTCCAGCCAGCGTGTGTGTTATGGTGTGAACATTTCTGCCAACTCCCCATCTGTAATTCTACAAATTAAGCCTTGTTTTTATCCCTTCTAATTTTGCATCCTTCCCACGTGCCCATCAGGCCTACCTGGGACTTTTGGAACTCTGTGTTGCCCGGGAGACATATGAAGAGTTCTGTATTCCTATGGTTATGGTTCCTGCAACTGTGTCCAACAATGTACCAGGTTCTGATTTCAGCATTGGTGCAGACACTGCTTTGAACACTATCACTGATGTAAGTTTCTTCCTTACTTGAGTGCATGTTTACTATCACAGTCATCTGGGTTTCCTTTGAACATGGCCAAAGCCGGAGACTTTATGGGATCAGAACACCATAAACCATAATCACAATACAAACCGGATGTAATTAACACACACGTGTACGCTGGAAAAACATATGATCAGCCAATATTTTTAGTTTTCCAAAACTTGAAAGGTGCAAGTTAATTTAATTAACCGTCGTCACACACCAGCTTTTTTGGCAATTTATACCTGAAATCAATAGAAGAGTTTTCAGTGGGCTTGTGTCAATCCATGTGCAGTGAATTCATGGCCAACATGCTCAGAATTTGAGCAGTAGTTGTGGCAAAGACACTGTGGCAAAGAAAACAAATCTTAGAAATAAGAATAAAGAGCTGCTAAAAAATTCAGCTTTATCTATGAGTTTGGAGTTTCTTATAAAGCAGGTTTTTTTGTTTGTGTGTGTTACAGTTAGAGCATTGCTGGATATATATATTTTTAAAACAATACTAATTTTTAAGAATTTGTATGGAGTAGGACTTTCTGACCTGGACTCAGTGACCAGTTGGGTAATTGTACCTTTTCAAGAAAGCTTTAAACACATTTCCCCTCTAAAATAACATACACTGCTTCATGGCAAACTACTTTTGAAAATAAAAGTTTAAAAGTATTCTTTTGATTTGGCACAAGAGACTGCACTACAGATTTTTTAAATCCACACATTCCACTCAACATGCTCAAGCCTTTTGCCATGGTTCCTTTTTTTTTTTTTTTTAAGAGTGAAATGTAGATCTTCATATAGTATTGTGCCCTGAAGATTAACAGATTTGTTGTGGCATGAAGAAGAAGACTGCAGATTTATACTCTGTCCTTCTCTCTGAATCAGAGCGGCTTACAATCTCCTATATCTTCTCCCCCCACAGCAGACATCCTGTGAAGTGGGTGGGGCTGAGAGGGCTCTCACAGCAGCTGCTCTTTCAAGGACAACTCCTGCGAGAGCTGTGGCTGACCCAAGGCCATTGCAGCAGCTGCAAGTGGAGGAGTGGGGAATCAAACCAGGATCTCCCAGATAAGAGTCTGTGCACTTAACCACTACACCAAACTGGCTCTCTCTGTAGGCTACAGCCTAATGAATAAGAAGACAAATAGAAGAGATTGGCGGCGGGGGAGATGCACTGTATAAATATGCCCTCCCATTAATGTCTCAAGCAGGGGGTGGAGTGCATGTATTTTCCAATGCAAATGAAGCATACAGGCAAGGGGAATGCAATGCTGCCCTCCCCCACTTCCCTGCCTTCACTTGTTAGGAAGTGCCGTTTATCAGTACTTTCAGTCTAGCTCATGTCCAATATCAGAACTAGGCTCAAAGAAAAGAACTGAATGTTATAGACTGCAGTGCAAGAAGGTGTGAGAAAAAGCAGGGCTTTGCTCCTCTCGCTAGGCACTGGGGTTTTTTTTGTTTCAGAAATAGTCCCACCACACCTTCTGCTTTAGGCACAGATGGGAGGACAGATGTATAAACAGACAGCATTGGACTATTAGAGAACTGAAGAACTTCTGTTTTCCTTCTGCTGTTATCCTTGGCAGGACACAGAACAGTTGACAACAGTGTCACAATCTTCTTACCGCGTACCATAACAGCATCTGCATGTGACGTTTGTTTTCAGTGCCAGCCCATAAAGTTCTCTGCTTCCATGGTCAAAGGAAAACTTGGGTGATGCTTTTGTGCATGTTTCTTTGCTTTCTTGGCTGTACTTCCTGCTTTTTAGATTTCATTTAGGTGGTGTCCCTTGGGCCTGCCGACTTCTGCCCCTGGACAAGATTTGTTTCTTTGCATGACGCTGAGATCGCGAGTGCCCTAGATGATAGCTCCTAGATTTCGGATAAAAAAGTAGTTGCACCATCCAAAAATTGCCGTTGCTTTGCTATTATGGGAGTATTGTGACTGTTTTATTCATTTTGCTTAGATCAGGAATATGAAAATTCCTTTAGGGATTATTGGGACTCTCAGTAAGATTAATCCAGATTGGCAGCTGTGTTGGTCTGCAGGAGCAGAACAAAGCAGGAGTCAAGTATCACTTTTAAGACCACCAACGTTTTATTCAGAATGTCAGCTTTTGTGTGCTCTAAGCACATTTTATCAGACAAGGCTTACATTCTGAATAAAACTTTGTTGATCTTAAAGGTGATACTTGACCTGCTTTGTTCTAATAAGATTAGTTAGAGCTAGATAAGTCCCCCCCCCCCAAAAAAAAAAACACCAGCTTCATCTCACTGCTATGTGCAAACCATGGTGGATGCAAGCTAGGGTGTGCTCTTTGTTTGCAGTAGGCCTGGCTAAGTTTACGAGTGAACTGAATGTGCAGGCTAAAAGCTGCCCTCAAATTCTGTACGGCTTGCAAAGGGTCCCATCGCAAAAGCAAAGAGGCTCCTTGTCAGGCAAGTTGATTTAGAAGAGTTATCTGAAGGGTAGAAAACTGGCAGAGATACTGTTTCCAGATGAACATGACAACCCAAAATGGATTTGGAACTTTTAAAGCAAGAATTCCACTACGTTTTTATAATATAGTGGGTTCAAAGCATTGCAGAGATGAGATCATAGTGAGGACAGCTCTTTATTAAGAAGGCATGGTGAGGGCTGCTCCCAACAAAGACTGACTACGGCCTGTGGTCCAAACCTATATACAACTCTAATCTCCCGCGCTAGCCTGCCATTGGTTCATTCAAACAGGCAGGGGTCTGTGATTGGTGCAGGGCGGCAGGTATTTGGATCCCACTACCCATTGTTATACAGTCCTCAGGCTCTGCTTTCCTGGCTCCAATGAGCCAGCAGGAAGTACATACTTTAAGACCCATACATATCAGTTTTCTTAAATGCTTTTGCATGCAAAAGGAAAATGCGAACAGTCTGTCAGCTGAGAAACAAAAGCTGTGGTTACGCTGAGTTTATATGGGAAGCTTTAGATAGGACTTCCAAAAAGGCACCTGCTGGTGGAGTGGACGTAGACAAATTCCCTGCACCCATGATGGACCTCCAGAATTGTTTGTAAGTACATGAACAGCCCAGGCTCTCTGAATCTACTGCTGTGCTTTCTTAGGAAATACAGTGAAAGCCATTTATTTATTTTTATTTACTTTCAATTTATATCCCACCCATTCCAAAATGGACTCAGGGCGGCTGAGTGGTGAGCCACTGTGGTATAGTTGCTACAGCATTATTCTAGGGAGATATGAGTTCATATCCTAATTCAGCTACGAAGTAACCACTGGGTTACTCTAAGCCAGTCATTGTCTTTAGACCTCACCCACCTAAAGTGAACACCCCATGCATACTGTTTGGGATTTCTTTGTACTTTAAATAAAGCTTGTTTAAGATTTTTCCTTTGAATTGATTGTCAAGTCCCTATCAAGGTCACAAGAGACTTGATCTACGTATTATGCAGGTAGAATTCTTCACTGTAACACTATACAGTGGTACCCCTGTTCCGCTTTTGACTGAGGCATCCCGCATGTGTTTTTTTTTTTTTATCTTTGCAGAGAAAGTTTTTATATCAGATATGCTGAGTCTCTCACTGATGTGCTAGTTCTATGTATGAACACTGGGTTTTTATATGAGAGAGCAATTTACACATACGGAAATATCATTGTTCAGAATTTTAGCACCCCGTTCTGCAACAGACAGGCCAGCCAAACAATATGGACTATGAAGAATTTCCCTAGCACTGAGCATACTAATCCACTGCACCTAATACATACATGCCACACTGATCTATGTTGGAAATCCCGTTAATGCACCAAACATCCTGTACGTGTGTGTATAACCTCCATGTCCAACACTAACACGTAAAACAAGTGCATTCAGCCATGTGTTGCTGCTAACTTGCATCAACATATATCCAGGGCTTTTTTTTTAGGAGGTACACAGAGGAAGGCAGTTCCAGCTGGCTTGGCATCAGGGGGTGTGACCTGGTATGCAAATGAGTTCTTGCTGGGCTTTTTCTCAAAAAAAAAAAAAAAAAAAAGCCCTGAACCTATCTGACTACTGCCATCCATCTACTGATTCTGGGGAAGGGAATTACGTTGGCCTGAGTTTTGAAGTAGATAAAATCATCAGAGGAATGTGAATTGCTGATGCCCCACTGTGATTTGACACCTCCCAGAGTTGTGTGGAGTGTGCAAAGCATCTTCAGGAGTGAGGTGACTACAAATTTGGACAGGTTAGTAAGCCACGTCAAAATCTGCAGGCTCCATGGCCACATTGGCATCTTATATTTAACGTTCCTCTTCTACTTTTTCCCCCTCTTCCTTTTGGACTATAAAGTACTCTTAAGTTCAGTAAGATTCTAGAAGCATTTTTCTTCCTCCCTCGTTTCTCCACTAAGCTATTTCAGTGGCTCTGCGTATTCCACACTTCAGTGGTTTCCTCTTTCAACTAACTCCTGTTGAATTTCTTCTGCACCAGTGTAAATTCAGCAACCTGTTGCAGGGTTATGGGAGGGGGAAAACCCACACCCTTCGAAATCACATTTTTGTCATTTGCACCACTGGAAATGCAACCCTTCCCATTGCTACACACAAGGAGTCACTAGCAGAACGCCTCACTTCCGTGCAAAGCGAGGACCAAATTGCATGCTGTTCATCACTCCTTGTCGCACTGCCCCAGGCCTATGAGAGCTGCCTGCAGTTAGCTGAAGCGAGAACCCACTTTGCCGAGTTTTGCATCCCTATCTGTGTGCTGCCTGCTACTATTAGCAACAACGTGCCAGGCAGCGACTTCAGCATTGGCACTGACACCTCCCTGAATATCATTGTGGAGGTAAGATAGCTGAACGTAAAATCACCGTGTTTCCAAGTTGCATCGATGTCAGGGGAGAAATGCGACTGTTTAAAATTGTGTGCATCCAGCAGTCTTTAAGTGGTTAACAGCCTGGGGTTGATCTGGGCTTGTGGACCGTGAAGGTCACTTTGCCTAGGTCTTGATCAGATTTCACTTATGGATTAGACTATGACATCAAGGAGACGTAGGGCACTTTCACACGCACTAAATAACGCACTTTCAGTGCACTTCGCAACTGGATTTTACTGTGTGAAATGGCAAGATCCACTTGCAAACAGTCGCCGAAGCGGATTGAAACTGCCTTATTTAGCGTGTGTGAAAGCACCCTTAGTGAGTGAAGTGCAGCAAATCAGATGCGTTTGTAGTGTAGGACATAGAAAAGTCAAATAATACTTAAGCTTCCTTGATTTTCAATAAATGGCTTGGAAAAGAAATGTCTGTGAGCATTTTAAGGCCAACATGACCTAAAATCCCATGATAGGACAGAAATCTCACTTTCTTCCCACAACCACCACATACACACACTAGGAGAGTAGGAATGAGAGCGGATTAAATAATCTGAACAAAAAATACAAATAAGCCCCCAGCATTGGCATTAGAAGGCTATATTCTGTTTCTTCATCAAAAACATTTGAGGTCATGAAGCTGGTAATACCTATCCAATGCAGACACAAAAGCTAGAGGTATAGTGTAGTGATATTTATTGGCTAGAAATTTAACTTTGTGTTTATTTAGAGATTTATTATTGTGTTTTTAAATAATTTGCAAGCTTTTAGTATATTTATGTTGATTTTTTCCCCCCCTGAGGTACACCACCCTGAACAGGGGAGGGCAATCTAAAAACTGAATAAAATAAATGGATCTAGAGATGGAATTTTTTTATTAATCGTTAAAGGGGTTAGAAGATAATGAAACTATCTGATCACAAAATACATGATGATGATTCTTTTTTGCTTAATCAACCATTCTAGATGACATTATGGAGAGGTATTATTTGGAGGTGGTTATAATGGATTAATGAACATACTTATTGATAAAACTGGAAGCATAAGTAATGGATTCAGACACATTCAGAAAAGGCTTTATAAGTAATTTTGGAAAGTGGGCTAAAAGAACTAAGGAAATATGATTTGAACAAGATGTAGGTATTACTCCAGTTTGAGAATTGGCTCTCTTTTTGTTTCTTCCTTTCTATTACAATAGTTAATTAAAACAGTCATTGCAGCTAGAACAGGACTTGCCAACTTTTCCTTAATGAGAGCAAGTTCTTAGTAATGAAAAGTGTCCTGAGCTACTTCCTCTCATGGTTCCAAGTTTTGTTCTGTCTAAAACAGAGCATGGGAAGAGTATCAGAAATGATGCCATCAAATAGGCTGCTGAGAGAAAACCTATGAAATACAAACTTTTAAAACAAAACAAAACAAAACATCCCAGAGAAGGTATTTTCATGAGCCTTTCCTGAGTCGTCTTGGGGATGCATGAGCTATTTGGTACCCACCAGCAAGATACCTCTTTGAGGATCCCGATCTAGATTGGTTCCAGAACATGGTACATGTAGGGTACCACATTTTGAAAAGCAAAACTGACTACTTCAAACAAATGATACTACAACAAAACTGATTTTAAATACCTTTACTATTTTAAATACCTTTAAATACCTTTACTATTTAAGCTGTGATAATTGCTGTTAACTGAGAATATTCCTAAACCTCTGACCCCCAAAAGACAACATTTTCCATCATTTTTTTTAGCCCAAAAGGACACACACCAAAAAGAGGGCATCTGGTGGCCCTAGTATATGAAATGTGTTGTTCTATGAAATCCATTTCCATGGATGTTGGACCCATTATTCCTTCAGGACAATAATAGTAAAGAAAGAGTTAGAAATAAGCTTTATTCCAAATTGATAGGAAGCATAGGTATCAAAACTGTATGGGGCCAAATAAGACCTATGTAAGTGGACAATTTTCAACCATTTCTACCAACACTGATTTCCCAAAGAGAGCAGGAAAAAACTTAAGTCTTTGCATAACCAATCAAGGTGTCTTTTTCTGAAATCAAGAAACTTGAGGGCTTAGGGATGGAGACCTGTCAAATGATACTTTGGCATGGATTTATGACAAATATAAAACTATACCATGGAAAATGGCTTTTTTTGTGCTCATATTCCAAATCAGTGCATAAAGAAAGTGAAAAGGGTGAATCATGTAGGCCTGTTTTATTACTGAATAAAGATTACAAAATTTTAGCAGGCATATTGAATAGAATCCTATCAAAATATAATGGGATGCACCATAAAAGATTTATTAAAGTTAATTTAGGGGAGGGACGGTGGCTCAGTGGTAGAGCATCTGCTTGGTAAGCAGAAGGTCCCAGGTTCAATCCCTGGCATCTTCAAAAAAGGGTCCAGGCAAATAGGTATGGAAATCCTCAGCTTGAGACCCTGGAGAGCCGCTGCTAGTCTGAGAAGACAATACTGACTTTGATGGACTGAGGGTCTGATTCAGTATAAGGCAGCTTCATATGTTCATATATGTAATTGGTTCATAGAGCACATCAGGCAAAGCAGTGAATAATAGTAAGACACTGCATGATACTTAATTGATGAAGAAAATGTTATCAAGGGGATAAATTAATGTCAACATTTTGGTTTTAACTTTATTGTTTCAAGCTGATTTATTAAAACCCAATAACTTGGGTTATGACAGACTGTATGAAATGAAGATGCAGTTGATCAGACACAGCCAGAGGGCAAATGGAGGGGAACTCAAAGTGAACGTAACTGGAGCATGTTCTTGTTCTTGCTCTGTGGTAGTGATGGCAGTGAAGCTTACTTCTCTGCCTTCATTGCCTCAGTGCAGCGCCCTCCAGCTGAGTTTTTCTGGAAGGTGAAGGAATTCTTATCCTGTTCTCCTGAAAATGTAGATCTGGGAAACATACAGGCCTCCTGTGTTGCTTCTGCCATGAACCTCATAGCTGATATGGTTCAATCTTGGGATCCCCTTGGAGTGCAGTCTAGTCCAAGCTGTATGAGTGACTTTCAGTTGATGAGGACTGAAGAGGCAGGCAAGCTGCTTTGAAGTGCAGCTTAGCATGCCAAGAGCGAAATCCTTGCCTTTGTGGCGATTGGTATTCAGCTGGGCTGGGTTCATCAAATGAGTCTGAGAGGTAACAAGCATCTCTCAGTGGAAGGGTGTTGTAGTCACATGATCCCTCCTCAGGGCATTTTTTTTAGCGGGAATGCACAGGAGCACAGCTGTGGCTGGCTTGGCATCAAGGGGTGCAGCCCCCAGCTTGGAGACTGTATGCGTCATGCAGGTGGTGCACTTAATGTGCAGGGGACAGAGCCTGGATCTGGCCCTGAGTATATGAAGACCTCTTGCAAGGAGAGATTTATTTGTTTATTGTGTGGATATGCCCTTCAGGCCTGCGCGGAGGAATTTTTTAGGTGAAGCGCAGTGTGCGCGGTACTGGCTCCACCCTTTCACCTGGGGGTCATCTGCCATGGCCCAGTAAGCTGGGACGCCGGCAGTGAGTCCTCCAGGTGGTAGGTGTTACATTAACGAGCTCTATCTGCCCGGGTTTGATGTTAGAGTTTTCCTTCTCTTAGGCTGACGAAGTTGGTGGGCCCAGCCTGCCCATCCGGTTATACCGCCGGACAGTTCGGTCGCACCATGACGTAGCAAACTCTGTGAAAACGGGGGGGACCAGCGAGAAGATGTTGCTACGGATGCAGTAATGCAGGAGAGGCCATTGCAGTGACCATCTGCCAGGCATAGCCAGACAGTGACCACGCGGCGTTCACTACACCGGGAGAGGAGAGGCTATGTATTGCGCATGCACTTTCCCTGGGGGGGTAGGATTCCCAGAGGGAGCCCACCCCCCACCACCCCCCTTGTTTATTGCATAGCATCATATACCACCATACCGATAGCATACTTGCTTATGCCCAAATCAACACTGAAAATGTGAAGCTAGTACTGACCAATGTCCACACTGACATCCACATGGTCGTAGTAAAAGTTGGGGAAGAAGAAGACTGCAGATTTATATCTCGCCCTTCTGTCTGAATCAGAGACTCAGAGTGGCATACACTCTCCTATATCTTCTCCGCCCACAACAGACACCCTGTGAGGTGGGTGGGGCTGAGAGGGCTCTCACAGCAGCTGCCCTTTCAAGGACAACTCCTGCCAGAGCTATGGCTGACCCAGGCCATTCCAGCATCTGCAAGTGGAGGAGTGGGGAATCAAACCCGGTTCTCCCAGATAAGAGTCCACACGCTTAACCACTACACCAAACAAGTACGTATTGTCAGTGTTTACAAACCTCCTGCAGTTCCATGATACACAAGGAGAGAATTTCTGGTGCTCAGCATGAATGTAATAGCTAAATTGTGTCATGTTCAAGAGCTGGGAAAGACTAGGGTACGGAAAAATGGCATGTATTTGAGAAGCTAGGAGGAAGAGACAAAATATGATTTGGCAGGACTTGCAGAAAATCAAGTCAGTATTTGTGAATCATTGGAATAGACTGGCCTCCTAACCGCTGCTTCATGCTTCAGAGGTGTGAAGGATTTTAGTGCTAGATTTATATTGCCTATGATGTTCTATACCAGGGGTGGCCAAACTTGCTTAACATAAGAGCCTCATAGAATAAACAACAGAAGTTTGAGAGTAGGCAGACAGGCAGGGAGGAAGGAAGGAAATAAATAAATGTGGGGAGGGGAGGTAGAAAGAAAGCAACTTTAAGTACATAAGAACATAAGAGAAGCCATGTTAGATCAGGCCAATGGCCCTTCCAGTCCCACACTCTGTGTCACACAGTGGCAAAATTTCTGCTCCATATTTTTATCTAAACCCCTCTTGAAGGTGGCTATGCTTGTGGCCACCACCACCTCCTGTGGCAGTGAATTCCACATGTTAATCACCCTTTGGGGGAAGTTTAAATGCATTCTCCATGCTGCTGGCTGGCTTGACTTGGAGAAGTGGTTTAAAGAGACAGATGCCTTCTCCAAGCCAGCTGGCAGGGTTGTCAGGGCTTTGAGAGCCTCACAGTGTGTGTGCAAGAGCCACATGTGGCTCCTGAGCCACAGTTTGGCCACCCCTGTTTTCTACAAATGTGTAAAGTTGCTTTTTAAAGCACAATTTAAGAACAAATCCTTCGTGGTTGCTATCCCCCATGGCTCAGAGAGAAAGACAAAGGATCCAAGGACAGCCTCTGTAACTAAAGAGCCACTTGATACTTTCTGGGAGACAGCTCCCATGGCAAGTGGAGTATTGTAGGGTTCCTCTGAAAAACCAATTTGCCCTTTCGGCAGAGGAAATTACTGTGGCCAAACCAGTAAGCAAGTCTCAATCAGAGCTTGCAGTTTCCACCCATTTACTCAGGTCTCAATGATGTGGGAGACCCAACCAGCATCAGGGAATCCCGAGTTCAAATCTGGGGTCAGCAATAATGGTCACCTTAGGCTGGGTAGTCTCTCTCCTTGTACCTTACACACCTTGCAGGTTTGTTATAAATGTAAAGGAGGAAGGTAGATATATGCATGGCACCCAGAGCTCCTTCAGGAAGGCGTACAGATGGGATAGTTTAATTATTGTATACTAGAAATGCTGACTTTGAAAGACTCAGTAAGACCATTGTTTGGAATAGTTTGAGTCTGCATTTGTATTTGACTGGATTGTCTTTTGACTTATTTTCTGCTATCTGTTATAGCAAAGCCTTCACCACCAGATGTTAGACCATTTTTTTTTGTCTTAAAAACATAACTCTGGTGTCTCAACCTGGGGATAAGAACCAAGAGCATCAAAATGACCAGTTCATTTTTTCCCAGATTCATGTAATTTAATGTTATGGGTTAGAAGATACCATCTGGAAGACTAGTTGCTTTTTTCCCCCTTCTGTTTTTGATTAGTTTTAGGTTATACATTGCATGATTGTTATGGGTGTGACAAATGACGATGGCACGTGCCCGCTGCATGATAAAACCGTCACCACTCCGATAGCGAGCACTGGGTTTGTTAGTCACTAACAGCCTGTCCTTTGCTAGACCTGCGACCGGATCAAGTTGTCAGCCAGTGGGACAAAGCGCCGTGTGTTCATCATCGAGACCATGGGTGGCTACTGCGGGTACCTGGCGAGCATGGGGGGCCTGGCTGCAGGGGCCGATGTAGCGTACATCTTTGAAGAGAAGTTTGATATCCGGGAGCTCCAGGTACGCCAGACGCTTGTCTTGTTCACCAAGGTTTAAGTTCAGTGTCTGTGAGCCTGATCACATGTGCATGTTTATTAGGTGATTTGTCGCTTGAAATGCCAAGGGTTGGGATTGAGGGAAAGGTCTTTTGTAAAGCACACAGACCAAGCATAACAGGGCAGAAGCCAAGTTCCTCTGCTCAGTCCTCTCTACAGTGGTTGGACTTGATGGCTATAAAGGAGTCTGATTTTGAACTAAAGGCAAAACTTAGTCACACAGTGAGCACTCTTTGGAATGCTCATAGAATCAAAAGCCAGCAATGGGCAGTCTTATGTGACATGATTCACTTTGGAAAAATGTTTCTTCGTAGGCCAACGTGGAACATCTGACCCAGAAGATGAAAACTAGTATTCAGCGTGGCTTGGTGCTGAGGTAAGCTGATGGGTCACTGCGTGCACAGACAATCAAGTGCAGAGTTGCTAGGGGAAACGGTACGGAGAAGGGGAAGGAATCATCCCTGAAGCAGTGTGTCCCTAACTTAATGAGGCAGTATATGCTTTGCTTTAGGTTCAGGCCAAGGAATATACAGCTAAATTAAACTTCTTCCCAAGACCCTGCAGAGCGGCTGCCAGTTAATTACCAGTTCTCTCCTCCCTACACTTGCCAATTGGGCACAGGTTCTCTTCCCTCCCCCCCGCCCCACACACAAACAAATAGGGAGTTCTATTCATGTTTTGAGACAGACGCTATAGAGTGTTGAATGAAGTCTAGCAGTTTTCCGGCCTTTATCAACCCTCTTTCTAGTAACAGTCACAGGAAATCTCCTCTGTTGTTTCTTCAATTCAGGAATGAAAACAGTAGCGAGAATTACACCACTGATTTCATTTACCAGCTGTATTCGGAGGAAGGGAAAGGAGTCTTTGACACTCGAAAGAATGTCCTGGGTCACATGCAGCAGGTAATTCTCCATGCTGGAAAGAGATGGAAAACTGACTAAGGTATGGCCACGTTCATGCAAAGGCTTCCTCATGCTGTCTTTGAACCCACACACATTCCAAGGGCTACAGCAGAGAGGGTTTCAGAGCTGGATTTGTGTGTGCAGCCCCCAGGTTTATACCCGCACTTATTGTCCCAGGTTCACGAGAAAGTAATTCATTACAAACCAACATAACTTATTGTGAACACAATGCCAGTGTGCGGATCAAACAATCCACACATTGGGACACACTCAAGTAAGGGAAATTTCCCCACAAATCTGGAACAGTGGCTCAGCTTTGCACAAAAATGTGAGATCGCTAAAAGTTTTTTTTTTTTTAAGAAAAAATAAAACACAAAATTTACCAAAAAAGAACATAAAAGCTGCCAATGTTGTGCTGCAAGATTTCAGCTGCCTTTTTTGGTTGCCAGGCAGCCCTCAAACATGGCTGAAAGTGGCAGCAGCCAGAGGGAAGGAGAAGAAAGAAGGAGGTAGCAAACTTGCAAGACAACGGCAGGCGGGAAGCAGGGATTTGGCTGCCCATCCCAATCACTGCTTGAGGCTGGAAACGGGGCTAGTAAAGGGGAAACAGTGAAGCCAATAGAAACATGGAGCTGCTGTGGGGGACAGGAGTGGAGGCCCTAGAGCTCACTGGACAGCACTGTGGGTCCCAGCCAGAAGGCTGCGAGAGGGAATGGGAAGCAAGACAAGATGGGACATAAGATTCTCTCCCCCGCCAAAGTCCCTTTAAAGCTGTCTGTGCTCATGGCTGTCACTATTCCACTGGCAGTGAATCCCGCAGTTTAATTACTTGTTGAATAAAGAAGTATTTCCCAACAAGTTCTAGTATTATGGGAGAGGGGGGTGAACCTGTGTATTACTTTCTGTACCTCTACCATCTCCCCTTTGCTCTTTTTTCTCATAGGACAAGTGTTCCGACCTCCTAATGATCTTAACTGCCTACATTTGCACTTTATTTTAGCTCTGCATTACCTTTTATTGAGATATAGTGACCAACACTGCACATAACATTACAAATGAGGGCATTACACCACTGGCTATTTTCAGTCTCTTTCCTAATAACCCTCAGCAGAGTTTGCCCTTTTCACTGCCGCCCTACAATGAAATCCACATTTCCCCTGAGATACCCATTCTAACCTCAAGGTCTCAGCTGAGTGACCTCATCATCATATCAGGATTTTTTGTTCTCTTATATATATCACCTTCCACTTACCTATTTGACACATTATTGCCCGCTGACCCAGTGTAGAGAGCTCTACCGTAGCTTTCACCATCCTAAATAAAGCTGGGACTGTTCTCATTTTTTTGCAGCCACCCCTTTGGCAACCAAAGTCAGCAGCAATCCTCATTTTTATTACAGGTCCTCCATGTGTAGATTTTGATTTTTGGAACTAAAATTCCCAGCGCATTGTCTTAACTGCTGCATTTCACAGGGTGGTGCTCCTTCTCCCTTCGATCGAAACTTTGGGACAAAAATCGCAGCAAAGGCTGTCCTGTGGCTTTCGAAGAAGCTGACAGAATCCTATCAAAGAGGTGAGGAACCATTTATTTATTTTATTCTATTCGATTTTTAGCTTGCCCTTCCCGTAGAACAGGCTCAGGGTGGGTTACATCATAAAAACAACAGTAAAAAAACCCTAATTTAAAATATATAAAATCTAAAATTACAGAGAACAATAGGTACTGAAATGACAAATTCTGCTTCACATACATGGTCTATTGTCTGAACCATGAACATTTCCTCGGGTGTTAATAGATGCGTCACTTGACGAGCACCCCGTGGTCATTATAACACTTGTGAAGTATTGCGATATAATAAACTGTCTAGAAAACCTTCCTACATTAGAGTCAGCTAAGATTTTTATTTATTGGATTTATCAACTGCCCTCTCCTGTGGAACTAGACTCAAGATGGTGTACAACATAATCCTATAAAACATCAAATAAAATCAATTAAAATCAGGTAAAACAATTAAAAACCCCAGCAGTTTAACTAATGGTAGTGCTCATCAGGGACCAGGGGTCACTAACCTTCTCTTTAACAAGAGGTACTTTTGAGTAATGAGGAATATCTTAAGCTACTTCTCCCCCTGCCCTGGCTTGTTATCAAGTTTTGTTCACCAGAACTGAAGCTCAAGAGCAACAAAAAACCAAGGGCAGATATTTTCTTTTCCTGGGCCGTCTAGAGGGGTGCACAAGCTTCCAGTGAGCCACCTATTGGGAGGCCTCCATTCCAGATATTGCACTTGTGGCATGGAACAATACTTCAGTAAAACAAGATTTCATATATAGCATGTTTTTTCTGTAGCTTGCTTTGTTGAAGAGAAGGCTTGAGCAGTCTGTACTCTTTTAAAAGCCACATTCTTTACTAGCAAGCACAAGTATACACCATGTTATTCCATAAATGCTATTTGAACCTGCCTTTGAATTCAAACCAGAATTTTGGTTATAAGGGGTTATTTGAAGTACAGTTAGGTTACTGCAGGAAAAACCCTGGGCTTCTGTGATAACATTTAGGATAAATTAATTACTAGAAACTAGAACAATGGCTTCCTAGTCATATCTGGGCAGAATTCTTTCTCTTGTATTTGACCTTTACATCTCTGAACACACCGTCCAGGAGAGCCAGTTTGGTGTAATGGTTAAGTGTGCAGACTCTTATCTGGGAGAACAAGGTTTGATTCCCCACTCCTCCACTTGCAGCTGCTGGAATGGCCTTGGGTCAGCCATGGTTCTTGCAGAGGTTGTCCTTGAAAGGGCAGCTTCTTTGAGAGCCCCCTCAGCCCCATCCACCTTACAGGGTGTCTGTTGTGGGGGAAAAAGATAAAGGAGATTGTGACCACTCTGACACTCTTGAGATTCAGAGCATAGGGTGGGATATAAATCCAATATCAATCAGTATCAATATTTGAGAGATGGCTATTTCTTACGTAAACCGAAATATACATGTATTTGGACAGGACCTTTCCGTGTCTTCCTAGTCAGAAGTAATGCTTTGTTACAATATTTGAATCCCACTTTCCCATCATTATAGAGCTCTCAGAATGATTATTAATTGATAATGATAAACTAATGAAACATAAAAAACTGCAATACAAGCAGTGCCAAAATAGAATAGATCATCACAGTCGAAATAAAGCTAAAAGCTAGAAATCGTTAATTGCTGTGTAAGGTGTGCTCAAATGGCAGCACCTTGAACTGGTTCCTGAAGGCAAACATAAGTCAAGGAGTTTTAAAGCCTTGGAACCATCTGTTATAAAGTTGTCTTCTGCCTGTTGCTTTAAAAAAATCCTTAGTTGCTTTGAATTGTTTTTAGATGGCATAAACTTTCAATCTTTGTAAAGTGTCTTACAAGTTCATTTTAGGATGGGAAGGCTAGCAGAAGTTATTAATAAATGAAAAAGTATACGAACTTACCATTACACGATCTAATCATAACTGGAGTGTATCAGTGGGACTTCCAAATAAGTGTACTTCGTTATAGGCTCATTTTACACTAGGACTAATTGAGGCTGTCAATTCAAAATACTTACCTTAAACCAGCAATCTTTTATTTACATGTACAAGCACAAAAAAAGGTGCTTTAATCCTGGGAATTGTTAATTTCTTACAATTTACTCAGACTGTACTTTTCTAAGAACTATATCTGTAATCCCTAGGCAAACTTGTTTGTGTATAGGTCCTAGTGAGCTCTAGTGCAATTAGACATTGCTGTGTCATATAACCATTTTGATAACTGTTACTTGGTAGTTTCTCATCTAAATGAGAACTAAGGTGTGTAATAGCAAAACTGTATCCCCCCCCCAATCCCTAAATTCTTGTATAATTTATAAATATGTAGGAGTTCACAGTAACAGCTATATTTCTCTCTCTCTCTCTCTTGTTTTTTTGGTGGCTGCATGGGAATCAGAGGAAGGTAACGTAGCTATTTAAGATTTTATCCCTTTACTTGGTACTTTTTTATTTTACATGTTATAAGAAATAATACAAAGTAAGTTCTTCTAAATAATTTTTGGTTCTAACTTCTGCTTAAGGCAGTAGCCATGTGAGCAGTTTAGAGAGGTACATGTATATGTTACATTTTTATCCCACTCAGGTAGTACTGAAAAATGTTCCAATAAGAAATTAGGGCTAAATATGGCCAGTGGTATAAATCTCTCTCCAAAATTAATACACCGCGGTATAAAGTTATGCCCATTACAATTAGTGATCGGCACAGTCCACATTTTTGCGGTTTGGTTAATCACAGCCACAAACCAAACCACAAAACCAGATGGTTGATTTGCTAACCAACCCAATTCATATTGGTTCATGTTGATACCCAATTTCTGCTCCGCGTGGATTTTCACAGGAAGCAGAAAGGTGGGGATAATGACACAGCCATTTGATTCAGAATAATTTAAATCCTGCTTTCTGCTCCTCACAGTTTTTCTGATTCCTGTTGCTCAATTATTTGGAACCCAATTGCTTTCTGCTCCCTGTGGCTTTCTGCAGGGAACAGAAAGCAGGATTTAAATGGCTCTGAACCATCGCGAAGAGCAAAAAATGCATAAACCCCAGCTTTCTTTTCTTCGCAAACTGCCACTAACTTCACCAAAATTGGTGGGATTTCAGTTCACGAACATTGCTTCACAAACCGCAAGCTGGCCAAAGTTCGTGATGAACTTTAGTTTGTCAGCTGGTTCATGCCCATCCATAATTGCAATCCTACACCAATCACTACTTCAATTCAACAAGGTTTAAATCCAGTGGCATCCCTAAGACCAACAAAACCTAGTTCAGTTCAAGTTATTGTTCACTTATAGTATCTGAAGTCCTAAACATATTACAGGGATTTATTTGTAGTGTTTCACTTTCTGTATACACAGTATTCTCGTTGCTTTTGTATATAAGAAAATGACACTTTTTTCCCCAGGAAAAATCTTTACCAACAGTGATGACACCGTCTGCCTCCTGGGCATGCGACGGAGAAATCTTGTTTTCCAGCCTGTGGGCCAGCTTAAGGATGAAACAGACTTTGAGTAAGTAAAAATGCCGCAAGGAACCCCGATGTCAGCAGATCACCATAGAAATCAATTCAGAGTTACACATAGCCTGGCACAGATTGGGGAGCCGGCACTGGCCCATCTCCTTTTGTGCCTCTGTAAGGAAAACCCTATGTATTTGCACTGGCAGTTAAGAATGGAAAGCCAGTCCAAATACCAATAAAAACCTGTGTCTGAGTAATCACAAGTGTCACCCAGGGCTTTTTTGCTAGAAAAAGCCCAACAGGAACTCATTTGCATATTAGGTCACTCCCCCTGACGCTAAGCCAGCCAGAACGGCATTCCTGCTCAAAAAAAAAAAAAAAAAAAGCCCTGGTCATACTTCTCCTGAAATCCTTTAGCATTCAAATCACCCCCATTTTTTTGTTTGTGAAGTTACTCTCTTAAGAGTACTTCCCAGGAAGCACTTAAAAGATCATTTCCATACACTAAAAATCACGGTGCACACGGTTCTCCTCGACAAAATTTCTTTAGTAATCCATATGGAGACTCCGGAGCATGTATCTTTAAGTGATTTTCAATACTGCCATTATATTGTATGCCCCAGGCTAGCAAAACTGCAAATGATATGGAAAAGATCTTTTTGGTCAAAGTGAAATGATTCACTTCTGTTGGAAGATAGCTCAGATCCTAGAGAAGCTTGTGGAGATGGAGATATAGCACAGTGAAGTAGCATATTGCAATGAACTGTGCTAGACCAGATGGCTCAGTGGAGTCAAGACTTTCCCTAGTGATGTTATTGGTAGACTTTTTTTCAAACTGCTCAAATGCAAAGCAGAAATCAGAGCTTGCAATTTTTGTTTGTTTTCAAGAAGGGCTGTAGCTGGCTGGTGTTGACAGCTCCCATCATTTGCCTGCTTATAGCATTAACTGACAGTATTATCAGTAGAAGCCCATATAGATAGTATGAGGCTGCTCTCTTCCATTGTACAGCTTCTCCATCGGCTAACAGTCCCACTGTTCTGAGTTCAGAAAGCGCCCTTAGGTGTTAAAAGTTTCATGGGTAGTTATGTTGGTCTGCTGGAGGAACAGCAAGACTGAAGTCCAGTAGCGGCTTAAAGATCAGGACAAGCTTTCTAAAGCTCCCTTCATCAGATTTGATACTTTGAATCTTCTCGGTCTCAAGGTGCTACTGGACTCTGGTCATGCTCGTATGTTAAAAGTAATCCAACAAGCGCAAGGCCACTGCGAGCTGATAGATGAAAACTCTTCTATCCCCAACAGGCACCGAATTCCCAGGGAACAGTGGTGGCTGAAGCTCCGTCCCTTGATGAAAATCTTTGCCAAATACAAGGCCAGCTACGATGTTTCCGATTCAGGCCAGCTGGAGCACGTGCGCAGGCCGAAGCCTACAGAAGCCTGAGCGGATGACAGAGGAGTTGTAATGCTGAAGTCGCAATCGCTCTCCGTTGTGTGTCCAGCAATGCTTTAGAGTACTCGTTACAGCTTCTTTTTGTAACATCTAAGTTATTGTACCAGCACTTTATGTGGGGAGGGAAAAGCAAAAAGCGTCGCAGAAGTTTTCTACCAGGCATTGTCTTAGGCTCCTATACACACACAAAGACCTAGCACCTAACTTAAGATAACCCAATACCAATGTGATCCTTAGCAAACCTGTGCAAAACCGGTCTATGCACTCAGTTAGATGTTATTCATCTCTTGCACTTTTACCAGAAACAGTGTTTACACTCAATGGACATATTAGAGAGGCTTAGTTTTGTGTCAAATTAAATTTTAAAAAAATGTATGTATATCCCCAAGTGGAATAAAATACTCTATTACGAATACAGTTTGGACCAGTCTGTTACCCAACCCCCAATGTCTGCAACAGCCTCGTCACCCCTCCTACCAACAGCTGAAGACATAAACTGCACTTCTCGAAAAGCTTTTATTTGAAGCACGTTTCCAGCTAGTGCTCCGAGGTCAGCCCTCTTGGAAATCAAAACTAGCAACCTACAGCTGGGGATGCCCTCCATGTGCAAGTCAATGTCACGTTTCAGCAAGTTAACATAGCCATCTATTCCAATACATATTCAGGTAGCTAGTAAAGAAGACGATGACATTGGATTTATATTTCGCTCTCCACTCAGAAGAGTCTCAGAGCAGCTCACAATCGCCTTTATCTTCCTCCTCCACAACAAACACCCTGTGAGGTAGGTGGGGCTGAGAGGGCTGTCACAACAGCTGCCCTTTCAAGGACAACCTCTGCCAGAGCTATGGCTGACCCAAGGCCATTCCAGCAGCTGCAAGTGGAGGAGTGGAGAATCAAACCAGGTTCTCCCAGATAAGAGTCCGCGCACTTAACCACTACACCAAACATAAGAGCCACCGAGTTAATAGTGAATTCCTAAGCTACTCTTGGGGCAGAGTACTATCTGAACTGAATGCTCATTGCCTATGTTCCAGCAGTGCTGTGATCCTGGTCTTAGCAGCCAGTTTGGAATCCAAATAGTTGCAAGAATAGAATACAACGTAGACTTAAGGCCTCTCCTCTTTGTTAGAACCCCAATAGAGAGAAGCTTAAAACAACATAAAAGAAGCCACGTTGGATCAGGCCAATGGCCCATCTAGTCCAACACTCTGTCACATAGTGGTCAAAAAAACCCAGGTGCTATCAGGAAGTACACCAGTGGGACCAGGACACTAGAAGCTCTCCCACTGTGCCCCACCCCCCAGCACCAAGAATACAGCGTATCATTGCCCCAGACAGAGAGTTCCAACGATAAGCTGTGGCTAATAGCCACTGATGGACCTCTGCTCCATATGCTTATCGAAGTCACCACACATGAAGTGGAAACCCAGGAGTGAAGACACGCGCTGTCGCTTTATGTGGAACAAAAATACCATGACAAGGAATGGAGATACTAACTCAAAGTGGATGCAAAATATTCAACCAAGAACAATGGAGAATCTCAAAACTTTTATTGTTTTAAAAAAAGAAATAGCTGACATTCTAGTAATTTGACATGATTTTAAAGTAAATTATCTGGAATTTTAAATGTTGTGTTTCTATAAAAATATCAATTTGCATGTTATCTGATCAGACATGATCAACCCAAAATCACTGGTGACAAGTTCATCCCAACTGACATGCTCTAACGGCTTCAGCGGTACTTGGGCACGATGGAATTCAGCCAGGTTGGCTAGAGCTTAAGGTGGAAAAGCTGCTTAGTGAAAGACAGACACAGAGCAGTGTCTTCCTTCAACGAACGCTGCTGCAGGGCAAGCTTTCCCCAGAAACACAGTGCACAATGGCTTCTCGTCCCTGCCTGCAGACATGTACAGAAGGAAGAAGATTTGAATCTATTTGGCATATGACCTTGTTTATCCCATCTAAGCAAATCTGACAGCAGGTGTTATCGTATAACCCACGAAGGGTCTTTGGCAGTGTCAGCGTTTTCTGGTCCAAGAACAGCCAGTCCTCTCGTGCTCCTCCCAGCAGCAAGGTATCTAAAAGCAAAACCCCATATTATTAATCTTTGTGGAGAGAGACCTTCCGCAGCCAGGGGAAAACAATACAAATTCGAGGCACACCCCACCCCCACAGATGGAACAATATGGCTCCCTCTGTTCTAAACATTAGGGTCTATCTATAGAAGCACAACTACCACGTAGCCAGTCTTTTCTATTATTATTTATTACATTTATCAACCTAGGGTATAATTACAAACCTAACTGCGTCCTTCAGTTTCACAAAGTGCGGATGGTTCCAGCACAACTTCTGGCTGGGTACATTTGTTTTGCTCTTGTGAAGATCTGATGTGGCCCACAAGGCAGCGTTGCCACTAAAATTTTATTTGTCCATTTCCCTGACTACCATTCAAATATAACCACAAGTTTAAAAATGAATAGAGCATGCTGCATTAATCAAGGCTTAATGAAATGTTCCACTCTAACTACACAAGTCTCACCTGCAAAAAATATCTGTCAAAGAGATTTAATATCAGCTTCTTTCAACATTAACTGCAGCAACATCTGTTTTGCAACTGCATCAAAAATTACACCAAGATACAAACGTCAAGTAAACTCTGAATGCTAACAAGTAGGCACTTTCCAAAGTTGGGAAAGTTTCACTTTCACTTTCTAGTTGCAGAAAGTGTAATGAGCTGATTAGCAGCAAGAAAGGAGGTGGAGTTTCTGCAATCCAGAGAAACAGACAACCCTCATTTGCAACCTTTATGCATGGGAGAAGTCAGGAAAGAGGGTGAGAAAGCTGGTACTCTGTAAACTCCCGCAGAAACAAGCAATCACATTCACAAAATTTACTTTGCATGGTGCAGAATAAAAAGTGCTAGTTGTCTGTGAAATCCAACAGCAGCAAAACTCATTTGCAACTCTGTGCTGGGTTTAACAGGAGACAAAACGTCCATTCCATACACAAGAATGACCCAAAAACATGTTTATCTTTATACATAAGTTAAATGCAGTACTAGCAGTTAGGGATGAAAACAGATGTTTAAAGTTTGTATACTGCTAAATGTTTAAACTAGCCTTGCTTTGCAAATGCTACAGAGCTCAACAAACACATTAGGATGGTTGCTGGGGGCGGAGCTGGGAAAGGGCATCATTAAGTTTTACTTGTATATTCTGCTACTTTTCTATTCCAGTTGCCACAAGAACAGATCATGCTCTTGCAGCAGGAGGTCAAAAACCCACTGCTTGAATATATTTTAATCGCAATTTCCCTGACTTCAGACCACTTTCCCTGATCAATTTCCATTTCCCTCACTTTCCTGAAACTGGCAACCCTGCAAGGGTATGATTACAAAACTAAACAAGATTTTGGCTTCCCCTTATGTGTCTGGCAAGGCTCTGTGAAGCGCTTCTCAGCAAACACGCGCACTTACTTGCAGGCTGCATCTATTAGGTGATCCTTAGAAACGGTAAAAAGATGCTCCCTGTGTTGCTGCATCATCTCATCGGAGATTCCGTACAAAAACTGGTTCATCCCTGGAAAACAGATTTCATTATGCTGATGGCAGCTCTCCCTCTCTTCCCCTTTTGGCTCCTCCCGCCCAGTCTACTCTCTGCAGAGATCTGCAGCCATAGCACAAAAAACACTGGGCAGAGCTGAAATAAAAAACACTCTTCTCCCTGCTCCAAAAGCAGAAGTGAGCAGTGACTCACGAAAGCTCCTCCCCTGCCGCCAAGTGAGCATTTTCAGGAGAGAGCATGTGGTTTAGTTCAGCTCAGGACTTGGAGAGAGAACGCCATACCTTTGTCAGATGGCGCTACGGGAGCATCTACTGCCGCAAAGACAGCAAGCTTGGCTTCGTCAATGTCTTGCTGGGTGAATTTGCCTGCTCTGGCCCAGTCGGCGGCCTTTTCAAAGGCAGCCAGAGTTGTGGTGGAATTTGGATCCCTAAAATTCAGAATGAGTTAACACCGTTAACACAGAGCAGTAAGAAGCAAAGGCCAGTAAACGCTCATAGGGCCTTGACGGAATGGGCAGGATAGAAATCCCATCAAATAAATATTTTTAGAGCAAGTTTTCAATCTGTGTTCTAGGGAAGCCTTTAAGTGGTTCCTTAGTACCCGATCATGAACATATGAAGCTGCCTTATACTGAATCAGGCCCTCGGTCCATCAAAGTCAGTACTGTCTGCTCAGACTGGCAGCGGCTCTCCAGGGTCTCAAGCTGAGGTTTTTCACACCTATTTGCCTGGAACCTTTTTTTAGGTGGAGATGCCGGGGATTGAACCTGGGACCTTCTGCTTACCAACCAGATGCTGTACCACTGAGCCACCGTCCCTCCCCACGGCCGCAGGCTACCCTACAACATACAGGCACAAGGAATTTTAAGGTTTATGCCAGGATCAGTGCTCCCCTCTTGCAGGCCAACAGTGCAATGAGAATGGTTTGCATCCCCTAGGAGTAAAGGTGGGGCATCCTCTACTACTGGGAAATCACTTCCTTCCTCCTCTGGTGTTTCTGTTTTTGATAACTCCAGAGGGAGGGTTTTCTGTCAACAATCCCCAGTCCCGTCTTGTCAGGCTGACAGACAGCAGACCGTAGGCCCCACTCTTACTCAAGAGAGATGAAGCTATCCTCCCGCCCACCTTTTGTCCAATACACCCAAAGAAATGGGAATAGCTTTGTCATGAAGGGTCCTTAGTCCTGGGTGTCCATAGGCTTTGGAACTCTGAGTCACTGCTTGTCTTTTAGCAATTCTTCCTAATGAAATGAGGGATCCTCTCTGTCAAGCTACTGGGTCATGGGGAGTATAGACGGACCCTATCATGCTAGAGACTCAGTAGCCCTAGGCCAAATTACTGCCACCTTTCTTAGGAAATGGGTTTCCTAAGTGACATACAAGGGGTTACTATGCTCAGCAATCACACTTGATGACATCTTTCCTCATTGCTGGGTTCTGATACTTCAGTTTCAACAGATGACATTTCTTCGCAGAAAAGTGTCCCAACTGGGACAATGGAGAAGCAGAGGCTGTGGGAGGAAGAAACTCTGATGGAGGGTGTCTGCCCCCTGCCCCACACAACAGTTACCTGTAGGAATAGAATGCGAAGATTCCGTTGTGAGAGAGCTGAGCGCCTCCTCCATACGCACCTCCTTTCTCTCTGATTTCCGTATGCAGGAATTTAGCAGTCATTAAGCGGGCAAGGATGCGAAGGCTGAAATTAAAAGGAACAAGATGAATGAAGAGAACTGCCTTGAAGATAACCTGCATACCCACTGGCCTCTACTTTTTAAAAAATACAGTTTAATTTATGTTAGCACATACTTATTAACCATTAAAATGAAGTTTAGACAGCATGTGTATGTTTTCTGCCACCAGTCGATTCTCCCACTCATCCCTGCCCTTTATTTCAAACCTTCTGTAAGCTTTTCCAGACTCAAAGTTTTCAGACACTGCTCCTGCCTCCAAACAAGCCAAAAGAAAGCAAAGCAGGAAATGCCAAATGAGGAATGAGAGAGGGCAGGTGGGCGGAGAGTAAGAGGGAGGAAAAAACAAAGAAAACAAATCTCCCTTTTTTGTGATCAAAATTATTGCAAAGATAAAGCTATCTGATAATCCACCCAACAGCACAACTAGGTTTTCAACTTTAATGTGACAAAATCTTTAAGTTTATTTATTTGGTTGATTTATATTCCCCCCTTTCTCATACAGGCTCAGTAAAGTTGATAACCCAAACTTTACATGAGTAGTCAATTTCTCTGAGCTCAATTAATGTTTGTAACTATGCAAACTCATAAGGATAGGCTGAAGTTCTTCTCCACCTGGGAGCTGAATGCTGGTTTTCACTGACATTGACTATCAGAACACCCTCGTTCCACAACCGCCCCCCCACAGAGCAGGGATGAGTAACAGGTGGGCAGAATGCAGACTGCTAGTCCCACTGAACCTCCAACTCCTGTGACTCTGAAGTCATTCCCTCTCTCGATGGATGAGAAACACTCAGCAGCCTGGGCTGCCCTGTGGTCCAAGAGCTCAGAAAAGCAGGGCGGTTCAGATACTGGTGGCATTCAAAGTGCAACTTCTGAGCTGACAGCTCCATTCAGCATGGTGACTTTGTTCCTGTTCTACTTGGGGCAGAGGAGCAGGCTGCAAATGCAACAGTAAAGAAGAAAGTAGAGGGCAGGGGAGCCTTCTCTGGTCAAACATGTACTACATGTGGCATGCACGCATCACAAAACCAGCCAGCGCCTTGTAATCAAAGACCTTGTGAGAGCATCACTGTTGATTCTGAATCCGCCCTCTTCAGCGGTGCCACAATCTGTGATTCTTTTTTCCTGCTACCTGCAGTTTCATGTTTTTGCAGCATCTCCATGTCAACCTGGCAGTTCACTGCTAATTGCTCCCCATCCTCTTACCCTGCATGGTCTGCAGCTGTGAAGGGAACAGTTCGAACACATTCCCCAATGTAATTCACTGGGAAGGGAAGCAGGAAATGGGTCTTCATCTGACATGGCTTGAAAGTAGGATCCTGGAAAAAAAAATAAAATCATTCCTATTCAATTAGATCACTGCAGACAGAGTCACTGGCAGAACCATTTCCCCTTCCGTAGGCCCTGAAGGGCAGCCAGGAGCCTTTAAAATGTACACCGCGCTAAATGGGCAATTCTGTGCAACTCTCAACAGAGCACAAAATGGTAAAACAAGGTTGTTGACCTGGGGACCAATATCCTAGAAGATCCCGGAGCCTGCAGGAGAACAGCTAGCTTTGAGCCTAGCAGCGCTTGAGAGACCAACAACATTTTGGGGGAGATGAGCTTCTGGAAGTCAAAGCCCCCTTTATCAGGCATCTTTTAGCCCAAAGTCTCATTGGTCTTCAAAGTTCCACTAAACTCAAATCCAGCAATATCACTGAAAAGGAAGAAACAAATACTCAACGTGAGTTGAGACATCAACTCTTGCCTTAAAAAAAAAAGATGTTAAAAAGACATGCAAAGGCAAGAGGCACTAATGATCCTTGTAGAACTTGAATCTGAACCCTTCTGGAATGGGGTCAAGGTCAAGGGCCATTTCAGAACAATCCAATGGTTGGGACTGGGAAAGAACCAGTGGGTAGGAAAGAGTCTACCAAGGTGGCCAATATTCCCCATGTATAACCACAATCCCCTATGTATAGCCACAAAGGACATCCCCCTTTGGCTTTCTGCTAAGGAGGGACAATACAGCATTCTTCCCTGTTTTGGAAGCCAAAAGGAATCCAATATTCTTGTCTCCTGAACAGAAGCAGCAACTACATGCATCTTCCAACACATGGAAGAGAATGGCTTATCTCTTGGATGCAAAGCCCATTAGAATGTTTCCCTTACATAGCAGGCACTAACCATCAAGGTCTTACAGAGAGGCTGGCATGAGTACTCCAACCTATCACATTTTCCCCACCCTTCCCCATGGAACTTGGGGTGTGCACAGGAGCACGCCCTCCCACATGCACGGCACCTCTCCCTGGACCAAAACGAGTACCATTCACAGTGCAGTGTGATAACAGCAACAGCCACCAACTCCAAACAAGCCCAGCTTACCGTGATCAGTTTCCTTGTGATCCGAGTACTCGCAGGTGCTCCACCCGCAACAGTTTTAGGATCCCACGGTTTCTGGAAATATGAGACTTGGTTGAAATGGCACAAACCCCACCCTTGTCCTTGATGAATCGCGCTGCTTCCCTGCGGGCCTCTTTTGCAGTACCACCCTCCCCCCTCATGCTAGCGGCGGTACAACTAGCATGCCTAACAGCAAGGCAAGGGGGAGAGCTGAGGCTTGCCTAAGACCGTGCAGAGAGAGACTCTGGCAGAGGTGAAATTTAGGCAGTCCCTCCATCCACAGTCACAGCTCTGATCCTATGCATTAAACCCCACAAGTCTTGTATTCAAGAAAGCAACCAGTGCTTGGCCACTGGAATATGCATTAATCGTATGACCGCTTAAGTCTTTCAACTGAGTGAGAAGTGCAAAATGAGAATAACTTGTGTCCTTCCCCTGCCAGTATTCTATATATCAGGGGTGGCCAATGGTAGCTCTCCAGATGTTTTTTGCCTACAACTTTCATGAGCCCCAGCCAGCATGGCCATGCTGGCTGGGGCTGATGGGAGTTGTAGGCAAAAAACATCTGGAGAGCTACCGTTGGCCACCCCTGCTATATATTAAAGCCCAGACAAATCAATACTAATTTATTCAGAAGTACATCCCACCTAGCTCAATGAGGCTTGCTACCAAGGACCCATGCAGAGGCCTCCATCTCCCCCTTACCTCAACCACATGCGGGCGGACAGGCTTTCGCTCCTTTTTACTTCTTGTGATAGCCTTTATGAATTTCTCTACAGCTTTGGCAGCCTGGGAGACCTGCTGTGGAGTGGAGTTCACTGCACACCTGGGAGGAAGCAAGTTTGTAGATGGTCAGTGGCAAGAAACAAAGTTCTTTGGAGATGGGGGAGAGAGATTCCCACCTGTCTAGGCTGCACTGTGCCACCCTTGACAAAGTATGGTCAATATCCCGACACCTGGATTCTCAGGACTGTAATCTGGAGATGTACTCGAAGGTAATTTTTACAGAGTTGCCAGCATCAAAAGTATTACTTTTGAAAATCAAGGGCTCTTCTGTCAACTGGCTGTACTGGAAAAGAATGTGATCTCTTTCTTAGGTGTAATTCCATATGAATGGTATGTCCTCCAGGAAGTGCCACAGTAGAAAAACACGGATGATTTTGTGGCAGGCTGTGATACAGATTTTGTTTCATCAGAGTAGCTTATGTAAGAATGACAGTCTTTAAACTCAGCTTGTAAGAATGTAAGAAGAGCCTTGCTAGATCAGAGCAATAATTGGGGCCAGGAATCCCAGCTAAAAATACAAGTTGATGGGGTGTGAACTGGCAGAGACTGTCCAAGAGAGAGATCTTGGGGTCGTGGTAGATAACTCACTGAAAATGTCAAGACAGTGTGCGTTTGCAATAAAAAAGGCCAACGCCATGTTGGGAATTATTAGGAAGGGAATTGAAAACAAATCAGCCAGTATCATAATGCCCCTGTATAAATCAATGGTGCGGTCTCATTTGGAATACTGTGTAGAATTCTGGTCACCGCAACTCAAAAAGGATATTATAGCATTGGAGAAAGTCCAGAAAAGGGCAACTAGAATGATTAAAGGGCTGGAACACTTTCCCTATGAAGAAAGGTTGAAACGCTTGGGACTCTTTAGCTTGGAGAAACGTCGACTGCGGGGTGACATGATAGAGGTTTACAAGATAATGCATGGGATGGAGAAAGTAGAGAAAGAAGTACTTTTCTCCCTTTCTCACAATACAAGAACTCATGGGCATTCGATGAAATTGCTGAGCAGACAGGTTAAAACGGATAAAAGGAAGTACTTCTTCACCCAAAGGGTGATTAACATGTGGAATTCACTGCCACAGGAGGTGGTGGCGGCCACAAGCATAGCCACCTTCAAGAGGGGTTTAGATACAAATATGGAGCAGAGGTCCATCAGTGGCTATTAGCCACAGTGTGACACAGAGTGTTGGACTGGATGGGCCATTGGCCTGATCTAACATGGCTTCTCTTATGTTCTTAATAGTCCAGGATCCTGTCTCACACAGCAGCCAATCAGTTCCTTCTGAAGGGTCAACAGCAGGAAACAGAGACAGAGACCTTTAGACTCAGCTTGAGGCAGTTAAGGCAAGATGAAATTCCTATCTTCAGGTACTTTGGAACAAAAAGGACCACTAACATCTTCCAAGTGATATTTTGCTGCCATTAATTTGCAGAACATCACTGAAAAGGACTGACAACAGTCAGTCAGTACTTTAGACCTTAGGAACAACCATGGAGAAGCCAAACATGTTTTGAGTAACTTTTAGAAAGAATGCAAAGATACTTGCTAAAGGCTACCCTAGAATAGGACTACTCTAGAGATGTTATATAATAAAATCAGGTAGTTTGCATCACTGCATGGATCCCCATGTTGGTTGGCCCATCTAGGTAACAAAAGCTGTCCAACAAAGCTACTGGTGGAAGGTAGGACAGGGCTCCCCACAGATACAGGGGGCTGTCAAAATATACAGAAAAAAACAGGCCTTTATAAATTAATACAAAGGGAAGAAAAGGCTTAACATTCCTGACAAGGACTACGTATGACCCAGAAGAGATGAAATGCAGAGATCTAACTAAATGCCAGTTAAGAATGCAAGACGAGCCTTGCTGAATCAGAGCAACAGTCCAGCGTCCTGTATCACACAGCAGTCAGTCAGTTACTTCCGAAGGGTCAACAACAGAGAACAGAGGCAGAGACCTCCCCTTGATGTTGCCTCCTGGCACTGAGATCCAGAGATTTACTGCCTCCAAATATGGAGGTTCCATTTAGTTACCAGGTCTAAGTCTAGTAGTAACTAACAGACCCATCCTCCATGAATCTACCCAATCCCCTTTTAAAGCTATCTATGCCTGTGGCCATCACTACATCTTCTGGCAACGAACTCCACATTTTAATCCCTCATTGTGTAAAGCAGTATTTCCCTTTGTCCATCCTGAATTTACTATCCATTGTCTTCACTGGATGCCCTTGAGTTTGGGGAGAACAAGCTCTCTCTGCCTGCTTCCTCTACCCTTTGCATAATTTCTAAACCACTATCATGCCCCCGTTTAAACGGAAAACAGAAAGGAGGAGAATTCAGGCACCTCAATCCCTCAAAATGTAAAGAATCTTAGGAAGGTGGGATTCCCACATTATTTCTCCCTACTCCCAAGAGATTTCTTGCAGGCCTTCAGCTTGTACCGTTGTAAAGATCAGCTTTGAGGCTTAAGAGAGCCATTCTGAGCCCAAGAAGTGCTGCTAGCTGAAACCTACAGCACTGAAGAGAGACGGATCTGCCAATCATCTCACTCAGAGGCTTCATGTGTTTCTCAGAGGCTGCCAGTTTGAAACTGCCCTTCTCGTAAGCTAGAGAAGATCTCCCCACTTCAGACTGACAAAGGAGAAGAGCTCCCAACAGTGCAAAATTAATATCTGCAAGTCGATCCATTGAAATCATTTTATGACTATATTTCATGAATCACTAACTGCAGCAATTCTGAGATGTGGGGCATCATAAACCCTTTTGTTAAATTTATTTTTTAGTGCCACATTATACGATTAACTTTAGAAATCGTTTTAGCAGGTTGGACAGAAAAGCCGGGGAAAGGCCTGCAAATTCTCCCTAGTCGACACAGACATAGTATATGCTATGTCTATGTACAATGTCAGCTCAGAGAATCTCACCGCATGTTGTCGCTGTTTAACAGATGTTTCTTGATGCGGGGCAGTTTGCGCAGCACTGGCTTAATATCAGACATTTCTGCAATTCGCTTCATCAGCTTCACCTGAAATAACATTGATTGGTATTAGTAAACACATCCAGAGATCCATAATATAAAACCAAGCATTTCTGGAGAAGTTCCACCAGACACTGTTACAGTGAAGCCACCACACAGGTCAAAGGGCTGATCCCATCGTTCCAGGCAAACCTCACATAAGGAGCTGCCCTGGCTGGTCCATCTAGCTCAAAACTGACCAACATGCTATGGCTCTCCAGGGCTCTGAGTGTGTCCTATCTAATCTAAATCTTAATCTAATCTAATTTACTATCTATCTATCTATCCATCTATCCATCTATCCATCTATCCATCCATCCATCCATCCATCCATCCATCCATCCATCCATCCATCCATCCATCCATCCATCCATCCATCTATCCATTTAAGTCAAACTTCTATCCCACCCTCTCCGCAAGCGGATTCAGGGCGGCTAACAACCTTCATATTTACAAGTTAAAACCAATAAAACATAGTTACAATTTAAAACCATTACGTGGTGCTGTACCACTACAATATAAGCGAGTTCTTCTTTTCTGATGGTGATCACATAGTAGCTCTATAATGATGTGGGGTGGCAGTTCTTTCCCGGCTAGATATCAAAGGCCTGTTGGAACAATTCGGTCTTACAGGCCCTGCGGAAAGTAGAAAGATCCCACAGGGCCCTTATGGCCTCCAGGAGAGCATTCCACAGTTCTGGTGCTGCCATCGAGAAGGCCCTAGCCTGTGTCAAACGCAACCTAGCCTCCTTTGGTCCAGGGATGGACAGTAGATTTTTTGTCCCTAAACGCAGTGCTCTCTGGGGAACATGCGGGGAAAGGCAATCCCACAGATAAACAGGCCCCTGACCATAAAGGGCTTTAAAGGTTAATACCAAAACCGTGAAATGGACTCGGAATACAATAGGTAGCCAGTGCAGCTCTTTCAGCACTGGCTGAATTTGCTCCCACCGAGGGAGCCCCATGAACAGCCATGCCGCAGCGTTCTGCACTACCTGTAGTTTCCGAGTTAGCGTTAAGGGTAGCCCCATGTAGAGAGCATTACAGTGATTTATTCTCGAGGTGACCGTAGCGTGGATCACCATTGCTAAGTCGTCATGCTCCAGGAAAGGGGCCAACTGCTGCACCCGCTGAAGATGGAAAAAGGCGGATCTAGTAGTGGCTGCTACCTGGGCCTCCATTGTAAGAGGGATCCAGGAGCACACCCAAGCTCTTGACCTTTGGGGCCAGTATTAGTGGCACCCTGTCAAGAGCCAGCAGATGGATCTCTCCCCCACCTCCCCCGCCGGTTAGATAGAGATCCTCAATCTTTGTCAGATTCCTAACAGCCATGACCCTTGAATTGGGAGTCGCCACGGATTGAACCCGGGGCATTATGCACACAAAACAGATGTTTTTTTCCACTGAGCTATAGAAGCAGTGTACCTGTGTGTGCGTGCATCTGTGTGTTCTACAGTGGCTCTGCTCTGTATCTGAATCTCCTAAGATGGCATTTAGCAAGTGTTTTACAACGTTCAAAAGTTTTTGTCTATTCCTATGCTGAAATTCTCACGGCATTATTAACATGTAGGTCACCTATGTTATTCCCAATGTAGAATCTAAGGGGAACAGGGAAGCCTGCCTTTGCAAAGACCTTCAAGAGAGTTTATGGCAGACATGAGACTCAGCCTGGTGACTTCCAGATTCAGTACACAGCGCCTGCAGCAGGATGAAAATGTCCATCAACATATTTTTGTTTGCACTGTATTTCCTACACCTGTCCTACTAAGGCAGGGGTGTCAAACTCATGAGGATCTGATATAAATGAGAGCTTGTTAGGCCAGGCCATGTTGGGTTGGGCCATATGTGTACCTATTTAAGATTAGGTAGCAGAGATACAAACTTTATAAAGGCACAAACACAATTAAAGATTTTTTTTTAAACTTAAAACATGCTTAAAACACTAGCACTTGGTTTTAAAGGTGCTTTCTTTGTCTTTCTCCCATGGGATCCTGGGAACTGGGCAAAGGAAGCTCTGGCTCTTTCCTTCCTTCCCCAGGAGGTCAAAAGGGGGAGGATCCTCAGCCAATAGAAGGAAGAGAGGCTTGTCTCAGTAGCTCTGGTGTGTGATTGTGATAACCTGGCAATGCAAGCTCTTCCTTACCCCCCCTTCCTCCCCAGGGAGGAGCCTCAGCCAATGGAGAAAATAGAGGCTTTGCTCCATAGCTCCTCTGCGATTGAGCAAGCCTTGCAAAGCAAGCTGTGACACAGAGGAAGTAAGAGAGAGGGAGAAGGAAGCAGATGACAGCCAGTTGCTCGAGGGCCTGATAGGAGCCCTTCGAGGGCCTGCTTCCGCCCCTAGGCCAGATGTTTGACACCCCTGTTCTAAGGCATCACAAGGTGCCACCAACAACAATATGCTGGTGTAAAAGGAAGACATATCCCATCCAAACCCGCCCCCCAGCACACTGACTTTAAAAAATCATGAGACCCTGGTCTGTTCATCCAAGCAAAGGGTACTATTTGCTCAGGAAAGCTTTCATCCCAGCCAGCATCTCCCATCCCATGCACTGGAGCAACACTGTCATGTAAAGGAGGCTGAGTGGATGCCTGAAAAGTTCCTCAAAGGAGGGGTGGAATTCTAGCAAATGCTCCTTTGCATATTAGGCCACACACCCCTGATGTACCAATCCTCCAAGAGCTTACAAGGTTCTTTTTTGGAAGCTCTTGGAGGACTGGCTACATCAGGGGTGTGTGGCCTAATATGCAAAGGAGCTCCTGCTAGAATTCCACCCCTGCTCAAAGGACTTGTACTGCAAGAGCTCCCCTGGTCGCTAACTGAACAGCCACAGGCTGTACCCAGAACACCTCAGCAACATCATGGATTCCAAGACCTCAAGCCTGTCCTTACCCGCAGCCCCCAGGCTTTACCTGCTCCATGCCATCAAACATTTCTCGCAACTCTCCTGCAGGTGTCAGGGTTCTGCTGGCCCTGATGGAGGCGTACATATGTCCTGAATCTGGGATCCCATTTGACAGCTCTTGAGCGGTCATCTTCACCAACACTTTGAAATGCTCGTCGTCTTCAAAATGAGGGCTACAAAGGGGGGAGGGGAGAAAAGAAAGAAAAGGTAAATGATCCACCCACAGCAACCAGCTCTCAGGACCAAAGCGCTGAATGCTTCGAAACCCCTATCAAGCCTTGAAGACCAGTGGCCTTCCCAAAGTCTTGCTAAAATCCTCAAGACTGGCAAAGAGATCCTTATTTATCGTTGTCTCCCCCTGCACGAAGCCTGAATGTCCAATGCATGCAGAAAAGTCTTAAAGCAAGTGAAGGGGGGGAAACTTCAGCCCAGCAAATTATCTGAAGGCAGGCAATTCCATTACTTGTTTTCCCTCTCCACAGGAGGACTTCTACCCTAGCGAGATGTGATGTAATGCCATCCATGGTATTAGAAGGGATATAAAAAACCACATATCCTGAAAGGATCTGACCCTGCTTCCTTGGCAAGGTGAGAAATGCTGGAATATCCTTTTTTTATAACGAAATCAGAGATAAGAGATAATCCTTCCATTTTTGGATGGAGTGGTAGTGTTGATGGATGCTTGGAGAAACTACTGATAGCTGGAATTTCATCGCTCTCTAAAGCAACAGCGAAGTTTTGTGCCCAAGCGATCAAAAGTGTGCAGCAAACAGATATGCTTATAAGGACTTATCCTTGATCATTTTGGGCTTATTTTGTTTTATTGTGATGCCTTTATATTTTAATTATATCATTCCCTTACGTTATTATATTTATTATGTTCTTATCTTGCTGTATGCCTGAATATGGCCGTTGACTGTAAATAACTAATTACTACTCCAGTCAAAGAGAGCTGGGTTTCCTGAGTTAATCAGATGAGACCCCCCCCCCCACTCCAAGCTGCACATAAGCTGTTTGCTGTTACACGGAGGAAGATGATACACTTTTTTATGCAGACAGCTCATAAGACAGTAGTCAAGCCCCTGACATGAACATACAAGGATCTGGGTACAAATCCCTAACATTTCTAGTTAATAAATCTCAGGCAGCAATGAGAAAGCTTGGAAACATATGACACTGGAATGGAGACCCATGGTCTTGCCTCACTTTAAAGGAAGTTCCATATGTTTTTAACATTATTGCTGTCCCAGAACTGCAAAAGATGGGATACAAGTGCATATATTATAGGCTATACACAGAAAAGGAAAAGCACCCATTTCTTGAAGCGAAGTATTAAGAAAAAAATTATAGACACTAAATACAGTACACTTTGAGACTTGTTACTCTTGATTCATTTGTACAAGTAAAATCTCTCTGCTTTATGTCTTCTGAGCAAAACACCACAGTCCAGAGCATGGCCTCTCAAAGATCAGCAAGCTTCCATGTGCTAGACTAGCAAGCCTGGCTTTGATGATGTCATCAACAGGTGACAGTTGTTTAGTGGGGCACTGAAGTCTGGGTCATGTGACAGAGAAGGGATAAAGGAGGACTATAAGCAGGATCAATTATGCTTGAGTTAAATCTACACAAACTGACCTCAAGTAACATTTTCAAGCCCTCTGACATGTATAAAAAAGCAACCTTATTAGATAAGTTTAAGGAATATAAACATTCATTATACAAGAGAACAGTCCAAAATATACAGTACGTGTTGAATATTTCTGTCCATAGGTGCATCATGTCTGACAGATTTCTATCAAGGCACAGTGAAGAGAAAAGCACCCCCTAGAAGAAGAGACAGAAAAACAAAATTAGGTCTCTAGAGAAACAAGAAAAAAATCCAAATATCATGAGTGGCCCTTAAAAACTTTTATATATTTCAAAGCAGAGAAGATGATATCTTGACCTGAACAAGATGTGCAGTGCGAAAGAAGACCGCTTCACTCTTTCACAAGCATTCCTCCAATCTAAATCTGTCCTATGAACTCAACATGCCCCATCACCTTAGAGAGAGTGAGCCTCTAAGTACTCAGATGTTCCGTGGGCAATTCTCTCCATCATTCTTTCCACCAACACTATAAAACAGGCCAGTCTCCTTAGTCCAGGTACTGGAGACGGGACTGAGACCAAGAGTGTTCATCTTGCCTTTGTTGTGTTTTCAATAGGTGTGAGATGTGAACAGGAAGCCTCCAGTCTCAACTGCTGCATCACAACAACTCGTGTAACAAGCCCATTTTAAGACCGCCTAGGAGTCACATTACACGACAGGAAGGGATATGGGAATGGTTGTTAAAAGTTACAAAACACGGGCAAATGGTTTAGTTAGGCTCGTGTTTGATGCTCTGGAGCATAAATTCATCCCAAACCCTGATGTGAGAAAGCTAAGCAGAGAGCCACTTGCCTGTTCATAGACATCCAGATTGGAGTCATCAGCGGTGATATGGGGGCTGACAGAAAGCCCGCCAGTCTTCAAATCAATCTCTTGAGCCTGTTCTCTGTAACTCAGAGCTCCGCATCCCATTCTGCAATAGGAAGAGAAGACAGTCACTGGATTTTGCAGATCTGCGTGGCCAGCAAAACCCGGAAAAACATATCCCTCCAAATGGCCAACCAGTCCTACACATCAAGTGTCTCCACATACATTACATACACTTCATGTCATTTATTTTCTAATTCTTTGTATTAATTTCAGCAGGGATGGACCACACAGATTACTATGGCCACAACGTCTTCCCTAGATCAAGCAGCTTCCCCTCAAAACAGCTACTGTGTGAGGTAGGCAAGGCTGAGTGTGTGTGTGATCGGACAAGATCACTCAGGAAGTTCCCAAGGCAGAGTAGGGATTCACTCTGGGTCTCCAGGAGCCTAGTCCAACACTCTATAATCACTCTCCAGACTAACTGGCATCTCAGACTAACTCCTAAAACTGGTTGAAAAGGAGATGGGGGAGACCACAGTTGTGGCTAAAAGTTGCCGGAACATTCCCTGTCTCTCTGTGGCATCTTTGGCTAATAGAGAGCCAGAGTGGTGTAGTGGTTAAGAGCAGCAGACTCTAATCTGGAGAACCAGGTTTGATGCTGCACTCCTCCTCCACATACAGTGAACTGGGTGACACCTTGGACCAGTCACAGCTCTCTCAGCATCTCTTGTGGGGAGAGGAAGGGAAGGAGATTGTAAGCCACTCCACGACTCCTTTGGGTATCGAAGAGCGAGGCATGAAACCAACTGTTATCCTTATAGCAGCACTGGTGGCCGCAATCTACGTACAACAGCCAAGTCCCTCAGGCTTCTGCCTGCTGTGTGATCTTCTTTTCCCCGGAAAGCCTCGCTCCCAAGTGTCCTGCATTGCCTCCACTGGTATCAAGACCTTCCAAGGTGCTTTGAGGCCGTGCTTCTGAAATGTCAGCTAATGACAATTGCAGCTGCATCCAAGCCAACACTACAAATCTAAGCTAGTATTAAGCCAGATGCAAACGCTCCGCAAATCAGTCAGACTTGCAATGTGAATCTCAATAAGCCACTTCAGCTGATTGAGGCCATTATCCAGGGAAGAAAAGGGAGAACATCCCAAAGGAAAAAAGAGGCAGAGATAACGAAAAAGGATTTCAAAAGCTCCTCTGTGATGTGATTTTAAGAAGTGTTACTATTCCATATCTGTAGAATTTTATACTTGTCATTTTCAGTCTAACAGCCTTTTGTACACAACGGATCAAATGGAACACAGCCAACTTGGTCCTTCCTGCAGAAGAAGGCTGAACTAGCAATTTGTTATTTCTTAAATCTCTGTTTTATTTATCCTGATCTTTCTCCAGCTATATATTGCACTTTATATTTCATTATGGCAAAAAAACAAAAAAGAAAAAGAAAACCCCTGACTAGCTGGCTGGGGGGAAAAAAAAGGATCCCCCTTGAAAGCACCCTTATCAGAATTTGCTAGGATATTATTCACAATGGATTCGAACTGCAAATCCTCTTACTTGGTTATGACGCTGCAAAAGAGTGGCACGTAGGGCCTCAGTTCTTCTGGCAGGGTGTTAAGACTGGAGACAGCTCTGAAGTACACCATCCCATTCGTGGGCTGAGCACAGTACTGGACAGGGACATCTTCGGCTGCAAGAAAGACACACACACAAAATTAGCCTCATCTTAAAAGTTAAGCAAGTAAGAAGAGCCCTGCTGGATCAGACCAGTCGGTGCACCTAGTTCAGTATCCAGTTTCCGATCCTGGGCACAGAGATCAAGACTTTCACACGAAGCTGCCTCTCAGCAGTGGTTTTCAGAGGTTTGCTGCCTCTGGAAGTGGTGGAACAAAACAGGAGTCAAGTTGCACCTTTAAGACCAACTTAGTTTTATTCAGAATGTAAGCTTTTGTGCGCTCTAAGCACACTTCATCCGACGAGGAATCCGGTACACTTAACAGAGCCACACACAGCTAGTAGGCAGTGGATCGGAATGCAAAAATGGTACAAATTTAAGATCCTGTTTTGTTCTACAACTTCAGATCAACACGGCTGCCCCCTTGGATCTATCTATCTGGAAGTGGTGGTTCCTGTTAGTCACCATGGCCACTAGTTGCCCTCTTCTCCAAGACATGTCAAATGCACTCTGACCAGAGCTTAAATGAGCTGTAGCTCAGACAAGGCAGATCCTGCATTTTCACATACCATTTACAAGTCTGCAGCAGCCAAATCTCATAGGAGTTCAGTTCTCAGCAGGGGCAGTAGTTTGGGACTGCAGGCGGCAAGGAGATGCACTAGCCAAATATCTGCACACTCAATGACATTAACGCATCCTTCCTGAATACAGTGAACTAGCCTATTAAAGAGAAACTTCTTTCCACAATACTAGGTTACTACATAAAGGAAAAAGTTTGTTTTTATGTTAATTAAATATGAGATAGGTCTCAGATTTGCCGCAATCTCCCCTCAAGAGCCAGTTTGGTGTAGTGGTTAAGTGTGCGGACACTTATCTGGGAGAACCGGGTTTGATTCCCCACTCCTCCACTTGCACCTGCTGGAATGGCCTTGGGTCAGCCATAGCTATCCTTGAAAGGGCAGCTTCTGGGAAAGCTCTCTCAGCCCCACCTACCTCATAGGGTGTCTGTTGTGGGGGAGGAAGGTAAAGGAGATTGTAAGTTGCTCTGAGAGGTGGAGGGCGGGGTATAAATCCAATATCATCGTCGTCCTCCTCCCCAATCTAACGGGATAGAGTCTGGAATTCTATCACCCACTTTTATTATTTTAATATCAGTATCAAACTGTTCGATGAGTGTTTATCAGCAGTGTTTCCTCTAAGAATGAGTGAGTGTGAGTTAGCTCACAGCTTTTTAGCCTCCGGCTCACACATTTTTGTCTTAGCTCAGAAAAAAATGACTGCAGAGCAAACGAATTTATTCAGTAGCTCACAACATTAATGCCAGCAGCTCACGAAACAGAGTTTTTGCTCACAAGACTCTACAGCTTAGAGGGAGTATTGCTTATCAGTACAGCAAAGAAACGGGGCCCTCACAGAAAAGGTACTTCTGCGCACTTGGGGAAAGGAAGCTCCTTTGGTATGCAGAAAAAATATTACTTTGCAAATTGGAAAAGAGTCATTTTGCCATTCCCCAAAAGAGCAGCCCAATGCAGAACTGAGTATACGGTAAAAGACAGGGCATGTTGAGGGCAGCTGAATGTTAATTGGAGATGAGGGGGATTAAAAGAGGAACAGAGGGTGACAGAGAATCTGGTGTGCAAGCATGACAAGCCACGCTGGTGCCTCTACTAAACAAGCCACTGTCTGTTTATGTCTATGAAACGCAATCCAGGACAAGCTGCCACAAGGCTCTTTGCAATTCTGTATATCAATGCCCAGGCAGTACCTATATTCACTGTTTTAAGTAGAAGTTAACAGGTTTTCAACACTTGAGCTACTCCAAACCTGTAAGCGATGTCTCCAGCTCAGTAAAGGTGATTCTAGGTTCAATATCTGAAACTTTCAGGGCTGGAAGGCAGGACGTGTCTTGAGGCTTGCTCTGCAGTTCCATCAGTTCCAAACCTGGCAGACATGGGAGAGAACATTCATTTATAACCAGCAAATACTATCAAGACTGTCCAAAACATTATTTTGTTTGCTACCAGACAAGCAGAAACATGGTTTAGAGGCAATAACGAAAGCTTGAACGGTTCTTTAGGGAGTTGCCTGAACAATCTCTTGTACTGTTTCCAAAATAGCTACTTCCCCCCGCCCCCATGAAAAGATATTATGAAAGCTACCACAATCCTTTTGTATTTTGAAGAGACAAGAAATCTGCAGACAGATCCTTGAGCATCTGCCCTGGAAAGCCTGGCCATACTTCAAGAGGGGATCCAGCTTCAAGAGGGGATTGGATAAACATATGGAGCAGAGGTCTATCAGTGGCTATTAGCCACAGCATGTTGTTGGAACTCTCTGTCTGGGGCAAGTGATGCTCTGTATTCTTGGTGCTTTGGGGGGGGGGGCAACAGTGGGAGGGCTTCTAGTGTCCTGGCCCCAGTGATGGACCTTCTGATGGTACCTGGATTTTTGGCCACTGTGTGACACAGAGTGTTGGACTAGATGGGCCATTGGTCTGATCTAACATGGCTTCTCTTATATTCTTACTTCACAGGACTGTTGACTGTAGAGTTCTAACACACACACACACACACACACACAAAGCAAGCACTTCATCCGCACAAGATGCTGACCAGGCCAACTGGGTCGTGTGAACTAAGGTAAGGGGAAGCCTTCAAACATTCCACTCTCTCCTACACCAGTATGCTCAAGGTGTCTAATGCGGCATGCTTTCTTGGAAGACAGCTTGACACTTGCGTTCCCCCTAAGCTGAGTTAGTGTGAGTTAGCTCACAGTTTTTTAGCATCCAGCTCCTAAATTTTTCTCTTCACTCAAGAAAGATAGCCCCAAAGCAAAGCTAATTTATGCAGTAGCTCACAAGTGTAATGCCAGTAGTTCACAAAGTTGAATTTTTGCTCACAAGATTCCACAGCTTAGAGGGAGCTTTGCCTGTCACCATTCCTGATCTTGAATGGAGCCACGATTCTCTAAAACAAGAGTCCCCAATGTGGTGTCCCCATGGGCACCATGACACCCCCCGAATATCTTTCCTGATTCCTTTCAAGTGTTTTCAGAAAATGAGTGAGGACCAGAAGGGCTTCTGATTGGCTGTGCAGATTAAAATGCATCCTTTTGAAGAGAATCACAGAATCATAGAATTGGAAGAGCCCATACAGGCTCAACGCAGGGTCCGCTTAGAGCATTCCAGACAAGTTAAAGACTGCCAGTGAGGGTGGCACACCACACTCAAACGTATACATTCTTTTTTAAAAAAAGAACACCGCATCAAGGATAAAGAACAACACATCAAAAATCGGAACACCCCAACCTTTCTCATAAGTTTGTTTCTTTTCTTCGTCAGAAAGAGCCTCAATCTTCTCTTTTAGTTTTGCTGCTTCCAGAGCTGCTTGTTTGTCACAGAAAGCTTCATCTGGACTCATCGACAGCATAAGTTGATGAGGGTTATCCTTTTGCCAAGACCCATGCCGAAGACAACAAACAATAAATCAGTACATGGATTACTTTCTCTTTCATCTTTACTCCCCAAATATCTCAACTTTTGGTATCATTGTGTTAGCTCAGGGATCTCCAACAGGCTGCTCATGGGCACCATGTGCCCACTGACACCTTTCCTGGTGCCTACCAGATGTTTTTAGAAAGCTGAGACAGGGCCAGATGAGAGCTTTTAATCAGCAAGGCTTCTGATGTGCCACTGAAGATTTGGTTGGCTGTACAGATCTTTAAAATGTTGCTTTGGCAGCAGCTGCTACCACAGCACAAAGATCTTCACCATGTGACTGAAGGTAAGCTGCAGCAGCCATTTTGTGACTGGCTCCGCCTCCAGCAGCAGCGGTGCCCACCATGCTGTGCTGGAATTCCAAAGTTGCCCACAGGATCAATAAAGTTGGGAGGCCCTGCAGCAGACGTTACAGCAGTGTTAATACAGGAGGTAGCATTGAGACAAAGCCCAGTCTTCCTGTGGAGAAGAAAAGCACTGAAAAGATGACATCTATAAGCCAGAATCTCTTTGTAACAAAGATCCTTGGGGAGAGTCTCCTACACTGTACTGGCAGTGTGGAAGTGGCTTCAGGGTGACTCCCATCCACGAATCCACAATTAGAATAAGAAGCTGCAGGTCATGCAAGAAGAGCACAGTCTGCAGCTCTTTCCCAAGCAAACCCTCTGGAAAGAGAACACAGCCATGACCAGGGACTGGGGGGAACTACAGTCATGGGATGGTGTGGGACTTATGTTATCCTGACAATATGGGAAGGGCTGGTGCTGCAGCAGCATCCAAGCTGCCAGTACCTTAGAAGGCAGCAGCCGTGGCTAATCAATGGGGGAGAGCACAATGCAGGCCCTACATCTTGGATGATCGGGGCACGGAGCTCACTCTAGGCATTTGCTACCAAATAGGGAAAACCATATAGTTGATGGATAGTCCCAATTAGAGAAATGGTTATTGTCATGATCCTAAGCCTAGTAAGGCCTACCAGCTCCAGAGAAGCCTGTGTTAAAGTAGCTACAGGACCTACATTGCCCAGGATCCCTTCTGTCCCTTTGATTGGGTGGGCAGCAGTTTTGGAGGGAAAACTAGCCCAGAGGGGTGGGACTTAGGAGGAAAGCATAAAAAGACCACCTAGACGAGAAGTGTGTTTCTGTTTGAAAATGCTGGGCTAGAGAAGGCTGCAGCTGTGGAGACTCTTTGGCATTAGAGAGAGAGAATGTCTATTTAGTTGCATCAGGGCTTTTACTTCTTTGTACCAACTTTTACTGTTTTTATATTTACTGTTGCACTAAATGTTTTTTCATTATTGTTTTTGAACACTTATAATAAATCTGTTTTTGTTATACTGCCTGGGTCCTCACATCTCCTCAGTAACAGATAAAAGGCTTTGTTAAGAAGGAAGACACAGGGGTTGGTTGGGGGCTCTGGGCTCTCCCAGACAGACCCTTACCAGAGAGGTGGCAGCCAATAGAAGACCCTGCCTGGTCCCCTGCTGTGTGACAGTTATGAACAATACTTTTTAAGGTCATGTCAGATGTGTCTTATTAGATGAGACAGACATAAAAGAATTTTTAGTTTTATAGCCAAAAGCTATGATTTAATACAGATTTAATCCCTCACACAACAGAAATTCATTTGATCATTTTATATTTCACTGCTCTCAGTCTGACATTTCTATATAACACCATGTATATGTACTGATTTATACACTTACTTTATAACTTTTTATCTATGTAAAAATAGTCACATTGAATATGAATTCTTATTATTGTAATTTTTAACTTTTACTTCAATAAAGAAAACTATTTAAAAATAGGAGGGGGGGGGAAGCAATTCTAGTTGTATTGCAAGTCTAACTGAACCAATAATGTATTTCCAAGGCCAAAATGAGGGACACCGGGTAGGGAGACCTTATGACTCACGAGCAATTTTGAGCCCCCATCTCGAATCTGCAAGTGTCTCACCTTAAAGTACTGCTTTACTTTCCTCTGAAGGAAGTGAGGATCCTCCCTGAGCCACTCTCTGAATTGAGCGGTTTGATCTGCAATCTTCAGCAGGTCGACGGGGTCTCCCTCATGATTCCAGCAGGAGGCGATATACTTTCAGGGTGAGAGAGACAGTGGTGATGCCAGTGACAAAATACAGAAGCAGAGTACCACACTGCATTTTTATCTCGCCCTTCTTCCTAGGAGCTCAGAAATAAAGGAAAGTAACAGCAAAAAAACCAACAGAGGGATTACTTTGACCAACAGATGTGCTATAAAAGGTGGCCAGAAGCAGCAGATTGGGTATGCAGAACTATTGGGGAGGGGAGGCAGGGAACATGCCTCCCCCTCCTGGCCTTGTTAACAAACAACCACTAAAAATATATTAAAAAGGCAAGTTGTCACCTACACTGAGGAATTCTTGGCTTCACAAATTATGTGATAGTAGCAAGTCATAGGTGATCTACTGAAATAGGTGATCTACTGACAATACCTGGCTAGTCAAAATGGCCTGCTTGGTAGGGCCCTCAAAGAGCCAAAAATACATAGTGGTTAGAGCATTAGATTAGGATCCAGAGACCAATACTCCCTCTAAGCTGTGGAGTCTTGTGAGCAAAAACTCTACTTTGTGAGCTACTGGCATTAAAGTTGCGAGCTACTGCACAAATTAGTTCGCTCTGGGACCATTTTTCCTGAGCTAAGATAAAAATTTGTGAGCCGAAGGCTAAAAACCCTTAAGCTAGCTCACACTAACTCAGCTTAGAGCCATGTTTGAAGTTCCATGCTGCCATGGAAGCTGACTAGATGACATTAGACCAACTACTCTTCCTTGGCCTAACCTGTCTCACAGGGCTGTTGTAGAAAAGAGCAAGAGCCCAGTGGCACCTTAAAGACTACCAAAATTTGTGTTGGGGTGAGTTTTCGTAAGCCACTACTGATTTCTTCAGGACGGTTGTTGTGAGGAAGAGGCGAGAATGACATCGTAACTTTGGATTCTCATTAGGGAGAAAAGCAAGGTATAAATATCCTAAATATATTCAATAAACATTCAGTGTGCAAAAGCACTTACTGAGGCTAAGGCAAGTCCAAATTTTGTTGACTGATGCTTCATTTGGATTTCAATTTTGTGAAGCAGAGCTTCGATTCTTTCTTCCTCAAATCCGTCCCTAGGAAGGAAATGACAAACACACACCCAAGCTGACAAGCAAATCCTTTTTATTCAACAAATGAAAATGGGCAGGGAAAAAAGGCCTTTGTATGCTCCAGGAAGTGAGACATCAAGCTGTGCAACACACAAAACCAGGCACAGCCTTTAACATCTTGACCTGACCCCCCCCAGTCCGGCTTTCGCCCAGGTCATGGGAAGGAGACAGTGCTGGTTGCCCTGGTGGATGACCTCCAGCGGCATTTGGACCGAGGTGCCTCGGCAGTACTGATGGTGTTAGACCTATTGGCTGCATTCGATATGGTCGACCATCGGTTACTGACCCGCTGCCTCGCCAACGTGGGTATTCAGGGGTTGGCCTTGCAATGGCTTTCCTCTTTGCTAGATGGCTAGGGACAAAAGGTGGCGATTGGGGGAGAACTGTCCCGGAGGCACGCGCTTAACTGTGGTGTGTCTCAGGGGGCTGTGCTCTCCCCAATGTTGTTTAACATTTACATGCACCCCCTTGGCCAGATTGCCTGGAGGTATGGGTTGGGTTGCCACCAGCACGCTGATGACACCCAGCTCTATCTACTGATGGATGGCCGGCCTGACTGTGTCCCAGAAAATCTGGATCTGGCATTGCAAGCCGTGGCAGGATGGCTTAGGCTGAGTCGATTGAAGTTGAACCCAGCAAAGACAGAGGTCCTTTGCCTGAATTGCAGCAGTCTGGGCAGGGAAATCCCCTTACCAGCATTTGACGGTGCGCCACTGACAATGGCGCACAAGATCAAAAGCTTGGGGGTGCTGCTGGAGCCTGTCCAATGGAGGCCCAGATAGCAGCCACTGCTAAATCCGCTTTTTTCCATCTTAGGCGGGTGAGGCAGTTGGTCTCCTTCCTGGAGCGCAGCGACCTGGCAACAGTGATCCATGCAATTATCACCTCGAGGTTGGACTACTGTAATGCCCTCTACTTGGGGCTGTCCTTGTGCTGAACCCGGAAACTACAGCTAGTGCAGAACGCAGTGGCCAGTCTGCTATTGGGGCTTCCCAGGTGGGAGCACATGCAGCTGGGACTGCGGGAACTGCACTGGCTGCCAATAGTATACCGGATTCGTTACAAGGTACCTTTAAAGGCCTACATGGCCTAGAACCTGCCTTAGAGACAGTCTCTCCCCACACGTTCCCCAGAGGGTACTTTGATCTGGATCTCAAAATCTATTCGTAATCCCCGGGCTGAAGGAGGCCAAACTAAAGATCACCAGAGAGAGGGCCTTCTCGATTGTAGCCCCTAACTGGTGGAATCAACTGCCAGAGGAAGGGAGGGCCTTGCGGAACCCTTGCCCAGTTCCGCATGGCCTGCAAGACCGCTCTCTTCCAGTTGGCTTTCAATTGACGCAGAGCCTATATCATAGGAAACTGAAGAAATACCGTCGCCACTGAAAACATATAGCACCAAAGAGATTAGCACCAAACTAATTGACTGTTTTAACTATAGAATGTGCAATTTTATAATATTTATTGATTTTAATTGTTTGTCGTGATTTTATACTGTGAGCCACCCTGAGCCTGCCTCAGCGGGGAGGGCGGGATATAAATCAAATCAAATCAATAAAACAACAATGGGAACCCACTTAACTTGACGCGTTTTGCCCTAGACTGGTCTTCTTCAGAGGTCAGAAAAGTAAGTACACATATTGGCTCATAATACAGAAGTATTCTGTATTCTGAGCCAATATGTATACTCACTTTTCTGACCTCTGAAGACAACCAGTCTAGAGTGAAATGCGTCAGGTCAAGTTAAGTGGGTTCACATTGCGGTTTTTTGATTGTACAAAGGATAGAGGCTAATGATTGGCCCCTAAATGGTTCCAGCTTTCTATAACAAATACAAGTATGTTTGCTTATGATTTATTATACAGTTTGCTTTTAATGTTTGGCCGTTTAATTGCATATTAACCTTACAGGTTTCTTACTTTCAGCACTAGGGAAACCACAGTGTATACGCTGAGCAAAACTGAGAATCACTGTGATTCTGTTTTGCTGAACCACCTGGAGGCTCGCAACCCTAGGGCTGTGGCACTGCATGCAGGAGGGCCCCTGTTCAGTCCTCAGCATCTCCAATTAAAAGGACAAGGGAGAAGGTGATATGAAAGGGAACCTGAGAACTTGGGAGAGACACCGCCAGACAGAGTAGGAAATACCGACTGTGATAGACTAGTGGGATGACAGCTTCATTTTTAGTTCTCAGGCCCATCCACTTTTTAACATAAGCTTCATGTTTCAGAGACAGACTGAAAATCTTGGGGAGGTGGAGGGGGATAAAGAGAATGGCTGAGCAGCATCCCCAGTGGGTTCAGGGGAGGACTGATCAAAGATACCCTGAATCTCTCACTATCACATAGGAGACGCACAACCAAGCCAAAACAAAAAAGGCTCACATTTGTTGCAGCTAGATGCTTTATGAGCAATGAGTTTAGCTGACCTCGGCCCAGGATTTTGCAGCCTTGCACACATTGAATTATGTATTACTATCATCTGGCACAAATCAAGACAGCTGGACTAAACGTAAACTGGGGCACAGTCTGTCAGTGAGTTGGTTGCTGTGTTATTTTGCCAGAATTCCACCCAAAAGCCTTTTCATACGTTCAACAGGTGCAAAATCAGTGTGCACGGAAAGGGGCATCCAGATGCAACAAATGTGAACCTTTTTTGGGGGGGGCTTGGTTTTGCTTCTCCTATGTGATATTGAAAGGTTCAGAGACTAAAGGGGACAGAAGCACGGCAGTAATCTCTGTTCCCAATCCACACACACTTCTTGGACGCTGTTGGATACTCCAAGACAGCACTGGAAGAGGAACAGAACAGGACACAAGCAACTTCCTCCTAAAGCTGTTCACAAAAAACCAGTCAAAATAGCAGCTCTTTGGGCACTTCTGTTCAGATAACGAGGATACAGAAATTTCTACAATGAGAGGCTCTCAAACCCACTCCACTCTTGATCGATGGAGGTGGGAGGAAAGGTTCATCTACCACAGGAGGCGATCTCTCCCTTCCTGCACACCCAGGAATGCCCATAGGCCAAATTTAGTGACATTTCCATTAAAAATGTCAGGAAAATGTCATTTGAAATCACGTTATCACACACAACACCTTCATCCCCAGTGGGTTCGATATCAGAGCAGGGGGACAAGCCTTTTACTTACTCGATAACTTCATCAATGGTCCTAGCAATGATTTGCTTCACAGTGTTGATGTTTTCCTCAGCGATCCCTTGAAGGCCGACGCTGAAGTAAGCCTCTCTTGTGGAGCCATTAAACCTGAAACGTAGTGTGGGGGAGGGGAAAATATCACTTACAACTCCTCAGACCAGGGTCCTGACATTATAGTTCCTAGGAGAGGGGGAAAGAAACATCAATGACTATTCTGTGAATTATTGATTCAGGTGGGTAGTCATGTTGGTCTGAGACAACAGAACACAGCTTGAGTCCAGTGGCACCTCTAAGACTAACACAATTTAATTCTGGTTATAAGCATTAGAATTATTGTATCTTCTAATGTGTGGTGTAGCATGCCAGACTTGGCTCAGGGAAAACAAAGTTGAAACCCCCAGCCCAATATCTTTCATCCTAACTTACTCCCACAAGGCTGTTGTGAGACAGGAGGAACAAATCCTGAGCTTCTTTAGAAAAGGAATGGGATAAAATTATGTCTGAGAGGTGGATTCACACAGAGAAAGCAATTCAGTATGCTTCAGCTCAACAACAGGATAATGTCAAAACCTAGAAGGTGTAGAGTCTAGGGCAAAATAGCAAGCCTAGAAAGATAAAAAAGAATGATAGCCTCCATGCCAGCCCTCAACACACTTTCTTTAGTGGTCTGCTTTTCTTTCTCTTGGTTATACTGATGAACCTGCACCTGCTGTTAAAAGTTTATGTTTATTACCTCACATTCACTTCTCCTACTGTACTCTTTTAAGGTAACTTAAAAGTAGCTGTTGCTACCTTTATGGTTTTCATTATGGTAGCTTTATTAGCTTTTGTGGGTTGGATATTTAGTGAGTGCCTATGCATTTTATTCCTATACCCTACTTTGAGGGTCCTATGGCTATGTGGTGATACAGAAATACATTTTAAAACAGGGTCCTCAAGTAATCAAAATGAAGATATAGATGACAGTGATTTAGTGACTACAACAAAGCTTTGAAAACAGCCAGCACAGTGTAGTGGTCAGTGCAGGATCTGAGAGACCACAGTTCAAGTCACCACTCACTCACAAGACTGATCTTTCACAGACACGTCTCATAGGGCTGTTGCAAGGGTAAAGGAAGAGAACAAACATACGCAGGCTCCCCTCAGATGAACAGCGGGTTAAGATGATTTTATTTACTACAAGAGAAGGTAATCTTTATGTTACAGATGGCAAGAGCTCCCCATAACTGGAGTTTTCAGTCTTGCCATTCTGCTATCATCTTCTCATTCCCTTAATTCTCTCACTTACCTCAGTTCCAACATGGCTGAAGGTTCCAGTTCAACAAGCAGGGTTGATATTTCACCCAACTTTATATTTAAAAAAAAAATAATCCTGAGAATATTCAGATTGAGGGACATCAAAAATCCTTAAAATGTCCACCATAAGGTATGACTGAAATTTTCTGTTGGGTATCCAGCCATGGAACACCTCAGCACTGTCCCTATGTGACTAAAAGAGCAACTTACCCAACATCTGGTGAAAAATCTGTACCCAGGCCAGACTCAATTAAAGCTTTATAAAACGGGGAATTTGGGCCACCAATCAATAACGAAGACAACAGGTTTAAGGTGAAGGTTTCAAAAGTATCTGTAATGCTAAAAAAAAGAAGAACGAAAAAAGAGAGAAAAGTTTAGAACAGCATCTTGGGAGTCAACAAGTACCTCTACCAATTACACATTTGAGGAACACAACACATTAGCACTGCTACACCATAGCACAGTAACTGACAGAATGAGCTGTGTGTTCCTCAAAAACCTCATCTCTGCCACAAGTTCAGTAGAAGGCTTCAGGGCGAGTGACTAATTTGAAACCTAAGGTTCCAGGCTGCAATACGGAGATTAAAATAACAATGATCTACCTAATATGGTGTTGTTGTATGGATTAGAACCAAGGCACAAATATACCTTGTGTATTATTATACCTGCCTAAATAATCAATTTGTGGGTGAGAACTTCTGTCCTACTTTCTTTTTTAATACAGAAATGGTTTGTAAAAGAATAGCCGTGCAATTAATTTTCACTGGAAGTGCTGCTTACTTCACAAAGGAAAACCAAAAAGAGGTAGAGATTTTGGAATATCTCCATGGACTATTTCCAGCAGGCAGGGCAGTAAGAAGGTACCCTCCGTGTCATTTGAGCTTTGAAGTATTTAATCCAATCACATCACTTCAGAATGGTTTAATTAAAACCCACAGCCCTGAACTTAGCTGAAGTACTAAAGCGGAACCCCCCTGCCCCAAAACATATATCTAAAATAAGACACACTGAATGCCAGTGACACTGAATGCTGCTGTAAGAACTGCACCCAGAGCTGCGACAGGGGGTTTCACATGATGTTGGGACAGGGTGAAAGCACCATGGCATGGTAAAATTGTGTTGTTAGCCGCCCTGAGCCTGCTTCGGCGGGGAGGGCGGGATATAAATAAAAATTGTTGTTATTGTAAAAGATCTTGAGGGGGGTTTAGTGGCTATCCTGGTGAATACCTGCCTGTCTCAAACAGAGATCACAGCTCACCTCATCACAGGAACCCTCTGGGCAGTAGGCTGGTGCATCAGGAATTAGAGAGCTATTGCGATAAAAGCTGTGAGAGCACTCAAACGCACAAAACACTAAGGATTCAAATCTCTGCTCGGACACAAACCTTGCCGGGTGACATTTTGTCAGTAACACTTTCTCAGCCAAGCCTATTTCACAAGATTGTTGTTAGACTAAAAATGGAAGAGGGGAAAACCTGAGTTCTTTGAAGGAAGGATGGAATAAGAATATAATTTAGAGATCTTAAAGCATGCCAAGTCACCCACAGAATTAGTCTAAAAGGGATGAGCTCACCCTCGCCGTGTAAAGTCAATCATTCTGATAGCTACCTGGAGCCTCTGTTCCTGACCAAGCCATGCTGAAATGATGCAAAAGAGGAAAGCAAGATCTGGCTGAGGCTCAGCAACTCTAGGACAGCTGAAAATCAGTTTCTGGTGACTGAGGCTACCCATTTAAGAACCTGGGCGCAGAAAAACCAGGAACGCACGAACAGGAAACACAGACCTTCATTGCTGAAGACCCACCCCATGAAATGCTCCGCTGGAAGGAGCAAATGTTAAATATTTTTTTACTTTTCTTTAACCCTTCCTTTTCAAACCCCACGTACTCGGACAGGAGGTAGCTGATGCTGACCATGGTCTGCTTCTTGGGGTCCGTAGCAAACGAATCTGCGCCACACGTTACATGGCATTCTCTCTGTGGAATATGAAGACAGCAGTTAATAAGGGTGGTGGGGAATGCAGCTCACTCTCCTTGTAGACCCCCCTCCCCAATGTAGTATTTTGCAAGGATGCCACTGACACAGGGCACTTCAGAGGCTGTAGTTAAACACGCTGGCCTTGTCCACTCTGAACAACACAGAGCTCTGAACAATCTCAGACAGAGGACCTTCTTTGCCCTGGCTCTCTTCAACTTGAGATGCCAGAGACTGAACCCGTGACTTTCTACATTCAAAGCACATGTGTTGCCTCTGAGCTATAGCCTCCCACAGGAATGTAAGCATGAACTGCAAAGGGCTCAATTATGGAAGGAGACTTCAGTGCAAAGTAGTAGTTCAGGAACTCTTGTATATAAACTATAAACACACATCATACCTTGATTTACGTCCGGAGGAGAAACCCTCCCTTTCTCCGGCAAGCAAGTGCAGCAGAGAAGCAACCTTCCTCCCCCCCACACACATTAATTCTGCCTTCAATCACTCCACTTTCTTTTGAGAAAGGAGCTAAGATGAATCTAGAATATTCCACGTTGCTGCCATATTGGAAGGAGAGACACAAAGCTGAGAAGCGTCTTCACTTTGCCATGTCAGCATGGGCCGTCAGATACATTCCTGCCAAATAGTTAACACTGGGAGGGTACCCAGCAGCCGACTCCAAAAAGCCTGCATATTTTCTGTACATGGAAAAATAGGATAAAAATCAAGAAATAAACACTCACAGGCTTGTCCCAGAGTGGCTGTGGGGGGACACCTGTATTCGGTTCAATTTTCTGGAATTTTATCAGCGCCTCCTCGTGAATTTGTTTCAAGTGTTGCTCCAGGGGAAAGTTACCGTAAGTGAAGAACCTGTAATTTGATGAAAGGTTATTGTTATGACAGGAAAAGGTTACACCAGGGGTGGCCAAACTTGCTCAACATAACAGCCACATAGAATAAGAGGGAGGGAGGAAGTTTTAACTTTAAATGCATTCTTGAAGCTGCTGACCAACAGGGCAGGTGGGGCTTTGAGAGCCACAAAATGTGTGTGAAAGAGCCACATGAGGCTCCTGAGTCATAGTTTGGCCACCCCTGGGCTACATAAACTAGTGCCTTGACCCACAAAGACCTGCCTGCTTGAAGCCCTGTTTTAGCAGAACCAACTCTCCCTTTGGCGGCAAACACTGAATGTCATTCTGGCAACTCCCTGAATTTTAGGATCATGTGAGAGTGAAAGGAAGGCCCTGAACTGGCTTCTTACAAGTTCTGAGTGCAGTATGAGTATGCACCGTGCCAAGTTGACATCTAGGGAGCAGGAGATGGGGGATATCTCGGCAAAACTAAGCATTGGAATGGCACCCAGAAATGCAATTTACTGCATTCTTTTTTTTTTTACTTAAATTTTATTTTCAGATTATTTATTATATTTCAGTAAGCGGCTTTACGCCCCCATTGGGTAGAAAAGTGAAATAAGTGCCTAAACAAAAATGAACATTGAGAATCCAAGGAGGGACAAGCAAACTGAATACACAGTGCTGGTTCTTGTGTGTGATTCAGAGAAAAATCTAAGTGCTCGCACATAGCACTTTGGACTGAGTGCTTTCATGGGTTCCCAAATCAAGTCTGCATACCCCCCTTGCTAAACAAAATCCAGGGTCACCCCAGTATACCTTGCATTGCTGGGATGGTAATGCAAGGCGTGAAATTGTTTGAGCTGCTCCCAGGAAAGGTCAGGGATCTTCAGAGGGTGTCCACCAGAGACGACGGCATATGTGTGATCAGGGAGAATGTGGTTCTGAAGGTGCTGAGAGAACACCCTCTCATTATCTGTCTTAAAAGAAACATTTTTAGTAAGACCAAAGATACTCCTCAAGTCACATGTGATCATCACGACAATACTCAAGAGCTTCAGGGGAGGAAAGTCAGACACTGGTGAACAAAGTTAATGTTGAGATACAATAACCCCCTAGGTTATTCCTGAGCCAATAACCCCTATGAGGTCACAGGAACCTGAGAAGAAAGGTGGAAATGCTTGCCAAGAACTATGTCCAAATCAACAAGCATATCACTGCACTACGAGACTGAAAGAAGACGACTGCAGATTTATACCTCACCCTTCTCTCTGAATCAGAGCCTCAGAGCAGCTCACAATCTCCTTTATCTTCCTCCCCACAATAGACACCCTGTGAGGTGGGTGGGACTGAGAGACCTCTCCCAGAAGCTGCCCTTTCAAGGACAACCTCTGCCAGTGCTATGGCTGACCCAAGGCCATTCCAGCAGCTGCAAGTGAAGGAGTTGGGAATCAAACCTGGTTCTCCCAGATAAAAGTCTGCACACTTTACCACTACACCAAACTGGAAGACACAACAGCTCAACTCAAGCATCAAGGCAAACCATGGTTAAGACACAGGCTACATGCCAATGTAGGGGCAAGCCCTTGGTTTTGGTATTCCAAGAATGAGAGCTGTACTTCAAGAAGTACAATCCACCGTCCAAATCCCATCTTCACCCCAAGGACCAAGTAACCCTCATTTGCACATACTGCTACCTGCAGTAAGTCATGTGGTTGCCTCAGCAGCCTTTACGAGGGCAGGAAGATGGGGTATAAATGTAAAATAAAACTAAAATAAATGTGCCCCATGACCAGATATTCCACCAGAGGTTGTTATTAACCCACATTGGGTTATTAACCCATGCAATGGCAAACCACCCCGTAAAAAGTCTGCCATGAAAACGTTGTGAAAGCAACGTCACCCCAGAGTCGGAAACGACTGGTGCTTGCACAGGGGACTGACTACCTTTACCCTTAATAAATCTGAAGTCCATTTATTTAATCTTAGTTCCAGCTACAGGGTAACAGTCTGAAGATGTAACATTTTAATTCCCACATGATGCTCTCCCAACAGTAAGAGGAAGCAAAAACAATCAATTTTAGACGCACTTACAAAGGCCCCCTTCATTTCATTAAAAACTACTCCTTTGAAGATTAATGATGTCTGCGGATCTCTGGGATTCTCGTGTTCCAGCCTCCAGCCTTCTTGCCTACAAGACATTGAGAAATACATTTAACAAGCCTTTTCTTAGTGCTCCTTTAGCTCTTACCAGCAAAATGCATGCCAAAAATACTGCATCCTTACCAGAAATCTAGATGTCTCAAACAGGGGGAAAACACTGCATCCAAGTATACAGAGAGAAGATTCTGGAAATCCTTGGGATTTTGAGTGGAAAACGGGTACAGTGTGTAGTCACTAGCTGCAAGAAAAACATTTTTTTTTACAATACTACTTTAAAATATGCATACATCTGCATTTCTCCTGAGCATTTTTCATTGCAGATCTAGCATGGGAAGCACTTTAGATCCGTCAATTCATTTATCAACTGAAATCTGTAAGGTATCCACTTTCTCTTAAGTGTGGCTCTTGACTTCTGCTCACCAAGGCGTCCAGGGGCTACCTACATGCTCAGTGTCCTTTATACCAGGTCACACTGTTGGTTTCTCTAACCCAGTATTAACTGGTAGCAGCAGCTCTACAGGACCTTAGGGAAAGGCTTCTTCCAGCCCCACTAAGATATCACAGCTTGAATCCCCGCCAGTGTTCTTACATTGTGCAGAAATGTTCATCAAACCCAGCCCACTCATCCCACCGTATTGAAGATTAATGTAAATGGACTGAAAAGGCAGCCAAGAAATATGCTCCCATAACAGGGCACCAATGCAGTTTGAACACCAACTCAAAAGCCTATACACCTAAATGGGTCTGTAATCCGTAGTTTGTTGAACTAATTTGTGGTTGAACAAACTTTCCCAGCACGTTTAAGAAGTGCACTGGATAGCCTAACGTAGTTTCATAAGGTCCAGTTAAACAGTACCTGTTCACATAATGGAAAAAAAAGGGGGGGGGTTACATCATAACAACAGACTGTCATTACCTGGCAAGAACCCAAGAGGCTGTAGATCATCTAGAGCTCACCTGTAAATGCATTCATGAACGTGGAGAGTGACCTGTTCAGCATTTTGAAGAAGGGATCTCGGACGGGGTACTTCTGAGACCCACAGAGCACAGTGTGCTCCAGGATATGGGGGACGCCCGTGCTGTCCATTGGGGTGGTACGGAACTGAACGCTGTAAGCAACCAGGGAAACAGTTTCATTTAAAACCTGAGCAGCGCTGTCCTACAGATACAGCTCACTGGCCAGACATATAATGTATGACACCAGAAAGGCAGCACACACATTTAATATGTGATGGAAACTGGGATGCAGTTGGGGTGGGAGGGGATGCTAGACTTCCAATTTTCCTCTGACCCTCTTTACTGTTTCATGAAAAACGAGAATGAGAAGTTATTTAAGTTCTTCCTAGTTTTGAAGAAACGCTGCCCAACATAGTAGCCCTGAATGGCAAGCCCATAATTGCAGGAAACTCCACCAAGCCCTGGAGATGTCCCAAACCCCAATATTATTTCATTTGGCATTAGTGTTATCCTACATATGGTGCATTGATTTATATTGATTTGTATGCCACCTCTCCAAACCAGTTTTGGGCTACCGTGACTCTAACCTTGAGTCTGAGGAGGAAACCTGACGAGCCACGATGCTCAAATATATTAAAAATAAATATTACTAAGAAAACTCTCTATTGTAGCTCAAACAATGATTCTCATCAACAGGTGAAAAGATCAGGCTGCAACACAATGCTCACTTGCTCGTAAGTGGAGTGCTCCTAAAATCCACTTCCCAGCAAAATGCATCCAAAGGGTACCCAGCTGTACACTAATTTGCTGCTATTCACAATTTTAGCTATACTTACTGCTCAGCTTATTATGCATCTTGACTCTAATTAGCCCTTCCTGGCAGCTAACCTCCTCCCACCCTCTCTCTACCTACATGTAACAGTTGAGGAAGTCTTGTTTTAATGCATCTGAAAAATGCATTAAAAATGTTTTAATGCATGTGCATGAAAGCTTATACCCAGAATTAAACTTTGTTGGTCTTAAAGGTGCAACTGGACCCAAATTTTGCCCTGCAGCTTTCCTTATGAAACTCAGGGTGAAATATACAGAGTTGCTCTCCTTTTGAAGGACAGTGTGATGAAAAGGATCTACCAGAGACATCAAGAGGTTTCCAAGAGTGACAATCAGGGGAGGACTGGCTGCTACAACTCCAGCGGGATTCTCTAGTGGGCTGATCACTTCCTCACTTGGGCTAGTCCATCCCAAGGTAGAAGGACAGCACCGGGCTGGAGGTGGGGGGCAGACACAACATGCAGATGGCCACTCCCAGCTAAGCAGTGCTAAGTGTGGAGCTGGCGGGCTCCTCCTGCTTTCTTCCTTCTCTCCCTCCTTTGTGGGGGAGGGGCCATTTCCGAGCAAAGAATAAGGAAAAGCGGGGGGGGGGGGAATAAACCCAAAGTTGCACTTTGAAATGGAGGGTCAAGCTGCCCATACCACAAGTCATAAAATGTACATCATTTATTATAAAACATACACAAATATGAATTTAAAACACAATGTCTGAATGCCAAACTGCATAAAATTGCCAACCATATACAATTTCACAAATTTGATGGATTTCTAATTGACCATACGCGTTTCAGCCCCTAAGGGCCTTCCTCAGTGGTCAATAAAACATATATATACAAACACCCGGATGTGGGTCTTTGTATGTATTTTTATTGACCACTGAGGAAGGCCCTTAGGGGACAAAACACGTATGGTCAGTGTAGTAATTAGAAATCCATCAAATCTGTAAATTGTATACGGTTGGTCCTTTCCCAGCACCATATTTCCCCTCCCATCTCGCCCCTGGGGTCAACAACACAGGTTTCAATAGGTTTATGAAGCAGCAGCAGATTCTTAAAAATGCCACATGAGCTGTAAAACCACATACCTGAAAAGATTATTGGAATCCTCTCGTGCCACATGCAGGTACTTGGCTCCTGTCTTATCATGGTTGAGTTTAACAGCAGTTAAGAACAGCTCGGGTACTGCTGTCACCTGCATTGGGGAGAAACACACCTGGTTGTTTGCGAGACTGGACCAAAAAGTCCTCTTCTAAAGTTTCTAGACCTCAACAGTTTAAACTACCTTTCCTGGGTTGGTCTTTCTGACACAGTGACAGTCTGTAAAGGGGGCATGGAAGAGTCAAGCAGAAGTACCTTCCAGTTTGCAACACATTTGTGTCTACCTGCACAGAGGGGATTCTTAATTGTCATAGCTAAGTTCTTGTCTTAATATACGTTTCTGGAATGGACAAGAACAACCAGTCTGCTTATCAATAAATATACACGCATTTCTACTAGGGCACAACTATTTAATATTTACTATTCCACATTATAGAAAACATTAAATATACCCAGAGGATTTGTCTTTACTCTCCAGTTCCAGCACAATGAACACTGATCTGACTCTTCAGTTGCTTGTTGTAAGGTATTTAAAGTTGCACGATCCACGGTATGTTTTTATTGGATACATCCATTATAGGAAATATTGCCAAAACAGCCACGTACTGAAGAAATCAACAATATACAGCTGTAAGGGACTTCCGGGGAGGAAAATGGCGAGCTGAGTTGTCTCTCGTAACGGGAGCAAGCTGAAGGTCTTGTTCGGGGTAGTGGAGGGCAAACCAAAGCCCACTGCCTACCTTTCTCAGTGAGAGAAAGGTCCAAGACTTGCACTAAAAACTTTAGAAGAGATTTACCTTGGCTGAAAAGGAGCTTTGGAGAAGGGTCCTTTGAGGCTTTGAGGAGTCTCAGAAGTTTGCAAAATTATCGTCTGCAAGATCTCTCAGAGCCATGGATTTGGCATAAGCTCGTCACGATCCTAACCTTCTGGGACATTTTTAAACAACTAAAGTCTTGGAAGACCAGTGGAACTTGGATAAACAGAGGAAAAAAGGTACAGAAACTCTTCTTTCACTCCGGAGCTATTTACAGACTAAAGAGACGTTTTAAAGGTGGAAATAAGGGGAAAATATAAAACTTGCAAGTAGAAGAAGGGAAGGGTGAAGTTTGGACTATTTTGACATAAAAGACAGTGTTAAAAACTGCTAAAAATGGAAGAGAAATCATTGTTGTGTCTACTTACGATTTGTGGAATGTAAACAACCATACTGCGCAGGAATATACTGGAACAGTCCTCTAACTCTACTGAGCAAGACAGGAAGTGCGTCAAGCAATCTATAAGGTTGAAGGTGACAGAGACAGGAAGCAGTAAAGAAAAAAGCCTACTCTACATCATAGAGAAACATCGGCAGCCATTGCTGGGAGGTCCAATTTAAAACATCGTTTTAAAAAGATTTGGGACTTTAAAAAGTGACAGAAACGACAGGGAAAAGGGTAAGAAGATAAGAACTATTGACTACATTATTGGTGGGCTCCTGGGGTGATTTTAAAAGGGGAAAAAAAATCTTTAAAAGGAGAAAAAATCGCGGCCGCCATTTTGGATTTTTTAAAGACTTTTTTGTTAAATATCTTTGCTTTGGGGGCTCAGAAACCAGCGAAATTGGGCTTGCTGGAAAGGGCAAGCCCTGCTCTATTGAACCTGACTGTCAGATTTTAAATTGGTGAGGTCAAAAATTTCGTCATTTTTTTAAAGGGGAAAAATTCTTCAAAAATTTATATCTGGGCCTGGGAAGCTCAGAAGAAAACAGAACAAAGTTTAATTGAGAGAGAAAATTTAGACCTTCTGAACTTGGTAGTCAAACTTGCAAATTGTGCGACGGAAATTTTTGGTATTTTAATTGCATCCCCCTTGCTCTTTGCTTAAATGTCAGAGCCCAGGCAGCTCCGAACAAGAGCCCTTTCATTAGAAAAAATGCAAGACCAAATGGAGGCTATGGAAGCCAGGATTATGAAAGGAGTTAAGAAAATGATGGAAGAGTTGAAGGAAGAACTTACTACAGTGATTAAAAAAGAAGTGGATGACCTCAAAAACCAAATTGGGAAAATAGACAAGAAAGTACAGGAGGTGGAGGAGAAAGTTAAAACACATGATACCACCTTGCTGAAAGTACAAGAAAAAGTGACGATTCACGACTGCAAATTAATGGAAAATCAGCTACGTTTGAGAGGAGTACCTGAGGAAGAGAATGATGATTTGAAAGGATATATAACAAACATAATCGCAGAATTCTTAGAAGAAGACCCTGATAAGACTAAAAGCATGTATGATCACATGTATAGAGTCAACTCGTTATATGCCAAAAAAAATAACTTACCAAGAGATGTGGTTGTAAGATTCATGACAAAGGAAATGGTGGGAAGGATTATGAAGAGAAACTTTGAACAATCATTGATAGTAAGAGGTAGCAGAGTGAGAATTATGAAGGAGCTACCGAAAGAAGTGATAAATGACAGGAGAACATATAAAAAGTTGACAGAAAAATTGAAAGACAATGGCACAAGGTATAGATGGATAATCCCCGAGGGTGTGAGCTTTGAACTTCAGGGGAAGAGAGTCACGATCACAAATGCCCGAGAACTGAGGAGATTTTTTGAAGAAAATAAAGAATTTGCACCATGATGGATTACAAACTATTGTCTTGGAATGTTAATGGACTAAATTCACCACAAAAAAGAAGGGCAACTTTTCATTGGATTAAAAAGCAAAATTGTAATATAATTTGTTTGCAAGAAGTCCACATCAAACAAAAGGATTATAAATTTTTATGGAACAAACAATTGGGAAGGGAATTTTTTTCGTTAGCTGACCAGAAAAAAAGGGGAGTAGTTTTTTATATTAAACAAGACCTGGAGCCAAAATTGGTATTTAAAGATAAGGATGGAAGATTTGTAGCAGTGGAAATAACATCAAATGGGAAAAAAACGCTGTTATTGGGACTATATGCACCTAATGGTGCAAAAGATGTTTTTTTTAAAGACATTACACAACAACTAGATGAGTTGACCTACGATCAAATACTCTTAATGGGAGATTTTAATGGAACAGTTGAGAACTCATTGGATAGATCCGGAGGGAAAAAAAATAGTGGAAAAGAAGGAAAATTGCCAAAGTCTTTTTTTGAATTAGTAAAACAGGAAAATTTGGAGGACATATGGAGAAAGTTTAACCCTGAAGTGCGGGACTATACTTTTTTTTCTGCAAGACATAAGACATTTTCTAGAATTGACATGCTATGGGGAACCAGAGATTTAGGCCTCATAACAAGAAAGATAGAGATTTTGCCTAAAATTGGCACTGACCATAACCCAATAATGTGGATTACAAAACTGTCCAAAAGATTGAGAAGATGGAGATTGAATGAAGACTTGCTACAGAACAAAGAAACAGTGACTTTCCTAGGAAAAGAAACTAAAGAATTTTTCCAAGTGAATGATAAAGAAGATATCGATTTTCAGACGGTCTGGGATGCTTATAAAGCAGTAATGAGAGGGTTGCTGATTACTTTGAACAATAAAGATAAAAGGGAAAAAGAAAAACAACTACTGGATATTCAAAATGAAATAAAGAAAAAAGAAAGAGAGCTGAGGAAAAGACCAGGGAAAAAGAAAATTCTAAGGGAAATTTCAATATTGCAAACTCAACTAAGACATTTATTAAACAAAGAAGTAGAATGGAATTTGAAAAGGCTCCAGCAAAAATCGTTTGAAGGAGCAAATAAGACGGGGAAATACTTGGCGTGGCAGCTGAAAAAAAAGAGGGAAAATAAAATAATTAATAGAATTGTGATAGATGAAAGAGACGTAGTTACTCAAGAGGGAATAAAAAGAGAATTTTTTAAGTATTATGCCAAGCTGTTTAAAGGTGCTGAAGTAAAGAGAAAAAAGATAGATGAATATCTACAGAAAATAAAAATTGAGCCATTAACTGAGAATATGAGAAAAATTTTGAATGACCCAATTGAAAAAATAGAAATTGAGGCAGCAATCAACGTGATGAAAAATGATAAAGCTCCCGGGCCAGACGGTTATACAGCCAAGTATTTTAAAATGTTTAAAGATGAATTAATACCAAAATTACAGAAGCTGATGAATGCAATAAGAGTCAAAGGGAAGGTACCAAATACATGGAAAGAAGCTGTTATTTCTTTGATACCTAAAGAAGAAAGAGATGTTACAAATGTGAAAAATTACAGACCAATTTCACTTTTGAACAATGATTATAAAATATTTACAAGAATTCTGGCAGAACGTCTTAAGCAATATTTGATAAATTTTATAAAAGAGGACCAAGCCGGTTTTCTTCCCAAAAGACAAATAAGAGACAATATTAGAACTGTTGTAAATATTGTAGAATATTATGAAAGACATCCAGAAAAGGAAGTAGCGCTATTCTTTGCGGATGCAGAAAAAGCATTTGACAATTTAAATTGGGACTTTATGTTTGCAGTGATGGAAAAAATGGAGCTTGGAGAAAGTTTTATAAGAATGATAAAGGCAATATATTCTGAACAAAGTGCAAGGCTGTGCATCAACGCAGATCTTACAGATGAAATGAAAATTAGTAAAGGTACCAGACAAGGCTGCCCGCTTTCGCCATTGCTGTTTATAATGACTCTTGAAATTTTACTAATGCAGATTCAAGAAGAAAAAGATTTAGAAGGACTACAAATAAAAGGATTTACCTATAAATACAGAGCATTTGCAGATGATATAATGTTTATAAATGAAAATCCTTTACAAGTTACACCTTTGTTGTTAATGAGAATACAAGAGTTTGGGGAGTTGGCGGGACTTTATATAAACAAAGAAAAATCAAAAATCTTATGTAAGAATATGCAGAAAAATAGACAACAAGAACTACAAAGACTAACGGGTTGTGAAGTTACCTCTAAGGTAAAATACCTAGGGGTAGAGATAACAATGAAAAATATTGATTTGTTTAAGAACAATTATGAAAAGCTATGGCGTAAAATAGAAGAAGATATGCTAAAGTGGAACAAGCTCAATTTGTCACTGTTGGGTAGAATAGCTGCAGTAAAAATGAATATTTTACCAAGGATTATGTATCTGTCTCAAACCATCCCCATTGTGAAAGATGCTAAGCAATTTGATAAATGGCGAAGAAAAATTTCGGAATTCGTGTGGGCCGGGAGGAAACCTAGAATTAAAATGAAAGTCCTGATAGATGCGAAAGAGAGAGGTGGATTCCAATTACCAGATTTGAAACTGTATCATGAAGCAATTTGTTTAGTATGGTTAAAAGAATGGATAACGTTATTAAATAAAAAACTTCTAATGTTAGAAGGCCATGGAAAAAAATTCGGCTGGCATGCATATTTGTACTATGAAAAAAAGAAGATGGACGGTCTTTTCTCTCACCATTATATAAGGAGTAGCTTATTAAATGTGTGGATAAAGTACAAGAAATATGGTGATGAGAGGAGACCTTTATGGATAGTGCCGGCTGAAGTGATAAAGTTAACGGCCAAAACAGTCAAGGAAAAACAACTATCATACAACCAGTTACTAAAAATACAAAGCGGGAAAATAGAATTGAAAACTGCAGAAGAACTAAACTATAAATATGATTGGTTTCAAATGCAACAAATAAAAAGTTTGATGGAGAATGATATCAAAGCTGAAGGAATAAGGAAAGAACAAACAGAAATGGAAAGAGTTCTGCTTGGAGATAATGAGAAATTAATTTCAAAAGTGTACAAATTACTTTTACAATGGGCTACAGAAGATGAAGTAGTGAAATCTCAAATGATAAAATGGGCAATTAATGTAAATAAAGAAATAAAGATGGAATCTTGGGAATATCTGTGGAAAAATTCCATGAAACTCGCAACATGTCATAGTATTAAAGAGAACTGTTTTAAGATGATGTATAGATGGTATATGACTCCAAAAAAATTAGCAAAGATGAACAATAAGATGCCAGATAGGTGCTGGAAATGTAAAAAGCATGAAGGTTCTTTCTACCATATGTGGTGGACTTGTGAAAGAGCTAAAATGTTTTGGCAAATGATTCAACAAGAGATATCTAAGATCCTGGGATATGAATTCAATAAAGAGGCAGAGACTTTTCTGCTGGGATTACAAATGGAAAAATTTCCAAAAGAAGATAGAACATTAATATGGTACTTGCTCTCAGCTGCTAGGACATTGTATGCGCAGTTGTGGAAGCAAGAAAAAATACCAGAAAAATGGGACTGGATTATGAAAGTTATGTCATGGAGTGAAATGGACAAATTAACAAGAAAATTAAGAGACTGTGATTTAGAACTTTTTAACCAAGAGTGGAAGAAATTCAGAAGATATGTAGAGAAAGAGTGGAAAATAAAAGGACATTGGACAATTTTTGAGGATTAAGATTTTTAAGATAACAATATAACTCTTGAAGGGGGTTCTTCTTCCCTATGTTTCTTTTTTGTTTCGTTTTTTTTCTTGATAGTTAAGGGTACCTTTAATATCTGTTTTTTTAAAGAAAATAACACTGGCGGGGGTCAAGTAATTGGGGGAGGGGTGGGAGAAAGTAAGATGTGGGGTAGAATGATGGTCTTTTTCTTAATATATATTAAGCTTTTTATAAGTTGTAGTTATAGTTCTACTACCATATGTTACTAATAAAATTGTTTATTCACAAAACAATATACAGCTGTAAGAAAGGTGTCAACCTGATGGTACAGATGGGAGCTGAGCGGCGTAGATCTCTTGATAGCTGCAAGGCCTCAATCAGTGTGAAGACAATTAAAAATAAACTATGAAATCAGCCTTGCAGGCAAGAACAAAGACTCTTCCGGCCCACACACACACACAACTTTCAACCAGACTTCCCACATACACAGAACCTGTAGACAGCCTCACTTCCTCAAAGCCAGCTCTGAAGTTGTACCTGCTAGAAATACAGCTAGAGATTACTACTTGTGACGCCCCTTTTCCCTCACAGAGTGCCTGCCATCCTCAACAAGAAGACTGCAGATTTATACCATGCCCTTCTCTCTGAATTAGAGACTCAGAGCGGCTTACAGTCTCCTATATCTTCTCCCCCCACAACAGACACCCTGTGAGGTGGGTGGGGCTGAGAAGGCTCTCACAGCAGCTGCCCTTTCAAGGACAACCTCTGCCAGAGCTATGGCTGATCCAAGGCCATTCCAGCAGGTACAAGTGAAGGAGTGGGGAATCAACCCTGGTTCTCCCAGATAAGCGTCCGCACTTAACCACTACACCAAACTGGCTCTCTGCACCAAACAACCTCTCTCTCACTCAGGTTCAAAGACAGTAGCAAGTCACAATGTCACAAGCTTTTCTCTTATAAAATAAGGATCTGGATCGGGGTGGCTCGGCGGTGCTGATGCTGTTAGACCTGTCGGCGGCGTTCGACACGGTCGACCATCGGCTACTGACGTGCCGCCTCGCCGACGCGGGGATTCAGGGGTTGGCCTTACAGTGGCTTTCCTCTTTCCTGGAAGGTCGGGGACAAAAGGTCGCAGTAGGGGGGGAGCTATCCCAGAGGCGCACACTTGATTGTGGTGTGCCCCAGGGGGCGGTTCTCTCCCCGATGTTATTCAATATCTATATGCGGCCTCTTGCCCAGATAGCCCGAAGGTATGGGCTGGGGTGTCACCAGTATGCTGATGACACCCAGCTCTATCTACTGATGGACGGCCGGCCGGTCTGCGCCCCGGAAAATCTGGACCGGGCATTACAGGCCGTGGCTGAGTGGCTCAGACTGAGTGGGCTGAAGCTAAATCCTACGAAGACAGACGTCCTTTGCTTGGGTCGCCGCGGCCCGGGGGGGGGGGATCCCCCTGCCAGCTTTTGACGGTGCGCCGCTGATGGCGGCGGACAGAGTCAGGAGCTTGGGGGTGCTGTTGGAGCCTTCCTTAAAGATGGAGGCTCAGATAGCAGCCGCTGCCAAGTCCGCATTTTTTCATCTTAGGCGGGCAAGGCAGCTGGCCCCCTTCCTGGAGCGCGACGACCTAGCAACAGTGATCCATGCTACGGTCACCTCGAGGTTGGACTACTGCAATGCCCTCTACATGGGGCTGCCCCTGTCCCGGACTCGAAAGCTGCAGCTGGTGCAGAATGCCGCGGCCCGGCTGTTATTGGGTCTCCCAAAGTGGGGACACATTCGGCCGGGTCTTCGGACTCTGCACTGGCTTCCAGTGATGTATCGAGTCCGGTACAAGGTGCTGGTTATTACCTTTAAAGCCCTATATGGCCTGGGACCTGCCTACCTGAGGGACCGTCTCTCCCCATACGTTCCCCAGAGAGCACTGAGGTCAGGAACACAAAATCTCCTCTCTATCCCCGGGCCAAAAGAAGCCCGCCTGAAAGTCACTCGAGATAGGGCTTTCTCCGTTATGGCCCCCACTTGGTGGAATCAGCTGCCGGAAGAGGTGAGGGCCCTGCGGGACTTGGCTCAATTCCGCAGGGCCTGTAAGACGACCCTCTTCCGGCTAGCTTACACCTAGCCGGGATGGAACTTGACGTAACTGGCCTGCCATCTGTTTATATAAAACGATATGTTATTGGTTTTAAGCTGCATTGTTTTTATGAATTGAAATGTATTGGTTTTAATGTTTAAATGTGAAGTATTTAATTGTTTATATTTAATTGTTAAATTGTTATTGTTGGAAGCCGCCCTGAGCCACTCCTGGGAAGGGCGGGATACAAATCCCGAATAAATAAATAAATAAATAAAAATACAGAGAGACCCATGCCCGTTTCACACATCAGGTGCTCTCTCTCACTCCCAGAGACATCCACAGACAGCGTAGCCCGGCCCCCTTTAACAATCTGCCTTCCCTCACAAAGAGCTATTGGGGTTGGGGCTCCAACACTCTCCCAATCACTTGCTGACGCTAGTCATTCCTATTCTGTAATACATGTACATGGGCCAAGATTAAGTTTTGTGTATGTGTGTATTCCATTCCCTTAGACATGCAGCCTACATGGTAAATCAAAACACGATAACTTTTATTTACAATATAACAAAATAATGAGGAAAATAAGGTACAAACAATGATGTTTCCCTTCCATTGAACTTCTGAACAACGATTCTATTCCTGTGAGATTCTCTGGTCACAATTCAACTATTTCAGCTTGCTCTAAGCAGCTCTTCTGCCCAGTTCTATTGCCAGAAATCCGTTTTTTCCTCCTCATCTCCTAAGCTGTCAACTCCTCCGCCACTAACTCCTGCCATTTTTCAGCGGCTGTTTTTTTCCAACCCTCACTCTCAACATATCATCTACTCTCACTGGTTGCACTTAGGGATGCTGAACCTAGCCTGTCCATCACACTACAGTCAGGAGCTGCAGTAATTCTCTGCAGGCCAGCTTCCAGCCCACACCATAAACTGGCTCTGAGCCATGAGTCTAGGGCAGGGATGGCCAAACTGTGGCTTGAGAGGCACATGTGGCCTTTTCACACATATTGCCTGGCTCTTGAAGCCCCCGCCACCTTGTCAGCCAGCTTAGAGAAGGCACACATTTTTTAAAATTTTAGTGGTTAAGTGCACGGATTCTTATCTGGGAGAACTGGGTTTGATTCCCCACTCCTCCACTTGCACCTGCTAGAATGGTCTTGGGTCAGCCAAAGTTATCACAGAGCTTGTCCTTGAAAGGGCAGCTTCTGGTAGAGCTTTCAGCCCCACCCACCTAACAGGGTGTTTGTTGTGGGGGAAGAAGATAAAGCGATTGTGAGCCACTCCGAGACTCTTGAGTGGAGGGCGGAATATAAATCCAATGTTGTCATCTTCAAATCACTTCTCCAAGCCAAGAGAGCCTGTGGCTTCCTTTCCACCTCTTCCTCTCTCTCTCCTCTCATTTATTTGTTTTCTTTCCTTCTGGCTCTCAAACAGCTGACATTTGTGTCTTGCAGCTCTCAAACATCTGATATTTATTCTATGTGGCTCTTATTTAAGCAAGTTTGGCACCCCTGGTCTAGGACAACTGTTTTCATACCATGTTCCAAGGAGCTGCTTATCTATTGCACATTTTTATCCACAAAGGTCAGGCAATGCACATTTATTTATTTCGGATATTTGCACTTTAGTTTTCTCCCAGTAAGGGCTCAAAGCAGCTGAATACACTGCCTCTCCTCAAACAATCCTGCAAGATAAGATTAGGCTGAGTTAGAATGACTGGACCGTGGTTAGTAAGTTAACTGAACCTAGGTCTCCCAAGTCTGAGTTCAACATGCTAACCGCTACTTGGAAGCTTATTACGGATTCCCAGAAGGGGGGCAATAATGCCAGGCAAAAACAAAGCCATGAACTGAAAGCAAAATAATGAACAACAAAAAAGTCACAGTACCTGGTTTACTGTGAACCCTTGGATATGTTCTCCGACTTTGTATTGCAGGGCTCTTTCGTTCACTGGGCTGCTTTTCCACCTCCACAAACACTGGCTGAAGGATGTGGGACTACGGATGCTGTTTTTAAAAAGGATAACACCAGTAAATGGCTTTAGTTTCTGAAAAACTCCCAAAATTCTACAGGAAAAATACAGGCTACAGTATGTTTAAATTTTATTTTTAAAACTTCCATTTCAGTAAAAAAGGGATTCAAAACAATCTTGCCACATGCTTCCCATGGGGGAAAAAATGCAAGCAAAGAATAGTCAGGTGCAATTTGGTAATACCAGATCAAAGTACAAAAAGCCAAAAAAAAAAAAGGATAACCACCACTGCATCTACACAGGATTTTTTTTTTTAAATTTCACCATGTGACTAAAACCTGGGGGAGGGGGGGACTGAAAAACCTGCAAATGTCCCCTCCCTATGAAGTCTTCTCATCTCTGGACAGATTATCAACTGGGAGAAGGCAGGAAGGGAGAAACAATCAAAGTACACAAACTAAGAGATAACAGGCAAGATCTGAAGGAAAGGTTTTGAAAAAAAGCCAAAGCACAGAACCAGAAAAAGGCCAAAAGGAACCCCCATATTCAGAGGCAGAATACCTCCCTGTATCAGCAGTGGGGAGGGGCAAACCTCTATTGCCCTCGTTTTCCACATGCAGGCCTCAATGAAACACTGCATAAAACACTATACTGGAACTGATAAGTCTTCTTTTCTTTTTTTCCCCCTACAGCAGACTTTTTTCCCCCTACAGCAGAGCTAGTTTTAAGGAAAGACTGGTGGGAGGAAAAATGCTTGAGTAACACAACTAACTAGAAGGGCTTCTTCTGTATTATGTACTGATTGAACAAAAATACTGTCACATGGATAGGTTCTATCAACATTCCATTTAAATCAGGGCATGAATTTGGACCTGCCAGGGAGAAGTGCAAACCCTAAGCCCTAGTCTTGTCTATTGGAAGTCACTACCCTTATCAGTTTCTTTCCACACAAGTGCACATGCTTGTGTGTACACACACACCATTATTTTCGCTCAAGGGTGTGTTTGTATGTATACCACGCATATGTGTATATCATATGTAATACACATGCCATGCAGGTCCTTGGTAGGGATGGAGGATTGTGCATGGAAACATGGAAATTGAACCCAATCTGTGCAGGAGGAAAGACTCTAAAGGCAAGGGTCCTCAACGTGGTGCCTTACCTATATCTTTCCTGGTGCCTATGAAGTGTTTTTAGAAAGTTGGTGGGACATTTGCCCAGCAGGGCTTTTGACTGTTCACTGGAGATCCAATAGGCTGGACTGATTAAAAGACTGCTGTTTCACTGGCAGTTACTAACACAGCGCTGGTTTTATTATCTCTTGCTATTCTTTCCCAGTGTTTTTTAAACATTTTTTTTCTTCTCCATTGCACTTAAGACTTCCTTTGCACAAGTGCAGCAATTTTGCAGTTGTGCCCACCACCCTGTGGCAGAATTCCAAAGGGGCTCAAAGGATGTAGAAGTCAACCAGCTCCTTTCTATTTCAACACTGTGCAATCAGGAGGGGCCCAGTTGGTCCTACAACCCCTCTCTACATCACACTGCTTCATAAGCCCCACATACTTTTGTGAATTAAACTACAACATTACAGTCTTGGATAGGAGCAGCTCTGCTGCATCACCAGACTGAAAGTCTACCTAGCTCAGAACCACGTTCCCCTCAATACACAGTCTGGCACCTTTGGAAAACTTACACAACAGTGTTTCCATCACTGTTTTGTACACAGCATCCGGCATGCCACCTCTGAATGTGTACGTTTCAGTAGCCTGGCCAAAGAAAGGGTCAGAAATCAGGTGCACCACAAGAATGCACACACACACACAGGTGATTGGGGCCAGCATTCTGCAGATAGCTCCAGGCGTTGCAGGAGTGACCCACATGGGGGGAGGGAAACAACACATCAATAAGATCAATTGGGGAAGGGGGATGAGACAGCAGTCTTTTGAAGCCCTATACTGAGGGTGGCCAAACTGTGGCTCGGGAGCCATATGTGGCTCTTTCACACATACTGTGTGGCTCTTGAAGCCCCCACCATTCTGTTGGTGAAGGCATTTGTTTCTTTACATCACTTCTCCAAGCCAAGCCAGCAGGCGGCTTGGAGAGTGCATTTAAAAGTTAAAGTCGTTTTCCCCCATCTATTTGCCCTTCCTCCTCCCATCTATTTGCCTTCCTTCCTTCAGACATCTGATGTTAATGTCTTGTGGCTCTCAAACATCTGAACTCTACTCTCTGGGGCTATGTTAAGCAAGTTTGGCCACCCCTGCCCTATACACAGGCATCAAGCCTAGTTCTTAACAAGAAGCTCTTCTCTCTACCTAGACCTCCGGAGTGGTCTTTGCCACCATCAGCTCCTTTCCTCTTATGCAACTAACCCCTGGATGCCCAGAATAGGGGCTGGGAGGCCGCAAAAGAGCCGCCTGTTCCTGATGGGTCAGAGCAGAAAGTCACAAGGCAACTTTCCCTAAACCTCCCTAGCAATTCAATGGGGGCTCGGATGGGCGTTATTATTGAAATGGCATTATCAGCAAGTTTCCAGGGACCGGTGGATGACGGAGCAGAAAGTTGCAAGGCATTTCCAAGAGAAAGCGAAGCCGGGACTCGACTTTTCTCTACGCCCACCCAGAAAGCGGTTCTCATTTCCAACAAGCCACAAGCAGCCTGAATGCAACGCTGCCAGAGGCTACTCCTCCCATCCATTCCATCCTTTGTCCCCGAAAACAGGCCAGATAAGAAGGAGTTAAAAGGTGGTGCAAGAGGGCAGAAGACAGCAAAGCGGGAGAAAGCAGGCAAGCTTCGAGGGCCAGCGAAGGGCGCCTCAGAGCACGTGCAGAGAGCCTCGCCGAGAGGGGTAACCACAGGCCTGACCCTCTCCGCTTCAGCCCCACCACCATAGCTCCTCACCGGCCGTGGCTCAGCTGTTGCAGCCGCCGCCCCGCGGCGCCAAACCGGGCCCACATGATTCGGCGCGACCTCTCCACCGGCAAAGCCCAACCGAGGCGCCGCTCCTTCTGCAGCTGCCCGGGCCTCTTCCCTTGCACGCATGCGCGGGCTTCGCTCACAAACACGCTGCTTCGCTGGAGCGCCGCCTCTTCCCGGGCTGCTACCGCCGCCGGGGGGGGGGGGGGGGACTCGCGCATGCGCTTTCGAAGCCATTCTCCAGGTGTTTGTGGCTGCAGTCTCAGTACCTAAAGGGGGAAAGTTGCCATTTCCCAGCCATGAGCTCATTTAGTAAGACTAGGGAAGCCTTCTTTGGGCCGTTCCCAGTTAGATTTGAATCGTGCGCAATGACTTTCAGGTTGTGATCATTCAGGCGTGTATTCTACATGCGGAAAGTCTGCAGGTAGTAGCCTAGATTGCAGAAAATAGTTACACACACTTGTAGTAAATGAAGGAGTGGGCTGTAGTTCTTCGTAGAATCATAGAGTTGGAAGGGACCTCTAGGCTCATCTAGTCCAACCCCCTGCACAATGCAGGAAACTCACAAACACTTTCTCCTAAATTCACAGGATCTTCATTGCTGTCAGATGGCCATTTAGCCTCTGTTTAAAAACCTCCAAGGAAGGAGAACCCACCACCTCCTGAGGGAGTCTGTTCCACTGAGGAATCGCTCTAACGGTCAGGAAGTTCTTCCTAATGCTGAGCCGGAAACTTTTGATTTAATTTGAGTGAATTGGTTCTGGTCCTACCTTCCGGGGCCATAGAAAACAATTCCACACCATCCTCTATATGACAGCCCTTCAAGTATTTGAAGATGGTGATCATATCATCTCTCAGCCGCCTCCTCTCCAGGCTAAACATCCCCAGCTCCTTCAACCTTTCCTCTTAGGACTTGGTCTCCAGACCCCTCACCATCTTCATAGCCCTCCTCTGGACCCGTTCCAACTTGTCTATATCCTTCTTAAAATGTGGATATTCCCTTCTTAAAGAGTTATGCTGGAATTAAAAAGAAAGAGAGTCTTTGGAGTAGGGTTGCGGGGTTGGGAAATTCCTGAAGATTTGGAGGGTGGAGGACGGGGTTTTGTGGTAGGGAGACACCTCAGCAGGGCATAGTGCCATAGAATGTGCGCTCTAAAGCAGGGTTTTTTTAAGGAAAAAACCAGCAGGAACTTATTTGCATATTAGGCCATGCCCCCTGGTGTTACCATTGTTTCACACAGGGCTTTTTTCTAGAAAAAGGCCAGCAGGAGTGCATTTGCATGTTAGGCCATGCCCCTCTCTGATGCTAGGCCAGCTGGAACTGTGTTCTTGTGCATTCCTGCTCAAAAAAAGCCCTGCTCTAAAGAATTGTCTTCAGGGAAGTGATCTCTGTAGTTCAGTGCTCAGTTACAATTCCAGGAAGATCTCCAGACCCAACCTGGAGGCTGGCAACCTTTCTTTCAAGTGTCACTAGAGTCCTGTTAATTTTAAGCATCTAAAAACGCCTTAATGCCTAAAACAGAAGAATGCAGCCCTACGTAATCTCGTTTGGGAGGAAATCCAATGGAACAGCGTGGGATTTACTTGTATGTAGATGTGAATTGTGTGATATCTGGGAGTTGGATCTTGAATGAGCGTGTGGGGCGGAAATTCCCAATGGAATCGGCTTCATTTGGTTCATTGCAGTTGACGGAAGCGGGTGCAAGTATGCTAATTTAGCAATCAGAAGGATATTGCCTACTCAGCAGCCAGTGTTCCACATTCCATAACCTTGGTGACCATATCAGAGTTTCAAGTTCTAAAAGTATTGCACAGACATACAATGCTTACAACAGCCCTGCAAAGTAGCTTAACACGGTTATTCCCAAAGGGAAGTTAGTGGAGTGCTCAGGCTGAATTGATCTGATTTTTGTTGTTGCTTGTCTTAATTTAATATTTTCGTATTGAATTAGGGTAGGATTATTTTTTAAAAAGCCAATGCAGCATTTGAAAGTGAAATCAAATATGCAGTCCAGCTAACATCAGTTTTCTATTTGCATCGTCTTGCACAGTCAGGTGCTGGTTTCCTTCCTACTTATCTTTTTTCACCAGCTGTAATCTCTGGTCGTCTCCCCTTCTCTCTGCCCCTCCTAACTCAGAAGTTTTGGCAGCGTATTAGTTGTATTGTTGGTCTTAAAGGTGCCAAGGATTTCTGACTTTGTTCTAACCCAGCAATGGTGCACAACCTGATTAAAGAGTAGATAAAGGTTTGTTTAGGAATTAACATACTTGATAGGAAAGAGGAGAGACAAAGAGAGGTTCCTAACAACATGGCTAACTGAGAGAGAGGGTAAGACTGAGTGTGGCACTTCCAAGAAGAAGGGGGAAATTGCCCTAGGAATAGCAATCAGGAGACAGACAAGGAACGACACATAATAATAGAGAAGGTGCTGACCTCACAACTCTATCGAATTGTCTTCTTGTTGCCCCTCCAGGATCTCTTCATCCCTTCTTTATACGCCAGACATTGCCTTTCCCAACAATATAAGAACATCTAAATGCATTTTTTAAAAAGGAGAGCAATTTTTTAAATGAATTGTTTGGAGTTTTTTAAGCTCTCCCAAGGTCTAACCTCTCCCCCCCCCCCCCTGGAAATCACATGTGGTAGTGAGACAACAACCTTTCTCTGTGTTTTTGGGCTTCTTTTCCCCATTAAACAAACAACAGGCCTCCTTCTGACTTTCATAGTACAGTGAGTAGTTTACAGAACAGGTGTGACTGCAAAGAGCAGTAGTTACAATGTTAGCCTAGGAATCAGGGGCAGGGCCGGATCTAGGGGGAGGGGCAGAGGGGTTGCTTGCCCTGGGCACCAACAGAGCGGGGGCACCAGATTGGGTATGCAGTCCATTGTATTCTATGGGACCATAACATAGAATGGCCCATAAGGGGGCATCATTTTTTAATTTTGCCCCCCCCCCTCCAAAAACATGTAGATCTGGTTCTGCTCAGGGGACTCGGATTCAAATCCAAACTCTGCCAATGGAAGATAGATGGGTGACCTCCAGGCAATCATGGACTCTTAGCCTAACCTACTTCACAAGGTTGTTGTGAGGATAACATGGAGAAAGGTGAGAATAATGTAAGCAGCTTTGAGTCCCCATTGGGAAGAATGCTGGGGTATAAATGAAGTAATAAATAAACAAAAAAAATATTTTTAATATTTGTTATTTTTCTCACTGTTCCCTCTCAGCTTAACCTTCCTTAGTCATTGTGAGGATAAAAATGAGATCCATGGATGCCACTGTGACTGGACCTGGCATCTCCCAAGTGACCTGTGGTATGGCAACCATAGTCAACTGGCTAAGGGTCCAGAACCCACTGGTCCCCTGCTGCCCAGGCACATGCAGGACTTTCCATGCAGTTCAGCTACATGCTCATTTAGTCCAGGGGTGGCCAAACTGGCTCGAGAGCCACATGTGACTTTTTAACACACATTGTGCGGCTCTTGAAACCCTCACGGCCCCATCGACCAGCTTGGAGAAGACATTTCTCTCTTTAAATCACTTTTCCAAGCCAAGTCCACTGGTGGTTTGGAGAAGGCATTTAAAGTTAAAGTTGCTTTCTTTCCACCTCTTTCCCTCCTCCCACCCATTTGCTTTTCCTCCCCCATGGCCGCGTCTCACAGCTCCCAAACATCTGACATTTATTCTATGTGGCTCGTACATTACACAAGTTTGGCCACTCCTGATTTAGTCCTTCAGGCCTGCAGTCTAAGGAAGCAGCTGACAATACCCTTCATGGCTCATAAATTCCCCTCAGTCCTCCATCTGCCGTTCTCCTCAGTAGATCTCCGTTGCTGCTTTTAAGCCTTGCCTGAAGCACCCTGGCCAGCTTGACCTGCTGCTCCACCTATTCCCAGCCGCTACTAATGGCTGCTAATGACGGCTAGCTAGGCCTGTCTCCAAGGTTCTTAGCCCTCACCAGCATCACCTGGGGCTTGTCTTGTCTTTTCTGAGCAAGCTTTTCAGGAGCTGCTGATGTACCCTTTTGCTTCTGGCTGTGTTTCTCCTCGTGCCGTTGTGCATATAAGTTATTTGCCTATCGGAGCACCAGTCCTTCCCATTGCTAGGACAAAAAGTTTCAACATCTGGTGTTGCTCCTCCTCAGGCATGTCAAGCCTCTGGCTGAAGAAGATCGAAATACCGAAACCAGTCCCTTTGCCTCTACTTCTGTTCGTGAATGAAGGACTCACATAGGACTTGCTGACAGGATTTCTCAGACGGCTCTCGAGGTGTTTTTCCTAATATGGACTATGAATAAGAGACTGACACATGAGTTATGACATTATTTATTGTCATTGATGTATGAATAATAGTTGTTATAATAATAATCTTGCTGTAATAATATTTTAGCATTATTTAGCAATATTTTAGCATATTTTGCCACACAGTTTTCACTTGTATTGTGTTTACACTTTAAACTATGGTTCTGTCTTTGTCATACACCCCTGATATTGGCCAGTGACAGACCTCATTTTGGGCAGGAGCTCACAGGAATGGTGGTCCGGAACCTCTAAATTTTATTGTGTGCTTTCTTTCTTGCCCTCCCCCTCCCCCTCCCTTTCTTCTGGGTTCCATTGTTCAAGCCCTCTGCGAGAATTTTGCTGAGCAATAAAATTTGACAAACTTTCTAATATTGAACCCAAACATATGAAGCAGACAGGCAGAAATCTTCATCCTGCCACTGTGGCCACACAGGAGAAAGTAATTTAAAATGTATGATGGGAGTAAGATTTTATTAGGACAATTCTAACTCAAGAAGCATTTTAAGGTAGCTGCTGCGCTGATATAATGTAGTAAACCGTTCGGTGATGTCAGGCGTGTGTGGCGTATGCAAAGGAGTTCTTCAAAGGAGTTGTGCTAATGAACTCCGGCACCTCTTTTTCTACAAAATGATCCCTGGCCAACGGAATGGAACATGCCCTTGATCGCTGTGAGCAAAAGTTTAAAAAATAGGAGGGGGGCTGAAGAGGTGGGAAGCCTGGATGGGTATTCGTCCTCCGAATAATCTTCCGAAGTATAGAATGTGCCTCCTGCAACCTGACAAAGCCTTTATCAGCTGAAAAACAAGTATTCCCATTGAACATCCCTGGAATGTATGATGCATCTTGTTTCATCTTCATCGTCTTCTCCCCCAAGTGGAGGAAGGGCAGACGGTCGTGTCCCCTACACTGAATCAGGTTCATTATGTTCAGTAACATGTCTTCCCGCTCATCCATTAAAGCAAAAGATTCTCTTTCATCTCTGCTCCTAATGAAGACTTGCTACCTTGCACTGCTTAATTATTAAAAAACACTGCTTGGGAAAGTTTCTGTTGGCCCCTTGGTTGAAATGGTAAAAAAAAAGTGGGGGAGTCTAATTATTATTTCTGATTCATCTGGAAACCAGAGGAGTACTAATACGAGGGACTCAAGGACCTGTTTTCAACTTTTCTAGAGATCAGGAGCATTTTTAAAAAAATCACAAACCAATGTGTTAAAACAGAAATGGCTGTAGCCACAGCAAGGGGGTTGTGTATGTGTCTCCACAGCACTTCTAGCACGCTTGACAATCTCTTGCTTTTTCATCTTGTCATAGTCAAGGTTAGGTCAAAGCTTTGGAACTGTATGCTTTAATTTTGTAGAAGACCCAGAGGAGGGAACTAAATGCAGGATATAATGAACTTGCAAAGCCACTTCTTGGTAATCATAGCTTCTACTAATTTTTAAAAAGGAGATAGTTTCTTTAAAAAATAATGTTCATTTTTATTTTATCGTGTTATAGTCCTGGTTCTCCTTCACTGAAATGAACTTTGTTAGCATGTTTACTTACGTTTCTCATAATGATGTGTATCGCATAAGGTGGAATGGGCCTGCTGTGGACTGCAGGTCCTGTTCCACTCTGCCCTCCAAGGTTTTCACAACACTCCCCGAAGCTTTTCTTTCTTTCTCAGGTAACTACTGCCACCACATGTAAGGAGCTGCCCATTGGGAGGGTCAGAACTCCCAGCCTCCCTTCAGTTAAGAGTTCTGATGGACTCAGCACCAAAAAGACCTTCCTCTCTGCTTCCTAGAGTTTTATCTTCGTTCTATTCCCCACATAATGACCAGGTCAAGCTGAGTTAAAGAATTTTTTTTCTGGAGATCTCCATGAGTTCTTTTCTGAATTCTCTCTAGTATTTAACACCTCCAAATCTCTGTTCCCTACTTGAAGGGGAGGCGGAGCTTGACCATCCTATTACCTAGTCCTATTAGCATTTGTATGAAGGTGGGCTGAGGTAAGTCTGGGAAGCAATTGAACTGACTTCCTCACTTTTCTGCCTGTTCTCTGCCAGAAAGAAGGGGAGAAAACTTTTAAAACTCACAGTGGAGGTTTTACTCATTTCAGACCTCCACAGAAAAAGCATATCACATCACATAAAAATGCATTAAAATTGCTACCGGTAGTGTCTCTGCCTTTTCTACCTCTTTAAGAACTGGGTGCAAACCCTGAATTACAACATACAGTTTATAGATACAGTTTCAGATGATGCACTAGTCGATTCTTATTGTATCTCCTGCATTGCCTATAAACACCTTTATGCTCTGGGGCCAGCAGATCTAAAGATCACTTTCTGGCATCACCTGTGTTCATGCTCAGATCACTGGAGCAAACTCTTCAGATCATGGGTGGTCAGCCAATCTGGTTTTGGCCAGAAATCTAGCTTGTCTTGTGGTCTCCTTCCTGCTATGAACAACCTTCCGCAGATTGGACACCGGTTCCTGATTCTTTTAGCCTTTCACAAAGCCTGAAGATTTTTACAGAAAGCTTTCAGCAGATAGTTTCTGCATTCCAAGAAGGACATTTTCTTGGTTGATAATACAAGTTGAAGAAGATGTATGGGGACAAAAGATTCTAATTGTTTAATTATGGGATGGATATTTAGTGTTTTAGTAATTTATTTTTAACTGCAGTTTTGGGGTTTGTTGCTATTTTTGTTGTTAGCTTGTTGGAATAGCAGGGGTTACCAGTGTGTGTCAGCACTGATCCATAGTTTTAGAGGGTAGCTGTGTTGGTCTTCTGTAGACCAGCTAGCTAGGAGTCCAGTAACACATAGAATCATAAGAGTTGGAAGGGACCCTCAGGGTCATCTAGTCCAACCCCCTGCACAATGCAGGAAACTCACAAATACCTCCCCCTAAGTTCACAGGATCAGCATGGCTGTCAGATGGCCATCTAGCTTCAGTTTAAAAACTTCCAAGGAAGGAGAGCCCACCACATCCCAGGGAAGCCTGTTCCACTGAGGAACCATCTCTAACACTTTTAGAGACTTTCAGATTTCCAGGATATTTGCTTTTGAGAGTCAAAGTGCCTGCTTTCATGGGGAGGGCAGGATATAAACTGAATGAAATGAAAAATAAAATAAAATAAATTCAGCAAACTGATCCTTGTTTCAGGCACTTTGGAGCTAGATTACTTTGAAATCCTCTGCATGAGGCTGCCCTTGAAGACAATTTGGAAGCTGCCACTTCTACAAAATGTGCACTTGTTATCGGGGGCTACGTTGAGTATACTTGTGATTTTTCTTACAAAAATGAAGAAATGTGTGCTTTAACATAACACAAATATACTAGATACTACAATATTATTTCCCAGCTAAGGTAAAATTATGCATTTTATGTTAAGTCAGTCAATGAAGTTTGGGTTTGATAGGAATGTAAGGATTGCAATATATTTCAGTCCCTCCCCCATTTTTGTTCCAACCCCCATCCCCATGGCATCAACCTTTCCAGATTTTTTACATCTCTAGTTATGTCGCAAATTCAGATATTGTCAATTCACCAAGGCCTCTACTGTTGCAATATTTAATGAATACCAGCCACTGAGAATCACACAAACAAACATTTTTCTGACTCTCTCCATTAACTCTTATCTAATGGTCAAACTGGACCATGGCAGCAAATAATTTGCAACCCCATATTGTCATTTTGAGTGATACCTGTCCTCGTTGAGTATTCTGACAACAGTGATTATATATGTTACCCATTCTCTCTGTTTTATGTGAGAAGGAAACTTCTAGTCCTTACGAATGTGGTTAGGTTTCTGTGTGTGGGTAGTGACTATTGGAAATGGAAAAGTCAGAGGATAAGTAGCAGAATAAATAGCTGGGCAGGGGGCTTCAGTGCCCTGCACGGCTCCTCATCCCCTCCCTCCTTGTTTGCCTATCTCCATTTTTATGCCACACTTCCAAGAAGCTCATGACCTGCTTACCTGGGCTAGCCTGCTCTCATGAGATCTCAGAAGCCAGGTCAGCCTTGGCTAGTATTTGGATGGGAGACCTTAAAACAGGGGTGGGGAATCTCTGTCCTCGAGGTCATTTGGTGTGGCCTTTGGGGATTGCTGGGCTGAACTGAGCCATGTGGTAGCCTCTCTGGGGTCTGGCTGGCCAGCGAGGATCGTGGGGCCCAGCCGCGCTGTGCAGCAGCCTCCCCAGGGCCAGGAAGGGATCACAGGGCCCAGATGTACTGTGCGGCAGCCTCCCTGGGGTGTGGCCGGCCAGCCAGAATTGCTGCAGGGCCTGGAAAAGTTACTGTCATAGTTCAGTTTGCACTTGATTATCCCAGATGGTGTGGCCTAATATGCTAATAAGTGTGTGACCTAATATGCTAATATTAGGGGATGTGGTCTAATATGCTACTGAGTTCCTGCTGGGCTTTTTCTACAAAAAAGCCATGGACCTATGCATTTGCCTAGGGTGGCAGACCAGGTGTGTGTGTGTGCGTGCCAGATTAGGCTCTCCCCACATGACTTCAAATAGAAAAACAATTATTTGCATTAATTTTGCTGGCCTGAATCATTCTCCCTCGGCAGAGCACTGTTTTTTAAGTTGATAATTTTTATGGCCCACGGATGATGTTATAAATATCCATATGGCCCTTGGCAGAAAAAAGGTTCCCCACCCCTGCTTTAAAGGAATACCAGGGTCTCTGAATGTTTCTTGCCTTGAAAACCCCATGAGGTCACCATAGAGTCAGCTGTAACTTGACAGCACTTTCCACCCACCACCCTTCCAAGCAAACTGCAAGCTTGTAGTCGTCTCCTCCACCATTTTGTTCTCCCAGCAGCCATGTGACCTAAGGTTAGGAAAGAGATATCTGGATAGGCTTCCCAATCCCTAGGGCCCAGCGGGGGATCCCCCAGTTTTACAGGCTTCCCCCCTCCCCCAGCCAGCTGGCCAGCGGGGGAAGCCCCGCCCCCAAAGCCATTATGCACCTCCATGAACGAGTCCCATAGGGAATGACGGGGAATTGATCTGCGGGTATTGGGGGCTCTGGGGGGGCTGTTTTTTTGAGGTAGAGGCACCAAATTTTCAGTATAGCATCTAGTGCCTCTCCCCAAAATACCTCCCAAGTTTCAAAAGGATTGGGCCAGGGGGTCCAATTCTATGAGCCCCAAAAGAAGGTGCCCCTATCCTTCATTATTTTCTATGGAAGGAAGGCATTTTAAAAGGTGTGCCGTTCCTTTAAATGTGATGGCCAGAACTCTCTTGGAGTTCAATTATGCTTGTCACACCCTTGCTCCTGGCTCTGCCCCCATGTCTCCTGGCCCCACCCCCAAAGTCTCCTGGGTCCACCCCCAAAGTCCCCAGATATTTCTTGAATTGGACTTGGCAACCCTATATCTGGAGCAGCTGAAGGCCACTCAAAAAGTCCTGATGACTGATGGGGCCAGTATAAATGACTGAAGAGAGTTAACAAATAACCAGACAGGTTTGCCAAGCTGTTGCCAAGCTTCAGTTCCCATCTGTGCTAAAGATGATAAGAATTCTTACCAAGGGACCTGGTTTCTGCAACCTGTGCATGACAGACATTGTAGAAAATAAGATAAATTGAAAAATTCAGCTTTCCTTGTGCAAAAAAAAAAAAAAAACTCCCACTCAAAACTCATTCAAACATAATCAGTTAACTCTAGCGGAGGAAAAGCAGCAAAATGCTTAATAAAAATTCTTTGGAGAGCCCTCTCCATCAGCCTTTTTTTTTTTTTTTTGTTACAGCTACCAATTTTATCCAAGCAAGTGTGTTGCAATCTTTCATGGGAGCACGGTTTTTGAAAGAAGATTAAAAAGAGGAACTGGATAATGCCTGTAAGCGGAAGATTAAATGTCAATGGATGTGCTGTTTATTGTATGAGCCTTACCATAAGGTAATGTCACAAATTCCACTGTTCAACATAAAGACAGTGAGAGATTAGGATCTTGGATCAAGGAAGCAGTAGGTACATTTTTACACAGGATTTAATCACAGCCTTTCCCTATTCTAAATATCAGCATCTTTTACTTAAGAACATAAGAGCCCTGCTGGATCAGACCAGTGGTCCAACGAGTCCAGCATACTGATTCAGTTTCACTTAATGGACAGCCGGTTGTCCTGGAGAGCCAGCGACAGGGCTACAGGCCGAGGCCTTCCCCTCATGTTGCCTCTTTCTGGCACAGATACTCAGAGGTTTGCTGCTTCTCTGAGGAGGTTCCCCTTAGCTCACCATGGTCAGGAGCCCTTGATGGCCCTCTCATCCACATCCAACCTTCTTTTAAAGCCATCCACGCTTGCGGCCATCGCTACAACTACCGGACGTGAATTCCATATTTTAATTACTTGCTCAATAAAGAAGTGTTTCATTTTGTCTGTCTTCAGACTATTACTCATCAACTCAATTGGATGACCCAGATTGTGTTTATTATGGGAGACTCAGTGTAAGGCAGCAGTAAAAAAGGCAAACTCCATCATTCGTCTCAGCCCCCTGCCAGGTCTGTTCAATTGGTAACTGATCTATATGTGCTCAGACACTAGTGCAGGGGTCCCCAATCTTTTTTTGAGCTGAGGGCACATTTGGAATTCTGTAGGGTTGCCAATCGCCAGGTGGAGACAGGGGATCCCCTGGTTTGGAGGCTCTTCTCCTGCTCCAGGGTCATCAGAAAGCAGGGGGGGGGGGAGGGAAATGTCTGCTGGGCATTTCATTATTCCTTATGGAGACTGATTCCGATAGAGTATAATGGAGAATTGATCCATGGGTATCTGGGGCTCTGGGGGGCTGTTTTTTGAGGTAGGGGCTTAGCATCCGGTACTTATTCTCAAAGGACCCTCCAAGTTTCAAAAAGATTGGACCAGGGGGTCCAATTCTATGAGCCCCAAGAGAAGGTGCCCCTATCCTTCATTATTTCCAATGGAGGGAAGACATTTAGAAGGTGTGCAGTCCCTTTAAATGTGATGGCCAGAACTCCCTTTGGAGTTCAATTATGTTTGTTACAATCTTGCTCGTGGCTCCATCCCCCAAAGTCTCCTGGCTCCATCCCCAAAGTCTCCAGATATTTCTTCAATTGGACTTGGCAACCCTAGAATTCTGACACAGCAGGGTGGGCACAGCAACAAAATGAATGTCGCAGGAGGCAGAGCCAGCCACAAAATGATTGCCAAAGTTTAACTTCAGTAACACAGTGTAGATCTTTGTGCTCTGGTGGCAGCATTTTTAAAAATCTGACCAGCCAGTTACATCTCTATAGTCCAGGGTTGGAATTCTAGCAGGAGCTCCTTTGCATATTAGGCCACACACCCCGGATGTAGCCAATCCTCCAAGAGCTTACAAGGCTCTTTTTTGTAAGCTCTTGGCGGATTGGCTACATCAGGGGTGTGTGGCCTAATATGCAAAGGAGCTCCTGCTAGAATTCCACCCCTGGAGTAGTCAATCATAGAATCACAGAGTTGGGAGGAGCCATGCAGGTCATCTAGTCCAGGGGTGTAAAAATGCATTTGTTTTGAGGGCCAGATCTTACATAAATGAGACTTTCTCAGGCTTGTGTGTTATAAAATGTAATCCCAGGTAGTGGAGATATAAACTTTATAAAGGACACACACAACACAATTAAAGATTTTTTAAAGGAACTTAGAATAAAAACAATGCTGAAAAGATTAGCACTCTTGAAACATTTTGTTTATTTGACAGTTTCTGATGACGGAAACCATTGTCTACCTCTACATCTTGACCCTGGTATCCCTTGGAGGTCTTCCATCCAAAAACTAGCCAGGGCAAACCCTGCTTAACTTCTGAGATCTGATGAGATCAGGCTAGTCTGGACTATCCAGGTCAGAATTAGTGGGCCTTGCTCCATAATAAATGCCAGGACCGGATCTACATTTTTTTTGAGGGGGCAAAATTAAAAAACGATGCCCCCTTATGGGCCATTCTATCTCATGGTCCCATAGAAATACAACGGACTCTGTACCCATTTTGGCGCCCCCCCATCGGCACACAAGGCAAGCACCCCCCTCTACCCCCCCCCCAGATCTGACCCTGATAAATGTACTTAGGATTCCTGCTAGGCATCTATGCTTTTAAAAAGGAAATACAAAACTCCTGGAAATATATCTCCCTAATGTTCTATTTTTATTTATTTATTTGACTTCAAGTCCACCTTACCCTGCAAGCAGGGTGGGTTGCGATAGATTAATAAATAACATAATTCAATATTAATAATAATAATAATAATAATAATAATAATAATAATAATTATTATTATTATTATTATTATTATTTTATTCTTATATCCCGCCCTCCCCCGCCAAAGGCGGGCTCAGGGCGGCTCACAGGCATGGAATTCCATGGTTCAATAAAACAATACAGTACAACAACAATTTTAAATAATCAATTACATAATAAATTATTTAAAATAGATAAAATAGGTGCTAAATTACTATTACTATTAAAAATATAACAATTATTAAAGCCCAAATAGCAATAAGGTCAATAGATGTATCAACAGTGAGCCAGTTTGGTGCAGTGCTTAAGTGTGCCGACTCTTATCTGGGAGAACCGGGTTTGATTCCCCACTCCTCCACTTGCACCTGCTAGCATGGCCTTGGGTCAGCCATAGCTCTGGCAGAGGCTGTCATTGAAAGGGCAGCTGCTGTGAGAGCCCTCTCCAGCCCCACCCACCTCACAGGGTCTCTGTTGTGGGGGAGGAAGGTAAAGGAGATTGTGAGCCGCTCTGAGACTCTTCGGAGTGGAGGGCGGGATATAAATCCAACATCATCTTCTTCTTCTTCAATGGCACCGTTCAGGAGGGGATAATGTTTAATTGTAGTCTGTATCCTTAGCTTCTCCCCGCCCTGCCCCCCCTCTGGCAACTTTTACCCCATGTTAGCAAGCATAGGTCCTGATATGCTTAGGTAGCTAAATCAGACAAGTACATCTCTCATACTATAGCTGGGATCCAAGAGGAATTCTTCCACCAGGCCTGGGAGGCAAAATATCATGACAGTTTAAACCAACTTAATCCTGTTTAAGTGAGAAAAAAATAACTCCAAGATTTCACATCGACTGGACAGGGTTTCCACGAGCTTTGTGCTCATTACAATGCACTCTGTTAACATCTCTTTATCGATTCCGATCGGCTGTTAGGTTTTCCTCTTTGTCTTTTTTAATTAAATTAGCCCTGCTTTGTTAAAGGCTGTTTGGATTGTATTCTGAAACAGAGTGTCCTAGCTTTCAAACAACAACAACAAGGATTGATGGGAAATTTAGTCCGAATGTTGTAAAGTACAAGCACAGAGAGCCCCCTACACACACAGCTGTTACAATCATTGGCTGTATCTGCTCAGCTGACTGCAGCTCCTGGTGATGATATAAACTGTGATGCCTGCATGAAGAAATAAACATGATTTGGTTACTGGCAAGCCATACAAGCTGTAGATCAGGGGTGTCAAACGTGTGGCCTGAGGGTGAAATCAGACCTCCAGAGGGTTTGTGTTATCTGCTTTCTTTTCTCTCTCTTTTGCTTCTTTCCGTGTCTCAGCTTGCTTTGCCAGGCTTGCTCAGTCGCACAGGAGCTACAGAGCAAAGCCTCTATTTTCTCTATTGGCTGAGGTTTCCTATATAAGTAGGTGGATGCTCATATTGACTACTGTACATGACTCTGTATTCTTGCACTGCCGCATAGGAGTTATTTCTCTGGGGAAGACTATAGTTTTATAAACAAACAAATAGCCCTTCGTCTGTGTCATGGTGCCTTCATATGTTCTTGACCAGCACATGAAGCAACATATACAAAAGCTCGCAATGCCCAGCCATTTCATGTTTTCATCTGGGTCTGCTCCATATGTTATCCAATCCCCTATTGAAGCCATCCATGCTTGTAGTATCTTGTGGCAGTAGATTCCATGTGTTGACCACCCTTTGGGTGAAGAAGTACTTCCTTTTATCAGTTCTAACATGACTACTCAACAATTTCATTGAGTGCCCATGAGTTCTTGTATAGTGAGAAAGGGAGAAAAGTATCTCTTTCTCTACCTTCTCACAGGGTAATCCCCTGTGCAAGTACCAGTTATTTCTGACTCTGTGTTGATGTTGCTTTCACGATGTTTTCATGGCGGACTTTTTTACGGGGTGGTTTGCACACATTCAGCCACCAGATTGGTTTTGGGCTTTCTTTTGTTTTTGAGAAATAAAGCCTCCTCTATTGCCGAATTTTGAGTCTAGAGACTTCACACTATTTCCCGCATGCGGATCTCATCCCAACTGCAGCACTTCAAGTTGCCAATAAATCTCCATTAAAAAGAAGCGTGGGTGTTCATTTGTAAATAGGAATAAAGGGACTTTAAATAAGTAGATCGTAGGTGCTGTTTTATTAACCTATCATTCCATTTGCAACTTTATATTAAAATCATATTTTCTGGCCGCAATTGCATCTGTTAGATGTGAAAAATAAATATGAATCAGTTTGGGTTTTCTTGTGCTGAATGATATTAATGTTCGCTTGGCTTTATTACGGTGCTCCGAAGCTGTATTAAACACTGTCTTTTGTAGCCTGGAATGATCTAAGCTCCGCTGGATGAGGAGGATTATTGCTAACTCATATTCCTATATAACCACCTGCTGGATTTGATCTGGGAACAAAAATCCCCCACAGTTGACTCTCAGGCCTCCTCAGGAGTCGTGTGCACAGAAGGGGTGTGTGTGCGTGTGCGCATATGTGTATGCTTCCTGACAAATGGATTAGGATACATGTGAACATATGAAGCTGCCTTATACTGAATCAGACCTTTGGTCCATCAAAGTCAGTATTGTCTTCTCAGACTGGCAACGGCTCTCCAGGGTCTCAAGCTGAGGTTTTTCACACCTATTTGCCTGGACCCTTTTTTGGAGATGCCAGGGATTGAACCTGGGACCTTCTGCTTCCCAAGCAGATGCTCTACCACTGAGCCACCGTCCCATCCCCATGTAACTCCCACCCCACAGCCACCAATCTTTATAAACTTACATCGATTCCCCACTAGCCTTATGCCGCTCTCATGCTCCTCACTATCTGCCCCCGGGGCTGCAACTTGCTTCAGCTTTTTTGCACGGCAAACAGAAACTGGGTTTTAGAGGATCTTGTTTGCTGCATGAAAGAGGCAGAGCGAGTTGCAGCCCCGAGACAGATAGAAATCTGAAGCCCCGCAGAGAAGAGGAGAGTGAGAGCGGCGTAAGGCTAGTGGGGAATTGGTCATCGTGTCATCTTCGTTACCCAGTGTTCCTTCTGGTTGTACTCTTGTGACAACCTTGTGAGGTAGACACAGCTGAGAAATGGGAACTGGTCCAAAGCCTTGTGATGAGCTTCATGGCTAAACAGGGACTCGAATTCAGGTCTCTCAAGCCCAGCATTCGAAGCACCCCAGGGGAGTGGTGTTAATGTACAAAGCCCTTTTGATATGCAAAAGGCTTTGAACCTGTCTTTATATTTTAAAGCTGTCCCTCTTTCAAGGAACATGGGGTGGCTTATCCCATATTATCCCCATAACAACCCTGTAGGGTAGGCCAAACTGAGAGTGTATGGCTGGCCCAAGATCACCTAGTGAGTTTCATGGCTGAACAGAAACCCCCAAGTCCTAGTCTAGTGCTTTAACCACAATACCAGATTGGTTCTAATTCTACTTTGTTTGCTTTGGGCTGCAGTTAACAAGCCCATGATTTCCATTTTTATGATGGGAATATGGCTTTCCAGGAAGCCTGAAGATGAGCAGCACTTTGAATCCAAAGCTAAAAACATCATTCTGATTTCCAGCCCATAAGAACTGTTGGTATGCTGTCTGCTCCTTGATCCATCCACCCAGTAGTTTCTGTTGTGAGAGGCAATGATGCAAAGTCTTCCCTAGCCAGCCTTGTTACCTGCACTCATCCTAGTCAGGGAGGGGAGGATAGGACCCTCTGCATTCAAAGCAAGTTCTATCACTGAGCGGCAGCCCACATCCTTGCTAGCAAGCATCCCCAGTCAAATTATATCGAGGCAAACACTAAGCTCAGGGGCAGAGGCAGCCTTCGGATTCAGTGGGAGCTCACAGGAGCACAGCTCCTGAACCTTTCTGAGAGTTCCACTTTCCCCTTCTGAGAGTTCCACCTCGTCCATTGAATAGTAGGTGCAGCTGCATAACAATCCCTGGATGAGCTCCACCACCTATTTTTCTACAAGATGATCTCTGGGCAGAAGTGCCCTACAAAGCTATATTGTCACAGGAAACATGCCCTTGACGTGGAAAATGCTGCAAGTGGTGACAATCCTGCATTTCCAGGATTGTAGATATCAGTTTTGTCGTCAATTTCAAACGCAAAAGCCGTGCTAGAAAATGCCAAGATTCCGCTTTGGCAACCCAGCCCTGTAAAAATGACTGCTTGTTTCAGATTTTAACAGTATATCAAAATGCAGTGCTGTCTTAAGCAGAGTGGCACCCCCCCCCCCCCTAAATCTGTTGAAGTCATGCTGTCTTGCACCACCCTATGAAAATTTGTGCAGTCATATTGGCCTTTTAAAAATCCAAATAATGTGCTTCACTAGAGATGGGCATGAACTGGTTCCTGAGCCAAACTTCGGCATGAACTTGGCCTAGTTCGGACCCCCCAACTGATGTTCGGGGAAGGCACCTTCCCCAAACATTTGACAGACTTTTGTCCAGGTTGACTCCATTTAACCTAACAGCTGAGCAGCATGGGGCCACAGCTCATCTGTTAGGTTTAAATGGTTGCAAGCAGGCATGGAATTCTAGCAGGAGCTCCTTTGCATATTATGCCACACTCACCCCCTGATGTAGCCAATCTTCCAAGAGCTTACAAGGCTCTTTTTTTGTAAGCTCTTGGAGGATTGGCTACATAAGGGATATGTGTCCTAATATGCAAAGGAGCTCCTGCTAGCATTCCACCCCTGGTTGTGAGCCATTTTAGTGCTCCATTTCAGGGAACTGCCCTGAACCAAACCAGAATTTCTGGGTTCATGCCCATCCCTATTTTCTCTTATGCTGTTTGCAGATCCCTGCACTTTGCAGTGCTTGGCACAAGATGGCAGCAGAGAGCAGCAAGATGTGCCACTGGCTGAGGGGAAAACCAGAACAAAAACAAGGGGATGTACAGTATCTAATGAATCTGCATACAGTAGACAATATTGCCTTCCCTTGGGATAACTGCCCTGGACAGAACAAGGTTCATTATTAACCTTTCCAGTGCCTAGGACCAATACTCCCTCTAAGCTGTGGAGTCTTGCGAGCAAAAATTCTACTTCGTGAGCTACTGGCATGAAAGTTGTGAGCTACTGCATCAATTAGTTTGCTCTGGGGCCATTTTCCCTGAGCTAAGACAAAAATGTGTGAGCCGGAAGCTAAAAAACTGTGAACTGGCTCACACTAACTCAGCTTAGAGGGAACACTGCGTAGGACTGTGGCTGTTGAAAGGAATTCTCTTTCTTCCTCCTTATCCAGTTTCTCCCTGAAACACAACAATCTGTTCCCTCTTTTTAAGAATTTGGAGTCAGTTTAAAAAAGAAGTAAATAAAAATCCATTATGACCAATAAGAAATGCAAAGAGAGGAAGGAAGAGGGGTTCTGCAACATTTCAAAATTCCACTCTGTAGATGCTCAGAGGCAGGCAATATCTTTCTGAACCACTCCACCCTCCTGCTAGAGCACCACTCTGTAGTGTGCCACATAAAACTATTGCAAAGGGTTGAAGTCACAAAAGGGGGCATGGGGTTTCTCTTCAAAGAGAAATTAAAGGTCATTCCCTCTCTTAAAAGAGAACATGAGGCTATGTTTAAAAATGGGAATTTCAGAAGAAAGAATATCCCCTCCCTCTAACAAACCCTTTCTGGGACTGGATTTTTCTGTTGGCTTCTGTGAAAAACTGAGAGTCAGGGCTTTTTTGAGCAGGAGTGCACAGGAATGCAGTTCTGGCTGGATTAGTGTCAGGGGGTACGGCCTGATATGCAAATGAATTCTTGCTGGGCTTTTTCTACGAAAAACATCCTGCGCCGAACAATGGCGATGTCAGAGGGTGTGGCCTAACATGCAAATAAGTTCCTGCTGGGCTTTTTCTACAAAAAAAGCCCTGCTGAGATCCTTTTACCATCCATGGTGCACATGGCTAATGATCCCTGCAGTCATAGAAGCAACTTCAACAACAGCGCTTGCACTGAGTGCCTTGCCCAAACTACCACAGTGGCACCCTGGTTTCATGGTCTAGAAGCAGAAGGTTGCAGGATCACCACTGGTTGGTCTCCATGCTTGTGGCAGTAGTTTTTGGGGAGAAGGCTAGCTGCAAAGTCAAATACGCATGGCTTCTAGGTTGAAAAATGTATCTAACAAATGTAGAGTAACAAAATGCTAAGCAGAGTCACATCCTTCTAAGTTCATTGAGCCCAAGGGATCAGAAAGGAAATGATAAGGAGAGCTGCATCCTTCTAAGTCCATTGACCTCAAGGGATTGAAAAGATACAACTGTGCTTAAATGCATTCTTTAATGTATTCTCCTCCTTATTTTATTTTATTTATTTCTGTACATTTAAACTCCGCCCTTTTCTATGAGGGCCCAGGGCGGATTCCCACAAGCTAAAACATTAAAAGCAACAGTAAAACATTGGAATAGTTAAAACAATTAAGCCAATAAATTAAAATTAATTGTTTAAGACAGCATGGATGGTATGAGCACATGAGGCGTAATTATCATGGGCAACCTAAGTTGCCCAAAGATGTCAACAGTATTGGCCCCAATTGAAGTGGCAATCATTACTGGGAGGCCAGTTAGATGGTATAATAGAATGAGGACGTCTGCTGGCCTCAACCATAGACCTGACAGAACAGCTCCATTTTACAGGCCCTCTGGAATGGTAACAAATCTGGAAGGACCCGAATCTCTCTAGGGAGCTGATTCCACCAGGTCGGGGCCAGGGCCGAAAATGGCCGATAAACCAATGGTCCGAGTCAGCGGAAGGCATCTTCATTTGTTCCTGTCTGATTTCTTCATACAACCCTCATTCTTTTGTGGGATTCATTTCCTCAGGATGTGGTGATTGTCACAAGCTTAGTTGGCTCAAAGCAAGGATTCGATAGGGTCATAGTTGATAGATTTATCAGCAGCTGTTAGCTGCCATAGGTGAGTGGGATCACCATTTAGAGAAGCTGAGGTTTTCTGGCTTGCAGATGTTGGGAGCAAACAACCTCCTTGGGAGATTCAAGAGTCATCTGCTTGGGTGCCATTAGAACGATGACCTTGACAGGCCTTTGGTCTGGCCCAGCAAGGCAGTTTGGAGAGAGCCTCTGCGAAGACGCAGCTCAACCACGTTGTCTTTGTTCTGTATGCCAGCCTCTAAGCGGTGCTGCAGTAACTCAGTTGAGCTTCCAAGGAACGTTTGCCGCCGTTTCCTCTGAAGTGCTAATTTGTTGTTAAAAATCCCCTTGTCCTAAAAGCACGTTTAAAGAGAATTTCATACGCAATTAAAAATATACTTCGACAAGCACTTAGAAAAGAGCATCAACGGGGGGGCTTTTGGAATCGACTTGATCAGATAATTGCTTGAAAGTGCAGTCGAGTCTGTTGTTAAAAATGAAGGCGACATAACTTTACAAGGCGTGCCTAACCTTTGTGCGCTTCAGGGGCCCGGTTGCTTAGGGATCCCTCCATGCCTGACCCATTACAGGAATTTGTGCAGGAGAACGTGCACAGAGGCCAAAACAGCAGTTAAGGGTTGACATTCTTCTCTGTGTGGCTGTCTGGTTGGAAACACAAGGGCCGATCTGCACTAAAAATTCCACTAGGGATGTCGTGCATCCAACGCCAGCCCTAGAGCGCATGGCACCCCAGGCAGGATCCCTGCCCCCCACCCCTCCCGTCACTGCCCCCACCGCCCTCCACAGTACCACACTCCATCGCGTCCCCCCCCCCAATTGATCAGAGGAGCACGCCATGACAAGGATCGGCCCTACCAGCAGTCAATACCTCCAGGCACAGTCAGTCCTTAAGTACAGGTGAGAACAGAAAATGGAACAAAGTCGGCCTGCTGCTCATTCCTCAGCTGCTGCTAGAACTAGCAGGCATTCCTTTTCCCTGCCAGACCTTTCAATATGTCTGGCCAGATGCTTGCAATCCTAGTATTTGTTTTAATCAAAGAGCGCTTGACTACAGCACTGCACTTAACATGGGTCTGCCCAGGGCTTTTTTTGTAGCAGGAACTCCTTTGCCTGTTAGACCACACCTCCCTGATGTAGCCAATTCTCCTGGGGCTTACAGTAGGCCACGTAATAAGAGCCCTATAAACTCATGGAGGATTGGCTACATATGAGGGGTGTGGCCTAATAGGCAAAAGAGTTCCTGCTCCAAAAAAAAGCCCTGGGTCTGCCCCTTGAAGGCATCTCAAAAGCATCAGTTTCTCTGAAATACCATTGCCTGTGTCTTGTTTGAGGTCAGGTGGTTTACATGTAAACGAACTTCCATTCAGGTTCAGTTCAGAGTTCTGGTTTTAACCTTTAGATATCTTCATGGCCAGGCACCCATCCACATACCGGAAGGACCATCTCTTATATGCCTAACTGCCATACCAGGTCAGCAAAGTTTTTAATGGTCCCACTAAGGAACCAGGTGAAAACTCTGAAGATGAGGATGAATACCTTTGTTTTGATTAGTCCAACGCTTTGGAATTCACTCTCTGAAGAGGTAAGAAAGGCTACTTCTTTAATGACCTTCCAGAAGATGGTTTTATACTCTGCTCTTCACTATCCAAAGGAGTCTTGGAGCAGCTTACAGTCTCCTTCCCTTCCTCTCCCCACAACAGACATCCTTGGGGGGGGGGGGGCTGAGAGAGCTCTGAGAGAGCAGCGACTGGTCCACGGTCATCCAGCTAGCTGCATGTGGAGGAGTGGAGAATCAAACCCAGTTCTCCAAATTAGAGTTCACCGCTCTTAACCATGACACCAAACTAGCTTCCAGAAGAGCTGGAAGGCTTTTAAAAGTTACATCAAACTCATGTCAAAAAAAGGTCTGTGAACTGTATGCACTTGTCTTGATGCTGAATAGCGATGCCTTTATTAAATTGTGTTTGGATGTGTTTTTAAGAAGTCTGCTTTGATCCCTGGAAAATCTGTGCATTCATCCATTCATTCAAGACATCTCTACCCCACCTTTCTGCCAAAGTAGCACTCAGAGCCTCTTATAGAGCTAAATGCAATACAAAACCTAAATCTAGCCACCCCTCAAAAAGCCAGCTATCATAAAAACAGCATCAAATAACCAAAAGAACTGCATAACAAAGGGTCTATGCATCTGTACTAAAAACTGATCCGCACCTCTCAAATGGGTTGATTGTCTCCTAGAAAGTAACAATATGCTTCCAGATGGCCTCAGCTCCCTCCCTATTGATCTGCCCCAAGAATAATGACCAAGCACGGCACATCAGCAGAATTAATCCAATCTCTCTCTCTCTCCCTCCCTGATCCCATCACCCCTCCCCCATCTCACCCTCAAGCGAAAAGTATAGATTTCTCTTACCATGCGGCTCATTCATTTACTGTGTGACAGTGACCTACTTTCTCCCTCTTCCTGATACAAATGAATCAGAGAATCAGAATGTCAGGTGCACGCGATACCAGGCACATAAATAAACTATGCTAAAGGGCCAAGATAAACCCAATGCTGTTTTGATGATTTGGGAAGGGCGCGAGGTGCTTTCGCACAACTGTGGGCGCCACGTGCACTCTCTACAGTTTTTCGTGCTGTGAACCCCATACTGTGAGATTTCTTTTTAAAAAAAAAAAAATATATATATATATATATATATATATATATATATATATATATATATTTCTTTATTATAAACTCAAACAGCCAGTTTGGTGTAGTGCTTAAGTGTGCGGACTCTTATCTGGGAGAACCGGGTTTGATTCCCCACTCCTCCACTTGCACCTGCTGGAATGGCCATGGGTCAGCCATAGCTCTGGCAGAGGTTGTCCTTGAAAGGGCAGCTGCTGTGAGAGCCCTCTCCAGCCCCACCCACCTCACAGGGTGTCTGTTGTGGGGGAGGAAGGTAAAGGAGATTGTGAGCTGGTCTGAGACTCTTCGGAGTGGAAAGTGGGATATAAATCCAATATCTTCTTCTTCTTCTTCTAAAGTAATCCCAAACTTTGAGAGACCAAACCCTTAGACTAGGGGATTGCTCATCTTTCCATTTACAAGCAATAACCGCTTCAGCTGCAGCGAGTAAAGTCATTATAAGCTCTTTATCCTGTTTCAAAGCAAATCCAGATTCCCAAAGATTCAAAAGAATCGAACTCGGAGAGAATGGAATCATAACCCCCTGTAATTCTGAAAATTTCCTTAACCACCTGTTTCCAAAAGGTGACAATCACCAGGCAAGACCACCAAGCATGGTAAAAGGTAGCCTTAGAACCACAACATTTCCAACAGTGAGGGGACATGTCAGGAATTGAACGCGAAAGCTGAGCATGAGTTACGTACCATCTAGAAATCACCTTATATGTTTAAAGCCTAATATTAAAAGCAGGTGATACTGCAGATTTCTTTTTTGCCCTTGAAGAGAAAACAGCACTGAATTTACAGCGTCCAGCCCAAGAACTTCCTGCTCTCCTTCCCACCTTTCTCAAAAATCCCTCAAAGCCCTTTTCTCCTTTTTTGTTTTTGTTGTTTTGGCCATTGCAAGTCGAGGTGATGATCATTTGTAATGAGCAAGGAGGCTTCATGCAATGTATCAGCCACCTCCTTGTTCTGGGGAGAATGATGCTGTTGTCAAAGAGGCAGCCATGAAAGCTAACACATTATTGCCTCCCAGTCATAACATTGCGTATGGGGAGATGGAGCACATTGACAACCATCAAACGGCATTGGAACTTAAAAAGGGAGCGTCCTGCAAGGAGAGTGGGGCCGTGAAGCGCTATTGGCAGAAAAGAAGCTGCAGAGTGGTTCACTTCCTGCACCACAGTGGACGGGCAGGTCCCTTGCACACGCGGCGCTCAGGCACGCTTGCACGACCCACCTGTTCGACATGTGCCGTGCTATTAGAGAGTCATCCCTTTTTGCTGCTTCCCTCTGGGTGGCCAATTAGACGGGAACATGCCAAGCAGTTGCTAGGTGACTGCGGAATGCTCAGTCCTTCCCCTTCCTTTAGAACAAGTAATGCTTGCAGTGTGATCTTGGGGACTATCTTTGGCAGAGAAAGGGTTAAAAGAGGAAGCTGGCTTCCACCAGCGACAATTCCCTGTTGTGAAAGCAAAAAATATGTTCTTCTCCATGGTATCCCCTCACATCTGCCATTTCCCCACTTAGCTGCTAAACCTCTCTTTACCAGCTTAAAAAAAACACACATACTGGCAGTTGGTGTATCACTATACTTAGTGATCTATAGAAATATACATATTACCAACTTTTTTTAAAAAAAAATGGGTAAAAGCCCACTAGGGCAGGAATGGCACTGGATGTAAGTATGGAGGTGTGGAAATCCACACCTTCTTGCCATATAACGGCTAAATATGATTCTGCCAAAGGCAATTGTGGAAAAATCACAGAGGCAGAGGAAAATGCAGAAGGTGGACAATTGTGTGACAATGTTGCATAGAAGCAAAATAAACAACACTGTAGTTGGGGGTAGAGCTACAGGTCAGCGTGAAAGCAAGAAGTAGGTTTTATACCTTGCTTTTCTATACCAAAAGTGGCTTACAATCATCTTTCCTTCCTCTTCCCACAAGTCACCTTGTAAGGTAAGGAACCAGGAAAAGAGAAGGAGGAAAAGGATCACTTAATTCAAACCTCCAGGGCCAAGAAGTGCTCTTGCAGAATTTATTTTAATAAACAAAGCATGAAGTCTAGGGTTCCTGTGTCTGAACTACATCCAGACCTTAATTCAGCAGGAGCTCACAGGAGTGCAGCTCCTGAACCTTTCTGATGCCCTCCTCCTCCTCCCCACCTACCTTGTCCATTGAATAGTAGGTGCAGCTGCATTAGAAGAGTGGGCAGCCAGCCAGCCACCAGGAGCTTTGCCACACCCTGGCAGCCCTCATTAACCTCTGGAGAAGCCCACACCACCCTTTCTCCACGTCTTATATGATTTGGAGCAGCGGGTGGCTTGCTGGCCTTTTGACTGAGGCGGGGCCCCCCAGGTGAGCGAGGCCTGCTTAGGTTGGCTGGATCTCTAGCCAGCCCAAGCAGGCCTCACTCGTCCCAGGCTCTCCTTTCTTGCATCTGGTTGCTTTTGGCTGGTGTGTGGGTGGGTGGCATATGTTAATGAGCACCATTTATTTTTCTACAAAATGACCCCTGACTATATCCCCTCAAATTGCAGTGTCCACTTGACTGAAAACTGCTTTAGACCAGGAGTGGCCAATGGTAGCTCTCCAGATGTTTTTTGCCTACAACTCCCATCAGCCCCAGCCATTGGCCATGCTGGCTGGGGCTGATGGGAGTTGTAGGCAAAAAACATCTGGAGTGCTACCATTGGCCACCCCTGCTCTAGACAAAAAGACACCTATACTTAGAAAATAACATCTCAAGGGGAAGGCAAAGCTCTTTCCTTATGGCTACTTTTTAATGTCTTCCATGTTGTGCATTAAACTTGTCAATTATTTGGCCTGCAAGCATTAATGGTAGTCAACAGATCATACCTGATCCTGTTGTGCTAATTACATGGCTCTTGGGCAGAGCCCTGGAAGTGTGGCTTCACTTAAAGACTACAGTAAACAGTGGTCAACAGTGATCAAACCATTAATCATAGTCCCCTAATTTCATTACTGGTTTTTGCCTACAGAAGATTCTCTTTGCCATCATTAACACAATGATTCCCAACAATGTGCCCATGTGGCACAATTGCCCAGAGCCGTAAAATATCAGGGCTTGGACGAGTTGTAAATTATAATAATAACGGTAATAATCATCATTGTAATAATAAGGCTTGCCAATGTGTTTCCTGGTTTCCACTTGAAACAAACAAGGAACAATCCTGGCTTTTCTCTACTTCATGGGAGTCAAAAGCAGTTCAGAAGAACCCAGGAGACATCATATCACTGTTGTGTCTGCTCCATGGCAGCCATTTTGTGATGTCCTCATGTCCCACAGGTGTCATTAGTCGTATCCTCATGGCTGCCCTTTTGTCATTGGTCCACCCCATAGCAGCAATTTTGTTGTGGCACCCACTACCTGTTCTCAAAATTCCAGAAATACATGTTCAGCAAGACCGGGTTCTCCTGAAATGCATCTACTTGTTTGCAACTATGGACAAATGTACTTAAGCACCATAATCTCTTTGTTGGCCAGCCACCTGGATTCCTGCATTGTAGTTGGACTCTCCATGGGACGCAGGGTTTTTCCTCATTTTCCTGTTTCTTTTATCCACATTTCCTCCTCCTCGCCTTCCAAGCCAAGCTAATGGGATACCTTGCTCAAACTCCCTGGTTCTTGGAATCAGTCTTCCACCCACAGAGTTAATTTCTCTGCTTTCATGAGGTGCTTGTTCTCCTCTTTAATAAACCTTATTTCTGATTCGTTTCTATTGGGGGTCTCTGTAAGTCCATCACCCCATCATAGATCCTCATAATGGGTGTACGGGTCATTGCTAAGTATCGGTGTTTTATTTTGTTTGTTCCATACAACCTATGGCAGAAGCTCTTGAGAGAGGAAGTGAGAAGCTGTGGAGAGAAAAAGTAGTTTCTATATTCTTGGCTACTATAATATTGGTCTTGGGGAAAATGCCACATGTTTTTTAAAGGAGGTTTCATGTGTGGAAATGGGCAGCTGAAGCTTTTCATGGTATGAAGGTAAATAATATCACCTGGTAAATAGCATCCAGCTAAGCCTCTGTTAGAGGACAGGGCATCTCTAATCGAAAAGAGAACAAAGTTTGTGTGAGTATGTCTACACATGGCTCTATGACCACCATCTCTATGCAGCTGTGCATGAAAGCACATTGAATCATGTGACTCTTACATGGCTGGTACAGCCCAGACACAAGTCTTATCTGCTGTTTGTGAGAACCACACCTAAGTGTTTCCCCCAGTCTGAAGGTTCTCTTTTGAGACGAACAGTGGATAGTTCTGTACAGCATTTTTGTGGAGCACAGGAGCTTACAGAGCTCTTAGTACAGGGCCTGCTGTAAGCTCCAGCAGGATTGGCTACATCAGGGGTGTGTGGCCTAATATGCAAAGGAGTTCCTGCTACAAAAAAGCCCTCCATGTGACTCTCTGGCTGGTCTACTGGACCTCACTGTTGCCCAAATGAACTTGCCCAGTACTATTCTATGGCCACACATTGACAGGGAAGATTGGAAGAGTTGGTCATAGTCTCTTTCAAGGAAACTTGGCAGCACTGCTAATATCAAAAACCCAATAAGAAGGCTCCAAGGAATCCCTGGAAAACAGGTTCCTCAGGAAGAATCTGGCACCAGTGTCTTGTTTTCTGTTTAGGAACCATGGCTTGGAAGCAGGCTAGGGGTGCCTGGGAGGTGAACGGCAGCGGGGGCAGGGGGCGGACGTGGGGGGTGGGCGTGGGGAGGTGAGCAGGGGAAGGGGAGTGGGTGTTGGGAGGTGAACAGGGCGGGTGGGTGGCCATGGGGAGGGGACGGCAGCAGCTGTGGGGAGAGGGGGCGCCTCATGACGTCCCTAGGCCAAGTGGCACCTGAGGTGGCCATCTACTTGGCCTACTCCCACGCGCCAGCCCTGCCTGGAAAGAGCTGACCAGGCTGGCCAATCCGGGGAGTTGAGAAGGAAGTTCAGCAAGCGGCAAGTTCCTTGGCTTGGAAGTGCCTTGTCCGAAACATTGCTTACATGCAAGGGCTTTGCTGAAACTGTAAATCACAAAGCCAAAGTGGAAGACTGTGTGTGGGTGGGCCCAATTCATCAATGACTTTGCACTCGCATGTGGCCACCTATCATCATTGTCCACCCAAACGGAAAGTCGCCGAGTCAGCAGTGCCAGTAGCTCCATGACATGGCGGCCGCCTTGATGAAATCCATTTGCCACAGGCGGCTGCTTGACATCTAACACTGTTCCTGAGTCTCATGAGCACCGTTGCTGCATACGGAACTGCAGATGCTTCAAGCGCCTTTTGTGAAGCTGCAGTTTGCCAGCTTAGCAGCTCTATAAATACAAACTGCTGCTTTTGCCCTCCTGTCTCCAACGAGTCTCCGCTAGCAACAGTCAATCTGGGATTCCACACTGGAATTTAATAGCAAACATCTGGGCCAGGCCTGAGTCACTCCCCATTGTTGGGTCAGGGAGGCCTTTGATTTTTCTTCCAGGTTCCACAATATTTAGGCTTTCTTCCGAGAGCTTCCTGCGTCATCCCGTTTCATTCAAAATATAACTTTGGCTTCAAAAAGCAAGAGCGACCACAACCAAGGGTTTGGCGGTGGCCGTTGTTTAAACTGCACACATGGCTGCGAAGAATCGACTTTCCTGTGAAGTGAGCCTCTTTCAAATAGTACTCTTTTTTTAAAAAAAATGTAAAATGCAAATGAAATGAGATTCCTTTTCAAGAAAACCGCTGGTTTCATTGTAAGCTACTCATGCGCTCGTTGAAGCTTTTGGAGCCGTCTCATCAAAAGGATAGGCTGAGGCTGGGTCTTAGATAATCATGCTCATCTCTTCTTAAATCTTCCCAGAGCAATTAGGGTTGCAAACCTCCAGGTGGGGCCTGGAGATCTTCGGAAATTACAGCTGATCTCCAAACTACAGAGATCTGTTTCCCTGGAGGAAAAGGGTGAAATCCAGGGGTGGAATTCTAGCAGGAGCTCATTTGCATATTAGGCCACCCCCCTGATGCAGCCAACCCCCCCCCCCCCCCAAAGCTTACAAGGCTCTTTTTTGTAAACTCTTGGAGGCTTGGCTACATCAGGGGTGTGTGGCCCAATATGCAAAGAAGCTCCTGCTAGAATTCCGCCTCTGGTGAAGTCTATGGTGTTATACCTGCTGAGGTCCCTCACCAGCACAAACGCCATCCTCCCAAGACTTTAACCTAAAATCTCTTGGACTCTCCCAGCTCAGAGCTGGCAACCCAAGGGATAAAACATCTCTGATTCAAAACTTCACAACCTGTAAGGATAAGAGATGGAGTGTAGTTGAATTGCAAGTCAGAAAGTCTTTGGTGTGAATCTTGTGCTTTGTTAGGAATGTACTAGTTGGCCTCAGTCTCTCAGATTCTGTGCATAAAATGCTGATTATACCAGGGGTCGTTTGTAGAAAAATAGGTGGCAGAGCTCATTACCATAACTCATTAGCATATGCCACCCCCCACCAGCCAAAAGCAAGAAAGGAGGGTCCTGGGCGAGCAAGGCCTGCTTGGGCTGGCTAGAGATCCAGCCAGCCCAAGCAGGCCTCACTCACCTGGGGCTCTCCTTGGCAAACCGATCATCATTGTCCATCCAAACGGAAAGTCGCATTGTTCTGTGCATTGCTGTCAAAATTTTCGGCACAGAAATTGCTTTGTGCTTGTGTGTGGAGGGGGAGAGAGAGGCTGCAACTGAAAACGAGCCACACCTCGAGAAAAAGAATCCTTTTTACACCAGCAATGCACTGTCAAAAGGCCAGCAAGCCACCTGCCACCCAAAATCACATAAGAAGTGGAGAATTTATTTATTATTTATTTATTACATTTGACTTATATCCCGCCCTCTCTGCAAGTGGACTCAGGGCGGCTCACAGTATCATCTACACAGTTAAACCAATAAAATATATAAAACCATAATTTACATTTTCCAGTTTAAAAACATATTACAATTTTTAAAACCATTATATAGAGAAAGGGTGTGTGGGCTTCTCCAGGGGTTAATGAGGGCTTATGGGGGTGTGGCAAAGCCCCTGGTGGTTGGCTGGCTGCCTGCTCTCCTAATCCAGGGATTGTTATGCAGCTGCACCTACTATTCAATGGACTAGGTAGGTGGGGAGGAGGAGGGGGAATCTTCAGAAAGGTTCAGGAGCTGTGCTCCTGTGAGCTCCTGCTGAATCTGAGGCCTGGATGACCTTCCTCGCAGGCTTGTTGGAAGGCTTAGTTGAGCTTGCAAACCACTAACTTTCCAGAGCTTTACATAAAGGGTATTTTTTTTCTGAGTCATGCGGTGCACTTTTTCCAGGATCAACAACTCCAGAGAGCAAGTGAGAAAATCCGCACAGAAAACCAGCGCATCAGGGAAACGGCTGTCCCAGAACTAGTGCTGCCCTGGATTTCGTAGATGATTTTCAGCACAGAAATTGCTTTGTGCATGTGTGTGGAGGGGGAGAAAACTGAAAACGAGCCACACCTTGAGAAAGAGAATCCTTTTTACACCAGCAATGCACAGAACAATTCCTTCCCCCTGCAACTTGGCCAAGAAGCAAGGAGAGACGCTGCAGTGCATGCTGCTACTTCTAGCCTCCTCTAAAGCAGCCGCTGCAACCTGCAGTTTCATGAGCGACCCCCTTCCTTCTTGAGCCAGAGAGGGAACAGATGTTTCCTTTTGCCCAGAGAGGGAACAGATGTTCATGCCCCTTGTTCACTGCTGTTCAAGAGAGGTGGCCTGCCCACTTGCTGAGGGTGGTGGAATTAAAAGGTCATCTACTTTAATGTGCCCACAGCAGTTCTTCCTTTACAAGAAACAAACATTTTCTTGTCTCTGTTGGTTCATGTCCACAGAGATGACTGAAGCAGGGATCCCTTTTCATGGAGATGAAGAGGATTTGTGGAAGGAGGTTGCCCATTAGGATCAAGGGCTGGTCAGGCCATTCAAGGAGCCATTAAGTTTCAGGGTTACCATCTCAGTGTTGTGAAATTCCTGGAGATTTGGAGGGGGATGGAGCCTGGGGAGATCAGAGTTTGGGAAGACCTCAGTGGAGTATAATGTGTACAGTCCACCCTCCAAGAAGGGATTGTCTGCAGGGGGATAGATTTCTGTAGCCTGGAGATCAGTTGTAATTTCAGGAGATAACAACATAAGTGAAGCCATGTTGGATCAGGCCAATGGCCCATCCAGTCCAACACTCTGTGTCACGCAGTGCCCAAAAAAACCCAGGCACCATCAGGAGCTCCATCAGTGTGGCCAGGACACTAGAGGCCCTCCCACTGTTGCCCTCCCCAAGCACCAAGAATACAGAGCATCACTGCCCCAGACAGAGAGTTCCACCAATACATTGTGGCTAATAGCCACTGATGGACCTCTGCTCCATATGTTTATCCAATCTCCTCTTGAAGCTTTCTATGCTTGTAGCCTCCACCACTTCCTGTGGCAGTGAATTCCATGTGTTAATCACCTTTTGGATGAAGAAGTGCTTCCTTTTATCCATTCTAACCCGACTGCTCAGCAATTTAATTGAGTGTCCATGAGTTCTCCTATTGTGAGAAAGGGAGAAAAGTACTTCTTTCGCTACCTTCTCTGTCCCATGCATAATCTTGTAAACCTCTATCATGTCACCCCTCAGTCGACGTTTCTCCAAGCTGAAGAGCCCCAAGAGTTTTAACTCTTCATAGAGAAAGTGTTCCAACTCATTAATTAGTCTAGTTGTCCACCAGGCCCTGCCTGGAGGTTGGCAACTCTGCTATGCTTAGACCTGGCCAGGGGGGATGCTAACAGCAATGGTTGTAGCCTCGCTTGTCACTCCTTCCCACACCATCACCAAGTTTAGTGGCCGCTCAGCACATGCTCAGCTTGCAGTGGTCTGGGAGGAGAGGACAGGTGAAGCCATGCACATTATTGCCGCTGCTTTCCTAATCCAAGCCAGGTGATCCCAGCAGGAGCGCAGCATCTCAGCCTGATCCTGGCTGCCAGTGGTCCTTCAGAGGAACAGCCAACTTGGAACTTTTGCAGTGAGTTAAAGGGGCCAACCCATCCTGACACTATCCAAGACCCATTTTTGTATATGCCGATGGGTGTGTGTGGGAGCTTAAAAACAGGTGGCCCTTTTTATTTGTGGGCTAGAGCAGTCAAAGGAGATGTTCCAGCTACAGACTGGTGATGCAGTTAAGAAAATGTGTCCCGTTTTGGTTCCTCCGCATGCTTCCCGTTCCAGCCAGATTCAGCATCTGTGAGCTGATCCTTGTCATAAACCATGCTGTGTTCTCTGGGGCTAGGGAAAAAAACCTTTTGCAATAACAGTCTCTTGGAATACAGTAGACTTCATGAATCTCTTTGTACATATCCAGCCAGGCTGTGAGCCCAGAACATAGTTCAGGAGAGACAGGAGTCCAGCAGTAAGAGGCAAGCTGGCAAGTACAGCTTCCAGGTAGCTGAGGTTGGGTCAATCTGTGCAGGACCTGGGACAGCTCCCAGGAAACAGTGCTTTGAGTGGGATTTGAGCTTCACACAGCACCTGAAATGCAAGGCAAGCTTGCTGAGTCCCCGAGCCACCCTTAGTGGAGAGCTGGTAGAAATCGAGAGAGGAGGAGCCTTGGTCTGGGGCTCACTGCATTGCATCCCTGGGTCATGCTCTGTTTTCTCTGCACAGTGTTCACAGGTGAGCAAGAAACCTTGAGTAGTTAAGCAATGGTGCTGTGGAATCTGGTCCCATGCTTGGAGAGTCTAAACTGTTAGCATTGCAAATAGAGTTTGGTGCTTTCACAGACTGGACTGAGACTGGCTTGAGGTCTGCAGAACTGCTGAGGCAGGTCCATAGAGGTACCCCCATCAGCTTCAAGAGGGGACTGGATAAACATATGGAGCAGAGGTCCATCTGTGGCTATTAGCCACAGAGTATTGATAGAACTTTCTGTCTGGGGTAGTGATGTTTTGTATTCTTGGTGCTTGGGGGGGGCAACACTGGGAGGGCTTCTAGTGTCCTGGTCCCACTGATGGACCTCCTGATGACACCTGGGTTTTTTTGGCCACTGCATGGCAGAGTGTTGGACTGGATGGGTCATTGGCCTGATCCAACATGGCTTCTCTTATGTTCTTACGTTCTCTTAGTGGCTGATGGCAATGCAGAATCACTACCTGAAATGTGGAAGCTGTAACATAATGCTGACAGAAGCATGGTGTATGCTGTGGCCTCGTTGAAAGACTGTCCAGCAGCTTACATCTGTCTGTCTGTATAATTTTGTCCCATCCTTTTTCCAAGGAGCTCGTGGCACACTCCCCCTTCATGTTACCACCCCCTTGAGATTGCTTAAGCTGAAAGAGAATGACTTTTCCAAAGATCCCCAATGTGCTCACATGAATGAATGGGGATTTGCAATCCATGCCTCTCTAACCATTATACCACACTGGCTCATTTAGTCAGATATTTTTAAGGGGAAGGACTTGGGGAAGGAGCAGGGGTATTCTAAGGATGATAGTGATGATGATATTGGATTTATGTCCCACTCGATACTCTGAATCTCAGAGTGGCTTACAATCTCTTATATGTTCTCCCCCCACAACAGACACCCTATGAGGTAGGTGGGGCTTAGAGAGCTCTCACAGAAGCTGCCCTTTCAAGGACAACTGCTGCAAGAGCTATGGCTGACCCAAGGCCATTCCAGCAGCTGCAAGTGGAGGAATGGAGATTCAAACCTGGTTTTCCCAGATAAGAGTCTGTGCGCTTAACCACTACACCAAACTGGCTCTCAGCTTTGGTTGCACCCTGCAACCCAGGTCTTGCAAGGCTTTTCTTTAATGAGCTATGCTTGCTGTCTTGCAAAGTTCTTTAGCACACTCATGTACCATGAAACAAGTCAGCCCTTATGCTTTACTTCCTACAGTAACCAGCAAGAAGAAGATATTGGATTTGTATCCCACCCTCCACTCCGAAACTCAGTCTCAGAGCGGCTCACAATCTCCTTTATCTTCCTCCCCTACAACTGACACCCTGTGAGATGGGTGGGGTTGAGATTACTCTCCCAGCAGCTGTCCTTTCAAGGACAACCTCTGCCAGAGCTAGGGCTGACCCAAGGCCATCTCAGCAGGTGCAAGTGGAGGAGTGGGGAATCAAACCCATTTCTCCCAATAAGAGTCTGCGCGCTTAACCACTACACCAAATTGGTGTAATAGTAATGAGCAGCACAACCTGCCAACGGTAAAGCTTACATAAATAGACACAGAATGTCTACAAACTAATTGCAGATTCCCCCCCCCCTCCGCTTCCTTTGCTGACCATTTTTAATATCAAAGAAACAGGGGTTTTTTTTATTACTGGGCTTGTTTTGCACCAGATTAACTCCCTTTCCACCCCATGCACAAAAACCCAGACAATGGTCATAAAACCTGTCTTGGAAAGAATGATGTCAACCAATTTTGAGACAGGGAAACAGAAAGCGGCTCTCTCGGGTCAGGTTGACATGGAGTCAGCGCATCGTCTGCAGGGGACTGTGGTCAAAAAGGGGGCCATATATTAATGGACTTGGCTGTCTTGAGATCCAACCCCCCCTCACCACTGCAAGTGCCAGTGTCATAAAACGGGGATAAATGCAGTTTCATTGTGACATGTTTATGCGCTTGGAAGTCATTCTTTGCCTCCGAGTCGGAAACAGCTTCTGCAGCAGCATCAGCAGACAGGGATGAAATAAGCCCGAGGATTTGGAATTTGAAATGACACCTGAGCATTCTGGGATGTAGCTCCATCCAGGGCCTCTCCTGCTTTTTCTTTAGACCCAGAAGCTTTGATGGTCACTAAAAACCTTCCATTGAAAGCTGTTCCCAAAGAAGAAGACGACTGCAGATTTATACTGCGCCCTTCTCTCTGAACTCAGAGTGGCTTACAATCTCCTATATCTTCTCCCCCAACAACAGACACCCTGTGAGGTGGGTGGGGCTGAGAGGGCTCTCACAGCAGCTGCCTTTTCAAGGACAACTCCTGTGATATGTAGCTATGGCTAACCCAAGGCCATACCAGTACCTGATGTGAAATTCTGAAGATGCCGATGACTAAGAATGGCCAGTGGGCGTTTCTCTGTGGTCAGAATGGCATGGTTTAATGGGCATTACGATTACCTGCAGGGTTGTATGGTCCCAGGGCACAGGACATCTAGCATTCTCCAAATCCCGGAAGAGACACCCACTTATTTGTGGGGTTCCGCAGGCGGCAGTTCTTTCCCCAATGTTGTTTAATATCTATATGCGCCCCCTTGCCCAGATGGTCAGGAGGTATGGGCTGGGTTGCCATCGGTATGTGGATGACACCCAGCTGTATCTATTGATGGGTGGCTGGTCCGCCTGCGCCCTGGAGAGTTTGGACCTGGTGCTACAAGCCGTGGTATCATGCTTCAGGCTGAGTCGGCTAAAGCTGAATCCAACAAAGACAGAGGTTCTCTATCTAAGTTGCAGTGGCCCAGGAAGGGTGATTCCTCTACCAGCCTTCAATGGGGTGCCATTGACACCAGCGTCGAGGGTTAAGAGCTTGGGAATGCTCCTGGAGTCCTCCTTAACTATGGAGGCCCAAGTAGCAGCCACTGCCAGAGCTGCTTTTTTTCCATCTTCGGCAAACACAGCAGTTGGTCCCCTCCCTTGAGCGCAGCGACTTAGTAATGGTGAGCCATGCCTCGGTCACCTCAAGAATAGATTACTGTAATGCTCTCTACAAGGGGCTGCCCTTGACTCAGATTCGGAAGCTGCAGCTGGTGCAGAATGCTGCAGCCAGGCTACTAATGGGGCTTCCTCGTCAGGTGCACATTCAGCCTGTGCTGAGAGTGCTGCACTGGCTGTCTGTTGCGTACCGAATCCATTTCAAGGTCCTGGTATTAATCTTCAAAGCCCTATATGGCCTAGGACCTACCTATCTGCGGGACCGCCTTGCCCCACATGTTCCCCAGAGAGCACTGCGATCAAGTTCTCAAAATCTTTTGGCTGTCCCTGGGCTAAAGAAGGCTAGGCTCAACTCCACCAGAGCAAGAGCCTTCCTGGTTGCGGCCCCAATACTTTGGAACACTCTTTCAGAAGCCATCAGGGCCCTGCGGGATTTATCGCAGTTCTGCAGGGCCTGCAAGACTGAACAGTTTCAGATGGCATATAACATCTAACGGGAGAGGGCTGCCATCACATCTGGATCCATAGCGCTTTGTTTACTAACTGCCCAGGATCTGTGCGCATGACAAAGAAAATATTATATGATCTGCCTGAAGTAGCACCATTGTTATTTATCTGATTGTTTTATTGTTTCAATATTGTTTTGTTTACTGTCTATTTTTATGCTGTTAGCCGCCTTGAGTCTGTATGGAATGGGCGGGATATAAATATAACGTAAATAAAAATAAGATAAAATAAGATAAAATAAAAAGTCTACTATGCAGCCACCAACCATTTTGCCAGGGGGTTGCTGACATTTACTATGCAAGCCATGTCATCTCAGCAAAACCGCTCCCCATCCAACAGGATCGGTCTGCCTTATGGTGAAGTCTGCAACCTCCCTAAAGAACAGCAACCTCCCCCCCCTGTCAGTTAGAGAGATGGTATCCATGGGCAACATAGGCCTGCACACACGAAGCTGCCTTATACTGAGTAAGACCCTTGCCCCCTCCTTCACTTGAAACCCCCTTGGATAAAAGAGTCCTCGTTTTATTTTGGACTTAGTTGTTTTCATAGGCACCCTGTTTTACTTATTCATTTAGTATATTTCTATTCTGCCCATTCCCTGTAAGGCTTAGGGCGGAGCACAACATATAATAATAAAATACAATAAAAAACATTTTATGAACAGACAACTCAACAGCACACAGAAAATTTTCATATAATCACAATATTGCCCAGCCTTGCCGTCTCACATCATGACAAGATGTTATCCCATAAAGGTGGCAGATATTATTCCATTTTATAGCACAGATGTCAATGCCAGCAGGGGAGGCCAACCAGATTAAGAAATAGGCGCCTGCAGCCTCAACTAAAAGCCTGGCAGAACAGCTCAGTTTTACAGGCCCTACAGAAGGCTAATGTCGGGTAGGGCCCGGATCTCTGTAAGGAGCTGATTCCACCAGGTCGGGGCCAGGACTGAAAAAGCCCTGGCCCTAGTTGAGGCAAGGTGGGCATCTCTTGGGCTGGAGATGGCCAACAGATGTTGGGAGGCCAAACGTAACAACCTCCCGGGCATATAAGGGATCCTAAGTGCTAAAGGATCTGAAACTTGGGGAGTCTCATAAGGGTACCAGAGTATATTGGAAATCCTGGGGGGAAAGGGGAAGGATGTGCTGGGATTAGAAATGGATTAAATGCAATTTAATCAGCTCAAAAGGCATATCATTATCAAGACGCCCACGCCTCCCCACAAAAGACACCTTTTAATGCTAAGGACATCATCCAATATCCTGACACACCCTGGAGGTGTCTGCTTAGCCCCAGAACTATTTCTGTTTACAATCACTCTCTGATTCTTTTTCTCCATAATTCTATGGTGGGGTACCCTAACCGAAGTAACAGCCCTGTGGCGCAGAGTGGTAAAGCTGCAGTACTGCAGTCCGAGTTCTCTGCTCACAACCTGAGTTCGATCCTGGCAGAAGCTGGGTTCAGGTAACCAGCTCCAGGTTGACTCAGCCTTCCATCCTTCTGAGGTCGGTAAAATGAGTACCCAGCTTGCTGGGGTGAAAGTGTAGATGACTGGAGAAGGCAATGGCAAACCACCCCGTAAAAAGTCTGAAAGTGAAAACGTCGTGTTGCGATGTCACCCCAGAGTCGGAAACGACTGGTGCTTGCCCCTTTACCTTTTTACCCCAGCCAAGATCCGCTGTGGTGTGCACAGACTAAGGCCCAACATTGTTTCTTTCTGGAATCCTTTTAAAAGCTAATTCCTCTCCTCTGGGTCCACTTTGGGTAATAAGACCATCAAGGTGACTATTGTCTACAACTGGCAGTGACTCTCTAGAATTGGAAGTAGACATCTTTCACATCACCTCCTACTTAACCCTTTTAGCTAGAGATCCTGAAGACTGAACCTGAGGCCTTCTGCATGCCTAGCAGATGCTCTACCACCAAACCCCGGCCCCTCCTGCCTGCATTAAGTCTTCAGCTCACGCCTCCTTCTTAAAAAGATTTCAGCTTGTAAACATTTTGTTATCCCGGAAACAGGAGTTTGGGAGGTTTCAGTAGACTTTCTGACACACGGTACATTGTTGGATGGTAATTGAATCTGAGATTAGTGTTTACAGGATTAGCAGCCTCGCTTCTCCTGGCTTTGCTCCAACGTTCACAGAGGGGGGTGGGAGAAAATAGAAAGGACACGTTATTACAAAGTAGTCACCTCTAATATCCTGGTTGCGGCTTGCTGTTTACACAGATAGCTTATACACATATAAAGTGGGACTAGCTCATGATTAGATGGGATTGAAGACGGAGTCATTCACTCAAGGTTCGGCCTTGCCATTGTGAGCTGTCCTGAAGCTCACGCCTTGTCTGGCAGTCGAAATGCAGGATCACAGCTTTTGCTATTGAATCATATTTTGTATATTATATTTTCTAATGCAATAGGACAAATGGAAAGGTGAGGAGAGAGAAATTGATTGCTTCTGAAGAACAGGACTGCTTAGCAGGGTGTATCATCATAATGGCTATTTCTTTCTTTACTATCATTTGCTCGAAGCCTGCAGACAAAGAGTTTGCTGCTCATTTCAAATCAATAGATGATTCTTCAACTTTGCAGCTCCTTTGTGGAACGTGTCTTGTTGTACCTCCCCCCCCTCTAAATTTTTTTCCCCTTCTCTTCTTATGGCCATCTCTTCTTCCTCACTTTCCTCTGGAATGCTTCATGTCACAGTGGTCTCTTAGACCATTTCCGCAGTAGTAGTAGTAGTAGTAGAAGAAGAAGAAATCGGATTTATAACCCGCCCTATAATCTGAATCTCAGAGTCTCAGAGCAGCTGACAACCTCTTTTACCTTCCTCCCCCACAACTGACACCCTGTGAGGTAGGTGGGGCTAAGAAGGCTCTCATAGCAGCTGCCCTTTCAAGGTCAACCTCTGCCAAGGCCATTCCAGCAGCTGCAAGTGGAGGAGTGGGGAATCAAACCTGGTTCTCCCAGATAAGAATCCACACACTTAACCACTACACCAAATTACCCTTATTGATGTTTTTAAAATTGCTCATTACCCCGCCTTTTCAGAATCCTCAGTTTTAGCATGTTCCAAAAATGCAGGGTAAGGAGAAAACTTTAGGTTTGTGCCTGGTAAGGAAAAAAATTACTGTGGAAAATTTCACATAATGGGCAGTTTTAGAAATGTCCATGTGGGGGATTTCACTCCTGTGGAAATGGCCTTTGGTCTTGCAAATGCTGAGAGAAATGCTCCATGAAAGAGTTCACAGCACAAGGAAGCAGGTCCTGGCTGCCAGGAAATGGGACATCTGCCGGAGCTGCACAGAAGCAGACTTCAGGGAAGGAATAAGAACACAGACAAGGACCGATTTCCCACTAGCATTGCTCCGCCCTGAGGCTTCAGTTTCTCCCCAGCTCAAGTGATCAATTGCTCTGTAGGCACATTTTGAGGCACTCAACCTCCAGTTCCTCGTGCCATTTTTAGGTGCTGTCTTTTCAGGATTGCATTGCCACAAGGAGAATTGGAGGCGCCCATGGAGCAACTGGTGGGAAATCTGTTGCTTGCTCTGAGGTAAACAGAAGCCTGGGGGCAGAGCAATGCTAGTGGGAAATCAGTCAAGGACTCGGGTTACAAGCAAGGGTTGGATCCATGGATGGCTCCACAAGCAACAGACAAGTTGCTCCAGTACAAAGTCCTTAATATGGTGGCCGTGAGTGGCATGGCACCCACAGACACCTTTTCTGGTGCCCTCCAGATGTTTTTGGGAAGTGGGTGGGGTCAGGTAGGACTTTTGCCCAGCAAGGCTACTGGAGATTTGACCGGCTGTGCAGATTTTTACAAATGTTTGGACAGCATCTGCCACCACAGCACAAGGATTTACACTGTGGCCATCATTTTGTGGTTAGCTCTACCTCCTGCAGCAGTCATTTTGTGGCAGCCATTTTGTTGCTGCACCCACCATGCAGTGTCAGAATTCCAGATGTGCCCATAGGCGGAAAAAAGGTTGGGGATCCCTACCCTAGCATGTAGTACTTCGTACCTTTGTGTCTGGCCCAAGCCTTATTCCCCCCCAGTTGAAAAAAAAAAACATGGCTTAGGGCAGGGGTGGTCAAACTTACTTAATGTAAGAGCCACGTAGAATAAACATCAGATGTTTGAGGGAAGGAAGGAAGGAAGGTGTGGAGGAGAGGTGGAAAGAAAGTAACTTTAACTTTAAATGCATTTTTCAAGCCACCGGCTGGCTTGGCTTGGAGAAATTATTAAAAGAGTGAATGCCTTCTCCAAGCCAGCTGACAGGGTGGTGGGGCTTCAGGAGCCACACAATATGTATGAAAGAGCCACATGTGGCTCCTGAGCCACAGTTTGGCCACCCCTGGCTTATAGCGACCATGCCATGGGCTGGGCTATTGTAGCTTTCTGGTGGTCTACAGTTTCCCAGCTGGTCTGTTGAAGCAAGGAAGCTTAGACATGCATTGAGTTGATTCCACGGAAGGTATGACAGATACAAAGACAGGTAGGTATGACAGATATACAAAGAGACATGCATACTTACTGTTAACATACTAAAAAAGTCATGTACCCATGAAAACGGGTGCGCCAGGTTTTTCAATTAATGTGATGAATTAAAACGATTACTTAATTATACAAATTAGCTACAGGCAGGTTTCTCTGCCTCTGCTATGTGTATACTTAATTCATAAGCATGGGGTCTCTTTATTGCTGTAGTCTGAATAGTCTTCCTTAGCAATGCACTCCTTCCTGCTATTCAAAACACAACTATAAATAAGATTAGAAAACAATGGATATCAGCTGCTGCCGCAGTAGGGATGTTTCCAAAATTTTCTCCTCCAGATTCCTCTGTATATTTCCAGAGCTCTGATTCATCGGGTCTTGGGAGCAGAATCTAAACATTAGGAATCTTACATACACATAAAGTAAATAGCAAAATGTGCTTCTTTCAAAATCCTGTGTGCACATATTGGGGAGCTCTCTCCTCATATTAGCATATGAAGTTGCGTTCTGTTGAGTCAGAGCACCTGGTGGCCATCCACCAGTTTCATATGGATCAGAAGTTCATCAGTGACCACAAGGTCTGGGGCAGCGATGCTCTGTATCCTTGGTGCTTGGTGGGCCACAGCGGGAGTTCTGGCCCTGCTGGTAGATCTCCTGATGACACCTGGGCTTTGGCTACCATGTGACACAGAGAGTTGAACTGGATGGGCCATTGGCCTGATTCAGCATGACGTCTCTTATGTTTTTCAACTACTCTGTTATCAATTCCACAGTCACTGTTGCTCCACCCTTATTTATTTATTTATTTATTTATTACATTTGATTTATATCCCGCCCTCTCCGCAAGCGGACTCAGGGCGGCTCACAGTATCTACATAATTAAACCAGTACAATATATAAAACCATAATTTAACATTTTCAGTTTAAAAAACATATTACAATTAAAATTATTAAAACCATTTTAAAGTGCTAAATCCCTACATTATAGCGGCATTAGAATTCCAAACAGTGATCACCGGCGTTCTGTGTGATGTCCGGTGGCAGCTATCTTCGTCAAGCATCGAAGGCCTGCTTGAACAACTCGGTCTTACAGGCCCTGCGGAACGCAGACAGATCCCGCAGGGCCCGTATGGCTTCTGGAAGTGCATTCCAGAGCTCTGGTGCTGCCACCGAAAAAGCCCTAGATCTTGTCACGCATAGCCTGGCTTCTTTTGGTCCGGGGACTGAGAGTAGGTTTTTTGCCCCTGAATGCAGTGCTCTCTGGGGGATATGCGGAGAAAGGCGGTCCCGTAGATATGCAGGTCCCTGACCATAAAGGGCTTTAAAGGTCAATACCAACACCTTGAAGCGAACTCGGAACACAACAGGTAGCCAGTGCAGCTCTTTCAGCACTGGCGGAATGTGCTCCCATCGTGGCAGCCTCATCAGCAGCCGTGCCGCAGCATTCTGCACTAGCTGTAGTCTCCGGGTTTGCGTCAAGGGTAGCCCCATGTAGAGAGCATTACAGTAATCTATTCTTGAGGTGACCGTAGCATGGATTACCATCGCTAAATCGTTGTGCTCCAGAAAAGGAGCCAGCTGCCGTGCCCGCCGAAGATGAAAAAAGGCAGATCTAACAGTGGCTGCTACCTGGGCCTCCATTGTAAGGGAGGACTCAAGGAGCACGCCTAAACTCCTGGCCTTAGGGACCGGTGTTAATGGCACCCCATCAAGAGTCGGCAGATGGATCTCTCCCCTTGGACCACCCCGACTCAGGTAGAGAACCTCCGTCTTTGTCGGATTCAGTTTCAGTCGACTCAGCCTGAGCCAAGATGCCACGGCTTGTAGAGCCTTGGACTTCTGCTTTCATCAGATCAAGCGATCAATTCCCCACCAGTTGCTGCATGGGTGCATTTTGACCTAGAGCTCCCTCCAATTGTCCCCGTGCCTTCCCAACCTCTAAAAAGCAAAGCTGGGGAGGTGTGGGGAAAGCTGGAGGGAGCTGTGGGTCAAAATGGATTTGTGCAGCAACTGGTGGGGAATTGATTATTTGATCTGACAAAAACAGAAGCCCAGGGGTGGAATGACAGTGACTGTACAATTGGTTTGTTGCTGTCAGGGCTTCTAGGCCAATGTTCACTGGTGTCTGTGGAAATGAATCTCACACATCCATCCCAATGGGGAAACATTAATGCACAGTGTCATGAATTGGAGTATGGATGCCTCCTCATCATCTGAAGAGGCCGATGACTCAGAGAAGAAGAGCAGCTGAGCAGCTAACACGACCATGGAAGGTGGCAGTTGAGAGACCTTCAGGAGTTGCTTCAGGTGTGCAGGAAGAACCTCAAGGCTCGGAAATCAGCTTTATTTACTTGGGATACAACCTTGCCTTCTGATTCAGACCTAGATCTTGAACCTTCTACCCCAAAACCTGCTCCTGAATCAAAGGCCTCTCATTCACCAACCCCTCACACTTCTCAAAACCCCGAACCACCTCAGACCGGCAGCAGTACTGGCTGCCATAACAGGACACGACAGTTTACCGACTGGCAGCCGGATGCTAAAGGGGGGAGCTAGGTTTGCCAGGTCTGTGTTGGAAAATACCTGGAGACTTTGGGGGTGGATCCAGGAGAGGGTGAGGTTTGGGGAGGAGAGGGGACCCAGCATGATACAATGTCATGGAGTCTACCCTTCAAAGCAGCCATTTTCTCCAGGGCAGCTGGTCTATATCAGCTAGAGATCAGTTATAAAAGGCAGGAGATCTCCAGGCCCCACTTGGAGGCTGGCAACCCTAGGGGGAGCTTATATCCCCACCTCCTTGAAAGAGTATTTAACATCTCCTTTCACCTTCATCCTTTGCTGGAACAGTGTTCATGCAACCCTGTTGTCTCCAGCTGCAGTAATTTGTTTCCTATCTTGATTCCTGGGCCTCAGCCTGAAGGAGTGGAATACCTTTGTCAAACCTTATTGCCATACAAAGTATAAAGCCCTTTCAGTCCCAAAGCCTTTGGATCAGAATGTTTCCATCCAGTTATCTAGGCTGAAATTCTCCTTCACTCCCTCTTGAAGGTGAGCAGAAGGAAGGAGATCCCTTCAATAAGTTTCAACAAAACAGGATGAGCCTTTATGGAGTTCACCTCAGGTCCTGCCAAATATTTGCACAGGCTGACATAATTCCCTCAGTCCTGTGAGCAGCTTGTCTCCCTGCAGGAATCTTTGAAACAAGGAAGGTCCCTGTAAACCTTGCAAACTTGCCTCCAAGAGGTTGGAACCCTTCCAGTCAAAGTTTGTGGACAGATATGGAAAGCAACCATTTAAAGCAAATGACAGAATCATGTTGTCCTTAGCTGGGGGTCACAGGAATGAGTGTTTCCTCCAGTGATCTCGGATTTTCAGAAGGGCCTACTATTGCGGTCCATCCGCCGATGAAAGTGCAACACTTAGAATGAAGACAAATGAGACCCATTGCCTTCAATGGGACTCATTTGTCTTCAGGTCAAGTATTCTGGCTTAACTGTTTTCAAAAGCAAGCTGTGGCACGGTCTGCTGAAAGGAATGAATGGATTTGTGTCATCTCCAGATCTGGAGAAAAGTAATCAGGGTTTTTTTGGGGGGTTTTTTTGGCAGGGGCGGGGGGAGGGAGGGCGACATTGCTCAGTTCTGTAGGACGAAGCTGTCTGAAAGCCAAATACTGTTATTCAGGGCTATGTAATTTGTCAGCCACCAAAGAAGAGTAGAAGAAGGTTTTTATGCTCTACTTTTCTGTACCTTAAGGAGTCTCAAAGGGACTTAAAATCACCTTTCCCTTCTTCTCCCCTAGTGAGGTAGGTGGGGCTGAGGGAGTTCTGAGAGAACTGTTACTGGCCCAAGGTCACCTTGCAGGCTTCATGTGGAGGAGTGGAGAATCAAAGATGAATTCTTCAGATTAGAGTTTGCTGTTTTTAACCACTAGAATGCATATATATGTCCCCGTGGGAAAGTATTGTGGTCTCTGTCATCTAAGCACCCTAAGCAAAATAAACAAAAAGACAGGTTCTAACTAAAGCACTTACAATCCAGGTTGCATCTGATCTGGGTAGATGTAGGATGTCCAGCTTATTGCATATAGTGTCCAGAGGAGGGCAACGAAGATGGCGAGGGGTCTGGAGACCAAGTCTCCTCTCCAGGCTAAACATACCCAGTTCCTTCAGCCTTTCCTCACAGGACTTGGTCTCCAGACCTCTCACCATCTTCATTGCCCTCCTCTGGGCACGTTCCAGTTTGGCTGGAGTCACAAAATGATAAATTCAAACAAAACTCAAGAATCTTTTTTGGGGGAGTGGTAATAGGTGGTGAGTCTAAAGGTGAGGTAGATTTTAACTGAGAGACAGCAATGAATTAATCAATCATGAAAAGAATTCAGAATAATTAGATATATGGAGAGAGACTGAGGTATGGCAGATGTTTCTGTTTTTCTGAGCTTACACAGCTTCCAAGTGAAATAAAGAAGGCCACCCCAGCCTCCAGAGATCCTGTTGAAGCCATACATCACTGGTTCTTCAGCCGATACAGACATGTCTCTCTTCCATTGGTGTCAATGAGATTGTGTCACTCTGTTGCAGAGGAGATCTGGTCTGGAGCGCAGCACGTAGCTGATGGTTGCTAAGGTTTTATTAAGGCAAAGGTTACTCCAGGCCAATCCATCATATAATCTTCAATCTGACAGGGTGCCGCCATCTGTAAGAAGCAAGAGACTTCGAGCAGTAAGTGCTGCTTTAACCAGCAAGGAGGAGGGACTTCCTTCTCAATAGGACATGATAAATCAGATCCCTGCTCTGTGGAAGTACAGTAAAAGCCGACGTAATCGAATGTGAAATGGAATTAAGCGAGCCATGAGACGATGCTTTCCCACCAGCTGCTTCTGTCATGTGAGGAGTTGGAAACGTTTATGCAAAGTCAACATGTAAAAGAGCATGCCACGTTAAAACTTCAGGGCACGCTCTGGGTTTCCACATGATCTGTCAGGCTTAGATCAGCTGTGGGAAGTCACACAAAAGGAGACTCTGACTTACCTTCCGAATCCTGCTCTGAAGAGCCTGGTGGCGATTCTGAAATCTGCCATGCTTTGGACGAATCCTATTACAGCTTACAAAGAGGCCTTCTATGGAGGTGGACCTTTGGTCCATCTAACCTAGGCTAGTGTTTCCCAGCCTGTGAGTTGGGGCCCAAAAGTGAGTTGTGAAGTCTCTGAAAGTGGGTTGAGGGTCAGCTGTCCCTTGTGGCTCCCCCTACCCTTTCTATTGCTTTCTTCTGTATTTTGGAAACCAAGATCTGACCCTGGAAAGCAGTATCTTCTATGTCATACATTAGTTATTGTTGTTTTTCTTCACTACATGTACATTTTTATCAAGTAAAATGTGTCATGAGGGTTACTAGAGTGAGTTTCTTAGAGTCTTAGGAGGAATTCAAGGAAGTAGCTGAGAAGGAGACGGTGATCAAAAGTTGGAATATAATTTGCTTGAGGTTCATAGTGGGGGCAGCTGCACCTATTTGTTTTGTTGGTTTCTCAAAACCATTCTGGTTAGTCACTGCAGAATATGGAATCCTGAACTAGATGTGTGACAGAAACGCTTGGCTCAGCCCTGGTTGGGTCACCATAGCAAGTAAATTTGAACCTGTGGTTCACCTTATCAAAGGGTGGGGACTAGGGAGGGACATGGAACACAAAAAATGGTGGTTGGTTTCATTTCATGGTTCGTCGGTTTGCCTAATTCGGTAGTTCGGTTCATTCCTCTTTTTTGATTTTTCTGAATGAATTCTGGTTCATTGGCTTGTTTGGTTCAGGAGGGCTAGAAAGCACCAGCGTGCTGCAAACATGCCGGGCGTGATTATGTCACCCAAATGTGATGCCATCATGCCAGGCACATTTGCTGGGGTGACGTGGCTGTCGTGACAATGTCACTTCCAGGTGACATCATCATGCTGAGCACATCACAGCACGTGAAGAGGATCCCCCACTGATAACGACACAGACTGACTACCCCAAAACCAAATCACTTTGTTTTGCAAGTCGTGCATAGCGCAAGTAGCTGAACTGATTTGGAATGAACCACAAATTGGCTGTTTTTAGGCATGAATCATGATTTGTACTTCAATTCACGAGCATCTCTAGTGGAAACCTCTGGACTAGAGTAACACCATCTGCTCTGAGTGACAGGGTCTCAAGCCATGGCTATTCCCAGCTCTGTGACAGAAGCTAAGTCACAATAAATGGTAGTTCCACTCTGCTCACTGTTCGTCAGACCTCATCTGGAGAACTGTGTCCAGCTCTGGGCATCTCTCCTTAAGAATGATGTAGAAAAGTTGCAATGGATTCAGAGGGCAGATTCAGAATGACAGAGAGCACCTGAGGTGTGAAATGGCCATGGGTCTCCATATATTTTTAAAGAGACAAGGGTAGTTTGCAGGGGTGGAATTCTAGCAGGAGCACCTTTGCATTTTACACCCCGATGTAGCCAGTCCTCCAAGAGATTACAAAAAAGAGCCCCATGACACAGAGTGGTAAAGCTGCAGTACTGCAGTTGGAACCCTCTGCTCACGACTTGAGTTCGATCCCAGTGGAGGCGGGTTTAGGTAGCCGGCTCCAGGTTGACTCAGCTTTCCATCCTTCCGAGGTCGGTCAAATGAGTACCCGGCTTGCTGGGGGGAAAGTGTAGATGGCTGGGGAAGGCAATGGCAAACCACCCCGTGAAAAAGTCTGCCATGAAAATGTTGTGAAAGCAACGTCAACCCAGAGTCAAAAACGACTGGTACCTTTACCTTTAAGCTCTTAGAGGATTGGCTACATCAGGGGTGAGTGGCCTAATATGCAAAGGAGCTCCTGCTAGAATTCCACCCCTAGTAGTTTGTGACATCCTGACATCCTGATAACCCTGAACCAAAGAGACAGAGGTTGCTGAGAGTGGTAGGCACTCTGTGTGAAGGAAAAGGGGCATATACGCCATATTTTCTAACACTTTTCATTGCTAACCGTTTCTCACTCCATTCATGATCATTTCAATGTTTACACTGGAGAATGTCTATGGTGACCATTCTCCATGTTTCTTAAAGGGAGAGAGAAGCCATTTTGATTCTTCACTGTAGGCACCAAAATCTTTTGAGTATGTCTTGATTTTTTTTTTTTAAAAAAAATTAGTTTCCTTAAAAATAAATAATTCTGCTTTTTTTAATTATTGCTCACAGAAAAGCATTGTAGTATTAATGCCACTACTGTCCGCTAGGTGTCACCATGCTCTTCAGTATTTATGCAGCACCCGGTAGAACAATTTCATCTGGACCTTGTTAAGAGCTCTTTGAAGAACTAAAGCCCCTTAGAATAATAGCATGGGAGCCAGATTTTTCAAACGCATACAAATTGCATTGTCTTTCCAGTGACGAAGGGAGAACCCCCCCCCCCCAAAAAAAGTCTTTTATAATTTGAAAAGGACCTTAAAATAATGCATTCATTCAGTTCACTCTTTCTGGGGGCTGCTGCATGTTGGCTACAGAATGAGGTGGTCAAGTCTGGGGGTAGTAGAATAGATCCCTTCTAACTGCAAGGGGGGAAACCATATTTTTTTTTCAATGCTCATTTTTAAAAAGAAACTCTCTGCAAGTAGGCAAATAGCAAATGAGAGACCCGATTGGGCTCAAACCTTAAGAACGAAGGAAGAGTCCTGCTGGATCCGACCAGTGGTCCATCTGGTCCGGCATACTCCAGAAGGCCAACAACTGAGCACAGAGGCCTTCACTTAATGGTGTCTCCTTGGCATTGCTGTTTAGAGATTTACTGCCTCTGAATGTGGACTTTCATCCTTAACTGATGGGCTTTTTTTGGCTCCCTTGCAGGCAGTTCTTGACTTTGAGTACCATCCCTTGCAGGTAGTTCTTGACTTTGAGAACCATTCCAATGTGTGACCTTCTACATCAGTGACCCCAGACCTTGCTGAGTCTGTAGGGAATTTTGGAATTTCGAGATGATAGTGGACAATACCACAAAATGGCTGCCATGGAGAGTAATAACAAAAGTTCAGGAGATTCCAAGGTAAGCATCCTCATTTTCATTGGGCCAGCTGTTTCAAAATGAGCATTCCCTGTAGACTGAAAGGTGATGCTTTCTGGAGTGAGAGCCAGTTTGGTATAGTGGTTAAGTGTGCAGACTTTTATCTGGGAGAACCGGGTTTGATTCCCCACTCCTCCACTTACAGCTGCTGGAATGGCCTTGGGTCAGCCATAGCTCTTACAAGAGTTATCCTTGAAAAGGCAGCTGCTGTGAGAGCCCTCTCAGCCCCATCCACTTCACGGGGTGTCTGTTGTGGGGGGAGAAGATATAGGCGGGTGTAAGTTGCTCTGAGTCTCTGATCCAGTGAGAAGGGTGGGGTATAAATCTGCAGCCTTCTTCTTCTGAAGCATCTTCTATTCCAATGAAGTACATGAAAGCCAAGATTAGCTTTTTGCTTTGTGTAAAACTGTTTGGGAAGAAGAAACAAATGAGGACACACATATCCATGGGCGTGGTGTTGGGGATCACTGTTCTTCATCTTGGAATGGTATAGTCTGCACAATCTCCTCATTGCGCTACATGGGTAGCCCAAACTGGATACAAATATATGTTAGATAAACCAAACCAGGGATAGCCAAAGTGCTACTCAGGAGCCACATGTGGCTCTTCCACAAATATTATTTGGCTCTCAAAGCTGAGACAATTGAGTGTGTTTTAGTATACTGTTGATTTTACCAGAAAATTTGCAATATTTATATTATTCCAATTTTATCCACTTTTTCCAGGAAGAACCAATCAGTTTTATAATTCTCTCCATCTTGGAGGCTGTTGTAATGAAACCACCCTTAAAGTTGCCAGATTTTGTTCTCAGGCATGTTTAATTAGATCCAGTCTTAATGTTTTTAACCTGATATATTGCATTTTATGTTTAGGGTATCTAGTGTATTTAAGATATGGAGCCAATGTAAATGTTTGCTGATGACTTTGGTTCCAAATTCTGATCCTGGATCATAATAAACTTGACTCCAAGCGAAGGCTGGGGTCAGGGGTGAAATTCTAGCAGGAGCTCCTTTGCATATTAGCCACCTACCCCTGATGTAGCCAATCCTCCAAGAGCTTACAAAAAAGAGCCTTGTAAGTTCTTGGAAAATTGGGTACATCAGGGGTGTGTGACCTAATATGCAAAGCAGCTACTGCTAGAATTCCATCCCTGGCTGGGGTATAAATCCAACTCTTCCTCCTCTTCTTTCCTCTTCTTTTTCTTCTATATGGCAATGGCATAACATGTGCGTAAACATGTTACAGGATCAGAGGGGAACCAGGGATACTGTTTTCAGTGACAGACTTGAGTCTCCTGGAATGTGTCCCCCACTGTCCGTATGTCCATTGGCACTCCTGTTGACTTTGAGCCTGATTCATTCAAGTATCAGATATACTTCTAAACCAATCAGATTCTTTTGGTTCTTGAAAGTGTCTGACATGGCAATGCCATGGGAAGGCTTCAGAGGAGGGTGATACCAGATGACATTTGGCCTATTAGTGTTGCTGTTAGCACAATTAGTGCAATCCTTGAAAAGCCATGGGTGATCTTGCTTTCCATTTTCTTGCAAGCAGCAATAGGTGTGACTGGTTTTTTCTCCTGCCATTTTGCATAGAATGCCTCTAACTAAAGTCACCTTAAAAATCATAAGCGTGGCATAATTAAGTGGAGGGACTGTGTTGTGTTTAGTAGAGTACTGCACGGATGATCCACTGTCATGATGCTGGGGTTGAACGTCCCAGTTTCTATGGCAACCCTATTATGTCACATTAGCCTGTCCTCACTGTTAGTTAGAGCATCAGGGTCTTGGAGATCACCTAATTTACTAGTGAAAATGAACCAGGCCATTTAAATGTCGTCGGAAGGAGCTGGGACTTCTTATGAAGAGAACGCATGTTGTATGGATACACTGTGAATTTCCCACTCTTTCGTTGGAATGGCAGTTTGTACCTCAAAATGAGAAGCCTTAGGAAGGCAGTGGGGAAGGGATAATTATTGAAATTCAGAAAGGCACACAAGCACCCAGGTTTTACAAACTCTGCCTTTTCTTTTGGTCTTCATGGCATTTCTAAGTTCTTCAGTCTTGGCAGTTAACCTCAAGGGTTGGGAGACCAAAAACCAGAGAGGAAACCAGTCTGGGAAACTGCATCCCCTTCTCCAGTGCTGTGGTCAGCCAGTTTGTGAAGACAGAATGCAATCTCCTTTACCCTAGGTCAGGGGTGTCGAACTCATTTGTTATGAGGGCCGAATCTGACATAGAATCATAGAGTTGGAAGGGACCTCTAGGGTCATCTAGTCCAACCCACTGCACAATGCACGAAACTCAAAAACACCTCCCCCTAAATTTCACAGGATCTTCATTGCTGTCAGATGAAACCTTGTTGGGCCGAGCCTTGCCGGGCTGGGCTATGTGTGTACCTATTTCAGATTAGGTAGCAGAGATATAAACTTTATAAAGAACACAGACAAACACAAATATATATATATATATAAACTTAAAAACAGGCTTAAAATGTTAGCACTCATTGATCCTAAAGATGCTTTCTTTGTATTTCTCCCATGGGATCCAGGGAACTGGGGAAAGAAAGTTCTGGCTCTTTCCTTCCTTCCCCAGGGGACTGGGGAGGGGGGGGGGGAGCCTCAGCCAATGGAAGGGAGAGAGGCTTGGCTCAGTAGCTCTGCTGTGCAATTGAGCAAGCCTTGCAAAGCAAGCTGTTATGCAGAAGGAAGCAAGATATAGGGAGAAGAAAGCAAATGACAGCCAGTTGTTCGGGGCCCTGATAGGAGCCCTCTGGGGCCTGATTCAGCCCCCAAACTGCACGTTTAACACCCCTGATATAGCCCAACCTTGTCAGATCTCAGAAGCTAAGTAAGGCCGGTACTTGGAAAGGAAACCACCAAGAAAGAATCTGCAGAGGAAGGCAAAAGCAACCCACCTCTGCTTCTCACTTGCCTTGAAAGCCCCATGTTGAGGGTCACCATAAGTCAGCTATGACTGGACGGCACTTTACATGCACTCGAGCTTTATAGTGGATGATCCAAGGCAACAAGGGCTTGTGACTCTGGAAGGCACCCAACTCCCATCCAACATTTGCTTTAAAGTTCTTGTGTTGTTCTCACTCAACAAACATGAAGACTTTATAACATGGAAAAGTCCCTTAGATTCCAGTGAGTAATTTTTTTAAGGTTGTATTTGGAACAGTTGGTTTCCTTTTCCCCCAATACCTAATTTTTTAGCTTCTTAAAATAGTTGTTGTGGAGATACTCCTCGTTTTAATCTTTTTAATAGCTTGCATGACTGCATCAGTCAATAGATGGCGCCCTGGTAGTCCCGATACAAGCCAAGTTATATGTGTATATTTCTGAGATACATGAGAAGTGTTTTTGAAAAATAACAGCAGAATTGCAGAACAATGTTTGAGTCCAGTGGCACCTTTAAAACCAGCAAAATCTTATTCAAGGCCACCCACTTGAATCTAGCAAAATGGCTGTAAAAATAACATTGTTATGGGGAGGGGACTTTTCTAATTTTTTTAAAAAAAGATATAGCCATTGATGCCTGTTTTGTCTCTTTGGCTACTTACAGACTGCCAGCTCAGGGCAAAATCAAGCTGACCCAGAAGGAGCACCCGGGAGCATGCAGACAGTGAGCAGCCCACCCCTAAAATAGGAAACAGGGATGGACTATGGGTGCCTTGGAGGAACATCACCTGTCTGCTGCTCTCTGGACACTCCCCGGGTACTTCCTGGCCATCCAGATGGCCAGGGAGGTGCCTCAGAGCCACCTCAGATATTAGGTGCCACCTTGGAAGTGGTACCTTTCTGAGACGGCTCCCATCCGAGCCAGGATGGGGTGAGTGCAGGACAGGGATGGCAGGCAGATGTGTGCATTTGGACACACTTTTTAGATCCCCTCACCTGCTGTCCCTGGGGCAGCTTAAACCACCCTTCTGTAACCAGCATCCGTTTTCTTTTTTAAAGTGAATTGCTCTCTCATTTCTCTTTGGTTTCTCTTCCGAGAGCCAAAGGCTAAGAGCTGTGGAGAAGTCCAGGTCAAAATGACCTACTAAAAAGGGACTAGTGTTGACCCACAGGTTCTGTTCAGTGGGCTCCAATGTTTCTATTTTTTCCCCTCCAAGCTGCAACCTACTCATGCAAAAGTTTTCAAAATAAGAGGGAAGGGAGAAAGGCAAGAAATAATTCTCATTTACAATTTGTATTTGCGTGTGTGGCTATGTTATGTATATGGTTTGTAGTATATGATTCCTGCCAGGCTCATTGGAGCCAGGAGAGCAGAGCTTGGGGACTGAAGAACAATGGACAGTAGGATCCAAACACCTGCTGCCCTACACCAATCACAGGCTCCTGCCTGTTTGAATGAACCAATGGCATGCTTATGCGGGAACCTAGAGTTGCATATAGGTTTGGCCCATGGGCCCATTCTTGTTAGTGCAGCCATCCACCATGCTGTCACTAATACAGAGCTGTTATCACTGTTGCCTCATCTCATCGATGCTTTAAAACCACTATATTATAGGCTACTAGCCACAGCATATTGTTGGAACTCTCTGTCCGGGGCAGTGATGCTCTGTATTCTTGGTGTTTGAGGGGGCACAGTGGGAGGGCTTCTAGTGTCCTGGCTGCACTGGTGGACCTCCTGATGGCACTTGGGTTTTTTGGCCACTGTGTGACACAGAGTGTTGGACTGGATGGGCCATTGGCCTAGTCCAACATGCCTTCTCTATGTGTGTGTTCAATGCTGTCACATCGCTTCTGACTTATTTTGACCCTGTGGATTTATTACCTCCAAAACATCCTATTGCAAACAGCCTTGCAAACTGAGGGCCCTCATGACTTCCGTGATTGAGTTTTCCAGTTTTCTCGCTACCTTCAACTTTTCCTAGCATGATTGTCTTTTCCAGTGACTCTGGTCTTCACAACATGTGACCACAGTACAACTTCCTTAACCCTTAAAAAGGGGAGTTTGAGAATCCCAAATTAATTCGGCCAATCTACACTGGCAACAAAAGCAGAGAATTAAACAAAACTAAATTATGGATCCTGGTAAAAGTCCGCAGGGCACCACCAAACAGACCTCATAGATTCACAGAGAATCATGTTTAAATCATGATTCACAGAGAATCATGATGGATAGCATTGCAGATGACACCACTCTAATGGCAGAAAGTGAAGAGGACCTAAAGAACCTCTTGTTGAAGGTGAAAGAGGAGAGTGCAAAAGGAGATTTGAAACTCAACATCAAAAAAACTAAGATTGTGGCATCTGGCCCCATCACTCCTTGGCAAAGAGAAGGAGAAGACATGGAAGTAGCGACATACTTCATATTCCTGGGATCCAAGATCACTGCAGATGGTGACTGTAGCCATGAAATTAAAAGATGTTTCCTCCTTGGGAAGGACAACTATGGCAAACCTAGGCAGTATAATAAAAAGTAGAGACATCACCCTGCCAACAGAAGTCCATATAGTCAAAGCGATGGTATTCCCAGTAGTAATGTATGGTTGTGAGAGTTAGACCATAAGGAAGGCCAAGTGCAGAAGAACAGATGCTTTTGAGTTGTGGTCCTGGAGAAGACTCTTGAGAGTCCCTTGGACTGTAAGAAGATCAAATCAGTCAGTTCTAAGGGAAATCAACCCCGACTGTTCTCTGGAAGGTCAGATGCTGAAACTGAAACTCAAATACTTTGGCCACCAAATGAGAAGGGAGCACTCACTGGAGAAGACCCTAATGCTGGGAAACACAGAAGGCAAAAGAAGAAGGGGACAACAAAAGATGAGATGGCTGGACAGCATTTCTGATGTAACTAATGTGAATTTGAGCGGACTTCTGAGGATGGTGGAAGACAGGAGGTCCTGGCGTGACTTGGTCCATGGGGTCGCAAAGAGTCGGACTCGACTGTGTGACTGAACAACAACAACAAAAGCAAGAGTGGCTTGTTACACTGGAATGTACTTATTATCTGGAAAAGGTTTTCAGGTGTGTGAGTTGCAACGTATTACTGTCACGTGGGTGGGTTTTTGGTTTAATGCAATTGGACACATGTCTTGGGGCTGCTTGGAATGCCCGGTTCTGGCAAGAGGAGGCTCTGTTCAGACTTGCGTGCTCCCCCTGTTTTGTTTGTTTCGCCTTCTACAAACATGTTTTTTTTTCCCCCTTGAGCTTCTTGATGAATACATCCAACCTACAAAATCTGAGCCGTTTAAAAAAAAAATACAGTATTCAGAAATTGCCAGCTGGTGAATCAATTTATCTTAACACCTACAGCTGGGCAACATATCTAATAATAGGATATGCGTTATGGATCAAAAATAATTAGCAGATGTCATGTAGCAATATGAAGCATGAGCTGAGTGCTAAGTGTATGTAAAAAATCCTGTTCCTCTTTCTCTGTGCATACACCCAAATGCACAAGGCTGTGTAACAATGGGAAAGACTGTAAGCTGGATCTCGGGCTGGCTCTGCCCTTTCATGAATCTTCCCAAAGCAATATAATCTTCTGCTCTCAATCAGTGTGTATAGCCACAAACAGGCAGTGATTGTGTATCCAGGTATTAGAGGCACCACATAGTTTCTATGAAGACTCGGGGAATGGGTATTTTGTTAGCACACAGCCGCCGCCTAATGGGCTGGACTTAGCTGATAATGAGCCGATAATGGACTGTGCTTTGGCAGGGCTTCATAAAATGGAGTAGCCATGTGTTAAAACACCATTGCACCTACTGCCCCAAACCTGCCATTAGTGCTCCTTTCATTATCAGAAGTGGCCTTTTGCATTGAAGTGTGGTGAGCTGGGTGAGATTTCAGATTTGTGTGTGTGTGTGTGTTTGGAGGGGGAGCAGTAAAAATTTAAAGACTTCAATGCACCCTTTTTGAGCATATTCAAGGCTAAGCTGTGAAAAGGTCGACGTGGACAGTAGTGATTGTCCACTGGCTTTCTGCTTCTTAATAAAGCCTACAGCAGCCCTACTAAGATGGGATAAAGGTAGGGCTGCCAAGTCCAATTTAAGAAATATCTGGGGACTTTGGGGGTGGAGCCAGGAGACTTTGGGGGTGGAGCCAAGATCAAGGCTGTGACAAGAATAATTGAACTCCAAAGGGAGTTCTGGCCATCACATTTAAAGGGACGGCACACCTTTTCAATGCCTTCCTTCCATAGGAAATAATGAAGGGTAGGGCACCTTCTTTTGGGGCTCATAGAATTGGACCCCCTGGTCCAATCGTTTTGAAACTTGGGGGATATTTTGGGGAGAGGCAGTAGATGCTGTACTAAAAATTTGGTGCCTCTACCTCAAAAAACAGTACCTCCAGAGCCCCAGATGCCCGCAGATCAATTCTCCATTATTTTCTATGGGAATAAATCTCCATAGGGAATAATAAGAGTTCCCAGCAGACATTTCCCTCCCCTCCCCCTGCTTTCTGACAACACTGAAGTGGGGGGAGGGCCTCCAAACCGGGGGATCCCCTGCCCCCACCTGGGGATTGGCAACCCTAGATAAAGGCACTCTTTAAAAGTCAAGTTTAGTACAGGCAGGGCTTTTGTTGCAGCAGGGGCTCCTTTGCATATTAGGCCACACCCTCTGATGCAGCCAATCCTCCAAGAGCTTACAGTAGGCCCTGTAAGAAGAGCCCTGCAAGCTCCAAGAGGACTGGCTACATCAGAGGTGTGTGGCCTAATATGCAAAGGAGTTCCTGCTACAAAAAAAGCCCTGAGTACTGGCATCCAGTCAATGTATAACTAACAACCTTAGAGCATAAAATATGTAAGCTGGCCAGAAAACAGAGATGCGCCTTGAGATCAAATAACCATTAGGCCAGATATGTTCCTCACAGAAGGTTCTCCTCATACTTTTCCTTTGTCCCGTGGTGCATTCGATCTCAGCCCTTTCTAGGGCTCAGCTGAAGCTACTCCTTTCTTTTGTTATGAATATTGTCAATGTCGTTATAAAGGTACCTCTGCTTCTCAGGATTTCCCCAACACCATGCAAACAACTCGTTTATTTGTAGTCCGCAGGGCTTTTTTTGTAGCAGGAACTCCTTTGCATATTAGGCCACACACCCCTGGTATAGCCAATCCTCCAAGAGCTTACAGGGCTCTTAGTACAGGGCCTACTATGAGCTCCAGGAGGATTGGCTACATCAGGGGCGTGTGGCCTAATATGCAAAGGAGTTCCTGCTACAAAAAAAGCCCTGGCAGTCTGCTTTCTTCACCGATGGCACAGTTCAAAAAGAATATGCTCAAAACAGTATATTGCATGCAAAAAACTATGTGATGACTCAGGATCACAAACTTGAAGAATGGTGCAATATATATGGCGTGAGACCTACAATAAACTGTGCAATATGGGTGGATTACAATGTTAGAAAACAAAATAATAAATCACACTCTCTCTCTCTCTCTCTCTCTCTCTCTCTCTCTCTCTCTATATATATATATATATATATATATATATATATATATATACATATACATACACACACACACACACACATATGAAACAAGGCAATGCAAACTGCACAATATGGGGGGGGGGGGCTGCCTTCAGTTGCCTTCCAAAGTCCAGTCCAATTGGTTGAGGTTTTATTTATTGAAGTCTGACAACTTTAACTATAGTGCTGTGATTTTATTCATAAACGGACTCTTGATTGGAGGAAATCAACCATATGACTGATTAAGGAGAAGGAAGAAGCAGCCAAGCAGCCAGGAGAAATCATGGAGCTAAAGAGGTAAAAGCCCATTTACGTTATCTAAGAGCCAAATAAATGCAATACATTTACTTCATATGTCTGTTCATTCCCATCTAAAGCCAGAGTCTCTGGTGTATGTTTGTTTTTCTTTCCCACAGCACAACACTGAGGGGACCTAATTTCTGCCCCTTCTCCTTCTTACCTTGCAGTGTCCTATTATTTTAAGCAATTTTTCTTCCAGCCTAGCTAGTTAAAGCTGGGTTGAAAGAAAAGTGCTTAAATTAATGGAGTACACAGTGAAGTAAAGATGGGGAAACGGCAGGATGATCAGGATTGCTAGCTCTCATATGGTAGAAAAACCAGCAGTCTGGGATCACGGTTCATATTACAAACAATGCAAAAAACCCAAAACATTGTGATATGCTGGCTAACAATGTTTAGTAAAACTTTTTAAAGAGTCATATCAATCTTCTGTATGCGTTATAAAGAAATACAGCTGTACAATATTACAAGAAAGGTTAATCCAATGAGCACCCGGATATAGGCTCATTTCATCAAAAAACTTCCTCAGGACAGGAGTATTCCCATTTCCTTCAGGGTTATCAGCCTCTTGTTACAATAATGCTCTCTGCAATGTCTTTATTTTCTTCACAATCTCTCATCCTGGAATAAACCATAGCCATTATAACAAGATTCAACACAAAGCTGAATGGTAGTGCATAATTCAGATGGTGGCTGGAGATCTCCCAGGATTACAACTGATCTCCAGGCAAGAGATCAGTTCACCTGGAGAAAATAGCTGCTTGGGAAAGTGGGCTCTGTGGCATTATATCCCACTGTAGTCCCCCCCCTCCCCAACCACCCCCCTTCCTCAGACTCCACTCCCCAAATCTCCAGGTATTTCCCAATCCAGAGCTGGAAACACTATTTTTTTTATCCCCCTCACTGACACATTCCCTTTTCTGTTACAAATAGGCTCTTTCCGCTCTTGCTTGACACATCCTGTTGTGTTTTTTTTCCCCAAGAGAAATTTCCAGGTGTTGAAATTACCCGTTTAAAACCCCCAACTCAAGGCTGGCAGCGAATTTTTGGCGTGGTCTTAATTGTATCTAATTTATATCACATAAATCAACTAGGCCTGGATGAGGCCCTGGGCACTTCCTGCAGCGCTTCTGTAAACTTAGTGGTTTTTTGACGGTTTTCTCTGGAGGCCCTGGTAGGTTGGTAGATAGTGATGTCGGTTTGCTACATTCCCCTTGTTGTTGTTGACAGCTTCATCATCACCACAGAGCACATGAACACCAGGAGACTCTTTATTCTGTCACTGTTTGTGAATGGATTTAAGATGGCTTTGTTGGGGATGCATTGTGAAGTGGGCAAAGTACAGCAGCGGGCCTGGATTGAACAGCCAGCCACCTAACTGCAGTGTGCTGCTCAAGGCCTACTAAACTGAATAGAGGCCTTCAGGGATGCAGCCACAAGATAAGGTTGCCAGGTCCACTTCAAGAAGTATCAGGGGTCTTTGGGGGTGGAGCCAGGAGACTTTGGGGGTGGAGCCAGGAGCAAGGCTGTGACAAGCATCATTGAACTCCAAAGGGAGTGTTGGTCATCACATTTAAAGGGACCGCACACCTTTTAAATGCCTTCCCTCCATTGGAAATAATGAAGGATAGGGGCACCTCCTTTGGGGGCTCATAGAATTGGACCCCCTGGTTCAATCTTTTTGAAACTTGGAGGGTGTTTTGAGAAGAGATACCAAATGCTGTGATGAAAATTTGGTGCCTCTACCTTAAAAAAACAGGGCCCCTGCCTAGGGTTGCCAAGTCCTTCACAGCCTCCGGCAGGAGACTCTTTTCATGCGTGCAACCCAGAAGTGACGTCATCATGCTGGTGACATCATGCAGTGGTCACTCTAGGCTTTTCTGGGAAAACTCTATGGTACCTATTGTACAATATGTGTACCTTTTACTCATATATGAACTTATTTTATCCTACCCTTTCTCAGGACAGCATAATCCTTCTTGACTCCTATATTTTATCTTCATAGCAACTCTATGAAGTAGGTTAGGCCTAAGTGGAGATCTAAACCCAAGTCTTCCCCAGCTCCAATGCTTTTAACTGCTACATTCCTCTGGTTCTCACTTCATATTGCTTGCCTTACTTATGAAGGCCCCACCACACAGTTCATGAACCCTTAGCATGAGTGCATCCCTTGTCCTGAAATGCAACATACATTGCCTATTAGGATAATTTCATAATTTAGATTCATTTCATACGTTGGTCCCCAAAGCTCAGCGTCTCAAATCTCAAATTTCATTTGAATCCAGAGTTGCTAATCCCCAGATGGGGCAGGGGATTCCCCAGTTTGGAGGCCCTCCCCCCACTTCAAGGTCCTCAGAAAGGGGGTGGAGAATGTCTGCTGGGCATTCAATTATTCCCTATGGAGACTGATTCCCATAAGGTATAATGGTGCATTGATCTGCAAGTATCTGGGACTCGGAGGTCTGTGTTTTGAGGCAGAGGCACCAAATTTGTAGCATAGCATCTAATGCATCTCCCCAAAAGACCCTCCATGTTTCAAAAGGATTGGACCAGGGGGTCCAATTCTATGATCCTCAGAAAAAGGTGCCCTTATCCTTCATTATTTCCACTGGAGGGAAGGCATTTAAAAGATGCGTGGTCCCTTTAAATGTGATGGCCAGAACTCCCTTCGGAGTTCAATTATGCTTGTCACACCCTTGCTCCTGGCTCCACCCCCAATGTCTCCTAGCTCCATCCTCAAAGCCCCCAGATATTTCCTGAACTGGAACTGCCAACCCTATTTGAATCAGGTTGAGGATCACGCAGGCTACCACAATGAGACTGAGCCTTCTTCCACTCATGCCTTCCAATATAACTGTTTCTAAATGTGCTGCTAAATCTCTCCCTCTCCCTCCCACCCACCAGAGTTTCCATATGTGTGCTGCAAGTCTGTAATTAACATCATTCACAGAAGATTTGTGGTCCTTCTTGCATTTTTGCTTCTCAGAGAGGACAGCAGCTTAGAGACAGGATGTGATTCATAATCACACATTATGTGGCTTGAACTTCTTAGGTTGTATAGACCTGAGAATAAGCAGAGAAAGAATTGGGAAGAATGAAAAGAACGAAAGGAGCGGTCCTAGCGTTCAGGTCCCATCTCCTCTGGTACAATCTGAAGTTTTAACTCCTAGCCAAACTACACACAGCACATCTCTGTACTGGTCTGTTGATTTTTTAAAGATATTTTTATTTAAGAGCAGCTGTGGATGGTTCTGAACATGAAGGAGCTGTGCTGAGTGTTAGCGGCGAGCAGGAAAAAAGGCCATTAGAAGAAGAAGAAGATGATATTGGATTTATATCCCACCCTCCACTCTGAAGAGACTCAGAGCAGCTCACAATCTCCTTTACCTTCCTCCCCCACAACAGACACCCTGTGAGGTGGGTGGGGCTGGAGAGGGCTCTCACAGCAGCTGCCCTTCCAAGGACAACCTCTGCCAGAGCTATGGCTGACCCAAGGCCATTCCAGCAGGTGCAAGTGGAGGAGTGGGGAATCAAACCCGGTTCTCCCAGATAAGAGTCTGCTCACTTAACCACTACACCAAACTGGCTCTCCAGTTTACCTACGCAGATGCTGTTTTCGCCCCGTTAAACGACAAAGCTCAATTTATTGAAATGGCTTATCAAAAGGAAAGCATCCAAACCGTAGCTGAAGTCTTTCAGAAGTCTTCTCCATGAGCTAAAAAAAAAAAGTATAAATGAAATTTGGAAACAGCAAGAGTCCAGTAATGCCTCAAAAAGGTAAAGGTAGTCCCCTGAGCAAGCACCAGTGTTTCTGATTCTGGAGTGACGTTGCATATGACGTTTTCACGGCAGACTTTTTTACAAGGTGGTTTGCCATTTGCTTCCTTAGTCATCTACACTTTCTCCCCAGCAAGCTGGGGACTCATTTTACCAACCTCGGAAGGATGGAAGGCTGAGTCAACATGGAGCCGGCTACACGAACCCAGCTTCCGTCAGGATCGAATTCAGGTTGTGAGCAGAGCTTTGACTGCAGTACTGCAGCTTTACCACTCTGTGCCATGGGGCTTCCTTGTGTGCCTTAAAGACTAACATAATTTGTGGCAGGGGATGAGCTTTTATGAGTTACTTTTCACTTCTTCAGAAAGGTCCTACCCTGCCACAAATTTTGGTGCCCCTGGACTCTTGCTCTTTTCTACTGCTATGATCAGACTAACATGGCTACCCATCTTGATCTAAGGAACACTGGAATTCTTGACTAGAATCATAGAGTTGGAAAGGACCTCCAGGGTCATCCAGTCCAACCCCTGCACAATGCAAGAAACCCACAAATACGCACCCATTCTCTGCTGGCCCTAAGGCCAAATACTCCTCCAGTCCCAATACATAACACTTTTCAAAACTGTTGTGGGAGCGACACTGAAAGTAAGTGTGAGGACTGAGGAAGTATGAAAGGGCCCAGCCTTGACTCACCATTCTGGCAGCCCTCATGTCTCAAGTACAAATATTGCCTCACAAATGTCATTTTCGATACTTTTCAGCTACTTAAGTAACAAAGCCGTCGTAATCTGCCGCTCGCTTTTCATTTCAAGTCAACTAGCTGCCTCCCTCTGTACCAAGCTCTCCTCAGGCACAGAGACATTTCGCTCCTGCTGGGTATCAACTGAAGGAATCTTCCTTGTTAAAGGACAGCTGAGTCTCAAGGGCACCCCCCTCTCCCTCTCCTCTGTGGCTCTTCATACATTTGGCATTTAGCAGAAATCTCCCTTCTCTCCTCCCCCCACTCTTTTCTCTCTTGATCTGTAGACTCTGGGATTTGGAGATGGAGCCATCTGAAATCAAACCACTTTCACAAAATATTAACCCCAGCTGGGTTCCATTCTTTTAGCTCAAATAGTTTGATAACACAAGTTTCAGGGTTGATGAGTGTGTGCCAAAACAGGTGCATATAGCTCTCCTGGCTCCTTCTCGGAGGCATCCATAAAGGATTTTAAATTCTCCAATTAAAGCAGAAATCTAGGCAATCCAGCCCCCTCCCCCTTTTTGTGGCCCTGTGAGCTGTCTTCCTGCCTGCGGCACAACATCTGGAGCCCTGGGAAAGAGGAGCACTGGAGGAGCTCTGATGGATTTTCTTTTGTCCATTTCAAGGGCATTGTTCAGTGTCTGAGACTGGAGACGTAGCCAGGAATCTCTTGGCCCTTGCTGTGAACTGCCACAAGGCTGCCAAGGGGCACATAAAACACACGAAGCTGCTTTCTACTGAGACAGGACATTGGTCTCTCAAGGTCACTATTGTCTGCTCTAGCTAGGACAGCCACTTCTGGGTTGGGAAAGTCGTGGAGATCAGAGCTGCTGCTAGGCTTTCCGGTGCCCTAGGCGAATCACTCACTAGCGCCCCGCCCCTTTTAAAAATATATAGGGGAAATGAAGAGTGCCAAACTTGAAACTTTTCACATTTTTAATTTTATTTTTTTGAAAAAAAATGTGATAAATTATTTTTAAAATTGTGGGAATAAGTGCTTGCTGGTTACGCCAGGAAGGAGGACGGTGGGAAAGGATGAGGTGGGAGGCCAAGTCACACATCAGGAAGAGGGGGGTGGCTTGGCTTTGTTGAAGACAGCTTGGTGATGGGAGAGGACAAGGTGACAGTGGTCAGGAGCCAGAGTCATCATGCATCAGGGAGGGGGTGCTCCCTAGGCCAGGTGGCACCCTAGGCGACTGCTTACTTTGCCTACTCCCATGCACCGGCCCTTCTGGAGATGTTGGGGGGTAGATCCTGCGGAGGGTGGGGTTTGGTGAGGGGAGGGGATTTAGTAAGGCATAATGCCATAGAAGTAGGGTTGCCAAGTCCAATTCAAGAAATATCTGGGGACTTTGGGGGTGGAGCCAGGAGACATTGGGGGTGGAGCCAGGAGCAAGGGTGTGACAAGCATAATTGAACTCCATCACCTTTAAAGGGACTTCACACCTTTTAAATGTCTTCCTTCCATAGGAAATAAGGAAAGATAGGGGCACCTTCTTTGGGGGCTCATAGAATTGAACCCCCTGGTCCAATCTTTTTGAAACTTGGAGGGTATTTGGGGGAGAGGTACTGGATGCTATACTGAAAATGAGGTGCCTCTACCTCAAAGAACAGCCCTCCCAGAGCCCCAGATACCTGCTGATCAGTTCTCCATAATTTTCTATCGGAATAAGTCTCCATAGGGAATAATGGAGTTCCCAGCAGACTTTTCCTCCCCCTGCTCTCTGATGACTCTGAAGTGGGGGGAGGGCCACCAAACTGGGGGATCCCCTGACTCCACTTGGGGATTGGCAACCCTACATAGAAGACAACCTTCCAAAGCAGCCATCTGCTCCTGGAGAACTGATCTCTGTTAGATGGAGATCCATTGTAATTCTGGAAGATCCTCAGGTCCTATCTGGAGCTTGGCAATCCTATGACTGGCAGGGACTTTCCTTCAGAAGCCTTCCACATGCTTCCAAATTAGGTGGAGAGTTTTGCCTGTGCAACCAGTGCCTAACTAGGGATAAACAAGTGGGGCAAGTTGCCCTAAGGTGGGCTGAGGAGGGGGTACAAGCAAAGCTTTCCTAGACCTGCAGTGGCCATGCTTGAACATCAATTCAGGGGAGCAAAATGAGGTGTCATTTCCTACACTGGAGGAGCCTGAGTTTGTTGTGGCACAGTTGCCTTAATGTAAATATATGTAACCTGTATGGTCCCTGATCTGAATATCCCTGGCAAGCCCGATCTCATCAGATCTTGCAAGCTAATCAGGGTAGACTCTGGCAAGTATTTGGATGGGAGACCTCCAAGGAATACCAGCAGTCAGGATGACGGGCAGGCTTTATTCAGCCACCTCTCTGAATAGCCTCCAGAGGTTGTTGTGACTTTCAGCAGACTCTCTCTCTCTCTCTCACACACACACAAACTGCAAGACATTTGGACAGTATCACAATGGAAGCAACCTGACTATTGGGGGACTCCAGCAGTTGCTACTTGTGCTAGGCTTCCTGGCTGCAGAAATATGAGTATGTTCCTTGGTGCAACTGTCTGGTTTTACACCATGCAATTCATTATCCTCTCCTGATTACATCCAGGCAGGTCTGCTCTGCTATTCCATTGCTCCTGGATAACTTCAAAGCCTGAATGATGCGGTTTTCTCTACCATACCTTCAGGCCTGGATGAGTAAATCCTAGCAATCCCTTGCAATGCCAGCTCCTGGTCCTTGATTTGGCATCCTGCCGTCATCATGTGACATCTTAAGTTGAGGGAGCACCAGAACACTTTCTGCTGACTTCTGTCTCAAAAATAACACAGAAATAACAGGGGGGGGGGGGGTTCGTGTCTACCGACTGCTACAATCAGAGACAGTTTCGAGGTCTGAGATGTGGTTTGGATGCACAGTGTGAGGATGAACCTCAAGACAGAGCAACAGATTCCCCCTGGGTTTTCCAGTTCAATTTGAGAAGTCCATTGCCTGCTCCTACAGCATAGTATTGCAAGTGGAGTCAGCCATCATTGGTGGTGCATGCTGCGAACCTGGTACTTCAAGGACGGCATGCATTGATGAACGCATGAAGCTGCCTTATACTGAATCAGACAAGGAGCAGTTCTTCAGGGTCTCAGGCTGAGGTCTTTCACATCATCTCCTACCTGATCCTTTTAACTGGAGATGCTAGGAATTGAACCTGTGACCTTCTGCATGCCAAGCAGAGGCTCTACCAGTGAGCCACAGCCCATGTTGTTGCTATGCATATGGCACACATAACTCAGGGTGCACTAATTACTAGGAGAGAATATTTTTGCTTCCCCCACTGCAAGACATAAAAGTCCATTCCATAATTGACTCCAGTGTAGGGCAAAATAAGACACACATGGGATAGAGTTTGAATCCAGGCATCATTGAATATCACATAGAATTCACAAATGAATTTCAATATGAAGAAGTCTTGTAAGGACAATACCCTGTAATCCAGTAGGATCCTGACTGGTGGATCATGAAGGCTTCCTTGGTTCTTCAGCAATGAAAAGGATTTGAATTGTGAGAAAGGATCTTCCTCTATGGAATCCAGGAACACACAGCTGTGTTTTCACAATGAAAGGCTTCCTCCTGACTTGTATTGTATAATTCCCAAATGAAAGTTGGGGTGGGGAGGAGGAAGGTGAACAATTAAGTTAAATTAAAATATATCTCAACATTTTTGGGCAGAGCTGCAACTTGGGTTGCCAACAACTTGCAGCCAAAAAGTGTGCTATTTCTCCAGAGGCTTTACGAGGTGTTGTTTGCTAGGTGATTTTACTTACCTCCATGCCATAAAAAGCTTCCTGAACATTAAGCCGCAATTAAAGGAACAGGACATTTTCCTCCAGGCTTGTCGGCAGCCATAGCCGCAACAGAACTGAAATGTTGGGTGTCTCAGAATACCGCCTTATGCCTTGCTGACTTTCAACATTGAGACCTTGATGAAGGCAAGATTATCACTTCCCTGATACATTTCTACCTGTGTTGTCATAGATCAAGGCTACAATCAGTATTCTATAGCTTTAATTATAGCAGTCTTTCTCTAAACCTTTCATTTCCCTGTAGGATCCTTGATGTACTTGATGGAATCCAAAGAACCTGAAGTTTTAGTGTGATATTACTTCTCTTTTCCTGTAGGTGGTAGGAATGGATTATGGGCCATGGTGGCGGTGTTCTCACTCTGCCCGACGCCACTTTTCAAATGTACATGATTTTATGACCTTTTATTTTATTTTTAAAATGGTGCATTAGAAAGCAAGCGTAAATGTTGGAGCAGGCATTCCTGTTCGGGACTTCTTGCAAAAATGACTTTTCAAGCAAGCAGTCTGCTCTTGTGAGCAAAGTCACATTGGAAGATCTGTTCAGGGAACACTGGAGTGACTCCTTGCTCTGGAATGAAGACACAAAACAAAAATGTGAATTAAAGCCAGTGTTCCCTCTAAGCTGAGTTAGCATGAACCAGCTAGCTCACATATTTTTAGCCTCCAGCTCACAGATTTTTGTCTTAGCTCAGGAAGGATGACCCCAGCGCATGCTAATTTACACAGTAGCTCAAAGCTTTAATGCCAGTAGCTCACAACTTTTACGCCAGTAGCTCACAAAGCAGAATTTTTGCTCACAAGATTCTGCAGCTTAGAGGGAACACTGAGAACTCATGGGTTTGTTTGTTTGTTTTTTTAAATCACAAACTGATCTGCAGTAACTGATCTGCAGCACAATCACAGACGATTCCTATGAGAAGAAAAAAATGGAAAAATCCTAATGAAGCCGAAGTGGCTCCATAAACAGCTCTCTAAAGACATGAGAAATAAAAAAGACTCCTTTAGGAATTGAAAGGAGGGCCTTATAAACAAATCACCAGTGGTTGTAGAGAAAAAGTTAGGAAAGCTAAAGCTCAGTATGAGCTTAGGCTGGCCAAAGATGCTAAAAACAACAAAAAAGGGTTCTTTTCTTATGTTCAGAGTAAGAAAAAGATCAAGGACATGGTAGGCCCATTGCAAGGGCAAGAAAGTGAAATTGTAACAGGTAATGAAAAGAGGGTAGAACTGCTCAATTCCTACTTTTCCTCAGTCTTCTCTTCTGAGGGGAACGGTGCTCAACATGGCAAAAACGGAACATATAAGGAGGGTATGAAGTTCCAACCTAGGATCAGCGTAGGGTAGTATATAAACACCTAGTTTCTTTAAATGAAACTAAGTCCTCAGGGCCAGATGAATTGCATCCAAGGGTTCTAAAAGAGCTTGCGGATGTAATTTCTGAACCTCTGGCTATTATTTTTGAAAATTCTTGGAGAACAGGAGAGGTGCCGGAAGATTGGAGGCGTGCGATCCGGGTAACTACCGACCCGTCAGCTTGACGTCTATACCTGGAAGGACAATATGGGGCAGGCAAAAAAAAAAAAAAAAAGACAGCCCCATCTTGGCCAATTTGACAGGTTTGTTGAATAGGGTTGCCAAGTCCTCCGCGTCCTCCAACGGGGGACTGCTTTCATGCTCGCTTTGCACACACAGCGTGATGATGTCACTCAGAAGTGACGTCATTGTGCCGGTGATTTCCTGTGCTGGCTGCTCTAGGAGTGTCCAGGAAAACTCTATGGTTTCCCCAGATGTTCTAGCAATTTGGGAGGAAAACTCTATGGTGCCATATGAAAACTTACGAGTGATGTCATCGGGCTGGTGACATTAGGGGATGATCCCCCCGCCGGCCCAGTGTGGGCTGGGGGGTTGGGAACCTCCAGGGTGGGAGAACCCCCGCCTGGCCCAGGAACTTGGCAGCCCTACTGTTCAAATTCCTAGTTCACCATTGTTCAAAAGCAGCAAATCGGGGAGAAGGAAGCCCCCTTGCACTACAGCACGCAAAAGAGGAGACTGACTGCCTGCACCATTTTTGCATCCAGAAATGGCTTAGAGATTAGGGTTGCTTTTTTTGCCCCCCTTAGGGTTCCCAGACCACCCAGTATAAGCAGGGGTCCCCTGCTGACAGGCCCCACTCCCCAGCTGCCAATCAGCTGGCTGGGGGCGGGGGCAGAACTACTCTGAAAAACAGGGAGGCTCTGCTGAGGTGTAGCAATGTGCCTCTGTCACTGCCCACATAACGCAGAAGTAAAATCATGACTTCCGGGATATTGGTGCAACACTCTGGTGGTAGGGTTGGGGAAAGGGGATCCACCGGTTTGAAGGCTCTCCCCCCCACTTCAGGGCTATCAGAAAGCAGGGAAGGAGGGAGGAAATGTCTGCTGGGCATTCCATTATACCCTATGGAGCCCAGTTCCCATGGGGTATAATGGAGAATTGATCCATGGGTAACTAGGGCTCTGGAGGAGATGTTTTTTGTAGTAGAGATGTCAAATTTTCAGTGTGACATTTGGGGTCTCTCCTCAAAACCCACTCCAAGTTTCAAAAAGGTTGGACCAGGGCATCCAATTCTATGAGTCCTAAAAGAAGGTGCCCCTATCCTTAATTATTTCCAAATGGAGTGAAGGCATTTAAAAAGAGAGCAGTCTCTTTAAATGTGATTGCTTGAACTCCCTCCATAGTTCAGTTGTGCTACCCCCTTGCTCCTGGCTCCACTCCCAAAGTCCCCAGATTTTTCTTGAGTCAGACCTGGCAACCCTATATTTGAGCAAAAACTCTATGGCAAATTCTACCATAGAGTTTCTGCTCAAATACCAGAGCATCACCCTCAGCATTCCAGAAGTAATGATGTCACTTCCAGGTCACATGGGCAGCAACATAGGCATGTTGTTGCATGTTGGCAAAGCGTCCCTTCTGCTTTTGGTAAGTCCTGCCCCAATCCCCTGCCGGTTGCCAGAAGGAACTTGGCAACCCTAGCCAGTTTGGTGTACTGGTTAAGTGTGCGGACTCTTATCTGGGAGAACCGGCTTTGATTCCCCACTCCTCCACTTGCAGCTGCTGAAATGGCCTCGGGTCAGCCATAGCTCTTGAGGGAGTTGTCCTTGAAAGGGCAGTTGCTGTAAGAGCTCTCTCAGCCCCACCTACCTCACAGGGTATCTGTTTTGTTGGGGGGAGGTAAAGGAGTTTGTGACCGCTCTGAAACTCTGAGATTCAATATAAATCCAATATCTTCTTCTAACCCCACTGGGGGAACATAATGTGTATTGATAGGCTACATGCTTTGGTGGTGGGGCATAGCGGTTGTCCTGGGCCACTGCAAGTTGACCAAAAGGCAGAGGGAAGAAGGTTTCAGTCCCTTTCCCTGTGACTCACTGGGCCTGAGCGCAACCTCAGAGACCATTTTTGTTGGCCCGACCTGGGGACATGCTCAGGACAAGTCTATCCTGTAGAGGGGCCCTCAGCCTGACCTACCTTGCAGGGTTGGTTCAAAGAGAAATACGAATTCTAAGAAGCATTTATTCTGAAGAGTAGGCTTCCCAATCCCCAGGTCCCAGCGGGGGATCCCCCAGTTTTACAGGCTTCCCCCCTCCCCCAGCCAGCTGGCCGGCTGGGGAAGCTCCACCCCCACAGCCATTATGCACCTCCAGGAACGATTCCCATAGGGAATGATGGGAAATTGATCCGCGGGTGCCAGGGGCTCTGGGAAGGCTGTTTTTTGAGGTAGAGGTGCCAAATTTTCAGTATAGCATCTAGTGCCTCTCCCCAAAATACCTCCCAAGTTTCAAAAGGATTGGACTAGGGGGTCCAATTCTATGAGCCCCAAAAGAAGGTGCCCCTATCCATTATTTTCTATGGAAGGAAGGCATTCTAAAAGGTGTGCTGTCCCTTTAAATGTGATGGCCAGAACTCCCTTGGAGTTCAATTATGCTTGTCACACCCTTGCTCCTGGCTCCGCCCCCAATGTCTCCTGGGTCCACCCCCAAAGTCTCCTGGGTCCACCCCCAAAGTCCCCAGATATTTCTTGAATTGGACTTGGCAACCCTACTGAAGAGCGTTATGAAAAATGAGAAATGACAATAACCGTCAAAACTGGATTCCGCTGTATTCTTGCATTTTACTGCCAACATTTTTACTGCACTGCTGCCTTCCACTTGTAGTGAACAAAGAAGAAATATTACAGTTTGATCTTTCCACTTATAACTCCAGCCCCACCGGCCGCTTGTTTCTTTCAGGACCAGGTCATTTTTAATTAAACAGCCAACATTATTGTTTCACAAACCTTTCCTTGTCTCTGCAATATTTTGCTGGCACGCAGGCTGATGTCTTGAGAATAAAAGAAGAGCACCTCATATTGTCTCTGCAGGCTGATGTCCTGCCTTCCTGCATTTCTGTGTGTGCACAGCTGACCGTAGGCCAAAAGCTGACCCCCTCCCCAGTTGGTACTTCACCACTCAAGGTGAGAAAAAGTTCTCCAAAACCATTGGATTACTGTGGTGCCAGAAGTGTAGTGTTGACGCTAGGTTGCCGGCCCTATGTGGCAACCACTGGAAGTTCTAGTATTATAGGAGAAAGAGAACAGCTTCCCTCTAGGCACTCTCTCCACCATATGCAATTTTATACATCTTTATCATGTAGGGCTGCCCAGTTCCCAGGCCGTGTGGGGAATTCTCTCACCCTGAAGGTTCCCAACTCACCAGCCCACATTGGATCCTCCCCCAATGTTGCTGGTGTGATTACGCCACTCAGAAGTGATGTCATCATGCCAACGACGTCGCATGCTGGCTGATCTATGAGTATCTGGGAAAACTCTATGGTTTCTCTGGATGCTCTAGCAATTTGGGGGAAAAACGCTATGGTACCTGATAGCTCCTAGAGTGGCCAGCATGCGACATTGCTGATGTCATGATGTCACTTCTGAGTGATGTCATTGCGCTTTGCACATGTAAAAACAGTCCCCTGCCAGAGGCCACAGGGGACTTGGCAACCCTATTATCATGTCTATACCCTGATCTGGATAGCCCAGGCTAGTCCGATCTCATCAGATATTAGAAGCTAAGAAAAGTCATAAGAACATAAGAGAAGCCATGTTGGATCAGGCCAAACTCCCCTGCAGTCCAACACTTTGTGGACAAACCCCAGTCGCCATCAGAAGGTCCACCAGCCAGGTCGACTCTAGTTGGTGTTTGGATGGGAGACTACTAAGGAATACCAAGGTTGCTATGCGGAAGGAGGCAATAGCAAACTACCTCTGTTAGTCTCTTGCCTGGAAAACCCTACGGGGTCACCATCCGCTGTGACATGATGCCAAAACAAAAATGTCTATAAAACAAAGCATTAGATAGAAAAGGTGGATAGGATTAAACAATATGGATATCAATTCTGTATTCAGATTTTAGTCCTGTTTAGTCCTAAATGGAAACAATCCGATTTCTGAATAAATTTCTCTTCCACCTTCTCGCATTCCATACATCCGCTTGAATATAGCTGTATGAGAATGGCTATTGTGAGGTCTTTGCTGGAATTAATAGGGACTCTTTGAGCCACTATACCATGTTGGCTCTATACCTCATACTGACCGATTTCGCACACAGCTTACCCCGCGGTCACATTCCTCTTCTCTGTGCAGCGTCCGTCGAATTTCCCACTATCTGCGCCGGAGTTACAGGAAGTGCCGCGGCTTTTGTGTAGCAAATGTAAACTGGGCTTTAGCGGTTTACGTTTGCTACACAAAAGCTGCGACACTTCCTGTAATTTCGGCGCAGATAGTGGGAACAACAACAACACTTTTTATTTATATCCCGCCCTCCCTGCCGGAGCAGGCTCAGGGCGGCTAACAACATGATTCATACATTGGTTATACAAAATTGAATAAAATTACATTAACAGTTTAATTAAAACTCTGATTAAATTCCTAAAATTAATAAAATGTACTAGTGCTATGTTTACTTTATGATGGCGGTTTTCTTAACAATTTCCTTCTTCGTCAGCGAAGGCCAATCGGAAGAGGATGGTCTTTCAGGCCCTGCGGAACTGTTCAAGGTCCCGCAGGGCCCGCATTTTCTCTGGAAGTTGGTTCCATAGGCTTGGAGCCATAGAGGAGAAAGCCCGATTACGGGTGCTTTGCAGCTTCACCTCTTTCGGTCCGGGAATGGGCAACAGGTTTTTCCCGGCTGACCTCAGTGCTCTCTGGGGTTCATATGGGGAGAGACAGTCCCTAAGGTAGGCAGGTCCTCGACCATATAGGGCTTTAAAGGTAATAACCAGCACTTTGTAACGAACTCAGTATACAACTGGCAGCCAGTGCAGTTTGCATAGCCCAGGCTGTATGTGCTCCCACTTAGGGAGCCCTAACAGCAGTCTAGCCGCCGCGTTCTGCACCAGCTGCAGCTTCCGGGTTCGGTACAGAGGCAGCCCCATGTAGAGGGCATTACAGTAATCCAGTCTCGAGGTGACCGTTGCATGAATCACCGTTGCCAGATCTTGACGCTCTAGGAAGGGAGCCAGCTGCTTTGCCCGCTTTAGATGGAAGAAGGCTGACTTCCAACGGATGCTGCGCAGAGAAGAGGAACGTGACCGTGGGGTAAGCTGTGTGCGAAATCGGTAACTGTCTCTTGAACCATCCTTAGATCTAATTGACTAATGACTTCTGGAAGTTCCATTCTCAGAGCTCAGTTCCAAACTTCACAGGACTCAGACTGGGACTAGAACTACAACTTATGGCTACCTCTCTTGGTGCCATTTCCTAACTTGCCTAACTGAGCCACTTGTTGGGAAGGGTGGGATATAAATCATAAAATAAATAAAGAAATAAAATAACCTGGAACATCCCTAGTGAAATGCTGTTAGTCCCTTTGGAGAAACATAATGTGTATTGAAGGTACAATTCTACAGTGGGGCAAACAGCAGTTCCCTGGGGTCAATTCAGATCAGGAAAATGATCTACAGAGAAGGTGTAACCCTGTGTCCAGCTGACTGAACCCAGAGATGGCCTAAGGGCAAGTTGAACACCACTCTACTCCACCAGGCCTTTGTTGGCATAGCCAAACTGCAGTTCCTACGTGTAGGTGGAGGATCAGCAGGGCTGCGACATCCTTGCAAGGACTGGTTAAGCGGAGACAGTTCACCCTCAATCCTCAGTTATGTCGAAGTGCCCTTTAGCTATCTGTGACACATAAAGCAAGTAGACCTCAATGGGGTTGCTGCTGGAATTGCTTTATTACCGTAGGTGGAGAAAAGCATCTTAGTGTTGTGCCACAATGACTCTCAAGGGAATCTTCCCTTAGTATAGAGCTCTCTAGTGTCCTGTCCCAAGAGGCTTGTGGAGGTTGTCCCTGCAACGGATGCCGATGCGCTCCTTGCTTCTCCCTCTACTTGTCTTGTCTGTGATACACCTCTGCTGTCCACACTCCCGGTCATTCAACTGTCCCCTCATTTCTGCACATCAGCCCCAGGTTGCTTTGCATGTCCGCTTAAGTCCCCATTGCTGCCTCCTCCCCCAGGTGCTGCTGATCTCCCTTGGGGCTCAGTTGGTTCATCTTCTAGGCTTGGTACTGCAAAGACTCCTTCACGCATCCCTCCAGTGGTGTGCTACACTATGCCAACACTGCATGGAAAAGACAGATTGCTAGGAAGCCCCAGGACTTGCCCCCTCAGCTTATTTGGAGCGTCAAACATGCAGTCCAAGGGCTGGATTGGGCTTCAGAGGGCTCCTCTCAGGCCCATGAGCAACTCAGTCATCTGCTTCCTTAGCTCTCTCTTGCTTTCTTCTGCATCACAGTTTGCTTTGCCAGGCTTGTTCAATTGCACAGGAGCTACAGAGCAGAGCTTCTATTTTCTCTATTGGCTGACCAGGCCATGAAGACACTTACGTACAAAAGCGCACAATGCCCAGCCATTACATGTTTCCACCCTGGTCTTAGACTCAAAGCATTGACCATGAGATTTCTGTAATGAATGTCAATAAATCAAAAGTAGATTTGCAACTTACAGATACACACCTGAACAGCCTACTCAAGATTGCTGCAGCACAGACATTGTCTCTAGATTTTGATGCAAGAATTCAGAGCAAGAGGTGTTAGTTATCAGAGACCATTAAATTAACAAAATATTAAAAGAATGCTAACCTTTAAGCATGTTTTAAGTTTTTTTTTAAAAAAATCCTTAATTGTGTTTGTCTGTGCCCTTTATAAAGTTTGTATCTCCACTACCTGGCATTACATTTTATGGCACATATGGCCCGGCCCGACAAGGTGTCATTTATGTCAGATCTAGCCCTCATAACAAATGAGTTCAACACCCCTGATCTACACCATTCTGAAGCCAAGGGAGAGAATTACTTTCATCCTCAATACCTGCCATCTACGGCAGACTTGCTTCACCTTTGTCTACCCTCTCTAAATGGACAGCAGCTGACCAGAACAGCTCAGCTACGCCTTGAACTTGACGGAAACCCTCTCACCTGGTTCCTTGGGGTCCTGATGCCTGCCCTAAATCTGTCCATCTTTTCCCAGCCCCACACAAATCACCACCCCCTTTTAAGTCTCCTCCAGCCGGCCTAATCGGCAATGAACGCTGCGTATCCTTGGCGCATTGCCCCCAGTGATGTCCCCAACGCATTTAGCCATTAGTGGATGTTCCTAATGTTGGTTAAAGTTGAACGTATCTACTGCCCCTGATGAATTATTCAGCGAGGTCTTCTGCTTAGCGGGGAGTAAAATTGACCCAGAGCAAAAGAAAGGTATCCAGAGCTGGAGGAGAAAGCAAGAAAGGTATCGCTGTTGCTTAGCAACATGCCCACAATCCAGGGAGATAATCTTCTTTGGCAGGGGGCTGGGGACAAAAGGAAGAGGAGGAAAATTGGGGAGGGGGGAAAGTAGTGAAAGAAATTATTCTATAGAAGCTCATTACAACAGAATCTGACAAGGGAATTCAGCTGAAAAGCTCCGCGAGGTCAGTCAAAGGCACTGTTTAAAATACTACCGTAATACACCACAGCAGTTTAAGCAGAAGGAATGAAAAACAGTCTCTTGTCAAGTCCTTGTTCAAGATTCAGACTCGGGTAAATTCTCATTGATTTATTATCCAGTCTCACAAGAAGAAGAACAGGATCAGATTAAATGGTAAACTCCCCCCCCTCCCCATATTTATCAGATCTTGGTAGAGCTATATTTATCCCTAGGAAGAGCCAGGGGGTTAAGAACATGAGCAGCAGTTGCTGGATCAGACCAACGATCCATCTTGTCAGGTATTCTGTATCACACAGTGGCTCTCAGAGCCCGAGAAGCAGAGCACCAAGGCCAAAGCCTGCCCCATTGTTCATACAATGTGTCTTTCTTCCATGTGGTCACTCCCCATGAACACACGAAGCTGCCTTTTGCCAAGTCAGGCCCCTGGTCTGTTGAGGTCAGTATTGTCTACTCTTAACTGACGTCACAGTAGTATCGGGACCACGGAGGAAGAAAAGCTTCAGAAATACACAACCAACTCTCCGGGTACCAAAAATTCAATAGAAATGTATTTAAATGCCACTAAATCCCCAAATATAACATAGATCGTCACCATGTATTATCATAGAACATAATGGAAAAATACAAAAGGAAAGCCATGTCAGTTGCTCATTGTATCTTCTGTCCGCATAAGGCAAAAATGCCAAAGTCTCATATGTATCCTTGCAGATAGTCCAACGGCAGGCTGGTCCAGTTATGGAAACTGTTTTGGATATGAAATCCTTCTTCTCTGGACTTTTTATATTATCAATAAAATTCAATTGGTCCAGTAGTGCCAGAATTCCTTGTAAAGATCTTCTAAATTGAGCCAGGCTTCCTCCAATCTTTATACATAGTCTACAAGACGCTGCTGTTAATTACCTTCCATATCAGCTTTGAGGGCATCCATCAACAGCTAGTCACATTGCAGTGTAAGCCATGCTATATTTTTTCCATTCTTATGTTCTATGATGATACATGGTGACAATCGATGTTATATTTGGGGATTTAGTGGCATTTAAATATATTTCTATTGAATCTTTGGTACACAGAGAGCTGGTTGTGTACTCTTAACTGGCAGCAGCTCTCTGGGATCTCAGGTGGGAGTTAAGCAGGAATCACAAGAGCATTCCTGGTAATCAACCCAGAAATCCTTTTAACTGGAGATGGTGGGGATTGAACCTTAGGCCCTTCTGCATGCCAAGCAGATGCTCTACCACTGAGCAGATGCCTCTTCCAATGTGCTCTGCTGACAGTCTCAATAAATAAGGGTGGTTTTGCATTTCTTATGCTAGTTGTGGTCTCAGATGAAGCATCAAAGTTTGGCATGCCAACCATGATGAAAGAAAGCCACATAGCTGGACCAAGATTTGAGCCAGGGTGGTTTTGCCTGGACACTGGTAGCCAGTAAGTTTGCCCCAGGGCCCTCCAAATTCATGCCCATGAGTACCATGGTGCCCACTGACACTTTTTCTGGCACCTGCTTTTAGTGTTTTTAGGAAGCAGCTGGGGCCAGGGAAGGCTTTTGCTCAGCAAGGCTTCTGATTGGCCGTTGGAGATTTGGAAATTTGATTATTGCAGATTTTTTTTTTAAAAAAATGTTGCTTTGGCAGCAGCTGCCACCAAAGCACAAGGATCTATTCTATGTTGCTGACATTAAGCTATGACAATCTTTTTGTGGCCGGCTCCACTCCCTGTGGCAACCATTTTGTAGCAGCCATTTTGTTGCTGAGCCTCCTCGCATGCCACGTCAGAATTCCAAATATGCCCACAGGGTCAAAAGGGTTGGGGACCCCTGAAGCACACCGACACTTAAGGGACATGTGACTTTGAATGAGATGCAGTTGGTGATCACCCGTCAAGAAAACCAGAGTCAAATCCACTGACTGCATTTCCTGTCCTCATTCTGAGGCACTGGGAGAGGGAAGTGTGCATATGCCTTGCATCCCTCATCCCTAGAAGAATCGAGTTATGGGAAAGCTTTACTGTAAGAATGATGTTGGGGTGTGTGAAAAATGCAAGCAGTCGGAAGAGCACAGGATGTTCCGCCAAATCGAGCAGGGTTTCTGAAGTCAGACCCTGAGAAACACTCTTGCTGCTTCTGAACTTTGGAGGCAGTAAATCAAAGCACAGCGTCTCACATAAACAATGCGAGGAGCTGCCCGGGATGCTCTTTAACACCACATACATCTCTCATATTTGTGGCAACAGACAACGTTTATGGAGCTTCAGAGTTTATCCGGGGCTCCGAAAGGACAACATGCCCTGTCCGTTTGCTCTGACAATGGGCTGCAGTGGGCTGTGATGAGTCCAAATGCAAGTGTGAGTCCAAATGGAAACCACAAGGGGAGGGGAAAGTTGCTTGTTTCTCACTGGAAAGAAAATGTCCTACATACATATCAAACCGAAACAGCAAAGAGTCTTTGGCTTTTTTAGAAGAAGGGCAAAAGCTGGGCTGGGCTGCGGGGGGGCATCACTTAGGAAAGGGAATATTGGAAGTGGCAAACCACGGCTGTTCTGCGTAGTCCCCAGAGGCCTGCAGTGCTTACATTATGCATTATATCCTTTGGCTCAGTTACTGTAAATGAGTGCATCCATTAGAACACACACTTCTTCCACTCGCCGTAGTGGACTCCTCTCGTTTAATGAGCACAGAGCACTGCTGCCAACAAGAATGTCAATAGGCAGTGGAGAAGTACTGAGATCTACAGTAGCCAGGTTATGGAAGTGTGCTGAATTCTGCCAGAGACAGAAGGGATGTTATGATTCCCCCCACAAGCCTGAAGGGGGCTGTAACCATGGTAGGCGAGAGGGGACTTCCCGGACATTGATCTTCATTCATATGGCAGGAGTCAGGAGAACAGTGTTAAGTCTAGTAACACTATTTTTTCCCCCAGTGAGGAATTGTTAAGCCTGTTTGTTCACAGGCTTAGTCAGGGCAGCAGGCCAGACAGACCGGCACCACCGTAGCTCCCTTTGGCCCTGCATCTGAAGATTAGCATTAAGATTTGTTTCTCTGGAAAGACGGGGAGCTGAGTCTTCTGGCCAAATGTGGATTGTCAGCAGATGAACTCCGGGTGAGTTCTGTTATTCAAGACTTATCGGCTTGGTGCTTGTTATCCGGAGCATACTCCCCAAATGAAGATACAAGCAAGCCTCTAACTTGAGTTTAACTAGTTTCTTTAAACAGCTGATTGATGCTATGTAAGAAAGGGGTGGCCAGACTTGCTTAATGTAAGACCAAATAGAATAAACATCAAATGTCTGAAAGCCGCAAGACAGGAAGGAAGGAAGGAAGGAAGGAAGGAAGGAAGGAAGGAAGGAAGGAAGGAAGGAAGGAAGGAAGGAAGGAAGGAAGGAAGGAAGGAAGGAAGGAAGGAAATAGATGGAGGGAGGAAGAAGGGAGAGGTGGAAAGAAAGCAAGAAAGAGAGCCAGTTTGGTGTAGTGCTAAGTGTGCTGACTCTTATCTGGGAGAACCAGGTTTGATTCCCCACTCCTCCACTTGCAGTTGCTGGAATGGCCTTGGGTCAGCCATTGCTCTTGCAAGAGTTGTCTTTGAAAGGGTAGCTGATGTGAGAGCTCTCTCAGCCCCACCTACCTCACAGGGTGTCTGTTCTGGGGGAAGAAGATAAAGGAGATTGTAAGTCTCTCTGGAACTCTGAATCAGAGAGAAGGGTGGGGTATAAATCTCCTGTCATCTTCTTCTTCTTCAACTTTAACTTTAAATGCATTCTCTAAGCCAGCAGCTGGCTTGGCTCGGAGAAGTAATTTAAAGAGACAAAGGCTGTCTCTAGGCCAGCCAATGGGGCGGTGGGGGCTTCAAGTGCCACACAATGTATGAAAGAGCCACATGCAACTCCCAAGCCACAATTTCGCCACTCCTGCTATAAGCTATTGCATATTCAAGGGTGTGGTGCTGGAGAAGAATCTCGAGAGTCCCTTGGACTGCAAGAAGATCAAATCAGTCAGTCCTAAGGGAAATCTGTTCCCTGGAAGGTCAGATGCTGAAGCTGAAGTTCAAACACTTTGGCCACCAAATGAGAAGGGAGCACTCACTGGAGAAGATCCTGATGCTGGGAAAGACAGAAGGCAAAAGAAGAAGGGGACATCAAAAGATGAGATAGCTGGACAGCATTACTGCTGTAACTAACACGAATTTGAGCAGACTTCGGAGGATTGTGGAAGACAGGAGGGCCTGACGTGACTTGGTCCATGGGGTCGCAAAGAGTCAGACTTGACTGTGCAACAGAACAACAACAAAATTCAAGGGTGGAATGCACTAGGAAGTCCATCATTTGGGCAGCTCCGCCATGGCTTCAGACTTGGTCAGCGACTCTTGCTGGCTTTGCTTGTCCTTGCCAGCTCATGAATCGTGGCAAGAGGTGCCTGGCCTTATCTCCCTCCCCCAATATGCAGCAGACACAACTAAAAATTTGGTTGATGCTATTCAGCATTAAGGGCTGTCACACATTTCTGTTCATACAGGAGTGGCTCTCCATCACAGGATGCCTTAAGGTGCCCAGAAATCCACCCAACCAGTATTGAACAATCTGCCCTCTTCCTGTCAATGTTTGTTATGGCTCAACCATTCCAAGGACCAGACCTATTTATCCCACCCATCCAGAGACAACGTGATGATCCCCTCAAATCCCCACAACATGAAAAATGATCCCCACAAATGCCAACCAGAGGAGACCCCAAAATTTCTGCTTGGCTCCCATGGTGACTGGTATAGCGGTTAACAGGGGTGTACTCTAATTTGGAGAACTGGGTGTCATTCCCTACTTCTCCACATGAAGCCTTCTGGGTGACCATGGGCCAGCCACACTTCTCAGCCTCACCTACCACACAAGGTGAGTGTTGTGGGGACAGAAAGGAAAGGAGATTTGTAAGCTGCTTCAATTTAAGGTTGAGAAAAGTGGGGAATAAAACTTGCTCTTCTTCTGCTGCTCCCATAGTGCCTCTTCATCAACATGAAGACTGAAGAAGAAGAAGACTGCAGATTTATACCCCACCCTTCTCCTTGAATCAGAGACTTAAAGCAGCTTACAATCTCCTATGTCTTCTCCCCCCACAACAGACACCCTGTAAGGTGGGTGGGGCTGGAGAGGGCTCTCACAGCAGCTGCCCTTTCAAGGACAACTCCTGCGACAGCTATGGCTGACCCAAGGCCATTCCAGCAGGTGCAAGTGGAGGAGTGGGGAATCAAACCCGGTTCTCCCAGATAAGAGTCCGCACACTTAACCACTACACCAAACTGGCTCTCAACAGCTCCTGCATGGGGGTGGTGGGATGTCCCAGATTTGTCATCTAACCCATGTGCAGTTGGATTTAATTTGTTGAGCACTCCCAATCTGATGGTGAGATGACCAGGGATATGTTTGGATTGCACTGAGCAAACTGAACAGCTCAGCCAATTTGGCCTTGAGCCTCATACAAACCTGCAAGGGGTGGGAAAAACAAGATCCCTGACCCTAATGACCAGGGCTTTTTTTTTTTTTTTTGTAGCAGGAACTCCTTTGCATCCCCCCCCCCCCGGATATAGCCAATCCTCCTGGACCTTATAGTACTAAGAGCCCTATAAACTCTTGGAGGCTTGGCTATATCAGGGGCTATAGCCTAATATGCAAAGGAGTTCCTGCTACAAAAAAACCCTGCTAATGACTATGAATTAATTAATCTGGAGTATAGAGCAAAACAGTCTGCATCATATGTTAATCTGCAACATGTAGAAATCTTAATACAGAAGAACATCTGTGAAATCAGTATTGGGAAAGGGAACTAGATTTCTTAAAAATAATCTGGGATTCTGTTTTAAATAAATGACATTTAAAACAGCATTTAATTTTTGGAGATCATAATTTGGCTCATCCAAGCTTTCTAGTAAAATTTTCTCTGCGGCAGGCCAAACACAAGGTGTTTTTGTTGCTCTCTGGATCCCAGCAGGCAGTGCTGAGTCCCAGGATTTAATAGCACCAACCTAGTATCCATCAGCCAGTTTATTGGGCAAATGAGAATCAAAGATTAGAGGCTTAATCCCTGAAGCAAATTTTATTTCCCAGCTTTGATTTTGCTTGTAATACAAAGTCCCCATAAACTGTGCATCAGGATTTATTGGTTGCACTTTTCTTTTCCAGTCAGAAAATGGAAACAGAATGGTTCTTTCTTCAATCTTGCCTTTCAAAGGGTTTACAGCTATTCCCTTTTTAATGTTGTTGTTGTTTTCATTTGCTGCCAGTATGAACTTTTCTCTCTGTGCGGTTTCATTGTTAGAATTCCCAGTCTGTGTGTTTTGTTTGGACCATTTTTTTTTAACACCATGTGTCCATTTATATGTCAAAACAAGGCAAAAAATAACATTAGCATCCATAGATGGAAGGGGGGGGGGGAAATCGGACGGAAGGAAGTACAGAATAGTGCAGAAATCAAGACTCAGGGCTTGATTTGCACAAAGAAGAAACCAGGGCTGCTTTTGTAGAAAAAGCCCAGCAGGAACTTGTTTGTATATTAGGCCACACCCCCTGACATCACCATTGTTTCACACAGGGCTTTTTGGTAGAAAAAGCCCAGAAGAAACTGATCAGCATATTAGGCCACATACCCTGATGCCAAGTCAGCCAGAACTGCGTTCCTGTGCGTTCCTGCTTTACTAAAAAAAAAAAAAGCCCGGGAAGAAACCAAATCAATCAGAGTTCAGAGTCAATAGGCCTATGAAATTTGATAACATTCTTGCCCTATCTTTGGGATTCCCTTTCCCCATACGTAACCCAGAGAGCACTATGTTCGGGGTCCCAAAATCTGTATATCTTGTTTTAAAGTGTTATGTTGGTGTTTAATTGTTGTAAGCTGCCCTGAGCCTGTTAGGGGAGGGAGGGATATAAAGTTGATAAAATGAAATAAATAAAAAAGGGATCCCCAAACAGGGGCCTGTGGAAAACTGGGAACCATTTTTCCAACTGACCATTTGTCTGTTCATCACCCTGTTCATAATAATAATAATAATAATAATAATAATAATAATAATAATAATGATGATGATGATGAAGATGAAGAAGAAGATATTGGATTTATATCCCGCCCTCCACTCCGAAGAGTCTCAGAGCGGCTTACAATCTCCTTTACCTTCCTCCCCCACAACAGACACCCTGTGAGGTGGGTGGGGCTGGAGAGGGCTCTCACAGCAGCTGCCCTTTCAAGGACAACCTCTGCCAGAGCTATGGCTGACCCAAGGCCATTCCAGCAGGTGCAAGTGGAGGAGTGGGGAATCAAACCCGGTTCTCCCAGATAAGAGTCCGCACACTTAACCACTACACCAAACTGGCATGATGATGATGATGATGATAATAACAATAATAATAAACTTTTATTTATATCCCGCCCTCCCCGCCAAGGCAGGCTCAGGGCGGCTCACAAGACATGGAGTGTACCATAATTATAATAAATACAATTATACAGTAAAATACAATTAAAATACATTTAAGATAAATTAAATAAAACCACTACAAATTGAAGGTGCTACAGTACAATGCAGTATATATATGTATATGTCAAGATGGCTAGGTGTCACTTCAGGATTCCATCTTATAGGCCAGTTGAAAAAGGACAGTTTTACAAGCCCTGCAGAACTGATTATAGTCCCGCAGGGCTCGCACCTCCTCTGGTAGTTGATTCCACCAATGGGGAGCCATTATTGAGAAGGCCTGCTCCCTTTTTGTTTTCAGTTTGGCCTCCCTTGGTCCAGGGATTTTTAGAAGATTTTGAGAACTAGATCTCAGTGCTCTCTGGGGAACATATGGAGAGAGGCGGTCCCTAAGGTTGGCAGGTCCTCGGCCATATAGGGCTTTAAAGGTAATAACCAGCACGTTGTAATGAACTCGGAACACAATTGGCAGCCAGTGCAGCTCCTGCAGCCTAGGCTGCATGTGTTCCCACCGAGGTAGTCCCAATAACAGCCTGGCTGCTGCATTCTGCACTAGCTGCAGTTTCCGAGTTCGGTACAGGGGCAGCCCCATGTAGAGGGCATTACAGTAGTCCAACCTCGAGGTGACCATTGCATGGATCACTGTTGCCAGGTCGCCGCGTTTCAGGAAGGGAGCCAACTGCTTCGCCCTCCTAAGGTGGAAAAAGGTGGCTTTAGCAGTGGCTGCTATCTGTGCCTCCATTGTCAAGAAAGGCTCCAGTAGCACTCCCAAGCTCCTGACCCTGCGCACTGGTATCAGCGACGCACTGTCAAAAGCTGGTAGGGACCTCTGTCTTCGCTGGATTCAGCTTCAGCCCACTCAACTTGATCCACCTTGCCATGGCTTGCAACGCCCGGTCCAGATTTACAGGGACGTCGCCAGTCCGGCCGCCCATCAATAGATAGAGCTGGGTGTCATCAGCGTACTGGTGACAACCCAGTCCATACCTTCGGGCAATCTGGGCAAGGGGGCACATGAAGATGTTAAACAACATTGGGGAGAGAACTGCCCCCTGAGGCACCCCACAATTAAGTAAGTGCCTCTGGGATAGCTCTCCTCCAATCGCCACCCTTTGTCCCTGACCCTCAAGGAAGGAGGAAAGCCACTGTAAGGCTAGCCTCCGAATTCCTGCGTCGGTGAGGCTGCGGGTCAGCAGCCGATGGTTGACCATATCGAATGCAGCCGATAGGTCTAACAACAGCAGTACTGGCAAGCCGCCTCGATCCAGATGTTGCCGGAGGTCATCCATGAGGGCGACCAACACTGTCTCCATTCCATGGCCAGGGCGGAAGCCGGACTGGTATGGATCTAAGGTGGAGGCGTCATCAAAGAAGCCCTGTAACTGCAATGCCACAGCCCTCTCAATGATTTTGCCCAAAAAGGGCAAATTTGAGACCGGCCGATAGTGAGCCAATTCGGCTGGATCAGATGTAACCTTTTTCAAGAGAGGGCGGACCACTGCCTCCTTCAGGGGCATTGGAAAGGAGCCCTCCAAAAGAGATCTATTTATGATGTCCCGTATGGGACATCTTAGCTCCTCCCGGCAGGCCTTAATTAGCCAGGAGGGGCATGGGTCCAGATCACAAGTAGTTGGGCATGCATTGACAAGGATTCTGTTGACTTCCTCCAAGCTGAGCGGGTCGAAGTGGTCCAGGATCAAACTAGAAGACACGCACGGGGCCTCGAGTTCACTTACTGTATCTAATATGGCAGGGCAGTCGTGGTGGAGCGACTGGACCTTGTCTGCCAAAAAATTCGCAAAAGCCTCACATCCTATCTCCAATTCCTTAACATTTGGTTTGCCTTGTGGCAATGTGGTAAAGTTCCGAATTATCCTAAATAATTGTGCCGGGCACGAATTTGCAGACGCAATCTTAGCTGCAAAGTATATATTTTTTGTGGCCTTGACTGCCATCTCATAGGACCTCATAAACTCCCTATAAGATGTTCTAGCCGCTTCGTCACGGGTACGCCGCCATTGCCTCTCTAGCCGTCTGAGACCTTGTTTCAGCTGGCGTAACTCTGGGGTGTACCACGGAGCCAGCCTAGTCCGAGGTCGTAGAGGGCGTCGAGGTGTGATCTCATCAATGGCCCTAGAGAGCTGGCTATTCCAGGTCTCAACCAGGCCATCAAGGAACCAGAGAACCAGGGATCCCGCAGAGCCATTTGGAACCGTTCCGGGTCCATCTGGCTCCGCTCATGGCTGTTCAGGAGGCCGTTTCTCCCTATTCCTTCCTACCAGTGCCACGTAGTACAATTGGCTTTCCACACATGCCTGTTCTCCTATAGCTCAGCCTTCTACTCCCGGCATCCTTGCTGCACCACAGCTCCACTCATCAGGCAATTTTTTAAATACATTGTTAAACCAGTCACAAACCAAATCAGTCAATCAATAATAAAGGCTGTTTTTTCCTAATCTTCCATGTGGTACTCATCTAAGTAGTCCTTGATAACATTTTTTTTTTTTTTTGCCATGAAGTTACAACTAACTTTTGGCAACCCTGTGAGTTTTTCAAGGCAAGAGACATTCAGAGGTGGTTTGCTTTTGTCTGCCTTGGCATAGTGACTCTGGACTTCCTTGGGGGTCTCCCATCCAAATACTAACCAGGTAGGCTGACAAGCTCCCGGATGGGGTGGAGGTTCTCCTGCCTTGGAGGTCCCCAACCTGCCAGCCCACAGTGGGCTGGGGGGGATCCCCTCCTGATGTCACCGGCATGATGATGTCACTTGTAAGTAACGTCATTGAGCTGGTGACGTCGCACGCCCACTGTTCTAGTAACTTCTAGGGAAACTGTGGTTTTCCCGGACCCTCTAGAAATTTGGGAGGGAAACTCTATGGTACCATAGAGTTTTCCTGACAACCCTAGCCTAGGCTATCCAGGTCAGGGCTTGGCATCATTAAGTGCTTCCCATTCGTTTAGCTCAGGAGTGATTTTGTGCAGGCATAGTTTTGAAGAGGCCTGTTTGGTAGGCATTTGAGTTGTTTGGTTTTTAAGCTGGAGAGACCTGGTGACTTCATGTCATTACAGTCAAACATGGCCAGATTGATTGGGGAACGTGTTCAACACGAGATCTGTGGCATCTCTGTTCAGTGGCTACGATTCCACTGGGAGCACTGTGATCAGTGTAGACAGTGGAAGCTTTAGGTACTCTTCCCCTACCACATTTGCCCCAAAGGACTTTACGTTCAGCTAATCACCATTTGCTGGCTGTCCCCAAACCAGAGAGCATCTGTCTTGCCTTTTCTTCCCTGGCTCCAGCCTCATGGAACATGCTTCCGTTAGAGATTAGGGCCCTACCTGTTCCACTGCCTTTTTGTAGGGCCTGTAAAATGGAGCTGTTCTCAGGCCTTTGAATGAGGCAGCGGACGCCCATAGTACATTGAGTCTGGCCTCCCCTGTCACCATCTTCCACCATTTATCATTATCCACCATTATCCATCAGTTCCAGCTCTATTTGCACTATGGCCTGATGAGTTCTCTTCCACTTGAAATGGAGTAATTTTGTTTTAACTGTTTAAACGTCTGTTTTTATTGCTTATTACTATTGTTTAAATTTGTTGTCATCTGCCCTGAAGCCTGCTAGCGGGATAGGGCAGACTAGAAATTAACAAAAATAAAATAAATATATCCAGGACTGGCTGTGCTCATTTTCACCATACCAAGAACTTATTTATTCATGCCACCCTTGCCACCCATGACCCTTATGCCCTGCTGTCTGTGCAGGATACAAGGTGGGCGATGGGGTGTCCTGAAGCCCACCTTGGAGCCTGGTGGCGGCAGCAGGAGTCAGGGGGTGCTTCCTTCCATGCCATCCTCACTGGCTTTTTGTGCTGCTTAGAATATTTTTCCAAGTTCATGTCCTCTAAAGGCTTGGATTGTTTTCATTGGCAATAGTGAACTTTATAAATACAAAGGGGTGGAATTCTAGCAGGAGCTCCTTTGCATATTAGGCCACACACCCCTGATGTAGCCAGTCCTCTAAGAGCTTACAAAAAAGAGCCTTGTAAGCTCTTGGAGGATTGGCTACATCAGGGGTATGTGGCCTAATATGCAAAGGAGCTCCTGCTAGAATTCCACCCCTGTAAAATACATGAAATGATTTTAAAACAATTTTATCTGGAGAACACAGAGACGAAATAAAACAGGCCTCTCCTTCCTGCCGTCTGTTATTTAAGTTCTTACTCAGTGTTTTTGGAGGAGTCTGTTGTTTCCATCAAGCAATGGCCAACTGAATGCATCTGGAAAACGCACAAACAGGGCACGAAGGTAAGACTGTTCCTTTACAGTTGTTCCCTAACACTTACTTTTCAGCAGTATACAGCCTTAGAAAGTCATGCAAAGGAATGCTTCCACTCCATTCCTTATTAGTCAAGCATCACTTGGCATACTATGCCCGCTGCTGGCACCACACTTTAAGAAAGGCATTGAAAAATTGGAATAGATTCAGTGGAAAACCACATTCAAGGTTCTGGATAAAAGGCACTGTGAGAAAAGACTAAAAAACATGGTATGTTCAGCCTGGAGGAAAAAAAAACTGCAGGGGAACATGATAGAACTCTTCAAATTATGGTCATATAGGAGGCAAGGATTTGTTCTCTGTTGCTCTATAACCCAAGTCAAGCCCTAATGGACTTAAGCTACAGGAGAGTAGATTTCACCTCAGCATTGTGCCATATTTAACTAACAACAAGAATAGTTCAAAAATGGAACCAATTATCTAGGTACTGGTCCGTGGACTCTTGGCAACCAGGCTAACAGTAAAAGTTGCTGGTCACTGGACAGAGGATGACTTTCAGTCTGAATTAGATTCCAGTCATGCTGTAGAGGAATTTAATGTGATGGGATGCAAAGTGTACAGAAAACAGCAAGCTCCGTATTTATAGCTGCTGCTGGACAGATACTGGGATCTGGAATTGCATGTAGGTGGGGAAATTGTTCAAAGCCACTGTGTGAGACAGGATGCTGGACTAGATAGACTACTGGTCTGATCCAGTGGGGCTCTTCTTATGTTAAAGTTAGGGGTGGTGGGAAGGCATTTAAACTGTTAAAGGGCTGGAATGGGGGAAAGAAAGAAAAAGACCCCCCCCCTCATTTACACATATAGGCTGTGATCACGCACACTAAATAATGCACTTTCAATCCACTTTCAAAGCACTTTCCAACTGGCTTTTGTCAGTTCACACAGTAAAATCCAGTTGGAAAGTGCATTGGAAGGGGAGTGAAGTGTGTCACATTCTCAGGGTGTAGGCAGGCAGGAGTCCAAAGCCAGTCCAAGGTCAAAGTCCAGGAAATCAAGCAGAAGCCAAGTCACCAATGCAGAATCACAAACCGGAATCAGAAGTCAATGTTCAAAAGTCAAAAGGTCAGGGTGCCAAAGAAATCAAACAGGTCAGGATCAGGAAGGAGCGTGGATGCAAGCCAGAGAATATACTTGTTACTTCCACAAGGTTACCAGGTCCTGGATGGGAGCTATATGGGCGTCTCAATCAGCCTGCTCCTTGGGTGGCAGTGACTCTGCTAGAACTCAGGGCTGAGAGATCTGAAGCATCAGTGTGCCTCATGTCTTTGCTCTGAAAGTTCTTTCCGGAGCCTGCTTCGAACTTTTGAGATGGGAGGAGAGCTTGGAGATTGATCGTCAGCAGCTGACACTGGTGCCTGGAGAGTGATTGATGGGCCAGCTGCTGTTTGTTCAGCAGAGGAACTGGCTGGCAACTCTTCCAGGTCTGTTAACCCTTCCAGCTCCTCCTCCTCAGGGCTCATGACAAAGTGCATTATTTAGTGTGCGGGATCCAGCTACCTTTTTCTCCCAGTCTCACCTCATTCCCCTTCTGCACATGCTTTTTGTCCATGCAGATCCCATGTTCTGCAGTGTAGTCTTTTTTTTTTGGAAGGGGGTAGTCAAAGATGACCATCCCCTCCTTTTTTCATCAAAGGAAAAGCTCCTTGGAATCCACCCCCTGTTTCTGAAATCCTCTGTGCTTTTCATGACTGCCCGGGGCAGGATGAATATGTTTTCATGCTGTGGAACTGCAAAGTAGTGCCGCATATAGCCTCTTGTACACGTTCCAGCACTACAGACTGGGAGCTGCCAGAGAGCGCTTTACGACTACATCATAGCGATGGAACAGAACCTCTGGGTTGCCTTGACCGAAAGAATTTGGCAGTGTTCTGAAGGTTATTCCTTATATGGAACTATCCGCTGCCTGCTGAGTTACACATTTCGGTTGTTTTCAAGGATCTTGATTTCCAAAGACATAAGGAGGGGAAAAAAATAAACAGAAGGCAGAAAAAACTCGAGAGGTGTACAGTGTGAATCCTACTACTTCTTTCCTATTCAGATGCTATGGTCTCGACTGAAATTATGATGTGGGGTATGAGGAACAGAAGGTGGTTTTCTGTGTAGCTAGGTTGTCATGCACACACAGGGCTTTTTATGTAGCAGGAGCTCCTTTGCATATTAGGCCACACCCTCCTGATGTAGCCAATCCTCCAAGAGCTTACAGTAGGCCCTGTAAGAAGAGCCCTGTAAGCCAACCCCCGGGCCATGGACCAGTACTGGCCTGTTAGCAACCGGGCCATGAGTTGCATAATTATTTCATTATATATTATATATTACAATGTAATAATAATGACATTGGATTTACGTATTTTTCACACTATAAGATGCACTTTCCCCCAAAAAAAAAGTGTGTGGGGGGAAGTGTGTGCGTCTTATGGAGCGAAGGTACTTACCTTCCTCCGGGGGGGGGGCGATCCGCTGCCTCTGCCTCTGATCCCGGCGCTTCCCCCGCGCCTGCCTGCCTGGCTCCAGCTCTGACACTTACAGCAAGTGCCAGGATCGCTCCCTCCGCCCTCTGATCCCAGCGCTTGCTTTAAGCATCAGAGCTGAAGCCAGGCAGGCAGGCACGGAGAAAGCACGCCGCCCCCTCCACAGCCGGCGCTTGCGAAGCGCTGGGTTTGCGGAGGGGGTGGGTGCTTCCTCTGTGCCTGTGTGCCTGGCTTCAGCTGATGCTTAAAGCAAGCGCTGGGATCGGAGGGCAGAGGGAGCGATCCTGGCGCTTGCTGTAAGCATCAGCTGAAGCCAGACAGACAGGCACGGAGGAAGCACCTGCCCCCTCCGCAAACCCAGCGCTTCGCGAGCAAACCCAGCGCTTTGCGGGAGAAGCACACCGGCCCCTGCGTGCCTGGCTGGGAGACAAGCGGCAAGATTGCTCCCTGCGAAGTGCTGGGTTTGCGGTGGGGGTGGAGGGAGCGATCTCGCCGCTTGTCTCCTAGCCAGGCACCTGCATCTAATGGTCCGGAGCGTCTAATGGACTGGAAAATATGGTATATCCTGCCCTCCACTCCAAATCTCAGAGTGGCTCACAATCTCCTTTACCTTCCTCCCCCACAACAGACACCCTGTGAGGTAGGTGGGGCTGAGAGAGCTCTCCCAGAAGCTGCCCTTTCAAGGACAGCTCTGCAAGAGCTATGGCTGATTCAAGGCCATTCCAGCAGCTGCAAGTGGAGGAGTGAGGAATCAAACTCAGTTCTTCCAGATAAGAGTCAGCACACTTAACCACCACAAAGCGCACAATCATATAATCCCAAAACCATTGCCACCTCCACCCCCCTTGCCTGTCTGTGGAAAAATTGTCTTCCGCAAAACTGGTCCCTGGTGCCAAAAAGGTTGGTGACCACTGCTGTAAGCTCTTGGAGGATTGGTTACGTCAGGGGGGTGTATCCTGATATGCGAAGCAGTTCCTGCTACAAAAAAGCCCTGCACATGAGAGTCTCCATTGTTCAAGAGAAAGACTTAACCCTTGCTAGACTTGTCACGCCTTTGCTGGGGGCTGGAATTCCACTCTGCATGCCCCTTCCCCACAGAGCCAATCAGCTGGCCGGCAAGGGGCCTACGGGCAGGACAATTAGTCACCGGTGACTCAACAATGTCATTTCTGGTGTGCATCAGAAGTGCTATCATCACTTTGCTGTCAACACAGGAATTCTCTGGTCTTTGGGCAAAAACTCCACGGTAAAGATGACTTCTACCATAGATGTTTTGCCCAAATACCGGAGCTTTCCCACATTGTCAGCAATGTGATGGCATCACCGGACGTGACATTGGCATGTTGCTGGTGACACAGGCCTAGGCCTAGTTTTCCTGTTGGTAAGGCCTCCCCATTCTGCCAGTTGGCAAGAGATAGCTGGCATCTCCAACCACTGCATCATGCAAGCTCTGGGTCTGGTAATGAATGCATGTGAGCATGGCTTATGAGACCATTGAAGAAGAAGAAGATATTGGATTTATATCCCACCCTATACTCTGAATCTCAGAGTCTCAGAGTGGCTTACAATCTCCTTTACGTTCCCCCTCCCCACAACAACAGACACCCAATGAGGTGGGTGGGGCTGAGAGAGCTCTTACAGCAGCTGCCTTTTCAAGGACAACCTCTATCAGAGCTATGGCTAACCCAAGGCCATTCCAGCAGCTGCAAGTGGAGGAGTGAGGAATCAAGAGTCTGTGCACTTGACCACTACACCAAACTGGCTCTCGGTTTGGCCCATCAAGGTCAGTGTCGTTTATTCAGACTGGCCGTGGCTCTTCAGGGTCTCAGGTTGAGATCTTCCACAACACAACATCTTTTCAACCGGAGATGCCGAGGACTGAACCCGTGTCCTTCTGCATGCAAAGCTGAGGCTCCTCCCACCCTAAGATTCCCACAGGTCTAGAAGAAGAACAACCCTTTTCTCTTCTGATTTGAGGACTTTCAAGTTAAGACCCCTCCCTCATTCTTTGCAATTAGAAATGTATTTTCCAACAACTACTTCCGGTCAGCACTTGTAGAACAACGGCCACGTGCCCCTCCTCGACCGAGACCAGAACAACCCCCCATTGAGATCTCAAGGCATGCATGTCATAAAACCAATCTGTTGATGATGTGACAGGTCAGCGTTGCAATATGTTTCGAAATCGCCTTAACCACAGCTGTTCCGCTGAGGTTCTTCAGGAAAAAGGCAGCGAGAGATCTTTACCTGGGCAAGGCAGCACCGCTTGCGCAATGGGAAAGGGATAAATCAGTGGCCGGTGTAATGACTTTGCTACAATGTCGACCGCGAGCGCTTGAGTCTAGGCAATCATACAAGGCGTCGGGCGTTTCAGCTGACACCAAAGCCATTTCCTGCCAGGCTCCGATGAATTAGAGCTTGCCAAAATTCACTCCATTACAGCACAAAACGGCACTTATGATGAATAAAAGCCTCGCATTACGTCTGTTTGTGGTATCCGCAAAAAAAAGAGACTAATCAGGCGGCTTGAAGAGTCGTAACGTTAATCCAATCCTGTTTGCTGGCACTGCCCCTTCGCAGCCCATCTAAATTGCAAACGGGTTATGTAAGCGACGCAAGTGGTGCTCCCTGAGCTCCACCTAATGGAGGAGGATGTGTGCCCGTCAGTGCCATGTGCCAAGGCGCAGCATGATGCTCCTGCATTTGAAGACTAATGAGCACAGTGAATCCTCCACAGTATCCTCCACCTGCCTGTATGCTAGGGTTGCCAACCTCCAGGTAGCGATGTCCTGGATTTACGATTGATCTCCAGACTTTCAGTTTCCTGGGAGAGAAAGGCTGCTTTGGAGAGTGGCTCCATGAACACAAAGCTACCTTACACTGAATCAGACCCTTGGCCCATCAAAGTCAGTATTGTCCACTCAGACCAGCAGCAGTTCTCCAGGGTCTCGGGCAGAGGTCTTTCACATCACCTCTTACCTGATCCTTTTGACTAGAGATGCTGGGGATTGAATCTGCGTCAGAGATGCTCTGCCAGTGAGTCACAGCATGATACCCTGCTGAGCTCCCTCCCCTCTCAAACGTCACCCTCTCCAAGCTCCACCACTAACATCTTCAAGTACTTACCAACCTGGAGGTGGCAACCCTTCATATGTGACTTCCTCAAACTCTCCCATCATCTACACTTGCAGTCATCTTCATTGCCTACATGCCCTTTCATCCCTAACTCTGGGTGGAGCATGCAGCTAGGAGTGCCTCCTTCGTGGCTGCCCAGAGCACTGCTACTGTGCATCACCCATGCACTCTTTCCCAGAACTGCAAGTAGGCATGCAGTTGGGGAGCTTTCACAATGAAGTGGATGGAGAAGGTGTAGGTGCTGGAAGCCGTGAGTCCCGTCTGTTCTTGGTGCCTGGGGTTCTCTCTTCTACCCACCACTAGACTCCCATTAGAACCTCCTTGCCAGCCTACCCACCTGCTTAAGCATCCTTCATCTGCCTTTGAACCCTGCCACCCTTCTCCAATGACACTGGGTAGCATGGGGCTGGGCAGCGTCAGTGCTCTTCCTGCCTCAAATGGCACCATTCTGTACCACTTGCACGCCCTTCCCCAATAATGCTGGGTGGTGCATGTGGCTAGGAGCATGGCTAGTGGAGCACCAAGCAGAAAACAGGGAAGAGCACACGGGCCCACCAGAAGCCCTGGGCCCTGGTAGCAGCCCCACCTCGGGGCATGCTGACACCAAGCCTGCCCAGTAGCATCCCAATCAGGATAAGGGGGTTGCGTGACTAGTGAGGCAGCAAGAAGAAGGGGGAATGGATCCTATGGGGAAGCAGAAGTCAGAAGACTGCGGCCTCATTTTGAATACTGTGTACAATTCTGGTCACCACACCTCAAAAAAAAAATTGGAAAAAGTCCAGAAAAGGGCAACTAGAATGATTAAAGGGTTGGAACCTTTTCCCTACAAATAATAATAATAATATAATAATAGATTTTATTTCTATTTTATTTCCCCGCCTAGGCGGCTCAGGGCGGCTAACAACATTCCATACATTAACATAAATAGGTAAAACTTTAAATTTAACAATTAAAAAATTTAAACATATAAAAACCAGTTAATTGAGTTAAAATACATAATTTAAGTTACATTAAATGTATCTGGCAGCAATAAAACTGTTCTGGCGCTGGTTCTGCCAGTTTAGATAGTTCCATGGTAATATTATAGATGGCAGTTAAAACATCTGGGGCTCTTTAGCTTGGAGAAGCGTCGACTGCGGGGTGACATGATAGAGGTTTACAAGATTATGCATGGAATAGAAAAGGTAGAGAAAGAAGTACTTTTCTCCCTTTCTCACAATACAGGAACTCATGGGCAGCTGGGTTAGAACAGATAAAAGGAAGTACTTCTTCACACAAAGGATGATTAACATGTGAAATTCACTGCCACAGGAGGTGGTGGCAGCTTCAAGCATAGACAGCTTCAAGAGGGAACTGGATAAACATATGGAGCAGAGGTCCATCAGTGGTTATTAGCCACAGCATATTGATGGAACTCTCTGTCTAGGGCAGTGATACTTTGTGCTGGGGGGGCAACAGTGAGAAGGCTTCTAGTGTCCTGGCCCCACTGATGGACCTCCTGGTGCCACCTGAGTTTTTGGCCACTGTGTGACACACAGTATTGGACTGGATGGGCTATTGGCTTGATCCAACATGGCTTCTCTTATGTTCTTAAGAGAAAACCATGGTTAGGAGTGGGGATGTGATTTCCCACCTTCCACAAATTCCCCTCTTGCTATACTATAACTTCTATACAATGTACAAATAAAGTTTTTTCTTAGAACCTGTACAATTTGTGTAGACCATGCAAATTAATCTAGAATTAGCAGCAAACAAAACATGGAATTGAACCAATGACAGAAATATAACCTAATAAAAAGGCGGAAGGGACAACAAAGAGGGAACAGCCCCTCATCTCTACTACCTCTACCTGCCTTTTCATTCAGTAATATCTAACTTCCCACTAAAAAAAAAAAACCTAGTTCATGAGAAGGAAAACAAAAAGGCATCAGTGTCTTATGGGGTCATTTTGGAAGGTGTAATGCCGAATATTATCCCCAGCATATGTTCATTGCGGCGCTGCGTTGCTACCATGTAAAATGCATGAGTTAAAATCTCTTGCATCCTCGTGGCCAAGATGCACCAAGAAGCTGGAGACATTTAACGCAGATCCCTTAATCTCCTGACCGGGCTTCTATCGCATTTTTTGTAAGGGCTGATAAATCTTCCCGTCCCCCAAAGAGTATTACGGCTCCTAATGGGCTTATGCTATTAGCGGGAAAACAAGACTTGCTCAGCTGTACTGAAAACACCTCGTCAATGAAATTGTATTAATAATTTAGGCTCTTCACAATTTCATTTTCACAGGTTTACTTCACGAGGCACGGTAAGAGCCTTCGCTTTGCGTTCGGTTGTGAGATCTTTAAATGGGATGCAGTGTCGCTTCTGAATACAGAGAAAGATGCTTTGGGCATCTGGCTGTCTTGTGATAAAAAACACATGGAAGGGACGGGGAAGAGAAGTTAGCTCCCATCCTGCTGTGTACTGAACAGGATGGGGGCTACGTGGCTGATATGCCTTTTAAAATGTTTGTGCTCCAGTCTCTTTTCTTACCTGGCTTAGAGGAACAGCACATGCTTTTCATGCGGAAGGCCCCGGGTTAACGACTCTGGGTTAGGGAATTCCTGAAGATTTGGGAGAAGGACTCCGAGGAACGGTGTCAGTGGAGATGAGTCAGTTTGATGTAGTGGTTAACTGCGTGGACTCTTCTCTGGGAGAACCGGGTTTGATTCCCCACTTCTCCACTTGCAGCTGCTGGAATGGCCTTGGGTCAGCCATAGCTCTCGAAGGAGTTGTCCTTCGAAAGGGCAGCTGCTGTAAGAGTTCTCTCAGCCCCACCCACCTCACAGGGTGTCTGTTGTGGGGGAGGAAGATAAAGGAGATTGTAAGCCGCTCTGAGACTCTGATTCAGAGAGAAGGGCGGGGTATAAATCTGCAGTTCTTCTTCTTCTAAATACTGGGTTCGATGGTAAGGATGAGGATGCCAAGCATAGTGATCAGCGCATTTTATTGTGAGTCCAGGCCTCAGCCTGGTTATTTACACTAAAACTCCACCCACGCCCCAAACTATTGGAAAGTTTAAACTGACCCCAGGTAGCCTATTGGCTGCCTGCAGCAGCCCATCCAATCGGCTTGTGGATTCCACCATCCTAGTGGTCTATCATTCTAAACTCCAAGATCCTACCGGGCTTTGGAGAACAAGTCCAGGCATGCCTCCCCCGAGTCAGTCACTGTTCAGCAAGGTATAAGAAAACAAGCCTGTAACAGGAGAGGAAGGCCCTGCAGTTCTGAAGACTAAGTTAGAACAGAAGGAGAGCTCTGCTGAGTGCTGAATCCAAGCAGTGGTCCATCTAGTCAGGCATTCTGTTTCACAAATGATACAATCTTTGGGAGATGCAGCGATTTCTGCTTACTCTCCTAGTCCCATTGCAGACCCCTGTTTTACCTGCCATGCTGTTCCTTTAAGTGGGTTTTTAAAATTTTGAGTGTTTACGTGATGAGTTACACTCTCAAATGATGATGAGTAGGAGTGTTTGAATACCCAGTGGCTTGACTCGCCTCTTGTTCACCAGCTGCGGACACTTTGACAGATTGTTCTTCTGTTTGTAAATCCATTCATAGTTGTTTGGCAGTGGAGTGATGATGGTGGTGGTGGTGATATTGGATTTGTATCCCACCCTTCACTCTGAATCTCAGAATCTCAGAATGGCTCACAGTCTCCTTTACCTTCCTCCCCAACAACAGGCACTCTGTGAGATGGGTGGGGCTGAGAGGGCTCTCACAGCAGCTTCCCTTTCAAGGACAACTTTGCAAGAGCTACGGCTGACCCAGGGCCATTCCAGCAGCTGCAAGTGGAGGAATGGGGAACTGAACCCAGTTCTCCCAGATAAGAGTCTGCATACTTAACCACTACACCAAACTGGCTCTGTGTTCTCACCCAGCCCAATGGAGGTGCCACTCCAGTCTGGAGAAAATTATTTAAATAGGCAGGCAATTCAGTCCCAAATCATATTAATGAGTTATAAATAAAGGCTTTTAAAAAACACTCAGGTACTGTTCGGTGTTCATCTAAGTGCACCTAAGCAACATTAACGGCGGCTCATTTGTTTGGATTGGCAGCATTTTCATTCATTTGTGGAAATACCTCCTGTAAACCTGTTCAGCAGGCGTTGGAACCGTTCTATGCCAACCTGGACAGACTAGGGGATCAGTTCACATCTTATTGTCACAGTCAGACACAGTAACTTTTGACTGCTGAACGTGTTTGTGAAGAAATCTGCAGCATCCCTAATAATAAATCGTTTTAAATTACCAAAGGTTGTCTCTTTAGCAGCAGCAGTAATAGTAGTAAATATTAGATATTTACTGTGGGTTACATTTTCTGTCTTTTTTTTATCTCTTGGATACTTTTACAGCAATATTCCCTTGCATTCCAAAAATAAAGTACTTTTTAAAAACCCTTAATATAATCAGATTTAAACAGAGCATGTGCTGGAGAATATGTAACCAAGTCTTTCAGATTTCTTTCCTACCTTCTCCCAAGGGCCTACTGAGTTTTATTGGGAGCTTGGCAGAGAAGGTGTAAAAAAAAAGCAAATTTATTTCCCATTTCCCCCTTTTTTTTTCCTTATGAGCCCTTCAATGTTTGTTTATGCATTCTGGAAATTATGGAATGATTGCCATAAACATCACCCCACCTGTTTCCAAATTTCACGAGAGCTCTGAAACCCATATCCGCTCACGGAAACCCCATTAAATTTTTCTTCTCAGATTTGCTGGCCATTAGGGAAGTCTGGATCTGCTTCTGATTTTGCACATCTTTGGGCAAAACTAGCTTCAGAGACCTCATGTGATTTATAGGACACTTCTTATTAGCCTGTGGACCAGTTAAAAACAATTAATGGCACACGGTGATCCACTGAGGCAATTTAATCCTGCAGCAGATAGATACCGCATGTATTGTTGATGTGTTTCATTTAAATAAGCAATATAAGTCTCATTTGTTGGGGTTTGCTAATACCAGATATATTTCCTCTTTATTTGATTTAACTATTCCATGTTGTAATTTGCTTTAGAGTAATGTTGGTGGGAGTGACCCTGAAGACACAATAGCCTTCCTCAGTCACTGCATCTATGTGCTCAAGGAGCCCAATGACTGCACACATCAGGGGTGTTCACCACTTGTGATGCTCCTGACGCATATGGTCACCATGTTGTCTGGACAGGGGCAATGTGCATGTTTTGCATATGCACACAGCTTCAGTACATGTGAGCTAGAACTGTACCCAAACTGTATGGGCATGTTAACAACACCAGGGAGCCAGCAGTGGACTCTGATCTGGAGAACCGGGCATGATTCCCCACTCCTCCTCTACATGAAGCCCGCTGGGTGACCTTGGGCCAGTCACAGTTCTCTCAGAGTTCTCTCAGCCCCACCTGCCTCATAAGATGCCTGTTGTGGGGAGAACAAGAGAAAGGCAACTGTAAGCTGCTTTGAGATAAACTCTTTAAGGTAGAGGAAAGCAAGCTTTAAACACCACTCTAGGGGTTTGCAGAGAAAAAAAATAGTTAAAATTCGGTTTTGGGTGGATTAAACAAAAAAAAAATTGTTATTCCCTTGGAAAGCCAAATCTCATATTAGGTAAAGGACCCCCCCCCCCAAAAAAAAAAAAAACGGTATTCCCAATTTTTTTAGGCTCCATTATACTCTATGGGCCATTGTAATCAATGGCAAAATCCCATAGATTATATTCTGTGGGCTAGGGGGGAGGGGGTTTGAGGTAGAGGCACCAAATTTGCTGTGTACCTGCTGGAGCCTCTCCCCAAAAGATCTTCCAAGTTTCAAAAAGATTGGACCAGGGAGTACAATCCTATGGGCACCAAAAGAGGGTGCCCCTATTCCCCATTGAAATCAATGACTGGGGGAAATCCATTAATTTCAATGATGGGGAAAATGTCAAATCAGAGAATCTGACTCTCACATTAAAAATTGCCTTTGTAAAAAAGGCAAAACCACATAAAGAATAATCCATGGGTTGGGGGGAAAGGGGTTTGAGGGAGAGGCACCAAATTTGCAGTGTACCTACCGGAGGCTCTTCTCAAAGAACCCCAAATTCCAAGGAAGATTGAAGTGGATTTGGACCCCATTCCCCCCCCCCCCCCCGCCGCCCCAATTGAAATCAATGGCTTGGAAAGCTCCATTGCCACACAGCCTCAGGCAGCACAGCAAACCAGCATGGAATCTGACTTAGATTGCTTTTATGCTCTCTGGTCATGCACAGATTTTCAAAACGTGAAAAATCTTGTGACTGACATAGAAGATGAAGAAGAAGATATTGGATTTATACCCCACCCTCCACTCCAAAGAGTCTCAGAGCGGCTCACAATCTCCTTTACCTTCCTCCCCCACAACAGACACCCTGTGAGGTGGGTGGGGCTGGAGAGGGCTCTCACAGCAGCTGCCCTTTCAAGGACAACCTCTGCCAGAGCTATGGCTGACCCAAGGCCATGCTAGCAGGTGCGAGTGGAGGAGTGGGGAATCAAACCCGGTTCTCCCAGTTACTTACCGAATTCGTTACAAGGTGCTGGTTATTACCTTTAAAGCCCTATATGGCCGAGGACCTGTTTACCTTAGGGACCGCCTCTCTCCATATGTTCCCCAGAGAGCACTGCGATCCAGCTCACAAAACCTTCTGGAAGTACCTGGGCCAAAGGAGGCCAAACTAAAAATAACCAGAGAACAGGCCTTCTCTATAAAAGCACCCCAATGGTGGAACCAGCTGCCGGAAGAGGTGCGGGCATTAGCCAATTCCGTAGGGCGTGCAAAACTGCCCTCTTCCGGCTAGCCTTCCAAGATGGAACCTGAAACCAACACCATGCCATCACTAATATCAACAATTGAGATAGCAATAAGATGATATTATTTTAGATTGATTTTAGACTTTTATATTATGTAAACTTAATGGTAAATTTTTAAATGGTATAGAATGTATAATTGTTTTATTGTTTAACATGGCTTTGCCACACCCTGTAAGCCACCCTGAGCCTGCCCTGGCGGGGAGGGCGGGGTATAAATAAAATTTTATATTATTATTATTATTATTAGAGTCCGCACACTTAACCACTACACCAAACTGGCTCTCCTTCTGTTGGCCAGATTGCCCATCTCCCCCCCGCCAACCAAAATCTGCTGGCCACTAGCAGCCCAACCTGCTACAACAGCCTTACAAAGGAAAGCAAATTTAGCTATACTGTGTAATTAAGGAATCACAAAGAAGGTTAGACATGCTGCAATACATACTAGCCTTGTTTTTAGCTATTGCTTTATTCCAGAAGTCCGTTCCTTTCCTATCCATTCCTGAGTACGTGTGAAATCATAAATATTAACCAATCTAGAGCAATCGTTCTTATTTGCAGCCAAATAATAAATTTGCTGCAACAATCTTGCAAATGCAATTCCTCCCCCCCCTCCCACTCCTGATTGAGTCAATCTTTCTTTTGCTGCACTGATACAACAGTTGTTAACTTGATGGCTGAGTGAAGACTGGTCTTTGTTCAAGCCTTGAGGAATGAGGAACACTTTCAAAGTAAATTCAGACCTCTTAATGGATTCTAATTGTAGACATAAAAGATTCCCCTGAAGTATGAAAGGAAGAGGATATTTGTTGTTAAGACTGTAATGTTTTCCCTTTCCCCCTGCCATCCTTCTGATTCCCGAAAAAAAAAAGCCGAATTTTTTAGACTTTTCCCCAATTTCTCTAATTCAGTTGCTGAATCAGATCAGAGAATCTGATTCGTCTTTTTAAAAGCCTAAAAATGCTTTTAGAAGGGGAAGGAAGGCTTGTGTAACTGTTAAGTACCAGTATGATTGCAGCTTGCAGTGTGTAAAATTTCACAGCTGTTTTTCTTTTGCTGTGACAGTGCCATGACTTCGTGTGTGTGGGAGGAGAATGAAAGGCTTCCATCATGTGCTAATTGCCATATGGGCTCTATCGCCATCACCTGCATATAGAGAGAGAGCTGAAATAAAAGGCCTTTGCTACTCTTTATAAAAAGATTTTGCCTTTGCTTGGAGAATGTGCATTGTCAAAACACCAACACGCCAATACCAGCGAAAGAAAAGGTGATAGATCCGATCTGCTTTTGTGTCAGGTTTTGTCAATGCATCCCAGAACGATGGCACGAGACTGTCATGTGATGCGGTTGGATCCAGTGATACACTGGAATGTGCAGATAGTTGTGGAATGTTCCAGGGGTGGAATTCTAGCAGGAGCTCCTTTGCATATTAGGCCACACATCCCTGATGTAGCTAATCCTCCAAGAGCTTACAAAAAAAAAAAGCCTTGTAAGCTCTTGGAGGATTGACTACATCTGGGTGTTTAGCCTAATATCCAAAGGAGTTCCTGCTAGAATTCCACCCCTGGAATTTTCACATATTCCCCTTCCCGGAACTCCCTTCAGATCTTGGGAAACATGATTTTTGGAATCAGAGGACCAATGTAGACTGACAGAGGTTTCAGGGGGAATGGGTCCACAATTTCCCATCATGCCTCAGTGGTCAGCAGAGCTGTGGGGATGGAAGAAGGAGGAGAGCAAGCTTTCATCCCTTAACAGCCCCCCCCCCCAGTCAGGGCTGGCCCTAGACTGTCTGGCACTCTAGGCAAGGTGAACTTCTGGTCCCCTCCCCAGCACTTATAATGTCACCAAGTCACATGGGGGCTGCTTAGTTTGGCACACCCAGAAGGCCAGCGCCCTAGGCAATCGCCTAGTTTGCTTAGTGGCAAAGTCAGCCGTGCCCCCAGCACAGAGTAGAGGCTCACCACCGTCTCCCAACCCATGTGGCTGCTACATTGCCTGGGTCCTGCAATGAGGGTTGTCAACATCCAAGTGGTGACTGGAGATCTCCCAGAATTCCAACTGATCCCTGGGCTACAGAGGTCAGTTCCCCTGGAGAAAATGGCTGCTTTGGAAGGCGGACTGTATAGCATTATACCCTGCTGAGGTCCCTCCCCTCCTCAGACTCTGCCATCCTGACGCTTCACTCCCTGACTCTCTAGGAATCTCCCAATCTAGAGCTAGCAAACTCTGGGAATTAACCTCCCTGGAGCTGGAAAGGAGAGCTAGGGGGAGGGGGGTTTGCAGGAAAGATCTGCATGTGGGACGCTGGATCCAACTCAGGGGCTAAACTAGGGCTATTGCAATCTTCACAGTGAATGAGTTCATTAGGCCAACTTATCTCGTTTGTGAGAATTGACTGTGATGAGTTGATCCCAGGATTACTTTGTTGGCCTGGCAAACATGGACCATGCCTCACGAACCAGTTAGCGGCTGTTTTGCAGTAGCTTTTTGTTGTTGTTGTTCCCAGATGTATTATTTGCTCGATCTCCAGGTATAATTAACAGAGCATCCATAAACTGAGAGGTACTAGGAAAAAGTGGAAACTGAACTCCAGGAAGGGAGAAAAGGGGTCATCATTGGGCTTCACGGCTATTTTTAAGTTTTGCTGTGAGTCGCAAAGGTTTCTGGCAAACTTTCTTACTGGGGAAGCCCAGAAAATTTGCCTGGATGTCTAACCAGAGCAAAGGAAAAATAAAAGTTTTTTTAAAAAATCATTATCCCCTCATTGCTCCCTCAGTGACAGGTAAAGCAAGGTGAGGGCTCCAAATTCAGTTCACTTCAAGGACACATAATAAACTAAGGACTGGAGTTTATCTTTCTGTGTCTCACTGCCCTTTAAAAGCCGCCGTGAGTCAGAGAGATTTCCAGGGGTTGTACCTTCCCTGCAAAAAGAATAAGTCTGGGGAGGGGGTAAAATGAAAGCATCCTTCTCTGTCCTAGATTTAGGCGGGAAGTACTTTCTTACACGATGTGGGTTGCCCAAAAGACAGGGCTTTTTTTGTGCAGGGCTTTTTTTGTGCAGGAATGCACAGGAACAGTTCCTGCTGGCTTGGCAGGATATGCAAATGAATTCCTCCTGGGCTTTTTCTACAAAAAGCTCTGTGTGAACCAATGGTGCTGTCAGGGGGTATGGCCTAATAGGCAAATGAGTTCCTGCTGGGCTTTTTCTTTAAAAAAGCCCTGAATAAGTGACTTCTAGATCAAAATCAAACCTGAACTCTCTCTAGAAGGTAAAATGACTAAACTGAGGCTATTGTACTTTGTTCACATGAGAAGACAAGAGTCACTGGAGGAGACCATAATGTTAGGAAAAGTTGAAAGCAATAGGAAAAGAGGGAAGACTCAACAAGAGATGTATGGACCCGGCTCTCTGTTGGCAAGACCTGAGCAAGGCTATTAAGAAAAGGATGTTATGGAGGTCATTAATTCATAGGGTCACCATAGGTCAGAAGCAACTTGGCAGAACACAGTTTCTTATGATGCTGTATTTTTTGTGCTTCCAACTGGCACTGGGTGTCCACAGAGGTTCTTCTTTTCAATCACTGTGTCAGCTTTGTACCTCTACTACCCCTCTCTTTACAACCACTAAGTTGAGATTGCAAACTCCTTGGGGTAGAAGAGACCTAGCTTCAGGGCCTTTTTAAAGAGAAAGCCCAACAGGAACTCATTTGCATATTAGGCCACACCCCCTGACACTGCCATTGGTTCACACAGGGCTTTTTGTAGAAAAAGCCCAGCAGGGACTCATTTGCATAATAGGCCACACCCCTGATGCCACGCTAGCCGGAACTGCATTCCTGTGTGTTCCTGTTAAAAAAAGTCCTGCCTAGCTAGAAGAAGAAGAAGAAGAAGAAGAAGAAGAAGAAGAAGAAGAAGAAGAAGAAGAAGAAGAAGAAGAAGAAGAAGAAGAAGAAGAAGAAGAAGAAGAAGAAGAAGAAGAAAATGTTGGATTTATATGCCGACCTATACTTAGAGTCTCAGAGTGGAAGGGCTGGTGCTAGGGTTTTTGGTGCCCTAGGTGAGCTGCCCGCTAGCGCCCCAACCCCATAAATTTAATAAAACAGAGAATTGTAGGGAAAATGAAGAAACTTGAATCTGTTTACATTTTTAATTTACAATTTTTTTTATTTTAGATTTTAAGTTTTTTTTTAAATTGTGAGATTAAGCAACAAAAATTGTAAGAATACTACTTGATCCTTTTAGCTGGAAGTGCCAGGGACAAGACCTTCACATGACCATTTCTACTTGATCCTTTCAACTGGAGGTGCCAGTAACAAGACCTTGTGAATGTGAGAAGGATGCTCTACCACTGAGCTATGGCTCCCACCCCATGGCTCTGTTACAGTAGAGTAGGAAGGATGAGTGGCAGCAGACAACTTCAACAGGAGACAGCTTTTAGAAACTGTAATTGGCTCCTCTTCAGCTTTTACAATTGGTTAATTTATCCCGCCTGGGCTCCGAGGAGCAGGCGCCATCCACTTTCGTGTTTCCCGGGTCTGTAACAGACTTGGAGAACACGAAACTGTCCGGGCAGCGTCTGCACTCCATGGACCCTGCTTTCCATTGGGGAAGGCAGGCTCCTAGGAGCACACATGCTGCATGTGGGGAGAGGGGGCGCCCTAGGCAGCCGCCTACTTGGCCTACTCCCACACACCAGCCATGCAGAGCGGTCACAATCTCCTTTACCTTCCCCCTCACAACAAACACTTTGTGAGGTAGGTGGGGCTGAGAGAGCTCTCACAGCAGCTGCCCTTTCAAGGACAACTTCTACAAGAGCTGTGGCTGACCCAAATTGCAAGTGGAGGAGTGGGGAATCAAACCCGGCTCTCCCAGATAAGTGTCTGCGCGCTTAACCACTAGATCAAACTGGTTCTTATGCTTTTTCTGCCGGCTTTTAAACTGCTCAGCACTGCCTTCTGGGGGTTACCATCTGTGGACCTAGCTGTGATCTGGGATTTGACATTAAGTTTGGGGTGATCCCGTGTAAAAAATCATGAGGATCTGTTTAAAATAAATCTGAGCAGCTGTGTAGTATCATGAACAAAACCCAGCATTATTTTTTATCACATGGAAAGGGCTCTTCTTGCCTTTCCAGCTCACCACAGGACTTCCAATTGCCCATCCAAGGAAGAAGGAGCGGACAAACAGCTTTTGCAAATGCTTCAATTAGCCGCTGCTAAATTTAGAGAGGGAGCATTGCATAGAATGTGGGCTTAGCGGGGTGTCCTGCTGAAACAGAGCCTCCAAATGAGAAGAAATCACTTGGGAGGGAGGCGAGGTTTCAAGTGCTGAAACAAAGCGCCCCAAAGGGAAGACGTTTGTACTGTCAAGTGATGCTTGGTGGGGGGTGGGGGGAGTGTCACAGGCAGAAAAAGAGCCCACAAAGGGGAAGCAAATCCATGAAGTTAAAGCAACCATGGGGAAAATACAACCCCCGTGCTCCTTTGCTCTTTCATCCATGCGCATGGATGCTGTTGTGCTAGACACAGACAGGCTGTTGCCCGGCCAGCTCCATGAAAGGTTCAGCAATCCCACAATTCGACCTGTGATCAGTCTGGGGTTTAGTTGCAACAGGCAATATCAACACCAACTGAAGCTGCACAGGGTTGAGCATCCCTAGGTTTAACCAAGACTGATTCCTCACCAGCATTTGCTCCACCCCCACTCTGGCTCAAGCGATGGATTCCCCAATAGTCGCTCCTCAGGCGCCTCTTACATCACGGCTACTTCCTATTACCGTCGCAGCAACAGGATGCTGGTTTTTTGGAGTTCCATTTGCTGCGACGGGAATCGGAAGTAGCCCCGAAGCAAGAGGCGCTACAGAGCGTCTGGTGGGGAAGTGATGGCTTGTGTCAACGCAAGAAGAAGCACGGGGGGAGGAGCAAATGTCGGTGAGGAATCAGTCCAAGTAGGATTAAAAGACTGGTCTGCAGGACATTGTTTAGTTTAAAAGAGGCAGTGCTGGCTCCAGCCTATAAGGAGCCCCAGGCAAGGTCTCCCCACCCATGGGCAAATCATACCCCCCCACACCCCTGCTCTTCCACCCCCACAGGTGCCCAGCCGGCCTTGCCTTACCACAGGCTCCTTACCTAAGGGACATCTGAGAGTCAGGGCAGAGCTCCCTTCCGTGCTGTGCTCCAGTTATGCTGAGAGCCTGTGACTGGCCTCAGGTTGCCCTGTGAGTTTCCATGACAGAAGGGGGATTCAAACCTTCCCAGTCCCAGTGTGACACCTTCACCACCTGGGGTGGAATTCTAGCAGGAGCTCATTTGCATATTAGGCCACACCTCCCTGATGTAGCCAATCCTTCAAGAGCTTATAAAAAAGAGCCTTGGAAGCTCTTGGATGATTGGCTTCATTGGGGGATGTGGCCTAATATGCAAAGGAGCTCCTGCTAGAATTCCGTCCCTGCTCACCACTACAACTAGGGTCGCCAGGTCCCCTCTTTGTTGCGGTGGGAGGATTTGGGGGGTGTTCTGGGGATAAGTGGAACATCGCTTGTGATGTCCCCGACACGATAACATCACCCAGAAGTGCCATCATTGTGTTGGCGATGACAGAAGTGATGCTCTGGTTTTTGGCAAAACTCTATGGGGTTTTTTTGTTTCAAAACAATAGAGTTTGCCCCCAAACCAGTGCGTCACCTTTCAACATCCCCGGTGTGATTATGTCACCTGGAAGTGATTTCATCACATAAAGGATGTTGCACAACAAAGTCACTGTTTGGGGGTGGGGTTTTCCCTGCCGACCAGCACTCCAGTGGCAGGCCAAAACCCCCCAAAGCAGGTCCATCTAGCTCAGTACTGTGGCATGGTCTTAGGCTGAGAACAATGGGCGTTTTCGCACTGACTTTACTTGGGAGCGACGTCCCTCTTCACCGTGCAGCGTCCGCGCGGATTTCGCACTAATTGCTCCGCACTAATTTCGCACTAATTGCTAATTGGTTTTTGGCCAGTTTACATTTGTGACGCAAAAGCCGCGGGACTTTGCGGCTCTTCCGGGTTCTGCGGAGCAATTAGTGCGAAATCCACGCAGACGCTGCGCGGTGAAGAGGGACGTCGCTCCCGAGTAAGGTAAGTGCGAAAACGCTCAATGCTTCTCAGCGCCTCTTCTCTGAGAGCCCTTCAGCTGTCAGCACTTGAACCTTGGACCTCCTGCAAGATGCACATTCCTCCCCAGAGCCACCCACCCCTCTTAACCCTACTAAGAAGGCACATATATGTACGCAGGGGTTTTTTTGTGGCAGGAACTCCTTTGCCTTAGGCCATATTAGACCTGATGTAGCCAATCTTCCAAGAGTTTACAGTAGGCCCTGTAAGCAGTGTTGGATTAAACCCTGTGGAGGCCCATAGGAAGTCAAAATCTGGGGGGCCCCTTGCAAATTATCTTAGAGTCTGAGTGCCTGCCCTGCCGCCCGTAGACCCTGTTGCAGCCTGCAGGCACCTTCTCAAAAGCCCCTTTTACTAAACTGTGGGGAAGAGAGAGAAGCAAACTTGACAACAATGTCAGTAGCAGCTGCACCAGAACAGCTCAGTTGCTGGCTGCATGTGCAGGCTCAAAGGACTGCCAACAGGAAAAAATGGGGAGGGGGAGCTGGCCTGGGGTCCCTAAAGGCGTGGGGGCCCATAGGCCAGTGCCTACATGGCCTAATTGTTAATCCAGCCCTGCCTGTAAAAAGAGCCCTGTAAACTCTTGGGGGATTAGCTACATCAGGAGTGTGTGGCCTGATATGCAAAGGAGTTCCTGCTACAAAAAAGCCCTGTATGTACAAAAGGAAACTTCTTAGGAAGGTATGCATTAGAAGATCTAGCCAAATAGCTGGGGAGCATAGCTGCATAAAACCAGAGAAACGCTGCTGCTCTGTGCAATATTGGGCATATTGATCAGCTCAAAGCCTCTTTATTTTGCAATGGTAAGGGTCTTGCCAGCTTTATTGCACAAGCATTAATACAGCGTATTCCTACATGGCATTGTTCTATTCAAATTATGCACACACCAAGGTTCATTTCTCTCTCTCTCTCACACACAAACACATTGCCTTGCTTTCCACAGACATCGCTTTCCCCCCTCTGTTCTCTCACATTAGAAGAAACTTGAGCAGGAAGTTCTGTAGTAATTATTTCTCTGAACAGCTGTCACCACAACCTTCCCTGCATGCTGTGGGAAACAGGTAAATAAGGGCTGGGATTCTGGGTGAATCGCCAAGAGAATTTTCCTAGCAGAAGGCAGACTAATTTTGCAGCTTTCAGGGCACCAAAAGGGCAAAAAAAAAAAAAAAAGAGAGAGAATTTTTAAAAATGCCCTGTGTCAACACATTTAGGGTTTATACTTCTTAGCAGCCTCCCCCCGCCCCTCCATTACTGAGGCGAAGACTAGATTTAACTAACATTTTAAGAACAATGTAAGAAAGTTTGTAGAATTTTTCGATGTAGGTCCACAGAAGCTGTTCCTGATATAGCGATTGTCTCATCCACACCAGCTGATGTTTCCCACCATGGACTGGAATCAGTTGGCTTAATTCAGATTTGTTTCAGAGGGAGGCTCAGAAACAGACTATGCTTTGGGGGTTTCTTCCAGGAACGCCTCAGTTGTATTGATATAATCCCCTTCTGTTTAAAAAGTGGTAATCTGTGGAGTTGCCCTAAGATCTCCAGACCTTAGAGCCAAACTAGATGTTACATTTTTTAAAGCAGGGATGTCAAACACGCAGCTCAGAGGCTGAATCAGGCCCCTGGAGGACTCCTATCAGGCCCCTGAGCTGTTGCCTGCTTCCTTCTCCCTCTTTCTGGCTTCCTTCTGCATCACGGCTTGCATTGCCAGGCTTGTTCAATCGCACAGGAGCTACAGAGAAAAGCTTCTATTTTCTTCATTGGCTGAGGTTCCTCCCTTGGCGAAGAAGGGCGGAGGGAGAGCTTGCTTTGCCAGGCTCTCTCAATTGCACAGCAGTGCTATTGAGCCAAGCCTCTCTTCCTTCTATTGGCTGAGGCTCCTTCCCCCTCCTGGTCCTCTGTGTCGCTTGTATATGAGAAGTGACAGCTTATAGCACATGCTGTAAAAGTGAAACTAGATCTGGAAGCTAGATGATCTAGACGACAGCAGGTGGCTGGGTGCCAGAGGTATTGCATCAGCCAGCACAGTCAGCATGACACAGCAAGTTGCTGATTGGCTGGTCAATGTATAAATGTACAAAGTCACTATGGTGTGTGTAGGGTGGCCAGACCGTCCCGGTCTCCCGGGAAAGTCCCGGTTCTGGCCCCCAATTCCCGGCTCCCGGGCTGGCTATACCGGGACCATTAGAGGTCCCGGTTTAGCCAGCCAGAGAGCTGGGGGCCGAGCGCGGGCGGGGAAGGCAGCGAGTGAGGGAGGGAGCGTCTCTGCGCGTGCGCAGGGCGATTGTGGCGGGCTCTGCGCATGCGCGGGGACGCTCCCTCCCTTACTCGCTGCCTTCCCCGCCCGCACGCGGGGCCTGGCGGCGGTGGCGGAGGCCGGGGAAGCGGCGGAGAGGCCGGCGCTGGTCTCTGGAGGGCCCTCCCTCCCTCCTCCCTTCCTTCCCTCCCTCCTTCCTCCCTCCCTCCTTCCTTCCTTTCTTCCCTCCCTCCCTCCCTCCTTCCTTCCTCCCTCCCTCCTTCCTCCCTCCCTCCCTCCCTCCCTCCCTCCCTCCTTCCTTCCTTCCTTCCTTCCTTCCTTCCTTCCTTCCTTCCTTCCTTCCTTCCTTCCTTCCTTCCTTCCTTCCTTCCTTCCTTCCTTCCCTCCCTCCCTCTGGCCACCCCTGGAGTAGACAATACTGACTTTGGTGGACCCAAGCACTGATTCAGTGTAAGGGAGCTTTGTGTTTGTGACTGGACTAGACAATACTGACTTTGGTGGACCCAAGCACTGATTCAGTGTAATGGAGCTTTGTGTTTGTGACTGGACTAGACAATACTGACTTTGGTGGACCCAAGCACTGATTCAGTGTAAGGGAGCTTTGTGTTTGTGTCTTCTGGTGCAATTTTGTTCTCAGATCCTGTATTTACTTCATCGGTATATGGGATAAGGCACTTTCTCAACTGTGCTGCATAATGCAGCCTATTTATTTTGTCCTTTTTGCTCTGTTGGCTCTATCTGCGCCACCTTCATCACTTTCGGGGTGTGGATCCCCCAGTGGGGTGGTCTCCCGACTCCCTCCGCCGGCTGTTTCTGATAGCCCTGCGCCCCCTCTTTCATTTGATATGTGTCCCGTGCGGGTGCCACCCTCCCGCCGGGAGATGCCGCAAAATGAGCCCCCTTGAGGCTTATGGCGGCAGGGCTCGGGGGAAGCGAGCTAGACTGCTGTTCTTTTGAGGGGTTATAGAGTGTTTCGAGCCCGTCCCTGTGGCATCGGTCCCATCGTTGTGGGGCCCAGGGGGCCAGCGCAGCGGCACGCTGAAGCAGCCTGTCGGTCACTTCCGGGTTCCTGTCCTGCATCTCGACCTGTGTTATTAGGGATCCCACACAGTCTCTGAGTTTTCCAAACTGAGTACTAAGACTCAATAATAAAGTTCCACGGATCCGTGGAACTTTATTATTGAGTCTTAGAACTCAGTTTGGAAAACTCAGAGACTGTGTGGGGTCCTCCTTGGAATATTGTTTTGAGACTTTTGTTTGTTGTCTATTTATACTGTATGAATGCATGCCCACTGTTGTAGGCTGTTCATTTCATGACAATAGAATTTTGTATACACCAGTCAAGAGTGTTTGTTTTTGCACAATATTTTGTATTTTTGTATTTTACATATTGTGCTGCCACTGTTCTTTTGCACCACCTGGAGGTTGGCAACCCTACCTTGGGCATGGGGAGGTTTTATCTGATTGTATATGTAGGGGGCGGGAATCAGCAAAAATGCTATTTGGAGGAACAAAACAGAGGATCCACCTAATAGGCTCTGAATAAACAACCTGTTAACTAGTAAAGCAAAACTGTATTTGTCAACATCGGCAATTAGCTGCCTCTGCCATAAATTCCTTTGAGCAACATGGTTTCAAAATAATAATAAAGATAAATGCCTTTCCTTCTTTCTAATTGTACTTATTTAGTTCTTGATTCCAAGCAGAGAGAGGGGGGAGGGAGAAGGAGGGAGGGAATTGAGCACTTTAGCACATCTTTTCCCCGACTGAAGAACAGAATCAATGCTCTCTCTCTCTCTCTCTCTCTCTCTCTCTCTCTGGGAGAGCTCAAGTACGTGTTTATTTTTAGCTCTTTCCTACTGCGAATAACACTGACGATGTAGGGCACTGGAAAAAAAATATATATAACACATCAGTGGTCTCAAGCTGGAATGATTTAATGGGCTGTAGAACAATGCTGCCAGAGACACAAACTGTATTTTTGGGTATGGGAAGGGGAGGGGATCACAGGGGAAGGCAGTAATGGAACTCCAGGTTGGGAGACAGCTTTCTCAATGTGCTTCTTGAAACACGAGGTGTCAAGTCAGCCATTTTCCCCCCAGGAGTAAACCGCTGGAGAAGCATGTAAAAAGGACATGTGCCCAAAATCACCACATGAACAAAGGTATGTGTAGATGCACATTGAGGCCAAAACCCCTAACTATAAATACAAGTTGATTGGGTGTGAACTGGTGGAGACTGACCAAGAGGGATCTTGGGATTGTGGCAGATAACTCACTGAAAATGTCTAGACAGTGTGTGACTGCAATGAAAAAGGCCAATACTGTGCTGGGAATTATTAGGAAAGGAATTGAAAACAAATCAGCTGGTATCATAATGCCCCTGTATAAATCAATGATGATGCTGCATTTGGAGTACTGTGTAAAATTCTGGTCACCACACTTCAAAAAAAATATTCTAGCATTGGAAAAAGTGCAGAAAAGGGCAACTAGAATTATTAGTGTTGGAACTTGCCCCCCAAGTCGGAATAAAGAGACGGACACAATTAGATTGGTGAAACTATGGGCCACTTTTATTAAAATAACCAGCAACGGCAAGGGCAACCAAACTGTGGCCAGGTCAGGGCCAGGGGTCTCCTCAGACCGTTCCCCTGCCTTTTTCAGCGGGCGAGAGACCCAACCCCCCAGCCGGAGCTGTGAGCCACAGCTCCCGTTAGGCAGGCCTAGCAGGGAGGCTCACACCGGAGGGCCCAAACACCAGATGCGAGTCTCAGTGAAAGGCACCCATCCAATCGAGTCTCCATGACAGTCTGAATTCACATACCTCGGGCCACACCAAAGGTTGATCCTGCCAGATCCCTAACTCCCCAAAAGGGGGAGGCTAACCAGTCCTCCCCAGGCCGCATGGTGCCATAAACCCCATAAAACCTGTCCTAAAAAGTGACCAAACTCTACCAAGGCACCAACTCAAAGCCAATTCCTCAATCCACTGACATGCTATGCAGGGTAGGCAAAAAATACCCCCCAGTCACGTGCCGAATAGCCGGGGAGTAAAAAATTCCTACCTGGCCCCTCCAAACGGAAGCGACCAGCAATTGCCTGCATAACAAACAGGGTGGGTGGGTGGGCCGAAAACGCCGAGAGGACTGCAACGGCGTCAGACGGGGCTTCAGCAATAGCGCTGAAGCCCCGCCCCCTAGAGACGCGCTCAAAAGCGCGCTGAAGAGTCCGCTCTCCCTCCAGGGGGGGCAAAATTCCCCCTCTAGCCACTCTGCAGTGCAGCGGGCTCAAGGAGGCTGCTTCTTGCCCCAATACTGCTCACACCCCTCTTCCATACATGTTCATTGTGGAGAAAAGCTAAGGTTTGGCCTTTTAGTTTCAGCCAGTTTCAGAGGTCCAAGAGATGCTTTATGTGCTCGTTTCTATGATAGTAGGAGAAAAGGTGGAGCCAAAGGGGAGGTACCAAAGGAGAAAGGGGCTGCACACTCAGCCCACAAAAACATGGAAGTGCCCCTGCTCTGTGGTGATGGATGGCCCAGACACAAGTACGCTTCAATTACTGCCTGTTCTAAACTGTGAACAACTCCTCGTGGATGGACCATTTGCTTGAAAGAACGTTTGAGGCCATCTAAACATGACAGCATTTTTGTGGCTGCCACAGGAACTCTGCCTCCATTTTCCAGTTATCTACAAAGGCTGAGGGGGCCCAATCCTAATTGAACCTGAAGCGCAGCGCTCTTGTCACCCCCCCATTTTTTTCCAACTGCTGAAACAGTTGTGTATGGGGGTATTTCAGTCCTTGATATGAGCTCTGTGCTATGTTCGGATCAGTATTGGATCCTTGCAGTCCTTGAAATAATTTCAAAAATGGTGGTGGTGTTCTGGTGGCAGCCATGTGGATGCAGTCATGTCTAGTTTGGCCCTTTGTGTACCTTGAAAATGAGCTTGCCTCTTCCCTGACAAATTTCGGAGGGCTGCGAGCTTTAATGGGATGAATCAGTATGCTAATCAATTAAGCCTTCAGGTGATTAATGAGGAAGGACGACTTTTAATCAGCGGCGCTTAAACTTAAAATGCAGCAGCCTTAAATCCAGAAGCTTTCCGAAATGATCTATGCCACCCACTTTAATTTTGAAAAGAGAGGGAGGGGGGAAAATGGTTCTGTCTCATGACACCCCAATGAAATTGATTGGCAGCAGAGTCACAACAGACAAAAGCTCTTTATACAAATGTATCATTATCTTCTGTAATTCAATCCCATAAGATGAAAAGTGACTGTTTAAAAAGGTTAGTCAAATGCCTAGGGCGTAGACCTCTTGGTAGCTACTCATCATGATAGCCAAGTGGAATCTTTGTGCTCTCAGAGCATTAAACCTGAGAACCCCAGAAGAATATAAGAAGAACTGTGGCAGCCCTGTCCACTTCCCTCCCTCAAAGGCAAGATTTCCCTCCATTTTCCATTCCCTATATTGACTGAGCCACCCTAGTAGAGAGCCGGTTTGGTGTAGTGGTTAAGTGTGTGGACTCTTATCTGGGAGAACCGGTTTGATTCCCAACTCCTCCTCATGCACCTGCTAGCATGGCCTTGGGTCAGCCATAGCTCTGGCAGAAGTTGTCCTTGAAAGGGCAGCTGCTGTGAGAGCCCTCTCCAGCCCCACCCACCTCACAGGGTGTCTGTTGTGGGGGAGGAAGGAAGGTAAAGGAGATTGTGAGCCGCTCTGAGACTCTTTGGAGTGGAGGGCGGGATATAAATCCAATATCTTCTTCTTCTGCTGCTGATGTGACTTTGAGTCAATCACAAGTTCTCACAGAGCTGCTCCTCTCAAGAGCAGCTTCTGTCAGAGCTCTCTCAGCTTCACTTACCTCACTGTGTGTCTGTTGTGGGGAGGGGAGGGGGAAATGAGGACATAAGCCACTCTGAGACTCCTTTGGTCAGCGAAGATCAGGGTATAATTCCTCCTCCTCCTCTTCTTCCATTTTTTCTTCTTTCCTGAAGAGCTCTGGCTGCCCCACCCTGGGCTGAGCCAACAGCCAAAATATACTGCCCTTCGCTACCCAAAGGAGTCTCAGAGTGGCTTACAATCTCCTTTCCCTTCCCTTCCCCTCCCCACAACAGACACCCTGTGAGGTAGGTGGAGCTGAGAGATAGCAGTTCTAAGCTTTTAAAAGTGCAGTTCATCTCAGCTTCAGTCCCCGTTCATAAGCTTACGCCTAGCTGTCCTCCATCGGAAACAGGACATTGGAGTGTCTGATCCAAATTAAAAGTCCCTCCAGATTCAGGAGCTCTTTTCCATTTGCAGACAATCTTCCAGAAATGTTTGTGTAATGTACTGAGTGACGAGACATGTTGAAGGCAACATGCTTTATTAGCAAGTACATCACAAGAGGGAGAAACGCAGGCCGGGTCCCGATTATAAACATACCCCGGAACAACTCTCAGCCTGGCCAGGTCTAATCTTGGCCAGTTAAACTTCCCGCCACAGATCTTGATTGGGGGAGCGTATTTGCGAGCTACGTCCAGGGACCAGTGGACTCCCACTGGTCACCTCTGTAGCGTTTGCTGCGTTGTAACTTCAGGACTGAAATGCAAAACACAACAGTTTGGCATTGTATTTATCTCACTCCTGATTGAGTTTACCCTTGACGAACAATGGGTGATTTCACACAGTAACTGTTTGCATGTGGATTTCGCTCTTCTTACACAGTGAAGATACAGTTGTAAAGTATGTTACTTAGTGTGTGTGAATGCATCCAATGTTGTGCCATTCTATTAACCAGCCTGTAGGAGCCCCGTGGCGCAGAGTGGTAAAGCTGCAGTACTGCAGTCCGAGTTCTCTGCTAACAACCTGAGTTCGATCCTGGTGGAAGCTGGGTTCAGGTAGCCAGCTCGAGGTTGACTCAGCCTTCCATCCTTCCAAGGTTGGTAAAATGAGTACCCATCTGAGTACCTAGAAAACTGGGGAAGGCAATGGCAAACCACCTCGTAAAAAGTCTGCCATGAAAACATCTGAGTCAGAAATGACTGGTGCTTGCACAGAGGACTACCTTTACCTTTTTAGTTATCAACTAATCACAACTATATAACAGTCAGTTGCAAATCAATTGGTATTTCATTTTAATCTTGATTTTTTTTTCTTACTCCTTTAGGCCAACTGCTTATAGGCAGCAGTGGAATTGCCTATTGTGAAGCTTCCAAGAACAAAATATTCATTGTATCCAGGTGCGGGACAGTAAGCTGTGAAAACTTAACTCAATATATTCGATTTGCTTTTGAGTCAGAGCTGGCTGCATTTGAAAATCCTACTCCAATCCCTTCTCTGCAAATTATTGCAAGATAAACTGAAATGGCCACTTTTGTCTATACAGTTAATTGAAAACAGAGAATTGGCAACAGCTGTAGAGCTTCAAAATGTCTACAGGTGCTCTGTTTTCTTCAAAGTCAGCATGAGAGGCTTCTCTTCTCTTTGTGTCACATCCTCACTGATTGGGTACATGCAAGCAAAATTCCCTAACAGCTTCTCTTGAGCTTTCCGTACTTCTTTGGTGGTATGCTTGCACTGATTGTTCTTTTCCAATGAAACAAATTAATACACTTGCTTGCATTTTTTAAAATGAAGAGGATGTGATCAAAGTACTGGCTACAGCACACAAAAAAACTGAAATCAGCATAGTAAAGAAGGCAATGTCTTGCCCATTCGTTGCTCTGCTTAGAATGAACTTGCAATACATAAGAGCTTCTTCGTGGGAGGCCAGTGTTATAGTCCCATTATCTTCGTGGCTGATAAGCCTGGGGTAATGGCTGTCTGTCTGTCTGTCTGTCTGTCTGTCTATCTATCTATCTATCTATCTATCTATCTATCTATCTATCTATCTATCTATCTATCTATCTATCTATCTATCTATCTATCTATCTATCTGTCCGTCCGTCTGTCCCTCCCTCCGTCCCTTCCTCCGTCCCTCCGTCCATCCATCTATCTATCTATCTATCTATCTATCTATCTATCTATCTATCTATCTATCTATCTATCTATCTATCTATCTATCTATCTATCTGTCCATCCATCCATCCATCTATCATCTATCATCTATCTTCTTCTTCTTCATTGTCATCATCACAGTCTCTCCAGACTTTTTTTGTAGCAGAAACTCCTTTGAATGTTAGGCCACACACCCCTGATGTAGCCAATCTTTCAAGAGCTTACAGGGCTCTTAGTACAATGCCTACTGTTAAGCAAACTGCCCTAAAAATAGGATTTTGGGGAATTTAGAGTGGAGGGCAATCTGCCTTTTAGCGAGATCAAAAACCTGTTTATACAGAAGGTGTCTGCTTTGGAAGTTACCCAATAACGAGACAATATAATACAACAATAAAAGGTTTATTATGAAATAAAGACGCACATACAAGAGTATAAAGTCATACAACGCACATATAGTCCTAATAAAAGTAAGATAGAAATAGACAGGGGTAAACACAAGGATTGACAAACAGGGTAATAATTACCTATCGTAGTCTTCAAGGAAGGCTCCAGTGGCGACAAAAAGGAGATGGGGGATGGACCCTCAACTGATCAGGTATCGGGGACGTCTCTAACAGTGGGGTAAGTGGTACTGTCAGATGCACATGTGTGGAGAGTTGGGTCAGAGGTTATAAGGACTACCTTGAGCCTTTAGGGGGTAGGAGGTGCAGGGGCAGATGACAGGTGGTCAGCTGGCAGATGACCTCAGAAAAAGGGGAGGCTCCGCAGTGACCATAAGGGCTGGACTTGTGCGGTGGCCAATGGTCAGTTTATTAGGGGCACCTGATTGGATACCCATACCAGGTCAATAAGTGGAGCTGGCCCTGGTTACCTGATTGGGCTTCCAGGTAACATTGGGCAAAGGGTGGAGGCTCCAGGGTGACCGTTAGGGCAAAGAATGGGTGAGGGTATTGGGGTGGAAGTGATTAACAAGCTATCAAACTTATCTAAAGGTGACAATAGAGGGCCAAATTGCTACCTATGGTGACACCTGATCTATACAAAGAAGTCTGGCTCTAGGTGAAGATGTTCTTCCTCTTCCTTACTTCTATACTGGCATCATCTATTGTCTTGGGTTCCATTGGACAAAAGCTTAGGCAGTCTGGCAGGATCCACGCTTAAGTGAAGCTTGATTGCCTTATGCAAAAGTTGAAGCAGCTGTTGGATACGTGCGTCTCTTGCTTTGCTGTAATGGAGTCAGGAAAACAAGATGGATTCTGGTGGTGTTAGGCTTTGGTTCATGGAAACAGGCTGGAAACTGTTTGCCTGTACAGTTCATGGTGGCATGGCTTCTTCCACTGCAACGGCCGAGATTGTGCACGCAAGGAGCGCTGGAAGCTCATCTGTAGTTCTGGCTAACACCCATCCAGAGATGTAGAATGCTGCTGCAAAGCTGAGGCTTATAGTATCCACATAAGCCTTAGAAACCGTGGGCAAATTCCATTTCTTAGAGCAGATGTGTGCGAGTCAAAAAAACTCCAGGCACCCTGGCAACCGTACTGGTTGCAGAGGACATGTGTGACCATTGGGGGACCACTGCCCTGAGGCTCCACAAGACTGAAGATCTCTAATGTGCTAGTTCATAGGGTTGCCAGTTTTGGCTTGTGAAATTCCTGGGGATTAGAAGCACTGCCTGGGGAGGGTGGAGTTTGGAAAGGGGAGGAGGCTCAGCAGTGACATCTGGCCTCTGAAGTAACTGTTTCCTCCAGAGGAAGAGATCTCTGTAGTCTGAAGATCAGTTGCAATGCTGGGAGAACTCTGTCCCATCTGGAGGCTCTGCCTGTCGAGTCGGTGACCTTCAGGACTTCAGACAGGAAGCCTGTTTGCCTGTGGGATTCATAGTTATGAATACATTGGGGATGTTTATATTCTGTTAGTGCAATCCTGAGCGGAGTTGCACCCTTCTGTTGACTTCAATGGACTTAGAAGGGAGCGTCTTTGTTTAGGGTTGTACTATATGCAATATGTGTGAAAATATGCTGTGCATTGGAAGAGAGGTAGAACAAAGGTCCTAAGACTATGGCTAGGCTTGGAGACCTTGTTACCTCCCTGCTGCTCTGCTAATGCTGCTGTAACATAAGAACACAAGAGAAGCCATGTTGGGTCAGGCCAATGGCCCATCCAGTCCAACACTCTGTGTCACACAGTGGCCAAAAAACCAGGCGCCATCAGGGGGTCCATCAGTGGGGCCAGGACACTAGAAGCCCTCCCACTGTGCCTCCTCCAAGCACCAAGAATATATAGTCAAGATCCTATGTGCAGCCAGAAGTAAAATAGCATGATAAACCCTTTAAACACTTATCATGGCCTTTTGATAATACCCTGAATCAGGGCTTTTTTTGTAGAAAAAGCCCAGCAGGAACTCATTTTCATATAAGGCCACACACCCTGACGCCAGGCCATCTGGAACTGCATTCCTGTGTGCTCAAAAAAGCCCTGCCCTGGATTGGTATTTTTCTTGTGTGCACAACCCAAAAAAGGGGGAAAAAACACAACTTTACATGAGAAAGGTAATAAAAAAGGTTGAGTCAAAAAGAAAGAAAGAAAGAAAGAAAGAAAGAAAGAAAGAAAGAGAAAGAAAGAAAGAAAGAAAGAAAGAAAGAAAGAAAGAAAGAAAGAAAGAAAGAAAGAAAGAAAGAAAGAAACTAAAATATAGCTATGCATGTAGTGCTAATGTACAATATATCATATATATTTTAATTATACATTCAAATGTGCTAAAATGTCATTTTAAAACAACAATCCTATGGTTCTGCACATAAGCGCCTTAATATAAAGACAAATGTCCAATCCTCTAAATACAGGTTAAAAGGTACAAACTATATTCACATCCAAGAACCAATGCCAAACACATTTCAGCTAAAAGCCTTCCTCAGTAGTAAAATTCAAATGGGGTGCTCTATAAATTTAACAAAAATATACGTATAGCAAGCACATCAAATACAGAAAGGACCTATTTTAGTTTCTTTTTCTTTTTTGTCTCAACCTTTTGGTATTTTTCTTGACAAAAGATTGAGAAGTGAAAGGTAAGCCTTAGAGACCAGATCCCAGGATATTTTCTCTTTCCCTTTACTCACAGCCATCCCACTTTCCCAGCCATTTCATTCTCCTGTGTGGTCCTAAAACCTTGCACTTCAGAAGTCTCAACTGATCCCTGACATCAGTGGCTGATGCCTAGAGAAATAACAGTCGAACAGGACAAGGGTCATAACATGTGAAGGATTTCTAAAAAGGTTTTTAAAAGAAGTATTTCCTTTCTATTAATATTTATGTGTGTGGACATTAAAATATCATTGAAAGGTACTAGGCTGGAACATTATCATATTTAAACCTGCCTTTCCTTCAAAGAGTTCAAGGTGGTGCGCGTGGCTCTTCATCCCTCCATTTTATTTCTCCTCATAACAAACCTCTGAAGTAGGAATAGGATTGCTAGGTGGAATTCACTGCCACAGGAGGTGTCGGCGGCTACAAGCATAGCTAGCTTCAAGAGGGGATTGGATAACTATATGGAGCAGAGGTCCATCAGTGGCTATTAGTCACAGCATATTGTTGGAACTGTTTGGGGCAGTGATGCTCTGTATTCTTGGTGCTTGGGAGGGGGGGCAAAGTGGAAGGGCTTCTAGCCCCATTTGTGAACCTCCTGATGGCGCTTGGGTTTTGTTTGTTTTTGGCCACTGTGTGACACAGAGTGTTGGACTGGATGGGCCATTGGCCTGATCCAACATGGCTTCTCTTATGTTCTTCTTGACCATTGGGTGAGGGGTGGGGGGTTGCCAGATTCTGGCTGGGAAATTCATGGAGATTTGGATATGGAGCCTGGGGAGGATGAGAAGCTCAGTGGAGTATAATTCCATAGTCTCCCGCCTCCAAAGCATCCATTTTCTCTGTAATCTGAAGATAAGCTGTAATTCTGGGGATCCCCAGGTTTCACCGGGAGACTGGAACCCCTAATATGATATGGCAGCTATTAACATAAGAACTACTTAGATGAACAACAGATGGTAGGATTTTTTTTAAAAAAAAATAGCATTAATTTACAATCCATTTGTATAATTTGTTTTTTCTTTCTTTTTCTTTCTTTTTTTTAAAAAATAAATAAATATTATTTTATTGAATCTAATCCAATACATAGGGAGCATAGGGAAAATAAATAATGAAATATATAAATCTAACAGATTTGTATAATTTATGATTAATTCCTCTATCTAATCAAACAGTTGCATGTTGACTTAGATGGTGGTGCAGGAAAGATTCAGGGATTAGAAACCAGTCAGGCTGTGTGGGTATACACATACAAAAAAAGCCAATCTATGTTGTATCAATGAGGAACAATGCCACAGAGTTCACCATCCAAAGCATCCATTTGTGTAGTCTGGAGATGAGCTATAATTCTGGGGGATCCCCAGGTTTCACCTGAGGACTGGCATCCCTGAAAGAAAAAAATGCACCTGAGATTTTTTAGTTTAGACTTATTACTTATGTTACTCAATGCAGTCCTAAGCAAGACTGGAAACACATATCCCCAAGGACCCCAGCTGGGTCATTATAGGGACCTACTTTTCAAACACAGATCATTGGCAGTTAGGATTGCCATTTTTTCCTGGCAGCAGCAGAGAAACCCCCAATTTTGGGGAAAACTTCACCCCATTAATGCTGTCACATGGAGATACTCTGGTATTTGGGTAGACTCAATGGTTTTGAGGCCATAAAACTGTAGAGTTTACCCAAATACCAGAGTGCCCTTGGCACGATGTCCCCAGAGTGATGATGTCACTTTTGGGTGATGTCATCATGCCAGGGCAATTGCATGACCTCCCTGTCCACCTACAGAATGCCCACCAAATTCCCCCACTGCAACCAAGGTGAGACCTGTCAACCCTATTGGCAGTTTATATACAGTATAGATAGATATAGGTATATGAATGACCGGGGGCGGGGGATGTGTGGTAGAAAAACTACAATTCCCAGGATGCAGAATGAAAAAATGCATGTGGAAATTGTTCTAGATCTAGACAATTCACCTGCTCCCACTACTGGTGAAACCAAATCAGGCCAACCGTAAGGTGCACAGAAAGAGATCTGACATTTGTAAGTCACGAATTGTAAAATATAAATGGTTTACATGTTTGCAATGAATGGCATAGAGAATGTAGGTAGCTAATGAAGAGGGGGGTTGCAGAACACTTGGGAGAAAGACAGATGTATAAATATTTTAAATAAATGAAATACGGGGAGGATGTACATACACAACTGGCTATTGTTTTACACAGTCAAACATACTCAAAGGTTTGACTTCACTTACTGTGTCTTATGTACAGAGCTGGCTCCGCCACTAGGCAAACTAAGTGATTGCCTAGGGTGTCGGCCTTATGGGGGTGCTGAATTGGGTGTCCCATGTGACTCAGTGATGTTAGCAGTGTAGGGGGAGGGGGCCCAGAAGTTAGCCTTGTCTAGGGTGCCAGACAGTCTAGGGCTGGCCCTGATTATGTACTCACACCAAACTTGTGGGTGATTGAGCATTTGTATCATTTAAATCTTACAATTTTTTTAAACTGCAGAACCTATCAATACAACTATAAAACCAGGAGCCATCACACTTTTAAATTCATGATACAGTAGTATGCAAATGCAAGTTAAGAAATCCATAAATCATCTAATTTTAGATGTTTTCCTTAAGTGGTGCAGTCTTTAATGGAAATGAGACTGCCATTGAAAATCAAATTTATTCCCCCCTATCATTAATGCGGGTTTATTTTTAGTAATCAACGTATCTTTCCGAGATGCATGCAACAATTTGAGAAAATAAGTGTGCGGAATAAAACTGTGTGTCTTGTTTGGATAATTTCTCCCTTGGAATAATTTGTTTCTAACCTTAGATATCATATAGCCTGCTAGTGATGTTAATTATAGTATTTTGTCATATCCAGATGGAGTACAAAGTATAGCTTAATGGACCAGAGAACAGGGGTGGAAACCATTCTGGAAAGGTAGTGATTGGCTTGCTGCCCAGAGACTAGTCCTTTTAAGAAGACTCCTGCCAAGCCAATCACTTTAGCACTCTCAGTCCTGTAGCCCCTGAAGACTTGAGCAGGGCAGCTCTGGAGGATGGGAAGATCAAAAATTGCCTCGTGTCATGAGACCTGGCAAATGGCCCATGCACCACTTCTCACAGTTCTGCCATTCTAGCTTTGCATGTAACATCTAAGAAGGCCTGGATTTATCTGTTTGCATTTCCTTACCTGGCACTGAGTCCACTTTCCCCAAAGAGCCACAAAACTCCTTACTCTGTATTGGGCCTGAGGCTTAGGACAGATGATCCACGCTTTTTCATGCCTGTGACAGGCAGACTGGAGGAAGAAGAAAAAGAAGAAGAAGTGTATGTATTTTATTTGCTTAGTGCATTTTGATCCCACTTCTCAATGGAGATCCAAAGCAGCTTATGAAAATACACTTTACATACATTTACATACAATGCAGTGTGCAAACAAACACAAACAAACAGTACACAAGACCTTCCGGGTTGATATCCACCACATAATCTGTCTGACCAGAAGGTTGTTTTTTTTGGGGGGGGGGGGGAGCAGGAACGCAGTTCTGGCTGGCTTGGCACCAGGGGGTGTGGCCCAATATACAAATGAGTTCCTGCTGAGCTTTTTCTATCAAAAAGTCCTGTGTGAAATAATGGCAATGTCAGGGGTGTGGCCTAATATGCAAATAAGTTCCTGCTGGTCTTTTTTCTGCTAAAAAAGACCTGCTGACCAGGCTGTGATCCACAAACTCCTCTTATGCTCTTGTCGTTTGGTTCACACCCAAGGCCTCCCACGCCCCAACCCCAGGTGATGCCCAGGCTTATACACCAACATTGTGCCAGTGACTACTAATCATTAATATCTTCTTCTTCCTCCTCCTCCTCCCACATAATTCAGTAATACAAAATTGGCTTCAAAAATCAAAACCAATCACCTCTATCTTGGAGCTGCTGCAACTAAAATTTATTTTCACCAATTGCAGCCCTGCATTTAATCAGTTAATGTTTTAGCTGAGTAACTGATTAGTTAAACCAATGAAACATGTAGCCACATAACTAGAACTTACTATCTGAGGCTGCTGGCAGAAGTCTCTTCCTGATATGGAGCTCAGTTCTGATATGTGATCTGGATAGTCCAAGTGTGAGACATATTTGCATGTTAGCATCAGTTTCTGTGAGGACTATGCAGTACTGGCATGAAATCGGTCCTTGATTGTCAACCAATCCATGCATGAAAGGCTTTTAAATATGGATCACTCACAAAGGGTAGGGCTCTACAGCAACAATCTTGGATGGTGAGTCATGTCTACACCTGTCTTTATACAGACTTAACCTTTTCATAGATCTTCATGTCAACCACCTTCTAGTTGCTATTATTACCCTCTAGTTTGCGCTCATCTTCTATTGCTGTAATTTTTCTCAGACAGGCTCCGTGTGCAGTGCTCTTGTGTAGATTTTGGCTACTTACATAGAAACCACAGCATTCAGCTTTCAAAGAAGCCACAGAATTCATCTCATTAATACAGTTAAAACAATCGATCAGTCCAATGGCCCATTTAGTGCACCATCCTTTCCCCCACAAATGCCAATCAAGTGCCCTGAAAGGCCCAGACACAGATGCCCCAAACATCCCCTGTTGTAGCTGCTCAGCAACAGGTAATTCAGAGACATTGCATGCGAACAGTGGAGGTACCATTTAGCCATCATGACGGAGGATAACTGCTAATGGTTATCCATGACTTTGTCCAGTCCCCTTTTAAAGCCCTCCGAAATAGTAGCCATCACTACATGCTGGGTGGTGAGTTGATAATATGTTTGGGGAGGGGGGGGCGGAGGGAAGCATGTCCTTTTGTCTGTTCTGAGTCTACTGCCCCTGAACTTTGCAGGGTTCCCCACATGCTGAGATCGAATATTCAGACGAGATAACTTCTCTCTGTTCACTTTCTGTAGCCCATCCATAATTTTATAAACCTCTTATCATGTCCTTGAGATTTTTTTTTTTAACTAGAAGGGCATTGGCAGCAGCCCTCTAAACCTGACCAGTGTGTGTTGACTCAGAAAGCAGGGCAGAAGCATACAGGCTCTGTCCCTCACCCCTGTGCAATCATCACCTTGTGAGCATGGTGGTCCATGACTGGCAACATGTAGGGAGCAGTGCCTTTGATCATGCGAAGGGAGCATACGTGTGGACAATGCCTCCATACATAGACGCCATGATCATAAGCAGAGTTAGAATTATGGAATCATAGAGCTGGAAGGGACCTCCAGAGTCATCTAGTCCAGGGGTGGCCAACCTGTGGCTCGGGAGCCACATGTGGCTCTTTCACTCATATTGTGTGGCTCTTGAAGCCCCCAAAGCTTGGAGAAGGCATTTGTCTCTTTAAATCACTTGTCAAAGCCAAGCCAGCTGGAGGCTTCAAGAATGCATTTGAAATTAAGGTTGCTTTCTTTCTACCTCTTCCTCATCAATCTTCCTTCCTCCCACCCTCGCTCCCTCTGGTGGCTCTCAGAGATCTGACATTCATGTCTTGTCATTCTCAAGCATCTAACATTTATTCTATGTGGCTCTTATGTTCAGCAAGTTTGGTCACCTCTGATTTAGTCCAACCCTCTGCACAGTGCAGTTGTGTGTAGGTGTCAAGGGGCCTTGCCATTTTTCTATTTCTGCATTCTGGACGTCTTAAGAATGGGGGTGGGGGGGAATGCGCTGTGCCTGCTTTGCCTTGCGTGTGCTCTGTCCTTTGTAACAAGTACATGTATTCATTTCCGACCTGCAGAAGGGAGTGAAACTTGGGCCTCCAGGCCGCTTTATCTCTTCTCAAAGATAGCTCAGCTGCCAAACGTCTAGCAATCAAAAATTGTCAGTAGGAACCAATTTCTATAGCTTTACGTGGGCTTTTTGTACTGTAATTTTGGCAGGCTGCATAATGGCCCTTGATAAGGTATAAAAGACTGGCCACCCCAAAAGTGAGCCAGTTCTGACACAGATGTGTATTATCTATCAATAAAGCCAGCTTTTTGGCTACACTGGAAGCCTTCTTTAATTGAGGATAGTCCCAGAACTGACGACAGGGAGCGGTCCCAGCAGGCCTTTTATTTAGCAGGAACTCATTTACATATTAGGCCATGCCTTCCTGATGTAGCCAATCCTCCAAGAGCTTACAGTAGGACCTGTAATAAGAACCCTGTAAGCTCTTGGAGGATTAGCTACATCAGGTGTGGCCTAATATGCAAAGGAGTTCCAGCTACATAAAAAGCCTTTTGTCCCAGCATGCTCTTACTTGCTCTCCACCTTTGTGCATTAAGTCAAGCATAGAAGGGCAGTGTGTAGAGGGCTTCTGTTGCCTTTCCTCATAGGCTGAATGTTTCAACTCCTTGATTTTTTTGGTTGCTCTGTTCTGTACCTTTCACAGATCTACAGCAGAAGGTTCCCGTGCAGCTTCTCTAAAAGCACTTTGAATTTCCACAGCATCAAAGCTAAATCAACACTGTGCTTTATGAAGGCGTATCTGCACAGCATGTCCCTGTTGCAGGAGCACTGCAAACATCCCATGGAAAAAAAGGAGGAATGTATACCCTTGTGGGGATGCCATCGGTTTCCTTGCAAATGCCTTTGACAGCCCAACTTGCAGTTGTTCAACTGTGGTGATCAGATGTGAGCTGATCACTTGGTCTGTTAATTCACATAGACTGATTCAAAAGTCTGCCAAAATGTTTGCATAATGATTTTAAAACCTCATTTGCATATTAGACCACACCCCTAACTGGGGTGGAATTCTAGCAGGAGCTCCCTTGCATATTAGGTCACACCCCTCTGATGTAGCCAGTCTTCCAAGAGCTTACAAAAAAGAGCCTTGTATCTTGAAGGATTGACTACATCAGGAGGTGTGGCCTAATACTAAAAAGGAGCTCTTGCTAGAATTCCATCCCTGCCCCTGACACAAAAGCCAGTTAGAACTGCATTCCTGTGCATTCCAGCTCAAAAAAAGAAGGGGGAGGGATCCTGGATCTAGCTAGTTTGGTATAGGGGTTAAGTGTGCAGACTCTTCTCTGGGAGAACTGGGTTTGATTCCCCACTCCTCCACTTGCAACTCCTGGAATGGCCTTGGGTCAGCCATAGCTCTCATAGGAGTTGTCCTTGAAAGGGCAGCATCTTATGAGAGCCCTCTCAGTCCCACCCACCTCATAGGGTGTCTGTTGTGGAGGGAGAAGATATAGGAGATTGTGAGCTGCTCTGAGACTCTGATTTAGAGAGAAGGGTGAGGTATAAATCTACAGTCATCTTCTTCTAATAGCTTTATTCAGAGTATCTAGAGCACTATGCCCTTCCCAGTAGCTCATGATGGGTACACTCATTTATCTTGTTGGTCTTGCTTGTGTTCCTGGTCAAAAGGGTTTGACAAGTTTTCTATAATGCCTGTAAAACCTATTTGGCCAGCAAGAATAGCGGGAATGTGGGGGGGGGGGGGTGGCGGTGGGGATGACTGTGTCTGTACACTCAGCAAAAGATGGTTTTACACTATTCCCTTAAAACCATTGCCTGCTCCAGTCCTAGCCAAAGTTTCAGAAGATCAATGCATCATTGTTTATGACATGTCAGTAGAGGCATAAATATATATATATATATATATATATATATATATATATATATATATATATATATATATATATATATATTTATGATTGGAAACCATTTGAGAACAAAAGGAAGCCAAAATCAGCCTTCCTTCTCTCTCTCTGTTGTATACACACTGAAATGTACACTCTTTAATTTTGCCTGATACATTAGCTGAATCCCTTAATTATCCTGTACGGTGAATAAATTGTCTCCGATTCCTTGAGCGCCCATTCATCCTTATCTGGAGCTGAGAACTCTTCTCTCTTTTTTTCTGGCATTAATTCAAACAGTCATTTTAGACTCTGTCCCTTCGCATCCCGCCCTATTTTCCTTCCTTGAGGAAATGCATTTCCTTGAGGTACCCATTTCATTCTTTCCTGTTTTTCCCATTACTATGAAAATTACTCTCTGTACACAGTTTGCTCTATTGCTTTGTTGAGGATGGAGAAGACATCACAGTGTTTAGCCTTTATTCATATTTACACTCCATCATGGGCAGCTCTACTGACATCAGTAAGAATGTTTCAGATGTGGTCTGTGTGATATCAGAGCACGTTTCTGTTATGGTACTCCCACTAAAGTAAGAACATCTGGGGAAGCTTCATGGGGGTGGTGGTCTTTGTTTTCGGCATGTTAAATCTGTGGGTGCTCAGGAAAGAGCTCCCCAGGGGGATACTTGCGACAAGATCAAGCGGGAAAAGCCCCTGTGGGCACTGAAGGAGTCCGGAAAGTCATATTCTTTGTTTTCATGTGATATCTGGACATGTGAGTGTGGAGAAAAAGAGGGCCCTGGAGGGAACCGGCCAGAAGCCCCACTGGGAAACACTGTCTCCAGGGCAAAATTTGTGTCTTTTGTGGTTTTGGTGATGAAAATAACAACCTAGCATTTATATTTTGTTCACACCTCCCTAGGTTACTCCCTGCTCTGCAAATGCCTTTCTGGTGGCAGATGAAAATCCTTTTGTGTTACAGGAACCCAGTAAGGTTGGTCAGTATTATTATCTCAATATTGCAGAGCTGTGGCTAAGCTTATGTGGCTTGCCTAAGACCAACTTGCAAATTTGAGGCAGAAGTAAGATATGAACTGGATACCTCCTGAATCATAGCTCATTGTCCAGTGGTTCATGCAGCTAAGACAAAGATCACACATCAAATTCTCTCCATAAAATGCAAACTGCTGAGTCTTGCTGCCTTAATTTGCCTTGGGGCCACGCATTTAACCCTTCAACCTCCATCCAGTTTTCTTGTCTTAAACTGGCTTCCCCTTGTTAGCTTCTTAAAGGAGCAAAAAAAAAGTGTCCTTCAAAAACATTTTTCCATTTGAAATGCTAATAACAATGGTGCAAGCTCAGTTGCAAGTGGCAAAAGCGAGTGGAAGTTAAACAATAATGAAACCTCCTCATTTGTCCTCGAACAGCCCTGAGGCGAACTGAGGCCACAAGAGCTTGCAATTTGCATTTTATGAATGTGATGAGACGTGTGAGCTTTCTCTCATCTGACTGAGCCTGTAGATACTAAATTTAGAAAAACACAGAAATGTCCAATTTTATTCCATGGGGCATATGCCAAGAAAGTATTCTTAGGACTGCAACCTTAAGCAATCACTTAGAGAAGAAGCCACAGTTGCAGAGGAAACTTCTAAGACTGTAGCTAATTCTTTTAGCCCTTATGCTACATCAGTTGGTGTCATGGTTACAGAACATGCTTCTGAAGGAGGTCTTTTAGGCTCAAAACCTTTTTGGACTTTATTTCCATAGGATTTTGATAGATAATTCAATGAATTTTGCTGTTCTTTCAGCCACTTTATGCTATTGTTTTCAGGGGGTTTTGAGCAGGAATGCACAGGACTGCAATTCCAGCTGACTTAGCATCAGGGGTGCGGTCTAATATGCAGATAAGTTCCTGTTGGGCTTTTTCTACCCAAAATAGCCCTGATTGTTTTCATTATCATATATTTATGAACAATGGCATCACAGTGTGGATTTTTTTTTTTTAAAAACCAATCTAATGGGACCACTTTTATCTATGGGTTTCTCTCCTGCAAACCCACAGAAAGTCTTTAGGTGCACAGAAAACCTGGAAAACATTTAAAAAAATGTTTTTAAGCCCCAGACTGCTCCCCCTCACCACAATTTTTTTTAAAAAAAGCCAAATTGCCTAAGGCCTCACAACTCAAATGGGAGAAAAGGGCAACCAAGATCACAGGAGAACTCAAACAATCTTGGTCAGCATTATAACAGATAAAGGTAAAGGTAGTCCCCTGTGCAAGCACCAGTCATTTTCGACTCAGATATTTCCCCCCAAAAGCCAAACAAAACAAAAACTTAAGGGACAGAGCAGGAAGAGGTTGACAACCAGGAGACAGCAACAGTAAGAAGGTTGGGGGGCAGGGAATGAAGCAGTGGCACCAGCAAGGGGGGAGAGGCAGAGGTGACAGCAGTGCCAATACATGGAGCCAGGGGTGGAATTCTTACAGGAGCTCCTTTGCATATTGGGCCACACACCCCTGATGTAGCCAATCCTCCAAGAGCTTACAAAAAAGAGCCTCGTAAGCTCTTGGAGGATTGGCTACATCAGGGGTGCGCGGCCTAATACGCAAAGGAGCTCTTGCTAGAATTTCACCCCTGCATGGAGTCATCCACCCCCATCAACTGAGTGGCAGCTGGAGGGAAGAGTGAAGCCTGGAGGTTGTGAAGGAGAGAACGCGGCAATAGGTGAGCAAGAGAGAGAAGAGAAGGAAAGTGGTGATTCATAAGGAAGAAACTGGCGTGGAGACAGATTTCCCTGTTCCACACATTTCACAGCTCTTCACATTCTTCTGCTTTATTACTTCAGCACTTAAAAAACCCAACAGACTAGGGATCCACTGCTGAACAGAAGGACCTGTTGAACTCTATGGAATTCACTGGTGAGTGAGCATGGTCGAAACTGGACTGTAAGAAATGTTACAGACAAGTGACAGCTATTGTGGGTATAATGTTGAACTAGGTCATGAGAGGTCCAGCATAAAATGCCTGCCTGCCATGAAATTAACTGAGTGATCTGGGGCCAGTAAGTAACTGAGTTGATGGCTGTTGTAAAGATAGGATGGAGGAGGGGAAAAGCATATTTGCCTCCCTGATCTCCAGGGGATAAATATTTACTTAATAAAAGAATGAATACACTGGGGGGAGGGGGGTGCCAGGAGGTTTTTTGTCGAAGAAACCCAGCAGGAATTAATTTGCATATTAGGCCACACCCCCTGATGCCAAGCCAGCCAAAACTGCGCTCCTGAGGGTTCCTGCTCAAAAAAAGCCATGAAAAAACTTAAGCTGGAAATCATAAATATGCACACTGTATCAGGAGAATAACACAAACTCTTAGCAATTGTTAGCAATTAACTCTTTCCTGGAAGAGGCGAGGTGGTTGTGATAATCAGCTCTTTATTAGATACAACATGGTATAGGGCTGCACTCAAAAACTGGAGAACTGGGCCTGCATGGCCCCTTATATACATTTCAAGGTCCCCGTGCTAGCATACCATTGGATCATTCAAACCTGCTAAAGGCTCGTGATTGGAGCAGGGCAACAGGTATTTGGATCCTGTCTCCCATTGTTCCTGAGTCCCCAAGCTCAGTCCTTATGGCTCCAATGAGCCAGGCAGGAACACACACACACACACACACACACACAAATAGCCTTCACTTTGGTCCGCATATAGAACATTTTCCAAAGAAGATGAAGGGTAAAACTTAGAATGTGGAAAGGAAAGCCTGAGGCTTTGATATAAAAACAGCAGCTGGCTACTGCCTGAAATGTAGCGTCCTAAAAGAAGCCACAAAGTATGAGAACTAGCTGGTGGCCCTGAGATGTCAATCTTCCATCCTAAGAATAAGCCCCACAACTGATTCTTAGAGCAAATGCCTGAGGCCAGACGATTCCATTAGCTACCTTGAGTTGCATGATGGAAGGAAGGTGGGGTGCGGTACTTAATTTAAAAACATAAATAAGAAAAGAAGGATTCTGATGGACCTGACCAAAAGGTTAGTTTAGATCAGCCTCCAGTTTTCAACAGTGATCAACTCAGTGTCTCTTGGAAGCCCAGAAGCGAGACTCTTTTGTGTCGACTGTAAAAAATGGAGGTTCCTTTTAGCAATGATAGCAGGCAGGCAGGCTAATGAGGACTGCGGTGAAATGAATACTTGAATTGAATAATGCCAAAACCAGGCGAGGGCTCCTTTTTTCTGCACCTCCTGGAGCGGTTGCTAAAGCCATGTTTCAGCATCTTGTGCCACTACCTTTGAAGCAATATTTCAGATTTTTTTTTTTGTATAGGCACTGTAAATCTTTCTAATTCACAGAAAACTGGACATCACTGAGCATATTAAGTTTTTTTTTTTTAAAAAAAGAAAAGAATAATAAAGAGAGTTATTCTTAGACGCCACCCTACATGGATTGCCCTTTGATTTCTATTGTATTCCTTCATGGCTGGAACAATTTTTGTTTGTCTTTGACTCCGCAGCTGCATATTAGAGATGAATGCTTTGGGGATTTGTCTATTCTCTTCAACAATGCCTACAGCTCTTTCCTGGTCGATGTGTGACCGCACCTGGATCATCTATTGCAACCAGAGAAAATGTCTCTAGCAGACATTTCCTGTTTCCAGCGTGCTCCCATTGTTCTTCCTCTGTCTGCCTTGAACCACGCTTGCCCGTCATTAACGGGACGTGTTAAAGTTATCTGCGCTAATTGCACAATAGCCTTTTTTTCTTTGTCGGGGCTTCTTTGTACGGTATAGAATTTTCAAAGTCACCTCGAGATCTCAAGAAGATAAAGGAGTTGAGCTGGAATATCGCTTTTGATAATCCCTTCAAACAGACTGTTGCAAAGCCCTTTTGTGGAAAAGCTTGCAAATGATTCATCGGATATGCATGTATACAGTCACTCACGTTGGAGGCTATTCTTAAGAACAGTTCTAGGCAATCTCAAGTGAGAGACTCGGGATGATTTTGAATGTATGAGCCTAGCTGTTTGGACCCAAAGAGCTCCATTTCAATTTGCAGGCCCCCTTTCTGAGAACAGAATCTGTGAGTCGGCGCCATTTTCTTTCCTTTCTCCAAATTTTATTATTAAACAGACATCATTTCAGTGTTATGGGTGTGTGGATTGGCATTATAAGTGTGCTACGTAGGCATATAAGTGATACAAAACTGCCTATCAATTGCACAAAATGGATATATAACACAGAAAAAATAGCAATGCCATCCACAAAAAGGAGAGAATTTAATCCATCTACAAAAATTTGTCTTTGTTCAGTCGCACGGTTAAGTCCGACTCTTTGCGACCACATAGACCAAGTCACGCCAGGCCCTCCTTGTCTTCCACCATCCTCCAAAGTCTGCTCAAATTTGTGTTAGTTACATCAGTAATGCTATCCAGCCATCTCATCTTTTGCTGTCCCCTTCTTCTTTTGCCTTCTGTCTTTCCCAGCATCAGGGTCTTCTCCAGTGAGTGAACATATGAAGCTGCCTTATACCAAATCAGACCCTTGGTCCATCAAAGTCAGTATTGTCTTCTCAGACTGGCAGCGGCTCTCCAGGGTCTCAAGCTGAGGTTTTTCACACCTATTTGCCTGGACCCTTTTTTGGAGATGCCAGGGATTGAACCTGGGACCTTCTGCTTCCCAAGCAGATGCTCTACCACTGAGCCACCGTCTCTCCCCATAAGAGAGTGCTCCCTTCTCATTTGGTGGCCAAAATATTTAAGCTTCAGCTTCAGCATCTGACCTTCCAGGGAATAATCAGGGTTGATTTCCCTTAGGACTGATTGATTTGATCTTCTTGCAGTCCAAGGGACTCTTAAGATTCTTCTCCAGCACCACAGCTCAAAAGCATCTATTCTTCTGTGCTCGGCCTTCCTTATGGTCCAACTCTCACAGCCATACATTACTATTGGGAATACCGTAGCTTTGACTATCTGGACTTTTGTTGGCAGGGTGATGTCTCTGCTTTTTATTATACTGCCCAGGTTTGCCATAGCTGTCCTCCCAAGGAGCAAACATCTTTTAATTTCATGGCTACAGTCACCATCTGCAGTGATCTTGGATCCCAGGAATGTGAAGTCTGTCACTACTTCCATGTCTTCCCCTTCTGTTTGCCAAGGAGTGATGGGACTGGATGCCATGATCTTAGTTTTTGGGATGTTGAGTTTCAAGCCTACAGAAACACCTAATAATAAACTGGCTGTTCCCCATTCCAGTGACCATAAACAGAAGGAGCGGGTTTCAGGACATTCCCCAGAAAAAAAATGCCTTTTTATATTAATCAAAAGGGGAGAAACTTTTCAGAAATATTTTGATAAGGACTGAGAATTCTGCAGAAGTGGAAAAAAACTGAAAGCAGCTGAGGGTCACTTAAAGAAAAGAGGGAGGAAGAAATCTGCCCATACAAGCCTAGCAGATCTTTCATGGAGAGATTTGGGGTGGGGATAGGATTTCCAAATTGTTGGCACCCATGTGATTCCTTGCATGCCATGAGCCTTCTACCGTATCTAATAATACAGTGACTGGTTTCCATTATGAACAAAGCAGGAGTCAAGACCAACCAATTTTTATTTAGAACATAAGCTTTCCTGTGCTCTGAAGCCCACTTAAGCAGACGAGGAATCCAGCACAGTGAGCAAAGCCATACATAGCTGAGCAGAGCCATACATAGCTGGTAGGCAGTGGCCCAGAATGCAACATGGTACAGATTTAAGAACCAATGACAGTGAAGTAAAATTATCTGGTAGGCAGTGGTTTAGAATGTAAAATGGTACAATGACAGAACAGTAAAATTAACAAATTGAGCAAACCTTTGATGCTCATGCTGCTCAGATCAAAGGTTTGCTCAATTTGTTAATTTTACTGTTCTGTCATTGTACCATCTTACATTCTAAACCACTGCCTACCAGATAATTTTACTTCAATGTCATTGGTTCTTAAATCTGTACCATGTTGCATTCTGGGCCACTGCCTACCAGCTATGTATGGCTTTGCTCACTGTGCTGGATTCCTCGTCTGATGAAGTGTGCTTAAGAGCACATGAAAGCTTACGTTCTAAATAAAAATTGGTTGGTCTTAAAGGTGAAACTTGACTCCTGCTTTGTTCAACTGCTTCAGACCAACACGGCTGCCCGCCTGGTTTCCATTATGATAATGAGAGCAGCTACAGTGTGAATCCTATGCTGTGAATTTTCTCTCTTTATATGGTCTTTCTTTCCCTTAGAAATCTTCTTAAAAACAGGGATGCCAGCCTCCAGGTGGGACCTGGGAATCCCCTGGAATTACAGCTCATCTCCCGACTACAGAGATATGTTCCCCTGGAGAAAGTGGACACTTTGGAGGGTGGACTTCATGGCATTGTAAGCCACTGAGGTCCCTGCCTTCCCCAGGCTCCATCCCCAAATCTCCAGGAGTTTCTCAACCTGGATCTGGCAACCTTCCCCTTCCATCTCCCACTGGTGACTAGGGGGACCTGGCAATCCCAATTCAATATTGTGTCCATCAATTTTACCACCCTTGCCATGTTTACAATCCACTTGGCTTTTCTACCTATGTTGAGTAATTCTTATGTTACGTTCAACACATGTACAGGTGAACATGTGATTTAAAGCCCATGTAGGGCTTTCCCGTTCTTCTGTAATTTGACTGAGTCTCAGACTAGACTTGCCAGTTTTGAGTTGGTGGGGGGGGGTGAAGCCTGGGAAGATAGGGTTTTGTGGAGGGGGAGAACACAGCAGGGATGTGAGGCTGTGGAGTCCACCTTCAAAGCACCTTTTTTTTTCTTCAGGGAAACTGTTCTTTGTAGTTTGAAGAGCAGTTGTAATTCTGGGAAATCTCAAGGCCCCACCTGGAAGTTGGCAACCCTATCTCAGACAGTAACCCGGGACAAGGACATTAACTCTTCCCCATAGCAAGAAATAAAAACAAAGCCTGTCAGCAGGACTTTTTTTGTAGAAAAAGCCCAGCAGAAGCTCATTTGTATATTAGGCCACACCCCCTGGTGCCAAGCCAGTTGGAACTACATTCCTGTGCGTTCCTGCTAAAAAACGGCCCTGCCTACCAGTGAATGTGAAAGCTGGTAAGAACTGCTTTGCTGGACCAGACTTAAGAGACAGACTCAGTCTCTTCTGAGAAGTGGGCACTGAGCCTAACAGTAGAAAAAATTAGCAACAGGGATGTTCCTTGCACATTTTTCTTGGGTCAGCGCAAGAGACCTTTTGCTGGCTGCAGGATACACCCATCGGAACTAAGGTGAGTCTAGCCTACAAAAGGCTGTGCTAGATGGATCAGGGTTCAATTCTTTCTCTTTGGTTGCACTCTTCAGTATTGTCTTTTTGCGTAATCATCTTCCCGGTCCCTTCTCCCTTTTCTTACCATTGTTTTCAAAGTGCGTCTCTTTTGACCTTGTATTTTAAAGCATCCTCTTTGTTAGCACTGTTGCTTCCATACAGGACAGGGACAGCAGGAAACCCTTGTGTTTAAAGGGAACATTCCCATGAGGTCATGCTCTTTCTGAGGATATGACTTGTGAGCTTTCTGCTAACCAGAACACATGGATCTTCTTGAAGGCACAAAGCAGAAGTAATGGAAGCTACAGTTCTTTTGTTAGCAAAGCTACAGATTGCTTTTAGGGGTTATTTAGGCAGACTGTGAGAAGGAGATCAGGATGAGATGAACTAGTGCTCATTTCCTGTGGTCCTTTCTTATATACCCAGGGTAATGCCTATTGCCACTTTGGGGTGAGGAAGGCTAGATTGGCCCAGGGACTCTGGAGGTCTTTTACCTTCTCCTGGGCATAGAGCAAGGTTCACTTGGGGAGTGGGGGGGAGGTAGCTGGGAATTTCCTGCATTGTGCAGCAGGTTGGACGAGATGACCTTTGGGATCCCTTCCAGCTCTGTTTCTATGGTACACTGAGGCCGTTTTCGCACTAGCGTTTACTCCGGCGTAGCACCCCATTTACCTCCGGATCTTTTCCTGGTTTTCGCACCTGTTGCTCCAGCGCTGCGTCTTGCTCCAGTGCTGCAGGGGTTTCACGCCAGAGTATCTAGATCCACCTCCTTCCGGAGTTTTTGAAAACCTCCGGATCCACACCGGATCCACTCCTCGGAGTTTGCTGTGGGAAATCCATCCACGCCGGATCGACTGCTTTGTGGGCGTCACCCTCTCCCTTTCCGTCCTCCCACCCCATCCACCCCCTTGGCCAATCATCAGCCGTTCGCGGCGCTTCCCAAAAGTGCCCGCACGGCCATTTTTTTTAAAAAAACTTCATATTTCTTGCGTAATAGCGATATTTCGAAATTAACAAAAAAAACCCCCTCCTGCGTTATTTCGCTGTTGCGTTATCTCGCAACTACATTATACATTGGGGGGGGGGAAGAAATCTAGTGCCGGCGTGGGCCAAAGCGTTCATGTGTGTGTGTTTTAAAAAGGCAATGCCTCCCTCAGCTGTGCCACCAGGATTTCTGGACCTGCACAAAATCGCCATGTATAAAATGGGAAGTTGGAGTCCTGCGTTCTTCTCCCTGGCTACATTCCGCTCGGTTAGAAAATAGACGCGAGCTCGCTCTTCACACGCGCCACAGAAGGGGAAGGAGAGAATGGGGCGGGGGGGGGGGGAGCTCTGGCGGCAGGAATCAGTCAGGTCCCCGTTGCAAGCGCCAGCCAGGGAGGGGAAAGAGCGCAGAGGAAATCCCAGCTTCGCCACCTGGGAGGGAGCGAGGCTGGGAAAGGAAGAAGCTGCCACACACACACAAACCCCTCGATTTCTCTCTCTTCGTTATTGCGATATTTCGCAACTTCAGAATTTGGGGGGGGGGGGAATCTAGTGCTAGGATTCTCCACTGTGAATGCTTCTGTTAATACATAAAGGGCTATGGAGGATTCTGCAGCTGCAGCCAATCCATAAGCAGCAGCAGCACACGTGATGCGGTTTGTCCACGAAAAGAAGGGGAAGGAACAGCTGTGACTGCCGATGTTACGTTAGTTCGTCCTTACGCAACCAGACTTGCGCTTAAAAAAAAAAATGATTGACAGGGCATCGAACTCAAGTCGATGCCAGTGGGAAAACGATTTGAGCCGGGGCTTCATGGAAAGCGACTCCGCAAATGAGTCCATGTGCGAAAACGAGGAAAATGAGCCGGACATAATTGTGCCGTGGAATAAGGGGAGCAAACGCTAAGTGCGAAAACGACCTGAGTTAATAAAGCCAGTAAAAGCCAGTCTGGTTAGTATTACCTAGTGGTTTGGAAAGTAAACAGTTTGCTGTAAACAAAATCCCAGTGCACTAGAAGATCACTAGAAGATCACGTGTTGCCAGTTATAAGTTCCCAGTCCCCAAAAGACTTAAGCCAGTGTATTTAGAAGTAAGTGCCAATTTATTCAGTACAGCTTATTTCGAAGAAGAAGACTGCAGATTTATACCCTGCCCTTCTCTCTGAATCAGAGCGGCTTACAATCTCCGTTATCTTCTTCTCCCACAACAGACACCCTGTGAGGTTGGTAGGGCTGAAAGAGCTCTCCCAGAAGCTGCCCTTTCAAGGGCAACTCTGCAAGAGCTATGGCTGACCCAAGGTCATTCCAGCAGCTGTAGTGGAGGAGTGGAGAATCAAACCCGGTTCTCCCAGAGAAGAGTCCACATACTTAACCACTATACCAAACTGGCTCTCAAGCTTATTTCCAAGAAAGGGTTTTGAGGACTATAACCAGGGCTTTTTTTGAGCATGAACATATAGGAACACAGTTCTGGCTGGTTTGGTGCCAGGGGGTGTGGCCTAATATGCAAATGAGTTCCTGATAAGCTTTTTTGTAGAAAAGCCCATCAGGAACTCATTTGCATATTAGGCTACAACCAAACATGGTTAGAATGATAAGAACAAATATACCCCCCCCCAAGGTCCTTATTCATTACGAGCAATCCTAAATATAATATATCAGGAAGATAAGTTTTTGAGTTCTCCATATCTCCTTATGAGGCTAGATGTTACCATGATCAGTAACTTTAAGGGGGAGGGCATGAGTCAATCTTAAATTTCTCCTGCTGCACTCATTCATTTTACATTTCAGCTAATTTACCCCAACGGCCCAAGCTGGATTAGAATAAAGAAATTTATTGGAGCAAGAAAAGGAAGATTCCTGTCCCTTATGGCTCACAATCTAATAATTTTGTAACTGAGCGGCGTCTTTAATTAGCTTATTATCCATCAGGCACAAGACATGTTTAGGAATCTTTAAAACATTACATTACTTTAATGGCTTTATCATTAGCGGCTTTATGTCTACACCTGGGCCCTGTAATTTGCCATTTCAGTTACCATTTAGCAATGGACTCTACTTCATCTGTATAGTTTCTTTGCTATATCTTACTTGGCTAGTGTCTAGGGTTCCCAAGTCCAACCCCCAAAATATCTGGGGACTTTGGGGGTGGAGCCAGGGGACAATGGGGTGGAGCCAGGGGACAATGGGGTGGAGCTAGGGGGGAGGGGGGGAACGGCAAACCGCCCCTGCGCAGCTGACGCCTCTTCTCTGCTCGCCGTGGTTGCTCCTCCGTGCAGCTGACGCCTCTTCTCCGCTCACCATGGCTGCTCCTCCGAGATGGGCTCAGCCTGAGCCTATCTCGGAGGAGCAGCCACGGCGAGCGGAGAAGAGGCCGCCGCGCCGCTGCCGCCTCACCCGCTCCGCCTCTGGGGTGGAAGCGGAGGGGGGGGGGTGGAGGCGGGCCGGGGGCATGGTGAGCCGCGAGTCCAAGTCCTAGAAGGGCCCAGATTCGCGGCTTGCCATGCTCCTGGCCTGCCTCGCCCTCCCCTGTGCTGCTGCCGCCTCTTGGCTGCTCCTCTGAGATGGGCTCAGCCTGGGCTCATCTCGGAGGAGCAGCTGCGGTGGGAGGGGAAGGGGCAGCAGCGGCGCGGCATGGCGGGGCAGCCTCGCCGGCTCCGGGATACAGCGGCTGGCCATGCTCCCCGGCGCTGTTTCCACCCCCTCCCCCTGCTTCCATTTTTTGGGGGAGCGGGGGAAGAGGGTGGAAATCCTGGGGTCCCCCGCCAGGGCAGGAGGGTTGGGAAGCCTACTAGTGTCTCTCTGGGGGAGGGGGTTATATAAGTGAAGAAACACAGTGAGCAGTGGGTTCACCAGGGGTCCCTATAAAATTCCTGGATCCACCAGGAATGTAAGAGTCCCAGCCTGGATCTTCCTCTAAACAGCTGGGCTCTGTCTTGGTCTCCACTCTAGCATGTGTTCTGGGTTCCACTCCTAGGTCTCACTCAAGGAATGTACTGCAGCATAGTTCAAGGGTGCAGCATGCCTAGGGTTCTAGCGATCTTCACTTGAAAAAATACTGAGTAGCATAGTTGGGAGAAATCTTTGAAAATGACCTTAGGGGTGATTGGGGGGGGCACAGTGGGAGGGTTTCTAGTGTTCTGGCTCCACTGGTGGACCTCCTGATAGTGCTTCAGTTTTTTGACCATTGTGTGACACAGAATGTTGGATTGGATGGGCCATTGCCCTGATTCAACATGGCTTCTCTTATGTTCTTATGACCTTTGAGAGCTGCTGCCAGTACACTTGCCAGGTTGAGCCTGGCAACCAGGAGGAGGGTGGGGAATGGGGACAGGGGGTATGTGACATTGTCACTGTTAGTAGCATCACTATGTCTTTGGGGTACAACTTGGGAGTGACAATGGGTAGCCCTAAGAATCTGCAGAGTCTGGACACTATGGTTTTATCATGGAGTTTGGATCCAGATGTGACATACCAGCACATAGGCTGGTAGTGACTTTTTTCTTTAGTTGTCTCCTGCTGCTTTTCGGAGTGCTAGCGGGCAATGGAGGAGATCAGGCAGGAGGCTGACACCCTAGCTGGCAGTCACAGGAAACACTGCGCCAAAGAGGTCAGTGATGTGGCTCAATAAAATCCAATTTCCTATGTACGGAAGGGCTACAGCTTTGCTTTGGAACTGAGGAGATCACGATGCTACTGGAAAGCTGAGTCAGTGAACAGAGGCCAGTTTCTTTCCATCGGACCAACTTGTAGGTTTTTTGAGGATAAAACAGTGGAGGGGATATATACTGCTCTGAGGTTCTAGGAGGAGTCAGAATAAAAATCTGATAGAATCGGTTGCAGGAACCAGCATTATGTATTTCAGAATCCGACAACTCCAACAAGAATGAAAAGAACACCTCCAGTTGTAGAAGTCTGGTGGTGGTGGTGGAAAGGGCTGTCAAGTTGTGGATGACTTATGGTGACCCTGCAGGGGCTTCAAGGCAAGAGATGTTGAGAGGTGGTTTGCCAGTGCCTGCCTTTGTCTAGCAAACAACCCTGAACATCTTTGGTGGTCGCCCATCCAAGCACTAAACAGAGTGCTTATTTGTTTAGCTGCCAAGAATTTATGAGATCAGGCCACCCTGGACAATCCAGTTCATCTAGAACAGTGGTTCTCTATGTGGGCCATATGGCCCCCTAGAGGGGCCATGGCATGCTTCTAGAGGGCCATAGTAAGAGCCATACATTGTGGGGGGGGGGACAAGTAAGTTTCCAAGGGGGCACCAAATTTAACTGCCACACTGGGCCTAGGCTGAAGCAGACTGAGGTCTGCAGGCCCCAGAAAGCCTCAGCTAGATGTGGGCCTACAATTACCAGGCATCTTCTGAATCTTGTGACTGGAAAAAGGGAATATGGAGGGAAAACTGAAGCCAGTCACATGTAGGGTTGCTAATCCCCAGTTGGGGGCAGGGTTCCCCAGTTTGGAGTCCCTCCCCCTGCTTAGGGTTGCCAAGTCCAATTCAAGAAATATCTGGGGACTTTGGGGGTGGAGCCAGGAGACATTGGGGCGGAGCCAGTAACAAGGGTGTGACAAGCATAATTGAACTCCAAGGGAGTTCTGGCCATCACATTTAAAGGGACAGCACACCTTTTAGAATGCCTTCCTTCCATAGAAAATAATGAAGGATAGGGGCACCTTCTTTTGGGGCTCATGGAATTGGACCCCCTGGTCCAATCCTTTTGAAACTTGGGAGGTATTTTGGGGAGAGGCACTAAATGCTATACAGAAAATTTGGCACCTCTACCTCAAAAAACAGCCCCCCCCCCAGAGCCCCTGACACCCGCAGATCAATTCCCCATCATTCCTTATGGGAATTGTTCCTGGAGGTGCATAATGGCTGTGGGGGTGGAGCTTCCCCCGCCGGCCAGCTGGCTGGGGGAGGGGGGAAGCCTGTAAAACCAGGGGATCCCCCGCTGGGACCTAGGGATTGGGAAGCCTACCCCTGCTTCATGGTTATCAGAAAACAAGGGAGAGGAAAATGTTTGCTGGACACTCTGTTATACTCTGTGAAGACCGATTCTCATAGGGTATAATGAAGAATTGATCTGTGGGTATCTGGGTCCCTGGGGGGCTGTGTTTTTTTAGGTGAGGTAGAGGCACCAAATTTGCAGCATAACATCTGGTGCCTCTCCTCAAAACACCCTCCAAGTTTCAAAAAGATTGGGCCAGGGGGTCCAATTCTATGAGCCCCCAAAGAAGGTGCTCCTATCTTTCGTTATTTCCGAATGGAGGGTAGCCATTTAAAAGGCATGCAGCCCCTTTAAAAGTAATCGCCAGAAGTCCCATTTGGAGTTCAATCATTCTTCACCCTTGCTTTTGGCTCCATCCTCAGTCTCCTGGCTCTACCGCCAAAGCCCCCAGATATCCCTTGAGTCAGACCCAGCAACTCGAGTCACAGGTGAAGAGGCAGCACCTCGCCAAAAAGCATAAAGGCCTTGCAGCACGAAGGGAGATATTCACTCTTGGAGGTAGAGCTGGATAGAAGCTGTTGCAGCCAGAGTGATCCTTCACCCAGAGAGGGGTGAGTGTGGCCTTGAGCCTAGAGAAATGGAAGGGAACAAGGTAGACACCTCAGGAATGGTTGTTGTTTTGTTGCCAGCTCCCACTCATTGCCCTATTATTACCAAGTCTGTTTAATAAAAATCATTTTTGTTAGCTACTACAAACACTTTGTCTTGATATGATACAGCTTAGATTAATAAACAGTGCAGACGGTCAAGAACCATTTTTCCAGCCAGCGGCAACTATTGGGGGGGGGGCACAGAGGTAGATGAGGCTCAGAATGGGCCATGAGGAAAGAAAGAAAGAAAGAAAGAAAGAAAGAAAGAAAGAAAGAAAGAAAGAAAGAAAGAAAGAAAGAAAGAAAGAAAGAAAGAAAGAAAGAAAGAAAAGGTTGAGAACCTCTGATCCAGGAGACTGGGTAATCATATACTTGCACGCTGCTACTTAATAGTTACTGATGTAACTAGGCCTCGGATTCAGTGGGAGCTCACAGGAGCACAGCTCTTGAACCTTTCTGAGCGTTCCACCTGCTCCTTCTGAGAGTTCTACCTCCTTGTCCATTGAATAGTAGGTGAAGCTGCGTAACAGTCCCTGGATGAGCTCCACCACCTATTTTTCTACAAAAATGACCCCTGGATGTAACTAACAGAAATTTGAGCAGACTTCGGAGGATGGTGGAAGATAGGAGGGCCTGGTGTTACTTGGTCCATGGGGTTGCAAAGAGTCAGACTTGACTGCGCGACTGAACAACATTTAGTAGATTGGTAGCCTTGTGACACAGAGTGGTAAAGCTGCAGTACTGCAGTCCGAGCTCTCTGTTCACGACCTGAGTTCAATCCCGGTGGAAGCTGGGTTCAGGTAGCCAGTTCAAGGTTGACTCAGGTTGGTAAAATGAATATGCAGCTTGCTGGGGGAAAAGTGTAGATGACTGGGGAAGGCAATGGCAAACCACCCCATAAAAAGTCTGCCATGAAAATGTGATATGATGCAACACCAGAGTCAGAAACGACTGGTGCTTGCACAGGGGACTACCTTTACTTTTTTTTTTTAATTTAATAGATTACTGGCATAATCCTTTGCTGAATTACTCCAGTTTAAATCAGTTGGAACTGTCAGGTTTTGGCTGGAGTAACTGTGCCTATGCTCCATTCTGTACATTTGTTATTACCCTGGATATGTCAGAGGGAGTTCTGTATCGAAGAATTACATAGATGAAGTTACATTCCTTGGCATTCGCTTCCCCTTGGAAACATCCCATGAAACTCCTTACATGGTCCAGATGCCATTTAATTTATGAGTTCTAACACCAATTGGGAAGCATATCGGAATTAAATTCTTGTGTTCATTCAAGCCAAACACACCTATAAAAACACTCTAGATAATAGGTGTTGCATTTCTTGATTAGCTCCTTTTATAGTTCAATAAAGTGGAATGAAAATACATAGATGAATGGCTCCACAGAAGACATTCCAAGACTCTATACAATAAAAAAAAAATAGTACCCAGGACTGAACATCTGTACTTATAAAGTTGCCAGCAATTCTTTTTAACTTCCTTTGATAGAAGGGAGGTTAGAAAGTAAAGACAGAGCTTAGTTCCCAAAGTGAATTTTTAAACAAAACACACTTGATCATAAAGAAATGCTCTCACTGGGTAATCCTGGACTCTTCACACACTTTCAGCCTAACCTACCTCACAGGGTTGTTGTGATATATTTGTTTATGTATATGCTTCCTCTGACCGCCAGGCAGTCTCGAGGCCGCTAACAACAGTTAAGCATTAACAAACATTAACAATGGTTAAAACAATACATCTCAGCTTAAAACATAATACAAATAAAACTAAAAAGCAGCCCACGTAAATATCCCAACTAACCAAAAGCCAAGCGGAAGAACTCTGTTTTGCGGTCCTGTGGAACTTAAATACCACAGGGCTTGTGTATCACTTGATAGCAGGTTCCAGCTGAGGATAGGGCTGCCAGACCCCCGCTGAGGGCAGGGCAAACTCCACTTTTGTGGGGTTCCTGCCCCCAAATGACCCAAAAACTGACATGAAGCAGCACTGTAGTTTTTGGGCAGGGGTGGAATTCTAGCAGGAGCTCCTTTGCATATTAGGCCACACATCCCTGATGTAGCCAATCCTCCAAGAGTTTACAAGACTCTTTTTTGTAAGCTCTTGGAGGACTGGCTACATCAGGGGTGTGTGGCCTAATATGCAAAGGAGCTCCTGCTAGAATTCCACCCCTGCTCTATGGTAAAACTCACAACAATCATAGAGTTTTGCCCCAAAATTAGAGCGTCACCCCCAATGTCTGGGAGGAAGCTCCCGGAGAGGACCAAAGATCCCACCACCAGCTGCCAGGTAGGACCCAGCAACCCTAGCTGATGACAAAATGGAGGAGATTTTTTTTTAAATTGTAAAAAAAGAAAAGGAGGAGAGGAGAACAATGTAAGCTAAGCTGCTTTGGTTCCCAATGGGGAAGAAACATGGGGTGTAAATGAAGTAAATTTTTTTAAAAAATGAATAAACGTATGAAAATAATACTTTTCACTGATTTTCAATTAATATAGCCTTGACCTGGATAGCCCAGTATAGTCCGGTCTCATCAGCTCTTGGAAGCTAAGCAGGGTTAGTATTTGGATGGGACACCATTGAAGAGCACCAGGGTCACGATGTGGGGACAGGCAATAGGAAACCACCTCTGAACATTTCTTGCCTTGAAAACCCTAAGGGGTTGCCATAAAATGGCTGCAACTTGACAGCAAAAACAACAACAAAGTCCATAAACATTTTCAACGTCATTTTCTGAGAGTATGTCAATAAAAGAAGTAAAATCCAATTTCCCTTCCATTCAGAACCCAGGCTTAACGCACAGTCCTACTCTTAAAATAGAGAGCTGTTCGTTATTTCCCCCCCTCTCTTTTGTTTTACAGCTGATATTAATGCGTGTAAATTATTGGTTTTAAATTGAATATATGTATGGCATGTTGCAATAAGCAAGTTTCCAAGACGGCGCATGATTTCGCCGTCGCTGGTTATATAATATGTGAAGGGCTGTTTATGAAAGCACCTTTTATTGGGCATTATTAATGCCCTGTGTTTAGATTGCTTTTAGCCAGAACCTCTTTTTTCCCCCCATGGCATCTAATGAAAGCAGGAATAAATTCTAGCATTTGGATGCCCGCAACAGCTGGCTAAATTAAACCTGGGGCTGTATAAGTGGAGCCGATTGTATTTCAAAGCTGCAGTATTCATTGGAACCATTTGTCCAGTTAATGAAAAGGGAACCATTAAAGGGAGGAGGGAGGAGGTGGAAAACATTGAAACTATTTCTACTGTAAATATCTAAGCTTCCAGGGAAGCTATTAAGAGATTGGAGTTGGATGGCACCATATCAAAAGGATCTGGGGGAAAAAAACCCTGGATGGTTGCCTTTGTGTTCAAGTTAGAAGGGGTAAAATGGAATGGGGAGGGGAGAAACAGGTGAGATTAGGGTTGCCAGGCCCCTTCAGCCGCTGGCAGGAGATGGGATGGTAAGGGTCACCAGCTCCAGGTTGGAAAATTCCTGGAGAATTGGGGGTGGAGCCTGGAGAGGAAAGGGACCTCAGTGAGGTTCAGTGCCGCAGAGTTTACCCTCCAAACATCCATTTTCTCCAGAGGAACTAAACTGTGTGGTCTAGAGAAGAGCTGTAATTCCAGGAGATCCCCAGACCTCATCTGGAGGTCGGCATCCCTAGGTGAGAAGTAGGGCTAGTGTTGAGGTACTTGTAGCCCAGTGGTTTCTCCAGTGTCTTCTGGGAAACTCTGGGCTCCTCAGAACCACATCAGGCTTTTCTCAGGGTGATTTTGCACTCATGTTGGTCCGGGGCAGGCTTCCGTTTTGGGGCGGAGCAAGCTGGCGATTTTGCACCAGTTCCTCCATGCCGGCATTTTGTGTGGGGCAAACCCACAATTTGCTCCGCTGCAGTGTAAACCTGTTTTTTCAGGTTTACACTGTGGCGGGGCAAATCACGGGTTTGCCCTGTGTAAAATGCCAGTGCGGAGCAACTGGTGTGAAATTGCTAGTTTGCTCTGCCCCAAAACGGAAGCCCACCCCAGACCAACATGAGTGTGGAATCCCCCTCAGTTTGAAAGGTGGTAAGTACTGCTTCGCTTGACCAAAAAAAGGCAGCTGGCCCAGCTTCACTAGTTGGATGTCAATGAGAAAATAACAAGCAGTGCTGTATAGACAGCTCCTTTGGTTCATGCCTAGCTTGGCTTACAGATTTCAAGGCAGAGCCTGGAGTTTTCCTAGAATTACAACCTATCTCAGGAAGAAATAACAGCGTTGGATGGTGGACTGTGGAGAGCCGCATCGCTCCTCCCCAAGCTCTACCCTCTCCAAGAGTCACCCACAAATTTCCTTTGCCCAACATTTAGCAATCAAGAAGCCCTGTGCCCCACAGAACATGGGTTATCCCATGGTTAACTGCCTTTAGTCAGCCTATACCTGTTATCCTCCATTAACTTATCCAATCTGTTTTAAAGCCATGTAAGAGAGGGATTCCCAGTCTTGTCGAGCCAGTGAGCAGTTATGGATTTTGAGTACAGGTAAGTGGGTGGCATCAGGGAATAGGACACAGCCAGCCACAAAATGGCTGCCATGAAGGCTGGAGCCAGTCACAGAATGTCAGAGGTTTCCAAACTAAGCATCCTCCTATAATAGAGGAAGACGTTTCTGTCTGGGTGCTCCCTGCAGTTTCAAAGGTGATACCTCTTGAACTCTCTTGAAGCCTCATCCAATGTGGTAGAAGAAAGCCAGAATTGATGCCTGGTTTTGCATATTAAAGGCCTTAAAAATGCTATAAATGACATCAATAGCAAAGAAAATAAGAAGGAAGAACATTAATGAATGAATATTTATTATTTTAAAAAATGACAAAAGGCATATTTGTACACTTGTGTTTCCAAAGTGAGAAGAACCATTCTGTGATCTCATTGTGTAGATTCCTAATCTGTGGAGTTTTCTCCTTGTACAAAAAATGGAGGTTACAGTTTCTGTCACATGAGTCACATAAGATATGCCGATTGGATGTATGCTTGCACATGTGATTGATTCATGCAATCACCACCCCCCTTTCTGCAGAATTATGTTCATTATGCATCCACTCAATGAGGTGATCACAAGAACAATTTGTGTAAAATATTAGTGACATCTGTATCATGGAGGGACAAAGGTATGCCCATTCCTCCATCATGCGAACACTGTCAACAGTTCAATTAGTGCAAGAACTAGTGATGTGTGAATCACAATTTGATTGTAAAAGGCTGATACCAGATGGGCAATGTGGGGTGGAATGGAGGTGTTTCAAATCCCAAAGTCTCCAAATGCTCACCCATAAGCTGTCCCCATCCTGTCCACGGTGCGATATGGGCGCGATCAGATGGCTGTTATGTAGCATTCCCATCGCTTGGTTTGAGTTTTCTCCCCATATATTTTTAGTGATCATGCACATGCACTAATGCATGTGTACCTGTGCTAATGTGTGTGTACATGCTCTAATGCTCATGCACATGTGCTCTGAACAGTTTTTTTTTTTAAAAAGCTGAATGTGGCTTGGAGCAGCTTGGCACCTCGCTTGCGCCCTACTGCTTTCAGGCGGTAAGAAGGCAACTGGTGTTCGACTCAAAAATTTGCTACCACTTCGGAAATAGTACTTTTTGAGCTACACTGCAGAGGCTGGAGGACGGGGTGAGTATGGGATAAGGACAGGCGGCATATGTTTGTGTGTGAAAGTATTTTTCTGATTGATTTCTAAGGCATCTCTGCATCGGCCCAAAGTGCCGGTCTGTAAGCTGCCAAAGTGTGAACAGCATCTTCAATTTTTTTTTAAAGTTGCTTTTCATGAGATGCTTGATTACTCACCAACTCATCTCACAACTTGCTCATCATGATTAGAATTTGATTGTTTACCAGGCCATTCAGATATGTCTGAATGAATTTGTATGTATCTATTTATTTATTTATTTTTTATTTATTCGGGATTTGTATCCCGCCCTTCCCACGAGTGGCTCAGGGCGGCTTGATAACTGTTATCTTACAGCTGCCACCTTGATCACCAGTCTTCAGCCCTATCACCATCTGTCTTCTATGTCTTCTATGAGACTCCTAATTTCAGTTATATAGGGACATCATAATCACCCATTTGGTTGCCAGGGTGCCTGGAGTCTTCACTCTCACACATCTGCTCTAAAAAGTGGACTTTGCCCATGGTTTCTAAGGCTTATGTGGATACTATAAGCCTCAGCTTTGCAGCAGCATTCTACATCTCTGGATAGGTGTTTGCCAGAATCACAGATGAGTTTCCAGCTGCTCCTTGTGTGCACAATCTTAGTCGTTGCTGTGGAAGAAGCCATGCTACCATGAACTGTACAGGCAAACAGTTTTCATGAACCAAAGGCTAACACCACCAGAATCCATCTTGTTTTCCTGACTCTATTACAGCAAAGCTCACGTACTCAACAGCTGCTTCAACTTTTGCATAAGGCAATCAATCTTATGTTAAGTACCAACCCCACAAGACTGCCTAAGATTTTGTCCAACGGAACCCAAGGCAAAGGATGGTGCTAGTAAAGATGTAAAGGAGAGGAAAAACAACTTCATCTAGAGCCAGAGTTCTTTATGTAGATCGAGTGGCACCTTAGGTAACGATTTGGCTCCCTATTATGTCCTTTAGGTATATCACTTGTTATATCACTTCCATCCCAAGATAGCTTGTTAATCACTTCCATCCCAACACCCTCTCCCATTCTTTGCCTTAATGGTTATCCTGGAGCCTCTCCTTTTTGCCCATTGTTACCTGGAAACCCAATCAGGTAACCAGGGCCAAGTCCTCTAATTGGCCAGGTATGGGCATCCAATCAGGTGCCCCTAATAAACTGGCCATTGGCTACCGCACAAGTTCAGCCCTTATGGTAATTGCGGAGCCTCCCCTTTTCTGAGGTCATGTACCAGCTGAACATCTGTCATCCGCCCCTGCACCTCCTACCCCCTAAGGGGGTACTTACTCTCCACACATGTGCATTTGAAAGTACCCCAAATCCCACTGTTAGATACGCCCCCGATTCCTGATCAGTTGAGGGTCCATCCCCCTTTTTGTTGCCATTGGAGCCTTCTTTGAAGACTACGATAGGTAATTATTACCCTGTTTCTCAATCTGTTTATGTACCCCTGTCTATTTCTATCTTATTTTCATTAGGACTGTATGTATGCTGTGTGACCTTATACTCTCGTATGTTTGTCTTTATTTCATAATAAACTTTTTTTATATTATATCACATTGTCTCATTATTGGGTAAATTCCAAAGCAGACACCTTCTGTATAAACAGGTTTTTGATCTCGCTAAAAGGCAGATTGCCCTCCACTCCAAATCCCTCAAAATCCTATTTTTAGGGCAGTTTGCTTAACACTTCTGCTGCCTCCAGTTTTTAAAAGGCATATCATTTAAAGGGAATAGCTCCATTTTAGATTTTTGAGTTTTAACTTACTGCTTAGATGACTCCATGTGTCTTTGGTGTCTGCTCATGAATGAAGCCTATCTGAAAAAATCAGGGTTTTTTGCAGTTCTCAAATAGATGTTGCTGACTATGCAGGTGCAAAAAACCAGCAGCATTTCCAATGCTAGTCATTTAAAGAATGATTCCAAATGTGCAGACCTAAAGAGGAGACAAAAAGTTAAGGAATCTGTGCTTGACAAGTTAAGTTGGTCAGTTCAGTGACTTACCTATGACCCTCTGGGATTGTGCATCTTTGATAAATGAAAAGATTAGCCCGTGGGCTGGGAAAGTATAAAAGCAAATTTACTATCAAGGCATGAACTGGCCCTCTAGTACAAGAAGCTGCCTCACTGGTGCAGCTGCAAAGCTACTGAGCATGATGCTTGAGATGCATTTTGAGAAAACCTATTGGGGTGATCTGATAAGGAGCTCACTTCTGACTTCCCATTCTGTGCTGTATACAGTTGACATCCATATCACATGCCAAATAGGAAAAATACTTTACAAGTTTACTTTTTCTTTAGTTGTCTCAACTTTCAATCTTGCTTCTGTGTGTATCTAAGGTGGGGTATGTGACTTACTGTCTTATATTCTAACATTTTGCTTTGGGTTGTCTGTCAGAGCTGAATGTGTTACTTAAGGGTTCTAAATTGGATTATACTTCCACCCGGGAAAAGTATGTTGATCCAGTAAGTTTTCAGTGTGCCTCAACATGATGCAGGTGCAAAAAGCAACACATACAATGTGCAAAAAACAACACATGCTCCAAGTGGCAATACTGTTGTGGTTGCATAGCAACAGCTACTGACAGCATTGCAGCCTTAGAGCTATAGGTGCTGGTTCTATTATTTGGGTGGGTTTACCCCCCCCCACCCACCCCAGGTCTTTTTTAAATATACCCCCACTTTTATTATACTCCCACTTTTCTTCCCAGTGGATACTCAAAGTAGTTTACAGCATCATTCTCCTGTCCTCCAGCAACCCTGTGAGGCAGGTGAGATTGGCAAGCCCCACATCACCCGTGGCATCTTTCATGGCAGAATGGGAATTCAAAGTGGAGTCTATGGCTGATAACAGACAAGCATTTTGGGGCAGTTGGGAGGCACCCTGAATTGGGGTGGCTCAAAAAGAGCCATCCTGAAGCCTCCACATGCTCCCCTGCAAGCCCTCCCAATCTAGTCTGTGGGGTGACATGGGCATGTTCAGACGGTCATTGCGCACCATTCCTGTCCCCATACATTTTCAGTAGTCATATGCATGCACGTGCATATGTGCGTATATGTGCTCATGTGCACTTATGCACACATGCACTCATGCGCAGTGAACAGTTTTAATTTTTAAAAACCTGGATGCGACTTGGGGCAGCTTGGCAGTTTCACACCGCCAAGGTGCCTTACTTGCGCCCTTCTGCTTCCAGACACCAAGGAGGTGACTCATGTGCGGCTCAAAAATTTGCTACCACTTGGAAGTGGTAGCTTTTTAAGTCGCACTGTGGAGGCTGGAGGACGGGGTGAGTATGGGACAAGGATGGGTGACAGATGTTTGTGTGGTGAAGGATTTTTTGGGTCGATTTCACAGGAATCTTTGAGTTAGCCCAAAATGCGAGTCTTTTAGCAGCCCATCAGGCCCTTTTTTGACACTAAAACCACACTAGCTCTCATCATTGAGGACTGAAGCAATACATAACATACATGAATGTGTTCATCCATCATGCATTCTTCTTTTATGAGGGGAGAGGGCAGGGAGTACCTAGGTGACTAAGAGAGGAATCCTGAGAAGGTTCACTCAGGTTTATTCAATGGGGTTTACTCCCAGGAAAGTGTCCTTAGGATGGCCTTGACATGGATGACAACATTTTCATTTTGTTTTTCATTCATTATCGCAGGCTTTCAGGATGGGCCAGGCTACAAATCCGGTCTTTTAATAACTTGAGCTCTGAAATTTGGTTCACCTCTTTCGGAGTAGAGCCTGACAATTTGTCATGCTCATTAAAATCTTCCTGTGAGAGCTCCTGGAGGCACCATAAATGAAAGATAATAAATAACGGAACTGCTGTGGTTATATTTCTTCAGACAAAGATGGCCGCAGTAGCAGTTAGCCAGCCCTCATCAGTCAGCTCCTCCCCTAAGTTTGTTGGTAATACCAAAGCTAGTGGTACTCCAATGTGAGGCTGTTTGTGGAGAATCAAATCTCTCCTTTTCATTACCTAATAGTTATTCATAAGGCATATTAACCCATTATTATTTAAATAAGTCCCCTCAGAGGTTTCTCGTAGCTGATCCGAGTCTACAAATGCAGCTCTGCTTTAGGAATAGAGATACATCTCTCTCACTCTCTCTATCTATATATAAACCGGAGATGTCAGCACAACATATGTGAAATGCTCTTGCAAATACCATAATTACAACCCATTTGTCAACAGATGACAACTTTAATAACCGGCGTACACCCATCATCTGAAGTGTCTACATATTTCTTAAATAAATGTTGATTGAAAAATTTACTGTTGCAGCAATATGGCTTAGAATGGCTTGGGGATTTTCTCTCCCCCTCCCCATTACCTCTTTCCTTTCCCTCATTATAGGCGGTAAGCTTCCCTATAAAATGAAAACATATGGGCGAAAGAAAGAGTCCAGGCACTTCACGCCGTCCAAGTCTCCAGGAATGAGCGGCTGATTTAGGTCTGCTTAAGTTAGGTCAAATGAAGTTCATTAGATGTGGGAAAATTACCTCATACCTGACTTTACAAAGCTCTTTTGATTCCCCATTGGCACCAGTGCAAAAGCATGCAGGGACAGGCTGCTTGTTTCAGTTCAGTGGAAGCCCCGATTGCAGCTTGGGTCATGGAGGGTCACAGCAGCAGTGTTTGTTTTTGTTCACCTTATTTATATTTTGTAAGATGGAGCCTTACCCATCACAGGCTGTTCTGTAGAGTTGTGCTTAGTTTAGCCAGTCATGTGGAATCTGGCCAGTCAATACAACTTGTCGAAATTTGGTTTACAAAAAGAAGCCAGATGAGTTTGTAGCTCTCGCTGCAGGGAAGGATGAAGTTTTGATAACCACCAAGCAGTGTCCTTTTCTTGTTCCTGATTCTGGTAATCTTTTCTTGGTGTGGGTAACTTCTAGAGCAGGGGTGTCAAACATGCGGCCCAGGGGCCAAATCAGGCCCTCGGAGGGCTCCTATCAGGCCCCTGAGCAACTGGCTGTCATCTGCTTCCTTCTCCCTCTCTCTTCCTTCCTTTTGCATCACAGCTTGCTTTGAAAGGCTTGCTCAATCACACAGGAGCTACAGAGCAAAACTTGTTTTATTCATTGGCTGAGGCTCCTCCCTTAGATAGGAAATGGGAAGAGCTTGCTTTGCAAGGCTCTCTCAATTGCCTATCTTCCTTCTATTGGTTGAAGTTACTCCCCCTCCTGGTCTCCTGGGATAGGAAGGAAAGAGCCAGAGCTTCCAGAGCTTCCTTTGCACAACTCTCTGGATCCCGTGGGAGAGATACAAAGAAAGCACCTTTGAGACCAATGAGTGCTAATACTTTAAGCAGGTTTTATTTTAAGCCCTGACATGGCTCGGCTCAATGACGTCTCCTTTATGTCAGATCTGGCCCCCATAACAAATGAGTTCGACACCCCTGTTCTAGAGCTTAGTCTGTTATTGTATCTCTTCCACCTGGAGAGAGCCTAATTAAAATTGAGTATTGGACCCATTCTCCCAGCAGCCCTCACTAATAGAAACAGGAAGAAGTTCTAAGCAAATTAATCAAATGTTCTTGCTCTGAGCCTTTTTGACAGAACCTCATACTGACCTCTACACTTGAGGTGGACTGGCTGCCTGTTTTTATCTTGGCATGAACCCTCCCTAGAAGTTAAAATACTGCCATTTTAAAATTAGGCTTCCAGAGACTCCCAAAATGGTTCCCTCCAAACTTTGTTCTCTAAATCATTAAAGGGAAAATGTTTTTAAAGCTTTAGGCTTCCAATCCCATTGTCTTTCTCTCTTTGTATCTAATGTCATTCTGTGCTGATGATCCACACCTTTATTTTATTTGCATGTAGCATTGAAATCCCATCTCTTTTTTTGCATTGGGTATGCTGTCATTTGCATCCTCTCTGAACTATCTTTCAAGTCAATACCAGCAAGGAACTAAACCTCTCACAGTTTCCCCCTAGTCATAGTCTCATATTGCTAGGCTCATGTTGTAAAAAAAAAAAAATTGTTAAATTGAGGGGGAAATGGAGCTTGTATACCAATGAAGGGGGGAGCATGGCAGAAGGTGCCGAGCAGGTGTAACGACCTTGATGTGGGCAGAGAGAGCAGCAAAAGGGGGTGTGTGGGGAAATCCGAGGGAATCTATGCTTTTAAATTACCTTCAGCTTAAAAGCAAAACAAAGGAAAAATCAGCACAAAGGCACTCTCAGAAAACCTGGGGAAACAATGACCAGAAGGGAGGAAAATCAATGCAGAATGCCAAAGAAAACCCAACGGATGTGCACAGTGAAAAGAGGGAAAACACCTGTGCATAATAGGCCTTGGTTTATTAAAAATCAGTCCTGAGATGTAGATAATGGCTTTTTACAGAACTTTTGAACACATCCCCATCCAATAGCTTGTGTATCTTGCTGTTGCAGAGTCGGCAGGGGATTAACATGGTCTCCCTAGAAATTGGTGGGTCAATTTATCTTTGATTACAGCAGGAAGGTGTCTAATATATTCATAATTTTCTAGAAAGCAGAAATTTTTCTGACCGCTCCCAGGTGTGGCACCATGGATGCAGAGTGACAGCATAGAGAAATGCGCACAAAGGAGATCTATTATGCTCATGGAAAATCTTTTATTATATGATGCACACAATGTATACCTAAATAAGGATGCGTGGAGTGCATGCGGTGACATCCATTCTTAGTAACGAGGCTGTTCTCAACAAGGACAAGGAACAAAGTGGGAACAAATGCTGAATGAACACTTGAAGCAATTATTAAATACATAACCTTGGAAACTGTTTTTTTTTTTTAAGAGAGTCTATTGTATTGTATATAGCATTTTCATTCCTCTCTAGAAGGAGTAATGCTTCTAGCACCTTCAGGGAAGCTAATGCATGACATCCAGCTGCACATTTTCAAGAGGGAAAAAGCGATTATGAATTTCATTGTATGTACTGTAGTCTTTATTTAGAAAGGATAGTGGCCGGGGGGGGGGGGGAGGGGGCTTAATTGGGAAAAGGATACTAGTATTTTGCAAATACAAACGGACTGCTATTTTGCCAAACAGAGAGCCAGTTTGGTGTAGTGGATAAGTGCATGGGCTCTTATCTGGGAAAACTAGGTTTGATTTCCCTACTCCTCCACATGCAACTGATGGAGTGACCTTGTCAAACTGTCTGAGCTGTTCTCTCGAGAGCAGTTTCTGTCAGAGGTCTCAGCCCACATACCTCACAGGGTGTCTGCTGTGGGAAGGGGAAGGAAAAGGAGATTGTAAGCTGCTCTGAGACTCCTTCAGGTAGTGAAGGATGGGGTATAAATCCAATCTCCTTCCTTCTTGTCAAGTGCTAAGGGGGAAACAGCATGGTGTGAGCTTCAATCCTACTTCTAAAGCTGGATTTTCCAGTCGACTGTTGTCAAGGTGCTAACTTCCTTGCTGTTCTTCCAACACACATGAGAATGAAGAAGAAACAACTTTCAATGATATGATGCTTCAGGAAGGAAGGGCTCTGGGACAGTGTATACATTGTGGCCATCACATGGGACCAACATTCATTCATTCTAAATAGTGTGGCTTTTGCCATTAGGAATGCAAAAGAAATCCTCAGGTTCACCTTCCATGAACTTCATCCACAGTGTTTTGAATGATTCCTACTGCACCATGGCACAGAGCAACACAACCGAAATTGCTCTGTTCCTTGTCAAAGTTCAAGCAGCAGCAAATCTGAATGGGATTGCTTTATCTCATGTATTTGTATATTTCTATTTCATTTCTCCTCTCCAGATCATTTTCTTGTTGCTGATACTGTCTTTTAAAAAACACCCCTTTATTTCTTTGCTTGTGATGTCATCACAGTCTCATCAAGCTTGCCAACCTCTAACTGGGGCATGAAGACGTCCCAAAATTAAATATGATTTCCAGACAAATTTGATCAGTTCCCTTGGAACAAAATGTCTGTTTTGGAGATGGACTCTTTGGCGTTATACTCCACTGAGGTCCCTCACCTCCCCAAATCCCAGGTCCCTCCCCCATCTCCAGGAATTTCCCAATCTGGAGTTGACCACCCCAGTCCCCTTTTGGGGCTCATAAAAGAATCTCATTGTGATCAGTAGTATTGTGGTCAGGGTGGACCCTGGACTGTCAGGCACCCTAAGCAAGGCTAACTTCTGGCTCCCCCCTACACTGATAATGTCACTGAGTCACAAGGGGGCTGCCCAGTTTGTCACCCCTAGAAGGCTAGCGCCCTAGGCAAGCACCTAGTTTGCCTACTGGCAGGGCCGGCCCTAATTGGCCTAATATTGGTAGTCTGATGATGGCTCAGAATGATTGGTGGAAAAACAGTGCAATCCTAAGTCAAGCTGCACCCTTCTAAATTCATTGACTTTAACGGTAGGATGTAATGCTGCACTGGAAGCGTACTGATTTTTCAGTCACGTAGGTGCTAGGGCTGCCAAGTCCGCAGTCCGGGTGGGGAATCCCCCACCCGGGAGGTTCCCAACCTGCTGGCCCACATTGGGCCAGCGGGGGGAACCTCCCCCTGTGTCGCTGGCGCAATAACGTCACCCGGAAGTGACATCATCAAAATGGCGGTGCGCACGTGGGGCTGCTCTAGGTGTTTGGGAGGTAAAACTCTATGTTACAATAGGCACCATAACGTTTTAACCTCCCAAATGGCTAGATTGTCTGGGGAAAACCATAGAGTTTCCCCAGAAACGCCTAGAGCGGCCCATGTGCGTGCCACCATTTTGATGACATCACTTCCGGGTGACATCATTTCATCGCGCACTTTGTGCACATGCGAAAATCCCCCACCGGGACTTAAGAGGACTTGGCAACCCTAGTAGGTGCTTCATGTCTATTTTTGGTGTTCCTCCTCACCCCTAGTAAGTTCACCTCCCATCCCTCACCAGCAGGTCCTAGGGACCTGGCAACTCTACTTGGATGTACTGGGAGAGCTTGATCAGGCCTTCGACACATTTTTTTTAAAAATACTATCAGAAGCCCTGATTTGTTTTTATATCTTTGAGACGCAATAATAGCAGAAAGAGTCAGTTTGGATTAGTAAAAATGAACGGGAGAGGAAAGCGTTAACCCTCTTCTTGCACCCTTAAATTCCCAGATATGAATCAGGGCCTTCACAGCTTCTATCAGCATTTTGGAAAAGGATCCAATTTCCCGATTTCCCCAGCTTCCTGTTTATTTTTTGACTGTTCCTCTTTTCATTCAAGTGCCTTGGGCATTCATCTCCCCATCAGCCTTCTCCCATCTCCAGAAATTAAAGAAAATAGAAACAAGGAACCCAAGCTGGGAGGAGAAAGCTTTCTTGACTCAGGTGCTCCCATATGCTTCCTTCCTTGCACAGGCACCTGCATGCCTTCAATGGCGATGATATCATCATTTCCTTTAGACAATGACTTTTCCCCTCTTCCCCGGCTCATTTCAGACAGATGGCAAAGGATGCATATCAATAAGTTAGATCACCAAATATTTATTTTCCATTTCCCTGTATTATATTTCCCCATCTTTCAGTGACAGTTTACTTTGCATCCTTGCCAGAATCAGCTAACGAGCCCCGCACATGATGTCGCTGGGCGAGGGCATGAGAAGAGAAGACACTGGCTGGATTCACAGTCCTTCTTTTTTTTTAAGGTGCCCTGAATCCACTTAATCCCAATGCAAATAAATGATGCCATTTTTTGGAACTCTAGTAACATACTAGCAAGGTAAATTGTCCTCGCCCCCAGATAATACTCATATCTTTGCAAGCTGGCCATAGACTGTAAAGGCTGGGTCTTGACTTACTGTGCAATCTTACATCCACTCTCCTAGGAATAAGTCCTGGCGAGTTGGTTTGAGTAGGATTCTGAGCAGACCTGCATCGGATGGCACAGCTAGTCAAGAGAAAGACCGGCTTACAAATGTTATCGGTAAATAAAGAGCAAGGGGGAAAATGAAGTCCATTTAACTTACACTCCAATCTAATTTATGAGTTACATCCATGGAATTAGCCTTCCACATGGCTGTCGCCCTACCTCTACCCTCGTATATCTGGTTTTAAATCACCTCTCCCTCTTCCCAGAAAATAGTCAGGTAGTCCAGAATTGGAATAGAAATTTATAAGTTGCCTCCTTGGATCTCTTTAACCCTGGTTTTAGTTTTTATGATTATTTTAAAATAGTAAGCTGTCCGCATGATATGCGATGTTTCAAGATATCTACTGCTGTTGTGTTCTGCCCTATAAAGGGTTGCTAGCTCTTCTGGTGGAGGTAAGGGTTCCCCACCACCAGGCCCCACCCCTGCCATGATCAACTGGCCTGCAGGGGGACTTACCAGGTGAGGGTGGAAGGCCTAGCCTCTGTCACTGGTAAGAAGGCAATATCACCTTTGGCATGCACTGGAAGTGACATCATCATATTGGAACTGCCATTCTGGTATTTGGGCAAACACTCTATAGTTGAAGCCATTTTGTACCATAGAGTTTTGGCCTGAATACCAGAATGTTGTGGCAATGTCATAGCATGATAACATCAGTTCCTGTACATCCCAGAAGTGATGTCATCTTGTCATTGGTGATGTAGCCTTGGCCTCTCTCCTTCTCCTGGTAAATCCCTCCTATTCCCTGCTAGTTGCTAAATTGGACCTGGCAATTCTAGCCCCATAAATGATGTGCGAATCCATTTGCAGAATATGAACTTGCTACTTAAAAAAAAAAAAAAAAAACAGGATAGGTATATTTTTTTCAAAAAAATCACTGCTAACTACTATTCCTTTGAAGTTCTGGCGATATAAAAAGCACTTGTAAAGCTTCGTTCAGGATCGGATCAGCTTCCTTACACACAACTGATAAAAAATAGATTAAAAATTAAACATTTATGACCCAAGGAACTGCTGAGGAGACTTTGCTCTGAAGAACATGTGTAACAATAAAAGGCAGACTTTTGGAATGGGAATTTGCCTGTTGTGCTTTCTTAATTACTGAGCATGCCAGCTTTTTTAGCTCCTGATAGGGTAACGGCACCGTTGTCAAATAGATTATTCCCCCAGGACACTTTCTGTATAAATCCAACTGGGGAATATTCCCCTCCTGATGCAGGCAAATGTGGCTCACATTACCATTAACAGGAGTTATGTGCTTTCTCCCAAAGGTACAGAGACTCCAGCAATTACAGCCAAGCACCAGCATCCAAATTTGCCAGTGCTGTCATAACGGTTGTTTCGCAAAGACCAGCCATTTGGGCAAAGTTACTCCATTTTGACATAGGCATGAACTGAGTGGGATTTTGGAAACCAGACCATTGTTAGGGATGCTGTATTTTACGGCTCCAAATTCTGGCCTACTTTCTAAAGCGGGCAGCATAGCATCGTTTTTCTACTTCAATTTATTGGAAAGAGTACCGTGCAGGTGTTGTTGCTCTCAGTTCCATCAGTCCACCTGTACCTTTCCCACTCTTTGCATTACCAAGGTATATATGAGCAAAGACAAACCACTGCAAAAACCAAACATCTTGATGTGATATATTTTCAAGGCATTCAGGGCTTTTTTTGCCGGAGCCCACAAGAGCGGAGCTCCGCCTGGGTTGCCCAGGGTTCTGTCTGCCCTGACCCGCCATGCGGTAGCCATGTGCTCCAGGCCAGGTGGTGTGGCCTAATATGCAAATGAGCTCCTGCTGGGCTTTTTCTTAAAAAAAAAGCGCTGGGTGCATTGATACATGGAGATTATTTTCATGCAGTTTCTGCTGCTCATCAACATTCAGGGCTTTTTTTGTAGCAGAAACTCCATTGCATATTAGGCCACACACCCCTGATGTAGCCAACCTCTAAGAGCTTAGAGGGCTCTTAGTACAGGGCCTACTGTAAGCTCCAGGAGGATTGGCTACATCAGGGGTGTGTGGCCTGATATGCAAAGAGGTTTCTGCTACAAAAAAAGGCCCTGGCAACATTTAAAGTGGAAGGAGAAACAAACTCACAAGCAATTCTTAATAGACCACAGAAATGAAAAGCCTTTCTAGAGGATCCAAAATCACTCATGTTAACCCTTTACTTAACTGGAAAACACCAAAAGTCCTCCCTTGCTATTATTTGAAGTCAAAAAATAATTATGGGATCACAGTTAAGATGCACAACAAGAAATACAAAATAGAACTGTGATATAAGGGCTACCATACTTTTACTTTTGAATTTCACAATAATAGACAATAAAAACAATTTCCAACAGCGCTCATTGTTGATTAGCCATACAGCTCAACAAGGACATTAATAATACTGAAGAAGTGGCAACACGAAACGCATCTATTATTATTATTAGTTTATTACATGCTGTATGACTAATCAACAATGAGCTCTGTTGAAAATTGTTCTTATTTTCTATTATTGTGAAATTCATAAGTAAAAGTATGGTTGCCCTTATATCACAGTTCTGTTTTGTAATTCTTATTTGAAGTCAAGCAGAGACTTTGAAATGAGTGACTATGGATTCCTAGAGAGGCTTCTGGTGGTGGTGGAAAGTGCCACCAAGTCGCTGATCACATATGGGTTTTTCAAGGTAACAGATATCCAGAGCTGGTTTGTCATTGGCTGCCTCTGTATAGTGGCCCTGGGCTTTCTTGCTGGTCTCTCATCCAAATACTAACCAGGCCAGACCCTGCTAAGCTTCTAATGAGATTGAGCTAGCCTTGACTATCCATCCAGATCAGGATAGTCAGGCCATCTCTAAGACCCCAAGATCACAGGCATTGTGCTGGGCATGAGAACAAAAGGAGGCAGGTGAACTGCTTGTCTTCTCTAGAACTCACAGCAAGCTGAGAGCCAGTTTGGTGTAGTGGCTAAGTGTGCAGACTCTTATCTGGGAGAACCAGGTTTGAGTCCCCACTCCTCCATTTGCACCTGTTGGAATGGCCTTGCGTCAACCATAGCTCTTGCAAGAGTTGTCCTTGAAAGAGCAGCTTCTGTGAGAGCTCTCTCAGCCCCACCTAACTCACAGGGTGTCTGTTGTGGGGGAAGAATATAAAGGAGATTGTAAGCCACTTTGAAACCCTGATTCAGAGAGAAGGGTGAGGTATAAATCTATGGTCTTCTTCTTCTGAACCCAGAGAATTTTGTAGTCACAACCTCCCCTCCTAGTGGTTTTCTCGTCAAGATCACATGTCCATCTGTGAAATAATCTTCATTCATTCATATACATAACCACATCAATTGTGATTTCTGTGTATTTTTTTTAGCTTGTCTTTCTTCCAAAGAGCCTAGGACCACACACATGATAAACCCCCTCCATTTAATCCATTCAACAACCGTGTGTAATGGTTTAGGATGAGGGCTTAACTACATAGGTTAGGTATTCTGTATATATGAGGCTCTCAGCATTTCCTCTCCCCCAATTCACCAAGTTTGCCTGATCTGATTTGGATCAGGAACAGGGCTTTTTTTGTAGCAGGAACTCTTTTGCATATTAAGCCACCCCCCTCTGATGTAGCCAGTCTTCCAAGAGCTTATAGTAAGCGTCCTGTAAGCTCTTGGAGGATTGGCTACATCAGGGGAGTATGGCCTAATATGCAAAGGAGTTCCTGCTACAAAAAAAGCCCTGATCAGAAACATGACACAATCTACGGTCTGAAGTGGTACAATGCACTCCACCACCTCAGAATTCTACCACCTCATTCTGCCACCAAAGGAGAGCAGACTTCATCCTTCAGCATTGCTTCTGCAAAGGTGACTTCAGGTGGCTTACAGACCTCCTTCAGATATACCTTTTTACAGACACTGATCTTAAAATCTTTGTCTTAAGATCCTTGTCAACATCAATTTTGAAAGCTTGGCTGCATTCCCATTTTATATCTGTTTCAGTCCTCAGCCATATCTGTCAGAAAAAAAGTGGGAAACCATGCCTCTCAGCACTGCTCTTGAGTTCAACTGACGTGAATGCTGATCCACATCTAACCAGCCCAAAGTGACACAGGCTTGGGTTTTGCGATGTGTGCCCTCAAGAAAACCTTTGGAAAGAGACAAATGTGACAGACCCAATTCAAATCAAAAGGCATGACGAATTTTTGAAAACAAACAGAAAACGTTACCCCTATGATTTGCATCTCTTCAAACAGTATTGGTGTGGTTCAGGTCTCAGGCACAACAGAGTTTATTTTAAGTAAATTGGTTTTGTTAATTTGTCTATGTCAGGAGTCCCCAACCTTTTCCGGCCTACAGTCACCTTTGGATTTCTAAAACAGTGTAGTGGCACAGCAGATGGCTGCCATGGAGGTCTGCCACAAATCGTGAAGCCAGCCACAAAAAGGCCACCACAGCTTCCTTCCAGTCGCACCGCGAAGATTCTTGTGTTGTGGTGGCAGCTGTTCCCTTAGCAACGTTTTAAGAAATCTGCACAGCCAATCAAAACTCCAAAGGCCAACCTGGTCCATTTGATGTACTGGCATCGCAGCCTTCCTCCTCAAAGTTCAAGGTGGTCACATTTCCCCCCCTTACAACAACAACCTTGCAAAGACAGGTGACACAAAACTGTTAGCAGCAGACATGAGCAAATCTACTCAAATGACCCAGTTAATGAAAATTTGCAAGCACTTCCTGAATGTAGTGATGAGAACTGGTGTAGCATAGCAGAGAAGAGGTAAACGAAGAAGTCTGTATTTAAAATATTTTATACCATTTCCCTCAAGCTCGTTAGCAAATCCTTGGGAAAGTAAAACAACCCCATCAATACAAATAATAATTAAAAACACCTTTAAGACCCTAAACAACTTGGGGCTGGGGTACCTGAAGAACTGTCTCATCCCAGGCTATTCAGCCCATTTATTGATCGGTTGGCCTCCCCCCTACTGCTCTGCTGCTCTACTACACTACTGTACTGTTGGGAAAAATCTAATGACCATCCCCGGACCGAGGGAGACTAAATATCAGAATACTAGGGTACGGGCATTTTCAATCGTGGCCCCTACCCTATGGAACCGACTCCCCGAGGAGGTGCGGGCCCTGCGGAACCTTGATCAGTTCCGCAGGGCCTGCAAGACCGCCCTTTTTAAGCTCGCACACCTGGACTGTTAAGAAGATCGGCAATTAAGCATCCGCCAATGCGGTTTAAGACCATACTGCTGAATAACTGCACTTACTGGACTGTTTTAATGCTGTTAAGTTAATGTTTACTGTTTTATATTGTTAAATTTAAAGGCTTTTAACCACTGTATGTTTTTATGAAATGTTGTTAGCCGCCCTAAGCCTGCCGAGGTGGGGAGGGCGGGATAGAAATAAAATTTATTATTATTATTTATTATTACTGTGATGCTGTATTGTGGTACTATTTTGTGCTATACCACCTTGCTGTCATGTCATCTTGCTGAATCATCTTGCTGCAGTTTGCTGAATGTTGTAATTAGGGTTGCCATGTCCAATTTAAGAAATATCTGGGGACTTTGGGGGTGGAGCCAGGAGACATTGGGGTGGAGCCAAGATCAAGGCTGTGACAAGCATAATTGAACTCCAAAGGGAGTTCTGGCCATCACATTTAAAGGGACGGCACACCTTTTCAATGCCTTCCTTCTATAGGAAATAATGAAGGATAGGGGCACCTTCTTTTGGGGCTCATAGAATTGGACCCCCTGGTCCAATCGTTTTGAAACTTGAGGGATATTTTGGGGAGAGGAACTAGATGATGTACTGAAAGTTCGGTGCCTTTAGCTTAAAAAACAGCACCCCCCAGAGCCTCAGATACCTGCGGATCAATTCTCCATGATTTTCTATGGGAATAAATCTCCATAGGGAATAATAGAGTTCCCAGCAGACATTTCCCTCCCCTCCCCCCGCTTTCTGACGACCCTGAAGTGGGCGGAGGGCCTCCAAACCGGGGGATCCCCTGCCCCCACCTGGGGATTGGCAACCCTAGTTGTAATTGGTTTTATTATGATTTTATTGTGAGTTTATTTCTATTTGCTGTACTCTGCTCTGAGTCTCTAATGGGGGAATGGGTGGAATATAAATAAACAAATAATAATAATAGTAGTAATAATAATAATTTGCCTTTCTGTACTTCTGCCTTCAGAGGCAAGGGGAATGCCAGTTGGGGATCAGTTGTAAAAGAGGAAGAGCTCCAGACCCCACCTGGAGGCTGGCAACCCTACTTGGGTCTTCCATCTCCAAACCCACTATATTACCTAGATTTCCTGTGATGCCATGGACAAATGAAACACATACTTTCCCAGGATATTTGTTCCAGATTAGATGCTTGATCTGTGGTGAGCATTTAAACCCTTTAGAGAAAAAACCCCCACAAAGCTTTGAAATGCACATGAAAAGCCTCTGAAACTGCAGATCCCTCAATGCCTTTTGCTCCATTCTTTGTAAGGTGACAAAGCTAACAGTCCCTTTGTTATTTAGTATGGATTTCCTAATTACAAAGTACCTTATGATTTATTGCAAAGGTTATTATTAGAGGAGGCTGAGTTAATCAATATCTCATTATATGGCTTGCTAGTGCATCTCAGTGTCCCATCATGCCATCTGTTTCCAAAAGCTATTTGAAATTCCAAAGTATTGGCAAAAATGAAGCATACTTAGTCAGGAAGAGCTAGGTGACCTCACTTCCTCTAAAGTGAAAGAGCCAGCATGGTTTAAGGGTTATAGGCTGCGATCACGCACACTTAGGGTTGCCAATCCCCAGGTGGGAGCAGGGGATCCCCCAGTTTGAAGGCCCGCCCCCCACTTCAGGGTTGTCAGAAAGCGGGGGGAGGGGAGGGAAATGTTTGCTGGGAACTCTATTATTCCCTATGGAGATTTATTCCCATAGAAAATCATGGAGAATTGATCCGTGGGTATCTGGGGCTCTGGGGGGGCTGTTTTTTGGGGTAGAGGCACCAAACTTTCAGTATAGCATCTAGTGACTCTCCTCAAAATACCCCCCAAGTTTCAAAAAGATTGGACCAGGGGGTCCAATTCTATGAGCCCCAAAAGAAAGTGCCCCTATCCTTCATTATTTCATATGGAAGGAAGGAATTGAAAAGGTGTGCCGTCCCTTTAAATGTGATAGCCAGAACTCCCTTTGGAGTTCATTTATGCTTGTCACAGCCTTGATCTTGGCTCCACCCCTAATGTCTCCTGGCTCCACCCCCAAAGTCTCCTGGCTCCACCCCCAAAGTCCCCAGATATTTCTTGAATTGGACTTGGCAACCCTACGCACACTAAACAATACACTTGCGATCCACTTTCAATGCACTTTCCAACTGGATTTTGCCAGTTCACGCAGTAAAATCCAGTTGGAAAATGGATTGAAAATTCATTTTTGTAGTGTGTGTGATTGCAGTCACACTGCCAAGACTAGGATCTAGGAGACCCAGGGCTGAATTCCCTCTTGTGCCATAGAAACTAGGTTGCCAGCCTCCAGGTGGGGCTTGGAGATCTTCTGCTTTTACAACTGAACTCCAGCTGACAGAGATCAGCTCCCCTGGAGAAATAAAACACATACTGCTTTGAAATGGCTGCTTTGAAGGGTGAATTCTATGGCATTGTACCATGCTGAGGCCCCTCCCCTTTCCAAACCCCCACCCTCTCCCAAGTTCACCCCCAATGTCTCCAGTTATTTTTTAACGTGTGTTGCTGGGTTTGTGTTGAAAAATACCTGGAGAGTTTGGGGGTGGGTCTGGGAGAAGGTGGACGCCTTGCTGGACTGGAAGAGAGACTGAACATGACTCGCCACAAAGTTTTGCAGACCAGAACCAGAGGTTTAATGGAACTCAGAGAGATTCTCAGTTGCATGATTCTGTTCATTGCTATACCCATATGAACTTTGGTTGTGTTGTTCTATATGGGAGTGGGTTTTGAACTCAAGATATTGGATCATATGACTCTCTTCTGGACCCTCTAGTACTCTTATGTCAAGTAGGGATGGGCATGAACTGGCTGATGAACTACAGTTCATCACACATTTTGGGCCGTTTATGGTTCATGAAGTTATCTTTGCAAACTGAAGAGCTGCCACAAACTTCCACAGATTTTGTTGTGGTTTGTGGAGGTTCGTGAAAAGAAGAAAAAAGAGAAGAGGAGGGGAAAAAATGGCTGTGAGTCAATTCAACCCCTGCTTTCCGCTCTTCATGAATAACAGCTGAATGGTGGGGAGTTCTTTGTCACTCAGCTGTTTGGGTTAAATAGCTCAGAACCATATAACCCCTGCTTTCTCCTCCCTGCCACTTTTCATAGGGAATATAAAGCAGGGGTTTGGGCTTTAAATCATTTGCAAACCAACACAAATGGATTCGGTTCATGAATTAGCCTTTTTGTTGCTCAGTTCCTGGTTTGTGAGTCATGGTTTGTGGTTCATGAACCAAAGCGCAAAAATGCAGTTCGTTGTTCTTCAGTCGCACAGTCGAGTCCGACTCTTTGTGACCCCATGGACCAAGTTAGACCAGGCCCTCCTGTCTTCCGCCATCCTCTGAAGTCCACTCAAATTCATGTTAGTTACATCAGTAACTCTGTCCAGCTATCTCATCTTTTGCCGTCCCCTTCTTCTTTTGCCTTCTGTCTTTCCCAGCATCAGGATCTTCTCCAGTGAGTGCTCCCTTCTCATTTGGTGGCCAAAGTATTTGAGCTTCAGCTTCAGCATCTGACCTTTCAGAGAACAGTCTGGGTTGATTTCCCTTAGGACTGACTGATTTGATCTTCTTGCAGTCCAGAGGACTCTCAATATCAAGCCTTCCTTCAAGGGAGAAAAAAAAAATCCAATAATGAATGACTATTTCTGATAGATTTTCTGTTGTAGGCAGACTTGGTGGAAAGAATTGCAAACTAATTCACTGTCCACTTTCTCTATTTTTAGCACTGTTGGCCATTGCATCCTATTGTCTGATGGAGTGTGCTTCTAGCTCACGAAAGCTTTCATTCTGAATAAATCTTTGTTGGTCTTAAAAGTGCCACTTGATTCCTACTTTGTTCCATTGCTTCAGACCAACACAGCTGCCCACTTGGATCTATCTTGTGAAAGGGAGTTACAGGATCGAACATGTTATAGTCACACTGCTAACTTGCAAACCTTACTCCTGATTTAACCTCATAGAACCCTCCCCAGCATAGCTTATGCCAGCTCATGCTCAGCTGATGAAACCTGAGATCTTCTGCATGCAAAACATGTGCTCTGCTGAGCTATCTCCCCCTCTATACTCCCCCAAATATAGAACATTCTCTATATTCAGGGCTGTGCTATCAGAAACTATGATTAAAACTACCAAAAATGTCACAATGACTTTGCAGCAAATCAGTCTATTATGTCTTGTATTCTTTAGTGCATGAAATACCGAGCGTAACAGCTGAGCTGGTGTCATGGAAAAGTGGGTAAGCAATGAGCCCAGAACTCACCAGTACATCTCATACCTGGTTATGAACTCACTTGGAGGCCAACAGCACCAATCTTCCTTCCTCAGTTCCCCAGATGCAACATGGGGATAATCATTCAAACTGATATGACCATTTTCTCTGCTTTTTAAAAATGTTGTCATTGTCATCAGCTTTGGCCAACCTCATTTTTATTACCGTCACTAATTCTGTTTCCTAAGCGCCATCTTTACACTAATTTGATGTCATTTTGATACTATCTTTGTGCCATGCATATATGCAAATCATATGAAAATTAAGACCTACAGGTGTGTTTCTCGTAAGGGAGATGCAATAATTCACCTTGGCCAGTGCCAAATGGGCAGTTTAAGCTACACCAGGGGTGCAGTCAGACGTACCATTAGTGGCGACACAGCTCTGTCTCACTGATGGATTAAATGTGTTCGTTCAGACATCCATATCTGGCAATCGAGCATCATCCAGGGTCATCCCGGCTTGCTGGGCCTCAATGCCGCATTAATTTGACAGCGCAGAAAGTCCGGCCCTTTTTCAAAAAAGGGGCACAAGATCGGCTTTTTCCTGTTTAGACAGCTCACGCGCGATACTGCCCCTTGGAATGTTTACCGCCCCTCCCACCTTTTTTTTTTTTTTTAAAAAAGCCCCAGCAGACATGCGCATTGCCGGATCATTTGGAAATCTGAGGTGACGCTTCTGCTTCTCCAATCAACACAGGATCGGGGTGGGGGGGACACGTTATCCCGCTATCCAGAACAGGAAAAAAAATCTTTTTTTTCAATGTGGAGGATTTCCAGATATCATTGTCACTGCCAATTTCTAGGAAAGTAATTCCTGACAGTTCCCTGGTTTGAATCGGCAACGTTCATTCCGGAAACTTTCCCCCCTTCCCCCCCGCCTCTGAAGCAATGTTTGGTTTCCCACCTCCAAACAGTTGGGCGCATGTTCAATGGACCCCCCTCCCAGAAATCACCATCTGATCACGCATGCTCCAAGAAAAGAGTGTGATAGTATTGGATGTCTGATCGCTCAACAACAGAATGAGTTGCATTCTTGGATGGTCATCTGAACGGCCCTGCATCGAATCAATATTCAGCAGTTCAAATTTGAGCGCTACACACCCACTTTTAATGTGACATGTGACCGCACCCTAGGGATGGCAAATGAGTGGACTTAAAAAACACATCCAAACACCAGGGGTCATTTTGTAGGGGAAAAGGTGGTAGCACTCATCCAGGGATTGTTATACAGCTACACCTACTATTCAAGGTGGGAAGGAGGAGGTGGAACTCTCAGAAAGGTTCAGGAGCTGTGCTCCTATGAGCTCCCGCTGAATCTGAGGCTGCCAAACATGCACATCTGCCTCCTGTCCCGCTCCCGCCCACAACCCATCCCCATCTGACCTGGAGCCAGCTCAAAAAGGTACCACGTCAAAAGTGGTACCTAATCACTGGGGAGCTTTGAAGGTGCCTCTCCGGTCATCTGGATGCCCAGAAGTGCCCAGAAAGCACCCGAGTGCATGAGTGCTCTGGATGCTCCCCCATGACACCAGCAGCTTGTCCTTGTTCCACTTTCTGTCTGAATGCTCTGGAGCACTCCAGTTTCTGCTGGCTCACTTCCAAGTTGGCACACTGCTGCCCTGAGCTGGCGGTGTGGAACCAACCCTTGAGTCTCAGAAAGAAAGGTATGCTTGCATGTAAAGTGCCATCAAATAACAGCCGACTCCACCTTGTGGGGCTTTCATGGCAAGAGATTAACAAATTGACAGTGTCTTTCTCTGCAGAGTGACCCTGGAACTGCTTAGTGGTCTCCCATCCAAATGCTAAATAGGGCTAACGATTAACTTCTGATGTGATCAGGCTAGCCTGGGCTATCCAGGTGAGGGTCAGCAAGAAAAGTAGCTTACAGAGAAATAAATCCAAAGGAGGATATCTGATTCAAATCAGCAAAAGTGTTGGATTGGCTCCTGGAGAAAGTAGAGAAAGTACTTTTCTCCCTTTCTCACAATACAAGAACTCGTGGGAATTCAATGAAATTGCTGAGCAGTCAGGTTAGAATGGATAAAAGGAAGTACTTCTTCACCCAAAGGGTGATTAACATGTGGAATTCACTGCCACAGGAGGTGGTGGCGGCTACAAGCATAGACAGCTTCAAGAGGGGATTGGATAAACATATCGAGCTATTAGCCACAGTGTATTGTTGGAACTCTCTGTCTGGGGTAGCAATGCTCTGTATTCTTGATGCTTGGGGTGGGGGGGAGGAGTGGAAGGGCTTCTAGCCCCATTTGTGAACCTCCTGATGGCACCTGGGTTTTTTGGCCACTGTGTGACACAGAGTGTTGGACTGGATGGGCCATTGGCCTGATCCAACATGGCTTCTCTTATGTTCTTATGATGCATTTCACTCATGGAGGCCCTTTCCTCTGGTGGAAGGAGCCTGTGTTTCCAACACAAAATCAGAGGAAGACACCATCTCTTGGAGGAAAGCAGTGAAATGGATTCCCCGGAGGCAGCCCTCAGTTTCCTCTCTGGTACTAATACTGACTTACAGATGAAATTAATATCGAGTCACTTTGTGTGAAGTATTATACAAATGTTCAGTATTGCGGGGACATGGCTGATATAATTAAAGATGTTTTCACCAGTGTCTGCAGATTACACAGCATTTGTTTCTTCTAGGGGCTGACTTTGGTATTCCTTTTCCTTGCATTTGAAAAGTGCAGGTAAAGAAGAGGCCAGGAAATTGTCATAATGATGTCTTTGGGATATTAGGAGAATCTGACGGATGACCCAAGAACTCCTGCAGGGAGGTGGATCTCCATGCTATGCCTCCTGAGACACAACTGGGGTAAACTACCTTGTGGCATGAAAAAAGTCAGGATATAATTTAAAAAAAAAAAACCAACCCACTAGAGATTGAAGATTTCATACTCTCTTCTGCAGGTGTGGGTTTGGATGGGGCAGCTAAGAGGAGATGCGGGGTACAAAATTCCCCAGGCCTGGGTTTTCTTCAGGGTCTGTGAAACCAGGCAATCCACCTTCCTCATTTTGCTTTCATCCAACTACAATGGATCAGCTCAGTTGACCCAACACCTATTGGTCTGGGCTACTAGCATCCATCTTGGGTCTTCAGCAACAGCTACAAGCCTCTCTAGAAATCCATAATTGTTTAATTTAATCCTTTTGTGACTTAAAATCAGAGCAAGTGTTTTATATGTAAGTAATCGTCCAGAAATGATGTCATAATCCCCTCAACAATCTAGGAATCCACCCAAGCACTATGGTAGTAACTACAGAGATCAGGGAGATTCCTAGAGCGTCGTGGATTCTGTGACATTACTTCTAGGTGCATTGTTTCACATTTCTTTTCCTGTTGCTTCATTGTTTGAGCACTGGTGATAGAGGGGAGGGGAGAGAGCTTGCCCACTGCGGGGGGCAAATAGTAAGCCTAGCGAGAGTGAGTGAAAAAAGTGAGTGAAAAATGGATCCAATCCATTTTTGTAGGCATTCCTATGTTTGAAGCACTGCTTGTTCTATTCAAAACATGCCTTAAAAAGAGATATTTTGTTTTTCCAGTTTCAATTCAGTGGATCAGTACAAAAGCTCAGTACATTTGGGGTTTGAGTGTTGCTTCCCCAAGAAGGAACAAAAAAACCTGTTAAAAACAGGAAGCCAGCCAGTTGTGAATTCTCACTTTTATCGGCTGACTTGAGCTATTCCAGTGGGAGGAAGTGCCAAATTGTTCCACATGGCCTTCCAACCATAGCTTGCTTTGCTAACGCTGGAAAAATCAAAAGTGGGCATGGCTCGTATTTATTCAAAGTATACAGCCCTGTATCCACTTATCATCTCTGAAAACATAACTTGTGTTGCTTTTCTGGGTGGGGTGCTGTTGACAAAGGACTTTAGATTTCCAAACTGACTTGTGATACCAAAATCTGACCAATGGCTGTTTTCAGGTGATGGAGGCAGAGCTGTTATCTTCTGTCTGTCAAGGGAGTGGACCTGTGAGATGTGGGGAATGGAATGGGAGCAGATTGAAATGCAGCATAAAAATGTAGCAGTCCTGCTTAATCAGACTGGTGCTGCAGCATCCTGTTTCACACAATCGCTATCCACATGCTTCCCTCAGGTCTGTAGGCAAAGCCTGTTTGCCTTCCCCACAGAATGGAATTCAGAAGTCCACTTCTTCTGAATGTGGAAGGTCTAAGTACTCATTGCATTTGTTGTTGTTCAGTTGCACAGTCGAGTTCGACTCTTTGCAACCACATGGACCAAGTCACGCCAGGTCCTCCTGTCTTCCACCATCCTCCGAAGTCTGCTCAAATTCATGTTTGTTACATCAGTAACGCTGTCCAGCCATCTCATCTTTTGCCGTCCCCTTCTTCTTTTGCCTTCTGTTTTCCCAACATCAGGACCTTCTCCAGTGAGTGCTCCCTTCTCATTTGGTGGCCAAAGTATTTGAGCTTCAGCTTCAGCATCTGACCTTCCAGGGAACAGTCTGGGTTGATTTCCCTTAGGACTGATTGATTTGCATAAGTACTCATAAACATGGATGGATCTATCTATTTTACTTATTCATAATTTTGATTTATATACCTTCCTTCTCTGAGTTCACAGAGCTCAGGGCAGTTAACAACAGAAGTTCTATACAATTTAAAATCCAACGAATTGAAACAACTATCATCCATAAAACTTGGTTGGTCTTAAAGGTGCATCTTGACTCCTGCTTTGTTCTACTGCTTCAGACCAACATGGCTGCCCACTTGGATCTATCCACAACATTGTTTAGTATCCTTTCAATGACATCTTTTGAAAAAATGGCCATCACAACAACTTGAAATGGCGAATTCCACCAATTGATTATTAATACAAAATACAGGAAATCTTCTATCCATCCTGCCTTCCTGTCCTTCCACATGGACATTCTCCCCTGATTGTCATTCTGCGTGTTGAAGAAAACATCTTGTGTGTCATGGAAACTCTTAATTTTTTTTTAAAAGCTCTATGGTTTTACCAGAGAGTTGTTGCAAAGCCTAGAGCATCCCATGATGGCACTTTGGATTTTCACTGGAAGTGACATCAACACGCAGGTGTGACACCAATGTACCAAAGATCCAGTTTCAGCCATGTCTTATGTTACTGTATAGTTGAGAAGAGAGTGTACAAGGATTCATTTTTCTCATTGCGCTTACAGGGGTATTAACTGGCCACATGAACCAGGCTCCAGTGTTTCCAAAAGTCACATTTGGAGGGGAAAGTCTCTGATCAGTTGTAGACTTGGAAGGAGTTAAAACTAAATGTGGTGCTGCACAGGACAGAGATGAATGGAAATAAAGGCCATTACATCAGCTGAAAACTATTTCTGTCCCAGAGAGCTAAGCTGGGAAGACCATGAGCTATTCTGTTTTCTAAAACAAAGCTATTTCCTGTTAGCCGCCATTCACAACTGTCTGGAGGAACCATGTGATGGTGCCAGACACTTGGTACCTTGTCACTCTGCGTTAAGCAACAGGAGTCGGTTGTGTTCTTCTTCTGTTCGCTTGTTTACTATGTTGAGGAGATGGCTGGAAAGACAAAACAACCGCAAGTCAAAAACACCAGGATCCCCATAGGCCTGTTACAGAGACTGAATATTTGTACCTCTAGTGGCTCTAAATTCCATTTAGTCTGCAAATATTGACTCAGCACTGTCTGCTATGTCTGCTTGCACTACTGAACAATAGCACTGGAGATTATTAGACTTAGTGGCTGGTTCTCGCCTGTGGCGCAGATCAATGACTACTGATAACAGATCCGCTTTGTCATAAGTTTCCTTTTGTCAGCTAACTGGTGTGTTCTTCTTGAGTTGTACAAAATACGCATGGCTTTCTTCCTGATGCAAGTTTCCCCCTTCTTTTCCCCTTTATTTTTGAGGACTGCAGATTTATACCCCGTCCTTCTCTCTGAATCAGAGACTCAGAGTGGCTTACAATCTCCTATATCTTCTCCCCCCACAATAGACCCCCCTGTGAAGTGGGTGGGGCTGAGAGGGCTCTCACAGCAGCTTCTCTTTCAAGGACCACTCCTGTGAGAGCTATGGCTGACCCAAGGCCATTCCAGCAGCTGTAAGTGGAGAAGTGGGGAATAAAACTGGGTTCTCCCAGATAAGAGTCCGTACACTTAACAACTACACCAAACTGACTACAGAAACATCACTGCTTAGAGTGTCAGACTAGAATATAGGAGAGCCTGGTTCAAATGTGCCCTGAGAACTCACTGGATGACCTTGAACCAGTCATTCTCTGTAAGTCTTCACTCTCAGATCAACCATACTCACACACAAAAAACACATCTGCATTAATTTCATTTTTGTACTTTTACAATGACTGATTTTTTAAAACCTTTTCACTGAAGGACTCTGCATTTGCCATTCTTCCTTGGTGTGGTCTGGTGTTTATTTCCTTTCACAAAGTGATTAAGGCTTCCTTTGCAGAAAACATCCTGTCACCAACCAGCTGGGAAATATCCCCCCCCCCCCAACCTCGCCATCCTTTCCCAGAGATCTGTGATTGTTCCCTATCAGAGTTTGGGGAGTGGGGTGAGGAACTGGAGTGCTAGTTTTCAACCAAATAACACCAAAATAACCATGGAGCTAGATCTGTCTATCTACTAAATGCCACCCATGTTTCAAGTGAATTGAACCAAATGATCCAATTCAACAGGCCCCTGAACAAGGTACCCCTAGCCACAGTATTTGGAAAGAAAAGGGATCTGGCTCCACAAAGAAGGGAGATAAGGAGAACTGCTCTCTCAGTGGTTTGTGTGCAATGCTGATGGTCTGGAAGTATTCTGTGCTTGTCTCTTGCAGGCATCCAATTGGAAGGAAGAAATGTCATTGCCTGGGAAATCAGTAGAATCAAAGAAAAACAGTAATGCATGCTGCATTGCTGGGAAGCACTCAAAATTAAACAACAACAAAATCACACATTGTTTGAGGGAGGGGGTTTGTAAGCCCCAAGAATCCTGGAATTTGTGTTCCCATTCCAGGAAATCCCTGTAGTGACCCCAACTAGCCATTTTTTTTCTGCATTTCTTCAGCTCAGGAATTTTACAATGCAAATGCCTAGTTAAAACTTACCAGACTTTATCAGAGCTTCTCTAATTAAGGGTGTTAATATTCTTCTAGTTAAGGGTGGATATCCTGAAGATCTGAAAGAGGTAAGCCATATATTAAAACTGTCTCTAGATAAGGATGCTCTGGATAATTATTAGCCAGTATCCACACTACCTTTTTAAAAGCAAGTAGATCAGGCATATGGCAGCAGAGAAAATTCAGATGTCCTTGAATGATATTTCTTTCCTTGACTCCTTTCAAACTTGCTTCAGGCCTGGTTTGGGGATGGTGATAGCTTTAGTTTCACTGATTTGCATATGCAGATAGATAGGGGAAATACTGCCTATGACCAATGGAGCAGTGAAAATTACCTCAAAAACACAAGAGCCAATGACAATGGGGTTCTGAAACAGCCAATGGGAGCTGTGTACTGGGGAAAAGGGTTAATATCTGATAATTATCAGTTGACAGTTGAGAGTTGGGAATAGGGGTTAGGCTGATAAAACATTAGTAACAAGAGAGTGGGTTAAATATCACAAAGATATAACTGCCCTAGAACAGGAGAATTACTGAGCAACATCTGGTTGCTGAGGATCAGTTGTAACATTTTCACAAAGGTGTAACAGTATGAAAAGCCTGTCTGGGAAATACACTATTTAAACTTTGACTTTCCACATCATCTTGTAATAAGTTAAGATTTACCTCAGTTTGTGTTTCTTTTTAAAATAATTTCATTCTTATTAATTTGAAAAGTTAACTAACCTGGCCCCATCAGTTTACCTCATTTCTCAGTTATAATCCCAGTACATACACAGGCCGCAATCTCCTTTAAGTTTTATTACTATTGGAAATTCAAGTGGGATTGTGACAGGAAATTATTTTGAGGTAATGTCTTGTCCCAGGAAAACATCATACTGCCCAATTAATCTATGCTTGAATTTTATGGAGTTGCTGATATGATCAATATTATTTTATTTCACTTCATTTATATCCCATTTTCTCCTCAGTGGTGACCCAGATAAAATGACTCCCTTCCTCTTTTTATCATCACAACAGCCCTGTGAGGTAGGTTAGGCAGAGGGCTTGTGACTGGTCCAAGACCACCCAGCAAGTTTCCATGGGAGAATGGGGATTTGAACCTGTGGCTGCTATCACATAGGGTAGGGATGTGCATTCGGTTCAGCTGAACCGTATTTACAGCTGAATCAGCACTGATTCGGCTGTATGCGGAATAGGCTGAAGCTGATCCCCATAGGCGCCCATTATACGGCAGCTGAATATGGCTCGCCGCATACTTACGAATAGCTATTCGTAAGTATGCGGCTGTCAATTCAAAAGGCGGCAAAGTAGCTTCTGCAGCTTCAAAGGAGCCTCTTGCCTACTCTGGCGCCTTTAGTGGCCTCTTCCCGCCTCTCCCTGGGATCAGGGAAGGGGGAGAGGGGGAAGAGGAGCCCCAGCAGCCAATCCAAAGCATGCATTTGCAAAATGCATTGCAAATGCATGCTTTGAAGGGCTTTTTAAGGAGTCTTCCTTCCTGGCTGGATTAACTCCTCCATTGCTGCTGGGTGTGAGAGATTGTCCAAAGGGCTGGCTGCCTGCAGCTCTCTCACTCAGCCTTACCAAGTTACCAGACTTCCCTGGACTAGAGAAGACAAGGTAAGACACTATTGGGGTTCTTGTTTTTATTTATTGTTGGTAAAAGGACTTTTTTTAAGACTTAGAGTCCCTTTACTTAACCAGATTTGGGTGGTGGTGGGGTAGCTTATTTGGGGGTTTCTGCTTGGGGAGGGGGCCTGGGGTGGGGTGGGGGTTGCCAATTTGCCAATATCTTAATTTAGTGAGAGGACTTTTAAAAGTGCAGTGTCCTTTTACTTCTCCTGATTTGGGTGGCTTGGATTTCTTGGGGTTAGGGTGAAGGGTTTTCTTGGGGGGGAAGGGGTGGCAAAGTTCCTGTATTGTTAAAAGTTAATTTTTTACTGTTTTAAAAGTATTCAGTGTTTGATTTGTTGCTGCTGTGTTGTGCTGCTGCTGTTACTCTTTTCTTTGGGTTCTTGGGGGGGTGCTGTTTGGCCTAATTTCCATTGTTTAAAAGGCCACTTTTGTCCTCTTTTTCCTTGGCCTTTTGTGATTCTGCTGGTTTTGTTTTGGTTTTTTTAAATTGCCTCTGGTTGGTGTGTGGGTTGGTGAGGGTGTGTGTGGGCTGGGTCACTTTCTTGTTTTTATAGAGTAGATTGTGTGTTCTGTGGCAGGGAAGCTGGCACCTGGGTGAGAGACCCAGAACCAGCAGGTTTTTTGTGGTTGGCCAGCTCTCCCCGTGTTGTTTGGGGCAGGGCTGGAGAGCTGGCATCTGTAGATTGTGTGTTCTGTGGCAGGGAAGCTGGCACCTGGGTGAGAGACCCAGAACCAGCAGGTTTGTTGTGGCTGGCCAGCTCTCCCCGTGTTGTTTGGGGCAGGGCTGGAGAGCTGGCATCTGGGTTTGCTGCAGCCAGGTCTGCAGAGCAGACCTTGAGCAGATTGTATTTTGTGTGGCAGTGACGTTGGCAACTGGGTTTTATATTGCTTCCAGGCCTGCCCTGCAGGGTTAGAGTAGATAGAGGGATGTAGTGCGTTTGGGTCCTATAGAGATTCTCTGATGTGGTTAGGTTTGGCTTTGGGTGCCCCAGGAATTGGACCCCCTGGTCCAATTTTTTTTGGCCTTGTGGGCTTTGTGTGGGACAGTGCCCTGAAGCTGCACAGCAGTTTGGGGGGCTCTCCTCAAAACCCCCTGCTCCCCAGAGCCACTTTTCTCACGACAATTACAGTGAGGAAGTGGCTAATTGGGCTTTCCCCATCATTGTTAGCAATGGGCCTTTTGGGGAGCCCAAAGACAGGGACCCCCTGGCCCAATCTTTTTGGGACTTGGGGGGGGTTGGAGGGGAGAGTCCCCTTCAGGTCCCCTGCAAATTTGGGGGCTCTCCCTCAAACCCCCTGCCCCCCAGTAGCCTCTAATTATGCCCTATGTTGCCATTTATTTCAATGGCCCATAGGGTATAATGATGGAATAGGGGCACCCTCTTTGGGTGCCCCTGGAATGGGATCCCCTGGCTCAATCTTTTTGGGACTTGGGGGGCTTGTAGGGGAGAGTCCCCTGCAGGTCCCCTGCAAATTTGGGGGCTCTATCTCAAACCCCCTCCCCTCCATGCGGCTTCAAATATACCCTATTTGCCATTGATTTCAATGGCCCATAGGGTATAATAGGGCCGTATATTCGGTAATAGCCGTGCATCTACCGTATATGCGGCTATTCCGAATGCGGTATTCAGGAGTATACGGGGATTCCGAATTTCCCCCCCTGTATACTTCCGAATCCGTGTCAATCCGAATTTTTTTTTTTTTGCACATCCCTACTATCACACTGGGAAACTGACCCGATATTATCTCTTCCCAAAAAACCCCGCTTCAGTTTGGTCCATTTCAGAGGGATCAGAAAGCCCCCCATTGAAGTGGCAGGATCCTGGCAGCAGTTCGTGATTGCACATTCAGACTGCTAGTGCAGCTCAACCATTAGTTACCCCTGTTTTTTTTTTAAAGAAGTCCCCCATGTGTGCACTGAAGCAGAGAAATGGACAGGCATTCCTTGGAGGGGGGCAAAAATCCCTGAATGCGCCAGAAATGACTTGGTGTAATCACACTGAAGAAGAAGAACTGCAGATTTATACCTCGCCCTTCTCTCTGAACCAGAGACTGAGCAGCTTACAGTCTCCTTTATTTTCTTCCCCCACAACAGACACCCTGTGATGTGGGTGGAGCTGAGAGAGCTTTCACAGAAGCTGCCCTTTCAAGAACAACTCTTGCTAGAGCTCTGGCTAGCCCAAGGCCATTCCAGCAGCTGCAAGTGCAGGAGTGGGGAATCAAACCTGGTTCTCCCAGATAAGAGCCCTTGCACTTAACCACTACACCAGACTACTCTTCCGCTTATGAGTTGTGTCAGCATGATCAGTCAGCCGGTGAATATGCAACCTGAATGCAATTCAAGGGGAAGCTACCGGGAAGATCCAGGTGGCTTTTAAATCCACATAGGAGGCTTTTGGAGATGGGATGAGAATGGGTGAGGCTTGGAGGGCAGATGTGCTAGTGTGATCATATAGATTTAGTTCTAATGGGAGGCATGGCTAGGTTGGGGCAAATCTCTTGTGTAAAAGCACCCCCTGTCTCCCAGTTCCTAGTCCAACACTTTAATTTCTACACAGCACAGCTCAGTCAACTTATCACCAGTGTTCCCACTAAGCTTAGTGTGAACTAACTCACAGTTTTTTAGCCTCTGGCTCACACATTTTTGTCTTAGCTCAGGAAGGATGGCCCCAGATCAAACTAATCTATGCAGTAGCCAAATCACTCACTGACAACTTAAATGCCAGTAGCTCATGAAGTAGAATTTTCGCTCATAAGACTCCACAGCTTAGTGAGAACATTGCTTATCACATGACAACCAGGAGAGATTTTTATATACCAGGGAGGCTAAGGGTATGGAGACCATTTGGTATCATTTTGGGGGGTGGGGGACATATTTCGAAATATTGGCATAAAGATTTGTTTCATTCTGGGAAGATGTCAGTGGTTCTCAGATATTATGGATTGTTTTAGCTAGTTTTTGTCTACCTGATCAGAAAGGTTCCAGTTTATTGGTTCAATCACCAAAATGGATTAGGGCAAAATTGTTGAGAACAGCTTTGCTATAAAGTGTCATGGCTTAGTGCAGGGGTGGCCAATGATAGCTCTCCAGATGTTTTTTTGCCTACAACTCCCATCAGCCCCAGCCATTGGCCATGCTGGCTGGGGCTGATGGGAGTTGTAGGCAAAAAAAATCTGGAGAGTTACCGTTGGCCACCCCTAGCTTATTGGTAGAACAGCACATGATGCTCATGTAGAAAGTTTGATGCTCAGTCCCTGGCATTTCCACTCACCAGCTAGATAGCACAGGCTCTTCTCTGCTGGAAACCCTACACTGTCAGTCAGAATAGGCCACACTGAACTCAGTGGGTCTGACTCAACCCAGACTAACTGTCTACATGAAGGTCCCTTGAAATGTAAATTCTATATTAGGCTCCCACCCTTTCTTTTAGAGAATTGTAGATTTTTCAGGAATCTGGCTCAAAATGAATTAGTAGTAGGGTTGCCAGATCTGGCACAATAAATATCTGGGGACTTTGGGGGTGGAGCCAGGAGCAAGGGTGTGACAAGCATGATTGAACTCCAAAGGGAGTTCTGGCCATCACTGCACACCTTTTAAATGTCTTCCCTCCATTTGGAAATAATGAAATAGGGGCACCTTCTTTTAGGGCTCATAGAACTGGGCCTTCTGGTCCACTCTTTTGAAACTTGGGAGGGTGTTTTGAGGAAAGGCACCAGATTCTATGCTTCAGACTTGGTGCCTCTACCTCAAAAAACAACCCCACAGAGCCCCAGATACCCACGGACTGATTCTCTATAATACCATATGGGAATTGGTCTCCATAGGGTACAGTGGAGTGGCCAGCAGACATTTCCCTTCCCCCTCCTCTTTCTAATAACCCTGAAGTGGGGAGAGGGCCTCCAAACTGGGGAATCCCCTGCTCCCAGCTGGGGATTGGCAACCCTAATTGGTAGAGGTGGCAACTCCTTAAAAGAACACAAGAAAATAAGAGAAGCCATGTTGGATCAGGTCAATGGCCCATCCAGTCCAACACTCTGTGTCACACAGTGGCCAAAAAAAAAAAAAGTGCCATCAAGAGGTCTACCAGTGGGGCTAGAAGCCCTTCCACTGTGCCCCCCCCCCAAGCACAAGAATACAGAACATCACTGCCCCAGACAAAGAGTTCCAATAATAAGCTGTGGCTAATAGACACTGATGGACCTCTGCTCCATATGCTTATCCATTCCCCTCTTGAAGCTGTCTATGCTTATAGCCACCACCACCTCCTGTGGCAGTGAATTCCATGTGTTAATCACCCTTTGGGTGAAGAAGTACTTCCTTTTATCAGTTCTAACCTGACTGCTCAGCAATTTTATTGAATGCCCAAGAGTTCTTGTATTGTAAGAAAGGGAGAAAAATATTTCTTTCTCTACCTTCTCTATCCCATGCGTAATCTTGTAAACCTCTATCATGTCACCCTGCAGTTGACGCTTCTCCAAGCTAAAGAGCCCCAAGAGTTTTAACTTTTCTTCATAGGGAAAGTGTTCCAACCCTTTAATCATTCTAGTTGCCGTTTTCTGCACTTTTTCCAATGCTATAATATCTTTTTTGAGATGTGGTGGCCAGAATTGTATGCAGTACTTCAAATGAGGCCGCTCTGTTGATTTATACAGGGGCATTATGATACTGGCTGATTTGTTTTCAATTCCCTTCCTAATAATTCCCAGCTTGGCGCTGGCCTTTTTTATTGCAATCGCACACTGTCTTGACATTTTCAATGAATTATCTACCATGACCCCAAGATCTCTTTCTTGGTCAGTCTCTGCCAGTTTTTAGTTGATGAACCATCTGTCTGTTACTTGATAGACTGATACATAGAGTGAACCAAATTCTTTTGCCTATTGCCAGGCAGCGTAAGCTATAGGTGCGCATATGTATAATCAGTTAGGAAAACCACTTATATGAAGCATATGGATCTGTTATGTTTTTCACACACATACCTCCAAGGCAGCAATAATCCAAGGGCACTGATCCAGAGCACTCCATATCCAGATCTGACTTTGACATCTGACAAGAGGTATTTGGGGAGATGGGGGTGGGGTTTGAGGCTGACTCTGGAGGTAGCTTAGAAGACCATGTTTGCACATGGGGTATGAGTCAACCCCCTGTGTACAGCCTTGTGTCTTTCAAACACAATGTCAACCTTGCAGACAGAGCTATGGTGTGTCTACAGATAATTGGCCAGACTCCCATTTCTCTTCATCTGCTGCCTAGAAGGACTGCCGCGTTTCTTGAGATTTCTCTGGAGGGAATCTGCTGTCATTTTGACTCCACATGCCTCGACACATTGTAGAAAACTGTCGATGTAAATCCCCCAAAGACCAGCGATGCTTCTTCATTATGCTCATTATCATATATATTTTGTAATGTGGTGGGGAGGGGGTGTGTGGTAGGGGGAGCATCATAAAACAGTTTAGCTGGGCCTTTAATTGAAGTTCTAAGGAGAATGAAGTGCTTATGGCAAATGTCTTGGGGAATTCACTTGATTAAAAAAATAAAAAAAAATCAATGAAGCATGTTTAGACTAGATCAGAGCACCTGAACGTAATGACAAGAGTTTTTAGTTCTGATATTGTGGATGTTTTCTCATCTAATCTCATGAAGCAACATCAGTAAGCAAATTCTTTCACATCTCCAGCTCCCTGGGTCAGCAAAAGACAGCATTCCTAGAAAGAAAGAAAGAAAGAAAGAAAGAAAGAAAGAAAGAAAGAAAGAAAGAAAGAAAGAAAGAAAGAGAAGAAAGAGAGAAAGAGAGAAAGAGAGAAAGAGAGAAAGAGAGAAAGAGAGAAAGAGAGAAAGAGAGAAAGAGAGAAAGAGAGAAAGAAAGAAAGAAAGAAAGAAAGAAAGAAAGAAAGAAAGAGAGAAAGAACGAACGAACAGAGGAGAGAATTATAAACCAAAGTCTTATCTGTGGCAGGTCATTATAAGGCAATAAGCAGAATTTGATTCACTCTGGCTGATAACAGACAGGCATTTTGGGGCAGTTGGGAAGCATCCCAAATCAGGACAGCTCAAAAAGAGCAGTCCTGAAGCCTCCACACACTCCCCCGCAAGCCATCCCCATTCTGTCCATGGGGCGACCTGGCCATGTTCAGACAGCTGTTGCGCACCATTCCTGTCCCCATACATTTTCAGCAGTCATGCACGTGCATGTGCATAAGTGCGCATGTGCACACATAAGGATGCAACTTGGGGCAGCTTGGCGGTTTCACACTTGTGCCCTTCTGCTTCCAGATGCCAAGGAGGCAATGTGTGCAGCTCAAAAATTTGGAAATTTGCTACCACATGCATAAGTGCGCATGTGCACTTTGGAAGTGGTAGCTTTTTCAGTCACACTGTAGAGGCTGGAGGAAAGGGTGAGTACGAGATGAGGACAGGCGATAGATGTCTGTGTGTGGAAGGATTTTTTGGGTCGATTTCAGAGGCATCTCTGAGTCAGTCCAAAGTGCCAGTCTGTTAGCAGCCTCTATGTATCAGTCAGTCAATTAACAGACAGATGGTTAATCAACTAAAAACCATTAAGGAGTTGACACTAATTCACTTCAAGCCAGATTTAGGAATGTGCATGAACCAGCTAACAAATGAACCTTTCTCATGAATTTTGGCCATATTGTGGTTTGAGAAGAGATGTTCATGGGTGACCAGCAAAATATTTCACAAACTTTGATGCTGTTTGTGTTGATTCTTGGTGGTTTGTGAATACCTTTCTAGACAGACTTTCTCTACTCAAAGTGTTTACAAAACTTCAAAGCAACAGGGCAAAGCAAGACTTCTCCAACCTTGGAAACAACAACAGGGGCCCTCCAAAGTTTAATAGGCACTGCTGACTGCCAATAACTGAGTTCCCATTCTGCTCTATGGGATCAGAATGCCATATACACCCTCAGCTCGACTTCACACCCTCTCCTCTGTTGGCTGTTGGTAGTTAGACAGAAAGACAGTGAGCTTGTTGAAAGCAGAGCACATTCCTTCTCATTGTGAACTACTCACCCCTGCTGGAGTTTGACTCTTAGTGGGCTCAGGGCTCTGAGCCATCTCATCTCTCTGCACCTGCTGGAGTGATCTTGGGTCAGTCATAACTCTCTCAGAGCTGTTCTGCTCTAGAGCAGTTGTTTGAGAGTTCTCTCAGCCCCACCTACCTCACAGGGTGTCTGTTGTGGGGCTGTTGTGGGGAGGGGAAGGGAAAGGAGATTATAGTGAAGGGCAGGGTAGAAATCCAATCTCTTCTTCTCTCTTCTTATGTTGCACAGAGGAGTTTAATTACTGGGTGCCTCGGCTGAGGACCCATACCGTCCTGATTGTGAATACCAGGGCTTTTTTTGAGCAGGAATGCACAGGAACACAGTTCCAGCTGGCTTGGTGTCAGGGGGTGTGGCCTAATATGCAAATGAGTTCCTGCTGGGTTTCCCTCCAATGAAATGAAATGGGGTACTTTGTTGGTCTTAAAGGTGCTACTGGACTCCAACTTTGTTCTGTCTGTACCCCATTCTGTTGTCTCACGAAGTGTGTATTCACAGAAAAGCTTACATTTGAAATAACTTTGTTCTATTGCTTCAGACCAATGCAATTACCCATCTGGCTCTGTCCTTAGGCCAGTCAGTCTGAACTATCTGAGAACACTGTTGGGGAGATAAAAATAGAGGTTTGGGAGAACTGTGCTTGGTTATCCCAAGCTTCAAGGACGTATGGGATGCAGATGCATAGAAATCTAGATAGATAAAACTTCTTTAAGCCAAGACCAAGTGTGGGGCTCAGTCTTGCCTGCTCCCAGCTCTGAAGGTGGGGATGAGGCCGGGACTTGGACCTGTCATGACCAGCCTGAGCATTTGTGAACGCCAGCAATCTGCATGACTTGAAGTGACTGGAATTTGAAGAAATGTATCCCAAAAGCATGTGTGCCTGAAGAAGCCTATCTGGGAAATGGCTTGGTTTGTTAGCTCCTCTGTCACGGCAATCGTGCTTGTGGGGATCGTTGAAGACAGCTCATCATTTTCATTTCAGCATCTGAAAAAGGAACAGGAGTTCCCTAAAACACTAAGAGTTTGTTACAAGGACATTATTGCTTTTGATGAACTCTGTCCAGTCCGCAAGGAATTTGAATATGGGAGTAAAATTGTAACCCATTGATAATAGTGTTAAAATTTCATGTATTGCTTTTTATCACTGTCGATAGGGTTGTTTTTTTTTTTTTTTTTACAATTTCAGCTTTTGTGACTGTGAGCATTTGTGCATCGTTCTTGAGCCTGAGAAAGCAGCAAAAGATTCTGTATTCCAGGACTCCGTGAGGTTTAGTGCTATGTCAAGAAGGCTCCTCGCCCTTCTCCCAAGCCTGAAGGAACTTGAGAAAGTCTTCCAAAATCCACTCAGAGCTTGGGGAAGAACCAGGAGGCAATGCTGCACGGTCAGGATGAATTCTGGGATCTTGCTCCTGCTTCCAGACTCAGGAGAAGGATGGGGAATCAAGCCAGATTAAAACTTGGGCTCACCAATGGCAAGCTGTCGAGCACTTTTATCAGCTCCTGTGCCTGTGACTCATAAATATCAGGAGACGAAGCAACAGAGGAATCCGATGGCAAAACAAGCCGTGTAAACCTGAAATGCACATTACCTAGAAGTGGCCACAACAGAGACCAGGTTTTGAAACAGAAAGATGAATAGCAGGGCACGTTCAGTTCTAACTGCAAGGGCTCTGCTGCTTTGCAAAGTATTTTTTTGTTTGTTTTATATGTTGTAAAGTCGTAAAGGTTATGCAGCAACCTCAATCACTCTGTAAAACAATAGGTTTTTGGTTTGATGTATTTTACCATATGAATTAGTCTATAAAGCCATCAAAAGGCAGATTGTTAATCACTTTAAAAAAAAAACACCTCAGAAGTGATTGTCAGTCCTACGGCAATTATTTTTATAACAATATTATCCTTTTGGCCCACTTTTTCCTCATCATGAAATTCCTATATCAGGTTTCTTGGAGCTTTAACATCCAGGTACTTACCAGATCTTGTCTCTTAATGGGAGCAAGACTGTCATAGCGTGCGCCTTCTCGCCATACCCAGGGACCAATTAACTTCTGTGCTCAATTCCTAGAAAATGATTTCTTGAAATCTGTATTTTACAAATGGTTCCTTAATTGACAAGCCCTGCTTTTTGTGGCTGCTTTATAGGTTTATTAGGTTGCTGGTGAAAAAGTGCCGGAAGGAGTTTTGCATTTCCTTGGCGCAGAAGCAAAATCTTTGCAGCAGCCAGGGCAATATGCGACATCTTTACCTGTAGATACATACCCCATCTGGGAAATGATACGGTTGTATAGTGATTAATCATTGTATGCTCTTTATTGCACTGCTGTGCTATGTTTGTTTCCACAAGAAAGCTGGGTCTCTCCCACATCCCACAGCTCTTTTGAGCATATAAAAGAGCTTTACAGTATTAATAGAACTTCACTGTATAGCAGCCCTAATTGCTCAGACGACTACAGTCTCATCAGAGCTTGGCAATGCCAAGGAAGATTGGGATTGTTATGCAGAGGAAAGTAATGGCAACCCATCTCTGCTCATCTCTTGCCTTGAAAACCTCATGAGGTAGAACTTCATTTTATTTGTTTGTTTATTTTAATTTATGCATTAGATCTGTGGATTGCCCAATCCCTGCTGCTTTATGGGGAGAAGGAGGAGGAAAAGAAGGAGATTGGATTTATACCCTGCCCTTCACTTGGAATCTCAGAGCAGTTTACAATCTCCTTTCCCTTCCTTTCCTCACAACAGATACCCTGTGAAGTAGGTGGGGCTGAGAGAACTGCTCTGAGAGAACTGCTCTGAGAGAAATTGCAACTGATCAAGGTCACACCAGCAGCTGCATGTGAAAGATCGGGGAATCAAACCTGGTTCTCCCAGATTGGTATTGACCTTTAAAGCCCTTTATGGTCAGGGACCTGCATATCTACGGGACCGCCTTTCTCCATATATCCCCCAGAGAGCACTGCGGTCGGGGGCAAAAAACCTACTCTCGGTCCCCAGACCAAAAGAAGCCAGGCTATGCGTGACAAGATCTAGGGCCTTTTCAGTGGCAGCACCAGAGCTTTGGAATGCCCTTCCAGAAGCCGTACGGGCCCTGCGAGATCTGTCTGTGTTCCGCAGGGCCTGTAAGACCGAGTTGTTCAAGCAGGCCTTCGATGCTTGATGGAAAGATGGCTGCCACCGGACATCACACAGATTGCCGGTGATCACTGTTTGGAATTTTAATGCCGCTTATAATGTATGGATTCAGCACTATATAATGGTTTTTAAAAATTGTAATATGTTTTTAAACTGTGAATTGTAAATTATGGTTTTATATATTTTATTAGTTTAACTGTGTAAATGATACTGTGAGCCGCCCTGAGTCCGCTTGCGGAGAGGGCGGGATATAAGTCAAATGTAATAAATAAATAAATAAATAGATTGGAGTTCTCACACTTAACCACTACACCAAAGTGGCTCTTCAAGGCAAGAGATGAGCAGTGCCACCCATGATGTAGAACTTCATGGGGTCACAGGAGTTGGTTGAGACTCAACTGTAATTTAAGTTAATTTTTAGATTTATTTCCCACCCTATCCCGCTAATATGTAACAGTAATCTGGCTGGTCCCATTGAGCTAATGAAAGACCCACAGTGGAGGCATCCAAGGAAAATATAAGAGTCTTTACCATAAGAACATAAGAGAAGCCATGTTGGATCAGGCCAATGGCCCATCCAGTTCAACACTCTGTCACACAGTGGCAAAAAAAACAGGTGCCATCAGGGGGTCCATCAGTGGGGCCAGGACACTACTGGAAGGACTCCCTGGATATGCAGAAAAAATATGTCTTTATAAGGAAAAAGGAAAGGTCCCCCGTGCAAGCACCAGTCATTTCCGACTCTGGGGTGATGTTGCTTTCACAACATTTTTACGGCAGACTTTTTATGGGGTGGTTTGCTATTGCCTTCCCCAGCCATCTGCGCTTTCGCCCCAGCAAGCTGGGTACTCATTTTACCAACCTCGGAAGGATGGAAGGCTGAGTCAACCTCGAGCCGGCTACCTGAAAACCTAGCTTTCACCGGGGATCGAACTCAGGTTGTGAGCAGAGTTTAGGAGTGCAGGACTGCAGCTTTAACACTCTGCGCCACGTCTTTATAAACCAAGTAATAAAAAAAAAAATAACTCCCATAAAATGGCCTGTTGAAGACTAAATATTCTCCAGAATTGTTAGTCTGCTAAATAAAAACAGAAGGAAAAACTTGCCTACTCAAACTATGGAGGATATTGTTTTCCAGGTCAGATCTTGGTTTCCAAAATAGAAAAGAAAATGACGGCAAGGACAGAGGTGGCCATTAGGGAGGGCCACTAGGGAACCCACTTTCAGAGGCTTCACAACTCCCTTTTGAATCCTGACTCACAGGTTGCAGAACAATGGTCAAAGGAACGACAAGCCCGTGTCTCTTCCTCCTCTTTTCTTGGCCGCTCTGCCCAAGTCTGATGACTTGGTTGTGTCCAGTCTGGCCCCCTCTCATTCTGAAGTCAAAACAATGGCATTCCCTTTGAGTCAATTCACGGTTATCTTCATCAGGACACACACAACACTGTATTATCCTGTGAATGAAGAAATGCTGAACAACTTCAAGCCGTTAAACATTGTTGTTTTTGGAGATTATTCTGTTGGCTTTTCCCCATTGTGATCAGGGCTAAGTAAATAGAGGGGAGCAATGAGTAAAGGACATGTAACCTATCTGGAGTTGCAAGATACATCCACTCAAAGAATCCACTGTTGTTGCTTCCTGCAGCACTGGAATTGATCAGTAATTGATATGAAAATTCATTTTCCTGGGAAATTTATGGTCACAATCATTTCTCTCTCTGTGTGGCCCTGTATGTGTACACACACTCATGTACATAAAGGTAAAGGTAGTCCTCTGTGCAAGCACCAGTCGTTTCCGACTCTGGGGTGACGTCGCAACACGAAGTTTTCATGGCAGACTTTTTATGGGGTGGTTTGCCACTGCCTTCCCTAGTCATCTACACTTTCCCCCCAGAAAGCTGGGTACTCATTTTACTGACCTCGGATGAGTCAACCTTGAGCCAGCTACTTGAACCCAGCTTCTGCTGGGATCGAACTCAGGTCATGAGCAGAGAGCTTGGACTGCAGTACTGCAGCTTTACCACTCTGTGCCATGGGGCTCCTTACCCATGTACATGCATCCTGTCAATGTCTTCCATTGTTTTCAGAACAGAGGTTCATGCTGAGAAGCAAAGAAAAGCAGAGGTGAGGGTCAATTTAATGATACAGTATGATACCGAATAACACCATGTGAACCTTCTACTTTTGTCAAGAGAAAATCGGGGCCGGCACATTCCAAACCCAGAGTGCAGATAACTGGTGTAGATTTCAGAACCAAATTGCTCGACACTGAATACTTCATCAGGGTTTCTGCCAACCTCTCCCATAAATTGCCTTTGAAACCGTAAGAGAGAATCCTTATATCTTTACGTTGATCAAGCATGCTGATCAAACAAACTGATTTGGACTGAAGTCCCAGGGAAACAACAGCATGTCGGGCGGAAGCGAGGTTAACTATTTACTAAAAAGAAACCGTGCAGGAGGTCAACTGCGAAAGGCCACAGTTTCAAAGCAATTTAATTGTTCCGCATTTCCCCCTGTCAGTTTTGTTTTGAGGAGATTCGGGATCAAAATGAAGCGAGTCGTTTGCCGGTTTTCCCTCCCACCCATATTGACTTTGTATGTTATGCTGTAATTCACCCAGAGTTCACTCTGAGTTAGCAGAGAGGCCTGTTGCTCAGGGGCAGAGCACGTGACTTGCATGCCGACAGTTCTAGGGACAACCCTTGGCATTTCCATTGAACACACACACACATTTCAGTTAGCAGGGCTGGAAGCTGGGAGGGCTTCTGCAAGCCAGAGCAGACAGCACTGGCTACATGGAGAGACTGTGTTCTGAAGTGGTTAAATTGGGACCAATTTCCCACTCGCCTTACGCCGCTCTCACGCTCCTCTTCTCAGCAGGGCTTCCGTCCGATCACACTATCTGTCCCGGGGCTGCAACTAGTGTCACCTTTTTCATGTGGCGAGCAGAAACTGGTTTTTAGAGGTTTCTGTTTGCCATGCAAAAAAGCCAAAGCTAGTTGCATCCCGGGGCAGATAGTGTGAAATCGGACAGAAACTCTGCTGAGGAGTGTGAGAGCAGCATAAGGTGAGTGGGAAATCGGTCCCAGATCAGAGAGACCCAGGTTCAAATCTGTCCATCAGCCATGATCAGGGCTTTTTTTGTAGCAGGAACTCCTTTGCATATTAGGCCACATCCCCGATGTAGCCAGTCCTCCTGGAGCTTACGGTAGGCCTTGTACTAAGAGCCCCGTAAGCTCTTGGAGGATTGGCTACATCAGGGGTGTGTGGCCAAAAATGCAAGGGAGTTCCTGCTACAAAAAAAGCCCTGGCTATGATGCTCACTGAATGCCATGAGCCACTGCCTCACCCTAACCTACCTCACTAGGCCAAAATTGTGAGGCCAAAATGAGATAGTAGAATGCAGAAGAACCAAAAGCATGATGGGACATCGTCATGCCCAAAGTTCTATAGAAGTCAAGCCAATCAGCTGGAGTTTCCAGGAACAAGCTGTAGCAATAGGTGAATTCATTCTGCTGGTGTCTTCTGTGCCTGCATTTCCTGTCCACCTCTCTGCTACTCATCTTTCTCCAGCCACCAATACTCCACCAGCTCTGTTTGGAGGTCCTGGCTCTTCCCCTTTTAGTCTTCTCCACCTCCTGAAGGCTTCAGAATGGGAGATAACGGGGTTCGCTTTCAGCTGGGATTCTCCACTCCACTGACTTGCTTCTTAACGCAGTGCATAAGGACACCGCTCATCATCTGAGCCCCAGCCTCCCTTCTAAAGCCATCTGGACACACCCTGCAGACTCAATGCACTACTGAAAACTTTTGCAATAATTCCCTTCCTGCAGCTGTTCAACCAAAAACACTTTCAATTTGGCTACAGGAGCCCCAGATTCAGTCTCACTAGGATGGAGACGTGCTACTCTCCCTCAGTCCTCTGTTCCCTCATGGGAAAGAAAGGGGCTGCATAGAACTGGGGACTTCTCCCGTGTCTGGCCCAGACACCTGCCATTTACAATCCATCAAGCCTGTGCCTTCTCTGCCTCTATAGCATTGGGTCCCGCTTATCATCTACTTGCCCAGGAAAGATCTCTGAAAGTTCCTCATCTCATTTAATTTTACATTTGTTTATATGCTCATCCAAAATTATGGTTATCAAAATTTTGTTGCAGTTTTGTAAATTGTAGGGGGGTTTTTTTGTATTTTGTTCTTATGTAATCTATCAGCTATCACTTTGTAAAGTATAGGTCATAAACACATATCGAGAGCTGGATCCAGTGTGGCCATACTACTAGCGCGCGTGTGTGTTTGGAGGGGGGTTGCTTCTTTTAGCAGAAGTCTTCTCCTGTTGGAAGGAATCTGGAAAAATATATGGTGATAAGGTAGGTTTGAATGGTTTTATTTTATTCACACTGGAGAGAGGGAAAATCGAAACAAGGATACCTTGGTCAAAACAGCAGGAGGGTAAATTCAAAATGATCCCTACTGTTTCTTCAAACTGCCCCCACCCCCAACAAAGTGGTATTCCTGCATCTTTTAGTGATAGGGATTCCAGCCTCCAGATGGGACCTGGGGACCCCCCCAGAATTATAGCTCGCCTCCACACTACAGAGATCAGTTTAGCTGGAGGAAATGAGTGCTTAGGAGGAGGGAGTGTATGGCATTGTATCCTACTGAGGTCCCTGTCCTTCTCAGGGTCCACCCTCAAATCTCCAGGAGTTTCTGAACCTGGATCTGAAATCCTGACCCACACCATGCTAGTGTCCAGGGAGAACCCAACAACCCAAATTAGTGGAGACCCCAAAAACAACACCCTTAGCTCTGTCGGCCTTCCCTCCTATATTCAGGAAAAAGCTCATTCATGAGTTGATAGTTGATTCAGTTTTCTGATTCAAGTTCAAGCCTCCATTCCATTCCTTCCTTCCTTCCTTCCTTCCTTCCTTCCTTCCTTCCTTCCTTCCTTCCTTCCTTCCTTCCTTCCTTCCTTCCTTCCTTCCTTCCCTCCCTCCCTCCCTCCCTCCCTCCCTCCTTCCTTCCTTCCCTCCCTCCCTCCTTCCTTCCTTCCTTCCTTCCTTCCTTCCTTCCTTCCTTCCTTCCTTCCTTCCTTCCTTCCTTCCTTCCTTCCTTCCTTCCTTCCTTCCTTCCTTCCTTCCTTCTCCATCTGTACAAGCAAAATCAAATCATTCTTCTTTAAAAGAGGAAACTTCAGAAGCTTTCTAAAACTCATCAGGTATTTTTAACTTTTGCAAAGCTCAATAAATCCTATGGAACTCCATTAAAAACAAATTATACACCTAGGTGTACTTCGGCAATGGGCTGTAGCCACAGCTCGGCTCGTATCATTATGTTATTTGCTGTTAATGTGCTCTAATGCGCATGTATAAACTTCACACCCTTACCACATTAAAGCAACATCTGTAAACCATTCCAAATTATGGAGCTGTTCCTGCAGGGGGAAGTGGGGCTCTGCAGCTGCATAGAACAGCTGTCCTTACAGAAGGCCTTTGAGTGTTCAGCTTTACTAGGTAGCTGTGCTTTGAACTCTCTGGATAGGCCACTTATGTTAACTTTCACTCATTAAAGGCCAATCCAAATATGATGGAGTAACTCTATAATTTAGCCACAGTTACCACATATACATGCTTTTGAGGTCTGGGTATTATTACAGCCTTTTTTTGCAAGAGCTGCTACAGATTTATTCTATTCCTTTCCTGACACGGCCTTCTGCAAAGAGAAAATAGCAGTCACCAGGGCTTTCTTTGAGCAGGAACGCACAGAAACACAGTTCCAGCTGGCTTGGCATCAAGGGGTGCGGCCTACTATACAAATGAGTTCATGCGGGACTATTTCTGCAAAAAAAGCCCTGTGTGAAACTATGGTGATGTCAGGGGTGTTGCCTAATATGCAAATGAGTTCTGGCTGGGCTTTTTCTAAAAAAAAAAAGCCCTGGCGGTTACAAGCTATTCGGAACACCTTTTTGCATGAACTCCTTTGAGAAAAGCATGCAAGATGGCTGTGTAGAAGGAGTTCTTTCCAGATGTTACAACTCCATGTACCAAGAGCATACTAGGGTTGCTAGAGCCAGTTTGGTGTAGTGGTTAAATGTGTGGACTCTTATCTGGGAGAACTTGGTTTGATTCCCCACTCCTCCACTTTCAGCTGCTGGAATGGCCTTGGGTTAGTCATAGATATCGCAGGAGTTGTCCTTGAAAGGACAGCTTCTGTGAGAGCTCTCTCAGCCCCACCCACCTCACAGGGTGTCTGTTGTGGGGAAGGAGATTTGTAAGCCGATCTGAGACTCTGATTCAGAGAGAAGTGCGGGGTATGAATCTGCGGTCTTCTTCTTCTCCAGGTGGGGCTGGAGTTCTTTCTGAATTACAATTGATCTTTGGACAACAGAGATCAGTTCCCTGATGCCAGACATTCCCTGACATGTGTAAGGGAAGGAAGACTCTGAGTCATGCAGGCACTGCCCCTCCACTTTGCCTCCCCAGGCCTGCACAGACAGTGAGGGCAGGGTGGGGGTTCTTGCCTGGAGCAGCAGAATCCCTAGCACTGGCCCTGATTGCTACAGTGAAAACAAACCCTGCCAGTTAATTTAAGCTAATCCAACCTCAAGGGGAACCCAGCTGAGGCTGGTATTGTATGCAGACAGCCATGCTGACCGTCAGGTCCCCAGCTTCCTCCCTTCTCTTGCTTAGGCTGCTGATTGGCCTATAAATCTTAGAAATGTGGTATTTTCAGATTTCATCACCGAAGGACTGTGGAGCCTTCGCCAGGCAGCAGCCACCGCTGAGGAATAATCAATGACCCAATTCATGAACAAGCACCCACACACAATTGCTATCATTTGCATCAGGATAGATCATCCCCAAAGAGACATTTCCTCTTTTTTCCCTGGTCCTAATAAAGTGCTTAAAAGGATGATTAATGCAGTTGTGAAATGAGCTAGATTAATTAAGTCACGTATGTCAAGATAATATAGCATCTTTTCCGTGCATTTGACAGCATAATTTAAACTCTCTTCATTCCCAGATAAGGGGGGGGAAAGACTGAGAGGTATATACTTCTGACCGTGAATTAGTATATATTTTAAGAAAATGAACACTGACTGCAACTGAACTGGATGAATCTTCTGCAGTCAAGATTGTACCAGTTAAGGTGGGATGATTTTGCTGACCTGTGCTGGGGAAAAAAGGCAGATTGTGATGGAAGTTTCCTGTGTCCAAAAGTCTCAGTCGGGTAAGCTGCCAGAGCTGCCTTGGCAAATGCTGGGAGATTCTGAGAACATGTTCCTGGGGGGGTCACTTCCTGAAGACTCTCTAGGGATTTCCCTTAATCTCTATGGTAAAGACCATACACACATAAGGAAACTCCTAGAGTGTCACTACGTAACTAATAACTTAGTTCCCCAATCTCACATTTATTTGATAGTGACGTGCCTGTGTGTGAATTAGGGCTGCCAAGCTCCCGCAGGGGATAGGGTATCCCCTGCCCGGGAGGGCCCCAACCCACTGACAGGGAGCAGGCTGCCAGGGGGATCCCCACCCCCAAAGAGCCCTGTTGGCATGCACCTTCCTCGGCATGATGACATCACCTGGAAGTGAAGTCATTGTGCCAGGGATGTCACACCAGGGATGCTCTAGGACTCGCGCTAAAATCTCTTTGGTATCATAGAGTTTTACCATGAATTCTAGAGCATTTCTGGTGTGATGCTCTAGGAATTGTGGTAAAATTCTATGGTACCATAGAGTTTTTAGTTTGAGTCCTAGAGCGTCCCTAGCATGACATCCCCGGTGCGATGACATCACTTCCGGGTGATGTCATCGTGCCACACATGCAAAGTATGCATGAAGAACAAGTCCCCCGCTGCAGCGGCAGAAGGATTGGGCAATCCTAGTGCAGGGCAAGGATCTAGAGTCCTCATACAACTTGCATATTTCCTGACAGCAGTTTTTCCCAGAAGTGCCTTCCATATGTCAGGCCCACTTGACTGTGGTAAGATCACAGGCCTTTAATAAAGTTGTGATGGCCAGTATAGAGAGGTGGTGTCCCTATCCACCACAGACTTTCCTGGGCTCCAAGGGGAGCATGTGGTTACCCTGGAGGAGCATGACTGAGGCAAAATGCTTTCCCTGACAATCAACTGGCTGTTGTTGAGAGAAGAAGAAAATACTGGATTTATATCCCACCCTCCACTCCAAATCTCAGAGAGGCTCACAATCTCCTTTATCTTCCTCCCCCACAACAGACACCCTGTGAGGTGGGTGGGGCTGGAGAGGGCTCTCCCAGCAGCTGCCTTTTCAAGGACAACCTCTGCCAGAGCTATGGTTGACCCAAGGCCATTTCAGCAGGTGCAAGTGTGATGGAGGAGTGGGGAATCAAACCCAGTTCTCCCAGATAAGAGTCTGCACACTTAACCACTATACCAAACTGGCTCTCTAGCAGGTGTGAGGCTGTCAACCAGAGCAGGTGTGAGGCTGTCAACCCCATCCATGCCCAAAGAGCACCAACTCCTGGTTCTGGACTGAGAGAAGCCCAGAGATGCAACAGTCAAATAAGCCCAGATGAACTATGGCAGCCAATGTTGGGTCAGAAGAGAGAAGGCAGCATGGGAGGATGGGTGGGATCCAAAGTGGAGACAATGGCAGGGGAGAGCATATGGTGCAAAAGCCAGGCAGGAGAAGACCTTGAAGGAAACCAGGGAAATGGGGAAAGTTGGCCAATAACTGGACAAGTAGAAGTTGTGGAGGCCAAGCCAGTGGGAGGAGAGGCCTATATACATAAAGCTGCCAGTCCAAGGGCCCACTAGGGTGAACCACAAGTCTTTCCCCAGTTATGCACATTTATCTTAGAATAAAGCAGTGAATGAATGCAGTGGTCAGCTTCATCAGTGAGGGGGCAAAACATACCCTCCATGGGGGGCTTCCCAAGAGCCCACCTTCAGCACCCAATGATCAGAGAACATTTGCTCTATCCATTTCCTGGTTCATTGTCAAAAACCTTGTATGTTTTCTCTGTTCCAAACAACTTTTAAAGAAAAGTTTGACTACAAATCGATCTTTGGCTGCTGTTTCTGGGCAAACAATACTGTATGTTATTGTTAAATCCTGATCTGGATGGCTCAAACTAGTCTAATCTCATCAGGTCTTGGCAGCCAATCAGCGTTGACTCTGCTAAGTACTTGGAAGGGAGACCGCCATGGAAGGCCAGGATTGCTATGTGGAGTCAGGCAATGGCAAACCACCTCTGAACGTCTCTTGCCTTGAAAACCTTATGGGGTTGTACTTGCCGTAATTCTGAGACTTGATGAAATATCACACATACACACACACAGTGTTTCAACATGCTGGAAGATGCTTTTCACATCTGGAAGATGCTTTCACAGCTGGAAGATGCTTTTCAAGTGAGGTATAAATGTTTTAAATTGATGGCACTAATAAGATGCTAGTAATGTAGTGGAAAGCATTATTCTATACCCTGGGGCTGTTCATTTGGGCAAGAGGTTTGAATTATTTGTACATGATCTTGAGCACTATGGAAGTTTTCTACAGTCACTGTTCTATGATTTTCTAACGGATAGGGATTCAGAATAAGAAGACCAAGTCTCGATAGGTCGAGGATTTTAAGATGTAAAAAGATGTCTTTCAAGGAACTGGAAAGCAAAGTTCCTCCAGATATTTATGACTTGATTGTGGTATTACATATCTTAGCAGTATAGGAAAAATACCTGTGTGCCATAGATAAGGACAACTGAGTTTTGTTTTTGAAAGAGTACAGTCCACATTTCTGGAATATTTTAAATAGGGCCCCAGTTCCTTTCCAAAGCAAAAAAATGTACTTTGTTGTCAATTATGTTTTAAATAAGGGTAGCTGAAATGAAGTAACAAAAGACATTATATTCTGTTTTATACACAGCCACATTCATACACACAAAGGTTTATGGATGCCCCCCATCTTCCAGTCACTCTGTCCACTGCTGCTCTCCAGAGCAGTGAGGGAAAAATGGGCAGGAAGGAAATATCATAGCTGATGGCATGACATTAAAAAAAAGGGTAAAGGTAGTCCCCAGTGCAAGCACCAGTCGTTTCCGACTTTGGGGTGATGTTGCTTTCACAATGTTTTCACAGCAGACTTTTTACAGGGTGGTTTGCCATTGCCTCCCCCAGTCATCTACATTTCCCCGCACAGCAAGCTGGGTACTCATTTTACTGACCTTGGAAGGATGGAAGGCTGAGTCAACCTGAGACGGCTACCTAAAACCAGCTTCCACTGGGATCGAACGAAATTTATTTATTTATTTATTTATTGATTGATTGATTCGATTTATATCCTGCCCTACCCCACCAAGGCGGGCTCAGGGCGGCTTACAATTCCAAAAGCTAACAAAATCAGTTTAAAATACATTAATAATTATACAATAAAATATATAAAATACATAAAACTACATAAAACTCACATCAATATGCACTATGCTACCTTTCTGTTGACTCAATCCTTCAAGTATTCCAGTGTTCGATACTCTGATGTTCAAGTTTAATTTTTCAGGCATCCCAGTATCAATTAATTATATGCCAACCGGAAGAGAGCTGTTTTACAGGCCCTGCGGAACTGTTCAAGGTTTCGCAGGGCCCTCACCTCCTCCGGGAGCTGGTTCCACCAACAGGGGGCTGCAATCGAAAAGGCCCTGTCTCTGGTCGCTTTCAGACGGGCCTCCTTTGGCCCAGGGATTGTAAGGAGGTTCTGAGACCACGATCTCAGCACTCTCTGGGGAACGTGTGGGGAGAGACAGTCCCTAAGGTAGGTAGGTCCCAGGCCATAAAGGGCTTTAAAGGTCATAACCAGCACCTTGTACCGAACTCGGTATGTTATTGGCAGCCAATGCAGTCTCTGGAGCCCCGGTTGAATGTGCTCCCGTCTAGGGAGCCCTAACAACAGCCGGGCAGTGGCATTCTGCACTAGCTGCAACTTCTGGGTTCGGCACAGGGGCAGCCCCAATGATGTCACCCCATATTTGGTTGACACTGTAGGCTTTAGCCAAAACTTTATGAAAAACTACAGCATTTGGGGAGAATACTAGCACACCATGACAATGTGGTGATGTCTTTCCTGGTTCACCAGGAGGCACCTATGCTGTTGGCATGATGTCATTTCCTCTCTCTGGTTGTCAGCTGATAATCCAGACCTGTAATGTGATCAAGTTGCTAGGGTTAGGGCAGTGACATCACAGCCTTTCATGTCTTCTGAAATAGCCCGGGTCTCCAAAAGCATGTACTTAGTCCTGTAAGAGAGGACAAGCTTTGACTCTTAAGGATAATACCCAGGGATAGAAGAAGGAAAAGGAAGAAAAGTAGCCTACATATAACAAATGGCCATGGCTCAAGGGTAGAGCACCTTCTTTGCATAAGAAGGTCCCAGGTTCAATTCTTGGAATTTTTCAGGTAAAAGGAACAAGTAGCAGGTGATATGGATAAGGTTGCCAGTGCTGGGTGGGGAAATACTTGGAGATTTTTAGGGTGGAGCCTGGGGAGGGTGGGGTTTAGGAAAGGGAGGGACCTTAGTGGAGTAAAATGCCACAGAGTCAATCCTCCAAAGCAGCCATTTTCTCGAGATCTTGGTTGTCTGGCTATCAGTTGTAATAGTGGGAGATCTCCAGGTGCTACCTGGAGATTGGTAACTATAAATGTGGAAGACCTTCACCTGAGGTGCTGGAGAGCTCCTGCCAATCAGAGTAGATGATGCCGACCTTGATTGACTGATAGTCTACCTCAGGGGTGGAATTCTATTTTTTTTTAATTTTTTTACTAAAGTTTATTATAAGAAATCAAACAAACAAGAAAATACAAACACCACATCCACCATGTCCACCCACCACCTACCACCACATATAAAAAGGAGCCTTAAGAGTATTATAAAGTAAGAGTCCTAGTGTCTCATCTCGAATCCCAAGCTTTTTGCCCATATATATACAGGTTCCCAAGTTTTTATACACTCTTGCCAATTTCCGTCTCTCAGTCTTATTGTCAAAATGTCCATTTCAGCAGATTCTAATAATTTAGATAGAAATTCTTCCTTACCCGGGATCTGGGGGGATTTCCAGTATTTCGCGTAAAGAATTCTGGCAGTTGTAATCATATATATCAGCAATTTTTTTTCCCCTCGCCCTAGGTTTTCTCTACATACACTCAGTAAATATAGTTCAGGCAAATGTCTAATCTTTATCTTTAAAACCTTTTGAATCCATATGTTTATCTGCACCCAAAACTTCTTAGCAAGTCCACATTTCTACCAAATGTGGTAAAATGACCCTTCAACTTTTTTACATTTCCAACACTTATTATTATAAGTTGGGTTCATTTTGGCTAGTCTTGCAGGGGTAAGATGCCATCTATACATCATTTTGTACAGATTTTCTTTGAAAGCTGTCGATTTGGTCAATTTAATATTATACTTCCAAATTTTTTCCCATTCTTCCAAGTCAATTGAATAGCCAAAGTCCTGTAGCCATCTTACCCAGCTTTCTTTAACCGTCTCAGTTTGCATCTCGTATCCTAGTAACCAGCTATAGATTTTAGAGATCAGTTTTTGGGGCTCATATATCATGGTGTCAAATTCATTTGCATCCACCTCTCTAGAAAAACCCAAACCTTTATCAGATTGATACATTGACTTAACCTGGCATCTAACCCACCAGTCCGGGATTGTATTCGTTTCCAAGCTTAAGTTATTGTCTGTATCTAGCAATACAGCATAGTTTTGGGGGGTTTTCCAATCATACAAGTTCGGGTGAGTAGCTGCTTCAACTGGTGATACCCACAGAGGGGTATACTTGTAATTTTTCCTTTTAGTTTCCACCCAGATCTTATAGAGTGCCTTTCGAATTTCATGTCTTTGAAAATCATTATTTTTTTGAGAGGTTTGATACCAAATATTTGCATGCCAACCTTTGGTCAGACCTACACCCTCTAGTACTAATAATCTTTTATTTTCCAGCAAAAGCCAGTCTCTAATCCAGGCTAAACACGACGCCTTATAATATAGGTACCAATTCGGTAGGGCCATGCCCCCTCTTAGTTTGTTCTCTTGAAGAACTTTTAATTTAATTCTAGGCTTCTTATTTTGCCAGATAAAAACCATAATCATTTTGTTCAGTTTTTGAAAGAAAGATTTGGGTATTTCAACTGGGATCATCTGGAATAAAAATAGAATTCTAGTGAGAACATTCATTTTGATTGTAGCTATCCTCCCCAAAAGGGAGATTTGCAGGTCTCTCCACTTCTCCAAATCCGCTTCAATTTCCTTACGAATCTTCTCATAATTATCTTGGAAGAGGGATTTCACATCGTTCGTTAACTGAACTCCTAGATATCTAATTCTCTTCTCATGTTTAAATCCAGATTTATCTTCCAGTTGTTTAATTTGTTCTTTATTCATATTTTTAGTTAAAAATTTGGTTTTTTGCATATTAACTTTGAATCCAGAAGCTTCTCCAAATTGTTGCAGCCTTGTTTTTAATTTGTCAATTGATGAGGTAGGGTCGTCTAAAAGAAACAGAAGATCATCTGCAAACGCCCGAATTTTAAATTCTTCATTCTTTATCTTCAGGCCTCTAATTTCAGAATCATCCCTTACCTTTTGAATCAAAAATTCTATTACAATTACAAAAAGGAGGGGGGACAGAGGGCAACCTTGCCTAGTCCCCTGCTCTATTTCCACAAATTCCGAGTTCTTTCCATTTATATTAATTCTCGCACTTTGTTTGGTATATATGGCCTCTATAAGTTTCCTAAAATTCTTGCCACAACCAATTGCTTCCAATGCTTTACTCATAAATTTCCAATTCACATTATCAAACGCTTTTTCCGCGTCTAATGAGATACCTGCAAATTGTTTGCCGGGATGGTCTTTATAATATTCTAAAACATTCAAGAAGTATCTTAAATTTTGCCGCATCATTCTTCCCGGTATAAATCCAGTTTGATCTTCTTGTATTATATTTGTAATAACTTTCTTGAGTTTATTAGTCAATATCGTTGCGAAGATTTTGTAGTCTGCGTTTAGAAGAGAAATTGGCCTATAGTTTTTAATTTCTACCGGATCCGTTCCTTCTTTGTGTATTAGTGATATCAAAGCCTCTCTCCATGATGTTGGGAGTAGAGCCGATTTCTGAATTCTTTCTAGCAACTTCTTATAAGGAATTAAGAGGAGATCTTCAAAAGATTTATATACTTCCACCGGTATACCATCTAAACCAGGCACTTTGTTAGGTTTCTGTTGTTTAATTGCCTCGGTTACGTCATGGATTGTGATGGGGCCCTCTAGTAAATCTTGCTGCTCTTTCGTTAATTGCTTCATGTTAACATTTTTTATGTATTCTTCTTGTCGTTGTTCTGCAATTTCCTGTCTTTTATAAAGGTTTCTGTAAAAGTTTTTAACAATTTGCCCCATTTGATCTTCTTGGATGATCTCTTCCCCTTCTTGATTTTTAAGTACTTTTATAATTTTTTTCTCTCTCTCTTTTTTAAGTTTATACGTTAACCACCTACTTGTTTTGTTTGCATTTTCAAAGTAGTTTTGTTTGGACCATTTCAATTTTCTTTCTAGTTCTTCTGTTAACCATAGGTTGATACTGTGCTGTGTAGCTTGAATTTTAAGTTTTATATCTTCAGTGCTGTTAATCTTTTGTTGTTTCTCATTTTCCTTTAATTCTTTCACCAGATCGTTGTACCGCTTCATACGTTCTCTATTTCTCTTCGCTGTATAGCTGATGGCCAAACCCCTAAAAAAAGCTTTAAAGGTGTCCCAAATATTCTGGAAACTTGTATCTTCTTCTGTATTTCGTTGAAAAAATTCCTTTATTTCCTTTTTAGCTCTTTCCAAAAAGGCTGTTTCTTTTAAAATTTGAAGATTCAAGGTCCACCAATTATTTCTTGGGGGATGTTGTAAGGTCATCTGTACTGGATTATGATCTGCAAACGTCTTCGGTAGAATGTTCACTTGATTAATTTGCGGAATTAAACCTATCGACACCCAACACATGTCAATCCTAGACCAGCACTTGTGGACTTGAGAGTAATAAGTAAAATCTTCCGCTTGTAAATTTTTAGCTCTCCATACATCAACTAAGTTGAATTCTTCCACCATTCTATCGAAAGTCTTGGGCAGGACCCCACGTGATGGGTTTTTCTTTGGCTTTTCAGATTTTTTATCTTTTTTAACATCAAACACTGCATTGTAGTCTCCTATAATGCAACAGGACTCTGCCCGCAATTCCGTTAATTTCTCATGTAAGTTTCTATAAAAATTTTCTTGTTTATCGTTTGGGGCATATATGTTTACCACAAGGATCCTTCTTTTGTTAATTGTAACTTCTACTATTAAGATTCTTCCCAATTCATCTCTGAAAATCAGCTTGGAGTCTATAGTTGAATTGACATATGTAGCTACTCCTCTTCTCTTCCCTTCGTCACAGGAATAATGTAGCTGTCCCAGTTTCTTGTTCTGTAAAAATTTAATGTCATTTTCCTTTATATGCGTTTCTTGGAGACAGGTTATTTGCGCTTTGACCTTTTGGAGTTGTAAAAAAATCTTCCTTCTCTTCTTAGGCTCATTTAGACCATTTACATTTACTGAAATAATCTGCAGTCCTGTTTTGTTATTCATCCTATCAACGTTCTACTATCTTCTGTGATTCTTTGATCTCTTTTGGTGTGTTGTCTTGTTCTAACTCCTTCTCTTTTAGGTTTTTGGGTAATCTCTTCATCTCTTCCAGACCGGTCTGCTTCCTCCTCTCGATCTTCTCCTGTATCTGAACCCTGGTTACTTGATGCTACAAAGCTATCCCAGAAATCCTCCATTTTTTCTAGCGTTGTGATGTTGTATCTTTTAGCCTGGTAGGTGAAAAAAATTCCCTCTGGGACCAACCACTTAAATTGTACTGAATGCTTTAATAACCAATTGGTCAACCTCTTATATCCTAGCCTTCTTTGACGAATTGTCCAAGGCACGTCTTTCAGGACTTTAATGGCGTTGCCTTCCCAGACCAGGCCTTCTTCTCTTGCTTTTTTTTTTAATCCTCTCACAAGTCGCAACTCTGGCAAACTTTACTAAGATTTCTCTCGGAAGATTATGTTTTTTAGAATAGGAGGAAGATACTCTTTTGACCCAATCAATCTCACTCTTTTCTCCCTCCAACAGTTTCTCCCCCTCTATATTTAGTATTTCCAAGATTTTATCCTCTAGAATCTCTCCCCTTGCTTCAGGGACATTCTGAAACCGTAGTACGTATGCCGCTTTCTCCATCTCCAGCCTTGCTACTTTATCTTCCAAGTGCGCCAAGCCAATTCTGTTTTCTCGTGCCATCGCCATAGTGGTTTTGTTCTGGTCTTCTAATCTTTCAACTTTTGCTACAAGGCCATGCACTTGCTGCGTGTTTGCCAAAAGTTGCTTTTGGAAATCTGTCATTTTGTCGTTAGTTTTTTAATCTCTCCCATTAATTCCAATTTCATCTCCGCCAGGGCTTCCTGGTTTTGCTTGAAGCCTGCCACCATTATCCCCTGCAGTTTCTCTAAAGCATCTTGGTTTTCAGTTGGTGGCATGGGTTTTGGGCCTCCCGGTGAGGTGCCCTGGCCTAATTTTTTAATTTTAGTCTCAATCTGCCTCTCTTTTCTCTCTTTATCTCCCATACTTTTAATAGCTCTTATTACCACTTCAATATGAATTAGGTCCTCAGAGTTCTTATATTGCTTCTGTTTATATCACTAGCCGCAGTCTAGCCCATTTAATTCACAATATCAATTATATTTCCAAACTTTGGTGACCCACACTGATGTCAGTGTCTATACTTATATTCTCTGGGATCCTTAAAGTATCAGTAAAGCAACCAATCAGAAAAAACAAGCAAACAAACAAACAGTCAATCAACTCCACATTAGCTTAACAACATTAATTCAGCAATAATCAATACATCAATATTTTATCACATTAATATTTCATCATCTCATCAGCTCAACAATTCAATTACCATCATTAGGCTAGCCCTGAATTCATTACATTTAAGACAATCCATACAAGTAATACCAAGTATTAATTTTGGACTCAAACTCAGTTAGTTTAACTTTCCTTTCCTTCCTTCTTCTGTCTTCTGCCTTCTTTCTTCTACCTTCTTCTTTTACTTCCTTTCTTCTTGCTTCTTCTTCCCCTTCTTTTCCCTCTTGTTTAACAAATTACAGTTCGTTCCAGTGAGGACTCTATGTGTGAGCTCTATCCCTTGTACCTCTTAAGTTCCCCTTTCTTCAAGAGAGAGCCAGCCGCAGAGTCCGCTGCTAAGAACCGTCTCTCTCTCTCCCTCTCTTAAATTAACTCCGCTTCCCAAGCCTCAAAATTTATAATCCAAAGAAAAAGAAGGAGACCACAGTTAAACTTGTCAGTCTTAATTACTCACTCTTCCAGTCTTTGCCAGCACCGCCATTCCGCTCCCTTCGTCACTTCACTTCCGCATTCCAACTTTAACCCCTCTTTTCTCCGTTCTCTCTCTTCTCTTTCCTTCTTCTCTCTCTTCTCTCTCACTACTTTCGTTTTCCTTCCACTCCTCCTCTCTTATTTTCAATCCATCAATTCTATTCAACAACCCTTCAGCCACTTCCAAATAACTTTCCAGTCACAAGTCCTTTTTATTCATAGCGCTCACTTACCGCCATTTTCTGCCGTTCTTCTCCCCTCTCCGCCGGACATCAGCCAGGTTTACCCTGGCCTCTTCCCTTAAGCCGTCCAACGTCTCTGTTACTATCCTCTCTCCGTCTCCGCCACCACTGCCTGCACGATTCAGTTCTATCTCGTCTCTCCGCCGGTTCGTCTTACAGCCTCTTTCTACTCCCCGTCATGGCCACCGCCACCAGCCCCCGGGGCCTCAGATGCCTGGGACTCAGGTACCTTTCAGACCGCTGCTCCGGCGCTGTCCAGTCGCGACCGCAGCTAATCGATCCCGCTGTCCAGCCACCCGGGCGAGTCGCTTCCCAGCCGTCCTCTCCACTACTCCGCCGCTGCGCCGCGCGCCGTCTCCTGCCTGTCCTTCGCGGCTCTCAGCTCAAGACGGAGGTTTCGGTATGTCAAGCTATTTCTTTCTTTTTAATTTAATTTTCGCTTCAGCTTCAATTTGGGCAGAATCATTAGAGCTTCTGTTGCCCCGCTGGCTCCTGCTCCAGAGGCCTAGTTAAGGTGCCGAAGCGTTAGAGAGCTCCAAGCGAGGGAAAGGTAAAGGTAGAAGGGTCGCCTTCGCTTCCCCCCTAAACCCTCAACCAGCTCCCCCAAGCTTCGAAACGCCTATACAGACGCTTCTTAAGAGGCCTCTGCGAGGAGGGACCTCTCTGGAGCTCTCAAATTCACAGTGCACGCCGGAGCTCGGCAATGCTCTGTGTGTCACCACGCCATCTTTCCGGAAGTCCTCAGGGGTGGAATTCTAGCAGGAGCTCCTTTTAGGGTTTGCAAGTCCCCTGCGTTCTCCAGCAGGAATTAGGTGTGTGGCCTAATATGCTCCTTTGCATATTAGGCCACACACCCCTGATGCAGCCAATCCTCCAAGGCTCTTTTTTGTAAGTTCTTGGAGGATTGGCTACTTCAGAGATGTGTGGCCTAATATGCAAAGGAGCTCCTGCTAGAATTCCACCCTTGATCCTGCCCTTTCTCCAGGAGGCAGAAATTTCCCCTTCCTCATATTATCTTCACAGCCCTGTGAGGTAGGACAGACTAGGCAAGTGGGACTGCTTAAGAGCTCTCAATGAACTTCATAGTGGGCTGGTGACTTGAACCTGGGCTGGCCAGATCCTAGTCTACCATGCCAACCAGTGCCTGGGGGTGGATGCAATGATCCCAGAGGCTCTTTGGAGAAGCCTAATCTCGGTGCACAACCCTTCCAGTGGCTTGTACAAATAAAGCTCCCTTATGCTGAATCAGGCCTTTGGTTAATTGTCCTCATCTACTGTCCAAATGCTTGCCACTACTGGAATAAGCCAGGACCCTTCTGCATTCAAAGCATGTGCTCCACCAATGCCCCACCATGACTAATGAACAGCCTTGCATCAAGTCAGACATGGGGTCCAGAATGTGGTTGCCAATATCCAGTTGGGGCCGGGAGGTATTATTAGTATTGTTAGTAAATTTATATTTGTGACTGCAATAAAAAAGGCCAACACTATGCTGAGAATTATTAGGAAAGGAATTGAAAACAAATCAGCCAGTATCATAATGCCCCTGTATAAATCAATGGTGCTGCCTCATTTGGAGTACTGTGTACAATTCTGGTCACCACACCTCAAAAAGTGCATTGGAAAAAGTGCAGAAAAGGGCAACTAGAATGATTAGTATTGGAACACTTTCCATATGAAAAAAGGTTAAAACACTTGGTGCTCTTTTGCATCGATTGAGGCGCAACATGATAGAGGTTTACAAAATTATGCATGGGTTAGAGAAGGTAGAGAAAGTACTTTTCTCCCTTTCTCACAATACAAGAACTCACAGTCACTCAATGAAATTGCTGAAAGGATAAAAGGAAGTTCTCCTTCACCCAAAGGGTGATTAACACCTGGAATTCACTGTCACAGGAGATGCTGGCAGCTATAAGCATAGACAGCTTCAAGAGGGGATTGGATAAACATATGGAGCAAAGTCCATCAGTGGCTATTAGCCACAGGGTATAGATGGAACTTTCTGTCTGGGGCAGTGATGCTCTGTATTCTTGGTGCTTGGGAGGGAAACAGTGGGAAGGCTTCTAGTCTGCTGGCCCCACTGGTGGACCTTCTGATGGCACTTGGGGTTTTTTGGCCACTGTGTGACACAGAATGTTGGACTGGATGGGCCACTGGCCTGATTCAACATGGCTTCTCTTATGTTCTTATGGAAACCATTGCTGTCCTCAACCAAAGGCTTGGCAGAATCTGTGCCTTGCAGATCCTGCAGAATTTAATAAGGTCCTGCAGACCCCTGATGATATTTAGCAGAGATACCCCAGAATCACAGTTGACCTCTTCTCCTATAGAAAATGGAGGCTTTGGACGGTGGGCTTTATGGAATTATACCCAGCTGAGGTCCCTCCCCTCCACAAATCCCACCCTTCTCAGGCTCCACCCCCCAATTCTCCACAAATTTCCAAACCTGAAGTTGACAACCCTATGGGTACCATCTTAGGATGGAAGTGTTTTGAAACTCTTTTCTGTTATGTTTCACATCAAATAATTACTCTCTGGGTTTCTATATACCTTAAACACCCTGAATTTTTAATTGGTAGGTTTTTGGTGGTTGTTAATTTTAATGAGGAATGCTAATATTAAAATAAAATAAATAATAAAGCAATCATTTCTGAGTGGGGGCATTTCATTCCTTTAGCCTCTCACTCTTTTCAAGATTACAAACAAGAAGGAGTTTTGTCAGCCTTGCAACCCGCACAACCCTTTTCGATGGAATCACAGGGAATCAAACCCTGGACCATCTATTGACACAAAGTCTGTGGCTGCACCACTGTGCCATGGTTCCAGCCAGAGGTGGAATTCTAGCAGGAGCTGTTTTGCATATTAGGCCACACACTCCTGATATAGCCAATCCTCCAAGAGCTTACAAAAAAGAACCTTGTAAATTCTTGGAGGATTGGCTACATCAGGGGTGTGTGGCCTAATATGCAAATGAGCTCCTGCTAGAATTCCACTCCAGTTCCAGCCAACTACATTCTTCCCTGCCCCTGGCCCCTGCTCTGTCTGTGCTGCACAGTTTCAAACTGCCAAAGGGATTCCAATTCAGCTCCTTTCTTCAATAAGAGGCCAAGTTGAACCAAGGCCAGTTTTGTGACTGGAGGAGGACGAGGTTTATCCTTTCAAAACTGATCAGAGGTCTTCTCTATGGAGTCAGTTTGATTAAACCTTATTTGGGATTTTTTCCTTCTATTTATTTCTTTATTACCTCCATTGTCAAGTTCCTGTGAAATGTGCACCTTTTATTGGCTTGTACGTTTTATGGCATGTGAAAGAATCATCTTCGATCGTTCACAGCTTCCAGTTTTATTATTACAGCAAAGCCTGTTTATTGCCTTTTAGCATATTTCTTAAAGTGAGAAGGGGGTGGGAGCTTTTGCTCCCTCCAACCTTCCGTCTCATTCCTTTTTCTCACACTTTAATATAACCTTAAGCTATAATTGGTCTTTAAGTCCAGTTTATTATTGGCAAGCAGTTATGATAAAAATCACAGCAGGGCCCCAAAGCCGTTGGAAACAACCATTTCAGGATCAATATCAAGAGGCGGATTGAACAGGCTGTCAGGAAAAATACCGCTCTGCTTCAAAGAAAGGAAATTGTCCTTTAAACAGCAAGGGCCCTGTATGCCTAATTACTGATCCTTTGTTTACAGGGTGAGGAAGGGGGAGACCAAGTCTTCCTTGACTCAAGGACATTTCCTGGGCCATCTTCTGACTTCTGGGGACGTCTGCCTGCTAAGATGCAGTTATAGAACTTATAAAGCTGCCTTATACTGAGGTAGACCAGGGTGGAATTCTAGCAGGAACTCCTTTGCATATTAGGCCACACACCCCTGGTGTAGCCAATCCTCCAAGAACTTACAAGGCTCTTTTTTGTAAGCTCTGGGAACATTGGCTAAATCAGGGGTGTGTGGCCTAATATGCAAAGGATCTAGGGCTGCCAAGTCCCCAGTCCAGGTGGGGGTTCCCCCTCCTAGGAGGTTCCCAACCCACCGGCTCACATTGGGCCAGTGGGGGGAACCTCCTCCGACATCGCCAGTGCGATGACATCACCCGTAAGTGACAAAATTGTGCCGTCGCCATTGCGCAGCGGCCACTCTAGGCATTTCCAGGAAAACTCTATGGTTTTCCCAGACACTCTAGCCATTTGGGAGGGAAAACTCTATGGTATAAAAGTTTTCCCCTTCCAAATGGCCAGAGCATCCGGGAAAACCATAGAGTTTCCCCGGAAATGCCTAGAGTGGCTGTGTGCGATGGCGACAGCACAATGACATCACTTCCAGGTGATGTCATTGCATTGCACTCACGCAAACCTAGAATTCCACCCCGGGCAGGATTAAAATGTGACCGAATCCCTGCAAATGAGGCACAGTGTCAAGGCAGAGGGTGACTTTGGCTCTTGATGCAGAAGGACCCCTTTTCCATTTGGAAGCAACTGAATCTTTTACATGGAGAAAAAAAGAAGGTATATTCTAAACACACCTGAAGCTGCCTTCTCCTGAATCAAATCTTTGGTCCATCAAGGCCAATGCTGCCTACTCTGACCAGCAGCAGCTCTCCAGGGTCAGAAGCAAAGCTCATTCCCATCACCTACTGCCTGGTCCCTTCAACTACAGACAGACAACAGGGACTTTCGTCATGCCAAGCAGATGCTCTGCCACTGAAACTTGTCGCCTCCCCTCCAGAAAGACACTGGGGTTGGGGTCAGCCAATCACTTTCCCCGGCGTTCAGCCTGTTGAATCATGGCCCCAGTCAAGAGATTGCCAATAAGAGTGACTCACTTTTTAATTGTCGATGCGATTAGCAGCAGAGCACTTACAGTGATAAATATCTGTGTTTAAAATCTGATGTAATTTACGAGCACAAATCCAACCCTTTGTCTGCAGGTGTCGGAGTTACTGTCTTATCACCTAAGGAAGCCAAGAAAGGGGGGGGGGGTGCGCAAAAAGACGGATAAATCAACAAGTGGGTTGGCTTCCATTCATACGTCTGACACTTCCCCCCACTCCTGGCTTCTCCCTCTGGGAACTGCATAAATCTACGGGTGTCTGCACTGCAGTTTGGCCTCAGGTTAACCGGTTGCTAAGTAGATTTGCCCTTTGCAAAAGCCGGTCTAGTTATTACTTAAATGTTTGCTCTGGGCTGATCCCCAAGGTAAAGCATAAAGTGTTTGGTATCCTGGCTCTAATATTTGAGGAGCGTCTGAGCTATTTGGCAGTCAATTAAGTGGAGGGGGAAAAAAATCTAGTGAAGACGTACCCTGAGGACATTTACATGATGGATGAAACTGGAGCGACTACCCAAGATGTCAATCATATCCCGCGTTACTTTGATGCTTGTCGCAACACTTTCTGTTGAGTACAAATGTCTTTGTAGTGAACATAAGAGTGCTGTTGGATGAGTCCAAAGGTCCATATAGTCTAGCATCTTCTTTCTCAGAATGGCCAACCAGATACTTTGGGGAAGCAAAGAAGAAGGGCATGAAAGCAAGAGCTTTCTCTCTAGCATCTGGTACAAGGAGGTATTCTGCCTCTGAACATGAAGGCTTCATTTCACTATCAGTGCTAACAATCATTGATAGAACAAGCCTCTGTGAGTTTGTCTAATCCTCCATCAAAGTCAAATAAACGAATGGCCGTCCCTACATCCTATGATACCAAAGCGATCATTCCCATTTATTCTTCCAGTTCCATCTGAGAAGTAAGTTAAGGTTAAAGAGATCACCCATCAAACCTCAGCAATAAAGTTTGATGGGTGATCTCATAAGAACATAAGAGAAGCCATGTTGGATCAGGCCGATGGCCCATCCAGTCCAACACTCTGTGTCGAACAGTGGGGTTTTTGGCCACTGCGTGACACAGAGTATTGGACTGGATGGTTCTTTGGCCTGATCCAACATGGCTTCTCTTATGTTCTTATGAGATCACCCATCAAACTTTATTGCTGAGTGAGGATTTGAACTCAGATCTTCCTGGTATCACATGTCACCACTGCATCATACTGGCTTTTCAATCTGATGTCCAACATTGCTGGGTTGCCCTATGTTCTAGATTGAGATTTCACAGAAGTCACTGTTTCCTGTCCAATCCATCCATCATTGAAGGACACTGTCATAGATAGTAGACCCCCAAGGAACCTATACATGCATTGGGCAGGTGCTTCTGCCATTGACCCATGGATCCATGGACAGGACAGGAGCCATAGGACACCTCTCTGGTCCTCCTGGTGGGAGGTTGGTAGGCAACTTTCCCAGCAGAAAGACTGAAGGAACAATAGGACATCACCGAAACAAAAATATTATGCCCAGTCTGTTGATGCTTAGGGCTTCCCCAAAGACAAAGGCAAAGTAAAATCAGGTTCAGGGGTGGAATTCTAGCAAGAGCTCCTTTGCATATTAGGTCACACACCCCTAATGTAGCCAATCCTCCAAGAGCTTACAAGCTCTTTTTTGTAAGCTCTTGGAGTATTGGCTACATCAGGGGTGTGTGGCCTAATATGCAAAGGAGCTCTTGCTAGAATTCTACCCCTGGGCTATGTCTGTTCCTTATGAGAATGGCAAGATCATTAAGAGAGCCCTATTGCATCAGGCCAAGGACCTAACATTCCATTTCCAAATACTGCAAGATGCTCCTGGGAAGCCCCACCATCTGTAACTGGCATTCAGTGGATTGTTCAGGTTCAGGTGCAGTTTTAATCTAGTACCTAACTCTGCATCCTGAGAGTGCCATCCCTCCCCCCCCCCCCCAAAAAAAGCACATAAATAGCCCATATTGGTTTGGATGCAAGGTTGCAATGATATGAGTAGCGCCTGACAAAATCTCAAGATCTGGAGGTGAGAGAGGAACTGAGTTGAACTTCCAGCACATAAATATAAGAAAGCAGTTGCTTTTACTGAGTCTGCAAAAATCAGGACCACCTACTTTGACATCAGCAGTTCTTCAGGTTCCCTGGCTGAGTACCTTCACACCACCTGTCACCTGATCTTTCTAACTGGAGTTGCCAGGGATTGAGTTGGAGACATCCTGGATGCAAAGCTAACATTCTCCCACTGAGCCTCTGCTCTTCACCAAAGGCAATGGATGCATGAAGCTGTTTCACACTGAATCAGAGCTTTGCTCCATCAAGGCCAGTGCTGTCTATTGTGACTGGCAGAAGCTGTCCAGGGTCTAGGCTACATCACCTACTAGCTAATTTTTTTAAACAGAGATTCTGGGCGTTGGACTTGGGATCTTCGGCAGCCAAAGTGGATACTCTGTGGCTGTACTACAACCCCAACAAAGCAACTCCAAGCTGTAACTCCAATAGCTTCCTGTTATGGGAGTCTTCCCTGTCTGAGGCCTCTTAACAGCAGCTGCTCCTCAGGTCATACCCATAGAGTACTTCAGACACCTCCATCTTCAGTGGACACTTTTTAAAAATGGTACCTTAAAAATGTAAAATGTGAATGCAACATCTTTTCCAAGGTGGATATCACACAAATGCATATGTCAGAAGCTCAGGGTTGGCTGCCGTTCTCTTTGTTGAGCATGTGCAGAACAATAGGCCTAACTTTTCTGACATATAAAGGTTTTACAAAGACACTTGGGGTCTGCTGATGGGTTTGGGGGATGCCATGTGATATGTATTATCAGCAGGATAAGCTTGAATGGGAACTTGAAATGACATTCTGGGGAGGGGCTGTGGCTCAGTGGCAGAGCATCTGCTTGGCATGCAGAGAAGGTCCCAGGTCCAATCCCTGACATATCCAGTTAAAAAAGATCAGATAGTGGGTTACGTGAAAGACCTCAACCTAAGACTCTGGAGAGCCACTGCCAGTCTGAGTAAACAACATTGATCTTGGAGGACAGTGGTCTGATTTTGTATGTGTTCAGCAGCGTTGATGCAGAGCTCACTTCATAGAATGTGGGATGCCGGCATAGATTTCCCATGGATTCTTCCATCAAAAGGAAATCTTGTTACTGAACATCTGTACTGTACAGGGCAAGATGATGCCTAAACGACATGCTGGACCAGAGTAAGGGTCCAGTTAGCCCAGCCTTTTGTTTCCAGCATGGATTCTTGAACACTTGCCAGTTTGACTTCTGTCCTGCTCACCCCATTATGAGCATCAATCTGATCGTTCAGTGGGCAGTTCAGGTTGTTGGTGAAAAGCTCAGAGCTATTCACTGGATTCTCTTTTGCACATAAAAAGGGAGCATTAGCACCAGGGGTGGAATTGTAGTAGGAGCTCCTTTGCATATTAGGCCACACACCCCTGATGTAGCCAATTCTCCAAGAGCTTACAGTAGGCCCTGTACTAAGAGCCCTGGAAGCTCCAGGAGGATTGGCTACATCAAGGGAGTGTGACCTAATATGCAAAGGAGCTCCTGCTACAATTCCACCCCTGATTAGCACTCTCATTCTTTGCTGCCAGCTCGCTGTTCTGCACTGCCAGTTGTTTAAATGAAGAATACACTAAAAAGTCATGTGCCATTTTTTTTTTCAAAAAAAAAAGTCTTAATGTTATGCTCATCCATGTCCATCTGATCATCATTGGAGGTATCCAGTCTGTTTGGACTGGAAGAACTTTGTGTGTTTTTGCACCTACAGAGCACAGTAGTTTCCCCAAATGCATCCCTGTGGCATCATTTAATGACCTGACCTCACCATGTATGACCTCAGGGTAGGAGAATGATTTCACCCAGGACTTTCTTTCTTTCTTTTTTGAAAAAGCCCAGCAGGAACTAATGTGCATATTAGGACACACACCCCCCACCCAACATCACCATTATTTCACACAGACCTTTTTTGTAGAAAAAGCCCAGCAAGAACTCATTTGTATATTAGGCCACACACCCTGATGCCAAGCCAGCCGGAGCTGCCTTCCTGCTTTAAAAAAGCCCTAATTTCATCTAATGAGCAGGAAGAAAACAGTCACAAGGCAAAGGGAAACTCCACCACCACAGCTACTGTGCAGCAGTAAAGCTGTCTGACAAGCTGTTTTAGTCAACAAGCTTGGAGACAAGGAAATCTGAGACTCACTTTATGAGCAGCTGTCAAAAGTGGTGTGTTTACTGCAAAATGCTCTGCCTCCTTGGTTTCTAAGACTGTCCAGTGAGATGCCCCTGGAAGCAACAAGCTATGAGCAATTATTATTATATTTTCTTTCTCCCCAGCTTCTGAACACCTATACACTGCATTTGAACACAGAAGTTCTCTTGCAGTGGCTAATATGTATGAATGCACCAAACCTCTATGAGAGCTAGTTTGGTGTGAGAGCCAGTTTGGTGTAGTGGTTAAGTGCGCAGACTCTTATCTGGGAGAACCGGGTATGATTCCCCACTCCTGCACTTGCACCTGCTGAGATGGCCTTGGGTCAGCCATAGCTCTGGCAGAGGTTGTCCTTGAAAGGGCAGCTGCTGTGAGAGCCCTCTTCAGCCCCACCCACCTCACAGGGTGTCTGTTGTGGGGGAGGAAGGTAAAGGAGATTGTGAGCCGCCCTGAGACTCTTCGGAGTGGAGGGTGGGATATAAATCCAATATCTTCTTCATCTACTATGAGTCTGCCTAATCCTGTGTATGTGTGTGTAAAGTAATGTCAAATCCCATCTGACTTACACAGACCCCAGCAAGGGTTTTCAAGGCAAATGATTAAGTGGAGGTGGCTTGCCGTTGCCTTCCTCAGCAGTGTCTTCCTTGGTGGTTTCCAGGGGTGGAATTCTAGCAGGAGGTCCTTTGCATATTAGCCCACACACACCCCTGATGTAGCCAATCCTCCAAGAGCTTACAAGGCTCTTTTTGGTAAGCTCTTGGAGGATTGGCTACATCAGGGGTGTGGGGCTAATATGCAAAGTAGCTCCTGCTAGAATTCCACCCCTGGTGGTCTCCCATCCAAGTATTGGCCCTGCTTAGCTTCCAAAGCCTGATGAGATTGGGCCAGTTTGGTGAAGTGGTTCAGTGTGTGGACTCTTATCTGGGAGAACCGGGTTTGATTCCCCACTCCTCCACTTGCAGCTGCTGGAATGGCCTTAAGTCAGCCATAGCTCTCACAGAGCTGTCCTTGAAAAGGGCAACTTCTGTGAGAGCTCTCTCAGCTTTACCTACCTCATAGGGTGTCTGCTGTGGGGGAGGATGGTAAAGGAGGTTGTAAGCCACTCTGAGACCCTGAGATTCGGAGTGGAGGATGGGATATAAATCCAATCTCTTCTTCTTCTTCTTCTTCTTCTTCTTCTTCTTCTTCTTCTTCTTCTTCTTCTTCTTCTTCATCATCACCATTCCAGAAAGGTGTGGTACTTGCAGCGGTGAAGGGAATGGTACAGAGTGTAGAAAAAGAACTTCTCCACTTCCATGCTGAATTCCTGTGGTTTGGATTCATTCTTCTTGAGTTTAACGAGTGTCTTGGGGTTGTTCACTCCCTGGGTGCAGCTTGACTGTGGTGTCGCAGATTTTGGCATGGAGTTGAGGGAACTTAATCCCTCACCTCCTGTAGCGAGGGATCAAGAGTCACTCTCTTCAGCACCTTTTTCTTGTGATCATTCGATATCCCATCAATCTTCCTCATGGGCGGGAGATAAAGTTCATCCTTTGTATCCTGGAGAGCTTGGATCATGTCCGGATCAAGGGCAGTGCTGACCAGCATCTCCAGTAGCTGTGGTACATCTCTTATACCATTCCACACCCGCTGCCTAATCATTAAGTTCCACTGGATGGTTTTATTGTGAGTCGCTCTTCCCAAACCGCTTGGTTTAACAGGACAGCAAAGCAATATCACAGAGGGCTGCCATACCAATATATCCTACGTCATATGGCAATAAATTTCTTTGAAAGATTGTCTTTATTTTTTTGTAAGTAGTACATAAGATAATTCCATATATTTAAGGCCTTTTGCCTTGGGACACAGCTCATATTTTCCAGACTTGTGGAAGGGTTCCAGAAAGCCCATCAACCAGGCATTCCTTCATTCTTCTCCCTTACTCTCCACCAGATTGCCGCACTTGTGTTCTTGTTATTAATATTTTGTTTCTGAACCTTTCCCCCGCCCCTGAGAAGGTGAATTTCTGTCCACAGTCCTGCTTTGCTCAACATTGCTATCAAAATGGGGGGGGGGGAGAGTGAGTGGTGTTAAATGAAGGTAGAATTTTAATTTTCTCCCTCCTCCCTAAAAACATTGTATTGCTCTTTATCATCTCTTAAAATAACCCTGGGTGTGAATGATAATTCTCACATTTGGTGGAGCTTGGTTTTGTTTTGGAAGAGGATACTCTGGCATACACACTCATGACCAAAAGGTCTACTCAGACCGGATGTTCTGCAGAAACAGGAGATCTGTGCATGCAAAGAGCTTAACCATTGTGTAAACATGTTCACATGCACATGGGCACTGACTAGACTGGGAAGTGTGGAAGAACAAGGAGGCCAGCTGGAATGTGGGGTCAAAAGACTAGAGACACGTTTGAGCAGAATTTTGGCCAGGAAAACTCAAAGCAGAGACCAGGCAGGCAGGCAGGATGGAGAAGGCTGTATGGCTAAGCTTCACATGTAGTGGAGGACATAGGTTGGATCTGGGCTCTCTGGTCTGTGTGTCACATGAGTTGCAGGTTCTTCTCAGTTCCTCTGTGTGTGCTGCTTGATTTCGAGCAAGTCTGTGACTTGCATGGAGAAGGGACTTCACCCATCCTTCCAAAACATTTCCTGAGCTAAAATGATCCTGGGGAAGCACTAGTGCAGGGGTGTCAAAATCATTCGTTATGAGGGACGGATATGACATAAATGAGACTTTGCTGGGCAATGAGCAGATGCTGTATCCCTGAGCCCTGGCCCCATCTGTAGGGTTGCCAGCTCTGGGCTGGGAAATACCTGAAGATTTGAGGAATGGAGTCTGGAGTGGGTGGGGTTTTTGAGGAGAGGAGGGACAATACCATAGAGTCTGTATTCCCAAGCTGCCAATTGTGTTTATTTTATTGTGTAAATTATTAATGTATTTTAATTTTTGTTTTTATTGTTAGAATTTTGTGTTGTGAGCCGCCCTGAGCCTGCTTCGTTGGGATAGGGCGGGATATAAGTCTAAATATAAATAAATAAATAAATCGAAATAAATAAATAAATTTCCTATGTAGGAATTGATTTCTGTAACATGGAAAGCAATTGTAATAGCAGAAGATCTCCAGGCCCCACCTGGAAGCTGGCAACCCTTTTTCTGTGACACTGTGATAGGCCAAAAGAGTTATCTGAACCCATTCTCTAAGTCCATGCTGGGACTCCATCATCGCTCCATTTTGAGCTCCTTCTTCTTTGGACTCCCTTCTCTTTGGTTGCATTAAGCACTTCAGATGGATGATGTTTGGGCTAATTAAGCAGCTGATTACTCCATCCATTTCCCAGTAACGCGTCCACCGCAGCTCAGCCATTACTTTCTTTGAAGCAATCCAATATTCTTGGAAGTCATGCTTTTGCCAGATTGCTAATAGGGAGCGGGCGTTCCCTTCCTCTCCCTGCCCCCCTCGCCGTGCACCAGGATTATTAACATGCTCCTATAACTCTTTCTTTATTAGCCACTTAATACTAATAGCATTCTGGTGCACCATTTATTGAACACTCATCTTGCTCGGGAACATAACAGCCAGGAACAGACAAGTTTATTGGTAGTGCATCGGTTACATTTGTGGGACAGAGAGAGAGAAAGAGAGAGAGGGGGGAAAAAAAGAAAACATTTTCCTTTTCATCTGATTGCAGTAGTTAAATGCATAAGCGAACAATGGAACAGAAATTAATGCTGTTGAAAATTGTTTCACTTGAGCCAGGCAGGCTCTTGGGTTATTGCAAATATTTATCTACCCAGGCCTATATTTGCCATACATGGCTAAATAAAATGAGGACCTAGTGGTTCGGCTGCAAAATATCATCTAATTTAAGCAGCTATTTTATAATACTAGTAAGGCAATAGACTTCCCTTCCCCTTTTCTGTTTCAGTGTGAAGGGTTTCTTTTCCCTCGTCTGTTCATCGGGGCAGGCCAATTGACTCGATTTAATAAGGGAAAAGGCCATCCAAGACCCATTTGGCCATTCTCTACCGGCTCTCGTGACATAATAAAAGCATCCTGTCATTAAATACAGGTTGTGCTCAGGCATTATGATTACACATTAGGCATCTAGCGTCATCTATGTGCATGGCACTTTACAGAGTTCAGAAGAAAAGGTCTCTGCCCTGAGGAGCTCGCAATCTCAAACTGGAAACAAGGGAAGGAACAGATACATTGGCTGTGATCACATACAATAACTAATGCACTTTCAAACCACTTTCAACGGGATTTTACAGTGTGAACTGGCAAAATCCAGTTGGAAAGTGCACTGAAAGTTGATTGAAAGTGCATTATTTGGTGTGTGTGACCAAAGCCATTTTTTAGTTAATACATTTTAATCTTCCATTCTTTCAAGGAGTTCAGGTAAGCATGCACTGGGTATTCCCCTCCTTCATTCTAACCTCAGAACAACCCTGTAAATTAAGTCAGATTCCAGGAGAGTGATCGCTTAGTGAGGGGTATTGGTGGAGTTGAGATTTGAACCTGGGTCTCCCAGATCATTGTCCAACATTCTAACCACACTGGGTATTACTGAGGCATGGGTTCAATAAATCAATGCAATTATTACTATGAATGGTAATAATAACATTGTCATCTGTATTACCTAGACCAGGGGTGGCCAAACTTGCTTAACGTAAGAGCCACATAGAATAAATGTCAGATGTTTAAGAGCTGCAAGACATGAATGTCAGAGGAAGGAAGACCCTGCTGATGGACCTCTTGATGGCACCTTTTTTTGGCCACTGTGTGACAGTGTTAGCCAGTGTTGGACTGGATGGGCCATTGGCCTGATTCAGCATGGCTTCTCTTATGCTTGAAGGAAGGAAGGAAGATGGAAAGAGAGGTAGAAAGAAAGCAACTTTAATTTTATGTGCATCCTCCAAGCTGCTGGCTGGCTTGGCTTTGAGAAGTGATTTAAAGAGCCAAATGCCTTTTCCAAGCTGGCTAACAGGGCTGTGGGGGCTTTGAGAGCCACACAATAAGTGTGAAAGAGCCACAGGTGGCTCCTGAGTCACAGTTTGCCCCCTCCCCCCACGACCTAGACTGAAGCAGTGGCTGCAACCAATCTTGGAGCTTTATAGCAGTAAGAAGGCCAAGGCTGGCTTTCTGGGATTGTCCAACTGCAGTTACTTCCACTGGTTTAATGGCAGAGGATTTAAAAGCTGCAACTTAAACACAATTACTTATCATGATAAAACAACTTGTTTACATGCATGTGATGAGCCTCTCTTCACATCATCTTAAGAACATAAGAAGAGCCCTGCTGGATCAGAGCAGTGGTTCATCTAGTCCAGCATCCCGTCCCACATGATGGTCAACCAGTTCCTCTGGAGGGCCAACAACAGGGCACAGAGACCAAGGCCTTCCCCTGATGTTGACTCCTGGTGCTGAGATTCAGAGGTTTAGTGCTTCTGAATGTGGAGATTCCCCTCAGCCACCCTGGTTAGTAGCCACCGTTAGGCCTATCCTCCATGATATCTACCATGATATCTATCTGTGCCGCCAGTGGCATATATCTAGAATTTCCAGCTTACCTGCTATGACAGGTGATCCCCTATTGCTACCTCCTAGCCACCATTGCTGCTCAAATCAGTGCTGGGGAAAATGGGTGGAAAGATCACTTTGGGCTAAAAACCTAGAAGTGACATCACCAACATTCTAGGATTTTGCCAGTCTCATAGCCAGGGCTTTTCTGTAGCAAAAACTCTTTTGCATATTAGGCCACATGCCCCTGATGTAGCCAATCCTCCAAGAGCTTATAGGGCTGTTGGTACAAGGCCTAGTGTAAGCTCCAGGAGGATTGGCTACATCAGGGGTATGTGGACTAATATGCAAAGGAGTTCTTGCTACAAAAAAAAGCCCTGCTCATAGAGATGTGCAGGTTTTGGGCCAAGTGATGTTGATGTATCAACAACCTCCTTTTCTCATCTTGTTTCATTCCCTCCCCCCCCCCTAAAAAAAATCTCCCAGGGGTTCCAAACACACACTTTGCAACCCTACATTGATCACATTGGCACAGCAAGTACAAAAACTACAATTCCCATGGGGCAGTGTGTGAACGTACATGTGTACATTGATCCACATCTGTAAAACTCCCCATACATTAACGAACACCAAGAGCTGTAGCCATAGCAGACACAGGGAGACATCTCACTAGTAACTTGCTAACTGTGGAACGTTAGTTTTGTTGTTGTTGTTGTTGTTTAAATAATATGACAAATGGAAAATGGGCACAATATCCAGGTAACGGGGTCAAAATGAATTGCAGTTCATTAATTTGTGAAAATGCAGAATTGTGCTTCCTTGCTTTGCTTAAAACACGGACCTGTTATTCTTTCTCTGTTCTCTTTCTTTCTAAGGTCAACTAAAATGGAACTGGAAGGGGGGTGGTGGTTATATGCATGTTTCATTCAAAATGTGCTATTTTTCTTCCAACCCAGCCCCCATGAAATTGGAATCACTACTTCTTTCCTTTGGGCAAGACCAAATGAATTGTAATTCGACCAGAAGCCAAAATGAATTACTTGTTCTCCAAATCTCATAACATGACTAGCAGCCAAACTTGGACAGGTAGGAATTTTATCTTACATTAATTTGAATTTGATGGCAATAGAATCTCCTTCAGGTGCAAATCCATTTTAGCAGCCTGCTTATCATATTCTAGCCAGGCTGCTATCCTATGGGGCCTTTAACACGGGCTGGAGAAGATATAGCCTAGGAAGAGCCGTAGCTGAGTCCAGGTACCACAAACAGGTTTGTGGAAGTCAGGGCTGGCTCTGGCTGTGCATACCCCGGGAATAGGAAGGGGAATGAACTGGTAAAATCTGGTTCAGTTTGTAGTTCATGGCTTTTTTTTTTTGCAGCAGGAACTCCTTTGTATATTAGGCTACACACCCCTGATGTAGCCAATCCTCCAAGGGCTTAAGGGTGTCGAACTCATTTGTTATGAGGGATGGATTTGACATAAATGAGACCTTGTTGGGCCGGGATATGGTGGGCCGGGCTGTGTGTGTACCTATTTAAGATTAGGTAGCAGGGATATAATTTTTTAGAAAGGGCACAAACAAACATAATTAAAGATTGTTGTTTTTTTAAAAAAAACAACTAAAATAAAATATGCTTAAAATATTAGCATTCATTGGCCTTAAATGTGCTTTCTTTATATTTCTCCCAAGGGATCCAGGGAACTGGGCAAAGGAAGCTCTGGCTCTTTTCTTCCTTCCCCAAGGGACCAGGAGGAAAAGGTGCCTCAGCCAATAGAAGGAAGAGAGGCTTGGCTCAGTAGCTCTACTGTGCAATTGTGAGAGCCTAGCAAAGCAAGCTCTCCTTCCCTCCCCAAGGGAGGAGCTTTAGCCAATAGAGACTTTGCTCTATAGCTCCTGTGTGATTGGGCAAGCCTTGCAAAGCAAGCTGTTATGCAAAAGGATGCAAGAGAGAGGGAGAAGAAAACAGATGAAAACCAGTTGCCCAGGGGCCTGATAGGAGCTCTGTGGGAGCCTGATTTGGCCCTGGGCTACATGTTTGATACTCCTGGCTTACAGAGTTCTTAGTAGAGGGCCTACTGTAAGTTCCAGGAGGATTGACTATATTAGGGGTGTGTGGCCTAATATGCAAAGAAGTTCCTGATACCAAAAAAGCCCTTGGTTCGTGAACCACCACCACAAACTTTTTGACTCTAGACAAACAGGTTCAGTTTGTGAAGTTTGTGACATGGTGGGGAACCCCCCCCTCCCCCAGCATGCTAGAGACACCAAACTCACAGAGGATCTCCAGCTGGTTCTCCTTTACTTGACCTCCAAGTTTGGTGAGGGTAGGATTTACGGGGTCCAAGTTACAGCTTCCCCTAAGAAGGTTCTCCCAGGAAAGTGTTTTCTGAGGAAATCGCAGGCTCAGTTTCAGACGGTTCAGGAGTTTACGGTATATAAAGGATCCTATGCAAGCTAGACATACCGAACTTGCAGCATACCAATCTCTGGCTGACTCTCCTCTGCCTGACTTCCAAGATTGGTGAGGACTGGATTTATAGTGTTCTAGTTACACCACCCCCAAAGAAGATGCTCCATCCACCATTGTTTCCAATGGAGGGGGGAAACTCTAGGATTCACAGTAAAAACTCTGTGGTACCATAGAGTGGCAGAGGGACTTGGCAATCCTGTTGCAAGCACATTTCCTCAAATACATTGTTTTGTGTTTCCCTCTCCCTCTAACTTCTCCGCTCTCCTCCTTTCCCTTTTTCAGTTACTGGAATTCTGATGTATAAAGTTATCTGCTTTGGATGGAGATGCTATGGCTCTAATGGCAGGAGCTCCCTTATGTGAAAACCTACACTGGAATCCATTTGGTTAGCCTTTAAAGTGATACTGGACTCCTTTTCAGTTTGCTCAGATGGTCCAGAAACCAAGGCATTATTATGTTTTCTTTGGTGCATATCAGAGACTTTTGCCTTTCAAGGGACATATCCATCAGCTTTGCTGTGCCCCCCAAAAAAACAAACAAACAAACAAACAGATTTTGCTTGCATGAATACAGACATGACAAGACACCTTCACTTAAAGGATCGGAAGAGTTCACAGCCCAAGGTGCCACAGATGGCAGATCGCACTGCTCGATGGTCTCTGTTTTGACACCTCTCTTGATCAGAGATGTCAGCTCGCAGGACCCCACAGTCAACGGGATTTGCTGCTGCATGGCTTGGGAGAGCCCGGGATGATCCATTCGGATGTAGCCTATTAGGAGCTTTTCCTATTGGATGTGTGGGGGAAAAATAACTAAGACAAAGTAATAAGCCACCGTTAAAGGATAATGTTCTATTTAAATTTCAGATGAGCAGCGCTGCATTCCTCCACCCTGCTGATAGACCGAGATTACAGGAGGTCCTCAAATGCACAGCCCGGAGGGATGGTTAATTCATGTACGTGGTGTGCCCTCCCTCGCATTTATCAAGGCAAGGCCTGCATCACGCATTCACATAATATCCGACCAAACAGAATTGTCTAAAAATATGACTGCTGCTGCTGTTTCATAATTGTCCTTTCTCGGCCTCACAGAACGGGGTTCCAGTGGTTTGCTTTTGAAACGTTCGGCAAAGAAGGCATCCATTTTCATTCTCATTAGGCTGCCCTAAATAGCTCTCTTTGCTTCCTTCTTTAGGTGTTAGTAGTGCGAGAGCTGTTGGAAATATTCAAATGATTCCGGGTGACCTTGTTAAGGGGGAAAAAAGAGAACACTCGCCCCCTACCAGGACTGTACTCGGTAAAAACAAAATATTAATGTGTCTGTTAACTCTGATAACTGGCTTGTGAAGTTCATGGACGTGTGTGAGAACGAGAGGGCTGGGGAGTGGAGGGGGGCAATCGGGGGCACTTTATCCATTACCCCAGTCCCACTGCCAACAAGAGCCTGTACACTGTAGCTTTCTACCCATGATACAGCAGACACAGAGGGTACAGAGTCCATGTAGGGTTGCCAGATAGTTGTTGTTTTTTTTTAAGTCCTGAACATGTTGTTTGTAATGGAAGGAGCACTCCTACTTAGCACCACCTCTTCCATGCCCAAATAAGGGTTTTTGTGTGTGTTGCACTTAGTAAGGTTCCCAGTTGTCCAGGGCAATTTAGTCTTCTCGCTGACTGGGAAAAAACAGTAAAAATACTGGACTGTCCAAGTCAGTAGCAGATACCTGGCAACCTTATATACCAGAGGTGGCCAAACTGAGGCTCAGGAGCCACATGTGGCTCTTCCACACATATTGTGTGGCTCTCAAAACCCTCACCATCCTCATCAGCCAGCCTGGAGAAGGCATTTCACTCTTTAAATCACTTCAAGCCAAGCAAGCCAGCGGCTTGGATAATACATTTAAAGTTGCTTTCTTTCCACCTCTCCCTCTCCCTCCCCATCCCCTCCCCTCCTCCCTCCCTCCCCTCCTTCCTTGTGGCTCTTAAACATCAGATGTTAATATCTTGCCGCTCTCAAACATCTGATGTTTATTGTATGTGGCTCTTACATTAAGCAAGCTTGGCCACCCCTGTTATATACAGTATGCACTTGATTTTTACAGCACCATGAAATGTTTTTAAAATGTTTTAATTGTATTTATTGTTTGACGTTATTGAACTGATTGTTAGCCACCCCGAGTCTGCTTGTGGAGAGGGTGGGATAGAAATTTAAGATAATAAATAAATAAATTTTTCTTTGTATGAATGCTGAGTAATTCTTATGTTACATTAAACACATGCACAGATGAATGTGTGATTCAAGCCCCTTCCCTACATTTATCCAGCTACTAGTTCCTACTTTTATTTTTAAAGGGAACACTCACCGGCTCTTTGACCCTCTATAGATGTTTCATTGGCCCACTAATCATGTGTATCAGGAGCATGTGAGTCCCTACAATTCATCCAACATGCATGGTCACATAATTTATGAATTAGACAATGTGGAGATTTTCTGTGAGAGTAGAGAACACAACCTTAGGACTGATAGACTAAGATCTAAATCCCCAGTATGCCATATAGTGTTTGTAAGTCAGAGAATTGATCCAAAGACAGCCCCTGGGTTTCTGGGCTGGAATCCTGGTTGGGTTACCCAAAACTCTGCAATCAACATTCTTATCCCGCTCTTCTTCCAAGACAGTGGGTGGCAGACATGCTTTCCTCTTCCTCCATCAAATATTCTATTATAAATTGTGCACACGATCAAGAATAGTTAATTCCAATATACTCTATATAAACAAGTGCATAGAAAAAGAATAGCCACCATTCATATAACGAGGAACAGTGATTCCACATCAGTCCAACCTGTAAGTCTTAATGTCCTTGAACCCAGTCAATTTCTTCTTTACAAGTGGATCTCTACTGTCCCAAGTCATGTGGTGAATATTGAAGTGAAGATCATCTTTAAACTTCAGTCCAACTCAATCCCAGCAGTGCGGCTAACAAGCAAAACTGGTATTCTGTGTCTCGTTTTGCTGAGGCTTTATCCAAGCTACATTCACGTTGAAAGAAACACTGTAACAACAAGGACGAAGTCATACTCCTTCAACACCTGGAGAAAAAGCATTTGCATACCTTTACAATTATCCGGAATAAATTCTCAGATGGGAACATTCAAAAATCTGCAATTCTGTTTCCTCCAGGTTTACCATTTTGAATGCAAACCTCTCCCAGTTCCCATATAAACCATGACAACCATCCAGGTGCAATTCATTAGTCCAGCTTACATGGTCCATTAAAGAAACACCACAACTTATTAGCTGTATGACAACCACATAACAAAGCAACTTTCAACTGCTTATAAAAAGCAAGGCAGACTCTATTCATAGACAGGGGTTGCCAGGTCCTGCCTCCTCCCCATTGGGGAATTTGGAAGGCATTCCTGGAGGGGGAGGGGATATTGCCAACACGATGACATCACACAGAAATGACATCATCATGTCAGGGACATGTCTGAATACCAAGTGGCAAATTCATCAGTGAAGTTCAGTGTCCCGCTCCCCGGTTCTTGCAAATAGCATTTAAAGGGACCCTTTAAACGCCATTTGCAATAAGGGGGGGTCACTCGCACCTGAACTTCAGGGGCAAAATTACAACTTGGAGTTCAGGCACGCAGCTGGCGGCCACCCCTCTCCCTTCCTCCTGCAAGATTTAAAGGGCCCTCTGGCAGATGGGTGGGTCACGTGCTCCCACTGATCAGCTGGAGAGCCCCTTAAATCTTGTGCGGGGGGAGGGAGAGGGGTGGCTGCTGGTGATTGCTCTTGGGGACTGGGCTTGGGGCGGGGCTTCCCCCTGTTGGCCAGTAGCAGGCAGGGGCTCACAAAATCAGGGGACCCCCCGCCCCCACCTGAGGACTGGCACCCGTCATTTACCCAGAGCTGATCATTACTAATCTTGCCAGTCTCCAGGTGGGACCTGGATATCTCCTACTTTTCCAACTGATCTCCACAAACTACAGCGATCAGTTCCCTGGGGAGAAAATGCCTGCTTTGCAATGTTGCCCCTATGTCTCTGTACCATGCCAAATTCTCTCCTGTTCTCAAACGCCACCCTTTCCAGGATCCACCTCCCCTGCCCCCCCCCCCAAAAAAAAAATCTCCAGGTTTTTCCCAACCCAGGGCTGGCAACCCTATTAGTTTGTTTTTAATTTATGCCTAGGTCCTTTCTGGGGATAGACGAAATATAAATATTTTTAATAAGTAAGTAAGAAGGGCAAGAGATGCCCACTTTGATACTTGAGGAGTCCCAGGGGTTTTTTTTTTTTGCAGCAGCAGGAACTCCACAGGGCTTTCTTTGTAGAAAAAGCCCAGCAGGAACTCATTTGCATATTAGACCACACCCCCTGACATCACCATTGTTTCACACAGGGCTTTTTTGTAGAAAAAGCCTGGCAAGAACATTTGCATATTAGGCCACACTCCCTGACACCAAGCCAGCCAGAACTGTGTTCCTGTGCGTTCCTGCTAAAAAAAAAAAAAAAAGTCCTGCCTTTGCATATTTGGCCACACATCCTTGATGTAGCCAATCCTCCTGGAGCTTACAGTAGGCCCTGTACTAAGAGCTCTGTAAACTCTTGGAGGATTGGCTACATCTGGAGTGTGTGGCTTGATATGCAAAGGAGTTCCTGCTATATATATAAAAAGCCCTGAAGGACATTTGCAGGGCCTACACAGAATGCCACCAGGGAGCAATCCTAAGAGATTTCTTGCTCCAGGCTAGGGAGTTCTTAGTTCAAACCTTTTGAGCTTTTGACAGGAAGATGCTAACACCTTCATCCTGGAGAGATTACACCCAATCTATTTGATGTGATGCTCATAATGTTCAATACAATTAAGCTTTACACAAGTGGATTGAGCTGCCGAGGCAGAGTGAGATTTAAAAAAGAAAAGAAAAAGAAAAGAGCTCTTCCGGTTAAAGAAAATCACAAGAAATGAGGAATCTTAAGGTCACTTCTCATCTTGTATGCCGCCACCACAACTATTTCCTTGAATTCCAGCGCATTCTAGAAGTTTCAGAAATAACCCCCTTCCTAGAATTTGTGATGGACAGAAAAGAAAGGAGGAACACTTTGGAGCTGCTGCCATGCGGCTGCTTAAGGAAATATTCAGATCCTTTCTGAACAATAAGGGACCTATTACTATGCAAGGCCACCCATACCTGGTCTTAATAACACCTTGTAGCAAAATTTAATTTACTTCAAAAACTCCAGTTGCCATAACAACTTGGCGCAGCTGTTCATGTGACATAATGAGATTAAAATGAAGAAGGGTTTTGTGAGGGAGGGGAGGCAAGGTGCACAGGCATTCACTCCGTTTCTCTCCCCCCGCTCCCCAATTATTTTATTTAACCACAAGCAGCTCACCAAATTAAAATGCTTTCTACCTCATCAAGAGCATGATTGCGTATGGCTTGACCTGATCTCATTTGTTTCTTTTGTTCAGTATCTGCTACCAAATGCAACCATTTCAGGTACTTTCATATGTGGATTAAAAAAACACCCCAAACCACCTTTTTGAGTCTCTCATTAAATCGTTCTGTGAAGGTTTCGTCCATGTTCATTTGATTTAGATGTCTAAACTCCACTCTTCTTCTGAATTGGAACCCAAAACAGATTCTAATTTCACCTCCTCACAAGAACCCTGAGAGGTAGGTTAGGCTGAGAGAGAGAGAGAGGGTGGTCCAAGATCATCCAGTAATAGGTCTGGCAACCAGCAGGAGACCTTGGGAACACAGACATGGAAAGGTGATTGTAGTGTTGGTGTCAGTCCTCTCTGTGAATCTCCAGAAATCCTGTGGCTTTACCATACAGTTTCCAGCAATTCCTAGAGAGGCATGACATCATGTCCAGGTTTTTCTGGAAGTGATATCACACTGCTGCTGACAGCATTTTGTTTTCTTTCTCCTGCCAGTTACTGGAGGGCTGACCATCTCCCAGTGGACCTATGGCAACCCTATCCTACCCAGTAAGCTTCCATGGCACAATGGGGATTTGCACCTGGACCGCCCCCCCACAGCTTTTAGGGGAGCTATGTGGCTTAGTGGTAAAGTACCTCTCTTGAAAGCTGAAGGCTCCAGTTTCAGATCTTGACATCTTCAATCCCAAATATTCTAGGAAAGGAGAGCTTCCATCACGAGTCTGCTCCAGACCAATGAAGAAGGGGAGGAAGAGGAGGAGATTGGATTTATACCCTGCCCTTCACTCAGAGTGGCTTATAATATCCATTCCCTTTTCTCCCCAAAACAGACAACCTGTGAACTAGGTTGGGCTGAAAGACCTCTGAGAGAACTTGTGACTGACCCAAGGTCATCCAGTAGCTGCCTATGGAAGAATGCAGAATTAAAGTCCATGCACTTAACTACTACACCAAGCTAGTTCTCTACAAGGCAGCTTCACAGAGCTTTTAAAACAATTGAACATGTGAAGGACAAGGTATAAATCCAATCTCCTCCTCTTCCTCCCCCTCCTTAAAGAAAGAAAGAAAGACAATTTGCCTCCAAGGGCAACTTTCCAAGTCCTGCCTGTGAGGAACAATTTAAACCAACCTGAGGCCTCTCCCTTAATCTTTACTTCTGCTTCCCTCAATAAGATGGCACAGTCCACAGTACAGAGACTGCCGAAAGATCCACCAAGAACCATAAAGAAACATAACAAACAGAGATGATCAATTAAAGCCACCCACCACCATCCCGGTCCCATAAACTGATCAGAAGTCAGGCTGAAAGGATTCTAGGGCAGAGGAATTATCCAGGAAGACTTTGAGTTGTTCTGCTACTGCTCTGTCAATCATCTTGCTCAGGAAGGACAAATTAGACACTAGGCAATAGTTTGACACATCATTCTTCTCCGGTGATGGTTTTTTAAGTAGCTGATGGATGGCCACCTGTTTTAATGACCAAAGAGAAGACGAATGACACATGTCGGAGTTGGGTTCTCTAAGAATAGACTTCAAAGGGTGTAACTCTGCTTTGGATTGCACTGTTTATTTCCCTATTTTAAAAAACTCTGAAATTCTTCCACAGTGGAAAATGATATGCATGAAATGTGGAGATAAAGGGACATGTTCTGTTCTTTTGAAAGCTCTGTGAATCAGCCTCAAGAATCCGGGAATGCTCTCGGCAGTAGAGAGTGGGAAGCACCCCACAGAGCACATCAGGATGACTGAGCCGTTGGGGACTTGAGCTGCCTGACCTACATACCGCAGCTGTAGATCAAGCAGGCATTAATAAGCGACAAGATCTGGATGCACAGATAGTGAGAAGGAAAAGGAAGAAGTGATAATGAAGCGTCAGAACATGCAGCTCTGCGCAAAGAGTGGCTCCAGAAATACAGAAACGATGCACACATCCAGGGGTCGTTTTGTAGAAAAACAGGTGATGGAGCTCATCTAGGGATTGCTATGCAGCTGCACCTACTATTCAATAGACAAGGTAGGTGGGGAGGAGGAGGTGGAACCCTCAGAAAGGTTCAGGAGCTGTGCTCCTGTGAGCTCCTGCTGAATTCAAGGCCTGCACACATCGGTTAAGTCCAGAACAGCCTACCTGTGTTTATCTTACTATCTTTTCAGCTCCAGGCCTCAATGTTCTTCTCCCAAGTTCAAATGAGAAGTTCTGTATTTAAAGCTATTTTTATGGTCTTCTCGCCTGAGGACTGTCTTATGAACATAATTTTAGACTTCTGGATGTTGTTTTTGCTAGTTCCTTGTTGCACTGACTTGCTTATTAGTGATTATTCTTATGTCGTTGGCTTGATGACTTTGGAGTGCATTTCGGAATATATCTGGTACCTGCAATGAGATTAAGAGTACAATGTCATGTAGGTTCCAAGCATCAACATGTTGCACATAAGTAAAAATGTATCCTGTTTCAGAATAATTTGAATAGCTGGTGTTTTAGAGAAAAAATTATTATGCTGCCTTTCCATGGGCTTTCTTGATGCAGCTCACAAAGTACAGCTGTTATTTCTTTCACTCGTCCCTGGGAACTCTGCTTTAAACCATGAAGTTCTGAGTCTGTGCTAATAGGATGGAAGCCACTGACCGAGTAGGTACAAAAGCAGCATGGTCAAAATGTAGCATTGAAAAGTATGCATGTCCAGGGCTTTTTTTTGTAGCAGGAACTCCTTTGCATATTAGGCCACACTGTTGGAGCCAATCCTCCAATAGCCCTGCACTAAGAGCCCTGTTGGTTTCAAATTGCCACTGATTTCAAATTTCAAAATGATTTCAAGAGTCATTTATGCAATCATGTGAGGTGTTCTGTTGACTGAAAATGGTCATTGCAAACAAGATTAGTTGGATTTTGCAGAGCCTTATTTTTGGGGAAAAGGGAATTATTGCAAATTAGACTCATCATAGAAATCATAATTGGTTCATGGCAAGCAGTTTGTATCACACCTCTTCCCTGACAGTCAGACCCTGACAGTGAGACAATCAGACTGTCCATCAGATTAGCTGAGCCTAGACAGGACTCTGAATAAAGCTGGTCGTAGAGCAAATGCTGATGTGATTCATGAAAATGTGGAAAGATCTGACCAGGGCTTTTTTTTGTAGCAGGAACTCCTTCGCATATCAGGCCCCATATCCCTGATGTAACCAATTCTCCAAGAGTTTACAGGGCTTTTATTATAGTCCCTACTGTAAGATCTTGGAGGATTGGCCACATAAGGGGTGTGGCCTAATATGCAAAGGAGTTCATGCTACAAAAAAACCCCTGGGTCTGACTGTCAGGGAAGAGTTGTGATACAAACTGTACAGTTGTTCTGGGTACATTGTAGGCACAGCAAACAATCGTACTGACTGGAAACTAGTTAGCTTAGTTTATTTGCGGGCTGCCTTTCAACTAGAAGGTCTCCAAGGCAGTTCACAATACAATGAAACAGTAAAAATCAATGAAATGTCAGTGAATGCAATCAAAATACAGTCAAATCAATAAAATGTCATAGTATTAATAAAATGCAGTAGTCCAATCATGCAATTTCCCCTTCCACACCATTTATTATTGATATACTTCAAAGGTCCCTCACAAAAGGCAGGTCTTCAGTCCCATCCAGAAGACTTTTAGGGAAGCCGTGTTCTCAGCTCTTGAGGGAAGGGATTCCATAGACAGGTGACAACCCTGTCCCCCCTAATTACTTCTCTGGGTTCCCACCAGCCAAGTTTCTGCTAAGACTGGCTCCCAGAGGAAGGTTAGCTGGTATATATGTTAAACTTTTCATCTTGATGGGGGAAAGTGACATAAGCCCTGGAAGTAACCAGGGAGCACAGCCTGGGGAAAGAAGCATTAGAAATATTGTGACATTGCTTTCAGTCTAGGGAGCAGAAGTGACATGATGCTCTAGGAATTTACTGAATCGCTATGATATTTACCACTCAACCTCTCTACTTTACCACTCAACGATACCACTCTATATTTCCCACTCAAGAATTGTGATGTTTTCCCCATTTTTCTTTCCCACTGCTCCACAGAGCAGGGTGGGAGCTGAAGCATGAGGGTTTAAGTTGCCAGTAGAAAGGTGAACGATTTCCTCCTGAGATGCTGAAGACCTGCTGCCAGTCAGAGTTGGTAATATTGACCTGGAGAGATCAAGGATCAGCTTCATGTGTTCCAGCTATGGTCCTAGTCCCAGTGTCCCTGATGACCCCTTCTTCGCTCCCACCTGCAATGAATCTTACATCAGCGAGGCAAACCCATTCACCCCGCTGAGAAATAAGCCGTTAGAAAACTGTCTACCTACTTTGGCATAATTTCCCCATCCAAATTCACAGAGCCAAGAGTTCTTTCAGCTCCAGACTCATAATGAATTTTATTCAAAAAAACCCCCTGTAGACAGATAAAAAAGTGAATAACAGTCGGAATTAAAAAGCTATTTTTTAAAAAAGAAGAAAATGCAGAGTCAGAGTCTACTCCTTGTCCGTATGAATGGAATGAGAGTGATCATTTGGATAGGTTAGAGGCCAAAGATAAAAGCATCATATATTCCCAGAAAAATTACATTGCTGTAAACGATTGGAAATTAAAAACCTATATAAATCACAATGGTACAATAAATGGCATTTGGATAGTGGCGTTTGACTGATTAAATTAGATTTCGGTCTGTGAAAAGCTTCTGATAGAGGGGAAAAAATACAGAGCATCATAAAATATGCTGCTCCCACCCACCCCCCTTCTGTCTCTTCACTAATGAACTATGATGGCTCCTCAGGAAGATGTTTCATAAACCATTTTGGGTCTCTTTAAAACTTGTCAGCTATGGATGCCACCCTTCAGGTGTGACTTAGAGATCCCTGGGAATTACAGCTCATCTTCAAATTTCAAATATTAGTTTGTCTGGGGAAAAATGGATGCTTTGGAGCAGGGGTGGAATTCTAGCAGGAGCTCCTTTGCATATTAGGCCACCTCCCCTCCCGAGTGTAGCCAATCCTCCAAAAGCTTGCAAAAAAGAGGCTTGTAAGCTCTTAGAGGATTGGCTACATCAGGGGTGTGTGGCCTAATATGCAAAGGAGCTCCTGCTAGAATTCCACTCCTGCTTTGAAGGGTAGACTCTATGGCAACATACCCCACTGAGGTCCCTATCCTCCCCAAGTTACATCCCCAAATCTTCAGGAGTTCCCCAACCTGGATCTTGCCTGGGATCCCTTGACCCAGGCCGCTTCACATACAAGGACTGAATATTATAAAGCACATATACAATAGATACCTAGATGGATACAATGGGCGTGCATCCAGAGAAATGTTCACACAGTGGATCATCAGAAGGATGTGGAATGGAATATCAAGCACAGGAAAACTACCGAACAGAACAAGTAATCCCTACACCAGATAATAGCTAGAAGAAAGAACTTGACCCAGTGGGACGTAAGGGTAGTTGCAAGTCTGCAAACAACAAGCTCCATTTCTGGAAAAAAAAATCCCATAAAGTCATCTTGCAGGAGTAAGGCACTTTTCAGATAAATCTCAGATCATGTGTCTGTAGTTTTTGTCCTTGATCAATCCTGGGACTCAATGGAAGCTTGTCTTGGGGTTCCTTTCTGTAAAAAGGTTTGCAATCACCTGGCCTATCAATCTTCCACAGCAATGCACAGCTATACGGGAGGGACAGGGTGTGTGCTCTATCTAAGGCACAGAACATGTCTGCAATATTGTGCAATCCAAAACTCATCCTCCTCACCCAAATGCTCAACACTGCGGTGGCTTTCTGTGGCAGATGAACCTCCCTAGATTGTCTCGCAGTGTCCATGACACACACGCCAATGCAAAAAGGGTTCCCTGAAGTTACAAGGAGAACCAGTATCCATGTTGAAACACATGTTTCAATACTTCCAATACCAACCTGATTTCAAGGATTTTGGGTGCGTTCACACTACGCTAAATATTGCATTTCACAACTGGATTTTTACCGTGTAAGGAATAGCAAAAATCCAGTGGCAAAACATATTATTTAGTGTAGAGTGAATGCACCCGTTGCTTCAACATCTGATCTGCTGTCGTTAGCCAGGATAATAAAATGCATATCTTTCTTTGTCATTTTATAATCCTGCTTCATGCTCAGCAGTCACGCTCTGGCTAGCCATGGGAGCAGAGAGGCAGCCTGCCAGCTGAGCTAATTAGACAATTTGCCTTTTTTTGTGTTTCAGAAGAGAGTGGGGTTATGTAAGCACTTCTGAGTTATTAAAACATTACTGGCAGGTTGACTCAAAAGATCTTTGGAAAGGAATTGAAATATTTATAAAAAAGCCTTTTCAAACATTATGAGCAGAAGAATAGAAGAAGAACCCTGCTGGATCAGACTAGTGGTCCATAAGAACATAAGAGAAGCCATGTTGGATCAGGCCAATGGCCCATTCAGTCCAACACTCTGTGCCACACAGCAGCCAAAAAAAACCCCAGGCACCATCAGGAGGTCCATCAGTGGGGCCAGGACACTAAAAGCCCTCCCACTTTGCCCCCCCCCCCAAGCACCATTAAGACAGAGCATCACTTGCCCCAGACAGAAGAACATAAGAGAAGCCATGTTGGATCAAGCCTGACAAGTCCAGCACTCTGTGTCACACAGTGGCCAAAAAAACCCAGGTGCCATCAGGAGGACCATCAGTGGGTCCATCTAAGTGTAGCACCCTGTCTCATACAGAGGCCAGCCAGTTCCTTTAGACAGCCAACAACAGGGCATGGAGGCCTTTATAAGAACATGTGAAGAGCCTTGCTGATCAGACCATGTAGTTCAGCATCCTGTCTCACACAGTGGCCAACCAGTTCCAGAGGGCCCACAAACTGGGTATGGAGGCTGAGACCTTCATTAGAGCATAAGAAGAAGAGCCCTGCTGGATCAGATCATCTAGTCCAGGGGTGTAGAGCTCATTTGTTATGAGGGACAGATTTGACATAAATGAGACCTTGTTGGGCCGGACCATGTGTGTCATGAAATGTAAAGCCAGCTAGCGGACACAAACACAATTAAAGATTAAAAAAAAAAAAAACTTAAAATAAAATGTGCTTAAAACATTCGCACTCTTGCAACATTTTGTTTATTTAACAGTCTCTGATAACTGACACCGCTTTTTCTGAATTATTGCTTCAAAAACTGGAGATAATGTCTATGCTATAGCAATCTTGTTATGCTGTTCAGGTGTTGTTCAGGTGTGTATCTATAAGTTGCAAACCTACTTTTGATTTGCTTGCGGGCCTGATAGGACCCCTCTGGGGCCTGTTCTGACCCCTGGGCCACATGTTTGACACCCTGATCTAGTTCAACATCCTGTCTTACACAGTTGTGAACCAGTTCCTCTGAACAGTCAACAACAGGACATAGCCTTCTCCAAAGTCACTTTCTGGTACTGGGATTCAGAGGTTTACTGTCTCTGAATGTGGTGGTTCCCTTTGGTTGTCATGGCCAGTAGCTACTGATAGTCCTTTTCTCCATAAATCTGTTGAATTCCCTTTTAAAGCTGTGTATGCTCTGGCCATTACTACATCCTTTGGAGCAATTTTGACATTTTAATCAGTCACTGAGCAAAGAAGCATTTCCCCCTCCCTAGTTTTCTATTTTTTAAACTGAAAAGTCGCAGGTCCACCAGCCCATCCTCATAGATAAGGTGCTTCAATCCTTTAATCATCTTGGTTACACTCTTCTGTACTTTTCCCATTTCTGCAATATCCTTGTTGAGTCCAAAACCACATACAGAATTCCAAATATAAACCGGAACATAGATCTTCACAGGGGGGATTATAAGGATAGCTCTTTTAATTTATATCCCTTTCCTAATAATCCCTAGCACAGAGTTTGCCCTTTTCACCACTGTGGCACACTGAGTTGACCTTTGCATGGAGCTATCTAGTGTGATCAGATTCACAAAGTCTCTTTTCCTTTTAGTTATTTCCCTATTAGCGTGCACCTAATTTTTGGATTTTTATTCCATAGTACATCACTTTACACTTATCCTCATTAAATATCTGCCTTGAACAGAAAATGGTCCTAAAAATACAAAACACAGAATTATCACACAGATTGCTAACATGAGCCACTAATACCCAGCCCGAAATGGAGCAATCACAGCAACACCCCCCCCCCCACCTAGCTGAGATTCAAAACTGTAACATTTTTCTCACACACACACACACACCCTACTAACCACCAACCCCATGAGGAAAGGCTGAGGGACTTGAGAATGTTCAGTCTGGAGAAGAGGACATTGTGGGGGACATGATTGTTCTCTTGAAGTATTTGAAGGGCTGTCACTCAAAAGAGGGCAGGGAGCTGTTCCTGTTGGCAGCAGAAGAGAGGACTCTTCATAGTTGGTTTAAATTCAGGGTGGGAAGGTAGAACTGGGTTTGATTCCCCACTCCTCCACTTGCAGCTGCTGGAATGGCCTTGGGTCAGCCATAGTTCTCATAGGAGTAGTCCTTGAAAGGGCAGCTTCTGTGAGAGCTCTCTCAGCGCCATCTACCTCACAGGGCATCTATAGTGGGGGAGGAAGATAAAGGAGATTGTAAACCACTCTGAAACTCTGATTCCGAGAGAAGGGCGGGGTACAAATCTACAGTCTTCTTTGTCTTCATCAACTCCATGTTGGATCTGTTTCCCTTCAGAAAGAATTTCACTCTTTCATTGTGCCCCCTTAAAAATTTATTCTGCTAGCATTGACAGGAAGTAAATTTTGGAAGAAAAGTAGTCCTAAGCTACTGAAGGACAAATAACATTTGCTTAATGGTAAGAACAGAATTATAATGTAGGCTGTGTGTAGGCTGGTGATGTAACATTATGTAAAATTACAGTCCTAGGGACAAATCCGCTAGGAAAATTTTATTAAGCCGGGCTGTGCGTTCTTTGGCAGTCTTAGGCTTTTTATCTCTCATAATAATATTTCTGATGCTATCTCAGGTATTCAGCTGCTAATGTGCCTTTGCGTAATCGGGGCGGAGGGGGGGGTTGCTGCTGAGGATATCTTCACCCACAAAAGTAAACGGTTGGATTTTATTGCCAGAATGTATTTTTTTTCCAGGGCTTTAAAACCAACAAAATAGGAATGACAAACAGCTGTTGATTTTGTTCAGCATAGCCTCTTCTTGAAAATTTCTCCCTAAAGTGTGCAGAAAGTGATGATCACTATGCATGCGTTTCTAATGTGCAACAAGATTTTTTTTTTTTAAGAAAAAAATATATAAAGCCTTCTGTGAGTGCAAAGTACACACTCACCCATGCAGCTCTTGGAGAATGAATCAGACCATTGAGCCATCATGGTCAGCAGCAGGGATAGAATTCTAGCAGGAACTCCTTTGCATATTAGGCCACACCCCTGATATAGCCAATCCTCCAAGAGCTTACCAAAAAGAGCCTTGTAAGATCTTGGAGGATTGGCTACATTGGGGTGTGTGGCCTAATATGCAAAGGAGCTCCTGCTAGAATTCCACCTTTGGTCAGCAGTATTTCCTCTAAACTGAGTTAGCTCACAGTTTTTTAGCCTCTGGCTCATCCATTTTTGTCTTTGCTCGGGAAGGATGTGCCCCAAACAAACTAATTTATGCTGTAGCCAAAGCACTCGCTCACCACTGTAGTGCCAGTAGCTCACAAAGTAGAATTTTTGCTCACAAGACCCCACAGTAGAGGAAGCATTGACAGTCAGTATTGTCCACTCAGAGACTCTCCAGGGGGTCAGGCTGAGGTCTTTTGTTTCACCTAAATGCTGGTCCTTTTAACTGCTGGGGATTGAACCTGGGACCTCCAGCCAGCAAACCAGATGCTCTTCAACTGTGCTACAGAAGAAGATGATGATGAAGAAGATGATGATATTGGATTTATGTTCTGCCCTTCACTCTGAATCTCAAAGTCTCAGAGTGGTCACAATCTCCTTTTATTTCCCCCGCCCACAACAGACACCCTGTAAGGTAGATGGGGCTGAAAGAGCTCTTACAGCAGCTGCGCTTTCAAGGACGACTCCTACGAGAGCTATGGCTGACCCAAGGCCATTCAGCAGCTACAAGTGGAGGAGTGGGGAATCATACCCGTTTCTCCCAGATAAGAGTCCATGCACTTAACCACTACACCAAACTGGCCCAAGAAGGTACTTGCCATATCTCTGTATGATAGATTGTTCTGGCCACCTTGGTGCCTTTCAACTGGGCCATCAGACAGTGACATGAAACAAAGAGCTCTGCATGTGTAATCCTGCCAAAAAGGACAATCACTTTATTACAAAGCTGTAATTCTCCCTTCACTGTGGGATTTGGGTCATGGAACTTTTAGGATGTGGCACAGTCAGACCTTTTCCCCCTCTCACATTGCTGTCATCTGGCTGACTCCTGGCTTGCAATCCATTAACCGTTTGCTCGTAACATTCAGGTTCCTTCCAGTCCTGAGGTAGCCAGGCAGCAGGGACAGTTACAGGGAAATGCTTCATGGACAAACCTCTCTTCACCCAGAAACTCAGATGCTCTGAGCATTCCTCAGCTACCCCATACAGGAATGCCAGCTTCCAGCTGGAGCCTAGGAATCCCCTGGAATTACAGCTCATCTCCAGACTCCAGAGACCAGTTCCCTTGGAGAAAATGGGTGCTTTGGAGGGTGGCATTGTACCCCACCACATTCCCTGTCCTCTCCAGGCTCAACCCCCAAATCTCCAGGAGTTTCCCAACCCTGTAGCTGGTAAGCCTGTGCCCGCCCTGCTAGTGGCTAGAGGAGACCTGGCAACCCTAACCCCATATCAGACAGGCCAGTAAAACTTCCCATTGTAGTCAAATTGAGTGACAAGAGCTCTGGGAGCTGAGGGCAGGAAACTAAGATGCACAGCATGACCTGATGTTGGGAGGATACAGGGCTTTTTTTTGTAGCAGGAACTCCTTTGCATATTAGGCCACACACTCCTGATATGGCCAATCCTCCTGGAGTTTACAGTAGGCCCTGTAAGAAAAATCTCGTAAGTTCTTGGAGGATTGGCTACATCAGGGGGTGTGGCCTAATTTGCAAAGGAGTTCCTGCTACAAAAAAAAAAAAGCCCTGGGAGGATGTGAAGCTGTCCTTTGCCCATCCCAAAGCAGCCCTTGATCTACTTGTTGGAGGGGATGGCTCTTCAATACCCAATTGGTTCCTCCCTTGGGCAAATCAAACCCATGATTTCATGTTTGCAAAATTTTGTTTTATCAAGTTTTCTCTGTGATTTTTTTCCCCGTGTCATCAGCCAATGAGTGTTACATGCATATGGCAGGTTTAAAGGGTGCATATTGTAAACATCAATTGATAATCATGAACCATGGATATGCATCAAAGAAATCTACAATGACAAAAGTGGAAGGCAGAGAACCCAGACTGTTGACAAAAACAAAATAAAAGCTTTGGATGGTGCCACATTGGTGCCAACCCAAGAGGTGAAGAGCCTGGGCCATGACCTTGGATGCCTCCCTTTCCATGGAGGCCCGGATCACGATGGTTGCTAGGTCTGCCTTTTGTTATCTTCAGCAGATCAGGCAGCTGGCACCATATCTATCCCCCCAGGACCTGGCTACAATGATCCAAGCAATGGTCACTTCCAGATTAGACTACTGTAACTCACTCTACGCTGGCTTACTCTTGAGACTGATCCGGAAAATGCAGCAGCTGCAGAATACAGCGGCTCGCCTGCTGACTGCACCACCTTTGTGGGTGGGCATTCGGCCGGCGCTCCACAGTCTGCACTGGCTGCCCATTGAGTACCAGAGCCGCTTCAAGGTTTTAGTTTTAATGTTTAAAGCCTTACGTGGCCTGGGATCAACATACCTATGGGACCATCTCCTCCCATATATGCCCGGGAGGTCGTTACGTTCGGCCTCCCAACATCTGTTGGCCATCCCGGCCCAAGAGGTGCCCGCCTTGCCTCAACTAGGGCCAGGGCTTTTTCAGTCCTGGCCCCAACCTGGTGGAATCAGCTCCCTACAGAGATCTGGGCTTATTAGCCTTCCGTAGGGCCTGTAAAACGGAGCTGTTCCACCAGGCTTTTAGTTGAGGCTGTGGGCATATATTCTTGATCTGGTTGGCCTCCCCTGCCAGCACTGTCACCTGTGCTAAAAAATGAAATAATATCTGCCATCTTTATGGGATATTATGATGTGAGATGGCCAGGCTGGGCAATATGTGATTATGGTAAATTTTCTGAGTGCTGTCAAGTTGTCTGTTTATAAAATGTTTTTTATCGTATTTTATTGTTTTATCATATGTTGTACTCCACTCTGAGCCCTACGGGGAATGGGCAGAATAGAAATATACTAAAACAAATAAATAAATAAAATAAAAACAGAGAGCATCCACTCTCCCTGAATTCTAGTTTGATTGCTCTGTTTGTGAAATGACCTGGTGATTGATAGAATCCATGTACTCACAAAATTACTGAGTCACGCCTGTTCCCTTGAATGAACTGTAGATGAACTGGAAGCTATCCACTTCTCAATAGCTCCTTGGAAACAAACGGGGCCATCGTAAGCAGGCTTACTTGGAAGTAAGTTCTCCTATTATTCAGTGGGGCTGAATCCCAGAAAAGTGTTCATAGAATCACTGCAACTGTATAGTCAGACATGCATATGCTTCTTATGCATCCAAAACCCTTGTTGACTTGGCCTGAGAAGAGCATGAGTCTCTTTATAAATAGATTCAGATGGGTAGCCGTGTTGGTCTGAAGCAGCAGAACAAAGTTCAGGTCCACTGGCAACTTTTAGACCAGGGTGGTCAAACTGCAGCTTGGGAGCCACATGTGGCTCTTCCATACATATTGTGTGGCTATCAAAGTCCTCACTGCCCCACTGGCCAGCTTGGAGAAGGCAGTTCTCTCTTTAAATCACTTATCAAAGCCAAACCAGCCAGCAGCTTGGAGAATGCATTTAAAGTTAAAGTTGCTCTCCTTCCTCCCTCTTCCATCTATATCCCATCTCAGAGCCCTGTAAGCTCTTGGAGGACTGACTACATCAGGGGTGTGTGTCCTAATATGCAAAGGAGTTCCTGCTACAAAAAAAAGCCCTGACAATACCTAAGTCTCCTCAGGGTTTTACAGGGGGATTGGGGGAGAGTGCCAGATTGTACACTGTCCCATTGCTGTCCTCAACCAAATACCTGGCAAAACATCTCTGCCTTGCATATCTTTTGGAAAGGTAGTAAATCCTGCAGGGCACAGATGTTCTCCACCAGGTAGGGGCCAGGGCCGGAAAAGCCCTGGCCCTAGTTGAGAACAGCTGGATATCTCTCAGGCTGGGAACCGCCAGTAAGTTCTTGTTCCTTAAGCAAAGCGTTTTCCTGGCGGCATACTGAGAGAGGCTGTCCGGAAGGTATGTACTTTACCCCTTAGCAGCAGCATTTTGTCAGAGGCACATGGTGTGCGTGTTTATACAGGGGGGCAGGAGAAAATGGGAAAGATTCATTCCACAGACAAACTCTGTTCCACACACAGTAGTTTACATCCAAGCCTACATTTCCCTCTTTTAAGCATGTGAAAATCAGCCATGAAGACATAAAGCTGCCTTACACTGAATCAGACCCTTGGTCCATCAAAGTCAGTATTGTCTACTCAGACTGGCAGTAGCTCCTTAAAGTCACAGGTGGAGGTTTTACACTTCACAATCCCTTTAGCTGCAGATGCCAGGAGATGCTCTACCACTGAGCCACATCCTTGACTTCTTCCAGGCATCCTCTCTCCCAAGCTGTATCTATAACAACAGGTTCCCCCTGTGAGAAGGAAGCATTGCTTTGATGGACATCCAAGGCAAGATGCCATATATCAACACAAAAGAGCAGTTTCAAGGATGAATTCCCATTATGGCTCTTTGCGTTTTGCAGCAGGCGTGTTAAAACATCGCCATGATGCGCTCTTGTGCACACCGAATGATGAGTCTGGGCTGGCGCATGAAACCACACGTGCAAAGGAACACATTTTACAACCTTATAAAAGTCAAGGAGAACATGACAGGCATTAAATTCGACTCCTCTGTGTTAAATGGGGTGACCAGCTGGAGAGGAGCCTCGTGCTGTTGACAGCATGACAGATCGGACCCCTGGAAAGATTTTCAGGCAGAGAAAGGGTGGCGGGGTGTGGGGGGAGATGGAGCATTTCAAGGAAGAAAATCATTGATAGGCAGGGGTCGTTTTGTAGACAAATAGGTGGTGGAGCTCATCCAGGGATTGTTATGCAGCTGCATCTACTATTCAATGGACAAGGTAGGGAGGGAGGAGGAGAAGGAACCCTCAGAAAGGTTCAGGAGCTGTACTCCTGTGAGCTCCTGCTGAATTGAACATATGAACATATGAAGCTGCCTTATACTGAATCAGACCTTTGGTCCATCAAAGTCAGTATTGTCTTCTCAGACTGGCAGCAGCTCTCCAGGGTCTCAAGCTGAGGTTTTTCACACCAATTTGCCTGGACCCTTTTTTGGAGATGCCAGGGATTGAACCTGGGACCTTCTGCTTCCCAAGCAGATGCTTTACCACTGAGCCGCCGTCCCTATATTCAAGGCCTGTTGATAGGTACTGCTTTGGTTTTGTGTTTGGACATGCAAAATTCATTGAAACACTATAGGACAGAAGTTTGGGGATGCTTCTTCACTTGTGTTAAAAATAAACAGCTGCTTGTATCACTACAAGTTAGGGTTTCAGATAATGGAGAGCCTCAAAATACAAAATATGACTAAAATACAAAATACGACTAAACTCAAAATACAAAATATGACATATTTCCTTTATTTGGGGTAATGCTGTGGGCCCTTTGGAAAAGTGACCTAACACAGGGCTTCAATTTGACCCCAAAAATGAACTGTATTTTTAAATGGGAGAAGTAGTAGATTCCCACACTAATGTTACAAATTTTTAAAAGGAGTTGAAAATGGCAGATGGGAGAGACTGAAATGTTGAAAGCTGGGTGGAATGATGACCTAGTGGTGAGGGGGGGGGGGGCATTCAAGGGCCTTCTTGCTAAAGGTCCAAGCTCTGGTTCAGGTTTTCTGAGCTGGCCTACAATCAAAAGTTGTAGAGGGCAAACTCTTTTTGACACATGGATTCAAGCTATAAGCCTGAAATTTATTTTTAAGCCTGTAGGGTTACCATTGGGAGGTGGGCGGGTGTTGGTTATTCCTGGAGATCTGGGGGTGGAAACTGTGGAGGCTGAGCCTGTACTATAGGGAAATTGAAGAAATACTGTCGCCATTGAAATTATACAACATCGAAGAGGCTAGCACCGAATAATTTTTGACTGTTTTAATTATTGAATGTGAAATTTTATACTATTGTATGGATTTTAATTGTTTGTTGTGGTTTTATGCTGTGAACCGCCCTGAGCCTGCCTCGGCGGGGAGGGCAGGATATAAATCAAATAACATTTAAAGAGGCTAAAATTTGGAGAGGAGGGGCATCCCAGCAGGTTAAAATGCTATGGTGTCAGGGAAGTGTCACGTTCCCAGGACTTCAACACACATTTAAAGAAGTGCTGTGTGTTCCTGCTCTTGAAAACAATTTACTAAGTGTACTTGCTTTAGACAAAGCTGGTTTTACTGTGACCTTTGCCAGCAATTCGCGCAAAATAATGAAGGGTGGCCAGGTGTTTGCTGTGGGAAGGTTGCAAAACAATGTCTATGTTATAGACAATTTATCTGTGGGAGCACAGGTGTTAACAAACACAAAACCTCATGATAATTGTGTGCATTTGCTCCACCTAAGACCGGGGCATGCCAGTTTTAACATTATAAGCAAAACACTTGCTATTGTGGGGCATGAGGGAGTGAAGGAGCGCACTGTATTTCTTGATTGCGAAGTGTGCAAACGCACAAAATCAAAAGCATTCCCAGTTGCCAGGAAAAGTGATAGAGTGTTTGCAAAACCGTTGGCTTTAGTACACGCAGATATAATAGGACCTTACCCCAAAAGACACTCTAAAAAGAGATTTGCACTGATCTTAGTTGATGATTTTTCCAGATTCTCATGGGTGTATGTGCTCAAAAAGAAGTCTGAGGTGTTCACAACAGTAAATTATTGGGCACACAAGGTACAGAAACAATTGGGTTAATTATGTGCTTTGCAGACTGACATGGGAGGTGAATTCATGTCTTTTGAATTTAACAGATGGTTGCAAGCATAAGGTATAACTCACAGAGTGGCAAATGTGTCAACACCACAGGAGAATGGTGTGGCTGAAAGAAAGGGGGGAGTTTTGCAAGATATGATGCAGTCTATGCTTACTGATGCTGGTTTATCTATCACTTACTGGGCTGAAGCATTGAAGGCTGCATGCTATGTAAGCAACAGGATTTGGACTAGGTCCATAGATAACATTCCTTACAAGGTGTTGTACAACAAGAATCCCAGTTTGTGACATTTAAGAATTTTTGGCACCAAGGACTGGGTGAATGTTCCTTTAAACCAGAGGAAGAAAAGGGGAGCTCACTCCAAAAAGCTTCTATTCCTAGGCTATCAGACAGGAATGAAAGCATACAGGTTTGCTAATAAACATCAAACGCTGAGCTTTAGCAGGTCTGCCAATTTTTGTGAAGACCAGAACTGGCACAGAGTGCATGCTAATGAATTGCCTTTGCAGGTCAGAGGAAATCAAAAGTGTAAAACAAGAGATAATGTCTCCTAGGCAACAATCCTCTGAGAGTGAACAGAGTGAGCAACAGGTGCCTAGAGTGTCTACCAGAAGGTATACCTCTAGTCAGATTTGGATTTGATACCACTAAACAAAGCCCTGTATGGTTTAAAGCAGAGTGCAAGAGCATGGAATCAATGTCTGAGCAAAGCCTTAACTGATCTTGGATTCACACAGGGAGTTGCTGACCTGTGTATATTTAGCAAAACCATTGGGAAAACTAAATGCTACCTGTTTGTTTTTATGGATGATTTATGTTTTCTGTTCCATAATGATATGCAGCTGCAATGGTTTATACAAACAACTCAGTGCCTGTTTAAGATTAAACATTTAGGCAGCATTCAGCAATACTTGGGTATAGACATTACAAAGAACACAAATGGATGTTTTGAGCTCAGTCAGGAGCATAAAATAACAAAGCTGCTTGAAGAATACAACATGACAAATGCAAACTGTGTTACTACACCAATGACCATGAGCTACGGAAAAGAGCCTGATGACAAAGTGTTTGAAAACAAGGCATTGTATCAGTCACTACTGTATATAGCATGTTGGTCAAGACCAGATATCTGCATTGCAGTTCATATGTTGTGTCAGAAGTGTGCATGCCCTTTTATGAAAGATTGGACTACTGCAAAAGGGGTATTGAGGTATCCAAAAGGTACTGCTGCAAACAAATTTGTGCTGGACACTACTTCAGCACAACAAGTAACAGCTTACAGTGATCCTAGCTGGGGAGATAGAAGAGATGGAAGGTCCACAACAGGTTATGCTGTGTATGTGCATGGAGCTCTTGTGTTGTGTAAATCTTTGAAACAACCACACGTCTCAACTAGCACTTGTGAAGCAGAGTATTCTGCATTAAGTGATTGTGTTGTTCAGCTGGAATGGTTATATCAGCTGCTAACAGACCTGAACATGCAATGTAACTTACCTATATGTGTATTTTGTGACAGTACTGCTGCTCAACAGTTGGCAAATGCACAGGGTGTCAAAACAAGAAGTAGATACATTAACATTCCTTAGAATGTCAGGGAGACTGGACATAGAGGTTTGATTATGTTACAGTACTGTTCTTCTGATGTAAATGCAGCAGACATGTTCACAAAGTGTTTAAATGTGGACAAATTTGTAACTCTGAAACAAAGGCTGGGACTCACCGCCTGAGTCTTAGGGGGAGTGTCAGCATATGTTTACTAGTAAGACTTCAGACTGGAGTCTAATGCACATGATCTATGACAGTTCATGATCTGTGACAGTTCCTGACAGCTTCCCTTAGCAGGTGCATACTGGTTCTGTCCAGAGTACTTGTGCCTCTGCAGGATGACTCAGCACTGGTGCTGATTGGTAATTGTGTATAGCTATATGTATATAACTGGGAAGAGTCTATGCAGTGTATCTTTGCTTTCAAACGGGGTGTCTGGCGAAGCACTTTGTCAAAGTGTATACCAGAACAACTATAAACTTGTATGTTTGTAAATAAATGTAAATTGTTAGCACAAGTCAGTGTGTTGTCTATTATTAAGCCTCACAAATCCAGAACATACCAGTGAATATGCCAACAGTGCAACCTAATGATTATGACTGTTCTCCAGAATACAGAGATCAGTTCTCCTAAGAAAATGGCTGCTTTTAACAGGTGGGCTATATGGTATTATACTCCACTGAGGTCCCTTATCTCCCCAAATCTTCCCTTCCCAAAGCTCCACCCCCAAATCTCCAGGAATCTCCTAACTTTGAGTGGGCAACCCTAGTGAGGGTTGCCAGCTCTGGCCTGAGAAATTCCCCATGACCTGAGGTTAGTGCCTGTGGAGGAGGAAATTTGCAGAAAAGTTTCACCTAGAATCTATTGTAGGCTCTCTGAAGTGGACATTTCCTCCAGGGGATTGGTCTCTGTAGTCTGAAGATCAGTTGTAACTCCAGGAGAACTTCAGCCTCACCTGCAGGTTCTAAGGTTGCCAGGTCTGTGTTGGGAATAACTGGAGACATTGGGGGGTGGCTTTGGGAGAGGCCTCAGCAACAGAACAATGCCATAGAGTCCACCTTTCAAAGCAGCCGCCTTCCAAAGCAGCTCTCCAGGGGAGCTGATCTCTGCCAGCTGGAGACCAATTGTAAAAGCAGGAGATGGGGGCTGGCAACTCTAGCAGATTGGCAGCCCTAAATACCACTTATACCTTGGCTGATCTTAAGCCTGAAAAACCTTGCAGGAGATTTCATTTACAGATCAGCTGGTATTATCTTGACCATATGATTGCCAACCTCCAAGTGGGAGCTGGAGATCTCCTGGAATTACAACTGATCTCCAGACTACCGAGATCAGTAACCTTGGAGGAAATGGCTGCCAAGATCAATTGGAAGATCAATTCTATGGCCTTATCCCCTGCTAAGCTCCTCCCCTAACCTCACCTTTCCCAGGCTTTACCCCAAATCTCTGGAAATTTCCCAGCTGGGATTTGTCAACACTATTTCTAAGGCTACAGCTAATTTCAGTATCTCTGCTTCTGTGTCTCATGATGAAAACCAGGCCATCCAAATGGATAAAGTCACCTTAAAATAAGACTAAGAACAGTCATGCAAACTGGTTTTACTAGGACAGTGAAAGAACAGAGACAGGGCATGGCATGTGTGGCTTGGAAGGGAGCTCAATCAGAAGCCAAAAGGAATTCCAGCCATGGCAACTCCGTCTTTCTCAACCAAGCACAATGTTGGCATTTTAAATGGGATTGAATATGACATGCCACATAGCCAGAGGGCCCTGCCCCTTTGCCTAAGCCAGGGCTCATGTTCAACCCGTCGTGCCACACTGTCTTGTTCTGTAGCATTTTTAAAACTTTACAAGACCTCCCACTCTTCAGGACACCAACAAGTAGGAACACATTTTTAAAATGATTATACAGCATTTTATATACATGGCAGTCAATTTACCTGAAGCTGAATCTAGATAAGATGGAACTGATGCTGATAAGAAAACCTAAGTGCCTTCAGGAAGCTGAGCTGCCAACCCTGAATGGGGTAATAGAGAGCCAGTTTGGTGCAGTGGTTAAGTGCGTGGACTGTTATCTGGGATTGATTCCCCGCTCCTCCACTTACAGCTGCTGGAATGGTCTTGGGTCAGCCATAGCTCTTGCAGAGTTGCCCTTGGAAGGACAGCTTCTGTGAGAGCTCTCTCAGCCCCACCTACCTCACAGGGTGTCTGTTGTGGGGGAGGAAGGCAAAGGAGATTGTGAGTCATTCCGAAATTCAGAATGAAGGGTGGGGTATAAATCCAATACCTCTTCCTCCTCCTCCTCCTATCATTGGTGGAATGAGTGAATAACCCACAGGTTATTTTTTGGATCTGACCTATTTCCCACTCGCCTTACAGCACTCTCACACTCCCCAGCAAGGCTTCCAACTGATTCCATACTATCTGCCCTGGGGCTGCAACTCTTTCTGCCTTTTTCTCATGGCAAACAGAAACCTCTAAAAGCCAGTTTCTGTTTGCTGCATGAAAAAGGCAAAGTTAGTTGCAGCCCCTGGGTAGATAGTGTGAAATCAGATGGAAGCCCCTCTGAGAAGAAGAGTTTGAGAGTGGCGTAAAGCAAGTGGGAATTGGTCTCTGACTCTGCTGATGGAGAAACAGAGTAGGGCTCATCCAAAGAGTGTCTTCCCTCAGTTACATTTAGGCTGTGTTTACACAGTGTGTTGAGTCCATGTTAAACTGACCCGGTTCTGTACCAAATATCTTTGTTTTGGATATTATCGATCAGACTGCCATACTGCAGTTCAAATCACTCCGCAGTGAAACCGTCTTCTGCTGTCCACACGATGGCACCATGCAGTTCTTTTTTCCTCCACTTTTATGAGCATTATGCGCATGTGCGTGGATGCACATATGTTAAAACATTATGTGGTTATGCAGTTATGCGCATATCGCTAAGTAGTAAAAGAAATGGCCACCGTAAACCAGATGTCTGAGGCTCCTTTTGCTCTGGGACAGCCTTCAGACATCCAGAAGTTGGTTGAGAACTATCCAGATGGGGAAATTACGAGGTGAAACCGGAGAACTCAAAAAAACACCGCAAAGGAGCAGGTAACAAAATAATCCGGTTCCGAGAAGGATGAGGGGGGGGGCTACTATGAGTTAATACCGGGAGGCAGATGTTGCTGTCTGATCAGCCACTTTTAATCTGGTATGAAACATCAGCGGCAACTGATTATACTGTGCGTCTGAACAGTCCCTTAGTATACAAAATGGCTTACTTCTTGAAACCCAACCAGGTGGTCACACTGATCCATGCTACTGTAACTTTGAAGCCAGGTTACAGCAGTGCACTCTTCATGGGATTGCCCTTAAAGACAATTGAGAAACTTCCATTGTTTGGGAATTCAGCAGCTTTTTTGCTTGCCAAGGTTTGTTATCTTTATCACATTACACCTGTCTTGAAACAATTATCTTGTCTGGCAATGTTTCTTGGCTCTTTCAGGTGCTGACATTAACTTTTAAAGTCCTTCGTGGCCCGGGGACCACATACCTGAAGGATCATCTCTCCATGCATAAATCCATGCATCAATGTTCCCTTCAACAAGCCAACTCCTTCTGTTTCATCTTACAGGGAGCTTTGCACAGGGTTGCCAGTTACAGGTTGTGAAATTTCTAGAGATTTTAGGGGTGGGGTCTGGAGAGGGCAGAATTGGGGGAAGGATTCAGCAGGGTAATAATGCCATAAAGCTCACCTTCCAAAGCGGCCATTTTCTCCTGGTCTCTGCAGCTTGGAGATCAGTTGTAATCCCATCAGATCTCTAGCCACTACCTGAAGGCTGGCACCCCTACTGGAGATTATTTCAGGACTTGCTTCTTTGGTGCTCCAGTGTTTTGGAAAAGAACCACAAAAACAAGCTAGGGTTCTCAATACCCTTTTTTTTAAAAAAAAGAAAAGAAAATAGTATTGTAACCAGTTTATTGATAAATGTCAATAAATCAAACACAACCAATCACAGAACAAAAAAACATGGATAACCAATATGGGGCCTCCACATGTCCGTCACCCATATAGACACAATTGTAAACACAAGAAATCAAAGACTGCAGGGAGCCAGTGTACTTATTCTGTGAGCAACAACTTCAATGTTGTTCAATATGAACCATCAGCGCTCCCAAGCACAGAAGAACTTCCACTATAAATCAAGAATGAGCTTGATGCAACTTGCCAAACTTGACCTTGACCTTAGAGCTGATGCAAGTAATCCAGACATTTTGTTCCTTCTTCAGAGTTATGATTCAAACAGTCTCTCTTCAATATTTTCTACACTGAAACTTATCTATATACAGGGCTTTTTTTTTTTTTAGCAGGAATGCACAGGAACGCAGTTTCGACTAGCTCGATGTCAGGGGGTGTGGCCTAAAATGCAAATGAGTTCCTGCTGGGCTTTTTCTACAAAAAAGCCCTGTCCATTTATATCAAAACATCTGACATCTCTGGAGAGCAACCAAGCTTCAAAAACCCATGATAAAAAGTGCCATACTTGGATGCTCCTGTTTGAATCATAACTAGTTTTTAATAAAGCAATTGAGTATTAATCTTTGTACACCTTTACTCCCTATAAAATAAATAATTGTTTGATAAAAGGTTTTACATCCAGCATTTAGCTTTGACTATAATATTGTGTAGGATTAATTGTAATACCAGAAGATCTTCAGGCACCATTTGGAAGTTGGCAGCCCTAACCTGGCTTAGTGCTGCTTGGGGAAGGGTGTGCAGGTAGGGCAGGGTGGGGTGGCACTCCCAAGTGCATGCTTGGACCAATGCTGTCAGGAGCAGGGCATGCAGATAGCTAAGGCATAAGATTGCCACCTTCCAGGTGGAGGCTGGAGCTCTCCCAAAATTACAACTGATGTCCAGGCGACAGGAATTGGTTCCGTTGGAGAAAATGACTTCTGTGGAGAGTGGCCTCTATGATATTATACACCATCGAGGTTCCTCCTTTTCCCAAACCCCTCCATCTACAGATTTCACTCCCAAATCTACAAGTATTTCCCAAACAGGGGTTGGCAATGTAGGATCAAGGGTGGTGATACTGTTGCTGATATGACTACAGCAAATTCCAGGAGATTTTGAAGGTGTTGGATGTGAAAGGTGGGATTTGTGGAGAAGGTAACATCAGTTCTGGGTTATGTTCCAGGAATTTCTGATAAAGACTGTAGAGACATGGGAGAAGTTCTTAGAGGTTCACAATTTCCCTGCATCTTTTTTTTTTTAACCACTCCTTGGTTTCTCAAGGGTGGTGGATTGAGGGCCTAAAGTGAGTGTTTACCTACCATGGGCTGGCAAATGGCAACTCTAGGTGTTGAGAAGGCTAGCAGAGAAAAGCTAGCAGAGAAAGCTGTGTGGGCAGGTGAGGAAGGAGGGGCACATTGAGAGGTAGACAGGAAGTGGTCATGAGGGGGAGATGTTACAGTAGGCAGGGGAGGAGACCTGGGGCACTTTTGACCTAGCCTACCCTCCAAATCCAGAACCCCTTCTAATGAATTATATTTGACTTTTATCCAGTGTTTTCATTATGATTTAATGGTTTTTATTTTTTTGGAAGAAAATTCTGTTGTGAATGGCTATGAAAACATGACTCTTTAGCAGTATACAACCTGCACAATATATATATATATATATATATATATATATATATATATATATATATATATATATATATATATATATATATGTTGCGGACATTATGAACATATGAAGCTGCCTTATACTGAATCAGACACTTGGTCCATCAAAGTCAGTATTGTCTTCTCAGACTGGCAGCGGCTCTCCAGGGTCTCAAGCTGAGGTTTTTCACACCTATTTGCTTGGACCCTTTTTTGGAGATGCCGGGGATTGAACCTGGGACCTTCTGCTTCCCAAGCAGATGCTCTACCACTGAGCCACCGTCTCTCCCCAATTGCAGAAAACATTGCAGAAAACATGGCTGCCAAAAACCTGCAGAAAAAAAGATCTGTTGTGGACATCTATGAAAACATGGCTTTATAGAAGCATATAATCTGCAAATAAGTGAATAGCTAAACAAATACATTTCACTAATATCACATCCTATCCTAGTTCAAACCAAGGTAAATTTCCTTGTCAAGGCAATTAGGGCAACCTTGTCAAATGATCAAATAATAAACAATAAGCAGCACCCTCCTGTTTTCTATGAAAGCATCAGGTCTGAAAATGACAGAGAAGTCCCTGGCAGTACGTCGTTTATGCATATGCAGAAAAGAACTGTTCTTTTATATATAGAAAATATCTGGAAGTCAGTCCAATCATAGGGAAGGGAGGGGGGACCGACTTGAAAGAGCTGGGTGATTTGATGCATTTCAAAAGGGCTTCACAATCGGTCTTCTGGCAGAGCACAAAACAGGAATTGTCTGGTCTCGGAGAATGGAGCCTGCTTTCGAATCCCCTTTTCTCAGTCGGCAAGCCTGCCTCTTGCTGTCGCTTGACTCGAAACAGAGAAGCTCAGAACTACAGCTCCCCTCACCCCCCCTCCAGTGATCTTTGACTGTTTGGTTCTGTTTGGGATTCGTTGAGATGGAGCCAGAAGACGGGGCAGAAGAGGCTCTGCCCTAAGCACCCTAGCATGCGGCAAAATTCCATTCTCTTCGTGCCCCGCTGCCTTGCCCTCCCCTCCAATTTTCAACACACCCAGCGCTGTATTTTCTCTTTGATATTTTTATAAATAGATTTCTTCGTCCTTCGCTTTCCAGGGCCTTTAAAGCTTCCCCTTGTGTTGCCTTCCAGTCCCTCTCTTTGGAGGGCTTGTTTTCAGGGAGACTTTTCTCACGGTTGTCATAAATCCACAAGAGAGAATTTTTTTTTTTTAATACATAGTTATGGCCACTCTCACAGGTGTGTGTTGGATTACGGCGGTGGAACAATGGCACAGTCAGTAATTGATTCCGTTGCATTCCTTGTAAGCAATTCACAAATCCATCATCTGTACACTTATTGAATAAATGAATTCCTCACCCATTACAAAGCCAATTACATCGTCATGAAAATTTCATTTCCAGTTGACCTCTTAGCAGGTTGCAGAAACAATCTCTCTCTCTGTCTCTCATATTTTTTATCCCACCCTTCCTCCAAGGAGTTCAGAGGGGCATGCAAGCACCTTTCGAGTTTTTTTACCCACAACAACCCTGTGGGGTATAGAGTTGACAACATCCAGAATTAGGGATTCTACCTTCCAGGTGGGATCTGAAAACCAGCTTGGTATAGTGGTTAAGTGAGAACCAGCTTGGTGTAGTGGTTAAGTGTGTGGACTCTTATCTGGGAGAACCGGGTTTGATTCCTTACTCCTCCATTTGTACCTGCTGGAATGGCCTTAGGTCAGCCATAGCTATTGCAGAGCTGTCCCTGAAAGGGCGGCTGCTGTGAGAGCCCTCTCAGCCTCACCCACCTCACAGGGTGTCTATTGTGGGGGCGGGGGGGAGGTAAAGGAGATTGTAAGGTGCTCTGAGACTCTAAGATTCAGAGTATAGGGCAGGGTATAAATCCAATATCTTCTTCATCTTCTATCCCCTAAAATATATCTAATCTCTGAACTGCAGAATCAGTTCTCCTGGAGAAAATGGCTGCTTGGGAAGGTGGACTTGCATTGTACTCCACTGAGGTCCTGTCCTCCCCAGGCTCCATCCCCAGAATCTCCAGGAGTTTCCTAGCCTAGATCTGACAGCCCTACTCCTCCATCCCTCTCCAGTGGCCAGGAGGACCTGGTTACCCTGCTCCAGATGGCGCCTGGAGGTCTTCTGGAACTACCACTGATCTCCAGCTCTGGAAAGTGAACTGTATGGCATTATACTGTGCTGAGGTCTTTCCCCTTCCCACACCCTACTCTTCTCAGGTGTCACCTCCACCATGCAGATGTTTGGTGTAATGTTGTGTTTGATATAGCCTATAGTGTAGTCCACTATAATCAGGCCTTTTTTGTAGCAGGAACTCCTTTGCATATTAGGCCACACACCCCTGATGTAGCCAATCCTCCAAGAGTTTACAGGGCTCTTATTCCAGGGCCTACTGTAAGCTCCAGGAGGATTGGCTACCTCAGGGGGTATGGCCTAAAATGCAAAGGAGTTCCTGCTAAAAAACAAACAAACCCTGAGCATAGGGTTGCCAGCCTCCAGGTGGCACCTGGAGATCTCCCACTGTTACAATTGATCTCCAAATGACCAAGAAAAAATGGTTGCTTTGGAGAGTGAACTCTATGATACTCTACCCTGCTGAGGCCCCTCCCACCCTCCCCAGGCTCCACCCCCCAAATCTCCAGGTATTTCCCAACCCAGAGCTGGCAACCCTAGCCACATACATAATCCAAAGGATCTCCGGTGCAAATGACAAGAGAGTTTTCTGCCTGCAGCTGTCAAAACTCCACTTAGACAGCTATGCCACAACAGGACATTCCTTGACCTGAGCTGATACGGTTTAGCAGCTTCAGTGAGGAGTGTGTGGGGATTCTCCGTCAGGTCTCATCACCTTGCCCTCATCTCAGCAAGACTGCAAATGACTTGAATTGTGGTTCCGTGACTAGGCATGTTGGAAGGTGTTGGACAGAGATCAGAAATCCGGCTGTCTTACCGCTGGGCTGTCTTACTCGTGAGGGAGATCACCTTTGAATGTGCAATTGTTTATTTTTTTGAAGGATACTTTTTTTTTAAAGTTAGCACTCAAGTGGGGGGAAATTTCTGTCACTCCTGTGCTAGTTTTCTGTTGACAAGGAACCATGCATGTAGGGTATTCATAGATGTGATTCCTCCACCTGTAGTGTGAAGTAGTATGATTCACTGACTATCTGATTCCCATGTCACTGTGCTGTTTGTATAGTTCAGCAGGAGGACAGGGAATTGACTGGATGATAACGAACCAATGTGGTATAGATCCAGGTTCAAATTCCTACCCACTAGGTAACCTTGTTCACTCTCGCTCAAATTAACCTGCCCCACTCAGGTTGCCAACTCATGCTTAGGAAATATCTGGAGATTTTGAAGAAAAGAGCAAAGAGGAGATTGGATTTATACCTTGCCCTTCACTCGGAGTCTCAGAGCAGCTTACAATCTCCTTTACCTTCCCTTCCCTACAACAGACACCCTGTGAGGTAGGCAGAGCTGAGAGAGCTCTGACACAAACTGCTCTTGAGAGGAACAGCTCAGCGAGAACTCATGACTGACCTAGGTAACCTTGTTCACTCTCGCTCAAATTAACTAGGTCATAACTGACCTAGGGTCATTCCAGCAGGTTCATGTGGAGAAGTGGGGAAGTAAACCTGGTTCTCCCAGATAAGAGTCTACTCCACACATGCAACCACTACACCAAACTGGCTCTCAAGTGCATCCATCCTTTCACTATAATTCTAGCCTATCACAGTTATCTTGGAGATGTTAGAAAACTTGACTCGCCACTCTTGGTTGCCCTGCATTTACAACAGCAGTACAAGCATCTTTCTTTAGCTTGTGAGTTTTATAAGAGTACACACGCGCACGCACACACACATGGACTAAAGATATACTGGAAGTGGGAAAACTGGTTTGATAATGAACCGGGAAACCACAGGCAAGTTCCATGTACTGTATCTGCTTGTTTCAACCAGCATGAAAGTAACCTGTGCTCTGATCTGGAAAACAGTTCCTCTTATCTGTAAATGTCATCCAACTCATAAACTCAACAGTTTAGCCAAATAAGGCAATTCCCATAGCAGGAGCAGCCTTGCTTAGACATTCTGGGCTTTACAAACCTCTCCTGTTATGAAAGGCAGGTTTCCTACGTCATTTGCTTGGGGGGGTGGGGAGCGGGTGGAAGGTTTGCAAAGAAGAAAAGGTAGGGAGGCAGAGAGATCTTACGGTGATTTTGGGACAGCGGTTGTGTAATTTATAAAATGGAGCTGCTGAAGGAAGAAAAAGAAGGGAGCCTCTTGCAGATACCAAGTTCTGTTTCAGTTGGATGATGTAAATGGTCCAGATTCAAACTACACATGAGATTTGTGGATGGATCCCTCACTATTGTTAAAACTGTCAATTGCCCCTCTTCAAGGCCCTGACTTTTTTTGTGCAACCTAATGGAAGTTAGTCCTCTCCATGTCATTTCACTGTTGGAGGGTGACAAGGTGTGAGCAGCATGATCAATCTTCTAAATACTGTTGTGGGGCCTGTTTAGACCTTCTGAACACAGGGGGAGCTGTGTAATGTATATGTACCTTAGTAATGCATTTTACTGTTCCAAGTGTTTTGTTTCACACAGGGATTTTTGGTAGAAATAGCCCAGAAGGAACTTATTTGCATATTAGGCCACACCCCTGATGCCACCAGCCAGAACTGTGTTCCTGTGCACTTCTCCTGTTTCCCATGTTAATTACCTGATCCAACTATCCATGACCATGGGGAGAATCAATTTCGCCTACTGCACAGATGCACAAGGTTGAAGTGCCTGAGACGCAGAAGAAAATGGAATCCCACCAGAAGACTGTTTGGCAACTCCAAGCTGGGAGATTCCTAGAGGTGTGATGCTTGGGGAGGGCAACGTTTCGAAAGGAACCTCAGCAGGGCATAATGCCATGGCATTCCCCCTCCGAAGCAGCCATTTTCTCCAGGGAATTCATCTCTGTAGTCTGGAGATCAATTGTAATTCTGGGAGCTCTCCAGTCTCCACCTGGCAGTTGGCAACCCTACAGCTGCTTGAGTCAGTAGTGAGGCAAGGAGATCCAAGGCTTGCCTCATGGGTGATCATAGCTGTTGAAGAGAATGAGTTGTATCCAGAGGAGATTTTCCAATGGAACTTTCCTGCCTTTCTCCTCTCACTGCAGCTCACGGATCTCCAGCAGCCTCAGCTGTGAAGGAAGGAGGGCCCACTTTGCCCTCATAGAAGGAAGAAGACTAATCGATTTGACTATAGGTCTTGGGTCAGATTAGGGATGCCAAGCCCCCAGTCTGGGTGAGAATTCCCCCACCTGAGAGGTTCCCAACCCGCCGGCCCACATTGCGCTGGCAGGGGTACCTCCCCCGACATCGCTGGCACGATGACATTACCCGCCGGAGGCACAGAGGTACTTGGCAAACCTAGGGCAGATTGTAGGGTGGTTATATACACCCGCTCCACAGTTGGATCGACATTAAAAACCCAGTACAGTTCAGTAAAAGCAGGGGGGGGTTTTGTAGCAGGAAGTCCTTTGCATGTCAGGCTACACCCCCTTGATGTAGCCAATCCTCCAAGAGATTACTGTAGGCCCTGTAAGAAGAGCCCTGTAAGCTCTTGGAGGATTGGCTACATCAGGAGGGTGTGGCCTAATAGGCAAAGGAGCTCCTGCTACAAAAAAAAGCCCTGAGTATAAGACAAATCCAAGGCGGCAACTAATTGGATAAAAATAAAGATGCTCCAAAACCCCTAACGGGCAGTTAAGGGCGGGATGGGAGATCTGAGAGCATCGGACTTCTTGCTGCCCCATCACTTTCTCATCCAAAGGCCTGGCAGAACATCTCAGCCTTAGAGGCCTTGTGGCCTATAAGTGTTTTTATTATCCCTGAAAAGATGATTGATGTTATTATAGTGGCATTTGTCTACATCTAATTATGGGAGTATGATGTCTATGTCTAAAAAAAAGTGATTTTTTAAAAAAGAAACTCCTTTCCATGTAAAAAAAAGCTAGTGGAAATGAGGGGCAGTGGGGAGAAAATGGGATTTCCACTCTCCTCTCTAAATCCTCTTGTGTTAGACATATAAATTGTGTATAGATGCCGTACCACAAGCGCACACAATAGAAATGAGCCTGCAGAAACTGAGAACAAAATATGAAGAATGGAAACTGTTGGCCAATATATACAGTATGAAGACAAATCTGAAAAGAAATGAAATTGGAAGCAATCAGTCATAACTGCCTTGCGCGATAAAATCGATCCAGCAATCCATCCCGTCTACACAATGGGGATCTGCGCATAGGGATGCCAACCTCCAGGTGGTGGCTGAGGATTTGCTCGGAAATCTCCAGGCAACACAGATCAGTTTGCCTGGAGAGAACAGCCACTTTGGAAGGTGCCCTCTGTGGCCTTATACCCATTGGAGGTCCCTCCTCTTCCCAAACTCACTCTCTCAGGCTCCACCCCTCAGATCCTTAGGTATTCCCCAACCAGAACCGGCAACTCCATCTCCCAGGGTTGCCAGCCTCCAGGTGGGGCCTGGTGATCTCCCACTTTTACAACTGATGTCCAGCTGTCAGAGATCAGCTCCCCTGGAGAAAATGGCTGCTTTGAAGGGTGGACCTCTAGGGCATTGTGCCTTGCTGAGGCCCCTCCCCTCTCAAGACCGCACCCTCTTCAAGCTCCACCCCAGAGTCTCCAGGTATTTCCCAACACAGAACTGGCAACCCTGCAGTGTCTCCTGAGCTTTCATCTGCGAGTGAGTGAGTGAGCAAGCCCAGCACTTTGAAGGACTCCTTGTCCATCTTCAATAATAATATCCATTACCCCCAATGATATCGATTCTCCATTTTAATTACCTTCTTCTCTTTGAAGATTCCCTGTCTCTTGCTGCAGAAGAATGGCAGGAATGGGCACCGATTTTTTTTTTTTTTAAATCTGTTCACAGCTCTGCTGATAGTTGCGTATGGAAGAATATCCATCACTTTTTCATTAAGACAATATTGCTTTTTTTTACAACCCAGCCCGGCTTGTGCTCTGGCGCCCAGCTGCTGCTCTTCCAGACGCTGTGAGTGGCTGCGTCCTCCCCGGAGGGGAATAACTGGAATAGTTCTAATTTGTTAAAGATGACCAGTTAAGGGAAGATGACATGAATGGGCAAGAGTTTCAGAGCAGCGTTTGTTGTATAATCTGAAGTGACTCATTCATGCCTAGCCCCCATGCAGATGGATGGGCAGGATTTTATCTTCTTTAGGTGCTCCTTAAGACTTCGTTCCTCCAGCCAGACAACTCCTATCTCAAGCTGGCTCCACTTCAGATCAAGACACGAGGCCTACAGTCATCTTTTGTGATACTAGACACTTGAACTGGTTTGTCTCTAAAAGTCTGTGTGAGGTAGAACCCCTAAGTGTCAGGGTTTTACAGTCCACAGTTGCTGAAACACATTGAAATCAATGGTTTTAGACTGGAGTCACTTGGCATAGGCCAGCAGGGGTAGGGAACAGTGGCTCTCCAGATGTTTTTTGCCTACAACTCCCATCAACCCCCTTCCATTGGCCATGCTGGCTGGGGCTGATGGGAGTTGTAAGCAAAAAACTTCTGGAGAGCCACTGTTCCCTACCCCTGGCATAGGGTCATACAGTTAATATAATATATCATGCTGTATTTATTATTGGATGGGTGGTGCAATACTTAATGTGGCATCTATTGATTTGTGGGGGAAGCAGACACAATCTGAGGTGCCTCTGTGCTTCATTGAGTATTGTTCAGAAACTGTGTTCAGAAGAGGAAAAGGAGGAGGAGATTGGTTTTATACCCCACCCTTCACTACCTGAAGGAGTCTCAGAGCAGCTTACAATCTCCTTTCCCTTCCCCTCCCCACAACAGACACCCTGTGAGGCAGATGGGGTTGAGAGTTCTGACAGAAACTGCTCTTGAGAGGGACAGCTCTACAAGAACCTGTGACAGTCTCAAGGTTACATCAGCAGGTGCATGTGGAGAAGTGGGGAAGCAAACCCAGTTCACCAGATAAGAGTCCTCACACTTAACCACTATACCAAACTGGCTAACCCTATGCTATCCAACAACAAAGCACATATTCCAGCTAAGCTGAGCTCCCTCTGTGTCCTAGACATGGGAAAAAAGCAGCTAACTACTGCTGAAAAATGCACCATGGCAGAGCAGTAATGTTGTTATTATCAGGGCTGTCAACAGGTCAAAGACTTTTGAATGCCATGGCAAAATAGCTTCTCCTTCTGTCTAATACATTTTATCCCACCTTTCTTCCTGGCCATGACTGGGAGCATTCCTTCCCCGTATTATCCATACACTAACCAGGGTAGGCTGTGATGTTTCCTTCTCCCATGTTATCCATCCATCAACCATAGGAGGTGGGTCAGGCAGAGAGGGAGCCGCTGGCCCAAAGTCACCCAGCAAGGTTCGTGGTAGAAAAGAGGATTTGAAACCAGGTTTTCCAGATCTGTCCAAAACCCTTACCCAGGGGTCATTTTGTAGAAAAAATAGGTGGCAGAGCTCATTAGCATAACTTATTAGCATATGCCGCCGTTCCCAGTCAAAAGCAACCCGATGAAAGAAAGGAGAGCCTCAGTTGAGCGAGGCCTTCTTGGGCTGGCTAGAGAGCCAGCCAGCCCAAGCAGGCCTCGCTCACCTGGGACGCTCCTGGGCCACCCTCCAGTCAAAAGGCTAGCAAGTTACCTGCTGCCCAAAATCACATAAGAAGTGGAGAAAGGTTGGCGCAGGCTTCTCCAGAGGTTAATGAGGGCTGCTGGGGTGTGTGGCAAAGCCCCTGGTGGCTGGCCGGCTGCCCACTCTCCTAATCCAGAAATTGTTATGCAGCTGCACCTACTATTCAATGGACAAAGTAGGTGGGGAGGAGGAGGGAGAACCCTCAGAAAAGTTCAGGAGCTGTGCTCTTGCAAGCTCCTGCTGAATCTGAGGCCTGCCCTTACCAGACATTGAATATTGCAATATCCTTATGTTATAGCAGTCTTTTACAATTGGATTTTCTTGTGCAGGCAGGCTGATCCAGTTGTAGAGAATGGGTTTGCAAGACCACTGTTTTCAAGTGACTCTGCTTTTGTTTCACCAAGCTTGAAACACCCTTGGGTTCCGCAGGCCTCTGATATGGATACGGTTCTAATTTCGGAATTCTTCATCTGTCTTCTGCTACGGAAAGAGATGGTACTTCCCCCTGCACTTGACTTAGGGTTGCCAAGTCCAATTCAGGAAATATCTGGGGACTTTGGGGGTGGAGCCAAGAGACTTTGGGTGTGGAGCCAGGAGACATTGGGGGCAGAGTCAGGAGCAAGGGTGTGACAAGCATAATTGAACTCCAAGGGAGTTCTGGCCATCACATTTAAAGGGACTGCACATCTTTTAAAATGTCTTCCTTCCATAGGAAATAATGAAGTATTGGGGCACTTTCTTTTGGGGCTTATAGAATTGGACCCCCTGGTCCAATCATTTCAAAGCTTGGGGGGTATTTTGGGGAGAGGCACCGGATGCAATATTGAATATTTGGTGCCTTTACCTCAAAAAACAGCCCCCCCCCCCCAAGAGCCCCTGATAACTCCAGATCAGTTCCCCATTATACCCTATGAGAATCAATCTCCACATAGGGAATAATGAAGTGCACAGCAGACATTTCCCTCCCCCCCTCCCTGTTTCTGGTGACTCTGAAGCGAGGGATTGGCCTCTCTACTCATGAGTTGCTGCCAACTTCTTCAAAGTAACACAGACACACCATCCCAAGAGGAAGCCTTTCCAATTGGAGACGGAAGCCTCCAGAGGTGGAAAGTCACATGGTGGCTGTGGAGGCGGGGCTTCCCCCCATCGGTCAGCTGACTGAGGGGAAAGCGGAAGAACCCCCACTGGGACCTGGGGATTGGCAAGCCTAACTTGAATACAGTCTGGCCTTAATGAGGGCTGATCAAGGGAGCCACACATGCCCAGTTGGTCCTCTCAAGCTCTTGTAAGAAGAGGAAGTCTCAGGGGAGGTCAAGAGCAAGGTCAGCCAATCAGGAGGCTTTCCCCCACCCTACCTCATCTCCTCCAGCTTCATATGGTAGTAGCAAGAACTGGGCCTGCTCACTGGGAAGGACCAGACAGACAACCTGGAAATTGTGTGAAAGCAGGGTGCAGGCCAACACGCTCATGGCCATGAGTCACCATATGGATGGTTCATCTGCAAAGGGCTAGTAGCGGCTTTAAAAAAAAAAGAATCAAATCAGAATGGCCCCCAGCTTCAGTAGTGTACATACGTGGGTGAGTTGTAAGCAGAAAGTGTTTTAATAAGAATCCTATGTTGTGTTGTCCAATCATAACTTTTGCAGATTGTTTAGAAAACAGAAGGGTCTACATTCAAAAGTCTGTCTAGGAGTGTTCATCTATTCTCAAACTTTTCTTTGCGACCATAAGGTATAGCGCAGGGGTGAAATTCTAGCAGGAGCTCCTTTGCATATTAGCCCCCCCCCCCGATGTATCCAATCCTCCAAGAGCTTACAGGGCTCTTTGTACAGGGCCTACTGTAAGCTCCAGGAGGATTGGCTACATCAGGGGTGTGTGGCTTAATATGCAAAGGAGCTTCTGCTAGAATTCCACCCCTGGTATAATGACTGGTGGCGGTGGAAAATACCGTCAAGTCGCAGATGACTAATGGCGACCTCTGGAGGGGTTTCAAGCAAGAGATGTTCAGAGGGGGCTTGCCATTGGCTGCCTCTGCATTGTGGCCACTGGACTTCCTGGATGGTTTCCCATCCAAATACTAACCAGGACTGGTCCTGCTTAGCTTCCATAATCTGATGAGATCAGGCTAGCCTGGGCCATCCAGATGAGGGCAGAGTAACTGTCTTTGAAAAACATGAACCTCACTGAACTAAGATTTTGTACTATATGCACAGAACTTTTCCCATTTAAGCCATGTTAGTGGAGGGTGGAAAAGAACAGTAGTAGAAACTGCAGATGGTACCTGGTATGTTAGATTCTGAACAACTTAAAAAAGCATCTCTCACGTCCATTGCTAACACAAGTGAGAATTGTACCGTCTGAATGGATGAATGCCGATGATACCTTGACTAACTAAAAGCATGCTGACCCAAAGCACAGGTCTATCTGCCATCTGTTTGAACTCCTTCCACTATTGTCAGCATTATTTAAAAACAAATCAATGGAGGTTTCCTCAGCGGAGGGGGGGGGACTTTGTCATCCACTCCCAAATGGACTAAATTAATTAAACGGCTGGAGTCAAATCTATGGCCTTCTTTATAGATATTGTTTCTCTTTTTTTGGGAAGGATTTGCAATCCCCGCCGATTGGGAAGAGACTTTGCCAGAAGAATCCAACAGAGACCTGCTTTATTGGATTATGAATGCACGTCTACAGACACACTACAATGGGTGGAAACCATTTGGCTCTGCCTGTCTTTTCTGATGAACATGCACATTCAATATTTTGCCATTTTCGCCATGAATGCTGGTTGTCAGAGTTCTCGGCAGCATGACCTGTAATTGAAGGGTCATCTGCCCATGGTGTTAATGTGTCAGAAGACTGATTCATTGTGATAGGCCATGCTTGCCCCGACCCTGAGTCCTTGTTGCCCCCTTTCATGGGCTTCAGTATGAGGCAGTCTTTGATTTGCCAAGAGGAAGGGGGCTTTTCGAGGCCAAGTTCTTGTCATTAATGGTGAAAAATGCGTTTCTCCCTTTGTGCTACTAGGACACATTCACGGGATGCCACCATTAATGTTTAACAGTACATTCAGTACAATAACAGGCTCCAATATTTTGGACACAAAAATAAGGATACCTCTGTTTTCACATAAAGGATCACAAAAATATATATGACAGCTCTTTTGGATCAGACCAGTAGCACATGTAGTCCAGCTGTTTCACACTGTTTCTCCCTTTCTCACAATACAAGAACTCATGGACATTCAATGAAATTGCTGAGCAGTCGGGTTAGAACTGATAAAAGGAAGTTCTCCTTCACCCAAAGGGTGATTAACACATGGACTTCACTGCCACAGGAGGTGGCGGTAGCTACAAGCATAGCCAGCTTCAAGAGGGGATTGGATAAACATATGGAGCAGAGGTCCATCAGGGGCTATTAGCCTCAGCTTATCGTTGGAACTCTCTGTCTGCGGCAATGATGCTCTGTATTCTTGGTGCTTGGGGGGGCACAGTGGGAGGGCTTCTCGTGTCCTGGCCCCACTGGTGGACCTTCTGATGGCGCTTGGGTTTTTTGGCCACTGTGTGACACAGAATGTTGGACTGGATGAGCCATGGGCCTGATCCAACATGACTTCTCTTATGTTCTTACCCAAATTGCCTTGGAGGACCAGCAGGTAGGGCATAGAGGCCATAGCGTTCCCTTGATGCTGTCTCCTAGCACTGGTATTCAGAGGTTTACTGCCTCTAGAAGTGGAGGCTCCCTTTAATTGCCTTGGCTGGCAGTCCTTGATGGATCTTGCTTTTGTGAATCTGTCTAATCTCCCTTTAAAGCCATCTATGCTAATATTCATCACTCCATCCACTGGGGGTGGATTTCAAATTTTAAATGCTTATTGAGTGGAAAAGTACATGCCTTCATGAATCCATTGGGCCCACATTCCTACTGGACCACCTCACCTGTTATGCCGAAACATGACAGCTTTTCTTATCTGAGCAAAGCCTGCTGAAGTTGCCCCCTTGCACAGGGATAAGAGCGACAAGAGCCCATTATCTCGGGTAGCTCCCACCTTGCGAATTGCAGAATTTTGCAGAATGTGCAAAAGAAGGACAATTTTATATAGAGAAAATGAACCACAGTCTAATGGAACAGCCCAGGAGATGGGGTCAATGATTATATTATATTCTAATGCAATGTTTTAGTGGATGTTATCATCTCCCTTCCTATTGCTATGTCCTCTGTCTTTGTAACCCCATTTCTAGGTTATGGAATGTCATGCATCAGACAGTTTTTGTTGCCTTAGACAGGATTTGGGTTGGATTGTTTTCCAGGCCTGTAATCTTAGAGCCAGTTTGATGTAGTGGTTAACTGTACAGACTCTTATCTGGGAGAACCGGGTTTGATTCCCCACTCCTCCACTTGCACCTGCTGGAATAGCCTTAGGTCAACCATAGCTTTCGTATGAGTTGTCCTTGAAAGGGCAGCTGCTGTAAGAGCTCTCTTAGCCTCACCTACCTCACAGGGTGCCTGTTGTGGGCAGGGGGGGGGGGGGTAAAGGAGATTGTGACAGCTCTGAGATTCAGAGAATAGCGTGGGATATAAATCCAATATCTTCTTCTTAATCCTACTACATTGTACATCAGAGAACCTTGTCATCTGATTGGGAGATATTCTATAACCGTTCTTGATTTTTAGTGAGGAAAGTGGGCTATAAATAAAGATGATGATGATGACAATGATGACGATGATATGCCCCCGTTATTTGTATAGACAGATAAGAACACCCATCTCTTTGCCTCATTGAGAAAAACAGTGGCTTGGGCCAGTGCCAAGTCTTGGTGCAGCAGATGGCTAAAGTCACCTTCCTGTTGTGCCATAGTCAGGACAGTGTAGTGGTTGGAATGTCAGACTGGGATGTGGGAAACCCAGGTTCAAATCCCCACTCGTGCCATGGAAGCTTGGCTGGGTGACTTTTAGGCAGTCACACCCTCTCAGCCTCACCTACCTCACAGTGGTGGTGTTGTGAAGATCAAGCAGAAGAAGGGATAATGTTGCAAGCTGATGTTTGGCCTCACTTGGGAACAAAGGGGAATATGAATGAATCGGTATTATAACAATATAATTGGAAAGATACTGGGTACTCTTTGCCTGGCACTCCCAGTATGAGATTAGATTTATCCCTGGGAGGTGTAGGCCCAGATGGCATTTGGTTTAGGCATGCCAAAGGAAGCCCCCCTAGTTTGCTTTCTGCTTCTACATATGGGCTGCTGGGACAGTCTGAGAGGGAGGGGCCAGGCAATGGAGCCCTATAAGGAGCTCTTCTGTACTTTGTCTCATGGAAGCAAGAGAAACTGATGTCGTTTCAGTTAAAGTAGCCCAGGAGCTTGATAACATCTTGTTTCAGCCATTTTGGAGAAGCGGTTAAGTGTGCAGATTCTGATCTGGGAGAACGGGTTTGATTCCTCACTCCTCCACTTGTACCTGCTGGAATGGTGTTGGGTCAGCCATAGCTCTCGCAGAGCTGTCCTTGAAAGGGCAGCTTCTTCTGTGAGAGCTCTGTCAGCCCCACTCATCTCACAAGGTGTCTGTTGAGGGGAAGGAAGGTAAGGGAGATTGTGGCCGGTCTGAGACACTGAGATTCAGAGTGAAGAGTGGGGTATAAATCCAATATCTTCTTCTCAAAAGAGGCAGAATTATGCGTAGGAGGAAATGAAAATTCAAGCAAAGACTCACTTCATTTCTGCATTTTTTTATCATACATATTTGTGGTGTAATTTTTTTTAAAGTTAAGATTTTTTAGCTTCTGCTTCAATCTACTTGGATGAGTAGAGTTTTGTTTTTCATTCTAAGACAGATGTGGTTTAAAATCCACATTAAAAAAAGAAAATAAACTTTTATTAAAATCAGTTTGCCACTGGAACATTTTTCAAAGCAATTCTTCAAGAGCGGATTGCTCACCAGAATTAATAGTTAAGTCAAAGAACAATGACTCTTCCTCTAACAATATCATTGCCCTGGCTTCAAGCTGGCACGGCATAGAAGTTACATCCTTAAGGGCCGGTGACCAGAAATCCCTGCCATGTATTCTGCAGAAAACAGTTCTTATTGGATTGATTTGCAAGAGGAATTATTTCACAGAATATCCAATACAATCGGCATGGAATGCAGTAAAAGAGAAAAGTAGAAATGGAAAAGATGACTGATACTGAGAAGGATCCCGTTAGCTCAAATCCCTAACAAGTCAATCAATTTAATTGAAGAATTAATGCACTGTTGTTATTATTTTTAATATCCTAATCTTCTTTTAAGAAGTTCAGGCACATGTTGGTTTCCAGTCACAATCAGGGCTGCTGCAAACCACCACCGGCCTCCAGGCAAAGATGTGTATCAAACCGTCTGCAGACCTTGAGAAGCTGGAACTGCAGAACTTTCCTGCTTCCAACCCCTGCTACATCTCACAAGCCTCTGAAATTTCTTTGTTCCCTAGGAGGCCAGTGGATTTCCCAAAAAAACCAAAGAGAGGAAAGTGGATGTTGGCAATGGGAGGGGGAATCTGCAGAAATCACCACCTTCTCTTTCACAAGTGGAAATGCTGCTCCACTGGATGGACTGCATGGTTGGACAGATGCCAAAGATTCTCCTTCCTCCTTCCAAGGCCCAACCCAAACATCTTTTGAAGGCCCATCACATGATTTGCACTGCTTCATGGTCCCTCAGAGTGACCATGGTCTCCAGAATTTTATTCCCCCAGTGCCTCTTCTCTGGAGGAAGGCAATGTGGCCCAATGTTGTCAGATCTCAGTAGCTAATCAGGGCCAATACTCGGATGGGAGACCACCAAGGAAGACTCTGCTGAGAAAGGCAGTGGCAAACCACCTTTGCCTCGAAAACCATTTGCTGGGGTTGCCACATAAGTCAGCTGTGACTTGACAGCATTTTACACACACCGTCAGAAACTGTGAAACAATGGTGACATCAGAGGGTGTGGCCTAATCTGCAAATGAGTTTCTGCTGGGCTTTTCCTACAAAAAAGCCCTGGACATAAGATTCCTAAGTGAACTTAAAGGAGAGCAGATATTTAATACCAGATGTTCGCAAATCTAGTTTGGTCTATCTGCTCAGTCAGTAAAGGCCAAGTGCTGTATTCTTGGGAGTTCCTCTCTTTGCTCAACAGTTGCCCCAGATCAGAAATATGCTTGGCAAGACAAATTGAAACTGTTAAAAAGCTGACAATTCTTAGCAGTGAAAGACAGCGTGGTGCAGTGGCCTAGGCCTAGGTGCAATAGGCCTAGGAGACCAAATCCTGTCTCAGCTGTGTAGCTCACTGGGTAAACCTGGGCTGGTTACTCTCTCTCTCTCCCTCTCAGCCTAACACTGTAGGAATGTAGATGGGGAAAATGGTAAGACATCATTTTGATATTTTTTTGGGAAGGCAGGGATTAAACAAGTGAAAAAGACATTTATGGATCACATATGTTTATGTGACAATAAGAATATATGTGTACCATTGCATCATCATCTTTATATTCTGTTCCATGCACTACCTGATCTGGTACTCACAGCAGCTGTGTACATTATATTAAAAAACCCAAGAATATTAAATCAATGCACAGCAGCCAAGAAGGTCTGAGCACCTGCTCCGGCTGCAACGCCACTGAGGATGTTCTCCGCAGCTGAGAACGAAACATCTGGAAGGAAAACTTTCTCCAGTAGAACACGGCACTTGATCCCGAAAGATTCTACAAACCCTAATGATGTTACCAGCCATGAAAACCTAAAAGCTCCTGATTCTCAGTCTCCAATTTGTCCTCCGGAATCTTGGCCTGAGACTTCTTTCATCAAGTGATCGCTTTCCGTTTTCCCTTTGCTGGCCCCATACCAAAGTCCTCTCTGGCTTTAAAGAATGATGACGATTAACTGTAAGGATCAATATTTCCCTTCCAATAGACTCTGATTACCTCTATAGCTTACCTCGCCAACAGTCATGCATTATATTGCATGGGCATAGTGCCAACAGGGTGAACCTGGTTGTGGAGTGGATGCCAGGTGTCAGTGGCAGCTAAAGGTATTTGCCTATTTAGAATAATAGAATTATAGAGTTGGAAGGGACCTCCAGGGTTATCTAGTCCAACCCCCTGCACAATGCAGGAAATACACAAATACCTCCCCCTAAATTCACAAGATCTTCATCACTGTCAGATGGCCATCTAACCTCTGCTTAAAAGCCTCCAAGGAAGGAGAGCCCACCACCTCCTGAGGAAGCCTGTTTCACTGAGGAGCTGCTCTAACAGTCAGGAAGTTCTTCCTAATGTTGAGCCAGAAACTCTTTTGATTTAATTTCAACCCATTGGTTCTGGTCCTACCTTCTGGGGCCACAGAAAACAATTCCACACCATCCTCTATAGGACAGCCCTTCAAGTACTTGAAGATGGTGATCATATCACCTCTCAGCCGCCTCCTCTCCAGGCTAAACATGCCCAGCTCCTTCAACATTTCCTGCTTTCATGCATGGTAGTGCCATTCCATTGCCAGAGGAGCCAACTCTTCCTTTGCCCTTCCCCCTTGTTTGTGAGGGCCAGTATGGCTACAAGTCTCTGTGATGCACTCTTGACACTCAGGAACAGGATTTTTGTGTGACCCCGTTGATTGTAGTGGGAGAGGGAAAGCCCCGTTCTGTAAATTTTATGCCACTCACGGTTGGATACAGCCCATGTTTTCCCCCTCCACAACGGCTGCTTCTATTTTTCTGCATACGATTTGCAATTGTTTTGATCCCTCACCTTGACCTTCTCTGAATTGTGACTGAATTTTCATTTACTTTGTGTGATTTTATGGTACCGATTCCTGACAGTTTTATTGTGCTGTTTTCATTTCTGTTCTGAGTGCTGCTGGGAGGGGTGGCATATGATTGTGTACATAAATAATAAAGAAATAACGCACCAGTCAACCCATACCGGAAAAACCAGATGATCAGGAAACCTGTTTTTCAAGGTTAGCAGTATGTTAATGCATTTTACAATCCGTATTTAAATCTCCCATGAGAAGTTATGGACTCCTAATGTAAAGAGAAACTTTCTCCATATTCCTGATGCATCTAGAATATTCTGAAGAAAGTCAGGTGATCACAAGAGTCAGGGCCTCCTCTGTGGTGGTGCCTCCATTTTCGGATGTTGTCCCCTTTTATAACTCATTAATCAGATAAAGCCATCCCTATTCTCCTGGGCTTTTTGTTGATTTCTTCCCTTTTTTGAATACATGAAGCAGTCTTATGCTGAAGAAGAAGAGTTGGCTTTTATACCCCACTTTTCTCTACTCTGAGAAGTTTCAGTGTGCTTCCTCTCCTCACAACACTTACCTTGTGAGGGAAGTGGGGCTGAGAGAGCTCAGAGAGAACTGTCACTTGCCTGAGGTCTTCCAGCAGGTTTTGTATGGAGGAGTGAGGGAACCAAATCTGAGTCTCCAGACTGGAATCTGCCACTCTTAACCACTATGCCATACTGGTCCTAGTGGCGTTTTAACTATATGAGGCTGGTTACTTAAAATTGGTGGCTTTGATTGTTTGTATGTTGCTGCTGTTGGTTCATAGAATCATAGAAGCTGGAAATCTTGAACATCCTTCAGAGATGACTGTCCTTTCTATGCCTGAAGATCTGCAATGAGGGACAGTCCAATCTTCCACCTTCTCAGTAATTGATTCAATCATTGCGCTATTTACCTCATTTAGGAGTTTCTCCTGATGCTCAGCTGAAATCCACCTTCCTGAAACTTAAACCCATTAGCCCTCTAGAGTAGCAGAGAACCACAGCACAACTCTTCAAGTTTTCTACAGGACAACTCTTCTACAAGACAACCCTTCAAGCATTTGAAGAGTATGGTTATGCCCTCCTGTGGATCTTTTCTTCTGCAGGTTAAACAAAACTGACTGCTACACCGCAAGGATTATTGTGATTTATTTTGTGTCACCATAAATAAGTTACTGCCTGTTTCTCTTAACTACCTTGAAAGGTTGTCTCAGCAGGATTGAAAGTTTTCCAATGTGTTTTTTTTTTAACCCAAGAGCTAATGTCTGTATACAATTGTTTCCTGTCCTCTGTTTATCCTTACCACAAATCTTTGAGGCAGGATAGGTGGGAAGACAATTTCTGATGGCCAAATTACACATTACAAAGTATGCAAGGCCACTGTGGAGACTCGCAGCCATATTGGAGCTGTTAGTCCCCCCCCCCCCCCCACACACACACTTTTAGGTACAAAAAGTATTTTTAGAGCTGTTAGTTCCTGATGGCAACACCTTTTAAAAATGAATGGAGCCCCAATTTGGCTTGTGACTGTGATGTGAGAGGAGGGGGGTCCTACTCTCCCCCCACACCATTTGTCAAAGCCAAAATGGCCATGTTTGGTGCAGTGGTGAAGTGTGCGGTCTCTTATGTGGGAGAACCGGGTTTGGTTCCCCATTCCTCCACTTGCACCTGCTGGAATGTCCTTGGGTCAGCCCCAGCTTTGGCAGAGGTTGTCCTTGAAAGGGCAGCTGCTGTGAGAATTCTCTTAGCCCAACCCACCTCACAGGGTGTCTGTTGTGGGGGAGGAAGGTAAAGGAGATTGTGAGCGACTCTGAGATTCAGAGTGGAGGGCGGGATATAAGTCCAATATCATCTTCATCTTCTTCTTCATGGGGGCATTAATTAATTAATTTAGTTTTATTTATTTAATTCCTTTACACGCCATCTTTCTTCCCACTGGGGACTCAAAATCAACTTATTTATCTTACATGATTCTCCCCTCCCCTCCATTTTATCCTCACAACAACCCTATGAAGTAGGTTAGGCTGTGACTATGTGACTGGCCCATGTTCAACCAGTGAGCTTTCATGACACAAGTGGAGACTGGAACCCAGGTGTCCCAGATACCAGTTTAACACTCTTAATTAGTCCAATGACATTGCTCCATGGGGGGAGGAGGTTCTACATGCTATGGTTGCTATTTCCAGGATGGGGAAGAAGAAGGAGTAGGAGTTGGATTTATAACCCAACCTTCACTCAGAGCAGCTTATTATCTCCTTCCCTTCCTTCTCCCCACAACAGACACCCTGTGAGGTAGGTGGGGCTGAGAGAGTACTGCGAGAACTGTGATGGCCCAAGGTCACCCAGCTGGCTTCCTGTGGAGGAGTGGGGACTCAAACTCAGTTCTCCAGATTAGAGTCTGCAGCTTTATACCAAACTGTGTGAATGCTAGAGCATCAATACAATGACATCATTTCTAGTTATGCAGCCCCACTGATGTCATCACATTATCCTGTTTAAAACAATTTTATTCCAGTAACATATGGTAACAATCAATTCTTGCATTATTAATTACTTCTTTTTATCTATACCATATATTACTTTTCTAACCCCTCCTCCCCCCGTTACTTGACCCCCGCCCGTGTTATATACTTAAAATATTTAAAGGTACTCTTAACTAATAAAACAAAAATTTCTATTTTTCTTTCTTTGAAGACTTAATCATTATCAAAAATTGTCCAATGTCCTTTTATTTTCCACTTTTTTTCTATATAACTTCTAAACTTCTTCCACTCCATGTCATCACATTATCAAATGCCTCTCTGTGAGTCTAAGCTGCACAAAATCTCTGAGCCAAATTGGGCCCCAACAGTGCTTTTAAGCCCTGACATCGATGGCCCAAGCTAGCCTGATATCCGATCTCAGAAGCAAACTAGAGATGCCCCTGGTTAATATTTGAATGGGAGACCACCAAGGAAGTCCAGAGTCTTAGCCACAGCGTATTGTTGAAACTCTCTGTCTGGGGCAGTGATGCTCTGTATTCTTGGTGCTTGGGAGGGCAACAGTAGAATAGCTTCTAATGTCCTGGCCCCCACTGATGGACTTGCTGATAGCACTTGGGTTTTTTGGCCACTGTGTGACACAGTGTTGGACTGGATGGGCCATTGGCCTGATCCAACATGGCTTCTCTTATGTTCTTATGGTCATGGCACAGAAACGGGCAATGGCAAACCACCCCCTGAATATCTCTTAAAACAAGAATGGGGGGATCACCACAAGTTGCTGAGACTTGATGACATGTTCCATCCAGCGTTTCAGATGGAATTCCTGTCTAGAACTTGCCGCTCCAATATGGTTACAACAAGTTTCCATGATGGACTCACATATTTCATAGCATGTAGTTTGGCTCTTATCTAAAGTCACAGAGTGAGTTTCATGGCAAATAGCAATATGACCCTGGGTTTCTCATAGTCTAGGCCAGGACTTTAACCATACCCAGGGGTCATTTTGTAGGGAAAAAGGTGCACTGGCTGGCCTCATTTGGGCAGGAGCTCACAGGAGTAGAGCTCCAGAACCTCTAAATTTTATTATGCTCTTTCATTTTTACCGACCCCCTCCAAATACTTGCTTCAGGGCTCCATTGTTCAAACCCCCTGCGAGAATTTTGCTGAACTCTGACAAACCTTCTAATATTTCCTTCACAAAAAAAATGGGGAAATAACCAAATCATATAAAGCAGACAGATGGAAATTTTCCTCATGCCACTGTGGCCACATAGGAGAAAGTAATTTCAGTAAGGCTTTTGATAAGGTTCCACATACTATCCTTGTTGACAAGTTGGTAAAATGTGGTTTGGATCCTGTTACCGTTAGGTGGATCTGTAACTGGTTGACGGATCACACCCAAAGAGTGCTTGTGAATAGTTCCTCATCCTCTTGGAGAGGAGTGACAAGTGGAGTGCCACAAGGATCTGTCCTGGGACCTGTTTTGTTCAACATCTTTATCAATGATATGGATGAAGGAATGGAAGGAATGCTTATTAAATTTGCAGATGATACTAAATTGGGAGGGGTTGCAAACACAGAAGAAGACAGAAACAGGATGACCCTGACAGGCTGGAAAACTGGGCTAAAACCAATAAAATGAATTTTAACAGGGATAAATGTAAAGTTCTGCATTTAGGTAGGAAAAAAGTTCTGCATTTAGGTAGGATGGGGGAGACTTGTCTTAGTAGTAGTATGTGCGAAAAGGATCTAGGGGTCTTAGTAGATCATACGCTGAACATGAGTCAACAGTGTGATGCAGTGGCTAAAAAGGCAAATGCAATTTTGGCCTGTATCAACAGAAGTATAGTGTCCAGATCATGTGATGTGATGGTATCGCTTTACTCTGCTCTGGTAAGATCTCACCTGGAATATTGTGTTCAGTTTTGGGCACCACATTTTAAGAAGGATATAGACAAGCTAGACCAAATCCAGAGGAGGGCAACGAAGATGGTGAGGGGTCTGGAGACCTGGTCCTATAAGGAAAGGTTGAAGGAGCTGGGGATGTTTAGCCTGGAGAGGAGGCAACTGAGAGGTGATATGATCACCATCTTCAAGTATTTGAAGGGCTGTCATATAGAGGATGGTGTGGAATTGTTTTCTGTGGCCCTGGAAGGTAGGACCAGAACCAATGTGTTGAAATTAAATCAAAAGAGTTTCCAGCTCAACATTAGGAAGAACTTCCTGACTGTTAGAGCGGTTCCTCAGTGGAACAGACTTCCTCGGGAGGTGGTGGGCTCTCCTTCCTTGGAGGTTTTTAAACAGAGGCTAGATGGCCATCTGACAGCAATGAAGTTCCTGTGAATTTAGGGGGAGGTGTTTGTGAGTTTCCTGCATTGTGCAGGGGGTTGGACTAGATGACCCTTGTGGTTCCTTCCAACTCTATGATTCCATGATTCCATGATTCTAAGTATGATGGGAGTAAAGTTTGATTATGACAATTCGAATTCAAGAAGCATATTAAGGTAGATGCTGAGCTGATATAATTTAGTACACCTTCCATTGGTGTCAGAAGTGTGTGACATATGCAAATGAGTTGTGCTAATGAGCTCCAGCACCTCTTTTTCTAAAAAAATGACCCCTGGTTGCTGGGAAATGTACACTGCAGACCTATGCAGAGTTATTCCACTCTAAACCTAATGGGTTTAAACTGCAGCAACTCTGGAAGACTGCATGGTTAACCATCAGCCTCTTCCTAACTTTCAAGCTGGATGCATGCAGTCGCTTGGATTGCAGAGCTCAGTGCAAGGCTGCTTCCAACAAGCCTTAATTAAGGAACAAGCAGCAGTAAAGGAGGTTATAGTCCGAACTATTTAAAAAGGAAAAACAGGCTGAGCCAAAGACATTTACATTGCTGGTGCCTCTAAGTCCAAACAGGCGATCTCATTTTTTTTTTTTTTTTACTGAATTGAAGGGGGGGAAAAGCAAGTGAATAGAAGGCAAGGTGAAGACAGCCTGCTGTGATACCCATGGTTACAAATCGGTTCCTTTAGTTAGAATTACTTTGGACTACTTTAGACTTTTGGCAAGTTTCATTAAGAACCAACATTGCCCTTTTATTCATTGGTGGGGGGGGGGGAGGTTGGAAAAGGAACGGAAGAGTATGGTGCCTAATGCCATCAGTCACAAATGACTTCAGGGTTACAGACATGAATTGCCCATAACTTTTCAAAGGCTGCTATTGGAGGATATCCTGGTGGCAGTATGAACTGACCTCCAGAGGCCCCAGGCAGAGAGGAACATGCTTTGTTGGGGGAGATGGGCTGCCAACCCGTCTGGGGACCCTGCAGGGAGGAAGAGAGCTGAGGCCCATAGGAGTCTCACCCATCTCCAGACTTCTTGGTAGGGGACAGTCGCTAGTTCATGGGCCAGTATTATGTGCTGGAAAAGACAATGGATGGGCTCGTTCCCTAAGCTTTTGCCAAGGAAGCTGAGCTGATTCCAAATCAAACCAAAAGAAATTCGGCTGTAACTACTGTCTGCTTTAATCTCAGTGGTTGGAAGTGGCATCATGTTGCAGCTGACTTATGGATGACCCCAGGCCTCAGATTCAGTGGGAGCTCACAGGAGTGCAGATCCTGAACCTTTCTGAGAGTTCCATCTCCTCCTTCTGAGAGTTCCACCTCCTTGTCCATTGAATCGTAGCATAACAATCTGCATAACAATCCCTGGATGAGCTCCACCACCTATTTTTCTACAAAATGGCTCCTGGATGACCCCATAAGATTTCCAAGGCAAGGGACAAAGGGAGGTGGTTGGCCATTACTTGCCTCTGTGTTGTGATCTTTTGGTGGTCTCCCATGCCATTATTGAGTCATTTGCTTAGCTTCTGAGATCTGACAAGCTCAATTTAGCTTGGGCAATCCAGGCACTTACCTTACTTTTCTTGAGGTGCCAGGCCAAAACATTTCTTCCTCCCTAGGTTTTTAACTAAGGGATCCAGCTTTTTAAGCTGTTTATGGTATGAACCTGAGGATTGTTTTATCACTATCATTTATACATGACTCTGTTTTATGCTGCTTTTACAGCCTGGCATGTTTTTATTGACCTGTTTTTATTGCTTTTACTCATTTTTATTTACTTATTATTGCTTTATTATTTCAGTTGTAAGCCACCTCAAGCAAGTTCTGGAAAGGGGGCAACAACTGTATAACTCATGGGTCCCCAATTGTTTTGAGCCTGCAGGCACCTTGGGAATCCTGACACAGTGTGGTGGGAGCAGCCACAAAATGGCTACCACACATGGCTGCTGCAGGACTGCATGGTTAACCATCAGCCTCTTCCTTATTTTCAAGCTGGATGCATGCAGTTGCTTGGCTCCTACAGCTTACCTTCAGCCTAGGGTTGCCAAGTCCTAGGCTCTCGCTGTCAGGGGAGTGGAAGGTGGGGGGAGGGGGTTCAACATCACCACACATGATATTCCTGATATGAAGATGTCATGCAGATGTAACATCATCATGTCAGGGACATCACATGGTGACATTCTGGTATTTGGGGCAGCACTCTATAGTTGCCATAGAGTTCTGCCCAAAATACCAGAGTGTCACCATGCAACATCCCTGGCATGATTACATTACTTCTGCATGATGTCATCTTGTTGGGGACATTTCACCAGGTCATGGCTACTGGGGGCAGGGCTCCCCCCCTCTAGCCAGATGTCCAGAAGTGGGCAGGAACCCATTAAATAAGGGGATTTCCTGCTCCCACCTGGAGACTGGAAACCCTAATTCAGTCACACCACAATATCCTTGTGGTGTGGTGGCAGCTGCTGCCAAAGCAACATACCTAAAAATCCATAGAGCAGACCAAATTTCTGGAGCTCAATCAGAAGTCTTGTTGGTCAAAAGTCCCATCTGGCCCCACCCATTTTCTCCAGTTTGGGGTAGTAGTTAAGCTTTCAGTCAGTTTGGTGTAGTGGTTAAATGTGCGGGCTCTTATCGGGGAGAACAGTGTTTTGATTCCCCACTCCTTTACTTGCAGCTGCTGGAATGGTCTTGGGTCAGTCATAGCTCCCGCAGAGCTGTCCTTGAAAGGGCAGATTCTGTGAGAGCTCTCTCAGCCCACCTACCTCACAGGGTGTCTGTTGTGGGGGAAGAAGACAAAGGATATTGTAAGCTGCTCTGAGACTCTGATTCAGAGAGAAGCGCAGAGTATAAATCTATGGTCTTCTTTTTCCTCCTCCTCCTCTTCAAAAACACTTGGCAGGCATTCAAAAAGGTGTTGGCAGGCACCATGGTACCCACAGGCATCGCGTTGAGTATTCATGTTCTAACTAAGTATAACAGATTAATAACTAGTTGCTTGTACGCATAACCCAGCCCTATGCATTTCAGTGCAGCCGCTTCGACACTTCCTCATTTCAAGGACTTTGTTACTCCATTAACTCTTATTTACCATGCCCATCTTCCAGGCAAACCTTGCAAATCACCCCTGGAGGCCCTCGGGCTCTTTGTCAGCTTGCTTGCTTCCGAATGTCTGGGCAAATCTTCCAGCACTGCATTCAAAATAGCCTGAGAAATGCAAATTCCCAGTGTAATTAGCATAAATGCCATTCTTCCTCGATGGCTCAGGGAAGCCAACAGAAAATCTGTCAGCGATGCAAATGAAATCATGCAGCATGCAGTGTGCCTTGGCACACCAATGGCTAAGTCTCAGGACTTGCCAAGCCAGCATTTGGATTAGTGTTACAAGCTAGGTGGTCTGTATATTATGAATGGGCTATTCGCTAGACTTTTGCCTAAAGTAAATATGGGATTCAGCACAAGAAAGTTCATGTTCCTCGAATGGCTGAGGGTTCGAGTTGCCAGGTCTTGGTTGGGAAGGTTTTATAGGAGGAGCTTGAGGAGGGTGGGCTTGGGCAGGGGAAGGACTTCAGTGGGGGTATAATGCCCCAGACTCCACATTCCAAAGGGGCCATTTTCTCCAGGGGAACTGATCTCTGTTGCCTGGAGATTAGTTGTAACAGCAGGGCCGAGGTCAGACGCACATAAACTAACGAGATGGGCATGGATGAAAGCCAGATGCATGTCGGATTTTATGCGGTTGTCCAAACATCAGCATCTGGCAATGGTCGTTGGCTCGTTCATGTCCCGAACTGCCACGACTGAGATGCGGACTTTTTTGATAGTACATTAAATCCAGAATAAGAATGCTTCCGACGACTCCCATGCGTACTTTCTATGTTTGAACACTCCATTGTAGCCGACTCATCGCAAGTGCACATCTGCTTCCCTGTGAGAGCCCACTCCAAATGATATCATTGCGCCAGCAATTGTTGCCTCAGCTTTCCAACCTTCTGAGGTCGGTAAAATATGTACCCAGCTTGCTGGGGGGGAAAGTATAGATGACTGGGGAAGGCAATGGCAAACCACCCCATAAAAGGTCTGCCATGAAAACTTTGTGAAAGCAGCATCACCCCAGAGTCGAAAACGACTGGTGCTTGCACAGGGGACCTTTCCTAAATGGGGGGGGGGGGAGCAGATCGGCCACCTTTTCTGGCACAATATCCCATGTACTGCGCCTGCGCGAGTGTGGAATGCCATCTCAAAAAATGAGGTCCGGTTGAGACCTCTGATCAACCAGCGGCGGGACCAACGCTGCTTAGAACTGAAGGATGGAGGGATGTCTGATCAGGAAATTCGTTGTAAAAAAGCTGCGGGGTATAATAGCGACGAGTTAGGGATGGATTTAATGGTGAGTGTGACCACGGCCCAGGAGATCCCCAGCCACCAGCTGGAGGCTGGGATGGGAACCCTATGGAATGGGGGTTCACCTGTTGGGGTGCAGTCCCAAACAGATGTTCAGCAAGGTGTCCACGTGTGAGGTCCACACTACATAACATGGTGGAGATGTGAGAGTCAAGTCACACCTTTAAGACCAACAAAGTTTTATTTAGAATGTAAGCTTTCGTGTGCTCTAAGCACACTTCATCAGACGGGGAATCAGGTACAGTGAGCAGAGCTACATACAGCTGGTAGGCAGTGGTTTAGAATGCAAAATGGTACAAATTTAAGATCCAGTGACAGAATAGTAAAATTAACAAATTGAGCAAACCTTTGATCTGGGTAGCATGAGTGTGAGAAACCAATAAAACAGTAACATGTCAAAATGTGAGAATGTCTGTTAATTACTCTATTGTTATAAGCCTGGACCAAAATGAGGGCATTTGTTTCTCAGAAGTTTTTCCCAGCCAACTAATTTACCTTTTAACATGTAACACACATATAGTTTGCCATTAGAAGAAAAATGCATTAAAATATAGTGGAAGATGGGGTTACATATACTAAACCCATCTTCCACTATATTTTACATATATTTTACATATACTAAACCCATCTTTGCATATACTAAACCCATAGTGGAAGATGGGGTTACATATACTAAACCCATCTTCCACTATATTTTACATATACTAAACCCAGCTTCCACTGTATTTCCACCAACTGCTTTTTAGAGTCAAACCAGGAGTTGGGAACTGGCTTCCAGCTTGCCCAAAAGCACACAAACACACACACACACCCATATGGCTTTCCAGGGTCAAAAACTACAACTAGATACCTGATTCTGGATCTGCTAAGCAGAGTTTTTTTTAAAGCAGGAATGTAGTTCTGGCTGGCTTGGTGTCAGGGGGTATGGCCTAATATTCAAATGAGTTCCTGGTGAGCTTTTTTTGTAGTAATTTCTCCTTAGTAATGTGTTCATTGCCCCCCCCCCAAGAGTAATTTTGAAGTTTTAAATGCAAAAAGGGAGGCAGAGAGATGGGGAAAGTTTTCTGCTTAAGGGCATACACCGGGGGAGAGGTGCAGTTATTCTCTGAAGGTCAGATCTTTGCTTTCAGAGGGCTTTACTTTTAGGTTTGCCAGTAAAGCTAATATTGGAAAGATGCTAAAAGTCTCCTGTGCTCCCTCTTCCAAAAGAAAGCTTATGGCATTTCTCTTGGAATTCATCACCACTTTGGAAGGAAGGCGCACATGACAGTGTGTTGTTCTCCCAAACACGACACCACATCACAAGGAACAATGTTACATGTCAGCAGTGATGATAGACGGGGGGTGGGGGGAGATGTTGGGATCCGTTATAAACACTGTACATTCATCAGAATGATGTCTGCAGCCATAAAAAATGTCAACAGAGCTATTATTAAATTGCTGGGAAATATCAGAGAAAGTAATTATCATGAATGTGTTCGGCACATATATTAACGGGTAACAAACAGCTGTCCCAAATAGAAGCAATATGTATAGACAGATGCATGCAGATCATGCCAAAGAGCAAAACACGCAGAACGAAATAGACAAAATATAGGAAGGGGGAGGAATTATGCACATTTGTGTAATGTATTTGAGTTTATGGAATTTGGATGATCCAGGTAGCAAAACTGAAGCTTCCTAAAGTGTTCACCATCCTGCTGCTTATACAAATCTGTCTCTTCTACATCATGCTTCTGAAGGCCATTAATGGGATGCTCTTCCTGGAGGCATTTGTATAGCAGTGCTCTTGTTAGCTTTGATATGCTAAGCAAAGGTGAGATCACCTGTTGTGCCTATGGAGGATGCAAGGGACTCCCCCAATCCAGTTTTGATTTCAGTTCTCCCATATACAGCTTTGAAATTTAAATTTAAAATGTGGACTTTGCTGCCAGAAGATATAGTGATAGCCATAGGAACGGACAGCTTTAAATGGAGATGAGATAGGATCATGGAGATAAGTCTATCAATGGCTATTAGACGGTGGCTGAGGGGAACCTCCAGGTTCAGAGGCAGTAAAGCTCTGAATCCCAGAGCCAGAAGGCAACAGCAGTGGAAGGTTGTGGCCTCTGTGCCTTGTTGCTGGCCATCCAGGTTGGCTTCTGTGTGAGGCAAGATGCTGGACTAGATGGACCATTGGACTGATCCAGCAGGGCTCTTACAATCTGGCGATTCTTGAATATGCTGTGACTTTCAATTGGTTTGTGCCACATTTCCCCAATAAAATGTTATGTATTTTTCACTGTTATTTGCACATGGGTAAATCAGCATGTATCATGCATTCAAATTATGTCTCTTATAGATATCATTATAAATTGCAGATAAAAATCAGTGCACTGACACACAAGAATGTAAGTGAATCTTCAAAACCAACAGAACTAAAACTCTTGACCAAACTACAAACCCGTAAAAAAGGAGAGAGAGAAATTCTGTCCTTCCCTTGCATACGGTGACCCGGTAGCTTTTCATTCCTACTGCTGCCCCGCTTGTTGTCATTCTTTCAGGTACTGGTTTATTGTTTATCACCAGTTCACTGTTCTTACCTGATTGTCCCCTTCTTTGCCATTTTTGTTAAGCTTTAAAAGCCCCTGTGATGGGTATCTGGAAAGAAAGAAAGAAAGAAAGAAAGAAAGAAAGAAAGAAAGAAAGAAAGAAAGAAAGAAAGAAAGAAAGAAAGAAAGAAAGAAAGAAAGAAAGAAAGAAAGAAAGAAAGAGGTAGAATACAAATGTGGTGGTGATAGGAAGTCCCATCAAGTTGCAGCTGACTCATGGTGACCCTAAAGTGTTTTCGCGGCAAGAGAGGTTCAGAAGTGGTTTGCCATTGCCTACCTCTGCATAACCATCCCTGATTTCCTTGGTGGTCTCCCAACCAAATCTTTGCCAGGGCTGACCTTGTTTAACTTTCAAGATGAGACGAGATCAGGCCAGCCTGGGCCATCCAAGTCAGGGCAGAGTACAAATGTCCAAATAACAATCACGACAACAAGGAAATGTGCTCATGCCTCTCCGAATGCCCATCAAAAATCCACCCTGAGTGAACAAAATGCAAGCACTGCAAGGTGAACACCTTCATTTAACTACAACAAACACTGCTCATACGTTAGAAGCCGAGTGACATTAGCACAGACTCTGTATCTGCATGAGCTGACTTCAACCCGCACCGTTTTTTTCTGCCTTTCAGTCGCGAATTTGACTTTGAGTCTGGTGCCTGTTCTGTAGTGCTGCGACCGGCTGCTATATTTAAAAATGGCTCCAGGGCACGTTCTCTCACAAAGGGTGTAAAATATGCTCAATGAGAATGGGAAGATCCAATTGGCTAATGTGTACAGAGTGACAAAGTGTGGCATAATTCACCATGTAGCCGACCCTAATTGATGTCGGGAGAACAGGCAAACGTGATCTGATAGCGGCAGAGGACGAAAGCAAGCTGAGTTAATGAATGGCTACAGGCCATTGCCCGATCATAATGAAGAGAGTAATAAAAAGATAATTAATGAGGTGCTCGGGACTTTTATTTATTTGTTATAGGAGCAGCCAGGAATCCTGACGAGGGAGTAGAGGTTCAGGAACTCTCTCGGCAAGGTGTTTTCAGAGAACGGGTTCAAAAGGAGAACATCACAGAAGAGAAAGGGGGTAATCTAGTGGCCTGTTATGGAACAGGTCTCTTTTTGGGCAGGAGCTCAAAGGAGCGGAGCTCCAGAACCTCTAAATTTTATTCTGCTCTTTCTTTCTTAAACCCCCTCCAAATACTTGCTTCAGGGCTCCATTGTTCAATCCCCCTGTGAGAATTTTGCTGAACTCTAAGATTTGACAAACATCTAATATTTTTTTCCCACAAAAAATGGGGGAATAACCCAAACATGTAAAGCAGACAGATGGAAATCTTCATCCTGCCACTGTGGCCACATAGGAGAAAGTAATTTAAAAAGTATGATGGGAGTAAGGTTTCATTACAATAATTATAATTCAAGAAGCATTTTAAGGTAGATGCTGAGCTGATATATTTTAGTACACCTTCCGGTGATGTCAGGAGTGTGTGGCATATGCAAGCCTTCAGCTGAATTATAGTACAAGAGGATGCCCAACATCGCTGAATATACTGAAACTGAAATTCATACTAGCACCAAAACTGTTTTAAAACTGTTTAAAATTGTTTTAAATTATTCAATTGTTTTTATCAATTGTCAAAACTCCAATGTTTTTTCATTGCTTTGTTTAGTCTTGACTGTTGTGAGCCGCCTTGAGCCTGCTTCGGCGGGGAGGACGGGATATAAATCCAAGGAATGAATGAATGAATAAATAAATAAATAAATAAAGTGTGTTGTGTTAATGAGCTCCAGCACCTTGTTTTTTTACAAAATGACCCCTGCAGGTTCCCAAGAGAAAATGCTGGGGCAGGAATGCTGACGACATGATTTAACAGCAGAGCAGCCATTTATGCTGTTTCTTTATCTTTCTAAGTATCATTCCATTCAGGAATATTTTCTTTGGCAGTCATTGGCTTCAGTGATCTCAGTGTCTCCAGTTAATGAGAACTGCCCTCTTGAGAATTCTGTGGTGGGATACCATGAGAGAGAAAAAAGAGAGAACATTTCATTGTAACCAACTCATGGTGACTCCTTTCAGAAGGCGTTCCAGGTACGAGATGAGCGGAGGCCGTTTACCATTTCTTTCCCTCATGTAGCAACCTCAGTCTTCCTTGGTGGACTCCCATCCAAGTACTGATTGCAACTGACCCTGCCTAGCTCCCAAGCCCTGGTAAACTTGGACCAGATTGGGCTAATCCCATGAAGCCCATTTTTTAAGGTATAGACATTGTGTCAAGAGTGCATGACAGCATACTTGCACTACCATGTTTACTTCACCACCAATGACGGTTTTTCCCATCCACCATATTGAGCCACTTTTTGTTGTTCATGGAAACAGGGCTGGCACAACCTAGAAGGTAAATCAGGCAGAAATCAGTGGGTTTCCAAAATCAAGCTGGAAGCCAAGAAGTGTGTGTTACTCGGTGGGACGGTTACTCGGTGGGAGGGACAGTGGCTCAGTGGTAGAGCATCTGCTTGGGAAGCAGAAGGTCCCAGGTTCAATCCCTGGCATCTCCAAAAAAGGGTCCAGGCAAATAGGTGTGAAAAACCTCAGCTTGAGACCCTGGAGAGCCGTTGCCAGTCTGAGAAGACAATACTGACTTTGATGGACCCAGGGTCTGATTCAGTATAAGGCAGCTTCATATGTTCATATGTACTCTAATATTTCTGTTGTGTCTGGTGTTCGTCCCGAAAAGTACAGCACAGCGCACCTGTGGGTGGTGCCTGGAAGGGATGAACGCAGCCCGCCTATGACAATAAGTGGTGGGAAGATCTGCGGCCCACGGAGTTCTTCCTGGACCTGATCAGGAATAAGGTTGTTCCGGGAAATGTATATAGCAGGGGACACGGACCCGCCATGTTGTCTTTGTGATGTACTCGCTAATAAAGCATGTTGCCATCTGAACATCTCTGACCTCAGTACATTATACTGGCGACAAAGGTGGGATACCAGTGAGCAGAGAGCAGCCTCCACCCGCCCGCAAGTCCTGCACTCTGAGCTCTAGTGCTTCCGCGGCTGAAGCCATAGCTACTGCTCCCGGACAAACCCTACCGGCATTTGACATCACCCGGCCAGACTTATGGGAATCATGGGTGGACCAGATCAACTACTACATAGAGCTGCACAAAGTAGAGGCAGCGGCAGAGAAGAAGGTGCTTCTCCTGAGTTTGTGCGGGGTGGAGACCATCCAGCTGATGAAGTGACTCATTGCGCCGACCACCCTCGCAAGGGCCACCTACAACCAGCTGGTCAAGGCAATGATGAACCACATGGCCCCCCAGCCATCCCGTCTAACATGCAGGCACATGTTCTACACGAGACAGCAGGGACAAGCTGAGTCCGCCGTCAAGTATCTTGCGGAGCTCCGTGGATTACCCCTTAGATGCGATTTCACGAGGAACCTGGAAGAGATCCTGCTTGACTGCTTCGCTTCGCAGTTGGCATCAGGGAGGAGAAAATGCGCCAAAAGTTGCTAGGACAAAGGCATCAACCTTGCAAAAGCGCTTAAACAGGCAACCGCCTTCGAACAGACACACACCAGCCCTTCTGTGAACCAGGCCGCCACTGCCTCAATCTTGGATGGCTCCGACAAGGAAGGGGCACACCAGCTTTGCCGCCAGCCATGCAGCGGACTGAAAACACCAAACAGACCATGGGCAAGCACCAAGTGCACCAGCTGTGGGGACCCACACGAGTGCTGAGACTGCCCCTACCGCAATGCAGACTGTAGAAGCTGTGGAAAAGTGGGCCACATCGCCTGAGCTTGCAGGGCCAGAACCAACAAGAAGTCCCAGTCCACACACCATGACTTGACAGACGCACACACGATGGCCTCAAACAGCATCCAGGTAATGAACTTGCCCCTGGACACCCCCAACAAGGCCAAAGTGCAGGTCTTGATCGAGGGGGGTCCCTGCATGATGGAATTGGACATAATTTTGGAGGAGACCCTCAGTATTACAAAATAATTGTGCTGTCTGCCTTTTTAACAATTAATCCAACTCTTATATCAGTATGAGCAATTTCTCCAAACAAACATACTAAAAATAAATCTGCCATATAAGAATAAATGTGTTGTCTGCCCTCTTTACCATTGATCCAAATTAACTGTATATTTATCTAACATTTTAATAACACCCTTCCATCCTTAGGATCTCCCTTGGCCTTTTAAGGACACATGTCAGTTCTTATTAATAATTCCATATTTATTTACCCACAAGGAAAACCAGAACTCAGGAACCCTTCTTCCCAGGAAAATTTTTAAAACTTAATTTTAGCTGCTTAACTTAGCCATATTAAAAATACAAATTCACTTATTGATTCAACAATATCATCATTACAGTAGGCATAAAAAAAATATCTATTGGATGCAAACCATATTGAAAAAATAATTATGTTATCTATCTACCTAAATATATAGCCCAAAAATCCCACCTAGCCTTTTAAAATCATATATGAGTTCTTACTATAAGTTCCATATTCAACTGCTCACCAAGTTACAATTTGATTACATTATCTATCTTCTTAAAATTTAAAAACTTTTTGATCCTTTTGCTTCTAAAATTGCATGTCAGTTCTTATTGAGAGTTCCATTACCAACTATCCAGGAGAGGGAAAAAGTTCAAGAGTCCTTCTTCCTGAAAGATTTCCACATCTTAATTTGTTGGCTGGGATGCACCTTTTCTCTTCTCAATGCGGCCACCCGTCTCGGTAATGAGGAGAAGAATTCTGCGCCATTTGTTTCTCTCAGCAGGACTTCGCTCAATCTTGATTTCTGGTCTTGTTTTGTAACTGCACCATAAGGATCCATTTTGGTTCTCTTTTGTTCGTTTCGGAATGGATCACTTTCCCATTCTGATTCCGCAGACATCACCAAAATCTCTTTAGCACTCAGCTCATGTAGATTTGAAAGTTTGCTAGCTTTCAGCATAAAAGCTCCCATTTGCTTTTTAATCAACTGCATTAATGAACCAAGATCCTGTTTCAGAGAAGTAATATTCCATAATATATCTTTTTTACAAGACATTTCACTTGGCAGTGCCATTTTTCTCTGTCAGCAAACTCAGTCTCTTAATCCAAGTTGAAAAGTAGCTTAAAGATCCTGTTAGATCATCATTCCAAGTCAGCTCCAGCTGAGATTTCAAATGTTATCATTTCAGTTACAGTCAGATGACAGGGACAAATCTCTCTAAAATATATCTCTTTTATGTTCAGACCTTATTGCAGCCAAATAATAGTCTCTTTAACGTACGTCCAATTATAATCCGGGTTGATTTAAGTATATGTATTCAGTCCAATTCAAGTTATTACCGATACTTAAAATTGCTCTTTGACTTTTTGAGGCTTCATTCACAGGGAAAGTTAGCATATAATCGACCTCTATCCCTTCCTTTGAGCTGCCAACTCGTTATGTAAAATGACCCATTAGCCAGAGGTATTGAAAGCTCACTTACTTACAGAGTAGAATTGCCATGCTTGGAGTAGAGAGGCAATACATCAAAAGCTTACTGAAAGAAGCAAAAGAAAGCAGTCGGGTGTTCACCTTTTTCTGCTGAGTCAGCTATCATGGTGGCGGAGCCTTGGGACATGCAAAAAGAACAGGAGCAGCTGCCACTGTACCCCTAACTTCCCGCAAAAGTCCCATGCCAAAGGAAAACCCCTCCAGGAGGATCCTGCAGGAGAACGATCTGCAGACACCTCTGAAGTCAGGTGACATATCCTGGAACCACAAAGGGTGTATTCTTTGGGGCAGCAGAGTGGTGGTCCCTCCCCCACTCCGGAAGCAAGTCCTTGAAGCCTTGCATGAGACACACCTGGGGATAGTGCGTATCCGCTCGGCACCCCCGTTCACCACTGGGAATCCAATCGGGTGCTGTGGTTCTGGCTACACTTAGACTTTGCGGGGCCATACCAGGGGCAAATATTCTTTATCTTGGTGAATGCTTACATGAAATGGCTGGAGGTCATCCCGGTTGCTTCCACCTCCACTGCGGCCACAGTCAGAGTCTTACGGAGGGTTTTTTGCACCCATGGACACGGTAGTGACAGACAACAGCACTCCTTTTACCTCCCGGGAGTTCCAGGAATTCCTGAATAGGTACCTCATCCACCACATTCGGTCCACTCCCTTTCATCCTGCCACTAATGGCCAACCGGAGTGCATGGTTCGCACAACCAAGGAGGCCTTGGGTCGCATAGTCCAAGGGGATTGGGACCACTGACTATCTGCCTTCCTATTTGGGAACAGGATCAACTCTAATCCGGCTACGGGCATAAGCCCTGCCGAGTTACTCATGGGCCAGAGGTTAACCACCCGGCTCGATAGGCTACACGCCGACTGGATCCCCGACCTCCGCAGTTTCCCTGAGAACAGGGAGGCCACTAGGGGGTTCTTTCCGGGGGATCTGGTCTATGCTAAGAACTTTGCGAGTGGGCCAGAGTGAATACCAGCTCAGGTGTTGTGGCTCACTGGGTCCTGCTCTTACGAGGTCTCGTCAGAAGGGGGGCAGCTTCTCCACAGACACATAGACCAACTTCACCGCCGCACCCTGCCGGAGGAACCGGCAGGGCCAGGGGGAGCGGGGAATGAAGAAAGCATGGGGCTGCCACAAGAAGCAAACCTGCCAGGCTCGCCAGGTTCACTGGTGGAGGAGCCTTACAGGGCGGGGGAGATATCTCCACAGGGTGGAGACAACGCTCTGCCGACCGAGCCCCAAAGTGAGGAACCAGTGGTTACAGAACCCCTGGCAGCAGCCCCAACTCCCCATATTGGACCTCGGCGGTCGCACAGAGAACAGCGGCCACCCACTCATTTGAAAGACTAAGTATCTTGAACTTGGGGGGGGGGAGGAGTGTTGTGTCTGGCATTCATCCCTGAAAGTACAGCATAGTGTGCCTGTGGGCGGTGCGTGGAAGGGATGAATGCAGCCTGCCTATGGCGATCAGTGGCGGGAAGTTTAACTGGCCAGGATTGGACCTGACCGGGAAGAAGGTTGTTCCAGGAAATGTATAACAGGGGACCCGGCCCCACCATGTTGTCTTTGTGATGTACTTGCAAATAAAGCATGTTGCCATCTGAACATCTCTGACCTCAGTACATTAAAATTTGCCTCTCTGTTCATATTCTCACACTCTATACAAACATAAATGGCCCTTTTCTGAATTAGAACAGTGGACTATTAAGGTCAGTACTGTCTACTCCGACTGGCAGCAACTCTCCAGGGTCTGCTTGGCATGCAGAAAGTTCCAGGTTCAATCCCTTTCATCGCCACCTAAAACGATCATGTGGCAGGTGATTGGACAAACCTCCATGGAAGATTTTGGAGAACTGCTGCCAGTCTTAAGTAGCAGGGGTGGAATTCTAGCAGGAGCTACTTTGCATATTAGGCCACATACCCCTGATGTAGGCAACCCTTCAAGAGCTTAAAGGCTCTTTTTTGTAAACTCTTGGAGACTGGCTACATCTGGGGTGTGTGGCCTAATATGCAAAGGAGCGCCTGCTAGAATTCCACCCCTGCTGAGTAGACAATACTTACCTTGACAGTTCACTATTCTGATTTAGTAGAGGGCAGCTTCATGTGTTCATATGTATGTCTCAGGTCAAGGCCTTTCACATCACCTAGTGCCTGATTCTTTTTTAAACGGAAAGTGCAAAGGACTGAATCTGAGGCCTGCTGTGAGCACAATAAATTCTCCTCTGGTGAGCCATGGCTCTCACCTCCAAAACTTGTCTCAAACCTCAATGCTGTTTCTCATTGGTGGTACCCAAGTCAGTGGCTGTGGACATTGGCTCTACCTCCTGTGGAACGACTTGTCTGTTGTTTTTTTTGTTTGGCCAAGTGAAGCAGTTATCCCTCTATGACCACACATTAACCTATGAAACTGAGTTACACTGTGTTGGTTTAGATGCAAAACACGTGAAAGTGGGGAGAAAATCTCTTCTAGTAGCTCACAGTAGCTAAATCTTTGAAGTATACCAGGAAGCTAATCTAGTCTTTTGCAAGCCGCATATGAGATATCAACTCTTTAATATTCAGCCCCCTTTGAATGCTACACAATTGATTTTGGAGAGATTTAAGCAAATTAGGGATTTGCCAGTAAGGTTTTGTTGATACAGGTCTTTCTTTCTTTTTTTCCTTTTAAGGAGGCTTGTAAGCATTACGTGTGGTGTAAAGATTAGATTTAAAAGAATGTTGATGGCAACTTTAGTGGGGATCTCTCCGAAACCAGTCAAGAAAAGGCAGAGATACATTTTTGCCCGTATCAGAGTGCTTCTTTCACAGTGGTAGGGAAGCATTTTAGCATTAGCTACCATATTTATTCAAAAGGAAGGCGATCATGATGATCTCTCCAAGCCAATTTAATCCTTTTAAAATTATCTCTGAAAAGAAATGACTTTCATTGGAGTAAATACAGTATTTAGACTTATTGAACTGGTGAGCCCTGTTGCCAGTTTCCCTTTCCCTTCACTATCTCTTTTTGGAGATTTGTTGTTGTAGTAAAAATAACATCGTTCGGAGAAAATGTGAAAGTGCAGCAAGCATTCACTGAAACTTAGTTGTAAAACGCTAGGCATTATTAAAAGGTAAAAGGTAGCCCCCTGTGCAAGCACCAGTCATTTCCAACTGTGGAATGATGGCACAACACGACATTTTCACTGCAGACTTTTTACGGGGCGGTTTGCCACTGCCTTCCCCCGTCATCTACACTTCCCCCCACCGCAGCAAGCTGGGTACTCATTTTACCAACCTCAAAAGGATGGAAGGCTGAGTCAACTTTGAGCCGGTTACCTGAACCCAGCTTGGAGAGCCAGTTTGGTGTAGTGGTTAAGTGTGCGGACTCTTATCTGGGAGAACCGGGTTTGATTCCCCACTCCTCCACTTGCACCTGCTAGCATGGCCTTGGGTTATCCATAGCTCTGGCAGAGGTTGTCCTTGAAAGGGCAGCTGCTGGGAGAGCCCTCTCCAGCCCCATCCACCTCACAGGGTGTCTGTTGTGGGGGAGGAAGGTAAAGGAGATTGTGAGCCGCTCTGAGACTCTCCGGAGTGGAGGGCGGGATATAAATCCAATATCTTCTTCTTTTGCCGGGATCAAACTCAGGTCCTGAGCAGAGCTTCACCAGTAGTACTGCAGCTTTACCACTCTGCAACACGGGGCTCTTGTTAGGCCATTATTGCAGAGGGGAACATATGTGGCATTGATTGTTTAAAGGGCCCAGAAAGAAGGTTCTATCACAGGTGGAAGAGAAGTTCTCTTCTGACTATGATGGTATTTGTCTCCCACTCGGTATCAGCTCTGCAGCATATGACGTCCTGCTTTGCAGAGGCTGCTAAGCTATTCGGCCTAGAAGTTAGTCTAAAGAAGACAGAAGTTCTCCACCAGCCTGCACCCCAGGAAGATTATCACCCTCCTTGCATCACTGTGGGTGAATCAGTTTTGAAGACAGTCCAGCAGTTCAGCTACCTGGGGTGCATCGTCTCCTCAGACGCCAAGATCGACAAGGAGATTGACAATAGACTGGCAAAGGCAAATCGTGCATTTGGCCGACTGCATAAAAGAGTGTGGAGCAACAAGCATCTGAAAAAAGGCACAAAGATCAATGTTTACAAAGCAGTTGTGATGACAACTCTCATCTACGGCTCCGAATCGTGGGTATTATACCGTCATCACCTGCGACTCCTTGAGCGCTTTCATCAGCCCTGCCTTCGCACCATCCTCAACATCCACTGGAGTGACTTTGTGACCAACACTGAAGTCCTCAAGCGGGCAGAGGTTACAAGCATCGAGGCATTGCTGTTGAAGACGCAGCTGCGCAGGGCAGGGCATATCTCCAGGATGGAAAACCACCGCCTTCCCAAGATTGCCCTGTATGGCGAACTTTCCACCAGCCATCAAAATAGAGGGGCACCAAAGAAGAGGTGCAAGGACTCCTTGAAGAAATCCCTTGGTACCTGTTGCATTAACCATCACCAGTGGTCTGACCTAGCCTCAGATCGCAAAGCATGGAGGCACACCATCCACCAGGCTGTCTCTTCCTTTGAGAACGCACATATAGCTGGCCTTGAGGACAAAAGGAGATTGAGGAAGAATCGCACTGCTACAGCACCAACCCCAAATCAGACTTTTCCCTGCAGCCACTGTGACCCGACCTGCCTGTCCCGCATTGGTCTTGTCAGCCACCAGCGAGCCTGCAGCAGACGTGGACTACTGCACCTTTCTTAAATCTTCATTCGCGAAGTCAAGCCGAGAGAGAGAGAGAGAGATGATGGTGCCCCAGTGACATATTTTATTTTTCTCCAGAGAAGCTCATATCAGCCTTAGCGGAGAAGCCGGTGAAGCTTTCTCAGGAAAAACCCAGGGGTGGTGGCTCAGGCAGGGTGTTTAAATGGGGGGAAGGGGGAAGCAGATTGCCTGCCTTTGCCACCTCTCTGCAAGGTGGAGAGGCAGAAAAGGAAGGCTCATATGGCTTCCCTCCCCCGAGGGTGTTTAAATGGTGGGGGAAGCAGATCGCCTGCCTTTGCTGCCTCTCCACAATGCAGAGAGGCAACAAAGGCAGCCCTGCGGCTCCCTCCCCATTTAAACTCCCTACCAGGGTGTTTACATGGGGGGGAGGCAGCCCTACAGCTTCCCCTCATTCATTTTTTGAGTGGAGGTGCCATTTTTTGGTTTTGCCCCCACTCAAAAAATATGTAGATCCGGCCATGGGGGACAGCAGAGAGCCTTCTGTGGTCCTTCCAGAACATCTGGTTGGCCACTTTGGGAAAGAGGACAGTTGATGTAATGGACCAGTGTTTTCATCCAGCAAGGTCCCTCTTATATTCAAATAATATTAGGAAACCTATCCGACAGTTTCAATTCAATCTAGCTGATGATTTCAATGGGGAAACCACTTCTGGGGAAACTACTTCCAAGTGATAGTTTCAAGCAGGGGTGGAATTCTAGCAGGAGCCCCTTTGTATATTAGGCCACATACCCCTGACACAGCCTCTCCAAGAGCTTACAAGGCTCTTTTATTTGTAAGTTCTTGGAGGATTGGCTACATCAGAGGTGTGTGGCCTAATAGGCAAAGGAGCTCCTGCTAGAATTCCACCCCTGGTTTCAAGGGGAAACCACCTCCAGGTGTCAACCCTCAGCCCTACAGGAATGAAATTCTCAGGGTCAGCAACTCTCAACACATGGATCCTCCTCCCCCCCCCAATATTTCAGGCAAATAAAAGCAATGATTCCCAGTGCAGAGTCCATTTAAGATTCTCTGTTACAGAGCAGTCACAAGAAGATGTGAATTTGTGTATGCAGAAAGTTTTTGCCCGCTTCTAAATGTTGGAAAGAATTTTGTTCAGATTTGGAACAGTGATTGTGTTTTTTAATGGAGCACACTGCAGGTCATGTTGCAAAACTCTAATAGAAATTGTGCAACCCTGAAGTTCTTTTTGAGGGGTACAGATGTTTGAAATAAACAAATTAGGCGACAGATTGATGAAATATTGTGTGCTGCACCATTTGGTGTGAATCAGCTTCTAGAACTGAGCTGAATATGCAGAAATCACACACACTACCGTTCTCCATGCCTTGTGCCACCAAAGGAGGAAACATTCAGTCTTTTGATTGAATGTTTAATGATCAAATGACTTCCTATCAGTGCAAAAGCAGCATGGCAAAATGATGGATTCTCCATGTTGTTCCAGTTTCCTATGCATAAGCTTTTGGAATGGGTGATTGTTCAAAAAACTAGAGAGTCAGTTTGGTGTAGTGGTTAAGTTTGTGGACTCTTATCTGGGAGAACTGGGTTTGATTTTCCACTCCTCCACTTGCAGCTGCTAGAATTGCCTTGGGTCAGCCATAGCTATCACAGGATTTGTTCTTGTAAGGGCAGTTTCTGTGAGAGGTCTCTCAGCCCCACCCACCTCATAGGGTGTCTGTTGTGGGAAAGGAAGGTAAAAGGAGGTTGTGAGCTGCTCTGAGACTTTGAGATTCAGAGTGTAGGACGGGATATCATCATCTTCTTCATAATCATCTAATTCTTTTCTTTGGAAGGTCACTGCATCTGTACAGTTTTTGAATGTATAGATAAGCTATTGATGTGCTGTAGACATTCATGCCAGCTTGGATTTTTTTTTTGGCCTTTCAGACAACTTTATAAGAAAAAAATTGCAAATAGATAACAACAAAACTACATACGCAAATGATTCATTAGAGAGGAGGAGTACAGAATTCCTGTAAAAACCATTTTACAAAGTATAATATGGTAGGTAATATGAACCATTGGGTACAATGGGATGGATATAAAAAAAGAGGACCAAATAACAAACCAGAGCCAATATGAAAAAGGAACAATAAAATTTGGACAGAGGTAGATCTGTATACCAAAAGGGAGGGAGGGGGGGTAACAGAGAGGAATGAGAAGAACAAGAAGGGAAGAAGATAAAGGGAGGACAGATCAGGTAAGAAGTATGGATTTCATGATCGAGGACAACCAAGGGGCCAGCTTGGATTAATGCCAGCTTTGTGTTAACAGTCTCCATCGAGGGGCTTGTTTTATATCACCTCATGTGAAGATATCTTGTGTGTGGTGGAAAGTGCCATCAAGTTGCATCTGACTTATGGCAACCCTGTAGGGTTTTTAAGACAAGAACTGAACATAGGTGGATAGCAACCCTGAACTTCTCTGGTGGTCTCCCATCCAAGTACTTATCAGGGCCAACCTTGCTTAGCTTCCAAGAGCTGATAAGATACCCTGGGTAGACTTCCCAACTATATGTTGAGAAATTCCTGGAGATTTAAGAATCAGTGCCTGGGAAGGGGGAACTTTGAGAGGGGTTGGAACTCAGCTGGAATGGGATACCTTAGAGGCCACACCTGATAGCTGCCATTTTCTCCAGGGGAACTGATCTCTGTAGTTTGAAGATCAGTTATAATTTCAAGAGAAATGCAGGCCCTTCTCTGGCTGCTCCAACTCTGGACCTTCTAGGTTAGGGCATCAAGAGAGCCATTTTGGTGTAGTGGTTAAGCGTGCAGACTCTTATCTGGGAGAACCAGGTTTGATTCCCCACTTCTCCATTTGCAGCTGCTGGAATCGCCTTGGGTCAGCCATAGCTCTTTCACAGACCTTGTCCTTGAAAGGGCAGCTTCTGTGAGAGCCCTCTCAGCCCCACCAGGGTGTTTGTTGTGGGGGAGGAAGATAAAGGAGATTGTGAGCCGCTCTGTGACTCTGAGATTCAGAGTGGAGGGCGGAATATAAATCCAATGTTGTCTTCTTCAATAATTCACCCCAATCTTAAAATCAAAGCCACAGACTTTCTCTCGGAGTACCACCAGCTAGCAGAACGTGTCTACCGTTTGCCACATTGGCATGAAAATCTCTTATGTGAGGAATAAAAATGAGACAAGGGCATTGAATGAGTTTCTATGTTTAGATTTACAGCAGTGTCCTTCTTCCAAGGCCAAGGGGTTAATGAGAGACAATGTGTAGAGTCAGTTCATGAACTGACATAGGACTCAGCCAAGAACATTCTTTAGATAAAAGCAACAGAAAAGAGAATTAAAAAAGGAGAAAGAATTGTATTTCAGAAATGAAGTTTTTAGCCATGGCACAAGCCAGTTTCCAAGGGCAACCAAGCACAGCAGGAGATATGGCCAAAACCTTTCTATTATTTAGTCAAATTCATTTGCAATGGGAGGGGAATGGGCCATTAGTTCAAGGAAAAAAAGAGGGCCTCAGGTGATCTAAATACAGATCACATTGATGGGAAGATGAGCAAGAGTATTCAACAAATGTTGAGGGTGAATTCACACATATGTGCATGTTACTTGGTGGTATCAAGAGGCAACGTTCGTGTGTGAATGAACCCAAAACCTTAAACTCCTCACAGTGTCTGAAACACAATGGCACATGTTCAGCCATGAGTTATCACTTGCTAAATAAACAAGGGATGGATTACGCATGTGTGAACCTGTCCATGATGTTTGGTATATTCTGTTAGTGGCTTTAAACTTCTTTTTGATTAAGATTGTGTTCAAATTTTGAAGGACAAGAAGGATCACCTCCTCCCATTCAGTCCGGCCCCCTTCCTCATGAACCCTGCTCTCTGTGCTTCTGCCCACAGAAGTGGGAAGGGAACATATGAGAACATAAGAGAAGCCATGCTGAATCAGGCCAGTGGCCCATCCTGTCCAACACTCTGTGTCGCACAATGGTCAAAGCCCAGGTGTTATCAAGAGGTCCACCAGTGGGGCCAGAACTCCAGAAGCCCTCCCACTGTGGCCCCCCTAAGCACCAAGAACAAAGAACATCACTGCCCCAGACAGTGTTCTGTCTATGCCTTGTGGCTAATAGCCACTGATGGATCTCTGCTCCAGGGGTGGATCCAACCATCCTCTAAGGAGGCTTCTTCTAACCTGAGGAGTCTTCCTCCAACCTAAGTGACTCTCAAATGGAAGAGTCAATTAAGTTGAAGGAAGTCTCCTTAGATCAGAGGAAGATTTCATACTTGAGTCAAAAGGAAAAGTGGGTTGTAAATGTTTTAATTAATAAATAAATTGTGTGCAGTGGAACAATAGGAGAGGAGTAAGATCCACCCCAATGTTTATTCAGCAGTGACACTACAAAATCTTGCAATATCAGGCAAGGGAACCAACAAAACCATCAAAACACTAGCAGCCATGGCAAAAACTCAGCAGAAGAGTATCTTCAGTCTCACAGCCTCATGGCATGAAATCTCTGTGACGGGGGAAACCCACATGAAATCTGATGTCGGGGGAAGCCACATGAAAAGACCAGGTGAATATCACAGTTTGTTTGTCTCAAGTGAAAGTGATCATGTCCCTAACTATCTTTTCCATGTGCTCAAGACATAGCACACACGTTTCTTTTAATACAATTTCAACAACAAATAAAAAATCATGAAAGCACCTGTGATATATACCATTGCTTCGTACATACATTGCTATTTTGTTACATTATTTTCCTTTATTATAGATTATATTAAAGTATTGTGGTTGCTTTAGTCCTTGTGCAAGCAGAACAGAGATAAGGACATTTCCCCTTCCATTTACACATCTCTGAATCTAATCTATTATGGGGTAGTGGTTACAGTGCCAGACTAGGATGTGGGAGACCCAGATTCCAATCCCTACTCTTCCATAGAAGCTCACTCAGTGACTTTGGGCCAGGAACAACAAGCCTGATGTGGTTGGATCCTCACTGAAGAAAAAAGTGGAGCAGAAGAAGAAAAAGAAGAAGAGGAGGAGGAGGAAGAAGAAGTAGAAGATTTATATCCCGCCCTATACTCTGAATCTCAGTCTCAGAGTGGTTACAATCTCCTTTACTCCCCCCACAACAGACACCCTGTGAGGTAGGTGGGGCTGAGAGAGCTCTTACAGCAACTGCCCTTTCAAGGACAACTCCTACGAGAGCTATGGCTGACCCAAGACCATTCCAGCAGCTGCAAGTGGAGGAGTGGGGAATCAAACGTGGTTCTCCTAGATTAGAGTCTGTACACTTAGCACCTACACCAAACTGGGTCTCATAAGTATCTACTTAAATAAATAAGCAAAGGAAATAAGTGTTAGGCAGGACTTTTTTTTGAGCAGGAACACACAGGAACGCAGTTCCAGCTGACTCGGTGTCAGGGGATGTGGCCTAATATGTATATAAGTTCCTGCTGAGCTTTTTCTATAAAATAGCCCTGTGTGGAACAATGGTGATGTCCAGGGGTGTGGCAATAATATGCAAATGAGTTCTAGATTAGCCAGATATAACAGAAGCGCCAAGCTATGAATCTGAACTTCTAGGCTAAATGCAGCCAGGTCTGGAATCATAAGAACATAAGAGAAGCCATGTTGGATCAGGCCAATGGCCCATCCTGTCCAACACTCTGTGTCACACAGTGCCCCTCCCCCAAAAACATCAATCAGGGCAGTGAATAACTAGGCTAACATGGTGGTTCTACTGCATTCAGCGTAGAAAGAGCCAAATAGGTTTTGCATGACCCAACGTTGTTATATAAACTTGATGTAAAATATAGAGTCAATCTAAAAAAGTGAACACAAGAAAAAGGATCCCTGGAAAAGTATCCATTGTTGGCTGCCCCTGTCCCCAGGTATGCCAAAATGTCAGTTCAGAGTTCTGGTGATTGCTCCCTTAAGTTTCAGTTGATGTGATGTTTGCTTACCAAAGCTGATTTTTTTGTATTAGAGCAGCAAAACTTCCCAGGACATTTTTAAGGCAACGAGGAGGGGGGGGGGGAAATCCAACCTCAAACCATTCATTTTTAACCCTGATGGATTTTTTCAGAAGTTATTGGAATGGGACAGATTAATGGCTACCTGCCACTTCCAAGAGAAAGATTTTACTCTGTTTGTTCCTAAGTGTGGCATTTGAGACCTGAAACTGAGCTAATGGTTCATAGTCAGACACCAATTTATTTGACAAATATATTTTCTGTGCATGAATGTTTTTGGTGAACGATCTGTGATCCCCCCCCTGTGAAGTTTCTGGTAGTTTTGATTATTGTTCCCTGAACAGTTGCAGATAAATAATTACCTTTAATATAGCCATTAAAAACATGGTTGACAAACTCTTAGCTTGGTAGGCTGCTACGAGCTGTTCTGACATTCACTAACCCCGGAGAGATATGATTGAAGCTAGGAATTGAATCCCATCACTCAAAGAAAGAAAAGTTAATTCAGGGCTGATACGAAGGGGTAGACCAGGTTCCACAAGATGCGGCTCTAGCAGGGGTCCCAACCTTTTGGAACCTGTGGGAACATTTGAAAATCTGACATGGCCTGGAGGGCACAGCAACAAAATGGCTGCCCCAGGAGGTGGAACCAGCCACAAAATGATGATCACAGCTTAACTTCAGTAACACAGCAAGGGGCTTTCATGGCAAGCAAGAAGCAGAAGTGGTTGGCCATGACCTTGATCTGATGAGGAAATGAAGACTGTATTCAGGGAAACGGCACTGCTGTATTTTTATTTATTCATTTAGGGAATGGGAAATTTTCCTGGCTCCACTCCCAATGTCTCTTGGCCCCACCCCCAAAGCCCCCAGATATTTCCTGAGTCAGACCTGGAAACCCTACACTTTCCATTTTCCTCAACATTTATCAACATGTGGGCCTTTGTGTGAAGCACTAGGCTTGCACAAGACCAAGGCTGGGAAGAAATCATGCATCCATAACCCTCCTCTGAAGTCAGCTCCATGAGTGTATGAACTGGCCCTTAGTCTGTTACCACTTGAAACGTGAGAAAGTGGTTTTCTCTCATCCCTTCAACAACAACAACAAACCATTGTGTGTGTGTCAAGTTGCAGCTGACTTTTGGTGACCCCAACAAAGGACTTTCAAGGCAAGTAAGAAGCAGAGGTGGTTTCCCATTGCCATTGCCTTTCTCTGCAGTCTGCCGTTGAGGTCTCCCATCCAAGTACTACGCAGGGCTGACCCTGGTTAGCTTCTGAGATCTGCTGAGATCAGGCTGCAACCTGCTGCCTTCCCTTTCAAAGAAACCACTCAGTGCTATATTGTAAATCTAATAATGCCTCATGGAGATACTTCAGAATCATCACATATCCAGGGTCACACAGTATGAGTAGAGGGCACAGTTACGTAGCTGTTTTGCAGAAGACAAGAAGGCCTGGGAATGGAACATATGGATGGAAAACCTACACACCATACGAAATCTACCTTGAGTAGCAATGTCAGTCTGTCTGTAGCAGCACAAAAGAGCAAGAGTCCAGTAGCACCTTAAAAACTAACAAAGTTTGTGGCAGGGGATGAGCTTTCGTGACTCACAAAAGCTCCTACCCCACCACAGTTTTTCTCAGTCTTGAAGGTACTATTGGATTCTTGCTCTTTCCTACCATCTGCCTTGACTTCCAGTCAGGGCTTTTTTTGAGCAGGAATGCACAGGCATGGCACCAGGGGGTGCGGCCTAATATGCAAATGAGTTCCTGCTGGGCTTTTTTGCTACAAAAAAGGGACCTGCTTCCAGTGAAGAAGAAAGTTGCCATGTCTCAGTAGCATAACTACCTAGTTTCAGTCATTGATACCCCCATTTAAAAGAATCAGATACACCCTGACCTGGCTAGCCCAGGCAAGCCTGATCTCATCAGATCTCATAAACTAAGCAGGGCCAGCCCTGGTAAGTACTTGGATGGAAGAACTCCAAGGAATACCAGGGCTGGGATACAGAGATAGACATCCAAGCCCCACTAGGGTTCACCAGAAGTCAGCCATGACTTCCAGGCACACATGCACACACACACATACATACATACAAAAAATGCCAGATACTAGGTGATAAGAAAAATCTCTACCAGAGAACTTAGAGAATCACTGACCATCAGAATAGACAATAGTGACTTCGGTAGACCGGTGGTTTGATTATGTATGAGGCAGTTTCATGTGTTTGTGTGAATGGTGGATTACAAAGAAACCATTATTGATTTAAAATCAAGAAATAACAAGAGTTGAATCTCTGCTGGACCTAGTTTTTTGTTTACGCAGCGTTCCAAATTCAGAGCTTGGCAAAAGCATTTCTGGTCTTTATTCATCCTTAGCTAGGATTCAAAGGTACCTGGAGTCCTGTAAAACATATTTTCATTAATCCTGTTGAAAACTCCTTACTATGTAATCGGTGTTTCGAAAGAGCACGCCTTACAATCTCTCTTGCATTCAGATTTGCACATTATTAGTGCCTCCAATATAAGCTGTGACTTTCTGACAGCCCACAACCACCATGCTTCTGTAGAAATTAAATGTCATCCATCAAAGGCCGCAGCATATAAAACTCACTTGGGGGAATCTGAACGAGAAGCCAGACAGAGGTTCCCCAAGGAGCCTGGACAGAAGGACTGCCCACATAGTCAATTGATCTCTCCACACAAAAACAACCCTTTCTGAAACCACCACCATTCATCTTTCAGTGAAAAGCCCATCGCCTGGACCGTTTTTTTCCTGAATTGCCTCCGCAGTTCTTTGATCCATGCATATTTCTGGATCCTTGCAGTAGTTCATATATCTCAACATTCTGATATTAAAACAGTGCTCAATTTGTCTTACGACCATACAGAACAACAGGGGATAGATAGATGATAGATAGATAGATAGATAGATAGATAGATAGATAGATAGATAGATAGATAGATAGATAGATAGATAGATAGATAGATAGATAGATAGATAGATGGATGGATGGATGGATGGATAGCAGGAACTCCTTTGCATATTAGGCTATACCCCCCTTATGTAGCCAATCCTCCCAGTGCTTACAGGGCTCTTCTTACAGGGCCTACTGTAAGCTCTTGGGGGATTGGCTACATCAGGAGGGTGTAGCCTAATTTGCAAAGGAGTTCCTGCTACAAAAAAAAAGCCCTGCAGCACAATAAAAAAGAATGGAGAGGAAACAATGAAAAGGCTCAGCAGCAAAAGCAGCAAGACAGCAGCTGCTAACATCATTTGGAAAACTACAACAACAACGGCAAATCTGGCAATGAATAAAACCATTGAAACCCATACAGGTATCAATAGCAAATGAGAATCAGTGGACTGATTAAAAATGAGTAGGTCTTGGGATAAGACTTCCAGAGCACCATAGCCTGGACCAAGCTTCCAGAAGGCCCAATGTAAAGGTGCAAAAAGGGCTACTTGGGACAGGGAATTCAACAATCTGGAAGTAGGGTTGCCAGGTCCCCTCTGGCCACTGGTGGAGGATGGGGGTAGGGTGGCCAGATCCAGGTTGGGAAACTCCTGAAGATTTGGAGATGGAGCATGGGGAAGACAGGGGCCTCAGTGGAGTACAATGCCATAGAGTCCACCCTCCAAAGCATCCATTTCTCCAGGGGAATTGACCTCTGTACTCTGGAGATGAGCTGTAATTCCTGGGGATCCTCAGGTCCTCCCTAATCTGGAGGCTGTTTTTTGGGGGGGAGTCTTTTTTCTGTATCATTGCAAGCCTCCACTCTTTTCCTGTGGACATGCAGAGTAGAACACAAGGCAATGGTCTTAGATCATGAGCAAGCCCATATGGATCTAGGTGACCTTCTGAGTACCCTCTTAAACTGGTTCTGTAGCCTACACTCTCCCCAGGGAACTCTAATAGAGCGCCCCATTCAATGTGCAATGCTTGAGATAAAGAACAAAGGGATCTTTGTGGTGATACTGTGCTGGGATCCAAATACTAGTCTGATGAAGGACCAACCAGTTTCCATATTGCTGGATGCACTTCCTAGCTGTTCCCTCGTGTTGATTTTCTGTTCCTGTGCTGTAATGCCTAGTTCCGTTTACCAGTTTGGCATAGTGGCCAAGTGTGTGGATTCTAATCTGGGAGAACCGAGTTTGATTCCCCACTCCTTCACATATACCTGTTGAGTGACCTTGCGTCAGTCACAGTTCTTGAAAGAACTGCTCTCTGAAGAGCAGTTCCTGAAAAAAACTTTCTCAGCCCCACCTACCTCACAGGATATCTGTTGTGGGGAGAGGAAGGGAAGTAGATTGTAAACTGCTCTGAGATTCTGACCAATTTCTCACTCACCTTACTCTGCTCTCACATTTGTCTTCTCAGCGGGGCTTCCTTCCGATCTCACACTATCTGCCCCGGGGCTGCAGCAAGCGTCAGCATTTTGGCACAGCAAACAGAAACTGTTTTTTAGCGGTTTCTGTTTTCTGCGCGAAAATGCCAACACTTGCTGCAGCCCCGGGGCAGGTAGTGTGAAATTGGAAGGATGTCCCGCTGAGAAGATGACTGCGGGGGCGGTGTAAAGTGAGTGGGAAATCGGTCTCTGAGTGAAGGATGGGATATAAATCCAATCTCCTCCTCCTCCTCTTCCTCCTTCCAGGTGACCATCACTTAGAGTTGCCATCTCCATGTTGGGAAATACCTGGACATTGGATCCTGAGGAGGGCAGGGTTTGGGGAGGGGAGGGGCTTCAATGGGCTATAATACCATAGTATTCATCTTCCAAAACAACCATTTTCTCCAAATGAACTAATATCTATGCCCGGAATATCAGTTGTAACAGCAAGGGATCGCCAGCCATAACTTGGAGGTGGGCAATGCTATCCTTGCCCATTACATGGAATGGTCCTTCACAAGCTCTGCATGTCCTGCTGGGGGTTCTATAGAGCTGTGAAGAAATCCAGTGCATGGCAAAGAGGCCTATAAGAATCATAGACTTTGCAAGGTGCGGGGTGCAAACCTTATGTACAGCATACAAGCCAATTCATTCTTGAAACAATCAGGGCAGTTTGACCAGATAGCTTTCATATTCTTGGAGGGCCTTCTTGGAGGAAGAAGAAGAAGACTGCAGATTTATACCCCACCCTTCTCTCTGAATCAGAGACTCAGAGCGGCTTACATTCTTCTATATCAGGGGTGGCCAATGGTAGGTATCCAGATGTTTTTTGCCTACAACTCCCATCAGCCCCAGCCATTGGCCATGATGGCTGGGGGTGATGGGAGTTATAGGCAAAAACATCTGAAGACCTACCATTGGCCACCCCGTCCTATATCTTCTCCCCCCCACAACAGACACCCTGTGAGGTGGGTGGGGCTGAGAGGGCTCTCACAGCAGCTGCCCTTTCAAGGACAACTCCTATGAGAGCTATGGCTGACCAAAGGCCATTCCAGCAGGTGCAAGTGGAGGAGTGGGGAATCAAACTCGGTTCTCCCAGATAAGAGTCCACACACTTAACCACTACACCAAACTGGCTTGTTGACTTGGTGGATTGTTGGTTTGGTGGCAACAGTCATATTGTGGACTTTTCCAATGATAGTTCCAGTCCTTTGGGATTGCTTAGCAGAACAAATGGGAAGTGCCCACACCTGATACAGCCGGGAAAGTGTGCAAGACAGTTTTTTTTTCAAAGACTGTGTGTGTGTGTGTTATGGGGGCGGTGTTTGGGTCAATGCGGATTTGCTTTTATCTGGTATGCTGATTTTATCTTTTTGATGAGCTATTATATTACTTTGATGTGTTTGCAACATGTCGTTGCTTTGCTGCCTTGTGTCTAATGTGAGAAGATGGGATACAGATATATTTTTAATAACTCATACACCTGCTTAATTTCAATAGGAAAAATGGGATGAATGCCAAAGCTGCACAGGAAAGATTGAGCTTGAGGAAGGATTTGGAGGCAGCAATATCAGGCAGGCATTCTGCTCCTCTATTTTGTTCCTGCCTGCTCCCCACTCAGCCAACTTCCTGTTCATTTCCCACTTGTCTGCCCTTCTTTCTCTCTCAGTTGGCAACCCACATGGACTTTGGATGGTGGTTTAGGGAAGAGAAATGTTATGGTTTTGGGCCCCCTATGCCACTGTAGGATTTCCCCCAATCTTTATGGTTAAGACCACAGGTTGTTTTGTAGAAAAATAGATGGTGGAGCTCATCCAGGGATTGTTATGCAGCTGCACCTACTATTCAATGGACAAGGTGGGAAGGAGGAGGTGGAACTCTCAGAAAGGTTCAGGAGCTGCGCTCCTGTGAGCTCCCACTGAATCCAAGGCCTGGTTAGTACCATAGTGATCAAGGAAATTTTTAAAGCATCGCAGCAGTCAAAGCTGACATCAACGTTTCCACGATATTATCCCTCTCCCCAGTTTTCTCCTGCTGAGAGAATGTGGGAGAGCAGGGGAGAGCCAGCAGGGGCAGAAATGCCATGACCCTCCTTCCGATCCATCAGACTCTGCTGTCTTTCCTACGAGGACTGTCTTGACCACTATGCTCAGTTGCATACAGCACATCAGAGGGAAAAGCATAAACCAAAGGTTTCGATTTGGGAAGAAGATTTTGGCTGCTTGTTCTTGCTATACTTAGCAAAGATTGCAGAGAGAGAGAGAGAGAGCTCTCCCACAGCCATGCTTCCACTTTACAGGAACCTGTGATGCAATCTTGAACAGCACATTTGGGATATCCCAATTTTATTTCCATGGCAACTGGTTGCTGTCGAATGGCGAGAGCCACCAAGCCTGTAGCGCTGGAGTGATACAATCAGCAATTTGCCTCTGTCCACTGAATCCCAGCCTGGTGAAGAGGCTCTGCCAGTGACAAGAGGGACCAGCTCACTTGCTAATCAAGCCTACTTGTACGAAAAGTGCAAATAATGGACTCCAATTGTCTGGAGCTAATGAACACCTCATTTGCTGTGTTCCTTGAGATGATAAGAATTCCAGGCTCGAGGCAACAGTGACTTGCTGAAACGAGGTGTGTTTTTGAGCTGATCAAAATGCATGGCAGGAGGCATCCCTTTTTCTTTGTGCTTCTGTGCCATACCAATCAGCTAGTAAAGGGTTTTTAATGATACTTACCGGCTTTCTGTTCAGTTCATGATAAATGCCAGTGGTTTAGGAACAAGACTGACACGTTAGATTTCCCATAAGAATTAGCCTGTCCGCTGATTCTGTCTGAGCATTGGCCCAAACTGGGAGGTATTCATATGCAACAAGAATTTCCTAGCAACATGGGATAAGAACAGCATCTAATAACAAGGGTCCCGTACACAGGGCCCATGGACTGGTCATGCTAGGGATGTGCATTAAAAAATAGTTTTTCTTTGGATTCAGGAATATTAGATCCCCCCCCCCCCAATTAGTGTTTTCCAATATTCCCGAATTCCAATATAGGTATGGTGTTGGGAGTCTGGTAAATATTCAGAAAATTTGAATTTATTTGGCTCCATTATATCCTATGGGATCTATAATGGAGAATAGATCTGGGGTTGGGGGGGGCTATTTTTTGAGGTAGGGACACCAAATTTGCAGCATAGCTGCTACTGCTTCTCCTCAAAGAATCTCCCAGGTTTTATAAAGACTGGACCAGGGGATCCAATTCTATGGACCCCCAGAGAAGGCATCCCCTTCCTCCATTGCTTTCAAAAGAGGACAGTGATCTCTTTAAATGCCTTCTGAGTTCACTTGCCGAGTTGTGCCACCACTGCACAGCTTAGAGAAAGCATTTAAAGAGACCCTCAGTGAGTGAACTCAGCAGGCATTTTCCAATGCCTGAATAAAATCTGAATAACATAGACTTTTATTTGGGGTCAGCTATATTGCCAGCCAAATTAGATTATCTAGTCTGTATTTGGTTTTAAAATACCAGAAAAAACATCAGTAAAGTACTTTTTCAGGATTTCCCCCAGCCTGGATAAACCAAATGCATGGATAAACCTATGCCACGGTGCTCGTTAACACCTTTCCTGATGCCCACCAAATTTGAGAAAGTGGATGAGGCCATGCAAAATTTTAACAGTGTGACTTAAGGCAAATGTGACTTTTAAATAATAAAATGTTAAATAGTAAAGAGTCCAGTAGCACCTTTAAGAATAACAAATGCTACTGAAGCATCCGATAAAGAAAGCTAGGGTTCTCAAATGCTTATGTCACAGTAAAAGTTGTTAGTCTAAAAGGTGCTACTGGGCTCTTTACTATTTTGCAGCAACAGACTAACATGTTTAACTCCTCTGGATAATAAAATGTGACTTTTAAATAATATCCTCATTTTAAAACAGAGTTTCTGGCTAAAGTATTAGAGAGTTACTATTAGAGTTATATACAACCTCACTCTCTGACAATCTCTGACCTCCTTTGGCAGCCATTTTGTGGTTGTGCTCCCAACCCTGTGTCAAAATCCCAGAAGTGCTTACAGGCTCAAAATAGGCTGGGAACCCCTGATCTATAATATATGCATTGTGTGCATTGAAAGGCCAATGGGCTGCAGCTACAGAAATAGCCACATTCAGCCTAGACTTTACTGCAGAACTGAAAGGTATGTTTGATGCCTGCTAGGATTATGGTCTTCCACTGTTGTGCTCTGTGAATTCAGAGAAGGGTGGCATACAAACCTAAATTATAAATAAATAAATCCAGGACCCACTAAGCATGGGACCAAATGAGCTACAATCACATGACAGGAAACAAACTCTTTACACTTAGGTCACAACTAATGAGACTATGGTACAGAGTTGCCACTGTTATTTACCTAAAGCAATGTTGAACCAGATCCAAGGGTTCCTTCTTCTTATTTTATTTATTTATTTGAGAAATGTCCATCCAAAATACAAAGGCTCAAGAAGTGGTGTTGCACATCTGGAAAAAGATAAACGTATTATAAGTTGGATCTAAGATTGGCAGTTCTAGAGTGGGAAATACCTGGAGATTTAGGGGGTGGAGCTTGGGGAGGACCCTCAGTAGGGTAGAATGCCATAGAATGTACACACCAAAGCAGCCATTTTCTCTTGGGGGACTGATTTCTGTCATCTGGAGATCAGTTGTAATTCTGGGAGATCTCCAGGCCCCTCCTGGAGGCTGGCAGGCCCAGCCAGTTCTTAAACACTATGAGATCAGCAGCATTTGCAGATCAGACCCTCCTACTTTTGCTGCATCTTCTTTTGTTGTGTAAAATGTCATGGATCTGTGGGGGTGCCTTGATAAGTTAGGATCTAACACTTCTGTTGGTTTCTATTTCTTGCAGGTGGAAGATGGCAGAACAGCAACAGCCATCTTCAGCACTGCAGTAAAAGGAGAGGATTTCCTGCTCAGAAGAGCTAGAAGATGACCAGAAAAAAACAAACAAAAGAAGTGGCACTTATTGTGATATAAAGTCCTGATGTTATAATTAGGATGCCAAGTGCAGGGTTCCTTCATAAAGCAGACAGCATATAGAACTGGCAGCCTTTCAGAGCCAACGGCACATGGCCGGTTTTACCAATGAATTATTGGCAGTCAATAAACCCTTGACAAGAACAGTGCTTTTTCTTGCCTGCATGGCGATAAAGATTCATGAAAGGAGTTGTATCCTTAAATATGAAGGCCAGACGGTTACAACAAAATTCCTTGGGAAAGTTATTGTTATAACCAGGGACAGCCAAAGCATAAAGGAGAATTTGGAAGGCATGATTTAAGGTGATCCCCGGTGTCATGTCAATGGAGTTCCATCAAGACTAGGAGGACTATCATAGACAGGTAGAGCAATTCCATCCTATAGTATGGATGCAGTCCTGAACACACATTTTTTTAGGGATTAAGTCCCATAGGACTCAATGGAGCTTTCTTCTGTTTAGGATTGAACTTTGAGCCAGACCCACTGTCCAAAGGTAGCCTCATCATTATGTTTCAGTCAAGTTATTTCAGAATTGGCCCTTCGCTTTAGAGTTATGCGACACGGAAGTCGGTGCACACACCAAAATGACGGAGTTGTCTAGAATATGTCCATCATCGTCAAAGAAAAAGCAGTCCAATTCCCAGCAACATAAAAGAGTTCCACTCTGACGGAGCGGTTTGAAAAGAAGTCTTAATTAATGAACGTTGATAACATTTCTAGCTTCGGAAGAACTTCAAAGGCTATCAAGGAAATCAGGAGAAATTTGAATGAGAGAATTTGACTCAAAGCATTCTATAACATTTCCAAACCTGAAAGCATTACTTTTTTCCTTCAGACGCCTAATTTAGATTATATATCAGAAGACTATAATAAACCTTCCACAAAGAAATAATAGTACCTGCTACATATTCTGAGCTGTTCAACTCCCTCTTTAAATGCAGTCCTTGGCCGTCTTCCAAGCAACCTCCTTTTGTAGCAATGGCAATGCTGAGATCAACCGAGCATTTTCCTACAGAAATTAATCACCACATTATCAGATACATTTTGATCATATACATACACTAACAAACAGAGGGAATTAACTTATGTCCACCTAACTTAGAAGGCTCAAATTTCATTCATAGCTAGAACAAGAAACCCAAATCACTGGAAACATTTGAGAATTTAACATCCGTACCTCTCCTTGGTACTCCCACAGCAAGTGGAAACTTGGAACACGTACAGTCTGTGACAGGGATTCTCAGTGTGGTGACTATGGGTACCATGTTGTCTACCAACACCTTTTCTGGTGCCCACCAAATGTTTTTAGAATGTGGGTGGGGCCAGGTGGGTCTTTTGCCCAGAAAGGCTTCTGATTGGTCATTGGAGAGTTGTGTAGTACTACGGATCATTTAAAATGTTGCTTCAGCAGTAGCAGCCACCACAGCACACATATTTTCATGGTGTGACTGAAGGTAAGCTGCAGTAGACGTTTTGTGACTTGCTTGGCTCCGTCTCTTTTGGCAGCCATTGTGTGGCTGTGCCCACCGTGGTGTTTCAGAATCCCAAAGATGCCTATAGGCTCAAAAAGGGAGCTCTGGTTACTACAGCGATGTCAGTTGACTTTGTACAGCTATTCTTCAAAACACTGTTAAGATAGTTGCATGTTACAAGTTTGGTGTAGTGGTTAAGTGTGCGGACTCTTATCTGGGAGAACCGGGTTTGATTCCCCACTCCTCCACTTGCACCTGCTGGAATGGCCTTGGGTCAGCCATAGCTCTGGCAGAGGTTGTTAGAGTATTTTGCACGCAGCAGAAGAGACAAGAGAAACAGCTGTATTCAATGGTAGATATATTTACCAGGAAAGTATCCAATATTCAGAGTCGTTGCCAGGCCAAGGTCATACACAGTAATCAGTAGACACTTTAGTAGATAACAGTATACAGCAGTAAGTATACACAGCACGATCCAAGCACAGTAGCCTAGGATCCAACACCAGCAGTGTCTGCTGCCACCCAGACAGTGGGCCGCACAGTACCCACAATCCTTACAGGCAGACTGAGCAGGCTCACTGAGCTTCCCTAAGTACACGCACCAATCATCAGGGTTGCATCAGCTCTGTGAGTCAGCACAAAGCCTAATTACAGGTGAGGTCATCCCACCTTACCTCAGTAACAGGTAACAGCTGGATCATGATGCAGCATGACTCAGCATGACATTGCAGAAACAACATTACTATTACTAAGATGGAGTCAGTCAGCCATTTTAGGACTGAGTTCCAACATTCTCCTCTTAATAGTTCTGTTCATTTCTCAATCCGAGCCTTTTACAGTGCTCATTATGCTTTTCCATAGTCTGGGGTTTCGTAAACATATCTGCTGTATTGTGACCAGTATCACAATACCTTATGTTTATCAACCCTTCCATGATACACGATTTGACATTCTGGTACCTTATGTCAGTGTATCTATTCCTTGTCTTTACTCCTTCTGCTTTTGCAATCTCAATCACAGCTTGATTGTCTTCCAGAATTTCAACAGGCTTCTCTGCCTCTATATGCAGATCCTTTAGTAGCTGTCTAAACCATTCTACCTCAGTACAAGCAGTAGAAAGGGCGCAGAACTCTGCTTCTGTGGTGGACAAGGCAACCACACGCTGCTTTTGTGTCTTCCAGCATACTAATACCTCTCCCAAATATATGGAAAGACCTGTTGTTGACTTTCTGGTTTCACAGTCACTTGCAAAACTTGCATCTGTATAGACTTTCAGTGCTAGCTCCCCCCTAGGTTCGATATAAAGACACCAGTCAGCAGTGTTCTTTAAATATCTCAACACTCGCTTAGCAGCAATCCAGTGATTCTGCTTAGGGTTCTGGGTAGCTCTTGCCAACAGATTACAGGCTACTGATATGTCTGGCCGTGTCCAATTACTGATATAGCTCAGACTACCAATTAACGACCTGTACATTTCAACATTACATGGTGGGCTATCTGTAACATCATTTACAAAGCCAGTCACCATAGGGCTTGAAACAGTTTTGCAATCAGTCATCTTGTACTTGTCCAACAAATCTATGATTTTAGGTTTTTGTGACAGTTTAAAACCTTGTGTAGTTTTTGCAATATCTACACCCACATAGGTCTGTACAGTACCAAGATTTCTCAGTTTAAACTTCTTACTTAAGGCTGAAACAATATCATCTGTTTGTTTCTTTGTCTTGGTTAGAATCCCCAAGTCATCCACAAAAGTAAGAACAATACATCGTGTTTCACCACTTCCCTTGGTAAACACACATGGATCAGCAATGCTCTGGGTAAACCCTAGCTGTTTAAGTGTACCCACTAGGCATTTTGACCATTGATGACCACTTTGCTTTAGACCATACAAGCTCTTATTTAGCAACCAGTATCCCTTTCCAGTACCAGGAATACCTTCTGGTCTCTTTAAATAAATTTGGTGCTCCAAATTAGCATTTAGGTATGCCACACAGACATCCAAATGGGTAAAATGGAGTTTTTCTCTGGCTGCCACAGTTAACGCAGTCAGAAGTGAACTGCTCTTTAACGTTGGAGCAAACACTTCATCGTAAGTCTCATTAGTCTGTCTGCAACCTTGTGCTACAAGCCTCGCCTTATACTTTTTTCCCCCAGACTGGTCTGTTTTCACCTTGTATACCCATCTACTGCCTATGGGTTTTACACCAGCAGGTACAGTATCAGTCTCAACATAAACATTTAAACGTTTCAGGGAAGAAAGTTCATCGTCCATAGCAGCCTTCCAGTTACACTGCTCTTCCTTGGACAAAGAGAAAATGTCAGTATATTTCTCAGGCTCATGTATAGCAGACATTACAGGACTAAATCTCTCAGGAGCTCTTCTTTCACGTGTAGATCTCCTCAATGCAGGCTCATCAGTTGGCACATTCCTCCCGGATAATTCCTCACTGGTAGGCATCATATCCGTCTCCTCCTCGTCAGGCATCTCTTCTTTTGGGGTTAACTCAGCCGCCTCTCCCTCCTCTGGGTTGCTAGGCATTGAGCTGACTTGTAACCGGATTCCTTGGTCATCCTCAGGACAGAACGCTGGCGATTGGGTGCAACGATCCCAGCCCTCTGATCTCTCCAGAAACGTGGCTGAAGCACTAATCACCACCTCACGACTGTCGAGTGTGCCAAAACGATAACAGCTCCCGTTCCTCTCATACCCGAGAAACCTCATACGTCTAGCCTTCAGTTGGCCTTTACGTCTGAGCTGTTGAGGAATATGAACAAAAGCTGTAACTCCAAATACATGCAAATTTGCCAAGTTAGTTACCTTGTCATGCCATAGGCTTGCTGGTATTTTGCCAGTAGATGAACACCAAACTCTGTTCAGGTTGTAGTTGGCACAGCACATAGCCTCTGCCCAAAATCTGCAGGGCATATCTGCATCACGTAACATACACTGGCACATATCTTGCTATGTACGGCCTCTTCTCTCACAAAAAGCATTATGGGTAGGTCTGTACGGAGCAGTCAAACGGTGCTCAATTCCAAGCTCTGCAAATAAACTTTGAAAACGTTTATTAACAAATTCCGAGCCTCTATCAGAAATAATGCATGCAGGCACATTTCCAGTTTTTCTCTTAACAAACCTTAGCCAATTCTGCATATTTTGAAAGGTTTCAGTTTTAGCTTTCAACAGGTAAACAAAACCATACCTTGAATAGTGATCTTCTATACTTAAGACATATTTGGCCCCGCCCACTGACTCCTTAAAGGGCCCTATCAGGTCTAAGAACACTAGGTCAAGAGGTTTCTTACTAGTAAATTTACTTGGAGTACGCATAGGGGCTTTTGTAGACTTCACCAGCTTGCAGATTTCACAGTCAAGAAATTCCTTGCAAGGTTTAAGACTAAGGCCTTCTGCCTGTTCCACAGTCTTCTTTAGAACAGGAAAACCAGCATGGCCTAATTTCCTGTGTAAAAGATGACAGCAATTATCATGCACTGGTTTATTCACACAGACGTTATTACACGTTTGTACCTTGGTATGCAAGAAGTATAAATCTTCCTTCAGCAAAGCCTTGACACACACACCGTCCTTGGTCCTCAGCTCACAGCACGAGGTGTCAAATTGCAGTTTGAAACCTTCCCTGCACAGAGCAGACACAGACAGCAGATTCATCTTAAGTGAAGGAACAAAACCCATTTGAAGCTCCTTCCTTAGGCTTGGCAGGAACACTTTCCCTCTGCCAAAAACAGTTGCTTTAACTCCATCTGCTAAAACAACAGACTGGTTATCAACAGGTGTGTAAGTAGTAAACAAACTCCTCTCTCTACAGAGGTTCTCCGACGCTCCGCTGTCAATTAGGAAAGATTGAGTGTGATTAGTTGACTTACCAGTAGTAACGAGATGCACATTACCACTCTTATCGGCAGACCTCATTTCAGACCGTCTCTCTTTCCCTTTCTGGCCTTGACAATTCCTAAACAAATGTTTAGATGAGCCACACCAGAAGCATTTCTTCCTTACAGCCATTACATTACCTGTTTGACAGTCAGGATCCTCCTTAACAGTAAATCCACTGCCCCTCTCTGGCTTACAGACAGGCTTTCTCTCTACACGTAGAGAGGAATTGAACTGTCTCTTGCCATATTCATCAAGAAGCCGTCCAGTTACGACGTTCATGGTCAACCCTGTCTCAGGCAAACCCTCCAGGCTCGTTATCACAGCGTCATATGATGCATCTAAGGAACTTAAAAGTATGCACACCTCCTGTGATTCAGAAAACATTTGGTTATGCTCTCTTAGCTCTAGAAACATCCTACGCATAGACTCTATATGAGATAACATATCTGCATTAGCTGCCAGCCTGGTATGCAGAAGCTTCCTCACCAAACGAATCTGAGAACCGACAGTTCCTCGGACGTAAATTTCCTTCAAAGCATTCCAACAGTCATGGGCCTTCTCCAGTCCTGCTATATGCACCAGCTGGGAGTCGTCTAGAGAAAGACCTATTAAAGACAAAGCCTTAACATCCTTTTTACGCAAAAGGTCTACAGCTTTTCTGTCCTCAGCAGCTTCCTCTGCCTCCTCAGCAGCCTCCTCTTCACCCTCCGGGCTACTGATAGGAGCAGCCACCACCTCCCACAGCTCTTGGTGCTTTAATAACAGACTGACCTTCTGGGACCACGTAGCATAGTTAGTCCCATTCAGCTTAGTAATGCTGAGCCCAGAGAAGGAAACAACATTTGCAGCTTCCATCTCTGCTACTTATCACTGGACACCTGGGCAACTTGGCAGTCTGCCTCCGTCTCTTCCAAAACACTGTGCTGCCTCCTCTGTCTTCAGAACAGCAGCACCTCTGGAAACACTGGGAGCACTGGGAGCTCTTGGGCCATAACCAATGTTAGAGTATTTTGCACGCAGCAGAAGAGCTGAAGGAGAGGGACAGGCAAAACACAGGAATTAATAGACAAGAGAAACAGCTGTATTCAATGGTAGATATATTTACCAGGAAAGTATCCAATATTCAGAGTCGTTGCCAGGCCAAGGTCATACACAGTAATCAGTAGACACTTTAGTAGATAACAGTATACAGCAGTAAGTATACACAGCACGATCCAAGCACAGTAGCCTAGGATCCAACACCAGCAGTGTCTGCTGCCACCCAGACAGTGGGCCGCACAGTACCCACAATCCTTACAGGCAGACTGAGCAGGCTCACTGAGCTTCCCTAAGTACACGTACCAATCACCAGGGTTAAATCAGCTCTGTGAGTCAGCACAAAGCCTAATTACAGGTGAGGTCATCCCACCTTACCTCAGTAACAGGTAACAGCTGGATCATGATGCAGCATGACTCAGCATGACATTGCAGAAACAACATTACTATTACTAAGATGGAGTCAGTCAGCCATTTTAGGACTGAGTTCCAACAGAGGTTGTCCTTGAAAGGGCAGCTGCTGTGAGAGTCCTCTTAGCCCCACCCACCTCACAGGGTGTCTTTTGTGGGGGAGGGAGATAAAGGAGATTGTGAGCCGCTCTGAGACTCTTGAATGGAGGGGGGAATATAAATCCAATGTCTTCTTCTTCTTCAATTGGAGTTTGGTATAATGCAATCTTCAGATGTCTCATATACTAGAAAAGTCTGACATGGATCTTTTTACATCTCTCCCACAAAACAACATAGTGGTGAGCATGAATGAAACTCACAAATATTAAGCCACTCCACAATAGCTAGAAAGCTAATATACACACATACACCAAGACTGGCAGTCTTAAAGCAGCGGCTGGACAGACACTTGTCAGGGATACTCTAGGCTGATCTTGCATTGAGCAGTGAGTTGGACTACATGATTTTATGACTACCTAATGACCAAAAAATGTTGAAAATCTCTTTTTAAAAACCCAGAGAGTCAAAGACTGTCAAATACTATAATGTTTACTCTGAGTAGGGAGCCTAAGTGCTAGCATGAGCAGCCATGCATGGGACATAAATTTGGACTGCAGGACTTCTCTGACCACCTCATACATTCGATCCAGTCTTGGGTGGATTTCCATTAGCAGCTTGTAACACTATTTATTCGTATCCCACCTTTGACCCCAGTGGGGACTCAAGGCAATTTACAGCATCTTACTCTCCTCTGTTATTCTCACAACAACTCTGTGAGAGGCTGAGAGGGTGTGACTGGCCCCAGGTCTCCAGGCAAGCTTCCAGGTTTCCAGGCAAGCTTCCATGGCACCAGCAAGGATCCAAACCCGGATTTCCTAGATCCTAGTCTGACACTTTAACCACTATAGTATGCTATCTAGGGGTTGGATCCAACCAGCTTCTCCACTGGTGATAAGGGAGGAGAAGGTCTCATTTGACCACCAAGAATGCTGTGCTAGGGATCATGAGATGTACTGGAACAAAAGCCACAGGACAAGAGCTTTTGGACAGGAGCAAGGTAAGGAAGGCAAATGGCCAAGACATAACCACTATAGCATGCTATCTAGGAGTTGGATCCAGCACTGATTGAATAGCACAAGACTTCATACATATTGGTGTGTATGCGTGTGTCTATCTATGTGACCCAAAGTTTCAGTAAGAGCCAGAAGTTTAGTGAATTTTCAGTGGTACCTTCTGATGACAAGCCCTGTGTAGTTTAAACCTCTTGGGTGTATAGGTTTAACCTTTTTAGATATGCAAAAAAGTTGGAACAGTTCCTTTGGATTCTCGTCCATCCTATAACCACCAAAGCCTGCAGCATCTTTCAAGTGCTTTACCTCCATTCAGCCTTTTCCCAGTAACAAATGATGATTGGCACTAGTATTTATTTATTTTATCTTTTTATTTATTTATTTTTATTTTTAGCCCGCCCTTCCCATAGGAGAGGAGAGGAAGGAAAAAAGAAACCTCTCTCATGCATGAATTCAGGTCCAGCTGGGACCCCTGCTCTCTACCTTCCGTCTTCCATTCATGGTCCTATCAGATGGAACTAGCCAGGGACCTCTTTCTGTGCCTGAATCCTTCTCCACCTACATTCTTCATACAGCTGCCATCAGCCATGAGAGGAAGGCAGAAATCTCCACTGTGCTTAACCATGAACTATAGCTTAGTCTCATTCTGAATCAATTTAAATTTTCAATGCCCTTACCCTGTAAAATGCAGTACACAGTGGAGCATCCCTTCCATGTCAGGTTTTTATTTTGTTTTGCTGACCCTAATATATTGGAATCTGGAGATATTTATAATGATCAATGAGTGCTGGAAGGACAAATTTCCACAAGAAAGTGTGCTTACCCTCCTGAGGATGAACAAAGGATGGATTCTGAAGAGCCTGGGTATATTGTCACTGAGGATCCAGTCCTTGCCTAGCTCACCGTATTGTTTGTCATCAGCTAAATACTCCACGACAGAAGCAATGATGAGTAACTAGCATTACAATCCTGCAGAGTTCATCCAATTTACAGACTACCCTCTTCACGGTCAGTTCTGATGGTCAAAATGTGATTTAGAGGAGGGATCGTGGCTTTTCCAATGGAAGGCACGAATCTCCATCTGCATTGCCAGTTAATGGATCACAGGTAGCGGCAAGACTTTTCTCTTCCTGAGAACCTGGAGAGCTTGCTCTGATAAGAGCAGACAATATGGAGCTACATGGATCAATCAGTGGTTTGACTCTGTAAAGGTACTGTCATAAAATCTCTAGGGGTCAATGGCAATGTGTCAATGGCAGAGCGCATGCAAACGGTATCAAGTTCAATCCATGGCATTACGGGCAATCAGGAAGCACATGTGGCGGGGAGGCGGAGATGGGCTTGACAATCTTGAAGAACTATAGCCAATCAAAGCAGAGAATACTGAGCTAAACGCTCCAGTTTTCTAACTTGGTATAAAGCAGCTTCAAAAGCAAGAGACTATGTTAATAGTGTCCCTGGGAGTTACATAGGGTCTGAGGAGGGGGCTGGAGATCTCACCATATTACAATTGATCTCCAGATGATAAAGATCAGTTCCCCTGGTGAAAATGACTGTTTTGGAAGGTGGAATCTATGGCCTTGTACCCTGCTGAAGTCTCTCTTTACCAATCTTTACCCTCCCCAAATCTCCAGGGCTTTCTCCACTCAGACTTGGCAACCCTAGAGTTACCCCAGTGAAGGAAATGTAGTGTGACTGTTGTTTATAAAAGCCAGTCTTTCTCCTCTATTTCTTTTCTTTCAGATGGAAAAGTCTGAGGAAGGCAACGCTGACAACTTGGCGAGAACACCGAAACTGAAATTATTTAGCTTTTGGACTGGTTTGTAGCTCGGCCGCTTGTGTGTTTGCTTCTTGCGTAATCAGTTGCACCGAGCAAATGGTTCTAATAACATCACACTCCAGTCGTCGGGATTTTGGACTGAAATAATTTGACGTTGAGCTCTGGGCAACAGAGAAATTAAATCTCTTTTTTAGTGCTTTTCCTGTAAGGGAGGCTTAGATTCCCGCCGCCCCCCTGCTCCCCGCCAAGTTTATTAAAAAGAATCTTTGCCCTATAGCAGGGGCTTGAATACAGAAAGATCTGCCAAGAACAAATGAGCAGAGATTTTTTGAAGAAACTCCCTGCGCCCCCCTTGCTGGCAGGTATGCAAAAACTAAACCTGGGCCAAGTTTGTGATATGCCACAATCTGTCAAGTGACATGCAGTGGATTTCAAATGTTTGACAGCATCTGACAGCGCTGCAGAAGCCATTAGAATGACTGAGAGCTGACCCAGAATAGCACAGACCAAGTTGGATCTTATCCTTTGCTTCACTTGCACAAGAGGAAGGAAGAGGTGATTCCCCTCCACCTTCTCCACATTCCTTCTCCTTCCCAGCCTCCGGCACTACAGGGCACATGATTCAGAGGGTTATCCCGAAGCGCAGCACCTGCCTACATGCAGGGGTGAAATTCCAGCAGGAGCTCTTTTGCATATTAGGCCACACACCCCTGATGTGGCCAGTCCTCCAACAGCCCACAAAAAAGAGCCTTGTAAGCTCTTGGAGGATTGGCTACATCAGGGGGGGTTTGGCTTAATATGCAAAGGAGCTCCTGCTAGAATTCCAGCTTGTAAGCTGTTGGAGAATTCCATCCCTGCTTACATGGGGGAAACATGGGGGCTGTTCTGCTAAGAGAAGGTGGGAAATATCCATAAATGTGATATCCCCAGGAGTTTGGATTCAGTGCCAGGTCAGATTTCAGTATTCAAGCCAAACTTTTGTAAGGTGTAAATTGAGGTTTCGAAATGTGCAAAACCAGTAGAACCTGGAAATGTAATTAAAAATAATAAAAAATAATAATCAAACACATGTATTACATGTGTAATAAAAATATCAATAAAACACATGGGTACTTTGGTTTTGGCTGCAGAACTCTGCTAAGCAAGGCTTTTCTTTGTAGCAGGAACACTTTTGCATATTAGGCCACACACTCCTGATGTAGCCAATCCTCCAAGAGCTTACAATAGGCCCTGTACTAAGAGTCCTGTAAGCTCTTGGAGGATTGGCTATAACAGGGGCATGTTGTCTAATATGCAAAGGAGTTCCTGCTACAAAAAAAAACCCTGGGCTAAACATGCATCCTGTGATGAACCCAAACAGTCCCAAACAGGGAGCTGATTTTTTGACAATCAGTTTGACTGATAACCAACTGGTTGGTGGCTGTTCAGCAGGCTACTTTGTGATATTCCTTCCTAATACTGCTGTACAGTGCTCATGATTTTTTCATGCAGCTGTGATTGCCATTTGCTCTGTCATGCCCCTGCAAAAGCATACAGATTCCCTTGGATTCCCCCCCCCTGCCTTTTGGTGCCCCTCAATGGTCACTCCCCCACCCACATCAAGGTCATTCCACCCACTCTGCACCTCCTGCCATCCCCTCCATCTGTGTACCAGCTCCATTTCCCCCTCATTTTAATGTTGTTTTTTTTTAAGTGGCATGGGGGAGGATCTCTTTTGGCAGTCTCCAGAAGCTTAACATTAAAATGGTGGCTGAGCCACTTGGACCTTCTGCAAACCGCCAAACTTAAGAATTGCTTGAGATCGATTGATCCATTTGGGGGACGGAGTGCGATCAGCACAAGACAAGGTTGGGGGGAAAAAAGATCATGACTGGTGTGCAAGATCAAATTAGAGAATCACAAAGATAAACCCATGCAAATTTACAAGGAAGAGCAGGGAATTAGCATTATTGTGCAACTGCCACTAGGGCATCAACAAAAATACCATTTTTTTTTCTAGTTTAGGGGCACAACTCTAAAAAAGCTCCCCAGAATTTCTGCCAAAGGGCTTCTCCCCCATACAAATGGCAGCCCTGTGCAAAGCATGGCGAAATTGCAGCCAACTTTGAATAGGCCTTCCTTCCTTTCTGTTCCCTTTCATTCAATGAGCTAACACTAAAATGCACGCACAAAACCTGTTCCATGAGGATTTAAATGGAAGGCACTTGCTGGATGCCACTGCACAGTTGTAATAGGGCAATTGTGCAATTTTTTTTTTTTAAATAAATATTTGGACCCACATGCCCCAATGTCACAAGTGATCTTCCACTCTGATTTAGAAAAGTGTGGTTTTTATAGTAGTTGCAGAATAAATACACAAGAGGAAAAAGAGTGGTGCATAAGGAGAGCACAGAATACAGTCAAGTTTAAAGGCTTGGTCCTCTGAAAATCTGCAGGAAGATGTGTGTATGTAATGGGCCTTTATTTAAAAATTGCTAATTACTATTGCAAAAGTGCACATTAGAAACAAACAAACAAACACATAAAAACCCACAAAGTTTCTAGCCTGCCACAAGTTTTTTAAAAAGGTTAGAAATTCAGAGATTATGGCAATGGATCAGTAAAATACAAGTGCATACTTTTGCAATTACAATTACAGATTTTTTTTTTGTAAAGTACATCACTGGGAGTATGCTAGTATCTTGCTTCCCTGGATGCAAGCAGTGAAAAAAATCATGGAAGTCTCTCATAAATAAATGCTCATAAATAAATGCTATGTTGGGTTTTTAAAAAACAAAATTGTATCATTTGGGGTTTGCCTAAGTAGTCTTTAGTGATGTTAATCGCAGCCACTCTGTTGGGGTTGGCAATGTTTTCACACATGCTCAGTTCTTGGGGGGGGGGGGCAGAAATCCTGATGCAAACCTCTTTGGCAGGCATTCAAGCCATTTGGTGCAAACCAAGCAGTCCAGGTGATCAGCTCCCCTCCGATCGCCACATTTGAGCACTGTAAATTCAGTGTCCAAACATGTTCGATGCAACATTGCAGCACCCCTAGGCGAAAGGCTGTTTGCAGTCTTTTCGGAAAGCACAGGAAATGTCTCTTTGATACTGTTAAGAAAGCGTGGCATGGGAGTAAAATTGCAAAGTTTATCCAAGCTGTGTAAAAGGAGTGAAAACAAAGCAAAAAGAACTTTTCCTTGCAATTAGATACGCCCTGAGAGGCTTTGGATGCCATTCCATTACAAGGTCCAAAAGGTGTATCTTTGCCTAACTTTAGGTAAAGGAAGCTTTTTAACATCAAGGGGAAATGTGCATCTCCAGAACAAGTTTCTTCTTGCTATTCCTCTTATTTCTTCACTTCAGCTTCTTGTTAAAAGCATGAGACAAGTAAGTCAGGACGGCTGCTTCTGCCTGTGCACTCTTCCTTCATGAATCCAGGGTGGCACATTTGCTTCTTCCACCTCATTCCAGTCTCAGAGCCAGTTTGGTGTAGTGGTTAAGTGCGCGGATTCTTATCTGGGAGAAGCGGGTTTGATTCCCTACTCCTCCACTTGCAGCTGCTGGAATGGCCTTGCGGTCAGCTTCTATGAGAGCTCTTTCAGCTCCACCTACCTCTCAGGGTGTCTTTTGTGGGGGAGGAAGGTAAAAGAGATTGTGAGCCACTCTGAGATTCAGAGTGAAGGGTGGGCTATAAATCCAATATCTTTCTTCTCCTCCTCCTCCTCACAGTTCCCCTGCAAGGCAGGCCAAGTGAAGAGAGAGCAATTGGTCCAAGGTCACCCCGTGAGCTTCATAGCAGAGGGGGGACTTCAGTCTCCCCCCACCCCCAATCCTAGTCTAAGACTCTAACCCCTAATCCATTCTCACTCTCTTCTGATTTTCTTTTTCTGGTAAGCATAATATGAACTAAAAGAACAAAGTCTGAGTCCAGTGGCACCTTTAAGACCAACCCAGTTTTATTCAAGGTATTAATGCATTCTGCATCAAGAACATATTGCCATTGTAGAGCTAAGACATTTGCTGTTGCTGCTACTTAGGTCTGTAATGCTATGTCTACAAGTTACGAGAATCTCTTGTTTGTTCATAGAACGATTACTGGAGAAGGACTGTTGGTTATATTGATGCATATGTTTCCTGCCCATTAATATTCTCGTCATAATTGCTGATATTATGTATATGTTGTATATCTGTCTGTCTATGTAATCTGGTTTGGATGAAAAAAGGGACCATCTTCACATTAAAAAAAAAAGTTTTATTCGAGTTATAAGCTTTGGTGTGCACACACATTTCCTCAGATACAACTGATCTCTGAAATCTGGAGATCAATGTGAACGCCAGGAGATCTCCAGCCCCCACCTGGAGGTTGGCAACCATTCCTCTTTTGTGGTGAAGAACAACTTCTTAAAACGGACTCGCTTTATCCAGTATTCTATGCGGCCCTTTCGGTTGGCTCCCTTCTGAAGCCTGTTTGAAAGCTCTGCTCTCTGTTCTTTTTCTTTTTTTTTGGGGGGGGGGGGCTGTCCAAATAGCATATAAATTTTGTTTGTAGAATCAATGGTCTTTTCCTCTCACTACATGTTTAAGAAACCTGGGGTTTCCCCCCACTCCCCTCTAGTCTTTTATGATGTGGTAAGTGGGCCCGAACATGCTATTGTAAGGGGAACCTTGCCAGAGATTTCATTATGGCTCCCTTGCATTGTTAGAACCGGCCTTTACAATGGCTTTTCAATTTATTCCGTAGAATGGCCGCAGACATTTATGGGCAGGTTTCTACTGTTGAGTCAAGGTCCCTTTGAAAGTTGTCTTGTTTCAGTTTCAGTTCCTCGACTCCAGGCCTTGAATTTATGAATGCGGAGTGCAAATTCTCATGTGCAGCCTGTCAAGGGCAAAGACGCCTTTTCAGCATTACTACTTGTGTATTTTATAAGCCAGCGAACAACTGGCTGTTTCCCCCATTTCACTCCCTTCTTTTATTTTGTCCTCAGCATGGGAAAAGGTTAGCTTATCTTAAACAGAGGTAACAGACTGGGATGGTCTGAGAGGGGTGTCTGTCAGTTATCCGTCAGTCTTCTGGACAGATTGCTTTCTAATAAACTGTTTTGCTTCTAATGGCTTTTGTCATCCCTTCTTATTGCATCCTTATGTGACCCATTTCCCCTTATTTAGGTAAACGTCCTTTAGCAACACACAAACCTGTACATTATCAGTTCCATTCACTTTCATAATTGTTAAATTATCACTGGTTAAATTCTCCTTCTTAAAAATAAGTGCTGCTGTTTAGTTGTATTGTAGATGAATAAAATATGCCTGTTTTACTCCATTTTTTACACCTGTTTGCAACTTTTTCTGTCCCTGTAATTGTAGTCATTACCTCTTTTCCAATTGATTGTAATGCATCCATGGCATCTGCCATGTTTGCAAATGTCAACAAAATATTTAAAGTCCTGGTCTTCAGCACCCTCCCTTGTTGCCTGTCAGAAGAAGAAGAAGAAGATATTGGATTTATATCCCGCCCTCCACTCCGAAGAGTCTCAGAGCGGCTCAAAATCTCCTTTACCTTCCTCCCCTACAACAGACACCCTGTGAGGTAGAAGAAGATATTGGATTTATATCCCGCCCTCCACTCTGAAGAGTCTCAAAGCGGCTCACAATCTCCTTTATCTTCCTCCCCCACAACAGACACCCTGTGAGGTGGGTGGGGCTGGAGAGGGCTCTCCCAGCAGCTGCCCTTTCAAGGACAACCTCTGCCAGAGCTATGGCTGACCCAAGGCCATGCCAGCAGGTGCAAGTGGAGGAGTGGGGAATCAAACCCGGTTCTCCCAGATAAGAGTCCGCACACTTAACCACTACACCAAACTGGCACATTAAATACCAGTGGGATGAAAGCGGGGGGGGGGGGAGGAATGAGTGCCAGCATGGTGCTGGCACAGTTACATCACTTCCAGTAAAATCTGGAAGGGATATGGTGGACACTCTAGCATTTTTTTTTTGGGGGGGGGAACCTCTATGGCAAAACCAGAATTCTGTGGTAAAATTGGAAGACCCCTGCAAGGTAAATTAGGCTGAGATCTAGTTGCTGGCCCAAAACTACTCTATCGGCTTCATATGTTAAAAAAAAAAAGAGAGAGAGAGAGAGATTTGAACTCAAAGTCAGCAAGCTAGCTACCACACCACACTGGTTCAGGTCCCAAATAAATGTTTCATATTATGAAGCTGCAAAAAACAAAAAACAAAACAAAAACAAAATAAGGGCAAATCCACTTTAGAAATATGGCTGAGCAGGGTAAAGGGACAAAGAGACACTGAGAGACTCAGCGGTTGTATTAGATTAACAACTGAATGCTTTGAGGAAAGATGGGGCCATTAGCTCAAAATAAATCATTGCTATAACTTTTACAATAACAGTATATATACACTTTCTATACACCATAATTTACAGTATCTTGACTGGGCTTTATTCCCTTATCTTATATATCTGCCACCCTTTTCTTTAATGCTTCTTCAAATATATGACTTGCTATACTGGGAATTCTGTTTACTCTTTGTTGTTTTTTAAGTGAACAAAAAAAAAAAATGCTAACCCAAATGCTCCCATGGATTTGAACCCATCAAATAAATGATGATTATTCCACTGAGGATTACCAGAGGAATCTTGACAGGGGAAAAAATATACTTTACAAATAATCTGTTCCAAGTCACGTGTTTCATTTTCCTTCCCCCTCCTCCCTTAGGTCTCATTCCAGATGAAGTGAAGCCCAAACACATGTACTTTGTCACTTCTTCATTTTCCCTTTGTGTCAAAGCTGGTCCAGAGCTGACTCCAATTCAGACATGGAAAAGGTTCCTAATCTCTCAAAGGTGGACTGTTGACTAGTCAAAGGCAGACAGGCTGATGGAGAATGAGGGCTAGGGTTGCCAGACTCCAGGTAGAGATCTCTCACTTTTAGAGTTCATCTCCAGATTACAGAGATCAGTTTCCCCAGAGAAAATGGCAGCTTTGGAGGAAGGACTTTTTGGCGTTGTACCCTGCTGAGGTCCCACCCCTCCTCCAACCCCACCCCCTCCAGGCTCCAACCCCAAAATCTACAGGTATTTCCCAACACAGATCTGGCAACCCTAGCACTGATGTCAAAAAGCAGCATGGAAGGCCATCATCTGCATGGCCAGCCACAGACCCATCCGCTTCCACCATGAACTGGACACTATTATGAAGGCACCTCTGATAGAGAGCTGGATTTACACATAAACTAGGTAAGCTACAGTTTAAGGTCTCCTATTATGAGCACCACCTAAAAAAACCTTGACATAGTTTAATTTTAGTCTTAATTTGGGTTTGCTGCAATGTCATATGAACCTCTGGAATCCTCTCCTTTTTCCTGTGGGACAGAGACCTGTGGAGGCAGCAAGAAGCATGACTAGGTGTTAGTAGGCTTTAAGAGTATGGCAATTCCCTTACCCCTCAGTTCCATCAAGGGTCTTCCCGGCCCAGGGGTGGAATTCTAGCAGGAGCTCCTTTGCATATATCCCCTTGATGTAGCCAGTTCTCTGAGAGTTTACAGGGCTTTTCTTACAGGGCCTACTGTAAGCTCTTGGAGCAGTTTAAGGTCTCCTATTATGTTTACATCAGGGGGTGTGGCCTAATATGCAAAGAATTCCACCCCTGCTTCTGCCATCTTTACTGTTTGATTCCTGGGAGCTTTTTCAACATGGCTGGCATCAGCTCTATTTCAAAGCCTGAGCTGGCCCAGAGGCAAAAGCCGGTGGTTTGGGCTGAAGGGCAAGATGAAGAGGGTTGCAGCCTGAAGCTGGGAGGAATATCTGCTAGCAGAGAGAAAGACTAACCCATTCTTCTCTACCCTTTTCTTGTTTGTTTGTTTATATTGTTTTGCAATGTAAGCCATTGTGGGTCCCCCTTTAGGGTTGCCAGACTGAGCCTTGCAAATGGTTGGAAGGATGGGGGCAGGGTTATGGAGGGGGAAGTGACGTCTGCATTTCTATGTCAATTCCTAGGGTAGCTCTAGGAATCACTGGAAACTCAATGGTAAAACTATAGAGATTTTCATGATTCCTAGAGCTACTCTATGTCATGTCTGGCTTTTCCTTGGAAGTGAGGTAGCAATGTAGCAGATGTTGACTTTTAAAAAAATATATATATTTTTCTTGCAGCCTTAGTCCCTTCTATAAGAAAACAAGGACATAATGGCTTAAATAAATAAACCAGTCAAGTTCCTACAGTTTTTCTGCCAAGAGACCCCCTTGCAGGAGTCAAAAGTGTGTATCTCTTTTGTGGTCCATTTGGCTTTGTCAATGCCAACAGGCTTAAAGGCGCATGAAAGGTGAACATCTGGGAGCATGCATTCATGCCAGCATAACCAAATGGCATGCTTAGCAGAAAAGCCACTAGAGGGCATCTTGCCCAGGTTTATGTGTGACCTGGAACCAGCCATGGGCCTGTAGGCCAGGAAGACAGGCCAGTGCATGGGGAAACGATACTTGTAAACATGCCAATATTGACATTCTGCCTTCTGTTTCAGTTTCCCTAAAAGAATGATGCTTCTTATTGGACTCAGCAGTTCTTTCAAATATCTCATACTTTCAGTCGTACATCCATGACAAGGGAATTTCGACTGGAGCCAGCTTGTTTCCAAAGGATTCCACTGGGAACTGATGAGAAGAGCTCATATCAAGTCCCTTGCTTGCGCTTCATACTCACAAGCGCACCCTGCGAGTCTATGGTTTCAGAGAAAGCTGCGCTCTGACAAAATGTTCCAGTAACATTCTGAGAGGGAGATAAAACCCAGTGACACTGAAAAGGGGTGCCGAACAAATGAAAGGGATGCCTCCACACTCCATCCCAGCCAATCCATTGGACTAAATGACTCTGGAGGTCCCTTCCAAGTCTATGATTCTATGCTTCTAATGCTGGGGTTTGGAAACATCTCACGAAGAGAAAGCGACAGCAAGCAGATAGATTCACAGAGGCTAATTGCCAAAGATTCTGTAATGCTAAAAATACCACACAGTGAGAAGTAACACTTCCTAGAATGTACTGATAGCAGTAGCAAAACACTGGATTCCTTTTCAATGAAAAAAAAAGCTTTCTTTCTAAAGGTAGAGTTATTTAATCCTCCTTAGTAGAACAATTTGGGGGATTTCCCCCCCCCCTTGTTATTCTTCTTCTCAAAAATGTCTCTGATTAGCCTCTTGGGGGGGGCATGGTTTGCTGCCGAAGAACCAGGTTCTAGAAGAATTTAAAACACGAACCATGGGCATAAAGATTAATCGTCACATAGGGCTGTGCTGACTCTTCTTTGATTCTGGTATTTGGTTCCAAAGGAGTGTATCTGACCCAGCCAAGCAAGCTAATTAAACAGCCCCAGGATGTATCCAGAAGACAAATGAAAAGGCAGGTGTCCTGGATGGGGTCCGGATGGGAGAACTCTGCATACCACCTTGAGTGCTGCGATGAAATTAAATAAATATTCAGCCATCATGCTTTGCTCCCCAGTCTGTCGCTTTGCATCAAGGTCATTCCCTCGTCTCTTTGACTTTAGTGTCCTCTGGGGGATTCCCATAATGCCACATAATGTGATTGACTGTGCTGATCCACACCACTTTGTTTATGGGAAGAGCATGGCACCATCGTAGCATCGCGGTGGTATGGACAAAATCCCATGGGTGACCCAGCCAATTGGATTTAGTGACCATGGCGGCAAATGAGAAGAGTCACACAGAAATTGCAGAACAGGTTGACTTCTGGTGTAGATAAATAGAAAGCAAAGCAAAGCACTTCGAAGCCCCGTGGTTTTTAATTGATCCCATACGCTACACAGGAATCCAGTATCTGCTACTAAAATGGGTGAATTCGCAGATTGTGCTTATGGAACATATGACAGTGTTCCCCTAGGTTGATCTCATCACATCTCAGAAGTGAAGCAAGGTCAGCTAGTGTCTGCCTGTCTGTCTATCAATCTATCTATCTATGGCTTTTTTGTAGAAGAAGCCCAACAGGAACTCATTTCCATATTAGTCCAGACCCTTGATGTTACTATTGTTTCAGATATATGTTGTCATTGTTATGTGCAATATGCAGATGGTACAAGTTGTCAAATGATAAATAAATAAATACAGACAGACAGAGACAGACATACCTGGTACAAGTGTTCTGGGCATCTCCAAATATCTGTTTTGGCAAAATGTAATGCAGTTACCATCAGATCTTAAGGTAACTTTATTTGGATGTTTAAAAGGATCTGTTGTTTCTTCAGCTATTGAGTTAGTTTAATCGTTGCTTACAGCTGCTAGGATGGTTATTGCAACATATTGGAAGAAAACAGAACTTCCTTCCATAAAAGATTGGTTTAATTATACTTGGAATGCAGCTTTATTAACTAAATTAACATATTACTAAAGGATGCAAAGAAATTATTTGCAGTACTCAGATTAGTTTTGGGAACATCGGATAATATTTGTTATGTACTGAAATGGGGGGGGGGGTGGAAATGAGATAAGACTTAATCTTTTGCTTTCAGTTAAATTGTTATTTATTTTTTTCCCCTCATCCCTTACATGTATATTAAAACATTATATAGAAAATTTTTGGATTTATATCCCGCCCTATACTCTGAATCTCAGAGTCTCAGAATGGTCACAATCTCCTTTACCGCCCCCCCCCCCCCCACAACAAACACCCTGTGAGGTAGGTGGGGCTGAGAGTGCTTTTACAGCAACTGCCCTTTCAAGGACAGCTTCTATGAAAGCTATGGCTGACCCAAGGCCATCTCAGCAGGTGCAAGTGGAGGAGTGGGGAATCAAACCCGGTTCTCCCAGATAAGAGTCCACGCACTTAACCACTACACCAAACAGGCTCTGGCAAAACATATGCATTAAATGTGAAACAAACCCAACAAAAGCTGTGGGGGGGAGGGGTGTCATGTGGTGAATCACCATGATTGACTTGCAGCTTTTGGTGTGGTGTTCTGGCACATCTCAAAATGGCAGCTTATTACATCCTGTGAAAAGGGGTTTGGGCGAGGCTGTGCTGAATCACAATCGGATGAACGCGCCCAAATCTGCCACCTTGAAAACCCACTTGTCAGCCTCCCTACACAAGAATGTGAATTTGCCCACAAATGGGTGAAGACTAGTCTGTATCTTGAACTTGACACTGGTGGTGGTGCATCACCCATTGTTTTGTGACATACCCATAAGCTTTCTTTTAGCCTCTGTCTCAAGAATAAAAAGTGTTTTTTGTTATTAGCCTGGTTTCTATTTCCAGCCAGCTGGAGCTCCCAGGGCTTAAATCCAGTGCTTTCTAGTTTCAATAGACACTGTTACAACAAAAGAGCTAAAATTCACAGAGTTGTCAAGACACCCATTAAGACAGGAAGATTCTGCTACTCCAGCACTGGCATTACAGAATGAAATCTCTGATGGACCCACTTTCCTAATGAGAAGCGAGTGATGGTAGGGAAACAGTGCATGGCAACAGATGGAGCTGCCTGCAATTGTGAACAATGACACAATAAAAGGAGTCCAGGATTAGGGACTATGGGGAAAAAACCCTAATTTTTGCCTTTCCTTACTCTGTGATGTTTTCGCTCTTCCTTGCTATGAGATGCCAAAGATGTCAGTGGGCTTTCAGTTATCCTTCCCATTGGAACTGTATCTCTCTATCTAGCAAAGTTTATCACACCAGTTTGGTGTAGTGGTTAAATGCATGGACTCTTATCTGGGAGAACCGGATTTGATTCCCCACTCCTCCACTTGCACCTGCTAGCATGGCCTTGGGTCAGCCATAGCTCTGGCAGAGGTTGCCCTTGAAAGGGCAGCTGCTGTGAGAGCCCTCTCAGCCCCACCCACCTCACAGGGTGTCTGTTGTAGGGGAGGAAGGTAAAGAAGATTGTGAGGCGCTCTGAGATTCAGGGTGGAGGGCGGGATATAAATCCAATGTCGTTGTCATCATACCTTCCCTCTCAGGAACTTGAACCATAGAGTTTTGCTAAATCCTAGAGTGTCTATACAATATGGGGATACCACTTTAGATTATGCAGCCAGAAGCAACATCACAGCATCATGGGATATGCTTTCATCAATCCCACTGAGTGACAGCAGGAGATGGTGATCAATCGTGGGAGGTTGCCAAAGTAGGCAACCTCACCAGCCTAAACTTAGGCCAGTGAACATTGTCCTTCTCTCTGCAGTTTCCTTCACAGAATAAAATTGTGTGAAGTTTAGGATGAGAAAGACATTTAGTGGAATGGAACCTTTGGATCCAACCAGGGCTTTTTTTGAGCAGGAACGCACAGGAACACAGTTCCGGCTGGCTTGGTGTCAGGGGGTGTGGCCTAATATGCAAATGAATCGCTGGTGGGCTTTTTCTACCAAAAAAGCCCTATGTGAAACAATGGTGACATCAGAGGGTGTGGCCTAATATTCAAATGAGTTCCTGCTGGGCTTTTTTCTACCAAAAAAGCCCTGGATCCAACTCCATGTCATAAATTGATTTTTTGAATAATCTTAGAAAAGTATTGGAGACATGAATTGCAACTTGGAATTTTGCTTCAGTGTCACCATCCACCCTGGAGTCACCATCCGCCCGGGAGACATTTGGCTCTCATTCAACATGCTGTTCAAGGAATTCAGAAATAATTTAGTCTGAATTTCCATCTGAAAACATTCTCATGAGCCTTCCATTTGCGCAGAGTGTGAGAAGATGGTGGTTACTACAGTTTTGTGCTGTAATGACCTCCTTGCAACCCTTTCTGCAAGGTGAACAGCTGCTCAAAAGCTTTTGTATAGGGGCTTCTCGGTGTTTTGAACAATGTTGGGCCAGAGCATTCCTAGGGCCAGACTCCTCGCATTGTCACCGGCATTGCAGAGATGTGACAGACAGAATTTAATTAACCGTATCCGTGAGTCACTGAAAAAAGACAATGGAGACATTTCTTATTTGATTTTTTTTCCCATAAATGTAGACTTTATTTTCTGGTGCTTTTTACGCCTTAATCTAATTAAATAAGGATTTGCAATTTTGAAGACACCTGGGAAAGCAGTGCAGTTTCTAGGTAAATTAATTGAAGGGCTAAGGTCAATGTGCTTGGGTGCCACTGGATGTATTATTATACACGTTTCAATTATTTATCTGGGGATAGCTGCTTTTGGGCTACACCAAATTCATGGAGCTGCAGGCTTGCAAGAGATCAAAGTGACGGAGGGGCTGGCACTGCAAACCAAGACTCTGTACATACAACCAGCCTACATACAATCCATCCAAGGAGAAAGAAATAGTAGATGAGCAAATTGCCCGCTGGTCACAAGGTTGCCAAGTCCAATTCAAGAAATATCTGGGGACTTTGGGGGTGGAACCAGGAGACTTTAGGGTGGAGCTAGGAGACATTGGGGGTGGAATCAGGAGCAAGGTTGTGACAAGCATAACTGCACTCCGAAGGGAGTTCTGGCCACCACATTTAAAGGGACCACACATCTTTTAAATGCCTTCCTTCCATTGGAAATAATGAAGCATAGGGGGATCTGCTTTTGGGGCTCATAGAATTGGACCCCCTGGTCTAATCCTTTTGAAACTTGGAGGGTGTTTTGAGGAGAGGCATAGGGTGCTATGCTGAAAATTTGGGTCTTCTGCCTAAAAATTCTCCATTATACCCTATGGGAATCGGTTTCCATAGGGAATAATGGAATGCCCGGCAGACATCCCCCCCAACTTTCTGATGACCCTGAAGCGGGGGGAGGGCCTCCAAACTGGGGGATCCCCTGGCCCCACCTGGAGATTGTGCAACCCATGCAGAGAATCACGGCAAAATAGGCAGAGGAATACAAAGCACTAAGCTTTTCATGAAAACCAGCCTCTGTAAAACAAAGAAGCAAACCAATAAACAATAAATAAATACAAATGCATATATTGATTCACAATAGACCATACAATTGTTCCTCTATAACAAGCAAGGAACGTATTCACTGGGAATCAGTCCAATATTTGCAGCAAATCAATGCTAAGTTCATCCAAGAGAATCCAGGTGAAATAAATATGAAATTGATCAATGTCTCTTAATATATGCAGCCAGCGGTCCAAAAAGAACAAGGTCATACCGGAGCCCTTGTTTCACACAAGCTTCTTCGAGCTTTTCACATCTCTTTCATACCCTGGGTAAGAACGCCATTCTATTACAACATTGAGAGGCACTTGAATCGTGCTACTTCATCTATTCAGGCAAGATCATATAGTATTTTCCTTTCTCCAAAGCGGTCAGATCCTCGGCAGATGGTACTAATGCAAGATAGATCCTGGTGAGGTCTTCTTAAATCACTTCTCCAAGCCAGCTGGTGGCTTGGAGAATGCATTTCAAGTTGCTCTCTTTCCATCTCTGTGGCTCTCGAACACTTGATGTTCATGTCTTGTGGCTCTCAAACATCTGATGTTTATTCTATGTGGCTCTTATGTTAAGCATGTTTTGCCACCACTGTTCTGGACACTCATATTATGAAGGGTATAGGTTCTCTGTGTGTGTGTGTGTGTCACAGCTGGGGCCGGGTCAGGCAAAGTCCAGAGGCAGTCCGAGGTCTGTAGCCAGCAAGCAGGAGTGTCCAAGGTGCCAAATCCAAATCGCTGTGCAAGTATCGCAGGTCCGAGGTCCAGAAGCCGAGGTCAGGGAGTCCAGAAGTCAAAAGCCAAAGTCAGGGAGTCAGGAACCAAAGTCAAGCCGGAGTGGATGCTAGAACGTCAGGGAGATGACTAGTTGCTTCCACAAAGCCTCCTCCCAAAGCCCACAGCTATATAGCCCTCTGCTGGCTGTTGCCCATTTGGGCTAATTGCTGGCTCTGGGAGGCAGCCAGGATCCTGTTACAACTCAAGCATCCTTGCTCTTAGGAGGGCCAGAATCCTCTCAAAACTCAGGACTCAGGGAGCGTCTTGCTTGTGAGCGTGCCGCCCTCCTCCGATCCCTGAGGTCCTGACGGAGGCGGTTACGCACACGAGCCACCCGAGAGGGCGAGGCAGGGGGGCTGGGATCTTCTTCAGCAGGAGGCAGGGGTACTGGTGCAGGTGGCAGGGGTACAGTTTCCTCGGCAGACTCGTCTTCCTCTGCAGGGTCCCCAGCACCCATGACAGTGTGTGTGTGTGGTCCCCCCCCCCCCCCCCCCGCAATTCAGCAGTTATGCATGAGATCCTTCATTCTTGCTGGCATCCCTTAGGTAATAATAAACATGTTTATTGCTAAGCTGAGCCTGCTTCAGAAGAGATGATTAAATACAGTTAATATGGGTGGGTGTCATTGCTAGCTTTTCTTTTTTTAACACCTTCCTCAGGTGATCACACTTAAGCATTGATTTTGCCTAAGGGCCAAACTACTTGAGATCTACTGTGGCATGCAAATTTGGATCCAAGATATCAATTAAAATACAAACCAGGAGATCCTGAGAAGCGGGCCTTCAGCACTGCACTTGAGTGGCTAATGGCAGGTCCACCATCGCAGCTTTAAGCCATGCATTGGCTGAATGAAAATGAGAAGGACCTTTCTCTTAATCATCCACACCAGTGGGTCATCTCAATGACAAATTCATTACACAGAATTTCAATACATCCTGATGCATGGGAAGGAACTGCAGTTGTTTAAAAAAACACTCAGTGGTAATTCTGAAGCCATGCAATGAAACTCTGAAAGGTTAAGGATGGAAGAAAGTAGATGGGCAGTAGCTTAACTTTTTACAACCTTCTCAATGTGGGTTCTCCTCTTTGTAGAATTCAAGGACACTTTTGCCACCATGATCTGATCATTGTTTTCCAATTTAATTTGTTAAACTATAAAGGGATAGATTATTAAGCATGTAACAATGGGAGGGGCAGGGATTATTTTGTAGAAAAAGAGGTGCTGGAGCTTATTAGCACCACTCATTTGCATCCGCCACACTCAGATTTCCATCTGTCTACTTGATTATTTTCCCATTTTTTGTGGGGGGAAATATTAGAACGTTTGTCAAATCTTAGAGTTCAGCAAAAATCTCACAGGGGGTTTGAAAATGGAGCCCAGAAGCAAGTATTTTTGAGGGGGGGGGTAAGAAAGAAAGAGTACAATAAAATTTAGAGGTTCTGGAGCTCTGCTCGTGAGCTCCTGCCTAAAATGAGGCCTGAGGGGGGGAATCCAACCATTTTCTAAGGAACCTTCAACTCCAGCCTAAAAAGACTTCCTCCAACTTAAGTGACTCGTTCTCTAATGAAGAGCCAGAAAACCTGGAGGGAGTCTCCTTAAGCTGGGGGGTGACCTCAGACTTGGCTTAGAGATAGGACAGGACAGGGATAGAATGCTCCCAGTATTCTGAACTTGACATTATAGGCATAGATCCAAAGGTCCTCAGAGTTATGATGACCAATTACTCATTTTTTAACAACTGCAGGTCCTCGTGATGTGTTGTAGACTGGCCTCAACATTTCCTCAAGATTCTTGGCCTATGGCCCAGAATGCAGTGCAGTTCTAGAATTGGGAACTCTGTTGCTTATAGCTTAAAATGAAAAATGTACTAGGGAGGGGCCATTACTCAGTGGCAGCCCATATACTTGGCACATGCAAGATCCAGCTGCAGGATCTCAAGTAGCAGATCATGGGAAGGACCTTCTGTTCTGAGACCTCAGGGAAACCACTGACAGTCCAGGTATTCAATACTGATCGACCAGCTGTCTGAATTGGTGAAGCAGCTTCACATTTTCCATGCATTGCAGATGGACATATTTCACTTATGTTAAAAGCTCAAGCCAAATCAGCTCTTGAACCTGTGGCCTGAAGGATACCAGGTAGTGATTGATTCTTTGTACTACCACCCACCTTTCGCCTCTGAAATTGCCTTTGATGAACCCTGAGGAGTTGCAGGTGAAACAAGGATGATGAAGAACACTGGTGCACATGTAGAAATTCACTATAGTATTTGCCTAAATGATTGCACCATTCTGCCCATGGAAAGCATTGAATATTCTGCCCCCTGGGACTGAAACGAATGGCGCCGATGTCCCACCAACATTACTCAGGCAGACAGTTTCCGCAAAGCTGTATCATTGCATATTTACAGATGTGCATTTACCACCAGCATTGCCGTTGGTTCACAAGAGCGCTCTTTCATTCCAAGTAGCATTAGCTGAAGCTTTACATTTTCATAGAGAGTGTAATGGCCTAAAGCAAAGTTGCTTTTAAAGGAAAGCCTTTGCTTATTCATTTTTCCATTGTGTACAGCTGGAGAATACTGGTTGGAATGTGATCTCTCTAGAGAACTGAAATAGACCTGGAGTTTGTAATTAATGATGCATCTAACCTCCAGTGACTACCCAAACCCAGCCAGAGAGCAGGGTGTTCCCATGTCAGTGAGACAAAATATACAATATGATTCATCTAAGCAATGCCTTTCGTTTACTTAAAACCTTTACTCTTTTTCCCTGACAAGAAGATGCTGTACATTTTAACCTCTACACACCTCAATGCGCCACCACCCATGACAGTATCACTAGGCATTTCTCTGGCAAAATTAACTGTTGCAGAGATGAAATATTTATAGGCAATCATCCAGCTATCATCGTTGCTTGCATGACTTTTGGTCGTTGATGGCTTGACAATGGGAACAAAGCATATTTGCTGAGATAACATACCCTTTATTTGGTTTTTGTTTTTTTTTTAATTAAAATATTTCTACTCCACTGCAGCCGTAGCTGAAGGGCGTTTACAAAATACAATAAAAACACACCGAATCTCCTCTCATCTAAACCCCTAGCCAACACCATTGCTTTGCAGCAGCTTCGACATCCCTCTAGGGCCACCCTCAACTCTGCAGAGAGCCCATGCCATAGGGTGGGAGCTATGATGGAAAAGGCACGAGCTTTAGTTGATTATATTGGGTTGCCAGATTCTCCTGGCCACTGGCAGGGGATGGACGGGTAGGATTGCCTGATGAAGGCTTGGAAACTCCTGGAGACTTGGGGATGGAGTCTGGGGGGGACAGGGGCAATGTCCTAGAGTCCACCCTCCAAAGCCTCCATTTTTTCCAAGGGGACTGATCTCTGTAGCGTGGTGATGAGCCGTGATTCCAGGGGATCCCCAGGTCCCACCTCAAGACTGGCACCCCTAACTGATGCCAGGGGGGATCAAAGCCAGTTTGGTGTAGTGGTTTGGTGTAGTGGTTAAGTGTGCAGGTTCTTATCTGGGAGAACCGGGTTTGATTCCCCACTCCTCCACTTGCACCTGCTGGAATGGCCTTGGGTCAGCCATAGCTCTCACAGAGCTGTCCTTGAAAGGGCAGCTGCTGTGGGACAAGTAGTGAGTGGCAGACTGAGGAGCAAAAGTGGTGTCTGACTCTGTACCCTGAAACAAGCTTCTTGGAAGAAGTAAAGAAGACAGTTCTAATAAAAAAGAAACAAACCTTCCTGCCCTTTTTAAGAGCTCCCAGAGGCTACTTGAGGCAAGGGGGTAGTGGTGCAAATTCAAGCTTTTTGCAGGCAACTGTGTGAGGAAGTACAGGGTCAGAGGTGTGCCCCTCTGTTGACATGGCTATGGGAGGCCACCACAGGAGAAGGTTTCCGGCACCTTATTCCTCCTCCTCTCTCTCAGCCCTTTCCAGCATAGCCAGGCACATATTCATCAGTAGGGTTGCTAGCTTCAGGCTGGAAGAAACCTGAAAATATTGGGGGTGGAGCCTGTGGAAGGTTTGGAGAGGGGAGGTTTGGGGAGGGGAGGGATTTCAATGCCACCTTCCAAACCTGCCATTTTCTCCAGGTAAACTGATCTCTGTGCCTTGGTGAGTGCATTCATTGGAGTTGCCTCCTCTTTTTGGATACATGCTGAAATGGGAGAAGTTGTTTAGCTTGTTTTTTTTTTAGTGAGTTGCATTTCTGTTCTTATTTATGGACAGGTGTTTTTTTTTAAGTCTCAAATTGTTCTGAAATTTACGACTTACCTGTACTTCTTTTTTGACAGAATCATGGCAATCCTGTCTTATCTGAGATCTGTTTTTCCCCCCCTAAGGTTACAAGTCCAAGATCTTTAAAACTTGCAAATTGATTCCCGGGGTTCCCTGTTGACTAGAGAGAGTTCTGATTTCCCAGTACTCATCACCAGTAAATCACATTTAGTCTTTCAGTGAGATTTGAGGCCTGCCTCTTTAAAATTGTTTATTGATTTATTGATATAATTGCATTTTTATGGGTTTCATCTTAACTACTACGAGAAGGTCTTTAGATAGGAGGCTTACAAATGCAATAAAAATAAACTACCAGAAGATGCAGTGATGGCCACAGACATAGACAGCTTTAAAAGGGGATTAAACAGATTCATGAAGGATAGGGCTTTTTTTTAAATAGCAGGAACGCACAGGAATGCAGTTCCAGCTGGCTTGGTGTCAGGGGGTGTAGCCTAATGTGCAAATGAGTTCCTGCTGGGTTTCTTTTTTTTAACAAAAAAGCCCTGTGTGAAATGATGGATGACATCAGGGGTGTGGCCTAATATGCAAATGGAGCAGAGGTCCCATTAGTGGTTACTAGCTGCAATGTATGGATGGAACACTATATCTGAGGCAGCAATGCTCTGCATTCTTGGTGCTTGGGGGAGCAACAGTGGGAGGGCTTCCAGAGTTCTGGCCCCATGGGTGGATCTCCTGAGGGCACCTGGTTTTTGGCCACTGTGTGACACAGAGTGTTGGAGTGGATGGGCTGTTGTCCTGATCCAACATGGCTTCTCTTCTTAATTGAGAAAAGAGCTATGAAGCGTCAACTGGAAGCCACAGCGGGGAACAATGACCACTCTTGGTTGGTGAGCTGGAGAAAGTGTTTTCTTTCCACCACACCCATCATTCTATGATGATATTGGATTTATACCCCGTCCTTCACTCTGAATCTCAGAGCGACTTACAATCTCCTATATCTTCTTCCCCCACAACAGAACCCTGTGAGGTAGGCGGGGCTGAGAGAGCTCTCACAGCAGCTGCCCTTTCAAGGACAACTCCTGCGAAAGCTATGACTGACCTAAGGCCATTCCAACAGCTGCAAGTGGAGGAGTGGGGAATCAAACCCGGTTCTCCCAGATAAGCAGGGTCAGCTCGCCCACTAGGCAAACTAGGTGGTTGCCTAGGGCTCTGGGAGGGTGTGCCAAATTGAGCTCCCCCCTCCCAGTGCCTCAGGCAAGCACCTAGTTTGCCTGTCTCCACCGCTTACTCCTCCTTTCCCTTCCCTTTCCTGCTGCTACCCGCCCCTCCTTTCCCTTCCCTTCCCCACTCTGCCGCTGCAATCACAGTGCACTGCACGGCGAGGGCAGCGGCACCCCCTTCCCTTCCTCACACTTTCACAGGCCATGGCACCTGGGCCTTGCTGACCCAACGCAGTGTGAATCTTCCCTTTAGAACCATGAGGCTGAAGTGAAGGCTTGACTCCCCCTCCTTTCTGGTTCCAGAAATGGAGGGGGGAGAAGCCTTCACTTCAGCCTCATCCTTCTAAAGAGAAGATTCATGCTGCATCGGGCCGGCAGGGCCCAGGTTTCACGGGCTGTGAACACGTGGGGGGGGGGAGCGAAGGGAAGAGGGTGCCGCCGCCTCCTTGCCTCACCATGCCTCACTGGGTGGAAGAGGGTGCAATGGAGCATGGTGCTGCATTGCAGCGCTGCAGAAGGTGGCAGGGGGGGTGCCTGCCTGGGGCACCCCGCCCCCAAGCTGGCGCTGCAGATAAGAGTCCGCACACTTAAACACTACACCAAACTGGCTCTCTATATTGCAGCTAGAATAGCTAAGATTTGAAAGCTTAAAAAAAAAAGTTATACGCTCCTGTGCCTCATGAAGAGTTCCTCATACAATAACTAAAATTGCTGAGAAAATAAGGAATCTTCAGAACATTGAAGCTGCTTGTGGGGCAAAGTGGAATAGAACCCTGCATCTCCTGTGACACAGTTCGGCCTTTTGCTCCTGTGGCCCAGATTGTTGTTGTCGCCATGGGACTGAAAGTCATTTCTCAGAAACACACTGTTAATGCAGATTGCAATCATTCTCTGTTAATGCAGATTGGAATGCTCATTCACTTATGCAGGAGGAAGAATTCACAGGGCTGCTTGCTTCTCTCTTTCCCTTTGCCGTTCCATCTGCTCATTGCTCAGCCCCGCAACTGCCAATGAATTTCGCTGTGACCTTTTCCAGCTTCCGAAACAACAGCAAAATGCCATTTGGAGACTTTAGCCAGCCTCTGTAGTTCAACTCCGAGGATGGCTCGGTCCAGATGTTAAGATTTGAGTCATGGCATATTAAGCCTCTGATAGACCCTTGCTGTATTTGCTGTCTGACACTGCCAATTTCCATCTGCAACCCAAGCCAATGCAGCAGCGGTGGGAAGGAGTTCCTTCCAATCAGATGCAAACTTTAATGGGTCCTTTGTTAGAGTCCAAACAGTTTTATTGCTGCCGTCGCAAACAACAATAACCTAGCGGGAGTCTGTTTACAAGGTGGTTGAAACGGTCGAACTTCTGCTAGTAACATCTCATTTGGCTTGCCAGAGACTGGTGGAATGGCCACCAATTTATAAAAATACCATTAATTTTCTGGATGTGGTAGTGAAGAGAGTGAGCAACGTGATTGAGACTGACGCTTATAGAAAACCAACTGATGTTAATTCCTTACTTGTCAGGGACAGTTTCCACCCCCAACATTTAAAGAAGAATCTGCCAGACTCTCAAATGCTGAGACTGAGAAGGAATTGCAGCCAATACTCTGATTTTGTTAAACAGGCTTCTTTATTGATAAGACAGTTTAGGGAGAGAGGTTACTCCTCCAGAATAGTTAAACAAGCTTCTCACAAAGCAAAAAATACCTGCAGGTCATCCTTATTGGCCCCTAAAACTAGACAAAGTCAAACTGAGAGACTAATTATCCCCTTAACATTTGATGGCAGGTCAAGACAGGTAAAGGAAATTATTATGAAACACTGGCATCTCCTCACCAAGATTCCCAGATGCCACCCTCCTCCCCTTTTTACATGAAGGAGATCTAAGAACTTGAAGGATGTTTTAGTTAACAGCAGATTAAAATCCATTCAAACAAGACAGATGGGAGTGGATGGCAGGGACAGACCAGTAGGTAGCTTTCCATGTGGGGGCTGCTCTGTTTGCAGTTTAATGCATCGCTCTGATTCTTTTCTTGACTCTGCCAAGCAGAAGAAGTATTTCATTAAGTCATTCCTTAATTGTAATTCCAAATCTGTTATTTATTTCATAATCTGCTGTGACTTAATGTACATTGGCTATACAACTAGGACTGTGAAAGCCAGGATTTGTGAGCACAGAAGTTACATCCATCTTCAAAGGAAGAAGGCTCCCTTGGTGAAACACTGGACTTCATCAAATCACTCTGATAAGCACCTGCAGTTCTTTTTCTTGGAACAAATACATGCTCCAAAATTACAGCTTGTGCAACGTCTGAAAGCCAGAGAGACATTTTGGATTCACGCTCCAGGGACTTTAACACATCATGGTTTGAATGAGGAAATTGATTGGTTTTGTGTATAAAAGAGAGAAAATTTTGAAATTATTTTTGTAACTTTTTAAGTTTTCCATTTTAACTGTAATGTACCTGTAATTTCCAATTTATCTTCCCTCTTGACCTTCGTTCTAATTACATCGTGTGCTTTGATTGGGGCAGGATTGCATCATCTGGTTCCTAGCATTTTTAACCTGAGCACCAGCTTCAGTGCACTACACACAACTCTTGGCACATAGGCTCTGACTTTACTTGATCAGTTCTGGACCACGTGATGAGACAACTGATTAAATTTGAAATTTATGGTTTTATTCAGTATTATTCAGTATTTTCAGTGTGGTTTAACTTTTATATTTTGGTTAATATTTTGTTCTTAGGCATACAAAAAAACACTGAATGCTATAGGTATGCCCTTGATTAAGACATAAGACTATAGAACAAGAGCTCTCGAGAATATCTCTAAGCCTTTGTCGCTTCACTGTAAGTAATTAATTCTAAATATTATCCTTAAATAGCATGAAAAAATATTTTTTACAAATTTATAATTTTTCTTTTTTATATTATAGAAATTTCCTTGTAGTCCAGCATTGTTCTATTGTTTTATTCTGTTCTGTATTATGAGCCAATATATGTACTTACCTTTCTGACCTCTGAAGACGGCCAATCTAAGTCGAAACGTGTCAGGTCAAGTTGAGTGGGTTCCCATTGAGGTTTTATGATTTTACATAGAATAGAGGCTTATGATGGGTCCTTAAATGGTTTTAGCTTTCTACAATAAATACATGCATGTTGATTTATGATTTTTTTACACTTTGTTTTTAATGTTTGGCCCTTTAATTGCATATTAACCTTTTAGGTTTCTTACTCCAGTTTTTGGGTTGTTTCTTTCCCTTCTTTGTTTTTCTTCTTTCACCAATTTATTAGGACACTGCTAAACCGTAAAAAGTCTGCTATGGAAACGTTGGGATGTAACATCACAACTGGGGCTTGCACAGGGGACTACCTTTTTTAATACACAAGAGATCCTAATTTCTCCTGAAGTTATGGAGAGAGGCCATGACTGTGGGAAATGAAATGCCTGATCAAACAGCTCCTGGTACTTGTCAAAAGAGATCAGTTTGCTGCTTTCCAAGGCTCTGTTGTTTGTTGATGATGATATTGGATTTATATCCCGCCCTCCACTCTGAATCTCAGAGTCTCAGAACGGCTCACAATCTCCTTTATCTTCCTCCGCCACAACAGACACCCTGTGAGGAGGGTGGGGCTGAGAGGACTCTCACAGCAGCTGCCCTTTCAAGGACAACCTCTGCCAGAGCTATGGCTGACCCGAGGCCTTTCCAGCAGGTGCAAGTGGAAGAGTGGGGAATCAAACCCGGCACTCCCAGATAAGAGTCTGCACACTTAATCACTACACCAAACTGGCTGTCGGTTGAACTTCTGACAGTCTTGCAGAGCACCTCTATAGACATGGATGCTTGCTCAGAAGTGAGCACCACTGTGTTCAATAAAACTTATCTACATCACTACACTAGCTCAGGGGTGGCCAAACTGTGGCTCAAGAACCACATGTGGCTCTTTCACATATAGTATGTAGCTCTCGAAGCCTCCACCATCCTGTTGGCTGGCTTGGAGAAGGCATTTGTCTCTTTAAATCGCTTCTCCAAGCCATGTCAGAATGCATTTGGAGAATGCATTTAAGTTGCTTTCTTTCCACTTCTCCCTCCTCCCTGCCCCCATCTATTTTCCTTCCTTCCTTCCTTTTCTTGTGACTCTCAAACATCCGGCATTCATGTCTTACGGCTCTCAAACATCTGATGCTTTTATGTTAAGCAAGTTTGGCCACCCCTGCTCTAGCTCTAGGAATCCAGTAGGACAGGGGTGGCCAAGGGTAGCTCTCCAGATGTTTTTGCCTACAACTCCCATCAGCCTCAGCCAGCATAGCTGGGGCTGATAGGAGTTGTAGGCAAAAAACATCTGGAGAGCTACCGTTGGCCACCCCTGCAGTAGGAGCAGCTCTTGGAATTTCCAGTGATTCCTAGAAGCTACCCAATACAGCTGACATTGAACCCCCTATATCCCCACTCCAACACTCCTGCTTATGGCCAGCCTGGTCACCCTAGCTGAGTGGGGGGCGGGGAGGTGGGACTCCCCATCAAGCCTGGACAATTGGAGAGCTGAATGTACTGCCAAGTACTAGAGTTCCTTAAAACTGGAGATCTCACAATGTGCACTTTACACAACAATGAATGTACATATACACAGAATTGCAGCCTTAGGCCATGATCTTACATTCTGTGCTATAGGAGTTGCCATGCTAGGCGAGATGAAATGCACCTGACTATGTGGGAGGTGGGTATGATTGCCAGCCTCAAGGTGCTGGCTGGAGATCTGGTATTATAACCAGGGATTTTTTTTTGGTAGCAAGAACTCCTTTGCATATTAGGCCACACACCCCTGATGTAGCCAATCCTCCAAGAGCTTACAGTAGACCGTGTACTAAGAGCTCTGTAAGCTCTTGGATGTGTGTGTGGCCTAATATGCAAAGGAGCTCCTGCTACAAAAATAAAGCCCTGATTATAACTGAGCTGCAGGTGATACAGATCAGTTCCCATGGGGGGAAATGGCTGCTTTGGAACGTGGACTCTACAGGCAATGACCTTGGCACCCATGGAGTTCAATATTCTGTTTTCTACAGTGGCCAACCAGATGTTTTTGAGAAGCCAACAAACACTGCACAAAGGGTGCAGCTGCCCCCATTATGAGCCCCTCAAGTGGCATGCTGATATTCACAGCCTTTGCATGTGGAAGTTACTTTCCAGCCTTTGACTACACCCAATAAAATTCTAAGAAACTCAGTCTGGTAATCATCAGGACATGTCTTACTTGATCCACATGTACATGCAGTGAAGAAAAAACACCAGCTAATTTAGTATGAGATGGAAGATGATGTTTCCAGGGTTTCCAAGAGCAGTGGGAAGGGCAGGGGTAGCCATTAAGGAGAGCTGGCCCACAACCCACTTTCAGAGGCTTTGAGACCCATTTTGGGGACCCAGCCCACAGGTTTATGTTATCCTGTCCAGCTGAAGTTCCCACTTTCTCAAACTCCACCCTCCTTAAACTCCACCCCTAAAATCTCCAAGAATTTCCCAACCCAGAGTTCCTGCTACAACAAAAGCCCTGAATGGGACAGTATTATTAACCCCTTCACTCCATTGAACTTCTAGCTGGCTATCTTATCCTTTCCCCCAAGAGCTCAGGGTAGCAAATGTGATTTGCTTTTCTCACACAGAGTGGACTGAGGTGGATTAAGAGCAGCATGACTTGGTGGCCAAGGTGAGATTTCAACCAAAGAGCTCTCAGAGTACTGCTCATTCTCTGAGCCACTCCACTAAGCCAGCTCACACAGAATAAGCCTGTCATTCCCACCCTTCCGCCAGGGAGCTGAGGGGGGCATCCATGGCCTGGCATCCATGCCCTGGACCAGAGGTCCATCAGTGGCTAATAGCCACAGCCTATTGTTGGAACTCTCTGTCTGGGGCAGTGATGCTTTGTATTCTTGGTGCTTGGGGGCACAGTGGGAGGGCTTCTAGCCCCACTGGTGGACCTCCTGATGGCACTTGGGGTTTTTTGGCCATTGTGTGACACAGAGTGTTGGACTGGATGGGCTATTGGCCTAATCCAACATGGCTTCTCTTATGTTACGTTCTTATGGCCTTCTTCCCCATTTTCTCCTCACAGTCCAGAGTGAGCGACAGAGCGGCTGGCTCAAAGCAACCTACCACACCATCCGAAGTAGAGTAACGCCCATCTATATCCAGGACTTAGAAGCATATAACCTCGCTTAGTGTGGCACTGTCTATGAGCACCATGGCAGAGCAGAGATTTGGACCCTGGTTTCTCCAGGCATAGCCCTGTCTATCCACTACAATCCATAGGTCTCTCCCATGTGGCTTGGAGCTTCCCACGTTGGGGTGGGGGAGCACAGGAAGGAAGCTGGCTGTAGAGGCTTCTGCCTCAGTTCATGCAGCCAAGCAAAGTTCTCTTCATTCTTCTCACCAGCCTCCGCAATCAATCACACACATGCGTGCATGCACCCCCCCCCCCTACAAGCATCCGCTAATTTGGATACTCTGGGGCTCCGCAGGTCCAGGAGGTCATAAAGATCCTCAGGAGAGTGCAGGCTGCATTCTAAATCTCCTTTAAACGAAAATGTATGCAGCAGAGATCAACATACACATAAAATACAAGGTCATTCCTTCAGGCCTCTGCATTTTATGCACTATAACAATTCTGGCATGCTTAGCATTCCTGTCTATTCAGCCTTTCTATTCAAGGCTGCAATAAAAGAGAATCCCCCCCCCCCTTGCAATGTTTTTGCAATGATGTGGGGGGGGGGCATCCATAAAAAAAAGAAATCTTATCAAATCATGACCCGGCACAACTGAGTTCTTTTACAGTCCTGGTTTAGGGGTCAAGTTACCTCTGTGTGATAGCCTTTCTCTTGTTATTACCAGGAATCACAAAAGCACTGGAGCAAACCTTATGGTGAAACGGAGAGAAACACGGACACGGTTCGATACAATCTGGTTTCGAGTGTACACTAACCAGTTCAGATGCATTTGCTCTGCAAATCCTAACCACAGCCCTGTACAGAAGGCCAGTGTCACTGCATTCATCTCACAAATGGAGGCGGCAGTTGTGACACTTGGACAAATGTGACTGTAGAACTGAGGAAAGCATGGAATGGAAGGAGTGATGTGTTCTGTATCTTTTGGCTAATTCTGTAAACTTAGAGTTGCTGCCTCTAGGTGCTAGCTGGAAATCTCCTCAAATTACAAATTAGGGTTGCCAAATCCAATTCCAGAAATATCTGGGGACTTTGGGGGTGGAGCCAGGAGACACTGGGGTGGAGCTAGGAGCAAGGGTGTGAAAAGCACAATTGAACTCCAAAGGGAGTTCTGTCCATCACAATTAAAGGGACCTCACAACTTTTTAAATGCCTTCCTTCCCTCCACCCTCCCCTTCTCTGATTTCTTTTCCCCCAGCAAGCTGGGGACACAGTTTACTGACCTCAGAAGGATGGAAGGCTGAGTCAAACTGGAACCGGCTACCTGAACCAGCTTCCGCTGGGATCGAACTCAGGTTGTGAGCAGAGGGCTCCAGCTGCAGTACTGCAGCTTTACTGTGTGGTCCCCTTTAAATGTGATGGCCAGAACTCTTGTGCTTGCCACACCCTTGCTCCTGGCTTCACCCCCAAAGTCTCCTGGCTCCACCCTCAACGTTCCCAGATATTTCTTGAGTGGGACCTGGTGTGGGAGGGGGAAGCCAGGCTCCTACTGCCCCCGCGATACAACTCCGCGTCCCTGCAGAACCGGCCAAATTCCTGCCGCCTAGCAGCCGCCGCTCACACAATCACCCCAAGCTGCCCTGAGCTGCTCTTCACAGCCCCGACATGCAGCCGCGCTGTAGAGGCCCACGCCGCGTCGCTTGCTGCCTACGGACGCTGAAACCGACGACGTGGCTCTCCCTGCCGAGAGCTACAAGAGAACTGTGCTGCACGGGCGGGAGCCAGGGCTTTATAGCCCCGACTCCACGCCCCCTCCTACAACTCACGGATGGCCCGGAAGCCAGCGTCAGCCTCCCTCCTTCCGGGAGGGCAAAGCACAGCCCCCAGCCTATGACTGGTGTTGCCAGTGCAGCTGGGAAGGGAGGGAGTGGATGCGCCTGCCAAGTGCATGCGGGGGGGGGGGAGGCTCTTCTCCACTTCACCGTAGCTGCTCCTCCGAGATGGGCTCAACCTGAGCCCATCTCGGAGGAGCAGATACGGTGAAGTGGAGAAGAGGTGGCAGCCATTTCCCCCCTCCCCCCGCTTCCATTTTTTTGGGGAGCAGGGGAAGCGGCTGGAAATTCTGGGGTCCCCCACCAGGGCGGGAGGGTTGGGAAGCCTATTACAAATGATCTCCAGGCATCAGAGATCAGTTCTTCTGGGGAGAAATGCCTCGTTGAAAGCTGGACTCTATGGCACTATACCCCATTGAAGTCCCTTCCTTCCCCAAACCCCGCCTTCCTCAGGTTTCACCCACTACACCTTTGAGAGCCAGTTTGGTGTAGTGGTTAAGTGTGCGGACTCTTATCTGGGAGATCCAGGTTTGATTCCCCACTCCTCCACTTGCAGCTGCTGGAATGGCCTTGGGTCAGCTATAGTTGTCCTTGAAAGGGCAGCTTCTGGGAGAGCTCTCTCAGCCCCATCCACCTCACAGGGTGTCTGTTGTGGGGAAGGAAGGTAAAAGGAGATTGTGAGCCACTCCTCCGAGATCCAGTGTGAAAGGCAGGGTATAAATCCAATATCTCCTCCTCCTCCTCCTCCATGTATTTCCCAGCCTGGAGCTGGTGACTCTAGTGGATACAGACTCAAAGCACATTTGCATTCATGTGCCAATTTCATGCATGTTGCCAGTTATACTTCCATACCTCTTTCATGATAGTGATGCCCATTTAAATTCATATATCCCCCCAATACAGAACGGCAACAGAACATGTACTGTTCCATTCATGGTGTGCACAGCTTAGCTCAGAACTCTTTTCCAGGGAGAATTTGCTATCAGGGAGAAAGAGGGAAGCATCCCTAATGTAAGCTTGCCAAAGGTCGCCTAGCAAAGTAACAGCAAAATGACAGTTTGTCCTGGGATTTCCCAAAGCGCTGCTCACATTCTTGGAGAGTGACACGACAGCGGCTGTCCATATTTGGGGAGGACAAATGAAATTTCCAGAGCAGCCCTGCAGGAAACGTGAAAAGTGAAAACAACACCACCACCATGAATGCAGAAGCAGTTCGGGATAGCCTCTGTGGGCAGAGAAACATCATGCCCAGGGGCCATGGTTTCAAGTACTTGAAGGTGTGGTTATCTTCACCCACCTCTGGGTTACAATTTATTACACAACTCTGCAATCTGCTCTTTTATTTTGGAACCTTCCTGAGACAGCTCTTTTCCCTTTCTGGATGCTTCTGCATATTCTTCTCCCCCCCCCCCTCTAGCGGCTTTGCCTTGCCTTGTCTTGCCAAACCTTTCCTTTCTCTCCAGCCAGAAGCCTCTTCCTGTTCCCCTTTCCTCTCTTTTTATAGTCCCGGTCTCACACCTGGCCCTTGAGCTCATCTCCACCCTCCTCTTTGTTCCCTGCTCTACATAGCCACAGCCTGCCTTTAGACACCAGGGCCCAAGGAGCCATCTTGGCTTGCGCACTGCCTCCATAACCTCTGAGCTTACCTGGGACAGATTGCCAAAGCTGCCCTGTTGCTGAGCCTACCATGGGTGCATCCTAGGGTTGCCAGGTCTGTGTTGGAAAATGCCTGGAGACTTTGGGGTGGATCTGGGAGAGGATGTGGTTTGGGGAGGGGAAGGGCCTCAGCATAGTGCAATGACATAGAGTCTACCCTTCAAAGCAGCCAAGCAACTCATTCAGAATGCCTTTTGTTGCGTATGTGGACTTCAGGTTTCAATTACCAGTGTTGCTGCCTGGCTCATTGGAGCCTTGAGGACAGAGCTTGGGGACTCGGGAACAATGGGCAGTAAGATCCAAATCCCTGCTGCCATGGACCAATCAGAGGCCCCCTGCTGGTTCAAATGACCCAATGGCATTCCAGCATGGAAACCCACCCAGGACTGTATAAAGTTGGCTCCATTGGCCCAGCTGAGCAGTCTTCTAACTTACTCGTTACCGTGCTGTAACTCAATAAAGAGCTATGATCACGGCAACCTCGTCTCCTCCATGTATTGAACCCACTATACTATACCTTTACAACCCTCCCTGAATTAGTGGAGGATTACCAGGAGGTCTTTTCGGCCAATTCCAGGGCCTAACTAGGTATGACAGAGGGAATTAGGGTTATTAGTCTCCAGGCAGTAGCTGGAGATTCAACTGACCTCCGGACAATCAAGATCTGTTCTCCTGTAGAAAATGGCCACTTTGGAAGGTGGACACTATGGCATTATTATTCATTGAAATCTCTCCTCTTCCTGAACCCTATCATCTTCAGGCTCCACCACCTAAATCTCCAGACATTTCCCAACCCAGTGATGACCGCCCTACTCCATAGGTACCTATACGCATCAGAACATTCAGATCTAAAGTCAGAGCTTAAAGTTACAAGCATGTGTGTGAGGGGAACTAAACCCTTCCTCCTGCACTTTCCTTCAATATACTCCAGTTCTTTCAGCGGTTTTCTTCCAGTCTCACTTCTGCTATTGGAGCCAGGCTGGGAGGACAATCCATACAGCAACAGGATACAGTGAGGAAGGAGAGATGGCAGAGTTTAGTTCCCATCACACAGGCTCACTTGAAGGGAAAGGGGAAAAAAAGACCTGGATTTCCAGCCAGGGCCAGCTCTCAGGTTACAGGTCTGTGAGAAAGATGTCCTAAATTACGTTTGCTGTCCTTTAAGGCACAAATGCGCATACCCTATTTCAATGAGTCACAATTAGTATATGATTAATCTCATGGGGATGTATGATGAGTCTGTAAGAAGTGCTGACTAATTATTCCATGATTCGTCAGCAAGAAAACTTGCTCCCCTTTGGGAAAAGCTTACCACAAGCTTTTTCAGAGGGCTTAAAGAAGGCTTTGTGATTCATGCCTGCTCTCTCCCCCAGGAAAATAAGAACAATGGGGCACAATGGGGGGGTACTTTTAATTTCCTGGTGGGAGTGGGCAAGCAAAACATCTCTGGTCAGTTGTGGGACATCTGCCAGGATGTGACCAACCATGCCAACCCTCAGCCTTGGCCCTGTTCCCAACTAGGGTTGCCAATCCCCAGATGGGGGCAGAGGATCCCCCAGTTTGGAGGCCCTCCCATCCACTTCAGAGGTATCAGAAAGCAGGGGTGGGGGGAGAGAGGGAATTGTCTGCTGGGCAGTCTATTATACCCTATGGAGACCAATTCCCACAAGGTATAATGGAGAATTGATCTGTGAGTATCTAGAACTCTAGCAGGGCTGGGTGGTTTTTTTAGTTAGAGGCACCAGATTTTCGGCATAGCATCCAGTGCCTCTCCTCAAAACACCCTCCAAGTTTCAAAAAGATTGGACCAGGGGTCAAATTATATGAACCCCAAAAGGAGGTACCCCTATCCCCCAGTGTTTCCAATTCAAAGAATCATAGAATCATAGAGTTGTAAGGGACCTCTAGGGTCATCTAGTCCAACCCCCTGCACAATGCAGGAAACTCACAAATATCTCCCCCCTAAATTCACAGGATCTTCATTGCTGTCAGATGGCCATCTAGCCTCTGTTTAAAAACGTCCAAGGAAGGAGAGCCCATCACCTCCCGAGGAAGCCTGTTCCACTGAGGAATCGCTCTAACAGTCAGGAAGTTCTTTCTGATGTTGAGTCGGAAACTCTTTTGATTTAATTTCAACCCATTGGTTCTGGTCCTACCTTCTGGGTCCACAGAAAATAATTCCACACCATTCTCTATATGACAGCCCTTCAAGTACTTGAAGATGGTGATCATATCACCTCTCAGCCGTCTCCTCTCCAGGCTAAACATCCCCAGCTCCTTCAACCTTTCCTCATAGGACTTGGTCTCCAGACCCCTCACTAGCTTTGTTGCCCTCCTCTGGTTTGTTCTAGCATGTCTATATCCTTCTTAAAATGTGGTGCCCAAAACTGGACACAATACTTCAGGTGAGGTCTTACCAGAGCAAAGCGATACCATCACATCACATGATCTGGACACTATGCTTCTGTTGATACAGCCCCAAATTGCATTTGACTTTTTAGCCACCGCATCACACTGTTGATTCATGTTCAGCGTATGATCCACTAAGACCCCTAGATTCTTTTCGCACATACTACTGCTAAGACAAGTCTCCCCCATCCTATAACCATGCATTGGATTTTTCTACCTAAATGCAGAACTTTACATTTATCCCCATTAAAATTCATTTTATTGATTTTAGCTCAGTTTTCCAGCCTGTCAAGGTCATCCTGTATCCTTTTTCTGTCTTCTTCTGTGTTTTCAACCCCTCCCAATTTAGTATCATCTGCAAATTTAATAAGCATTCCCTCTATTCCTTCATCCAAATCATTGATAAAGATGTTGAACAAAACAGGTCCCAGGACAGATCCTTGAGGCACTCCACTTGTCACTCCTCTCCAAGAGGATGAGGAACCATTCACAAGCACTCTTTGGGTGTGCTCTGTCAACCAATTACAGATCTACCTAATGGTAACAGAATTCAAGCCACATTTTACCAACTTGTCAGCAAGGATAGTTGAAAGAAGGCATTTTAAAGGACTATGGTTCCTTTAAATGTGATGGCCAGAACTCCCTTCTGAGTTCAATTGTTCTTGTCACACCCTTGCCCCTGGCTCCACCCTCAAAGTCCACAGATATTTCTTGAGTCACACCTGGCAACCCTATTCCCAACGCACTGAACTGCTCATGTAGGTTCAACCACTTACAATCCACCCTTAGAATGGCAATCTATTTTCCCATCTAAGACAGGGTTGCCAATTCCAGCTCGTGGAATTCCTGGAGATCTCGAGGCCTGAAGATGGTCAAGTTCAAGGAGGAAGGTGACCTCTTAGGTGACATCATGCCCTCGAGGGTGTCTTCCGAACCCTCAATTTTTTCCAGGGCAAATAATCTTTGTAGTGCACAGCTTTGTTTTAGGTCTGGGGAAACCCTATACCCTGCCTAGGATGTTGGCAACATTAAGAAAGAATGTCTTCCCATCCCAAAACTCGGGGAAGAATAAAATGTTTCCCTGCTTTGTGAGCTCCATGGCAGGATAGACTCGAGATCCAGGGTACACTGCAAACCTCTTTACTTAATGTAGCCATTCCATTAACGTAACAGGCTGGCGTTCTCTTGAGCTCCCTTCTGGACTCATAAAACACTGCATTACCCGAAGAAAATACTCTGTACCATTCCTGTTCTCAGGAGGGGAAAAAAAGAGCAGTCTGATTGGAGCCTATTAGTAAGATTAGAGATAAATGATTTATTACATGGAGTGCTAAAAAAGAAAGGGAAAGGAAGGGCAATGTAGGCCATGCTCTGCTATTGGGTTCGGAACATAAGAACGTGGCCCTGATCTGGACAGTCCAGGCAAGTCCACATTGGATCTTGGAAGCTAAGCAGGGCTGACCCTGGGAAATACTTGGATGGGAGACTTCTTTGGAATACCAGGGCCAGGATGCAAAGGCAGGCAATAGAACCACCTGTCTGAAATATCCAGGCCCCAGTAGGGGTCTCCAGAAGTCAACCCTGTCTTCCAAACACACACACAAAAATACTTACCAAAATAAAAAGAAGAGAAGCCATGTTGGATCAGACCAGTGGTCCATCCAGTTAGGGTTGCCCAGCCCCCAGGTGGAAGTGGGGGATCCCCCAATTTTGTGGACTGTTGTCCACTGCCGGCCAGCTGGCCAGTGGGGGGAAGAAGAAGAAGAGCAAGAGAAAGAAGAAGATGATGATGATATTGATTTATATCTCGCCCTACACTCTGAATCTCAGAGTCTCAGAGAGGCTTACAATCTCCTTTATCTTCTTCCCCCACAACAGACACCCTGAGAGGTGGGTGGGGCTGGAGGGCTCTCATAGCAGCTGCCCTTCCAAGGACAACCTCTGAGAGAGCTATGGCTGACCCAAGGCCATTCCAGCAGTTGCAAGTGGAGGAGTAGGGATTCAAACCAAGTTCTCCCAGATAAGAGCCCACGCACTTAACCACTACGCCAAACTGGCTTTCATATCCCACCCCAAAAAGCCACAACCCAGCACAATAACCCCAATATGATAACATCACATGGAAATGATGTCATCAGTTTGGTGTAGTGGTTAAGTGCATGGACTCTTATCGGGGAGAACCGGGTTTGATTCCCCACTCCTCCACTTGCACCTGCTGGAATGGCCTTGGATTAGCCATAGCTATTGCAAAGGTTGGCCTTGAAAGGGCAGCTGCTGTGAGAGCCCTCTCAGCCCCACTCACCTCACAGGGTGTTTGTTGTGGGAGGAGAAGATAAAGGAGCTTGTGAGCCGCTCTGAGTCTTTGATTCAGAGAGAAGGGAGGGGTATAAATCTGCAATTCTTCTTCTTCTTCACACTGAGGATGTTGCACAGCAATGCTCTGTTATTTGGGGCAAAACTACAGAGCGACATCATAATGTCTTCTGCATGATTTCATCAGGGTGGGGATGTCATGTGTGATGACATTGCCCCTCCCCCCTCCCAGAAAGCTTCCTCCCACCCCTGACTGGTGGGAGCCTAGAACCTGGCAACCCTACATCCTGTCCAGCACACTGTGTCACACAGTAGCTCAAATCCAGGTGCCATCAGGTGGTCCATCAGTGGGGCCAGAATGATCCCTCCCACTGTTGCCCCCCGAGCACCAAGAATACAGAGCATCATTGCCCCAAACATAATGTCCATCTATACTTTATGGCTAACAGCCACTCATAGACCTCTGCTCCATATGTTTATCCAGTCCCCTCTTAAAGCTGTATGCTTATAGCCACCACCACTTCCTGAGCAGTGAATTTCACATGTTAATTACTCTTTGGATGATGAAGTACTCCCTAAAAGAAACAGATTGAACAAATAAGGATGGTCTCCTTCATGTGAGGCCTGGGGATCTCCCGGAATTACAGCTCATCTCTTGACTATGGAGATCAGTTCCCCAGGAGAAAAGGAGATGCTTTGGAGCAGGGGTGTCAAACTCATTTGTTATAAAATGTAATGCCAGGTAGCAGAGATGTAAACTTTACAAAGGACACAGACAGACACATTTTTTTAAAAAAAATAAAATAAAATAAAACATGCTTAAAGCAGGGCTGTTTTTGAGCAGGAACACACAGGAACGCAATTTCAGCTGGCTTATTGTCAAGGGGTGTGGCCTAATATGCGTATGAGTTCCTTCTGGGTTTTTCCCACAAAAAGCCACGAACAAACCAATGGTGACATCAGGGGGTGTGACCTAATATGCAAATGAGTTCCTGCTTGGGGTCCTGAGATCCTGAGAGATCTTGGGGTCGTGGTAGATAATTCACTGAAAATGTCAAGGCAGTGTGCGTTTGCAATAAAAAAGGCCAACACCATGCTGGGAATTATTAGGAAAGGAATTGAAAACAAATCAGCCAGTATCATAATGCCCCTGTATAAATCGATGGTGCGGTCTCATTTGGAATACTGTGTGCAGTTCTGGTCGCCGCACCTCAAAAAGGATATTATAGCATTGGAGAAAGTTCAGGAAAGGGCAACTAGAATGATTAAAGGGCTGGAACACCTTCCTTATGAAGAAAGGTTGAAACGCTTAGGGCTCTTTAGCTTGGAGAAACGTCGACTGAGGGGTGACATGATAGAGGTTTACAAGATAATGCATGGGATGGAGAAAGTAGAGAAAGAAGTACTTTTCTCCCTTTCTCACAATACGAGAACTCATGGGCATTCGATGAAATTGCTGAGCAGAAAGGTTAAAACGGATAAAAGGAAGTACTTCTTCACCCAAAGGGTGATTAACATGTGGAATTCACTGCCACAGGAGGTGGTGGCGGCCACAAGCATGGCCACCTTCAAGAGGGGGTTAGATAAAAATATGGAGCAGAGGTCCATCAGTGGCTATTAGCCACAGTGTGTATGTGTGTGTGTGTGTGTGTGTGTGTGTGTGTGTGTGTGTGTATATATATATATATATATATATATATATATATATATATATATATATATTTGGCCGCTGTGTGACACAGAATGTTGGACTGGATGGGCCATTGGCCTGATCTAACATGGCTTCTCTTATGTTCTTATGTTCTTATGCTTAAAGTATTAGCACTCTTGCAGTATTGTGATATCAAAGCTCTCCCTCCCCCACACTTCCTCCCCAAGAGAGGAGCCTCAGCCAATAGGGAAAATAGAGGCTTTGCTCTGTAGCTTCTGTGCAATTGAGAAATCCTGGCAAAGCAAGCTGTGATGCAGAAAGAAGCAAGAGAGAGGGAGAAGGAAGCAAACTTGCTCGGGGGGGGGGGCAGATAGAAGCCCTCTGGGGACCTGGTCCAGCCACCAGGCCACATGTTTGACACCCCTGGAGGGTGGATCCTATGGCACTGAGGTCCCTGTAGCTCCCAAGCTGCACCCCCAAATCTCCAGGAGTTTCTCAGCCTCTACCTGGTAACCCAACCCCCCCCCCCCCCCCGCTCTCTTGCCAGTGACCAGGGGAGACCTGGAAACCCTAATGAACAATAACTTACTTTTCCTACAGCAATAAGGATTGATCAAGCATGAAGCTAGTAAACTATTCATTGACCAACAATAATTAGTCAACCCTAAACATCCTGCTTCCTTTTTGGAAAGGCAAGCCGTTGTGCCCCATTGCTCCTAGATCTCTTGTGGGAGTTAACTCATGTTTTAGGGTCTAGACTAGAGAGGTTCTTTTGCAATCCACCACCCTCTGTGAGTATTTCTGTGATATGGAGAAGTTTCTTATACTGATGGCTCGATTACAGCAGGAATTTCCCATCACATTAAACTGCTCCAAAAGGACTAAAGGGAAGGCGATTTATTTAGTTGCTAATGTACTTACTTATTTCCTGCCTTATCTCTTCAGACTTGGGGCACCTAACAAAGCGGCAAGAGCTGCAAGGGGACAGAAACAGGGTCACTGTCCACCTGCAATATGAAAACACGATAAACATAAAAACACAGCTGAGTCTGCCCAAACGGTTCACCCTCCATGAAGTGTCATCCGGAGTTATGAATGCAGAATGCAGCCAGCAAAGGTGCTGTGGAGTATCTGTAGATCCAGCTGGGTAGCTGTGTTGGTCTGAACAACAGAATAAAGTCAGAGTCCAGAAGCACCTTTAAGACCAATGAAATGTTATTCAAGGTATGAGCTTTTGTGTGCAAGCACACTTCTAAATGGGGGGGGGGGGTGAGGAACCTATTCAGAATTATAGACAGAGGCTGAACAGTAAATTAGCATGTAACATGATGAAGGTATTTTGAAGTAAAACAGGAATAATAAGGGTCAACAGTGTGCGGATTTAATTAAGGGGCAGCAACAGTTGAGGCAATAAATATGTCCAGATAGGAAATAAATGTGTAAGAGAATCCTTTTTAATGTGGGAAGTTAACTGAGACTCCTTTACAATGTCACATTTGACTCCTCTCAAGCATGATGGGGCAAGGTGGTGCATTTGTGACTATCATGACAGTGAATGATCTGTTCCCCCACCCCCTCCCCGCAATGTTTGTATGTGTTGGTTTAGTCTCATGGAATGAAGTTCCTGCTGGTCAGCTCTCTTTATTATTTAGAATTGTAGACTGCATGAGCTTGCTTGGACTGAAACCAGTTGCTCCCATCCCTGTATCCCTTTGCGAATAAATGGACGTTGTTTGGAACATACCCACCTCAGTTAAGAGAACCAAAGACCAGGAGGCTTGTCATCTATGTGTTGGGAAATACCTTGAGATTTTTTTGGGGGGTGGAGCCTGAAGAAGGGAGGGGAGGGCTGACCCCAGACTGTCTGACACCCTAGGCAAGGCTAACTTCTGCACCCCTCCCCCGCACTGATAACATCACTGAGTCTCTTGAGGGGTGCCCAATTTTTCACCCCCAGAAGGCGAGTGCTCTAGGCAATCACCTAGTTTGCCTAGTGGCAGGGCCAGCCCTGGGAGGAACATCAGCAGGGTCCAGTGCCACAGAGTCCACCCTCCAAAGCAGCCATTTTCTTCAGGGGAACTGATTTCTGCCATCTGGAGATCAGTTGTACCATCAGGAGATTGCCAGGTGCCACCTGAAGATTGCCACCAGACAGGAAACTGGGTGAGTAGTACCCTATTCCTGATTTTCAAGCAAAAGGAAACATCACAGGTCCACACCTGCTCTGATAAGCCATTCCAGAGGAAAAGGGTAGGGTAGGGTTGCCAGCTCTGGGTTGGGAAATACCTGGAGATTTGGGGGGTAGCGCCTGAGGAGGGCAGGTTTGGGGAAGGGAGATACTTCACTGGGGTATAATTCCAGAGAGTCAACCTTCCAAAGGGGCCATTTTCTCCAGGGGAACTGATCTCTGTCACCTGGAGATGAATTCTAATCCCAGAAGATCTCCAGGCACCACCTGGAGGTTGAGAGTACAATCTGAGAGAGGTCACTATAATGGATAACACAACAAAGAATGAAAGCTAGTGACCAATATACTTTTTCACTGGAAGAGGGTTGGTGGTGTCTGAATGTCCTTCTGATATTTTTGTATAATATTTTCTTTTGTTAGTGGTCCCGGGTCTGATGAAGACTGGAAAGAAACAAGTACTTAATCGATTGGCTTGTCACCACACTGCTTTGGGACTTGAATATACATGTTTTGGACATTTGGACTGATTTCTATATCTTAGTAAATCGGTCACTAGCTTGCATTTTTCGTTGTGTTAACCATCTGGAGGTTGGCAACCTTACATGGAGGTCCTCCCCTCCCCCCCAGGCTTGGCAACTCAGCTGTTTCTATTTTGTTGCTATACTTAAGGAGAAACCTTGGTACCCTGAACAAAAAGCTGGATTCTAATGCGAGAGATTCAGCTTGAAGTCAGTGCGGTTCCTGAAAGGTCACTGAGTGGCCTTGAGCCGGCACTTTCGCACCCCTCTTTTGGAGGACAAAGGCAGTAATTGTAAAGAATTGGGTGAATTAGAAAAAAAAAATACTATAGAAACGAGCAAGTAATTGCCTGCTTTAAAGCCTCTTTTTTCCTGGAGAAAGGCCTCCGTCCTTTCCGAAAAGCAAATAGAGATCTTAACAATATTTCTGTATTGATTTTAATTAGAGACTATATTGCGCACTTTGCTTTGTCTCTTCGATCTTGTCAGTTTTCAGGCTGTCTTCTAATGCTCAGTTTTTAAGTGCCTGTTGAAGCCGAGGTTTTAATTGCCTCCAAACGACTTCTGAAACAATGAGCCGGGGTTTCACAATGAAATACTGCATTACAGGAAGCCGTTGCAGTCGCAGATGCCTGTTGAAAGGTTGGTCGGTAACCAGATATACTCAGTCAGAAAGGCTCTGTTTAGCAAGAGTGAACGGGGTCGGGGATTATTACAGCATTCATACCAACATTATAGTTTAATTGGTATGTTTTTTTTAAAATCATTCTGTTTTCTTCATTTTTCATCATTACCTGCTTTGTTTTCATAACTCTACTCATTTCCTATGGTTCCAGTGGTAAATGAAATGACTAGAACTTTTTTTTGTTCTCCCTATTCAATGGGAATGAAATTTTTCAAGAAGGGCAGAGTGAACAGTAAATGCAGTCTCAAAAAAAACCCCACCAACTCTACTTGACTCAGGTGGGAAAATATAGTGCTGATCCTGCTTCCTAGAAGCCTTTCTTGACAGGGCAATGCCTGGCAACATCACACAGAAACCATCAGCAAAATCTTGACCGATTCCTCACTGGCCTTACGCCGCTCTCACGCTCCTCTTCTCTGTGGGGCTTCCATCGGATTTCACAATATCCGCCGTGGGGCTGCAATTTGCTTTGCTTTTTTTGCATGGCAAACAGAAACTGGTTTTTAGAGGATCTTGTTTGCTGTGCAAAAGAGGTGGAGTGAGTTGCAACCCCGGGGCTAATAGTGTGAAATCTGATGGAAGCTCCGCAGAGGAGAGTGAGAGTGGCATAAGGCTAGTGGGAAATCAGTCCTTGTTTGGTGGTGGCACTGATATCCACTTCTGGTTGGTTAGCGTTCCTGTCGCTTAACATTATCTTCTCACACATTCTCTCCCATTTTCTTTCCATTTTCCTGCTGGTCAAGCCTTTATTGAACTCAAACATCCACATGGTGCTAGAATCCAAGGATTAAAGATCTTCCCCCTATGATTTCTGGTGGCTATTAATTTTTTTAATCCATATGCAGCGATTCTGTTTTAAAGAAAGGATTAGTAGACCATCTAATTACACTTTCCTGTTTGTGATCCACCAAGCTGAATACAGCCTGCTAGGGCCTGGATTAGGACTACCAGCCAGTGGATCACAAATGGTCTTGGGGGAGTTTATGGGAGGGCACCATTGGGAGATAGCCTTCTGTCACTTCTAAAGGGAAAACCATAGAGTCCCCAGCGATTCCTAGAGAGCCATGATTTTACTGCTTGGTTTTCCTCAGAAGTGACATAATGCTTTTGCCCAATGGTGATTTAATTCCCCCCTTCCTGCTATCTGCTGGAGGGTAATGGGAACTGGCAGGGAAGAGTCTTGCCCTCAGGGAGAAAATGAAAAGCCTAGCCTGGACAGAACCAATTTGGTGTAGTGGTTAATTGTGCGGACTCTTATCTGGGAGAACTGGGTTTGATTCTCCACTCCTCCGCTTGCACCTGCTGGAATGGCCTTGAATCAGCTATAGCTCTGGCAGAGGTTGTCCTTGAAAGGACAGCTGCTTGAGAGTCCTCTCAGCCCCACCCACCTCACAGGGTGTCTGTTGTGGGGGAGGAAGATAAAGGAGATTGTGAGCCACTCTGAAATTCAGAGTGGAGGGCAGGATATAAATCCAATATCTTCTTTGTGCTGCCAGCCTGGGACTAAGGTCTGTTGAGTACCCAGGGGTGAAATTCTAGCAGGAGTTCCTTTGCATATTAGGCAGCACACCCCTGATGTAGCCAATCCTCCAAGAGCTTACAAAAAAGAGTCTTGTAAGCTCTTTGAGGATTGGCTACATCGGGGCGTGTGGCCTAATATGCAAAGGAGCTCCTGCTAGAATTCCACCCCTGTGAGTACCTGACAGAAATAATTAAGTGGCTGGTAGTTTGTCTTGTGACCCACCTAACTTGGATGACGGTGGGTCACAAGTTAGGCAGGTTTAGCCTGTGCGGCACAGCTTTCAGTGCAACCCTAGGAGCATTTATTTCAGTCCATTCTGGAGTAACTCTGAATAGGATCGCACTATTAGGCAGTACAACCAGTCCATGGGGGAAAAAAAAAAGATTTGATGCTGTTTACACCATTGGTGCATCCCTAACCACAGTTACATCTTTCTATGTTTGTTGAAATCAACAAGCTTTGCAGAAAGTAGCTCTGCTGAGGTTTGCATTGTTAGAATGTCTAAGAGGGGAATGGAGCCTCTTTGCCCCAAGGATAGAAAAGGCACCCCCCCCCCAAAAAAAATAAGCTTCTTAATTGCAATTTCTCTCTCAAATATTAAGAACATAAGAGAAGCCATGTTGGATCAGGCCAATGGCCCATCCAGTCCAACACTCTTTGTCACACAGTAGCCAATATATGCCTGTGTGTATACACACACACATATACATACATACACACACACACACACACACATATATACACACAGAGAGAAATTTAGGCAGAAAATGGCAGTGCATGCTGAGCATGATCTTGCAAACTGTTTTTTTGCGATTTGCCGACAAATACGTAACATTCAACATTGTATTGTTCACAAGAGCTGTCCTTACACTTAGGACAGAATACTATCCAATAGTCGTTATTCAGCTGTTTTCTAATATCTGTCCTATGTAAATCATTCTCTCTATTTTCCCTTTGGGGGAGATTCTGAAAATGCCTTTTTAAAAAATATTATTAACTTGCACACATGTACACTAACTTCCCTTCTGTTCCTCCCACGAGTGCTTATCAACACAATAAATATTGATGTGCTTAAGTTTCAGCTATTCTAATAAGTACAGCCATATCTATTGTGAAACTGAACATCCAGTTCAACATTTTTATTTATTTATACAATTTATTCCCAGCGTATCCGCAAGACAGCTTAAAAGGCAAATTCTACAACTGCTATCGAATCACAATAAAATTGCCCACATTAAAAACATTTCTTTAAAAATCAGTGATACAATTAGGTACTTTAAAACTCTTAACTTAATGGGTAAATGGGGGCTTTCCCTTTAGCTGTTGAATGTTTACTTCAAAGGTGAGTCTGCAGTCTGCTTTTGGGACCTTCCAGGGCTTTTTTTTGTAGCAGGAACTCCTTTGCATATTAGGCCACACACCCGTGATGTAGCCAATCCTCCTGGAGCTTACAGTAGGCCCTGTAAGAAGAGACCTGTAAGCTCCAGGAGGATTGGCTACATCACGGGTGTGTTGCCTAATATGCAAAGGAATTCCTGCTACAAAAAAAGCCCTGGGACCTCCTGCTGAACCCATAATCTGGGGCTAGGGGTGCTGTTATGTCTTGAAACGTAAGCTAATGTACCGCGTGGCGATCGCTACAGAGGCGACCAGGGGAAACCCATTGGTCCCCGGATGTAGCTTGCTAGACGCTCCGCCCATCAAGATCTGTGGTGGGAAGTTTGACTGTCCACGCTTGGACTGGTCAAACTGGGAGGCAGTTCCGGGAAATGTATATAAGCAGGACCTGGCCCGCGTGTTCCCTCTCTTGTAATGTACCACCGAATAAAACATGTTGCCTTCAACCCGTCTCATCACTCAGTACATTACAGGTGCCCTCCTCCAGCATGGGCCTGAGGAATTCCCAGAATTACAACCCATCTCCACATGACAGAGATTGGTTCCCCTGGAGGAAATGGATGCTTTGGAGGGTGGACTCCGTGGCATTGTACCCCACTAAGGTCCCTGTCCTCTCCAGGCTCCATACTCATATATCCAGGAGTTTCTCAAATTGAGTCTGGCAACCCTACCCCCACAAGTGGCCAGGGGGGAATAATAATAATAATAATAATAATAATAATAATAATAATAATAATAATAATAATAATAATAATAATAATAACAACATTAATTTATATCCCGCCCTCCCCGCTGAAGCAGGCTCAGAGCGGCTGCCGAATCCCTGGTGGTAAAGAAAAAGTTGCACATCAGCTTGCTCAGAGGCTTAGTGAGGGCAGTAGGTGGGGCAAATTGTTGCAGGGTTTTTCCCCAGTGGTCTGGTGTCCAGAGCCTGACACAAGACAATCACAGTCAGCTGTGGCTGAATACTACTGAAAGCCGGGGGTGGGGGAGGGAGAAGATGCGGCACTGGACAGGACAACTGAGCAGAGTTGGTTTATTGCACAATGTATCAGGAGCAGGAATATCATATCTGAGTAGAGATAACTTTGACTGTCAGCTGTGGTACCCTGAAAGATGTTCACAACTAGGGTTATCAATAGTCCATGTGAGGTTTGGAGATCTTCCAGAATTTCAGTTGAACTCTAGAATTCAGAGATCAGTTCCCCTGAAGAAAATGGCTGCTTTGGAGGGTGGGGTGTATGCAGAGCTTCTTTTGAGCAGGAACACACAGGAACACAGTTCTGGCTGGTTGGGCCAGGGCTCTGGCTTAAAAAAATATATCTGACAGAGATATCTCCCAGACGACGCGCTCCATCCTCTCTGCCACCTCCAGCCTCCAATAAACTTACAAAGAGAGTGAGAGATGTAGAGCCACCCATGAGCACCCCCTCTTAAGAGAAGCTGAACCTGCCACTCCATGCTGTGCCACATGTGGCTCTCTCTCTCTCTCCAGCTATGTTTTTTTTTTGGGGGGGGGGTGAAACAAGGTCTCATTGGGCTGTGTGAGAACACATATTCATGAAATACAGCTGATGGCACTGTGCTGTTCTGTGTCAACCTGAGAAAAGTAATCTACTGAACGGCTGATGTAACTTCTGGTGACATCAGGGGGTGTGGCCTAATATGCAAATGAGTTCCTGGCTGCATGGTGTTATACCTCATTGAGCTCCCTCCTCTCCCCAAACTCTGCCCTACACAGCACCCCCCCCCCAAAAAAAATCCAGGAATTCCCTTTGTTGGCAGTCCTATTCACTGCTATTCCTTACTAACTTCAGATTTCACCATTCACTCCACACAGGTGTCGGTCCTTTTTTCACCTTACATTTCTTGATCTATTACATATAACCAGGGCATTATTTCAACCAATTAAATAATGGCAGCTCCCTACAGTTGGGAAACGTGGTGCTGTGTGTGTAACAATTAGAAGCATGCCCCGGGCACAGAAATGAGTCTTTATTTATTCCGTACAATTATATACCAAAATGCTCAGTTAAAAACATTCCCAAGGCAGTTTGCAGAAATATTAAAATAGAGTTTACAGAAAACAATAAGAGTCAATAAATAACTGCAATTATAGAGCAAATCCAACTCAGAAGTCATTAAAAGAATAAGCTAATCAAAGGACCAGGCTGAAGGCTGTCAAGAGTGGGATGGAAGAGGGGGGCACGGGGATTTTTGTGTAGAAAACGTCCAGTAGGAACTCATTTGCATATTGGGCCACACCCCCTGATAACACCATTGTTTCGCATAGCTATTTTTGTGAGGAACGCCCAGTAGAAACTCATTTGCATATTGGGTCACATCCCTGACACCAAGCCAGCCGGAACTGCGTTCCTGTGCATTCCTGCCCAAAAAGCTCGGGGGGGGGGGAAATGTCTTTATGGAGGAGGAGGAGAGATAAAAGGGGCAGTCACTGTTTCTAACCTTAATCTACCACACGAGGATGCATACACTGCCCTGAAATCCTGGGATGTAGGATGGGATATAAATGTGAGGGATGAAATGGAAGAAGAAAGTTCTGTACACACTGCAGTGCATTTGCCAGGTTGCCAGCTCACAATACTGGAAAGTCACATGACTGGTTTTTATGCAGGGCTTTTTTTGTAGCAGGTGCTCCTTTGCATATTAGGCCACACCCCTCTTATGTAGTCAATCCTTCAAGAGCTTACAGGGCTCTTATTCCAGGGCCTACTGTAAGCTCTTGGAGGATTGGCTACATCAGGGGTGTGTGGCCTAATATACAAAGGAGTTCCTGCTGCAAAAATAGTCCTGAATATAGTCATTTTATGTCTTTTTTTGCTCATGTCATTGTTGCCAGTGGTTTGGATTCCATGCATTGTGGTTCTCCTTAAGGATACTCTGGTTTGTTTTACATAATTTTTCTACTGTTTTATACCACTTTAATATTTTATGCCATTGCTACCTTATCTGCTTTTCATCTACCTCAAATCTTGGCAAGAAAGGCACATTACATCTGAAATACAATTAATAAAATACAATTAATAAAATGCATAATTCCATAAAATAACATTGAGAACACATTAACTCTCATGGGAAAATATGGCTCAAAGAAACAAAAAAAGGCATAAAAAAAGAAAAGGTTTCGGGTAGGGGCTTAGGCTCAGTGTTTGAGTACCTGCTTTGCTTGTGGGGGGGTGGGGTCTCAGGTTCAGTCTGGCATCTCCAGTTATAAAAGGTTGAGGTAGCAAAGTTAGTGGGAGCTTTTTGCTCTCATTTACTGGACTCCATAGTTGCAACTGCATCTACCAGAATACATACTTTTTAACAGGGTCTTTTCTTTTTAGTAGAAAAAGCCCAGCAGGGACTCATTTGCATATTAAGACACCCCCCCTGATGCCACCATTGTTTCACACCAGACTTTTTTGGAGAAAAGACCCAGCAGAAACTCATTTGCATATTAGGCCACACCCCCGACACCAAGCCAGCTGGAACTGTGTTCCTGCTTTAAAAAAAGCCCTGCTTTTTAATATTATTGTCATTTTTTAAAGTCCCATGATAAACATATTATTCTCTGGATTGGACACCTGGCAAGCATTCCCAAAATTTAAATTCTTATTTTCCTGCAAACTAAAGCATTACATGGTAGATGTCACTTTATTTTGCTGTAATTTCTGTACATTTGGCAAGCAGAGTTTATAAGTCAAGGATGCATGGCCTTTAGGCTCCTAAATCCAAGGAAAATAATTAAATGATTAGTAAAATTGACTGCATAAGTCACTGTTTTCATTGAATGACAATTCAGTGTTCTCCTTCTTTGGGTGATGGTTACAGGTGAATTTCAAACATTCCATCTTGAAAATATAACTGCAGTATACACCTTTTTCCTTTTAGGCCACAACTCTCAGTGATACAGCCAAAGACTTCAATCCTAAGAATACTTCCCTAGGAATAAACTCAACTGAATAAAATCAGACCTAATTCTGAGTATACCTGATTAAAATTGCTCCCAAATTTGTACGGCAGGTTAGCGGTGAGCAAAAGCCCTGCTTACCTGAGCTGACAGAATTGAGAGCGCTACAACATGTATTGACATTTGGCCAGACTTGGTGATAAACGAGTTATTGTTCTTCCACAGCAAATACTGACATCAGCTTTGCATTAGTAAATACTTTCGCCTCTTTAGTCAATAAATCTTGATACCACCTTAGCCATAGTCAATATTTGGTGGCTATTATAATACCATTAATAATCATTAACTATTTTACAACTAGGTAGCGAAGGCAGCATGATATAGCCCAGGGGTGGCCAAACTGCAGCTTGGAAGCCACATATGGCTCTTTGACATATATTGTGTGGCTCTTGAAGCCCCCACCATCCTGTCAGCTGGCTTGGAAAAGCCATTGCTTCTCTTTAAATCACTTCTCCAAGCCAAGCCAGCCAGTGGCTTGGAGAATGCAAGTTGCTTTCTTTCCATCTCCACCTTCCCCATTCATCTCCCTCCCTCCCTCTCTGAGGAAGGTCATGGCAAGCCATTTCTGCTTTATCACTGACCTTGAAATTCCCTACTGGGGATAGTCATAAATTGATTGTGCCTTGACAGTACTTCTCACACATTCATTTTAAAACAAAAGACACAGCAAGAAGTTGGGTTTGAGTCCCAAGAGGGGAGTGAAAAATCTAAATGAGATGCACGAAACTAACACAGAGAAGGAGCAGATAAGGCGATGGGCGGGAGTTTCCTACTCGCACGAGCCCTTCCTTCTATATCTCAAGCCAGTTGTGCCTCCCATCTCCACCCATTCGAAAAAATATTGTCACAAGATCCACATGGATTGCCTGAATGCGAAGACTGCGACGAACGCAGAGTTTTTATGACAGTATGAAATGAGCAACTTTAGAGTGATTTGGGCGGGGAACCTCAGAACATTATGGAGGTTCTGGATCCAACTAACTTTTGTAATGAGTTTTGGGCCTTGAGCTAAGAAATAAATACCAAATCTATAAATGTAGTTTTGGAGGCAATACTCATTTTTCAGAGGGTTGGTGGTGAAAGCTCAATAGTCACTCAAACAGGAATAAATAATTTGGTCCTTTGCTAGCTGATTCTTTTTAAAAGACCCTCCTAATCTACCATGGATATGAATAGTGGCACATTAATGAAGCAGAAATCATTTTGGTTTCAGCAAACCAGACATGACAAAGTCCAAGAAATACAGGTTATATCAGTAGCTTTATTATAATCCTCCTCTGTATAAAAGGAAGCAGTGTGTCACTCAAAGAGTGATTGGTTTATACAAGTTGCTGCTGCAGGATTTAGTGATGGTTACTAGCTTCATTGGCTTTGGAGAGCTTAGATAAGTCCATGGACAATAGTTTCCGTTGATGGTTTAGCCATGATACTATATGAATCCTCTACATTTAGAGTCAGTAGCCCTCTAGATGCCGCTGCTGGAGGAAAGTAATAGGATTGCCAGCTCTGGGTTGGGAAATATCAGGAGATTTTTGGGGTGGAGCCTGAGGAGGAAGGATTTGGAGAGGGAAGGGACTATGATAGGGTACAATGCCATACAGTCGACCTTCCAAAGACTCCATTTTCTCTAGGTGAACTGATCTCTGTCACTTTGAGATCAGTTGTAGTAGAGGGCAATCTCCAGCTACTGCCTGAAGACTGGCACGCCTATAAGGGGCTTTTGCCTCTACACTCTGTTTGTTGGCTCTCTGGGGAAACAAATGGACCACTATGTGTAACAGGATGCTAGAAGAGATGGACCACTGGTGTGATGCAGTGCGGCTGCTCCTGTATTGTTATTTATATGTTGGTTTTGTGCAAATTATACCAAAGGATACCATTGTACAAAGGTTCAATATTCTACAAAGGATACCAAGATCTAGACCAATTTTGCACTAGGCTTGTTCCGAGTGGAGAGCCCATTTGCCTCTGGCACTTCTCTCGGTTTTCGCACAAGCTGCCCCGGAGCTGTGAGTTGGTGCACCGCTTTTCCATGGCAAGCAGAAACCACTTGTAAGAGGATCTCACTTGCTGCAGAAAAGCAGCAGGTCAACTTGCAGCTCTGGGGCAGCTTGTGCGAAAATGGAGAGAAGCACCGGGAGCAAAAGGATTCTCTGCCTGGAACAAATCTAGTGTGAAATTCATCTAGATCTTGGAATCCAGTTTTCTATATAGATACTAAAGGTTTTTGTAGTGGGTTTGCTGTATGATATGGACATACTGAATTGTTTCAGGGGTGTTGGCAGCTTTGGTATAGTGTTATCCTGGTTCAGTGTGCTTGCTTTCTCTTCTACAGAGAACAATAATAGTGTGCTATCAATTTGTGGCTGAACCATGGCAACCCAGGGCCATGGGGTTTTCACAGCAAGAATCATTGGTTTGCCATTGCTCTTCTCTGCATAGCAACCCTAGTCTTCCTTTGGTGGTCTCCCATCTGAGTACTTACCAGAGACAACCTGGTTTGGTTTTCAAACTCTGACAAGACTGGGCTGGCCAAGGCTATTCAGGCTGCAGAGATGAGTTGCAAATGCTACCTCTCTCCTTTGAACATGATGATGATTCCCCAATTTCCAAGAACTTGCTAGATCTTGAATTGCAGAACACCATCCACCAGTCAAATATTTGACTATGAAAAGAAGAAGAAGAAGAAATTTGCAAGCACAGCTCTCTGAATTACAGAGTAAGTATCTTATTTTGGGGATCAAAATGAACCAATTGAATTAGTGGTTTCTCAGGTTAGTTACAAAGAGTGGTCGCAACAGTTATTTAGTCTGTCCCTTCCAGAAAAACTCCACAGGTATGTTCTTAATTTCAAAGGTTGGCTTGTTTGAATTCTAACAGCCTTTGGCAGTGGGTAGCTGAGCGTATTCAAGCAGATAATTTCATAAAGATGGTTTAGAAAAGGCACTTCCAGGTTCTTTTCCAAGTGTAACAATGCTTGCTGAAGGCATGTTAGCTAAGATTTGAGTCACAGTCTTGGAAGGTGATTAGGAAAGACAAATAGATTCCAGAGAGACTGTGGTCTCGTACAGCTTCTGACTTTGGCTCTGCACTTCACCGACCATTAGATGGGGGGGGGGTGTGTGTGACTGCTCGAGATGACTGACACAGGAGGTTAAGCTTTGATAACTTGTCAGGGGTTGAAATTCAATTTACATCCTGTATTTCTGGTGTTCAAAGACCTTTCGTGTAGTGTTTGGCAGTGATCCTTACAACAGCTGTATATGACAGATCAATATTATTATCCTTTTGAAGCATTGTTTAGTGAGCTAGGATGCCACAGCAGTGGTAAGGGAGTGTCCTTCAAAATGTCCAGTCTTGTTTTGGTATTTCAGAATGGGCATGGTTGCTGCTATCCTGAAATCTGGGGAGCATATACCATTTCAGGAGTTCACTTAGGGTAACCTGTTTATGCTCAGGAATATTGGGTATCTGTGGACTTAGCCTTATTGTGGATGACACTGTTTTCAGTGGATAGTAGGCCTTCTGGCAGGACTCCAAAGGCCACATCTACTACCCACTGTAAATAGTGACAGTAGACCTGGCCTCTGGACTCCAAAAACAGATCTACTGTGTTTCATAAGAACATGTGAGAAGCCATGTTGGATCAGGTCAATGGCCCATCCAGTCCAACACTCTGTGTTACACAGTAGCAACAAAAAAAAACCCCAAGTGCCATCAGGAGGTACACAAGTGGGGCTAGAAACCCTTCCACTTTGCCCCCCCTCCCCAAGCACCAAGAATACAGAGCATCACTGCCCCAAACAGTGGCTGTGGCTTATAGCTGCTGATGGACCTCTGCTCCATATTTTTATCCACTCCCCTCTTGAAGCTGGCTATGTTTGTAGCTGCCACCACCTCCTGTGGCAGTGAATTCCACATGTTAATCACCCTTTGGGTGAAGAAGTACTTCCTTTTATCCGTTCTAACCTCTCAGCAATTTCATTGAATGCCCACAAGTTCTTGTATTGTGAGAAAGGGAGAAAAGTACTTCTCTCTCTACTTTCTCCATCCCATGCATAATCTTGTAAACCTCTATCATGTCACCCCACAGTCCTTCACAGTTTCAGCGGAAGCTGGAATAACCTGGAAAAATCCTATTTGGGGATAGAAATTTTTGGGAATCCTAAAATGACAGGAGTGTCTTTTGCTGCTTAGGATATGCCTGAGTTGAAACTATATAGCAAATATTGGGTATGATTTTGGCTCAGAAATCTCAAATACACACTCCTTAGAAGAAGAAGAAGAATTGCAGATTTATAACCCGCCCTTCTCCCTGAATCAGAGACTCAGAGTGGCTTACAATCTCCTGTATCTTCTCCCCCCCCCCCACAACAAACACCCTGTGAGGTGGGTGGGCCTGAGAGGGCTTTCACAGCAGCTTCCCTTTCAAAGACAATTCCTGCGAGAGCTATGGCTGACCCAAGGCCATTCCTGCAGGTGCAAGTCGAGGAGTGAGGAATCAAACCCAGTTCTCCTGATAAGAGTCCGCACACTTAACCACTACCAAACTGGCTCTCTTAGTGGCTGTTTCATTGGAACTCTTGGCAGTTGACTTCTGACATAACATTTATTTATTTATTTCTCAGATTTATATCCCGCCCTCCCCACTGAAGCAGGCTCAAAAGAAGAACCTATTGAAAGTCCAATTAAATTCCAGTCATGGGGACATGGATCCCAGATGCCATGGCAGGAGGTGCACCAAAGAAACTGAGAACAAGAGAAGCTCACAGCCAATAGTCTTGATCAATCATTGGGGAGGAATAAGGAAAGCAGAAACAACAAATAACGAACATTATATAGTGGATTTCAAGTGTCCAGACAATCTAACATTATCTTAGATTGAGGCTAAGAAATGATAGCTTGCCAAAAGCCTAATAATTAGCTAATTCGTGGCAGAGGTGACATTTTAGGTTGGTAAAAATGGTAGGAGGTATCCTCTTTAACTACTTTAAAAAAATCTATGATGAGAATTATGGGACCTATACATACAAAAGTCATGTAGGATGAGGGCTGTAGTGTGGAGGGGAATTGGGTGAGATTGAGTGGAAAAGCTGACTAAATCTAACACTTCAAATGAGGCTTTCACTGCCTGGCCTGTTAGACACTATATTATAAGCTTCCCTCCTGACAAGTTATCACTGGTGTCAAAGTTGATGTTGCTGATCATCTGTTTGGCAAAGAAGATCCTTGCACCCCACAGTTCTCAGCCCTGTGTTGTGCATGAGGATCTCTGGACCAGAGCCCAGGCTATAGATAACACAACCATCCCTTGCCATTGGGCTGACCATCTGCTCAATTGTCAGGATCGTATTGACCTGTCTTGAGAAGTCATCCAATTCTTAAACAGTTCTGCTAGTTTGAAACTTCTTCTGGCAGTTGTCCTAAAATAAAATCCTATTTTCTGTAATGTCAATCTATTGGTCCTTTGTCCCTTTTTTTGAGCTCATGAACACATGTATTGAATCCTTGGTCCATCAAGGTCCATATTGTCTACTCAGACCGGCAGTGGCTCTCTAAGGTCTCAAGTAAAGGTCTTTCACATGGTCTACCGACTCTTTCAAGTGGGGATTGAACCATGAGACCTTGTGCATGCACAGCAAAAGCTCTACCACTGTGCCACAACCAGTGTTCCCTCTACTCTGAGTGTGAACTAGCTCACAGTTTTTTAGCCTCCGGCACACACATTTTTGTCTCACAGTGGAAAAATGGCCCCAGTGCGAGCTAATTTATGCAGTAGTAGTCAAATTGCTCACCCACAACTTTCATGCCAGTAGCTCACAAAGTAGAATTTTTGCTCACAAAACTCCACAGCTTAGAGGGAACACTGGCCACAACCCATCTTCAGACATAACAGCAGGGCAACACAGCGGTGCTGATGGTGGCATTCTTGGGACCAAATTATATAAGGATGTGAATAAACTGCCCAAGAGATCCCCCCCCCCCCCCGCAATTGGCAAATAGTTGCCATAGAGAGGAAGCCATGGTGAGGAAAGGGAAGAAAGACTGAGATTTGAAAATGTGCAACTCGATACAAAATGTACAGCTCCAGGAGAAAATGTACAGCTCCCAGAAACATTTATGCAGTTCAGAAAATGCAAGTGTTTGCATTAGTGCTGTCCCAGTTACATGGATCTCTGCAGGCTTCTCACTATGCACTCCCATACAAAGCTACTCTAGTCTAAGCCCATTGACTGGAACGGTAAAGCAAGTGTGCACACTTAGAAAGCTTTGCGAGAGAGTGGGGATTTGAATCCAGATTCCCCCCACCCAGGGAACACGGAGATAATTCTGTTATCAAATTACAAGGAAAGAATTGCAGCAAAAGCAGTTTAAAGCTGTCGTACGGGTTGGATCTACATTTCCATCAGGGCAGCTGACTTTTTTCTGCGTCCCTGCGCCCACTGCAGAACCATGAAACGTTGCTCCTACAGAACAGTAGACCCTGAAGAATTACATGAGGAGGCTAAATCTGGGGCAGGTAGCTGTGTTGGTCTGAAGCAACAGAGAATCAGTGGAAACTGCCATTTTACTCTGTCTCCAATCTTAAATTTGTAGAGGATGTAGGGCCTCAGATAGATTCAGGTGGGCAGCCCCGTTGGTCTGAAGAAATAGAATGAAGTGTGAGTCCAGTGGTCTTAAAGGTGCCACTGGACTCGTATCTAGGGCCTCGGAGAGAGTCTGCTTTCTCTCAGAAGTACCTGGAGTAGAGTCTTCAGTTGTTTCTGCAGCACTGAAATGGTTCTGCATAATGGTTTACATTTTACTTTTACCATAAATTCATTAGATGGGCTTGGACAAATCATTATTTCTGCTTTTAAGGCTGCATCTACATATCAGTGGATATCATGCTGTTGTTGTGGAATAACCATCATTAATTTCCTGGTACAGTTGCCATTTCTCCATTGGGAACAGGCAATCAATTCCCTGCTCTCAATACTTTGAAGAGCTCAAGAAAAATGGAACACATTGTGACCACTGTTCCCTCCAAGCTGAGTTAGCGTGAGCTAGCTCACAGATTTTCAGCCTGCAGCTCACAGATTTTTATCTTAGCTCAGAAAGGAAGACCCCAGAGCACAGTAATTTATGCAGTAGCTCACAACTTCAATGCCAGTAGCTCACAAAGTAGAATTTTTGCTCACAAGACTCTGCAGCTTAGAGGGAACATTGGTTGTGACCCCTGATTTCACAGATACTACCAACCTACGTCACCCAGGTTCAGGGCTACAGGTAGGTCAGGCAGTCATAGTTCACCACCTGTCTTGTCTTTTTTTAGTGCTCAGAGATTCCTGACCCTTTTATATATAAAGTCCCCTCCGCCATTTCCAGAGATATTGCTAGATCCAGTCACCTTATCAACCAGCTCTCACACAGACATTTCACAAAGCTATTGGAGTTGAGACCAGACACTGCTTCTGTCACATGCTGCCACCATTTATTGATATAGCCCTCCCTCCATGTCTGTCTGTCTGTCCATCGACTGAGGCCTGAAAGGTTTATGTGTATGCATGTTTCTTTCCTTGAGACTACACATTCGGTCAGCAGGGTTAACAAAAAAAAAGTTAACTTTTATTGAAGACTTGAAACAACATTGGAGTGATCTAGATAAGTATATACAACATTTCGTAGCATTTGAACTTTTGATCCTTTACTTGATTCATGCTTCCAAATCTATTTGTTCCAGTTACCTTCCTTCAACAAGCTTCAGGTTACTAATTTCTCATACAGTGGTTCAATCTGTCCTCTGCCTTCTGCATAGCTCTAGCTCTTTCTCCAACTGACTTAACAACTCTCACTTCTAGCTCTCCTGTCAACATTCTATCAACTCTCATTAGCTGTTCACAGAGAGAGGCAAAACTGGACCTGTCCATCACACATGGTGTTGATGGTAACGCTCTAGGACAGGGGCATTGAACTCATTTGTTATGAGGGGCGGATCTAACATAAATGAGACTTTGTTGGGCCGGGCCATGTGCGTCACAAAATGTAATCCCAGGTAGCAGAGATATAAACTTTATAAAGGACACAGATAAACAGAATTAAAGTTTTTTTTAAAAAAAAAAAAACTTAAAACATGCTTAAAACATTAGCGCTCATTGCTCTTAATGGTGCTTTCTTTTTAACTCTCCTGCGAAATCCAGGGAACTGGGCAAAGGAAGCTCTGGCTCTTTCTTTCCTTCCTCAGGGGACCAGGAGGTGGAGGAGCCTCAGCCAACAGAAGGAAGAGAGGCTTGGCTCAGTAACTCTGTTGTGTGTTTGAGCAAGCCTGGCAAAGCAAGGTGTGATGCAAAAGGAAGCAAGAGAGAGGGAGAAGGAAGCAGATGACAGCCAGATACTCAGGGGCCTGATAGGAGCCCTTCTGAGGTCTGATTTGGTCCCCAAGACGCATATTTGACACCCCTGCTTTAGGAATTTCCTGCTCCCCCTGCTTAACTGTTTTGCTTTCTTATGCAGTCTCATCAAAGGGACTGTACAAGAAACCTAAACAAAAAAACAGCTGAGTGGTGGAGATATGGTCCCAAGCCACTCATCTGTTTTCCTTTCTTGTGCAGTTTCTTTAAAGTGACTGCACAAGAAAGCCCGAAAAACAGTTGGTTCAATTCATGCCCATCCTTAGTTATATCCTCCTGAAAGCCTACCATCTCCAAGCATGGCTCCCAAAATCTCCCAGCATTCTCCAGTATATGGCCAAACCCCCTATTTTCAAGGAGATCTAGTCCAAACAGAAAAATCCCATTATGAACTATTGGTATTGCATTTGATGGTGCTATATCCAATCTATGTGTGGATGTCACCTCAGTCTGTTTGTGGAGGTTTTCAAATAGGTGTGCTTTCTAGTAGAGGGTCAAAGATCAAATTGTCCACTGGTTCCTTCCAATCTATGGCTGGATCCAGAGGTCCAGAAGCCCTGCAATAGTGGCTAAAACATGACTGCAGGAAGGGCCGGCCCTGCCATTAGGCAAACTAGGTGATTGCCTAGGGAACCGGCCTTCTGGGACCATCAAATTGAGTATCCCCCATGTGACTCGGTGACATTATCAGTGCAGGGAGGCACCAGAATTTAGCCTGGTCTAGGGTACCAGACAGTCTAGGGCTGGCATGCCTCTTCCTTTGCTCTGTGTGCTTCTGTTGCTCCCCCCCCCCAAAAAAAAATAGGGGTTAGGCCAGTGTTAGCATCTCCCTGGCTCTTTGAGTTGTCAGCTACTCAGAAGAGACAGCCTTTCTCTTCAAGGAAACTGCAGAAACCTCACTGCCTGAATATCACGCTGCAGTCAAAGGCACATCTACAGTGGCCACATGAGCAGCTGGCAACCGTACAAATCCTTCTGAGCGCCACTGCAGCCAGGGATGCCTTCTTGGTCCAACCACTGCCACTGGCTCCCACTTGTCTGAGTCCGCCGTGTGCCTTGCCTGCCCGAATAAATCTCCTCCAAATTGAGTTCCACCTGGACGACCGCCAGCCACCGCAGGAGATTAATAACAATGGAAGGGAATCGCACCTCACCCGATATTGTTCCTCTCTGCGCGATGGACTGTGCTGTCAGAGGAAATGCCTGCTGGCACAGCCCGCTGCAGATGAGGGTCGTTTCCCCCTTTGAAATGCAGCCTGCAGAAGCCTCATGTGTGTGCCTAATTAGACATCCCGTATTGTTTCATTTACACAGAACTTGATAACATTTCTGGTTTGGGGGCCCTGTAGGCCAAGATAAACATGATCATATCCTGAAGGGCTGATGGCAGAATTGGGAAGGTTAGTATCATCTCCGCATGGAACTAATTAAAAAAAAGAGAGAGAGAGGGAAGGAGTGGAGATTTAATTAAGCCAGGTCCTTCATTTGCATTTAGGGAAAGCATCCGTCTTTATAATGGGAAGTGCTGGCAGGAATCCTTTCGAATGATATAAGGGCAGAACATAAATATACCTTGAGAACATTTGTTCTATTGAGACATGCCGAAGGCTTCAAAGAGGGGGGAAATCTTTGGATTTCATTGTAAGGGAATCTGTTGCAGAACCCAAATGTAAAGACGCCATCTATTCTATCGCTGCTGCAGCCTCGGCTTCGACCCCCCCCCCTTCCGGAACAAAAAAGGAAATCTGTGTTTCAAACAGCCTCCTGCTTCTACTACTGTCTGCGGCGGTTTTTGGCAAGAGATGGGCTGGGGACAGTAATTCTTATTGACAAGTGTGGGTTTAAAAAGGAAAAAAAAAAGCTTGCAGAGCTGTTCCCTGGGATGACGGAGGTCAGGACGATCCAGCTCCCTTGGCAAAGAAATAGCACTGAAGAGCAGTGAGTTATGCTAAGGATCTTTTTATTATATGAAAATGAACTGCCCAAGTTCTTATACGGCCTGCTAATGTGCCCCCAATGAAGCAGTTAAACATTCGGCTGCAATTAGAATATAGCAAAAGCTTTGTTTTGGGGGACTCGGTCATGTTGGAAGCTCTGATAACCAACTTACGCTGCTATGCAGTGGTGCGCCTGAGGCTGACCAGTGGCACATGAGCCGAGGCTCCTGGGAGCATGTCACATCATGCTAGGGCTGCCAACTTTTGGTTGGGAAATTCCGTGAGATTTTGAGGACGGAGCACAGGATTTGGGGAGGGGAGAGAGCTCAGCAGTGTATGATACCATAGAGTCCACCCTACAAAAGAAGCAGCCATTTTCTCCAGGAGAACTGTTCTTTGTCACCTGGAGACCAGTTGTGATCCCAGGAGATCCTCAGGTCCCACCTGGAGATTAAAGCAAACAGAAGAAACTCATGGCTGTAATTACTGACAAGATAAATGTATTAAACAAAGAAATTGCATGAACTTTCACAGTTCATGAATAGGGATGTGCAAAAAAAAAAAAAATCGGAAGTACACGGATTCGGAAGTACACGGGGAAAAAAAATTCGGATTCCCCTTGTACTGCTGAATGCTGTATTCGGAATAGCCGCATATACGGTGATGCGCGGCTATTTCCGAATATACGGCCCTATTATACCCTATGGGCCATTGAAATCAATGGCAAATAGGGTATATTTGAAGCCGCCTGGTGGGGGGGGTTGAGGGAAAGCCCCCAAATTTGCAGGGGACCTGCAGGGGACTCTCCCCTCCAAACCCCCCAAGTCCCAAAAAGATTGGGCCAGGGGATCCCATTCCAGGGGCACCCAAAGAGGGTCCCATTCCAGGCACCCAAAGCCAAACCTAACTTCACACCAGAGAATCTCTATAGGCCCCAAATGCACTACATCCCTCTATCTAATCTATGAACCCTGCAGGCCTGGCACCAATAAAAACCCAGTTGCCAACGTCGTGGCAGTACAAAACACAATCTGCTCAAGGTCTGCTCTGCAGACCTGGCTGCAGCAAACCCAGATGCCAGCTCTCCAGCCCTGCCCCAAACAACACGGGGAGAGCTGGCAAACCACAAAAAGCCTGCTGCCTCTGGGTCTCTCACCCAGGTGCCAGCTTCCCTGCCCCAAACAACACAATCTACAGGTGCCAGCTCTCCAGCCCTGCCCCAAACAACACGGGGAGAGCTGGCAAACCACAAAAAGCCTGCTGCCTCTGGGTCTCTCACCCAGGTGCCAGCTTCCCTGCCCCAAACAACACATTTTAAAACAACAGATTTTAAAAAAACAAAACAAAACCAGAGAATCACAAGAGGCCAAGCAAACCAACTCAAGATTTTAAAAAACCAAAACAAAACCAGAGAATCACAAGAGGCCAAGCAAAGTAACTCAAGATTTTAAAAAGTGGCCTTTCACCAATAAGGAAAATTAAGCCAAATCAGTCAACAACACCCCCCCAGCCCCCCCCCAACCCCACACCAAGAAAGTGACAACAGGAAAAAAAGGCCAAGCAAAGCAACTCAAGATTTTAAAAAGTGGCCTTTCACCAATAAGAAAACTCAGGCCAAATCAGTCAACAACAACACCCCCACCCCTAAAACCAGAACCAGAAAAGGGGACAAAACAATGAAAATTAGGCCAAACAGCACCCCCCCCCCCAATAACCTGAAGATAAAAGTAACACAGCAGCAACATAACACAGCAGCAACAAATCAAAAAATGAAACAGTAAAAAACTCAACTTTTAATAATACAGGAACTCCCCCCCAAAAAAAAAAACCCTTCACCCTAACCCCAAGAAATCCAAGCCACCCAAATCAGGAGAAGTAAAAGGACACTGCACTTTAAAAAGTCCTCTCAGTAAATTAAGATATGGGCAAATTAGCAAAAAAACCCCACCCCAGGCCCACACCCCCAGCAGAACCTAACCCCAACCCCAAATAGGTTACCCTACCCACCCAGTACTCACCCACCCAAATCTGAACAAGTAAAGGGACTCTAGTCCTTTTACCAACAAAAACTAAAACAAGAACCCCAAAACTGTCTTACCTTGTCTTCTCTGAGTCCAGGGAGGTCTCTGGTAAGGCAGTGAGAGAGCAGCAGGCAGGAGCTGAAGCCAAGGGCCAGCCACCAGCAGCAGCACAATCTCTCTCACACCAACCCAGCCACATACACACAGCAATGGAGGAGTCCAGCAGGAAGACTCCTTAAAAAGATTCTCTGGCCCTACAGAGAGCAATTTCAAAAAAAAGCACTGCTCTCTCTGATTGGCCAGAGAACATTGCTTACTTGGATACCCAAGTAAGCAAAAGATCAAAATAACAATGTAGCTGATGGCTGGGCCATCAGCTACACAGTACACAACAACAGCCCAGTGCAAAGCATGCATTTGCAATGCATTTTGCAAATGCATGCTTTGGATTGGCTGCTGGGGCTCCTCTTCCCCCTCCCTGACCCCAGGGAGGCTATAGGAGAGGCGGGAAGAGGGCACTAAAGGCGGGAAGCTAAGCAAGCAGCTCCATTGAGGCTGCAGAATCCGCTTCCCGCCTTTTCTATGGAATTTGACAATTGACAGCAGCCTTTTGACAGCCGTACCGTATTCTCCCGAATAGCAGTTCGGAAGAATACGGCGAGCCGCATTCGGGAGCCGCATTTTTGGCGGCAAGGGCATTCGGCTGCGGGCAATGCCGAATACAGCCGAATCAGCGTTGATTCGGCTGTATTTTCGACTCGGCCGAGCCGAATGCACATCCCTATTCATGAACTGTGAAAGTTCATGCAATTTCTTTGTTTAATATCTTTATCTTGTCAGTAATTATAGCCATGAGCTTCTTCTATTTGCTTTAGCTGTTACATTCCACGGCTTCTTCTGGTGATTTTGCTTGCCCATCTGGAGGTTGGCAGCCATAAAATACATCTGGGATTGGAGGGAGGTAGGACTCACCCTCTGCAAGCACCTCAGCTTTCTCTGGGGTTTGCTTGATAGCTTGATCCGAGCCATGTTCTGCCTTCCCTCTTGGTTGGACATCCATCCATGCATCCATCTTGGATGGTAGCACTTCCGAACTGCCTGTATCTTCATGTGGCTCCACCCCCTGGTTACAGTAGCCGACAGGCTTAAGCCCCAGCAGCTTTTGTGGCTTTCTGGTGAGGCTTCCATGTCATCTCTAGGGTTGACAGGTCTGTGCTGGAAAATATCTGGAGACTTTGAAGGTGATTTCAGAAGAGGGCAGGGTTTGGGGAGGGGCTTCAGAATAGTATGATCCCATAGATTCCACCCTTCAAAGCAGTCATTTTCTCCAGGGAATAAAAACATAAATTCAACAGGTTCCGATGTGCAAATATGGAATGATACAATCAACACCAGAAATATACTTATTATCACACCAAAGTGTGTACAAACATATATTTTAGTGACAAAGATTTGTAACAACATTTAAACACACAGTAATGCTTCCAGAAAAGCAGCTGGTTACAAAACGCAATCACTGAAGAAGTCTAACAGTGCAAAAGTCCACACAACTTCATATATGGGGCAAAGCCCATTTCCTGCACACATCTCTATGTCCTGTCATCTTCTGTGCTGCTTTCAAGAGATCAAAAAAATTCACTGGAGAGAGAAAGGGTCATTTCTTGTCCCTTCGTCAGCCTGATTCTCCACAACCATTGTTCCACGTAGCCACAGAAAAATGCTTTTGTTTTCAGATCAACTAATTTCTTTTTTGCTCAGGTGTATTTTTGAACATTTTTAACAATTTAACTTGAATGCTATAGACCAATATAGGACTTCAATACTACAGCAGTACTATTGAAATGTCTTGGCACCACTACATTGGTCTAGAACTATAGCGCTCAATTTATAAAGTTTGAGGAAGATTGTGTGGTGAAAAGGGGCAGGGGGGAAAGTGTGGCACTATTCTCTATTTCTGACATGTTTATTGCCTTTGTTTTTCCCACACACCTGATGCTATCCAGACCAAACTTGCTATTCTTTCAATCTGTTAATTTTACTATTTTGCCATTAGGTTCTAACTTTGTACTATTTTGCATGCTTAACCACTGCCTACCAGCTATATACCACTGCTCAATATACCCCATTTCATCATCTGACAAAATGAGCATGCACATGAAAGCTTACATTCTGAATAAAACTTTGTTGGTCCCAAAGGTCCCACTGGACTCCAGCTTTGTTCCACTGTTTGACATGGTTAGAGACAGCTCATTAATGGAATGAGGGGGCACAGTGGGAGGGCCTCTAGTTCCTGGCCCTACTGGTGAAGCTCCTGATGGCACTTGGGTTTTTTTGGCCACTGTGTGACACAGAGGGCGTTTTCTCACTGACCTTAATCAGCAGCGATCCCCTCTTCACCGCGCAGGATTGGCGCGGATCTCGCACTAATTGCCGCGGAGCACCCGGAAGAGCCGGAAAGTCCCGCGGCTTTTGCAGCGCAAATGGAAACTGGTTTTTGGCGGTTTCCATTTGTGCCGCAAAAGCCGCGGGACTTTCCGGCTCTTCCGGGTGCTCCGCGGCAATTAGTGCGAAATCTGCGCCAATCCTGCGCGGTGAAGAGGGGTGTCGCTGCTGATTAAGGTCAGTGCAAAAACGCCCAGAGTGTTGGACTGGATGGGCCATTGGTTTGATCTGACAAGGCTTCTCTTATGTTTTTATGTTCTTAATTCGCTGTATGAAACCTCTATTCCTGTATCACTTTACTTGGAATTGAGCCAACAATGGATAACATCCAGTTTAGAAAGGAGCCTCATTATGTACTACCAAAAATTCATCTTAAGCACAACCACTGGTGCCATTTTTTCATGGTTTCTACATTTTTACAAGAGGTTTCTATCCCAACTTTATGGAGTCCCAGGATCCAGGAATGAAATTCTTCCCTCTTTGTAGCCATAGGGGGAAAAACCTTTCTTTGCCAGAGATGCTGGAGAGATGCTTCCAATCAGAGTAGAAAAGATGTGGACTGACTCATCATAAGTTAATGGGAAACATACCTGAGCTTCCTGATACATCTGCTGCTGGCAGTTTTTCTGAAATCCAAAGAATCTGCAGTTTGGAATATATCCCTTAGAATAAAAATTATGAAATTCCACTTTATGAATGGAACCTATGAACCTTTTAGGTCATGCTGTGGACCAAATAAAGGTTCTCCAGGTAGCCTGTGGTCAGTCAGTTGGCTAACCCTAATGGGAAACACCAAAACAAATAGCATGTGCATTGTAATTATAAAATAATCTAAAAATCCCAGAGGCTAGAGCTGTAGAATTCTGATTTTTGAAAATGTGAATCAGGGCCAAAACCAAGGCTTCTTTAGAGGGAGGTCAATTGATATCTTGGTAGGTCCAAAGCTTGATCATGCATGAAGAAAATAGTTCATATTTGATGGACACCTGCTAAGGGTTTTATCTGTGTGTTTCACCTTGGCATATGGGGGGTGATGCTCTCAATCAATGGGAGAGGTCTCTTTCGTATATTTGAATGAGACCTAGAATTTTCGCTTTAGATTAAGGTACAATACCTTTTGATTGACCAAAGCATTTGCTAATCTTCAGCACTGCATCCTCCAATGAGATAGCTAGTAGGGGCTATATGACCCCAAGCAGACACATTTTGGCTTGGGAGAGAGAGCTGTGCAAATTAGATTTGCTTGTTGTTTGTTATATGGATTTTCATTCAGTGGGTTCAGCTGCAGGTCCACTTTACAAAATGAAGGTAAAGCTGCTTTGGCATGAATTCAAGGAGGATTTCCATGTGAGGAGCTTGAGCCAAGAACATTTTCTTAAAAGGGGGAAATTAAGCTCTATTTTTATTGGACATTTGATTTTTCCTTTTGTTTTCATGAGAAAGCACTGGAGTGGACATCTTGTCCTCCTCCACCCATGCTTTACATATCAATGGCGGCACTCCTTCCTGTTCTCACATCCCCTGAAAATGGTGATTAAGGTCTATGCTGGGATTTATACTGGAAAGTTCCCATCAAAATGTAAATCTTTGTTTAAAGGAAATGCTTGTGAATGGTTCCTCATCCTCTTGGAGAGGAGTGACATATGGAATGCCTCAATGTTCTGTCCTCGGACCCATTTTGTTCAATATCTTTATACATGATTTGAATGAACGAATAGAGGGAATGCTTATTCAATTTGCAAATAATACTAAATCAGGAGGGGATGTAAGTACAGCAGAAAACAGAGTCAGGATGTAGGATGATCCTGTTAGGCAGAAAATTGGGCTAAAACAAAATGACTTTTAGCAGGAATAAATGTAAAGTTCTGCATTTAGATAGGAAATATCAAATGCATCATTATACATGGGGGAGACTTGTCTTGGCAGTAGTATATGTGAAAAGGATCTAGAGGTCTTAGTGGACCATACACTGAACATGAGTCAGCAGTGTGATGTGGTAGCTAAAACGGCCAAAGTGATTTTGGACTGTATCAACAGAACTTTATGTCCAGATCACATGAAGTGATGGTATCATTTTACTCTGCTCTGGTTAGACCTCATCTAGAGTATTGTATTCAGTCTTGGATACCACAGTTTCAGAAGGATATAGACAAGCTGGAACATGTCAAGAGGAGGGCAACAAAGATGGTGAGGGATCTGAAGACTAGGTCCTCTGAGGAAAGGCTGAAGGAGCTTGTTATATTTAGTCTGGAGAGGAGACGACTGAGAGGCAATATGATAACCATCTTCAAGTACTTGAAGGCCTGCCATGTAGAGGATGGTGCAGAATTGTTTTCTGTTGCCCCTGAAGGTTGGACCAGAACCAATGGGTTGAAATTGAATCAAAAGCATTTCCATCTAAACATTAGGAAGAACTTCCTGACAGATCAGATCCTTAGTGGAACAGGCTTCCACAGGAGGTGCTGGACTCTCCATCTGGCTTTCCATCTTTGGAGGTTTTTAAACAGACACCATCTGACAGCAATGCTGACTCTGTGAACTTAAGCAGATCATGAGTAGGAGGGCAGGAAGAGTTGCATCAGTGGTTAGCTCTTTTTTACATGCACAGAGTAATAGTGTTCACCACTTTGGGATAAGGCAGTATTTTTTCTCCAGGCCAGTTTTGCCAGAGATCCTGGAGGGTTTTGTTTGTTTTTTGGGGGACATCTTCTGGGCATACAGCAGGTTTCATTGGTGGTGTGTGGAGGAAGGGACATCCAGGATCATCTAGTCCAACCCCTGCATAATGCAGGAAATTCACAAATACCTCCCCTCCACACGCCAACAAAGCAAAAAAGAGCTAACATCTCATTCCTATGAAATGGACAGTATGGCCCCATCAGCTTAGACCAGACTCACTTAACAAAAGACTGCACTGTTAATTGTGTACTTTGATTCAGGTCCCATCATACGAATATAAGATTATGACTATCTCAGGCAGATGAGTATAGGTTATATTAAAGGATTGCAAATTGTCAGTAGTATATTGTAAATCGTCTAAATACAGATTGGGTGATGGGTTTGTTTGCATTTTTTAAGTCCATCTTTGTTTTTGTTTTTTTTAAAAAAAACACCCTATATTGGATTCTTGTGTTTAGTCTCACAATGACTGTGCAAGAATGAAAGAAAAATTATGGATAATTTAATAATTGTTGTAATTACAAATTTCAACTAGAAGAGCTCAAAAGTCTTATTTTTTTTTCCTGAGGGCATGTTATATTTCACCGCATGAAACCTCTTCTGCTAAACCAGAGACATTTCAATGATGGACATTTTGGGTTATATATTTTTTAATGCAGCCTTCAAAGAGCCCCGTGGCACAGTGTTAAAGCTGCAGTACTGCAGTCCTAAGCTCTGCTCACAACCTGAGTTCGATCCCTGGTGGAAGCTGGGTTTTCAGATAGCTGGCTCGAGGTTGACTCAGCCTTCCATCCTTCTGAGGTTGGTATGGTAAAATGAGTACCCAGTTTGCTGAGGGGGGAGTGTAGATGACTGGGGAAGGCAGTGGCAAACCACCCCATAAAAAGTCTGCTGTGAAAACATTGTGAAAGCAACATCACCCCAGAGAAATGACTGGTGCTTGCATAGGGGACCTTTCCTTTTCCTCTTGTACACAAACAGATGTTTGCTTGTTTCGATGGTTTCGGCGTTTTTATTGTAAGTTTAAAACAATTTTATTGGTAACATATGGTAATAAATCTATTTCTTACATCTTTAATAACTTCTTTTATCTATCCCATATATTACTTTCTACCCACCCCTCTCCCAGTTACTTGACCCCCACCAGTGTTATTTACTTAAAATGCTAATATTTAAAGGTACCCTTAACTATTAAAACAAAAAAATATATTCTTTTTCTTTCTAAAACTTAATCATTATCAAAAATTGTCCAATATCCTTTTATTTTCTACTCTTTTTCTACATATCTTCTAAACTTTTTCCACTCCGTCTTAAAAATTTCCAAATCATAGTCTCTTAATATTCTTGTTAATTTGTCCATTTCACTCGATGTCATAACTTTTATAATCCAATCCCATTTCTCTGGTATTTTTTCTTGCTTCCACAACTGCACATATAATGTCCTAGCAGCTGAAAGCAAGTACCAAATTACAGTTCTATCTTCTTTTGGAAATTTTTCCATTTGTAATCCCAACAGAAAAGTCTCTGCAACTTTCTTAAATTCATATCCCAAGATCTTAGAAATTTCTTGCTGCATCATCTGCCAATACTTTTTTGCTCTTTCACAAGTCCACCATATATGGTAGAAAGAACCTTCATGTTTTTTACATTTCCAACATCTATCTGGCATCTTATTGTTCATCTTTGTCAATTTTTAGGAGTCATATACCATCTATACATCATTTTAAAACAGTTCTCTTTAATACTATGACACGTCGAAAGCTTCATAGAATTCTTCCACAAGTATTCCTAAGTTTCCATCTGTATTTCTTTATTTACATTAATTTCCCATTTAATCATTTGAGATTTCACTACTTCATCCTCCGTAGACCATTTTAAAAGTGATTTATATATTTTTGAAATTATTTTTTCATTGTCTCCAAGCAGAACTTTTTCCATTTCTGTTTGCTCTTTTCTTATTCCTTCAGTTTTAATATCATTTTCCACCAAGCTCTTTATTTGTTGCATTTGGAACCAATCATATTTATTATTCAGCTCTTCAGCAGTTTTCAATTCTATTTTGCCACTTTGTATTTTTAATAATTGATTATATGACAACCACTTTTCTTCACCTTTCTCAGCCATTATTTTTATTACTTCAGCTGGCACTATCCATAACGGTCTTCTCTCATCTCCATATTTCTTATATTTCATCCATGTATTTAGCAAATTATTTCTTATATAATGGTGAGAGGAAAAAACGTCCATCTTCTTTTTTCCATAATACAAATATGCGTGCCAGCCAAATTTATTTCCGTGACCTTCCAGCACTAAGAGTTTTTTATTTAACAGCGTTATCCATTCTTTTATCCACACTAAACAAACTGCTTCCTGATATAATTTTAAATTCAGTAGTTGAAATCCACCTCTCTCTTTTGCATCTGTCAAAATTTTTATTTTGATCCTTGGTTTCTTCCCAGCCCACACAAATTCTGAATTTTTTCTTCACCATTTATCAAATTGTTTACTATCTTTCACAATGGGAATAGTTTGAAACAAATACATTATCCTTGGTAGAATATTCATTTTAATTGCAGCTATTCTACCCAGCAATGACAAATTAAGTTTATTCCATTTTAACATATCTTCATCCATTTTACGCCATAACTTCTCATAATTATTTTAAACAGATCAATATCCTTCATTGTTATCTCCACACCCAAATACTTTACCTTGGAGGTAACTTCACAGCCCGTTAGTCTCTGTAATTCTTGTTGCTTATTTATTTGTATATTTTTACATAGAAGTTTTGATTTTCTTTATTAATACAAAATCCCGCCAACTCCCCATATTCTTGTATTTTAGTTAACAGCAAAGGTGTGACTTGTATGGGGTTTTCATTTATAAACATTATATCATCTGCAAATGCTCTGTATTTGTAAGTAAATCCTTTTATTTTTAATTCTTCTTTTTCTTTATCTTCTTGGATCTGCATCAGCAATATTTCAAGAGTCATTATAAACAACAATGGGGAAAGCGGACAACCTTGTCTTGTACATTTGCTAATTATCATATCTTCTGTAAGATCTGCATTTATACATAGCTTTGCATGTTGTTCAGTGTATATTGCTTTTATCATTCTTATAAAGCTTTCTCCCAGCTCCATTTTCTCCATTACTGCAAACATAAAATTCCAGTTTAAATTGTCAAATGCTTTCTCTGTATCCGCAAAGAATAATGCTACTTCCTTTTCTGGATGTCTTTCATAATATTCTACAATGTTTACAACAGTTCTAATATTGTCTCTTATTTGCCTTTTGGGTAGAAACCCCACTTGATCTTCCTTTATAAAATTTATCAAATGTTGTTTAAGCCGTTCTGCCAAGATTCTTGTATATATTTTATAGTCATTGTTTAATAGCGAAATTGGTCTGTAATTTTTAACATTCGTTACATCTCTATTTTCCTTTGGTATCAATGAAATAACAGCTTCCTTCCACATGTTTGGTATTTTCCCTTTCATTCTTATCATGTTCATCAACTTCTGCAATTTCGGTATTAACTCATCTTTAAAGGTTTTAACATATTTATCTGTATATCCATCTGGCCCAGGTGCCTTTCCATTTTTCATTGGATTAATTGCTGCTTCAATTTCTATTTTTTCAATTGGATCATTCAAAACTTTTTGCATATTTTCTGTTAAGGGTTCTATTTTTATCTTTTGTAGATACTCATCCATCTTTTCTTTCTTTATTTTAACACCTTTAGACAACGTGGCATAATACTTAAAAAAATTTCTTTTTATTCCCTCTTGGCTAACCACCTCTCTTCCATCTACCACAATTTTATTAATAATTTTATTTTCTCTCTTTTTCTTCAGTTGTGTTTTTATTGTCTATCACCTTGGGGACCCGAAGTCACATAGCAAGTTGGCATCAGGAGGTTTTAAATAAATAGATAATAAAATAAAGAAATGAGATCTTGAACACCTCACAAAAGGAAGGGACAGACAGTGGTATTTATATTGCAGAATTCCAGCCTCCACATTTCTGGTTTTAAAAGGGTGAAAAATGGCTGTCAAACCTCAACAGAATGGAAAAGGCATTGCAGACTTTGGAAAAACAAGCCCATTCTGATTTGCATGCTAATTTTTGTTTTTGAAAACATGTCCTGTAAACTAGAAGAGCACTGAGATATTTACAGAAACAGCAGATAGAGTCCCTGCAATCTGAAGAGAACATGGGCGGTGATGCCGTCATAAGAAGGTCACCCAAGTAGGCCATGGAGCAAAAATATAGTATTTTCCCCGCTCAGTGAAAGTGTTCCAAACGCATTTTTTTTTCCTGCAGGGAGTTCAGTAAGCAATACAGTCTCCAATTTCTACCACTTTGAAGCTCTCCTTAGAACCTGAGTTTCTGATATGGGAGCATCAGAGAACTGGAACACCACATTATTGTGTGATTTAAAATAACTGCTTTGGTTGTCAGGGTATCTGACAGAGTTTTGGCCTATATAACGGTGACCAAGTAGGTCACTGAGCACATGCTGGACCATGACAAATTGATTTTGAACTATCACTTATCTGCCTCTGTTGCTGTCAAGGAGGATACATCAGTGCATTTGATAAATTATTTACCAAATAGATAAAAGCATCCCCCCAACACACACCACACACACACTCATGCACACATGCCCTCACTTACCACTGGAAATTCTAGAAAGAGGGCTGATTGTCTCAGGCTACCATATAAATTAGGTTGGGGCAATCATTCAGAATGCCAGTGAGATGAACTTCTTTGAGCATAATGCTTCCCATTTCATTGTGGGATAGGGAAGAAAGGATGACAGCAACCAGTATGCACAGATGGCGGTATGCAACCTACCTAGCAGTGAGAGGAGTTCCTCCAGCCTTAGAAGAATTTGTCTACGTTAAGCGGCTCTTCTGTTCCAGGAAGTTAAGTTGAAGGGAGCTAAGTTTGAGGAAGGCTTCAGACTCAGTAGAAAGCAAATGCATACTAGTTGTTGTGTATATGAACTTAAGCTGTGTATTAGTAATGGTGTTGGGGAGTCAGGAACAATGTGCAGTAGGATCCAAATCCCTGCTGCTCTGCTCCAATCACAGGCCCCCTGTTGGTTTGAATGATCCAATGGTGTCCTTACGTGATAACCCTGATGTGTATATAGTTGGCCCTGTTGGCCCAGTTCTCTAGTCTTTTGAGTTCAACCCTTGCTATGCTGTACGTAATAAAAGAGCTATGATCACTACCACCTCACTTCTTCCTTGCGTTGAACCCACTATATTACACTAGTACTTAAAATACTCCTCTAATGCCAAATCATTCATAATTTCAGATTTTAGTACATGACAGGCTACCTCTAAAGGTGCATGCACTCTGTAAAATAGATTGGTCCCCCTCTCTCTCACACACACACAGACATATACATATATTAAGAATGTGCAGGTGGAAATAATTGAATAGTTTTGGATTTGGATTTTGGGAAGGGTATCCAGACTGGTATTCTGATTCATTCAGGTTTCAGAATTCAAATTGGGTGAAGGGGGGGGGGGTTGAATTTTTTAAAAAACTGGGTTCATTATTTCCTGTGGGAGATTCTTGCCAGGGGACCAAAGTGGGTGTTTTTCAAACAAATGACACCAAAGTTGTGGAGAACATTATCCTAACTGTCCACTAAAGATTCCCAAAGTTTCAAGTGAACTGAATCAAAGGGACCAATTCTGCATGTCCCTGAACAAGACGCCTCAGCCATCCTACTTGTCTCCAATGTTTTCTACAGAGCAAAGAAGCCAATAGCCAGGCACACAAGAATTATCGCTGGGAAACAGCTTCCAAATGCAGACAGAATCAACAAGCCCAAGAGAATCAATATCAAACCAAAGAATCCCAGCAGACCCATGGGCCTATTGTCAAGTCTGCTTCAAACCTGGTCAAGTCTGTATTCCATCTTTGGTTCAGGGGGAAGCATTCTGGGTAAAAGCCACACTGTATGCCAATGATGCTAGCTCGAACTCTCCTCTCCCCCCTCCCTTCCTTTGTTATGTAGTTTTGCTTTGAAATGGGAATATGTGAAAGAGATTGTAGTGCCTTCTCTGACTGGGCACCGGGGGAGGTTTCTCGCCCAAGGCCAACAGGCCTGAGAACGAAATTGTAACATCAATGTGTGAATGTGCCCTGCATAGTACCCCCTCCCTAAAGAATTCCTTTGAAGTATACCTTATATGATTATGCTTTGCTGTATGTTCCTTAGTCTTCCAATCTCTCTGAGTAGTTGAGAACAATGATATCAATAAACTAGAAACTTTTATCAAAAAGGCCTCGTTATTGAATCAGCCAACTTGACACCTATGTGGCAAGCCCAACGCAACCAAAATCAAATGAAAGAATCAAGCCAAGCCAACTTAAGCAAATAACACTGCTGCAGGGGTGACATGACTGTATAAAACCAAAGCAGCCAAGCAGAACCCAGGACCAATGTGGTAAGCACAACACAACCTATGTAAAACTAGAGAATCCAAGTCAAACCAAGCTGGCAAGTGGGTACCAAGACACACGCATACATGCACATACACCCCTGCTCCTCTGAAACATTATTGATGAAACATGGTCTATGGTTTGGAATTCACCTCCCTTTAATTCCTCAGTTGTAGTAACAAAACTCCAAACCATCAAAATTCTAGTACAATATAATTTTGATAATTGCAGTTTTCTTTTATTTTTCGGCGGGGAGGGTGGGATATAAATTAAAAAAATATTGTATTTATTAATTTTTCATAATAAAGTGTGTGCTGGTTAAAAAAAAAATTCTAGCTCACTGGTACCTCATACCACTGAAACTATCTAATATCAACTCAGAAAAAAAAATCCAACATGCTGGGAAAAATTAGGCACATATCTACATGGTTGGCTGTATTGCCCAAGATCGAAGTGCCCATATTATCATGGGACATAATATTTCTTTAGAACTGGAAACTTTTTTAAAAATGGCTGGTCAAACAATTCCATCACTCATTCCAGTAAAAAAAAAATTCTATTGCCAGCTGCTAGAACAGCCATTATGGCTCGCTGGAAAGATAAACTGAAATTTGGTACCAATATCTCATGGCTAAAATTACAGATGGTTTGATTCGAGCTGATTCACACCCATTTCACTCCAACTTTATCAGTGCATGGCTTCCTATACTAGACTGTATGATACAACAAGAGGTAATTCCAAGTGAAATTCATGCTTTGCACCTAATGTAAAGAACAAATAGGTCAATTTTCTTCTGTTATCATGCTTTCTATATTATCGCAATTCGTATTTTTATGTGCTCTTGTTTTCTGTATTAATAGTTGTTGTTTTTTTTAAATCATCACTAGTATTTTACAGTTTTGGTACACACAAATGTGTACCCACAAAAATCTGAGTAGTGAGTTTTGAGTAGTGTGCAACATGAGATGGTGGCTCAGTGGTAGAGCATCTGCTTCGTAAGCAGACGGTCCCAGGTTCAATCCCCGGCATCTCCAACTAAAAAGGGTCCAGGCAAGTAGGTATGAAAAACCTCAGCTTGAGACCCTGGAGAGCTGCTGCCAGTCTGAGTAGACAATACTGACTTTGATGGACCGAGGGTCTGATTCAGTATAAGGCAGCTTCATATGTTCATATATAGTTGGCATTAACCTTTTCAGACAGAATAGCAATTGTGCATACTGAGAGGATCAAACAGAATGCTCTCCCATTATGTCAGATAGGAACATCATAAGCCTGAAAGGATCCACAAAGATCCAAATTATATCCACACAAACAGATGCAACCAGCACCTACATGAAGACTGCCCTGGTTCTGTTATTAACGCCTGATGAGCAGAGTTGCCAGCTCTGGGTTGGAAAATACCTAGAAATTATGGGAGTGGAGCTTGGGGAGGGACTTCAGCTGGTATAATGCCACAGAATGCACCCTCCAAAGGAGCCCTTTCCCCCCTCCTGGGGAACTGATCTCTGTAATCTGGAGTTCAACTGTAACAGTGAAACATCTCCAGGTGTGACCTGGCAACTGCTGCTGTGCTGTAGCAATCTTGAGTATGCTGTTCAGGTGTTGTTCAGGTGTGTGCATGAAAGCTGCAGATGTACTTGTGATTTATTGATATTCATTGCAGAAATCTCATGGTCAATGCTTTGAGCCTAAGACCCAGAGGAAAACAAGATGGGAATCAGCAGAGAAGAAACATTTGGAGGTGATGCAGGGCACCGCGTGAATTTCCATGTTGCAATTCCTTCAGGCTGCTTCTGGGAGATTAAACCACTTGTGTTCATTAGGATGGAAAGCAAGCTTTCAAATACAACAGAACTCTTCAAACAGACAGCAGACGGAAGCTAGTATAAACAATATGTGGGGTTGTGCGATTGTCTACCAAATAAAAACCAGGACTGGAATCCTGCAATAAAGATGCATTTGAGTTCTGCTAAATCAGTCTACTTATTAGCTTTCCTCCACTCATCCCACTGGAGAGGAACAGTGGATTCTATTTTAATTGTTCTTAATTTGATACAGGGAAATACAACAGATTGATTCATTATTTCCGTGCACCACTGTTACTGTTTAATACTGCTCTTCCATTTCTGGTAAATTAATATGCTGGTAAATGCTTGTACCACTGTCATTTTAATCTGGTTCCATGTTGGTTGATGGATTTGTTCCTTTGTTGTAGCGGTAAAATTTATTGTGTAAAGCCATTGGCCATTACAATTACAGCAACTTACAAGCTAAAAGCAGTCAAAGATTCTAAAATTAACACATTCAGATTTAGATTATTTACAATCTTAGTTACATACAGCATCCCCGTGATTCCATAGTCAGACTCTAATTGTCCAGTTAACCTTTGCCCTGATTTTGCTAGCAGCCCAAGCAAAAAGCTCTACCATGTAAGAAATCATAGAGTCAGTCTCTGACAACAGAAATATTAGTTTATCCGTATCAGAAGCCTTTGTAGTCCTAAATGCCAATCTTAGTTTTTGTTGTTTCTGTTTTACACTGTTCATTGAAAATCACAGGAGGAGAATTGCTGGCAAGGTGGAATGGATAGGGTTGCCAAGTCCAATTCAAGAAATATCGGGGACTTTGGGGGTGGAGCCAGGAGCAAGGTTGTGACAAGCATAATTGAAGTCCAAAGGGAATTCTGGCCATTGCATTTAAAGGGACTGCACACCTTTTAAATGCCTTCCTTCCATAGGAAATAATGAAGGATAGGGGCACCTTCTTTGGGGGCACAAAGAATTGGACCTCCTGGTCCAATCTTTTTGAAACCTGGAGGGTATTTTGGAGAGAGGCACCAGATGCTATGCTGTAAATTTGATGCATCTACCTTAAAAAAACACCCCCCCCCAGAGCCCCAGATACCCCTGGATCAATTCTCCATTAATTCCTATGGGAATACATCTCCATAGGGAATAATAGAGTTCTCAGCAGACATTTCCCTCCCCTCCACCTGCTTTCTGATGACCCTGAAGTGGGGGAAGACCTCCAAAGCGGGCCCACCTGGGGATTGGCAACCCCAGGAATGGGGGATGGAGTCTCCAAACCTCTCAGGGCCTTCATGCTGGGACTGAGGTTTCTCCTCAAGGGAGATGCAGGCATTTGTGCTGCTGGAGAGGAAGAATCATTCTTGGGCCTGGGCATTTCTGTTGACTCTAAAATGAATAGACTGAGGAGTACACAGCTTTCTATTTTGAGCAGAGCTGGGGAAGTTATGAGATCACTGATCCACAAACAACTTTTTTTTTTTTTTTTTGCTTTGACAACTGAAATACTCCCTTTTTTGAGACCTGGGTTTCGTTCAGTCTTCGCAGTGACCTTCTTACAAACCCTGAGAGGCATCTTGTTAATTTAATTATGGATTATTTAGTGCACTTAATCTAAACTGAGGATTTCCTTTTTGGTTTACGCAGGAATGAAATAAAACCACAGGAGTTTAGCATTTTAAATCTTGACATTAATTAAAATCAGATGTCCTATGCTTGCGATAGCTGATCTATGCCCTTGGAAGAGAGCTGCCAATTTTTCTCCACTGTTCCTGCTTCAGTGTCTCTAATCAGATAAAATGGAGGAGGCTACCCAATACTGGATTGATTCTTTTACAGTGCAATCTTAGATGGAGTTACTCCCTTCTAAGTCCACTGGAGTCCATGGGCTTAGAAAAGCAGGTTTTTGAAATGCACATGAACTTTTTGTAAACTGAATTGTAAGCCCCACTGCTGCCATCTCTTCCTCCTTCACATGATTTTCAAATTTCTCATTCATTCTTGTTATAACGTGGGCAGCTGTGAATTTGTTGACATTCCCTTATTGTATGGTATAGTTATTTTAACATGATCTCTTGGGTAAAAGCCTTTGCTTTAGATTCACTTTTCACTTGTGGTTGCTGATTCAGGCCCAACAGGGCTCAGAGCAGGCTTTGCTAATGTCCTAATAAAGTTCTGTTCTGTTTTGATACTGGGTGCAATGTTCCCTCTAAGCTCTAGTTAGTGCAAACTAGCTCACAGATTTTTAGCCAGCGCACACATTTTTGTCTTAGCTCAGGAAGGATGACCCCAGAGCACAGTAATTATGCAGTAGCTCACAACTTTAATACCAGTAGCTCACAACTTTAACGCCAGTAGCTCACAAAGTAGAATTTTTGCTCACAAGACTCTGCAGCTTAGAGGGAACATTGACTGGGTGCTGTGAAGTTATTAGAATTTTGCAGGGCTTTTTTTTTTGTAGCAGGAACTCCTTTGCATACTGGGCCACACTTCCCCTGATGTAGCCAGTCCTCCCAAGAGCTTACACTGGACCCTGTACTAAGAACTCTGTAAGGTCTTGGAGGATTGGCGACATCAAGGGTGTGTGGCCTAATATGCAAAGGAATTCCTGCTTAAAAAAATCAAAAAAGCCCTGGAATTTTGTTTTATTTGAAGACCCCTCAATTCAGATATACTTCTTTAGGCAAGCTGAAACTGAGATTTGTTTGTGTGTGTGTGCGCGCCAATTTCTTTTCTTAGTACACTTCTCCCCCCATCAGTTTATTGGCATCAATAAATTAGTATCACTTGCAGATGTTGCTTGTTACTGGCAATTCAATTGTAAATTGAAACACAAAGCTTTCCCATCACAAGGCTGAGATAAATGTTGTCACCTAATCCAGTGGTCCCCAGGGTGATGTTCAAGGGCACCAGGGTTCCCACCAATGTGTTTTCTGGAATCCACTTGTCCCCCCCCCCACACACACACACACAAAATACCTCTTCCCAAAAGCAAAGAACCAATCCTGGCTTCCCTGTACCTTACCAAAGCAGGAGTCGCTTCAGAATATCCCCAAGAGGCATCATTTTGGTTTTGCAGGGAATGTCCATCCAAAAGTAACTGCCTCAGTTAAAGGAGCCTCCCGACATTTTGCAATCTCCCCAAGGGCAGCTATTTTGTGATTGCCCCCCCTCTCAGGGCAGCCCTTTGGAGATGGTGTTCATCATTGGTTCTCAAAATTCCAAACTCACAGGATCAACAAGGTTGGGAATCTCTGACCTAATCTCTGAAGATCAAGCATAGCTACAGAAGCCAGCAGAAGAATTAGGGGTTCTACTCTTCCTTTGATAACAGTACAATAGCATTCCAACACCATATATTGTATGTTCTCAGAGGTCATTCCAGTAGGCCCCGAAGCATAAACATAAGAAGACTTCCTTCAGATCAGAAATCACACTTTCAAACCCAAAACTTGTTCATGTTTTCTTTTAGACAGCTCTAATATTCGTCGTACAATATCATTTCCTTACCACCTGGTCTCCAGATGCAGCCAATGAATACAGCCTATGATACTATGGTCTCCAGATGCAACGTGAATCTGGCCTGAGTTATTTTGAATAAATTTACCATTTGAGATATATGCTACTTCATAAGACAGTTTCTGGAAAATCCTGCTAAAATCTGCAATTAGGGGAAAAAATAGAATAAAAGGGAGGGGGGAGTAAGTTTTTTCGTAGTCCTGTCAGCATTAAAATGTCAAGCTTATTTGTTCTCCAAGTCAGACTGAATTAGGCTTTTGTCTCTAAAAAGCCTGAAATGTAATTAACAGTTAGTGCTGGCTGATTCTGCTGTGTTCTGTTTCCTGAAGTCCCTACGGGTTGTTTTCCTTAAGAATGTCAGTATTTTCTTGGCAGATCAGACTCAGACCAAGGTCCATGTCGTCAGTCTTCTGTGTGAAGGGCCATGATGGTGGCTTTGAGCTCATGCTTTGCAAGCAGAAGGTCTCAGGTTCAACCTCTGGCATCTCCAATTTCAAGAGGGGTGTGTGGCTCAGTGGCAGAACATCTGCTCAGCAGGCAAAAAGGTCCCAGATTCAATCCCCAACAGCTCCAGTAAAATGGATCAGGTAAGTATGTGATGCAGGCCTTGGATTTAGTGGGAGTTCACAGGAGTGCAGCTCCTGAACCTTTCTAAGAGTTCTACCTCCTCCTTCTCTCCTTGTCCATTGAACAGTAGGTGCAGCTGCATAAAAATCCCTGAATGAGCTCCACCACCTATTTTTCTACAAAATGACCCCTGATGTGATGTAAAAGACCTCTACCTGAGACCCTGGAGAGCGTTTTTGTAGCAGGAACTCCTTTGCATATTAGGCCATACCTCCCTGATGTAGCCAATCTTCCTGGAGCTTACAGTAGGCCCTGTACTAAGAGCCCTGTAAGCTCTTGGAGCTCTTGGAACTTCAAGACCTGTGTGGGAGGTAGGTATTTGTGAAGTTCCTACATTGTGCAGGGGGTTGGACTAGATGCCCCTGGAGGTCCCTTCCAACTCTATGATCCTATGGCATTAAAAGAAGAGGATTGGCTACTTATGAGGGGTGTGGCCTAATATGCAAAGGAGTTCCTGCTACAAAAAAAGCCATGGTCACCAGTCTGACCTTGGTGTTCTGTACTCACGCTACCAAGGGGTTCTTTTTTTTTTTAACTGGCAATTGGCATACCTATATACTACTGTTATGTCACTATGTTAAATACAGATTTTTTTTTAAGAAAAAAATTAAAAACCTCAAAGAGCGCACTGGTGACATGATGGGGAAGGGGATGACCACCGCTGCGACTTTCCTGGCCCCACAGCAGATCATTTGGCTTTGTTGCAACCTTTCCCCAAAACATTGCAGCAAAGCAGGTTTGGGAAAGTCAAGCAAAACCCAGGTGGCACATGGGAATATCACGATGCTGTGGAGAAGGAGAGGGAAAAAACAAAACCTTCTTCCCAAGAACATCCAAACCTGGGCAAATGACATATATGTAACCAGCTATTTCTTTCTTAAAAAAAAAAAAAAAGATGGTTGGAGCATGAGTAGAGTCACCACTGATTAGTTATACTATGCAGGGCTGGAAATGTCAAGAGTGACACACTCTAATCTAGAGATCCCCCACTCCTCCTCCACATGAAGCCTGGGTGACATTGAGCCTGTCACAGTTCTCCTGGAGCTCTCTCAGCTCCCCTACCTCTTAAGGTGTCTGTGGTGGAGAGAGGAAGGGGATGTGATTGTAAACTACTTTGAGATTCCTTGGGGTAGATAAAAGTGGACTATAAAAACCTACTCTTCTTCTCCTCCTTCCTATGTGGCCCAAATCTGGGTTATAATGTGGCTGTAGTTCAGCTTCAAGAACCCTCTTGGCCTGTGTGCTGTCTCATGCAATCTGAGTTCTCTCCTACTAGTGTCGTCTCTTAAAGTTATTTGGTTGAGTATATTAAGTTGCCTTACCCTGATTCAGACCTTTGGTCTATCAAAGTCATTATTGTCTACTCAGACAGGTAATGACTCTCCAAGGTCTCAGAGAGAGAGATCTTTCAGACTACCTCCTACCTGACTCTTTTAATGCTATAGGATCATAGAGTTGGAAGGCACCTCCAGGGGCATCTAGTCCAACCCCTTGCACAATGTAGGAACTTCACAAATACCTACCCCCCACACAGGCCTTGAATTCAGCAGGAGCTCACAGGAGCACAGCTCCTGAACTTTTCTGACAGCCTCCCTCCTCCTCCCCACCTAGCTATTTTGTCCATTGAAAAGTAGGTGCATAACAATCCCTGGATTAGGAGAGTGGGCAGCCAGCCAGCCACCAGGAGCTTTGCCACACCCCCAGCAGCCCTCATTAACCCCTGGAGAAGCCAACACCTCCCTTTCTCCACTTCTTATGTGATTTTGGGTGGTGGGTGGCTTGCTGGCCTTTTGACTGTGGTGGGGGGCAGCCAAGGAGAGCCCCAGGTGACTGAGGCCTGCTTAGGCTGGCTGGATCTCTAGCCAGCCTAAGCATGTCTCACTCGCTCGGGGCTCTCCTTTCTTGTGTTGAGTTGCTTTTGGCTTGTGAGAGGGGGCAGCATATACTAATGAGCTCCACCACCTATTTTTCTACAAAATGACCCCTGCCCACACACATCCTTAGGGGCCCCTGGACTATGCCCAAAAGATGGCAAAAATAGAAAATAGAATTAGAAGGATACATCAAACAAAATAACCTTAAATAAATTTACAGAGGAACAACAAAAGAATTTAAATGAGCCAATCACAATAATAGAAATTGGAGAGGCAATGACATCCCAAAAGAAAGGCAACGCTCCTGGTCCAGATGGTCAACCTGCAGAATTCTATAAAGCTTATGAAGACTCTTTACTTTTACCATTTAAACGTCTCATAGAAAAGATTCAAGAAGAAGGTCACATACCAGTCTCATGGCAAGAAGCTACAATATCCTTGATTCCAAAAGAAAACAATGATCTGAAAGATATTAAAAATTATCGTCCAATTTCTCTTTTAAATGTGGATTATAAAATTTTTGCTGCAATATTGGCACAACATTTGAAGAAAGTTCTACAATCTATAATACACTATGATCAAGCAGGTTTTCTCCCTAAAAGATATTTAAAAGACAATGTAAGGACAGTTTGTAACATTTTGGAATATTATGAGAGACATCCAGAGAAACAATTGGCACTAATTTGCTTGGATGCTGAGAAAGCTTTTGACAATGTTTCCTGGCATTTTATGTTACAACAATTGAAAGGTATGGAGTGCGGTGAAAATTTTTTGAGAGCAGTAAAAGCAATATATTCTTCACAAAATACAAGGGTGACAGTGAATGGCGAACTAACAGATGTTATCAAAATTCAAAAAGGTACAAGACAAGGCTGTCCACTGTCACCTTAACTTTTCATTCTATCTCTAGAAATGCTGAATAACCAAATAAGGAAAGATTCAAATGTAAAGGGAACTGTTATAAAAATTGAACAATATAAACTCAGAGCTTTTGCAGATGATTTAGTCTTCATATTAGAACAACCAATGGATTCAATTGACTGTCTTATAAATGAGATTAACCAATTTGGCCAATATGCAGGATTAAAGATTAATTACCACAAAAAATTTTTTTTGGCAAAGAATATGATGATGGAGCAAATTCAATCCTTCCAGCAGAAATCAGGATTTTTACATGAAATTTTTTTAAATATTTAGGCATCATTATTTCAAATAAATGTAGCAGCTTAAAAACAGATTACTATGACAATCTACTTAAAGAAATAAAAAAAGACTTGGAAAAATGGTATGACTTAAACTTATCCTTACTGGGAAGAATAGCTCTAATAAAGATGAACATTTTACCAAGATTATTGTTCCTATTTCAAACTATTCCAATATTTTTAAATAGTGGATTTTTTTTCAAGAACTGAACAGGATGATTGCCAAATATATTTTGCAAGGCAAAAAACCTAGGATTAAACTCAAAGCATTGCAGGATTCGTATTTTAAAAACCATTGGTTTAGAAAATCTTTGTATCATACTTGGTCATGGTTGAAGACAAGAATTTATCAAAAAATCCCAAGATGAGTCTCACCAGTAGAAGCATTTACCCACCCAAACCTTTAAAAAATAAACCAGAATTACAAGTATGATGATTTGTTGGGAAAAGACAATCAACTAAAAACCAAAGAAGAATTGGAAAATATGGATAAAATGAATTGGTGGTTGAGAATGCGACTCGAATCGAGATATGCCAAAGACGAGATGATAGGTTTTAATACAGAACAATATGTATTTGATAAAATTTTGTTGGGCCCACAAGAAAAGCTAATTTCTAAATTATATGCATTTCTACTTCAAATGAAGACACAAGATGAAGTTTTAAAGAACTGTATGATTCAATGGGCAAAAAACTTTGGATATAATGTTGCATTAGAAGATTGGGAGAGACTTTGGAAACTGAATGTGAAGTAAACTAGGTCAGTGACTTTTAAAGAAAATTTATACAAAATGTTTTATAGATGGTATCTGACACCACAGAAATTGTGTAAGATCTATACTAATATGTCCAACAAATGTTGTACCAAACAGACTGGTTCCTTTTTCCATATGTGGTGGACATGTGAGACTGTGAAAGGTTATTGGAAAATGATCCATGAAATGGTGCAGAGGATTACAAAGACACAGATTCATTTCAAACCAGAACTATTTTTATTGAACATATTTCCAGAGGACTATTCCAAAGAAATGAGACATTTGTTGGCGCATTTTAACACAGCAGCTAGGATCCTTCTGGCGCAAAGATGGAAGTCTCAGGAGATTCCCACGAAAATGGATGTAGTGGGAAAGGTTTTGGAAACAGCAGAGCTGGACTTTTTATCTCAGCTGTTAACTGGGAAATCTAAAGAAGAAGCAAGAAAATATTGGAATAAATTTTATGCCTGGCTAGGTAATCAAGACGTTTAAGATTCTCTGATGTGAACTTACTTTTCTTTTTTCCTGTACTTTATAGTATAAAATTTGTTTTTATTGAATTTTCAAATTTCGTAAATTTTAACAAAAAGAACATACTATAAAATGTAAAATGAAATTGGTGTAGTTGCGATAAAATAACAGAGGATAAGTTATGATAAGGTTAATGTAGAATTATAAGTTTAGAAAGAATTTCTAGATAAAATAATAACAGAATGTATGGTGTCTTCTATCCCCCAATCCCCTATCCTTATCTTGCCTCTTTTTCTAAAACGAATAAAACTTTTTGAAATTAAAAGATGGCAAAAACTTCCAGGATCCCTTGCCAAACTGGCCTGGTGAAAAATTGCTGACTGACCCCCAAAGTAGCAAGCAGTGTTTTCCTGGGCATGTAGGAAAGGGCCACAAGACCTAAACACTGTTATAACCCTTCCTGTCCTCCTTCTCATGATCTGCCTAATTCACATGGATTGAACCTGGGAACTTCTGCATGCCAAGCAGATGCTCTACCTCTGAGCCACAGCCCATCCCTGCCTCTGCTAAGGCTGGGTCTTTTTCAACTGTGTCTCAAGATCTTTGGAGCACTCTATCCACAGAAGGAAGGAGGGTCTGGCTTCAAAACCAGTGTGAGTCTGTTTTCTTCAAACAGAAGGATAATTTAGACAAGCTGGAATGGGTCCAGAGCAGGGTGACGAAGATGGTGAGGGGTCTGGAGACCAAATCCTATGAAGAAAGGTTGAAGGAGCTGGGCTACATCAGGGGTGCGTGGCTGAATATGCAAAGGAGTTCCTGCTACAAAAAAGCTCTGTTTCATGGAACGAAGATTCTCAAAAAATGTTTAAAACTTCATGGAGGGTCACCTGCGTGTTTTTCCCTCATTCCCCTCCTGAGAATTCCGGAACCTGTTTTTCCAGGGGGAAAAGCCTTGGTGTCATGTGCAATGTATGACCTTAAATGATGATCTGACCCAGGGCTTTTTTTTTTGTAGCAGAAACTCCTTTGCATTTTAGGCCACACACCCCAATGTAGCCAATCCTCTAAGAGCTTACAGGGCTCTTAGTACAGGGCCTAACATAAGAACATAAGAGAAGCCATGTTGGATCAGGCCAATGAGAAGAGGAGGTGGCTGAGAGGTGATATTTATTTATTTATTACATTTGACTTATATCCCACCCTCTCCGCAAGCGGACTCAGGGCGGCTCACAACATCATGTCAATACAATTAAACCAATAAAACATATAAAACCATAATTTACATTTTCGATTTTTAAAACCAATTCTATGGTGCTGCAACAGTACAATATAGGCGGCATTGAATTTTCGAACAGCGATCACCATCTTCAAGTACTTGAAGGACTGTCATCTAGAGGATGGTGTGGAATTGTTTTCTGTGACCCCAGAAGGTAGGACCAGAACCAATGGGTTGAAATTAAATCAAAAGAGTTTCTGGCTCAACATTAGGAAGAACTTCCTGACAGTTAGAGCAGTTCCTCAGTGGAACAGGCTTCCTTGGGAGGTGGTGGACTCTCCTTCTTTGGAGGTTTTTAAAAAGAGACTAGATGGCCATCTGACAGCAATGAAGATCCTGTGAATTTAGGGGGAGGTATTTGTGAGTTTCCTGCATTGTGCAGGGGGTTGGACTAGATGACCCTGGAGGTACCTTCCAATTCTAGGATTCTATGATTCTAATTTGTAGGGAGGGTGTGACATGGAAGACATATGGATGAGTAGTTGATATTTCTTTTTTGTTCATCATTAAATGGCCTAGTGATCTTAATGTTTTGCTGCTCGCTTGGCTGGCCTCTGCTAGCCACCTTGAGCCAGTGAGAAGAATGGGCAGGACAGGTCGTAAATGTTTTAATTACTAAGGAAACAAGATGCTGAGAAGAACAGATTTCCTAGCATCTCAACTTTTTTGGCCCAGAGCTCTGAAGCTCACTGAAGTCACCTTGGGCCAGTTTCTCTCTCTCTCTCTCTCTCTCTCTCTGCCAACCTCTCATGGTTGTTGATGAGGGTCAGAAATAGAATCACCCCTCTCCGTATATGCAACCCATACTCTTTGGAAGAAATCTGTGATGTAGATTATTTGAATGCCTCATGTTCAAGTTTCTGACTGGATGTATTCCAGGAGGGACATAATGGGGATAAATAAAGGCAGACAAACAGAAAGGGGAAAAGGCCCTCTGATATAAGACCATTGTTTTTAGAACAGCTATATTAATGCCATCCAACACTGAATTATACTGTATTTTCTAAATATAGTGTGTACCCTAATTTCTTTCTCTCTTCCTCCTTCTCTCTAAATGTGTGTGTGAGAGGCAGGCAGACAGTGGAGCAAAAGGTGAACGAGAGCAGGGGGGGAAAGATGCTGATTAAAAACCAAGGTATAATTTCTTCAAAAAAAATGCATTTCTTAAATTGGGAAAATTGCTTCAGTGTGTAATCATACGATTTCTCAGTGGTACTTAAAAGTGAATTATAGGGTGTTTTCCATTGTGTTCTTGGTAGCAACAGAGTGACTCCGTCAGTTTTGCCAAATGCCAATTGGAATAATCACAGAATAGCCTTCAGTTCAATTATAAATAACCTCTGGGAACCATCAAATGATTCATTCTATCAAAATGGCATTCCATAGCAGAATGAACTTTTTTGTGTTGCATACACATCATTACATAAGCATCCACCCTTCCTTTTGTCAAGCAAAGCTTTTTCCTGTACGTTCAAGTTGGTCATGGATCTATACATGAAAAACACAATGGAGAGTTTGTAGACAACAATACTCTGGAATCTGTTTGCTTCTGAAAACAATAGATGCAATCAACTACAGTGTTAAAATTGGAAGAGTTATTCTATCCCTGAGAAAAATCAAAACCAACAAATTAACTAACTCAGCAAGTGGAAGTGAAGCTGTAATATATTGCAACTCAGCAAGTGCTAAATCTTTCTTTCTTTCTTTCTTTCTTTCTTTCTTTCTTTCTTTCTTTCTTTCTTTCTTTCTTTCTTTCTTTCTTTCTTTCTTTCTTTCTTTCTTTCTTTCTTTCCTATGGAGTAGATCATGGGGCAAAACCAAACATGGAGGTCCCTTTGGCATCAGATTATCATGAAGCCGAATTGCCCACTTTTTTCTTGCTTCATCAATAATATTCTCTGAGAAACCAGAGAATCCCCATAATGTTTCAAACTTGACCAATTAAGGACAAATCAAATGGAGAAAATTCCACATTGGGCTAAATGACCTAAGAGGACCTTTTCATCCCCATTGAATTGCTCTGTTCTATAATTGTCCAACTTTCTCTAGGACTTCCTTCCTAATCGGAACAGTCTCTTTTCATGACTCGCTTGAAAGACATTGGCACCGTTCTATCGCTCTTAGCACATTTTGCTCAGCAAATGTTTCATGAGTGTCGAACGTGAAAGCATGGCTTCTCGCCAACACTGTGGAGTAAATCATTAGGGAATGTCATTGGAGAGACATTTTAGAGTGTTGTAATGGTAATAATTGCAATGGGGAATGCTCATTCTTTTCTTTCTTCCCATCAGCCTCTGGAAAGTGTCAGGTGTAGACTTCAAACTGGGAGGAAAGCATAGGCTTTATGAGAATTCTCAGGAGCAATATGAGGCAAGCTCAGGTGAAAAATTTACTCAAAGTCTCTGCCAAAAGGTTATTTGGAGGGGAAATGATAGATTCCAAGACTGTGTGGTATGAGAACTCTTTAATATTTTCTACATTGTCATTAGATAGATAGATGATAGCTAGATCACTAGATCGATAGATGTAAAACAGATGGACAAACATATAGATAGATGATAGGTAGGTACAGACAGACATAGAATGTATGACCAATCAGGGAATTGAACCACAAACCTCAGGTTCTGAGGAAGGAACCATTGTAGATTCAACCATTATGAAAAGCTGAAGTTGTGTCTGGGGTCCTCACCCTGTTTAGAGACCAGTGGTGATTGAGGGTTCTTTTCAGTTCCTGTGTGCAGGGCATAGTTTTGACTAGAACCATGACATGCTTCATCCTCCCCCTCTGATGCCATTTTCCCAAAAGGAAAGAGTCTGGAGGTACTATTTGCCCTACTGGGGAAATCCATGTATACCGCAGTGACAGTGGACCAAGAGACTCCCTCCAGGATAATTTTAGTTCATAAAAAATTTACCAGGGGGGATTGGTTAAAGACATATCTTCATGTGGTCCTAATTTGAATCAGGCAGCTTATGTGTGGACACTAAGAAGAACTTACAATTTGGAAGAAGAAGGAGATATTAGAATTTGGAAGAAGAAGAAGATATTAGATTTATATCTTGCCCTCCACTCCGCGGCTCACAAACTCCTTTACCTTCCTCCCCAACAACAGACACTCTGTGCAGGGGCGTAGCTAGGGCTTTTGGGGCCCGGGGCCCAAGATTTATGTGGGCCCCCCTACGTGTGTGCACGCTGCCGGAATCAGGAAGTGACGTCACTTCCGGTGACGTCATGCCACCGCTGGAAACAGGAAGTGACATCACTTCCTGTGACATCATTCCCCCCCCCCGCGCCACCTGCCGGAAACGGGAAGTGACATCACTTCCTGCGACATCATCCCCCCCCCGCGCCACCTGCCGGAAGCAGGAAGTGACATCACTTCCTGTGGCATCACTTCCCCCAAATGACATCATTTCCCCCAAATGCCACTGCCGGAAACAGGAAGTGACTTCACAGCACTTCCTGTGACGTCCCCAAAAATCCCCCAAATATCACCGCCGGAAACAATTTTGTTCTCAAATCCTGTATATACTTCATCAGTATATGGGATAAGGCACTTTCTCAACTGTGCTGCATAATGCAGCCTATTTATTTTGTCCTGTTTGCTCTGTTGGCTCTATCTGCGCCACCTTCATCACTTTCAGGGTGTGGATCCCCCAGTGGGGTGGGCTCCCGACTCCCTCCGCCGGCTGTTTCTGATAGCCCTGCGCCCCCTCTTTCATTTGATATGTGTCCCGTGCGGGTGCCACCCTCCCGCCGGGAGATGCCGCAAAATGAGCCCCCTTGAGGCTTATGGCGGCAGGGCTCGGGGGAAGCGAGCTAGACTGCTGTTCTTTTGAGGGGTTATAGAGTGTTTCGAGCCCGTCCCTGTGGCATCGGTCTCATCGTTGTGGGACCCAGGGGGGCGGCGCAGCGACCCACCGAAGCAGCCTGTCACTAATAATACAGGTCAAGATGCAGGACAGGAACCCGGAAGTGACCGACAGGCTGCTTCAGCGGGCCGCTGCGCCGCCCCCCTGGGCGGCGAGGCGGCGAGTTCGGCGGCGAGGCTGCTGGAGGGCCTCCAGCGACCAGCACCGGCTTCTCCGACGCCCTCCCCGGCCTCCGCCTGCACTGGAGGCCCGCGCGCGGGGCCCTGCGGCGGTCGCGGAGCCGGGGAAGCGTCGGAGAGGCCGGCACTGGTCGCTGGAGGCCCTCCAGCGGCCTCGCCGCCGCTTCTCCGGCCTCCGCCACCGCCGCCGGGCCCCGCACGCGGGCGGGGAAGGCGGCGAGTGCAGCCGGCTTCTGAGGGGCCCCTTGGCATTGCCAAGGGGCCTCCCAGACCCACCAGACCTGGGGCGACCCGCCCTCCCCACCCCCCCTCCTTACGCCACTGACTCTGTGAGGTGGGTGGGGCTGAGAGGACTCTCACAGCAGCTGCCCTTTCAAGGACAACCTCTGCCAGAGCTATGGCTGACCCAAGGCCATTCCAGCAGCTGCAAGTGGAGGAGAAGGGACTCAAACCCAGTTGTGTGTGTATATATGTGTGTCTATGCATGTATGTATGTGTGTGTGTATACACACACACACACACACACATATATTAGCCACTGTGTGACACAGAGTGTTGGACTGGATGGGCCATTGGCCTGATCCAACATGGCTTCTCTTATGTTCTTATGTTCTCCCAGATAAGAGTCCACACACTTAACCACTACACCAAACTGGCTCTCATTTATGTCTGACTGTTACATAGATTGGACACTCCAAAACCCACATGTGTACCTTGTACTGTATAATGCGTGAATTGCAAGAGCCCTTTACAGGCACAAAGGGAATAGGAAGTATTCAACAACACACCTTATGAACAGCAGATAAGATCTCTGAATTTGCCAGGCTTGGTATGAAGATTAGGAGTCTAGTCTTTCGCTCTTCCTTGGTCCACAGAGTTTTCATTTGCTGCTCTATAGAGTCCACCTCCAAGCTTATTCTTTACTTCCATGCTTCCAGGAACTGACCTCAGGTTCCCTGGCTAGTTCAAGACCAGTCTGGATTTCAGTATGGCAGCCAGCCACAGCCCCCACGGGGCAATCATATTAATGAAGTTTCTGGGATGAATACTGTGACAGACCATCAAGGGTTAATGCCTAATGAAGTTTGAGAATCTTTGAGTGACAGGCTGCTTGAATGGAATTCTGTTGAGAGATCCAGTTAAGGAATCAGTTGGGAACTGAAGTTGAAGAAGAGACAGTAAAGGACTGTGGACTGGGAAGGAGGCTAAGAAAGTGAGTGGATCAATGAGGATCCCCATTCAGGCCATAAAGGAAAATAGCTTCTAGTAAAAAGAAGCAATCTCTGCCCAATTAAGAAGGGAAATAGCTTCTAGAAAAGAGAAATGAGAAAAGAAGGATTTGGGGAACTTGGTTTTGTGTACCTGCCTTGTAAATGTGTTGGTGAAATTCAGAAACCTATGCTTGAGTGTTTAAGCAGAAACTGAAAAGAAAGCCTCTCTCTTAAAGATTTTGAAGGCCTTTTTGAATAGTGGAGGCACTTGCTTGATGGTGGTGGATTGTCTAGTGTCCGTGTGGATGCAAAGTTGCCTCAGTTTTGCTGTCTGTTCACTTCATATTCTGCACCTGGTCCTGCCTGGCCTTTTCTCCTCCAGGTTAAGTAGAGCATTTTGCTTTGAACTTTCAGGGGCCTCTCATGTGCCATTCACAAGCAGAGTATAAGAGGGTGATTCCATCCCTTCCTTTGGTTCCCTAGGTTGGGCCAGCAGCAGAATATGAGTGTATAAGGGGTGGCTGGGTGGGACATCCATGGACAAACAAGTGGGAGGAAAATAGATAAAAGGGCTGTCCAGCAGGAAGGAAGACAGGAATGAGGATTCTGCTTGTGAAGGTGGAAAGAGGGCAAGATCATCATAGATACACTTCAAGTTTGTGGAGCAGTTTCTGGATAAATTATAAACAACACACTCTTGGGATTTTTCTGAGAACAGTTGAGAACACCACAGTCTTAATGTGTGGGATAAGGACTGAATCCTAATCTGTTCTGGCAAGTTGAAGATGCAAGCCCAAGGTCCACGAATGAGAGATCTGGGAGCCAACCACAAGAAGAAAAGAAAGAAATTTCAGCCTGGTGAAGTCAGGATTAAACTTCTTTGCTGCTTGACAAAGCACATCTCTATGGAATGAGCTCCTGCATTTGACTCTGCTTATCTAAGTCCTCCAATAAGTTCTCACTTAACCACTAGGAAAGGCCGTAACTGCTTTCGCTAGAGTCAAGTCAGCTACCCTAAAGGCCAGTTGGGAGCCCTCTAACAGTTGCTTCCTTAGAATCTGCATGAAAACAGAGATGCCCAGTGTGGGAGGAGAGGGCATTTCATCACTGAAATGTTCTTTGTGTCAAATAACAATGGATGGTTGTAGCTTTTGGTATGTTTTTCTTTGAGCCAGCCTTCTTTCCAGATCAGCAAATCTCAGCCCCATCCATGGCTGTATGTTACAGATGTTGCACATCTGTGTGGCTCTATGTTTTCAGTGTGTGCATACCTCCCAATGTATGCATCTTTATCATATAAACTCCTAGCAAAATGTGTGTGTATGTGTGTGTGTGTATACTGCCTGAGAGTAACTATACATAGCATTTCATTCTAGATTGCACTGTGCATTTTGGGCCTCTTTTCTCTGTTTGCAATCAAGTAATCATTTGCTGTCATTACATGTCTTGCAGCCCTCTGAAGTCAGCCGTTTTACATTCTTGACACAATAACTTGCATCGGAGCTGACCGCAATTTTCCTTTGATTCAATCATCATGTACAAAGTCTGCTCCTTTATTTAGATGCCTGTATTGCTTTGAGTGCTGTGAGGAGATAAACTAAGCAAATGAGCTCGAGCCTTGCTTCCAAACATAAGGCATTCCAAGCGACGTAGGGAGAATTGTTGTTGAAAACACTACAATCTCCTGCATGAAGATTCAATGTCCAAAGAGGCACGAGAATACATCTTGGTCCTATTTATCTCCCACCCAATCTGATGTGTAGAATGTGTTGTACATACATTCTATACATGTATGGATAGATTCTGTCCTATGCATTCCCTTCCAATGATCTTCACGTATCTTCATAACAGCCCTGAGAAGTAAGTTAGCCTGAGCACATGAGACTGGTCTAAGGTTATCTAGTCAGCTTCCACAGCAGAAAAGAATGAGGACTCAAACCTGGGTGTTTTAGATCCTAGTCTGTCAGCTTAACCACTACAGGTCTCAGGTCACATGATCTATGACACATTCAGACCCTCAATCTACCCAAGTTTCCATTGGGGTAGAAAAGGCAAGGTACCTAATTCAGGAGACAATACTCCAGTTTTCTGGAGCAATATTTAGTTTTATACAGAATATGAGAATTGATCTTGTCTTGTTATGAGAGCCAGTGAGAAGTCAGTGCTGGACTTCTAGAAAGACATGACTTCCAACCTCCACAGCCATGAAGCTCACTGGATGACTCGGGGGCCTGTTTTCATGCTTCAGAGTGATATTTGCTTATTTAAAAGATTTATATCTTTTGCCCCTAAACCTTCAAGTAGAGTTGACAACCTTCAGGTGGTGGCTGGAGATCTCCTGGGATTAGAACTGATCTCCAGGCAACAGAGATCAGTTCCCCTCAGAGAAAATGGCTGCTTTGGAAGGCGGACACTATGGAATTATATTCCATTGATAAGCATCCCCTCCCCAAACCCTGCCTTCTTCAGGGTCCACCCCCCTCCCAATCTCCACATATTACCTAACCTGCAGCTGGTAATCCTGTCTTCAAGGCACATCACAAAAATTGAAATGCAGGATCCAAATTTCCCACATAAAAGCCCTTCGAAATAAAATAGACACGCAAAGCAGGCTGACAAAGAGTAGAGCGAAATCAAATAATTTATCCCTCAAATGCTCCGGAGGACTGAGCTTCTTTTAACTTGGCACTGAAATGGTAGTCATTGGAAGTGATTTTGAATTGTGCATCCTGCTTTTTCAACCCCAAAATCCCCATGTCAATTTTACTTCTGTTACCCCTGCAAAGGAAACACAGACATTTTCATTTTCATGCCATTTTCTGTTTCTGCATACTGAGTTTTTACCATCGCATGTTCACATTCCCCATATTATTTGGCCTCAAATAAATAAACATCATATCTACATTAGATGTACATGAATGTTTTACCTGTAAATATTGTATAGCTTGCATATAAAAATGTACAACATGCTTCCACAAGACAAACGAGCTTTTAGGTCAAAGATACATTCTAAATGCATAAGAAACTGATAATTTTGCCATTGAGACCAAAGATATAAAGATTTCACATTCTAATCCTGATGCTTCTTTGGCCACTAAAAAGCAAACGTATGAAAGACTTGCAACCTAAGGAGAAAAAGTGACTGAAGAAGAAAAGCAAGGTCCTCCATCAGAACACCCAAAATAATTCTCCTACCTTTGACCTTCAGATAGATGAATGAAACTAATGCATTTTCATGTGACAATAATCTTGATTTTCTTCTCACTTTGCTTTATTGGACAGGCCTGGCGGATGATCAATATTTCCCTCCTTATTGCTCTGCAGTCTGTTATTTGCTGTGAAACCAGGCTTGTATTTTTGAGGGTTGTCTTTCTCAGGGTAGCCCACTTCCGGCCACACTGCGGCTGAAATCTGCAAAGATGATTCTTCCTCCTTTCATCCATATCTACAGATGCAACCTATGAATGCATCCAATTAAGGTTGCCAGTCCAAGTCTGGTAAGTGACAAGGGCTTACCATTGGGTGGGTGCTGTAGTGACATCACTTCTGGCATGATCCAACAATGATATCATTCTGTGCGGTGACACGCTAGTATTCACTCCAAACTCTATGGTTTAACGGTAGAGTTTTTTGTTAAATGCTAGAGCATCCCTTGATGTTACGACATCATGTCTAGATCACTCTGGAAGTGGCATAATGGCATTACCACAATGTCAATCTCCCTCCCCCATTTCTCCTACCAATCTCCCCCCACCAGCCCACTGATTGGCAGCAGACAGCATAATCAGAGGGCAGGAGGTATCCCTATATCCACTTTATAGGGTTGCTAGCCTCCAGGTGGGGCTTGGAGATCTCCTACTTTTACAACTGATCTCCAGCTGGCAGAGATCAGCTCCCCTGGAGAAAATGGCTGCTCTGAAGGGTGGACTTTATGGCACTGTACCAATCTGAGGCCCCTCACCTCACCAAACCCCACCAAACCCTCTCTCAGATCCACCCCCCAAAATATCCCGGTATTTTCCAAGACAGATCTGACAACTCTAATCCACTATATAACGAAAAGGAATCACACTCTCTGTTTCTTCCCTTGAAGAAGTATGGAATAAGAGTATATACCTGGATCAGTTACCCTTTAACACCACAGATCCGCATTCCTATTGGACCTGTGAGCACTTTTGGAATTCTGTGAATAGGCAGTAGGTACCACAAATGGCCGCCATGAGGGCCAGGCAATCCCAAAATGCTTGGAGGTTTTTATAAAATGTTGGAAGGTACTGAGTCAAGTATCCCCTTCTTTTCTTCTCTCAGAGAAGAACCTATTTCAAAATGGATGCTCCATGCAGACACAATGCCTGCTCATCTTTTCTGGCACAGCTTCCACTGCAATGATGTAAAGCTCTTTGCTTTGGGAAAGAGATGCTTCATGAAAACAGCGAGTGAGAGCCAGAAAGACATTGGTGGTTGCCATGGTATCCCTGGCCACTGCATGGAGGGTGTCTGACAAGACATTTAATTTGTATGTGTGTGTTTAATTGGGCCAATTCGGATTTAAGAGCCACCCCATATGAACTGGGTAACAGGAAGGGTAGACCCCTTTGCTTCTCCTTACTCCACCCAGATAACCCCTGTGGCTTTTCCTTCGCATAGATCCTGTGACCCCAGAAATAATCTTTTCAGAGGTCATGCTTTCTGCACATGGATGGTAGGATGCTGCCCATTGTATTTTAAAGGGATATAAAGATTCTATTTGTGCTGTTTAAGCAATTGTGATGGTATTGTTTAAGCAACAGGAGGTGGTGGCAGCTACAAGCATAGACAGCTTCAAGAGGGGATTGGATAAGTATATGGAGCAGAGGTCCATCAGTGGCCATTAGACACAGTGTATTGTTGAAACTCTCTGTCTGGGGCAGTGATGCTCTGTATTCTTGGTGCTTGGGGGGAGGGCACTGTGAAAAGGCTTCTATCCCCACTGATGGACCTCCTGATGGCACTTGGGTTTTGTTTGTTTTTTGCCACTGTGTGACACAGAGTGTTGGACTGGATAGGCCATTGGTCTGATCCAACATGGCTTCTCTTATGTTCTTAATGATGGCCAAGTCACATATAAAATCCCCCCTGCTGCTGTTGCCAAACACAGAACATGCATCTGAGAATCAGTCAAAAGTATTATACTGTATCTCATCCTTCTTCTATGGAACTTACAGCAGTGGCATACCCAGGGGCATCCTAGAGCCTTATGAAGCTGGTTAGGAAGAGAGCTGGTGAATGGTCCATAACCACCCAGTGAACTTCATAGCTAAGCAGGAATACAAATCGAGGGGACAATATACAGGGTCTCTAATATCAGATTTGTTTACTTAGGATATATCTATGCTGCCTCTTCAGAGTCCTGCTTGCGGCAGCTTTCAATTAAAGCCACGTCACAATATTAAAAACAAGCTAGGAGAAAACAAGCCGCTGGACATAAGCAGCATAAAGTCTATCCATAAAACAAACGCAGTCTGTTAAAAGGTCGGTACAATAAAATTAGTGCATCAGGCTGAAGGACACGAGACAACTCTTTCGCTAGATGTATTAGTCTTCCCTCAAAAATGTCATATTGAGGAGAAATGGTCATTTATATAACCCTTCACCTGTGATATGAACTGGTACAGGCACAGTCTGGTGTGGTGATTTTTTTTTTAAAAAAGGTAGTTTCCTGTGCAATCACCAGTCGTTTCTGACTCTGGGGTGATATCGCATCACGTTTTCATTGCAGACTTTTTTACGAGGCAGTTTGCCATTTCCTTCCCCAGTCATCTACGCTTTCCCCCCAGCAAGCTAGGTGCTCATTTTACCAACCTCGGAAGGATGGAAGGCTGAGCCAACCTTGAGCTGGCTACCTGAACCCAGCTTCTGCCGGGATCAAACTCAGGTCATGAGCAGAGAGCTCAGACTGCAGTACTGCAGCTTTACCACTCTATGCCAAGGGGTTTATAGAGTTAAATTATAATATAACCTGTAATGGTGATTATAGAGCTGGATTAATATTGGGGAGACCTTGATTCTATGTTTTCTCCCAGTCTTAAAGCTCACCAAATGACATTGCGGCAGCTACTAGCCTAAACTCTCTTGCAGGGTCGTTTCAAAGAATACAGTGGAGGTGGGAGAACCAAGCACATAGCTCTGAACTGGGAAATTAGGGCAATGAAAATGAAAACAAAGTACACAAATCATAATTCCTCTGACTTTGGGTGCACACAGCAACCTGGTAGACAAGATTCTACTGTCCCCACCTGGAGAGTCCAATTAAGGAGCTAGGGCTGAATGTTGCAGTTTTGTATTAGCCCAGTTAGAATTTTTGTCTGTCAATCACAATGGCAAATGAAGGGCGAGAAGCAGCGTATTAAATGCCAAAGCCAGGGAACCACACCACTAAGACAGAGGGCTGGATAATTGGCAGAGCTACACTGAGTGAACAGAATAGCTTCTGTACAAAAGAGCTTCTCCACTGCAAGAATAATTTGCAGATGCCTGGACTTGGAAACACAGCAGCTAAATGAAACATGGCCATTTGATTCCCCCTCCCCTTTTCCTGTCAAATCTGAGCCAATTTACAGCAACTGTAAGATTTTCAAGGCAAGAAAAGTTCAGAGGAGGTTTGCCATTGCCTGCCTCTGCATAGCAGCCCTGGTATTCCTTGGTATTCCCATCCAAATACAGACCAGGGCAAACCCTGCTTAGCTTCAGAGATCTGATGAGATCAGGCTCGCCAGGGCTGCATTTTGACTTTCGTGGCACTTTTGCCCTCGTGGGCCTCTCCCACCATAATAATATCAATATTAAAATTATTTTTGATATAACTTAAGAACGTAAGAACATAAGAGAAGCCATGTTGGATCAGGCCAATGGCCCATCCAGTCCAACGCTCTGTGTCACACAGTGGCCAGAAACCCAGGTGCCATCAGGAGGTCCAGCAGTGGGGTCAGGACACTAGAAGCCCTCCCACTGTTGCCTCTCCCAAGCACCAAGAATACACAGCATCACTGCCCCAGATAGAGAGTTCCAATGATTTGCTGTGGCTAATAGCCACGGAGCTCTCCTCCAGATGTTTATCCAACTTTAAATACGTCATTTTTTTTTCTGTTTTAGGCAAAAATTTAATAGATTTTTGTAGGCCCTAAATATTGTCTTCAGCCCTAAAAGTTCATTTCCCCCTTCTGATTTTAAAAGAAATTAAAACATTTTTGTGGGCCCTTGTCACACAGCAGAGGACCAGGCAGGGACTTCTACTGGCTGCCACCAGTCTGGTAAGCGTCTGTCTGGGAGGGTCCAGAGCACCCAACCGACCCCTATGTCTTCCTTATTAGCAAATACCTTTTAACCTTGACCGAAGAGACGTGAGGACCCAGGCACTTTAACAATGAGAAGTTTATTATATGTGCTCTAGAACAACAAGTGGGTAGCAAAACGTTTAGTGCAACAGTGAATAAATAAACAGGAAAGGCCTGTGCAAAGAAATAAACAGCCCCGATGCAACCAACGAGACGTTCTCTTCTTCTAACTTCAAACCAACTCACCCTCCTCAGGGTGGAGGAGGGAGGAGGTGGTGGCAGAGGCTTCACAGCTGTTTGGGAGCCCTGAGTCAGAGAGCCCCACCCAGAAGTTGGGGGCAGGCCCCCCATAGCTACAGGTCTGTGGATTAGTTTATCATTCTTCTTTCAATTAATATATTACTAATCCAGCTTTTTCAGATGGGTTGGAAAAGAGCTGTCTATCTTTTAAAGGTCACAAGCTCAAGAGTATTTCATTAAATATCCATTAAATCAAGGAGTCTAAGCCCTGACCTGGATAGCCCAGGAAGCCTGATCTCGTCAGATCTTGGAAGCTAAGCAGGGTCGGCCTTGGCTAGTATTTGAACGGGAGACTTCCAAGGAATACCAAAGTTGTTACACAGAAACAGGCCATGGCAAACCATCTCTGAAGGTCTCTTGCCTTGAAAACCCTACAGGGTCACCATAAATCAGCTGTGACTTGATGGCACTTTCTACCACTACCAGAAAGACTAAAACACAGGCTAGGACCAATCAGTAATTTGTGCGGCATATTTCAGTGGGTTACCAACTGTATCCAAAGGCTGCCAGAGATAATAAAACACAAGGAATCAGACATCCAGATCAACAATTGCAATAGAAATGCGGTTTCCTCTCTTTTATGGAACCCATTGTGTTAAAAGGGTAGTTATGCTGGACACCCATCAATTCCGTCTATAGGCTGCTCACTGGTGAGTAAACAGCTGATAGTTCAGTGAGGTGTTGGGATCGATATGAGTGAATTTGGGTGTATCTAATTTGATTTTGCACAGCCTCCGGAGGGCCAGTGTCATGTTCTTAGGGTGCAGGCAGGCAGGAGTCCAAAGCCAGTCCAAGGTCAAAGTCCAGGAAGTCAAGCAGGAGCCAAGTCACCAATGCAGAATCACAAACCGGAATCAGAAGTCAATGTCCAAAAGCCAAAAGGTCAGGGTGCCAAAGAAATCAAACAGGTCAGGATAAGGAATCAAGAAGGAGTGTGGATGCAAGCCAGGGAATAGACTTGTTGCTTCCACAAGGTTACCAGGTCCTGGGTGGGAGCTATATGGGAGTCTCAATCAGCCTCCTCCCTGGGTGGCAGTGACTCTGCTGGAACTCAGGGCTGAGAGATCTGAAGCATCGGTGTGCCTCATATCTTTGCTCTGAAAGTTCTTTCCAGAGCCTGCTTCAAACTCTTGAGATGGTAGGAGGAGAGCTTGGAGGAGATTGATCGTCAACAGCTGACACTGGTGCCTGGAGAGAGATTGATGGGCCAGCTGCTGTTTGTTTAGCTGAGGAACTTGCTGGCAACTCTTTCAGGTCTGTTAACCCTTCCAGCTTCTCCTCATCAGGGCTCATGACAGCCAGTTTGGTGTAGTGGTTAAGAGGGGTGGAATCTAATCTGGAGAACTGGCCTTGACTTCCCACTGCTTCACATGCAGCTGCTGTAAGAGCTCTCTCAGACCCACCCATCCCCACCTCACAGGGTGTCTGTTGTGAGGAGAGAAAGGGAAGGAGATTGTAAGCTGCTCTGAGACTCCAAGTGAAGGGTGGGGTATAAATCCAATCTCCTCCTTCTCACAAATAACATAATCATCCTCTTTCTCTTACACTTGGACTGATTTCCCACTCGCCTTATGCTGATCTCAAGCTCCTCTTCTCAGCAGGGCTTCCCTCCGATTTCACACTATATGCTCCGGGGTTGCAGCTAGCATCGGCTTTTTCACGCAGCAAACAGAAACTGGTTTTTAGAGGTTTCTGTTCGCCACACAAAAAAGTCGATACTAGCAGATAGTGTGAAATACTACCGGGGCAGATAGTGTGAAATCGGAGAGAAGCCCCGTTGAGAAGAGGAGCTTGAGAGTGGCCTAAGACAAGTGGGAAATCGGTCTTGGTCTTTCCCAGCACTACCTACCAAAGATTATTTAACTGCAAATGCCAGGGTCTGAACCTCAGCTCTTTGCTGTTGGTATGGCTCAGTTTCATCAATATAACTGTGTTAAACATTATTGCTTTGATCCAGTAATGTGTGGCATCTGGGGTCCTGGAGATCTGCACCTCACTTTGACACCACCCCAAGGTCACCTTTCTGTTTCCCTAGGGTGGACAGGTTTTGTTCTGTAAACTGCCAAATCTCAGGCCTAATAATGGGGTGGGGTAAGCCTCCTCCCCGCAAAAATGTTCAAAAAGGTGAAGGATTTTTTTTTTAATCAAGCATTTGAACTTGAGGTAAAGGGATTCAGTAGACAGTAACACCCTGGATTTCATCCAGGCAGGCTTGACATAAAAGTCATTTAACAAAGAATCACATTTCCCTCAGTTAAGGTGAACAGGCAGTAACTGATTCCCCTGTGTCTAAGACAGTTCCCTGCCAGTCTGAGGAGATCTAATACAAACTGCCACCCTGTTACTCTCCTTCTCCTCCCAAGTCCAACTTCCACTTTTCTCAGCGCTCATTTCCTAACTGTCCCTTGGAACCCTAATCCTGCTGGAGTATGCAGTGAAGCATAAAGTACTTTAGTGATTGTGTCACGTTGGGAATGCAATACCATGTGTTATATGGAATTCAGCAGTGGGTTTTCCTTCCCATTGCCGCTGAGGAAGGTAACCAGAAGGGCTTTTCTTGTAGAAGGAGACCTGCAGGAACTAATCTGTATATTAGGCCACACCCCCTGACATCACCATTGTTTCACAAAGGGCTTTTTTTGTAGAAAAAGCCCAGCAGGAATTCATTTGCATATTAGGCCACACCTATTCCTGTGCGTTCCTGCTCAAAAAAAGCCCTGGTAGCGGGTATACCATCTTCCTTTGATAAGTGCAGATCAGCTGATGGAAATGTATGGGGAAGTCTGAACCACTATGCTCCAAGACTTTGGCGGGGGAGGGCAGGATATAAAAATAAAGTTATTATTATTACTATTATTATTATTATTATTAGACTTGTGGGCATATAGCTTATCTACATGAACATATGAAGCTGCCTTATACTGAATCAGACCCTTGGTCCATCAAAGTCAGTATTGTCTTCTCAGACTGGCAGCGGCTCTTCAGGGTCTCAAGCTGAGGTTTTTCACACCTATTTGCCTGGACCCTTTTTTGGAGATGCCAGGGATTGAACCTGGGACCTTCTGCTTCCCAAGCAGATGCTCTACCACTGAGTCACCATCCCTCCCCAAATGTGTGAGGTGGGGTGGGGCACCTGACAGTTTTGAATTAGCAGGAGGTTTTTTTTTTCTTGTCATGACTCTTGCGTGGTTTAAAGGGGGGGAGGGAATAGCAGAGTTTTATCCTGTCTCTATACTCCATTCATTGTGAACTGTACTATGATGGTTTACCTTCTCATCTGCCTTTTTCCAAGGAAATCAGTTCCAGGACCCCTTTTTGTCTCTATTCTTATGGGCTTCTTTGTGCTCTTAATCATTATAGGATGCCCTTCTGTAGCCCCCTCTGCTTTCTGCCACATGGTTTTTGAAACGGACTGAGTGAAGCTTCAAGAGGGCATTCCAGATGAGGGCCAACCATCGGTTTAAATAAGGGCCTTACAATCGCTTCCATATTATTTTCCATTACATTCTCTCTCTCCTCCACCCCACCCCGCATCCCAACATTTGGTTTCCTTTTGTTCAGGGCTGCAGCTGCAGGCAGAGAAGAGCCTTGCATGGTGATGTGATATGACAATTCCAATATCCCTGAACAATTTCTCCTTTTGTATGCCACTTTGCTGATTGTAACATCAATACGGGGTGGGGGGGGGGAGCATTTAGCAATAACAACATGATGGCTGGAAAAGCAGAGACAGCAAACACGATTAGGAAGCCATTTCCTTTCGCTGGCTTTTGCAAGCAAAATGTTATGTCCCAATTAGAGCGGGGAAAGGAAGCAGAGCAGCCTCAGAACTTACAGAGAACCAGGCAGACCTCACTTGGGCATCTTTTCATTCTAACATGGACCGCACACGATGAATATTTTCTCCTACTTCATTTGTACTCTCTCCTTTCTCTCCAAAAGGGACCCCAAGAGACTTAAAATGGTTACCCCCACTCTATTTTATTCTTACAACAATCCTGTGAGGTAGGTTAGGCTGAGAGTGTGTGACTGGCCCAAGGTCACTTGATAAGCTTCCATGGAAAAATGAGGATTAGAACCTGGGTCTCCCAGAACCAAGTCCAACGCTTTAACCACTATGCTACCATGGGTGAGAGAGGCTAGGAGCTCTGACCTCTTGCATCTACAGGTTCAAGTCCCTGATACAGAGAGTCACCACCTGATTTATTCCCTTAATGGGGATTCATATCTGGAATATCCACAGTCCCAGTCCTACATTCACATTGCTACATAATACTAGCTAGCTAACATGACGTCACAAGTACCATAAAATGCATAATGCTCAGCCCCTAATGAAACTGCAAAGGATATGGAACTGCAACAGAAGAAGAAGGAGAAGGAGAGGAGGAGGATATTGGATTTATACCCCGCCCTCCACTCCAAATCTCAGAGCCTCAGAGCAGCTAATAATCTCCTTTATCTTCCTCCCCTACAACAGACACCCTGTGAGGTAGGTGGGGCTGAGAGAGCTCTCCCAGAAGCTGCCCTTTCAAGGACAGCTCTGCGAGAACTATGGCTGGCCCAAGGCCATTCCAGCAGCTGCAAGTGGAGAGTAGGGAATCAAACCTGGCTCTCCCAGATAAGAGTCTGTGCACTTAACCACTACACCAAACATCTCGCATTTAAAAAAACACATGTGCCTGCATGTTCTTCCTGCCAGGCTAATGAAAGGTTTTAGGGAAGGGGGAAATGCAAAGAGGAAAGTGGGGACTCCTATTCTCCTCCAACCCCAAGTGATATGGCCCAAGTTTTATTTGGGGGGTTCTCACCACCCACCAATGTGTTTGCTACTGATCTTGGGCTACTATTATGATAGCCAACGTTGAGTTGGGAACTTCCTGGATATTTGGGGGTGGAGATTGGAGAGGGTGGCATTGGAGAAGGGAGTGACCTCAGACGGGTATAATGCCACAGAATCCACCCTCCACAGCAGCCATTTCTCCAGAGTAATTGGTCTTTGTAGTTTGGAGATTGTTAGGGAATTCTGTTTGAAATTCTATTTCTTTATCTCAAACAGTGCGATGGATCACTGGATTAAATAATCATTGAGAGGCATTTAACATGAAAGCAAAAACATATTTATTACTACAGGGAAAGGGTACTGGGAGGTGAAAATAACAAACACTATAGAACTACATCCTCAGACTAGACGATCATGTGCTTAATGGAAGACCACTTCCTCTTTCTTCTTGACCTCTCTGCCTGAACAAAGGAAGTCACCTGACTAACTGACCAAACAGACAAAACAGGTTTTCCTGCTTCTAGACCTTGATTGACAACAGTCAGTATCTTCTTCCCAGGTCATGCAGACAATAGGGAATCAGGCACAGTGTTAACCCTATAATGACTGGAACTTTAGAACATTGCAAAGGACGTACAGAACAGATATATATTTCCAACAGTTGAAATTATGGGAGATACCCACCCCCCACCCTTGGAAGTTGGTAACCTAGGGTTGTCAGCCCCCTGGGTGGAGGTGGGGGATCCCCTACAACCAGGTTCTGCCTCCTCCAATTGGCTAGCTGACAAGAGAACTTACCAGGAGATGGTGGGAAAACTAGAGAGCCAGTTTGGGGTAGTGTGCAGACTCTTATCTGGTAGAACCAGGTTTGATTCCCCACTCCTCCACTTGCAGCTGCTGGAATAACCTTGGGTCAGCCATAACTCTTGCAAAACTGTCCTTGAAAGGGAAGTTTCATAGAGAGCTCTCTCAGTCCCACCTACCTCACAGGGCATCTGTTGTGGGGAAAGAAGGTAAAGGAAATTGTAAGCTGCTCTGAAACTCTGAGATTCAGAGTGAAGGGCAGGGTATAAATCCAATATCATCATCATCTTCTTATTCTACTACTACTACTTCTTCTCTATGTCACCAGCACCATGACAATGTCCCTGCCGACATGTTCCAGAAGTGATCTCATCATGTTGGTGATATCACAGTGATGATCTAGTGTTCAGGCAAAAAAAAATCTATGGTAGAAGTCATATTTACCATAGAGGTTTTGCCCAAATACCAGAGTGTCATGGTCACATCGCAGCACGATAGCTTTACTTCTGGTCCATGCCAAAAGTCACATCATCAGGGACACTGCCTGCGCCTCCCTCCTGCTCCCATTGTCCTCCCATCCCCTGCTAGTCTCCAGGAGGGACCTAGCAACCTTATGGTAACCAGACCTGCCGTAGTCTTGCATTTGGGCCTTAAACTCTTTTCTCTCAGTGGGGACTGTTCTAATCTTGGAAGGAGCTTCTTGTCCAACCACAATATTTGCAAACCTTTGAAACCCTCACAGCTGCAACGAATCGTTGAAATGCCTTATCGGTTAAGAAAAACATAATGGCTCTTACATCTTTATGAAATTCAACCTTCCTCCCTCGATTTTGCCCATCTGGGGCCTCTTCCTTGCTCTCCTTTATCTTCAAGAGGAAGATAAAGCTGTCCGAAAGGGGAAAAACATATATATACAATGATCTGAAAATAAATGCCATGTCTCTATTAAATTTTACTTTAAGTGCTTTCCAGAAGATGCATCCCGTCCTGTTGAAAAGTGAGAAATATTGCCGCAGACGCGCTCCCTTGATGTTTGGAATGAAAATATGCAGTGCTACTGACACAAAACTCTAAAATACTGAATATTTTAATTATGTTAGAAAGTAAAAGCAAAATTTCCATTCATCATTAGTGCTGTCAGGTCTATAGCCCAATGGAACACAGCACATTTATTTGTAGGCCCCCGTCTATTAATTTATCTCCTGGGGAAGTTTAACCTTAAGATAATACCTCATATTTTCTCTCTCCCTTTCTCGCTGTAGGTTAGAAGGGTTCGTAGGGGTTAGGCGGGGTGGATGTTTCATAACATATTAAACCTAGCCTAGACTCAGCTTTGGAAAACTAGCCAAACTGACCTTCTGAAACCTGGGAGAGCACAACGAATCAGAAAAGATGCATGAACACATGAAGCAGCCTTAATCAGACCCTTGGTCCATCAAAGTCAGAATTACCTACTCAGACCCGCAGTCACTCTCCAGGGTCTCAGGCAGAAGGTCCTTCACATCACCTCCTACCTGATCCTTTAAACTGAAGCCATGGATTGAACCTGGGACCTTCTGCACGCCAAGCAGATACTCTAACATAGAACCACAGCCCCTGCTAGGTGGATCAATCGTTTGATATCGTTAGGGATGTTTTTAGTTTTCTCATTCCTGCTGTTGTGATCTGGCTATCTATCTTCTGGCTTCACTTCTCCCTGGTGTGAATTGAATTCACAATACTCTGTTTTCATTTCCCATTTCCTTGCATTCACTTTATGCAGCAAAGAGTACTCCTTTTCCCATGATAGCTGGCATCCAATCAATGTGACGTATTGCAAGGATTCATGAGGAGGAAGGAAAATAATACCACTTTTCTCTAACCTCCTCTGTGCTGCCCCCTTTGGCTTCTCTATGAGGGTTGCCAACCCTGGGGTTGTGAAATTCCTGAAGAGTTGTGGGGTGGAGGCCAGGAAGAGTGGAAGTTTGGTGAGGGGAGGAATCTCAGCAGGGATATGATACCGTATTGTTCACTCTCCAAAGCTGCCATTTTCTCCAGAGGAACTACTTGATGTGATCCATGCAACAGTCACCTCGAGGTTGGACTACTGTAATGCCCTCTACATGGGGCTGCCCCTGTACCGAACTCGGAAACTACATCTAGTGCAGAATGCAGTGGCCAGGCTGTTAGTGGGACTACCTCGGCGGGAACACATACAGCCTAGGCTGCGGGAGCTGCACTGGCTGCCAATTGTGTTCCGAGTTCGTTACAAGGTGCTGGTTATTACCTTTAAAGCCCTATATGGCCGAGGACCTGCCTACCTTAGGGACCGCCTCTCTCCATATATCTCCCAGAGAGCACTGAGATCTAGCTCCCAAAATCTTTTAAAAATCCCTGGACCAAGGGAGACCAAACTGAAAACAATGCGGGAGCAGGCCTTCTCAATAACGGCCCCCCATTGGTGGAATCAACTACCAGAAGAGGTACGGGCCCTGCGGGACTATAATCAGTTCCGCAGGGCCTGCAAAACTGTCCTTTTTCAAGTGGCCTATAAGATGGAATCCTGAAGTGACACCTAGCCATCTGATATATACATATACACCCGTGTTGTATGGTAGCACCTTTAACTGTAGTGGTTTTTTAAATTAATGTATTAATGTTTTTATTATATTTTATTATATAATGTATTGTTATAATCATGGTTCATTCCATGTCTTGTAAGCCGCCCTGAGCCTGCCTTGGCAGGGAGGGCGGGATATAAATAAAAATTTATTATTATTATTTATTATGTAAGTCTGGAGAGCAGTTGTGATTCTCGGAGTACTCTAGCTCCTACCTGCAGGCTGGCAGCTCTATTCTCCATTCCTGCCTCCAGACGCTATTTCCTGTGGCCTTTCCTGCTTCTGCCACCCCCTTGTCATTCCTGCGCCAACCTGATGAGCCCTGTCTTCACTCTCTACCTTCCTTCCTCACCCCCTCCCATGCTGGTGTTGTGCAGGGGCCAGGGGGAAGCATAAAGGATACATCGGATCAGACTCAATGTTGACCAAGATGGGTAACTATGTGGGTCAGTCTGTAGCAGTAGAAAAGAAGTGAGCAGTGACTCATGGAGAGTCAGTTTGGTTTAGTGGTTAAGTGTGTGGGAGAACCGGGTTTGATTCCTCACTCCTCCGCTTGCATGTGCTGGAATGGCCTTGGGTTAGCCATAGCTCTAGCTGGAGTTGTTCTTGAAAGGGCAGCTGCTGTGAGAGCCCTCTCAGCCCCACCCACCTCACAGGGTGTCTGTTGTGGGGGGAGAAGATATTGGAGATTGTAAGCTGCTCTGAGTCTCTGATTCCGATAAAAGGGCAGGGTATAAATCTGCAATTCTTCTTCTTCTTCTCACGGGCTGGGTACAGACGGGCAGCTAAGAGTGGCATCCTCCCATCTCAGAAGAAAGCCAGTTTAGTGGAAAGTGCCCCAGGGGTGGTCAGACAGTTCATGGCCCACTGTTGGGACAGGTACGGGTTGCACATGTCCTGGAGGAGCGGTCACACTGCTCAAGAGCATGAGTGATGCTTCCCTGGTGCTCCCTGGCCATTCAAATGGCCAGGAAAGGCACCCCGGAAGTGCTTCAGCGATTGGCTACCACTTATTACCAGGTAACTTTTTGAAGCAGCAGAGACAGCAGAGGATAAGGTAAGGGCAGGAGTGAAGTAGGACCCAGATGTATGCGTTTGAATGCACCATTTAAATCTGGACGTGGGTTGTTCCTGTGTCAGCCCAAATTAGCAGTCTGAATTCAGTTGTGAAAGTTCATACCCTGACACAAATGTTGTTAGTTTTTAAGGTGCTACTGGAACAAAAACAAGGCAAGAACAACAAGAACTACACAATAAGAGGATATTAGATTTCTATCCTGCCCTTCACTCAGAGTCTCAGAGAGGCTTACAATCTCCTTCCCTTCCTCTCCCCACAACAGACAACCCTGGGAGGTAAAGTGGGGCTGAGAGAGCTCCAAGAGAACTTCTCTTCAGAGAACAGCTCTGAGAGAACTGAGACTGACCCAAGGTTACCCAGCTGGCTGCATGTGGAGGACACTGCGCTCTGCTGCAAGCTGGAAACACTGACATTTCCCCCAAGGTGATGCTCTAGGCACTCACCCAGAAACTCCTTGGAGAGCTGGGGCAAATGCAAGAGCACTGCCCTGGTGTAATGCCAACACTTCTAGGTCACGTCAGAAGTGATGTCATCACCTGAAGACAAAGATCACTCCTCTTACCGGTACATACCTGCCTCCTCCCATCTCCCACCAGTTGACAAGCCATGCCTGACTACCCTGTCTATGATGCTGAAAACAAAGGTCTTTGACATCTTCCAGTGATGGTTCATTCACACATGAAGGCAGCGTTCAGGAATGAGCCCGTCAGGACTTGAAGGGAGGGGCTGCTCAGTGGCAGCCAGGAACATCATCAGTGCTTACAGGATGCAAAACTTCATTTCGCGATACTATTTTAGGAGAAAGAAAAAAAAAAACCTTACTCCTCCCAAATTTGACAATGGCTGGTCATAGGACTTGCCCACTAGGTACCTATTTATCAAGCTGTTTTCACACCTCCTTGTATAAATATTAACTCAGCTAAGCCAAGGCAATGATGAAGATAAGGGTCAGTGTGAAAACCACACAAGGCAGGAAGTGTGGACTTACTCTATATCTGGCTTCTGTATTTAGGGTGACATGTAGATTGCCTTCATCTGCCAGGCTACCAACTGCTCTGCCTCTCATTCAGGTTTGTTGTCCAGGCAATAACATTTCTTTGCACACTGTGACTGTGGAAACTTCCCCATATTCCTTCCTGCGGATCGAGCCATTCTGAAAAGCTGTAGATATCAAGGCTGGTTGAAAAACTGGCAGCCTAGGTCGAACTTGAAGAAGCAAAGACTCCGATTTTGCTCTTCTTCTTTCTGATTTTAGAAAATGCGTCCCCATAAACATGTTGATTCTGCCAGTTTTATGGTATCAGATGTTTTTGAAAACCTCTCTTCTTTCTTGACCCCTGTTGCAGAAGTCATGAATTCAACAAGTTGGCTTCTAACTGTTCCCAAAGCTACCGCCGTCCTGTTAGCTGAGAATCTAAATTGAAGATGAACAGAAATCTAAACATGCTATTCTTTAAACTAGTTCATAAATATTAATACTCCATCATGGCCCATTCCACCCCCCCCCTCAAAACCGCATTTGTGTCACTTCTAGGAATGACAATGCTTCGACGCTTGAAAATGGCAGGGAGGAAATCTCTGTATTCTGACCCAAAGAACTCTTGAAATGTGTCAACGTTTGTCACTTCCGTAATGGCTGCGGCGTTACAGAACTGAAGATCATTATCTCACATGCTCAGCAGACCCAGGTCAATTTCTACCCCAATATGCAATTTAAATGAGCACAATAATGAGGGGGGATGGAGGAACACAGGGAACAACCGGAACAGGTCTACTCAGAAGTAAATCCCATTCAAAGGGTGTAATGTACTGAGAACCGAGACGGTTTGAAGGCAACATAGTTTATTCAGTAGCACACCACAAGAGAGAGAGCACGCGGGCCGGGCCCCGCTTATATACATTGCACGGTACAACCCCCTCATCCGACCAGGCCAATCCTGGTCGGTCAAACTTCCTGCCACAGATCTTGATGGGCGGGGCCTCAGGCGAGCTCCATCCGGGGACCCAAGGGTTGCCTTTAGTCGCGATCGCCATGAGGTCTGGTTGCTTATGTTCAATACATAACAAAGGGCCTTATTCCCAGGCAAGATTTTTTTTGTAGCAGGAACCCCTTTGCATATTAGGACACACACCCCTGTTGTAACCAATCCTCCAAGAGCTTACAGGGCTCTTAGTACAGGGCCTACTGTAAGATCCAGGAGGATTGGCTGCATCAGGGGGTGTGGCCTAATATGCAATGGAGTTCCTGCTACAAAAAAAGCCCTGCTCCCTGGAAATTCTTAGGTTTAAGAGCCACATTCTTTTAGTATGGGAGGAAGAGGCGGTACAGTGCAATCCAAAGCAGGTCTACTCAGAAGTAAGTCCCATTGTGTCTCACAAGGCTTACTCTCAAGTGACCATACATAGCGTTGCAGACCAAGCCTCATTTTGTGTGGGAACCTGCAAATCAGTATATCTTGAGCCCAAGAATGAAGACATTTAAGCAGGGATTGTTTTGTAGAAAAATACCTGGTGGAGCTCATCCAGGGATTGTTATGCAGCTGCCCCTCTATTCAATGGACAAGGAGGTGGAACTCTCAGAATGGTTCAGGAGCTGCGCTCCTGTGAGCTCCCACTGAATCTGGGGCTGATGGAAGTTGTAGGCAAAAAACATCTGGAGAGCTACTGTTGGCCACCCCTGGTTTAGAATACTCCTACATATTTCTGGACTTCAAACTTTCTCCATCCATTCTTGCACTCATTCCAAGGGTATTTGTTTATCCAAATAATGTCTATCCTGCCTTTCCATAGGAAAGTACAGAAGATGGCTTACAAACCTTCCCCCCACCCCAATTCCTCTATTAAAATGCAAAACCCCGTAAAACAACAGTGCTAAATATAAAATAGGCTAGCAGCAGTAAAAGATTAATACATTCACCTTATAACAATAACTCTCAAACAACCAGCAAGTCATAAAATTGGAACAAGAGGGCAGCAGCAGCCTCAAAAATGGCAAAAAATTAGCAGCAATACACAGCAGGGACTTGATTCTGGGGAGAGGTCATGCTTTGCATGCAGAAGGTCTTAGGTTCAGCTCTCAGCATCTCCAGGTAAAGGATCTCAGGTAGCAAGTGCTGGGGAAGAGCTCTGTCTCTCTGCCTGAGATCCACTGCTAGTCAGATTAGGTACTACTGAACTAGGTGGACTAATGGTCTGGCTTAATATGGGGTGGGGGGGAATCTTTTCAGAATAAATTGGTTTGTATTTATTACTAGAAGGTTAGACGAGTTTCTAACAGCAGTGAGTGCCACTGTTTGGGGCAACAGTTGACAGAGAAGAAGAAGAAGAAGAAGAAGAAGAAGAAGAAGAAGAAGAAGAAGAAGAAGAAGAAGAAGAAGAAGAAGAAGAAGAAGAAGAAGAAGAAGAAGAAGAAGAAGAAGAAGAAGAAGAAGAAGAAGAAGAAGAAGAAGAAGAAGACGTGACGACCAGCAGTTTCTGTCAGAGCTCTCTCAGCTCCACCTAAGTCACCGAGTGTCTGTTGCGGAGAGGAGAAGGGAAAAGAGATTGTAAGCTGCTCTGAGACTCCTTTGGGTAGTGAAGGGTGGGGTATAAATCCAATTTCTTCTTCTTCTTCTTCTTCTTCTTCTTCTTCTTCTTCTTTTTCTTCTTCTTTTCTTCCATCTGCTGTACATGCTGAAGGTCCCATGTCCAGTCCTCAGCATCTTCAGTTAAAAGCTCACATAGTAGGTGATGGGAAAGACTTCCAGCTCTAGGGAGCCACTGCCAGTCAGAAAAGAGCAAGAGTCCAGTAACACCTTAAAGACTAACACAATTTGGTTTGGGGTATGAGCTGCCATGATTCACAGCTCACTTCTTCCAATACCAGTCAGAGTAAATAATACTGACCATGATAGAATAATGGACTCACTCTAAATGAGGCAGCTTCATGAGCAGAGAAAGAACCTTCCCAGAGACCTTGGAGGGATGCTGACAGTCAATACGGGCTAGATGGGCTTGATTCATTATAAGGCAACTGTATGTTTAACCCTTGGCCCGATGCTCCCATCCCAATTCCATGTAGGGCTGCCAAACACCAGATGGGGCCTGGAGATCTTTTGCTGTTACAACTGATCTCCAGACAATAGAGATCAGTTCCCCTGGAGGAAATGGCTACTTTGGAGAGTGGACTCTATGGCAGTGTACCCTTCCCTCCTTAAACCCCAGACTCCACCCCCAAGGTCTCCAGGTATTTCCTAGTCAAGAACTGGCAACCCTAATTCCATGAGTCTTGCTGCTCTGACATGTCCCTTTATAATACAGCATGGGCATGGCAAAGAGAGAAACCATCCCTAATGCCCTATTATTTATACAGAAGAAGATATGATAACTCACTGGGCAGGGGGAAGCATACGGTGGTCCTACTTATGCCATTCCTGGAGCAGGATGCAAATTCCACCCCCCTCCCCCCCCGTAAGGTCATACACATTTTTTTTTTTTGTGGAATAACAGAAGAGATGACAAAATCTATCAATTGCCTTTGAAAGGCCAAAGGTACAAAGTAAGGAGACTCTGGGGAGACCAAAGAGTTAACATGTTTTGCTCTTCATAGAGAATAATAATCAAGGGCAACTGTGACAGATGCAGCATCTCCAAAGCCCTTTGCCACTGGGGCATGCAAAGGGCAGCAGATTTAGTTAGCAGGACGGCAAACGAAGAGGGGGGAAACAGAGCATGGTGCAGGAGCAGAAAATACGGCACTGGGGAGAGATACAAGCCAGCAGGAGTCTTGCAAGCACAATATTTCATGCATATTTTGTACTACTTATTTACACAGAGAGTGATTAAAATGTGGAGTTCGCTACCAGGGCATGGAGTGACGGCCACAGGGATAAATAGCTTGAAAAGGGGATTAGATAGGTTCATGGAGGATAGGTCTATCAGTGGCTAGGTCTATCAGTGGCTACTAGCCATGGTGACTGAGGAAAACTTCCACCTTCAGAAGCACTAAATCTCTCAATTCCAGAGCCAGCGGGCAAAATTAGGGGAAAGCCTCAGCCTCTGTGCCCTGTTGTTGACTCTCCGGGGGAACTAGTTGACCTCTGTTTGAGTCAAGATGCTAGACTAGATGGACCACTGGTCTGATCCAGCACAGCTTTTCTGATGTTCTGATGAGGGGTTTTGTTATTTTTTTTAATGGAGGGACGAGTGTGGTGTAATGACTGAACTAGCATTGGGGAGAGTCAGGGCCTTTTTTTGAGCAGGAATGCACAGGAATGCAGATCTGGCCGGCCTGGTATCAGGGGTGTGGCCTAATATGCAAATGAGTTCCTGCTGGGCTTTTTCTACCAAAAAAAAAAAGCCCCGGGGAGGAAAAAAGGAAAGGTCCCCTGTACAAGCACCAGTCGTTTCTGACTCTGGGGTGACTGCTTTCACAACGTTTTCATGGCAGACTTTTTACAGGGTGGTTTGCCATTGCCTTCCCCAGTCATCTACACTCCCCCCCCAGCAAACTGGGGACTCATTTTACTGACCTCAGAAGGATGGAAGGCTGAGTCAGCCTCAAGCCAGCTACTTGAAAACCCAGCTTCTACCAGGGATCGAACTCAGGTCATGAGCTGCTTTACCACGGGGCAGCGCTAGGTCTGTGCCACGGCAGCGCTAGGTTTAAATCCCCATTCTAACATTAAACTACCTGGGTAATCTTGGTGAACATGTAATCTGACATGATTCAGAAGTGCTGGGATTGCTCTGGACTGATGCGTGAGCACCCAGAAACTCCAGAATTTTGGAGTAGTCTTGTCAACCTCCAGATGGTGGCTGGAGACCTCATGGGATTACAACTGATCTCCAGGTGACAGAGATCGGTTCCCCTGGAGAAAATGCCCACTTTGGAAGGTGGTCTCCATGGCATTATACCCCATTGAAGTCTAGCTCCTCTCCAAACCCCACCTTCCTCAGAATCCATCCCCAAAATGTCAAGGTATTTTCAAACCCAGAGCTGGCAACCCTATTTGGGAGTAAGTGCTAGAGAGCATCATGCTAGTGCAATGTCAGTATTTCCGGGTTGTGCCGGAAGTGATGTCATTGCACGGTGACAAAGATCGCTGTCCCTCAGCAGTACCAGGTCCCCCCACCTCCCATCTCCCTACTTCTAAGTGGGCAGCACAAAGCCCTGCACAACTACCATTGCTAACAGGCCTGGAGAAAAATGCTCTATCCAGGGGTGGAATTCTAGCAAGACCTCCTTTGAATATTAGGCCACACACCCCTGATGTAGCCACTCCTCCAAAGGCTTACAAAAAAGAGCCCTGTAAGCTCTTGGAGGATTGGCTACATCAGGAGTGTGTGGCCTAATATGCAAAGGAGCTTCCGCTAGAATTCCACCCCTGGCCCTTCACTAGGGTTTAAATGGGATGTTCTTTAGCAGATCATGTTATCTACCCGCATGGCATGAATCTGCTATTTCCACACATCAGGCTTCTACCATAGAGACAGAACATATTTCTCCAAGCCAAACATGGAAATAAATAATATGATCTGGTAAAGAACATCCCTTTTAAACTAGACATCTCCCCAACCTGCTTCTGTGCAGACTCATAGTTTTGACTTGCAGTGCAATCTAATCATGGTGGCTCTGAAATAAGTCCCATTTTATTCAGTGGCTCTTACTCTCAAGTCAGGGAATAATGAAGTAAGCATCAGACATCTCCCCACCCCCTTTCTGACGACTCTGAAGCTGGAGAGGGCCTGCTCCCACCTGGGGATTGGCATCTCTACTAATGAGTTGCTGAACTTCTAATTTCTTCAAAGTAACACAGAGCAACCAAAGGTTCAAGTTTACCTTTCCTATGTGAACGACCTCTGAAAAGATTGTGCAACCAAGGGAGGGTCTGGGCTGCTTTCACAGCCACTAGGAACAGCCATCTTGTTCTGCCTGCTTCCCCGCCCCCATTCAGCCTTAAAGACACAGACACACCATCCCAAGAGGAAGCCTTCCCAAGTGGAGTCTGAAGCCTTGAGAGGTGGAAAATCACACGGTGGCTGTGGGGGCAGGGCTTCCCTCCACTGGCCAGCTGACTGGGAGTGGAAGGAGCCTGGGGAAGTGTGAGAACCCCCACTGGGACCTGGGGATTGGCAAGCCTTATCCGCATACATCTACTGATGTGACCTTGGATCAGCTACAACTTCTCTCAAGGCAGTTCTGCTCAAGAGCAGTTCTGGGAGAGCTCTCTCAGCCCTGCCTACCTCACAGGGTGTCTGTTGTGGGGAGGGGAAGGAAAAGAAGATTTGTAAGCTGCTCTGAGACTCCTTTGGCTAGTGAAGGGGGGGGTATAAATCTAATCTCCTCCTCCTCTTCTCCTCCTCCTCCTCAGAGCCAAACTAAAGAGGAGCTATAAGGGGCATGCTGCCGAGGGACACACAGAGGCTGAGGCATTGCAATCACTATAGCAACTGTTGCGGCCTGGCTGGCTGCAATGCGATGGCTGGACGTCTTGCCGGAAGAGCACTCCCAATGGTTTTACATCTTTATCTAGAATGATACAAATTATATTCGACATCTCTTCAGACATCCTTTAAAAATATACACTCTGCAGCCTTAGGATTCTCTCATGTGCCAAACATCTGCGAAGAAATTGCTGAGGAGAGAGACAGATAAACACAGCATAGTTGATATCTTGTCAAGAAGAATTTTCAGAACTGTTTGGGTTTCCAAGCAGTAAACAGCACAGGTGAAGTGAGTGGAGAGACAGGAAGAGTAATGATGGTCTTCTGGCAGGCCAGCTGTGCTCTAGTAGAAAATATATGAATCACCCAATCCATCACCATAAACCCAGAGAATGACAGAATGAAACCATTCTAAACACTACTGGCCAAGTATCCACACAATGGAAACCAAGGAACACAAATCCATATCAGTGGAAACAGTGGAGGCAGGGTTGCCATGCCAACACTGGATTTGGAAGTACTATGGGGGTGGATCCTGGGAACAGTGGGACCTCAGTGGGGTACAATGCCTGAGAGTCCACCCTCCAAAGCAGACATTTTCTCCAGAGGGGGCTGATCTCTGTCACCTGGAGATCAGTTCTAATTCCAGGAGATCTCCAGGTCCCATCTGGAGGTTGGCAATGGTAAAGTGAGGGCGTGAAAGAAACAAATCATGGGGAGACAACTTCACATGACCAGCCATTGAAAATGTGTAGAAGATAGGGTTGCCAGGTCTGATTCAAGAAATATCTAGGGATTGTGGTGGTAGAGCCAGGAGACTTTGGGGTGGAGCCGGGAGCAAAGGTGTGACAAGCATGACTGAACTCCAAAGGAGTTCTGCCCATCACATTTAAAAGGACTGTGCACCTTTTAAATGTCTTCCCTCCATGTGGAAATAATGAAGGATAGGGGTGCCTTCTTTTGGGGCTCATAGAATTGGACCCCCTGGTCCAATCCTTTTGAAACTTAGCGAGTGTTTTGAAGAGAGGCACCAAATGCTGTGATGAGACTTTGGTGCCTCTACCTCAAAAAAACAACCCCCCCCCAAGAGCCCCATATATGCACAAATCGATTTTTGATAATACCCTATGGGAACTGGTCTCCACAGGGTATAATGGAGTGCCCAGCAGACATTTCCCTTTGATCCAAATGCATGTGTTTTTATTTCTTTGTTTGTACATCACCCAAAGCCCGGCACTAACTGGGATAGGGCGATTCATTAAGTTGAAGAAATAATAATAAACAATAATAATAATAAAATAATAATAGTATCCTAGGCAGTCTTCAAAGTACACCTGGTGGATGGGCTGACCCTGGAGGCAAGGTCTCATGGTTAATTTGTCCTGGAATAAATGGGAGCTGTTGGGTGGAACTTGCAGTTCCATCGAGAAACCCAACAACTTGTAAATAACCTGATACTGCAAGGTGATAATACAATCCCTGAAAGTAAGGTTGCCAACTTTCAGGTGGTGTCTGGAGATCTCCTGTAATTGCAGCTGCTCTCCAGACTACAGACAACAATTTCCTTGGAAAAAATGGATGCTTTGGAGGATGGACTCTATAAAATTATACCATGCTGAAGTCCCTCCCCTTCCCAACCCCATCCTTCCCAGACTTCACCCCCAATTAAAAAAGAAAAGAAATTTCCCAACCTAGACCTGGCAACCACAGTCACTAGTTTTTGATTATGCACAAGTAGCAGAGTCTGCAAATATGGAAAATTCCAGGTTTCTTCCCCCCTCTTTCCTTCAGTCTCCTGTTTTCTGCTGTAAATTATATTAAAAGCGACTAGTTCAATCAACTCTCCAAATATAAGTTAGCTTATATAAGTTGAGAGCCAGTTTGGTGTAGTGGTTAAATGCAAGGACTCTTATCTATGAGAACCAGGTTTGATTCCCCATTCCTCCACTTGCAGCTGCTGGAATGGCCTTGGGTTAGCCATAGCTCTCGTAGGAGTTGTCCTTGAAAGAGCAGCTTCTGGGAGAGCTCTCTCAGCCCCATCCACCTCATAGGGTGTGTGTTGTGGGGGAAGAAGATAAAAGAGACTAAACCGCTCTGAGACAGAGAGAATGGCAGGGTATAAATCTGCAGTCTTCTTCTTCTTCTTCTTCTTCTTCTTCTTCTTCTCTAGATGCCTGATCCTTTGATGTACTTCTGCTTTGAGTTTCAGCTGACTTCTTGCCCTTGGATATAGACTTTTTCAGTTGACAGCTCAAAATCTGGTTCATTTGGGTGCCATGAAGAGTAATGCGGTAAACAGAAAAGAAGACAGAACACAATTCAATGCAGCCATCCCAAATTTGATGTCCTAAAGATGAATTTGAGATCAGCATTTATGTTAATTAACATTTTTAATGGAGTTCTCAGGGATGAAAATAAAATATGGGCAAGTGAGATCTGCTCTTTGGGTGGGGGGGAGTGGGGAAATCTAACATACTATTAAATCACCTCTTTAAGTGCAGTTTAGCAATCCTAGAAAAATAATTAAGACAATGACTTATTTAGTTTTCTAGCTTCTGGAGGAGCCGAGCGCTGGGAAGTAGCTGAACAGAATCATGAATGAGGTTGTTATTGAAGAAGGAGGCTTACTCAGTTGTCATTTCTTTTAGGCTTCATTGACCCACAGCTTATTTGTGGAGCTGTCACCAATCTGAGGGCACGAGGAACACAGCCCAAGAAGTTAAATAAAACAAAGACTGTTGTGCCTGAAAGAAAACTCTGCTAATTTTAGAACTAAACATACAAGGTATTTGCATATATTTATTTAAATATTTATACCCAACTAGGGCTTTTTTGTAGTAGGAAACCTTTGCATTTTAGGCCACACACCCCTGATGTAGCCAGTCCTCCAAGAGTTTACAGTAGGTCCTGGAATAGGAGCCCTGTAAGCTCTTAAATGGTCAGCTAATGAGGGGTGTGACCTAATATGCAAGGTGTTCTTGCTACAAAAAAGCCCCTGTACTGTTCTGCCTTCCTCCATTTTATCCTTCAAACAGCAACTCAGGTGAATTAGCTTGGGCTGAGAGAGAAGGACTGACCCAAAGTCACCCCGTGACTTTTCATGGCAGAGTGGGAACTTAAATCTGGATCTCCCGGAATGTAATCCAACACTCTTCACCGTTAAACCGTATCCGCTGTTTTGTGCATTCTCTTTAATGTCAACCTTTTGGTGAAACCATCCCAAAAGAGGTTGGAAAGTTTCTGAAAGTCCCCATATGTACAGCTTGTGGTCACTCCACCTCAAAAAAGAAATGGTAGAGCTGGAGCAAACTGCAGAAAAAGAGCAACCAAAATGATTATTGAAGTGTGGCCATACTAGTTTTTATAGAACTCCAGTTGCACTTTTGTGGATTTTTCCCCATTTATCAAGCAGATCATGAGAAGGAGGGCGGGAAGGGTTGCATCAGTGCTTAGTTCTTGTGGCCCTTTCTTACACACCCAGGGAAATGCTGATTGACACTTTGGAGTCAGTCAGCAATTTTTCTCCAGGTCAGTTTGGCAAGGGACCCTGGAAGTTTCTGCCATCTTCTGGGCAAGGAGCAGGGCTCACTGGGGATGTATGTATGTGGGGAAGGTATTCGTGAAGATCCTGCATTGTGCACGGGGTTAGACTAGATGGCCCTGGAGGTCCCTTCTAACTCTACGATTCTATTATTCTATGAATCTATGATTACAAGCATAAATATTCTTGGCTTGGCACCTCCTTCCTCAGATGCTAGTGGAACAATTAGCTGCAAGCCACTGAAGTCCATTGGTTGAAGATTTGCGCAGGAACTCTTCAAGGGACACTTATTAATAAGCATTATGATTATTAACATTTGCATAAGCCTTTCAACAGCTGGCTGCAGGTAAGAGGTTCTCTTGAGCTTACAAAAGCTTATGTTTGGGAGAGAGAGTGTGAGTAGATATCTATATTCACATCTCTGTCTATCTATGTGCACACACACACACACACACACACAGATTCAGATTGATTTTATTCAAAACAGACTGAGACCTACAAGGAAAAGCAAGAATTTAAGGCTTTTCAATTCAAAAAGAGGAAAGAAGAACGTGATAAAAGTTTATAAAATTATAATGTTGACAAAATAACTAGAGAGAATTTTTCCCACTTCCCTTCAAAGAATGTTAGGGAATAAGAGAAGTTTATTAATTTAGTACATTTTTTAAAAATCCTACCATTTGTATTCAAGGAGCTCAGGGCAGCATACACTATTATCCCCCTCTCAATTTTGTCATTGTGATAACCCAGACTGACTGACCCAAAGTCACCTTGTGATCTTTGTGACAGAGGGGGGATTTCAACCTAGATCTCCGAGATCCTAGTTTGACTCTCTCACCACACTGGCTCCTAAAGCTGAAAGCTGATAAATTTAGAACTGACAAAAAAAAAATGTTTTCTTCACACTTGCCATGAGATGTAGAGATGGCCATTAGCTTAGATGGCTTTTAAAGAGGTTGGCAGAGTTTCTTTTTAGAAGGAATGCACAGGAATGAAATTCCAACTGGCTTGGTGTCAGGGGGTGTGGCCTAATATGCAAATGAGTTCCTGCTGGGCTTTTTCTGCAAAAAAAAAGCCCTGGATAGATCCATCAATATTATTCACCATAATAACTATTGAAACTTCCACGTTCAGAGGAAATACAACTCTGAATACCCAGCTGCTGGGGGAGCAAAACAGGGGAGGGTTTTGTCTTCAGTTCCACTGTATTTGGGACTTCTGGCTGACCATAGTGTGAAACAAGTTACCGGACAGATCTTTGGTCAGATCCAGCAGGGCTTCCTTTACATTCCTACATCTGAAAGAGATTCAGCGGAGAAAGAATGGAGGAAATGACCCAAACAAGGTGGACTGAAAACAATGAATCAATTAATGTGTGTAATTAATTATTTCATTGATTGTGGGTGAAGAACATGTGTTCCCAACAAGCTTTTAATTAGAGCCGCTTGCTGGAGAAAGGAAGGCATTATCAAAGTCTATCTATGCAAATCTCTTGGTTCACTCAATAACAACAGCCCAGCTCTGCTTGCCGTACAACAAAGGTTTTGTGCCCAGCACGTGGACCTCTAAATAGAAATGTTCCCAAGCGGTATCAAAGGCTGCATCCATCAAGTTCAGTGCGGCTCAGTTGAACATTGTGATGAAGATGCACACTCACTGCATGGGCAACTCCTAATCCATACACAAATCTTCCTTGTTCAACTGGAACAAGTATATTTAAGACAAATGTTTCATGAGTATTTCAGAACCATGGTCTTTAATGCTAAGTACCACTTGAGGCCAGATTAACAAATTATGTCAGGGGTGTCAAACTCACGGCCTAGGGTCCGTTTTGGGCCCTCAGAGGGCTCTTATCAGGCCCATGAGAGACTCACTGTCATCTGCTTCCTTCTTCCTCTCTTGCTTCCTTCCTCATCACAGCTTGCTTTGCCAGGCTTGCCCAATCGCACAGGAGTTACAGAGCAAAGCTTCTATTTTCTCCATTTGCTGACCAGCACATGAAGCAAATGGTGTACAAAAGCTCACAATGCCCAGGCATTTCATGTTTTCCTCTGGGTCTTAGGCCAAAGCATTGACCATGAGATTTCTGTAATGAATGCCAATAAATCAAATGTAGGTTTGCAATTTATAGGTACATACCTGAACAGCATACTCAAGATTGCTACAGCACAGACATTGTCTCCAGATTTGGGTGCAATAATTCACAGCAAGAAGTGTCAGTTATCAGAGACTGTTAAATAAATAAAATATTGCAAAAGTGCTAATCTTTTTAGCATGTTTTATTTAAGTTTTGTTTAAAAATCTTTGTTTTTAAAGTTTATATCTCCACTACCTGACATTACATTTTATGACACACCTAGCCCAGCCTGACAAAGTCTCATTTATGTCAGATCTGGCCCTCATAACAAATGAGTTTGACCCTTATACTGAATCAGACCATTGGTCCATCAAGGTCAGTACTGTCTACTCAGAATGGCAGCTGCTGTTCAGTCTCTCAGACGGAGGTCTTTCATATCACCTCCAAGATGGTCCTTTTTTCACTGGAAATGTTGAGGACTGAACCTGGACCTTCTGAATACCAAGCAGATGTTCTGCCATTGAGTCATGGCTCCTGAAGTAATTAATCAAATGTGTGACAGAAAATAATCATTTTTTCCAAGTTCCTTCCTTCCTTCCTTCCTTCCTTCCTTCCTTCCTTCCTTCCTTCCTTCCTTCCTTCCTTCCTTCCTTCCTTCCTTCCTTCCTTTCTTTCTTTCTTTCTTTCTTTCTTTCTTTCTTTCTTTCTTTCTTTCTTTCTTTCTTTCTTCCTTCCTTCCTTCCTTCCTTCCTTCCTTCCTTCCTTCCTTCCTTCCTTCCTTCCTCTTTCTTTCTTTCTTTCTTTCTTTCTTTCTTTCTTTCTTTCTTTCTTTCTTTCTTTCTTTCTTTCTTTCCCCACCCGCGTACAAACCTAAGTGAAATACAATGACACAAATAAAAACATAACATTCAAAATATAAACAATATACAAGTGATAAAATAATAAGATGGTGATATCTCCCCAAATATTCAGATGTCAGAAATTCCAGGGTTGTTTTTTTTTTTTTAGGAGGAATGCACAGGAACACAGTTCCAGCTGGTTTGGTACCAGGAGGTGTGGCTTAATATGCAAATACGTTCCTGCTGAGCTTTTTCTGCAAAAAAAAAAAAAAAGCCCTGAGAAATTCAATTCATAATAGTATGGCTCATAAGTAGATAAAAAAACAGGTCTGGGTCAGGTCTGATGGTATTTATAATACAAATAGTATCTTTAGAAGCAGAAACCCCTTTTTAAATTGAAATCCCAGGAGGAAAAATATGGCAAGTACACTGTATCAAGGCCAGTAAACAGAGCTGATCAGCCCAAGTGTAGTTCAGTCTATATGTGAAGGAAAAAGGTGCTTAAAGTGAAGTGCACTTCAATTAGCATAATTAGCATTTTTCAAGAGCGAAGCAGAAGCCTACTGTCTCCAACTGATTTTGCACTCAGCTTACCCCGCTGTTACATTCTTCTTCTCCACGCAGCGTCCTTTGGATTTCCCACTATCTGCTCTGGAGCTGCAGCAAACAACGTGGTTTTCGCACAGCGAATGGAAACCGCTAAAAACCAGTTTCTGTTTGTCCTACGAAAACCGCGATGTTTGCTGCAGCTCCAGAGTAAATAGTGGGAAATCTGAAGGACGTTGTGCGGAGAAGAGGAATGTGACAGCGGGGTAAACTGAGTGCAAAATCGATCTCCTTGTCCCCTGATCACTGCTTAATTAGTGGCTGCAATACCACTCTCTGGCCACTTGTGATGGTGGTGCTATTATGCAGCAAAGAGTAGTTCAGCATGCTGTCATGGCAGTAGTGCAGAGTGTAAGATCCCAGCTTCCTGCTCTTCAGGGTTCTGAGTCGATGTTCCTGGAGGTCTATATGCTGTATTTGCCCCCCCCCCATACACACACACACACAAAGCAAAGTTTTGTTTTTATAATTATGCAGGTTCCCTCAAGAAGCAGCATAAAAACATTGCAAATAAATCAATAAAGCAGAAATCCATCTGATAATTTCAGCTCCCTAGCTCTAAAGAAGACTTTGACTTCACTCCAGCTGTGGTTAATGATTGTTCCTGTCCTGACAGGTTTTTTGCATGTGGGCCTTCAGCAGTGTTGATTATTCTGAAGAAGGCACATAATCCAATTGTTCGTTTGCCTCAAACCAGAGTGGGAAACTACTGGTAAATACTGGCAGCACAAATGAAAACAGGAAAGGGTCTCCTTTCAACAAGAATTGCCACATGTTCTCTGTCAGTGTTGAGTCAGAAAAATTTACCCCAGTGTATAAATCGCATGTTTTAGGAATACGTCACCTTTCCTGGAAAGACTAATCAAGGGAAAGGAAGGAGCAGAGGGTACATTTCTTGATGGAATTAAATGAGATAACAACCTTCACAACGTACTAATGTGAAAATGGACCGCATTTCTCTACCTTTGTTTTGGCTCTTTTTTTATCTGAAATCAGTATTGCCTATCTTGAAGGAGTTGTGCTTTCTAAATTTAAAAAGGCCTATGAATGCGATGGTAATAGGGAGGGCTGTGTTTTAGCTACCTCCCTAGAAAGAGAGGGGAAAACAGATTAGAAATATTTTATTATGACTATCACATCCTATTGCTCAACAGAACATTAGTTATAAATGGCACGTTTTTGAGAAACATTATTAAGTAATCGGATATAAAGTGGGAGTGCAATTATACAATATTAAGTGCTTTCCGAAGACAATTCTTTGAATATAATATATACATATTATAAAACATTTGGTAACTCAGGAAATAAAATACAAATTAAACCTTAGTTTTCAGTTTCTTTCTTCTTTTTTTTTAAGTGCAATAAAAAAAAGCATGACAATACTATTTCCAGGATTACCTTGAAGACAAACAGCAGTGAGGGAGTTTTTGGGCTCAAAGTTAAACCAAAAGGGGAAAGAAAAATAATTGTTTGCAGAACCCATGGGAGGAGGGGTCCCATATCAGTAGGTTAACTAGATTAATGAAGTCAGTGGCTTAGTGCTAAACCATTTGCTTTGCATATAAAAGGTCTCAGGTTCAGTTCCAAGCATCTCTGTTTAGACTGTTCCGGCAACAAGTGATGTCAGAGATCTTTGTCTGAGATTCCAGAGACCCATTGCCAATCAGAATAGACTGCACTGACCCTGATACACCAACAACTCAACTCCATTTAAAGCAACTGCAGGAATCCATGTGTAATCAAAGTAGAGTTGCCAGCCTCCAGGTGGGGAACCTAGAAAGAACCATGTTCAAAAGAGATATAAAATCTCTCAAAGAGTCTCTAAGACTATCAAAGATTTCAGGTTTTCACGGCTGGCATCATCATTAGGGTTTGTAGAATCTTTGGGCTCAAGTGCTGTGTTCTACTGGAGAAAGTTTTTCTTCCAGACGTTTCGTTCTCGGCTGCGGAGAACATCCTCAGTGGCGTTGCAGCCGGAGCAGGCGTTCTGACCTTCTGGGCTGCTGTGCATTGAGTGAGTCTCTAAGACTGATAAATAACTACAAACAATTACAGGAGTTTAATGCCAAGATACATTTACTTTAAGGCTAATGAATAAAGCTATGAATGCATTTGAAGCATTAAGCCTATTTTTACAAGCTCACAATTTATGAAAGTACATTGAAACAATTACAAAAACCAGAGTCACTTAAAGAGTCCACCCAAAAGGGCTGCTATAGTATAGCAGGATTGACATGCATACCTCTCCGTAGAGAAACAAAGTTATTGTTGAAGAACTCTCAAAACAACAATGTTGCAGTGTAGTGATAAAGATGAATAAGAAGTATATTTGATAACACATTTCCCAGGTAGAAAGTATGTGTTTCGATATCAACTTCCTCTGATCAAAATACTTAACATAAGAACATAAGAGAAGCCATGTTAGATCAGGCCAATGGCCCATCCAGTCCAACATTCTGTGTCACACAGCGGCCAAATATATATATATACACACACACACACACACACACACACTGTGGCTAATAGCCACTGATGGACCTCTGCTCCATATTTTTATCTAACCCCTTCTTGAAGGTGGCTATGCTTGTGGACGCCACCACCTCCTGTGGCAGTGAATTCCACATGTTAATCACCCTTTGGGTGAAGAAGTACTTCCTTTTATCCGTTTTAACCTGTCTGCTCAGCAATTTCATCGAATGCCCACGAGTTCTTGTATTGTGAGAAAGGGAGAAAAGTACTTCTTTCTCTACTTTCTCCATCCCATGCATTATCTTGTAAACTTCTATCATGTCACCCCCTCAGTCGACGTTTCTCCAAGCTAAAGAACCCTAAGCGTTTCAACCTTTCTTCATAGGGAAGGTGTTCCAGCCCTTTAATCATTTTAGTTGCCCTTTTCTGAACTTTCTCCAATGCTATAATATCCTTTTTGAGGTGCAGCGACCAGAACTGCACACAGTACTCCAAATGAGACCGCACCATCGATTTATACAGAGGCATTATGATACTGGCTGATTTGTTTTCAATTCCCTTCCTAATAATTCCCAGCATGGCGTTGGCCTTTTTTATTGCAAACGCACACTGTCTTGACATTTTCAGTGAATTATCTACCATGACCCCAAGATCTCTCTCTTGGTCTGTCTCTGCCAGTTCACACCCCATCAACTTGTATTTGTAGCTGGGATTCTTGGCCCCAATGTGCATTACTTTGCACTTGGCCACATTGAACCGCATCTGCCACGTTGACGCCCACTCACCCAGCCTCAACAGATCCCTTTGGAGTTCCTCACAATCCTCTCTGGTTCTCACCACCCTGAACAATTTAGTGTCATCCGCAAATTTGGCCACTTCACTGCTCACTCCCAACTCTAAATCATTTATGAACAAGTCAAAGAGGATGGGACCCAGTACCGAGCCCTGCGGCACCCCACTGCTCACCGTCCTCCACTGCGAAGACTGCCCATTTATACTCACTCTCTGCTTCCTATTACTCAGCCAGTTTTTGATCCACAAGAGGACCTGTCCTTTTACTCCATGGGTGTTTTCGCACTCACCTTCAGCCGGCGCCGCGACCCTCTTGACGACGGAGGATCTGTGCTGATTTCCCACACGAAGCGCTGGAGCAACCAGAAGAGCCGCCAATTTCCGGCGCGAAGCCCGCTCAAACGCAAATCGCCAGGAAGCAGGAAAACGCTTGAGCGGGCTTCGCGCCGGAAATTGGCGGCTCTTCTGGTTGCTCCAGCGCTTCGTGTGGGAAATCAGCACAGATCCTCCGTCGTCAAGAGGGTCGCGGCGCCGGCTGAAGGTGAGTGCGAAAACACCCCATGACTCTCAAGCTTTCTAAGGAGCCTTTGATGAGGAACTTTATCAAAAGCTTTCTGGAAGTCAAGGTAAACAACATCTATCGGGTCTCCTTTGTCCACATGTTTGTTCACCCCCTCAAAGAAATGTAACAGGTTAGTGAGGCAAGATCTTCCCTTGCAGAACCCATGCTGAGTCTTCCTCAATAATCAATAACTCAATAACTTCAATAATCTGGAACCAATGCTCAGTAAGAATATACACGCAGTTAGTCAATTACTTCAAAAAGGCATTTGCGACTTGCACAGCCTCCAGGAGATCTCCTGCTTTTACAACTGATCTCCAGCTGGCAGAGATCAGCTCCCCTGGAGAGAATGGCTGCTCTGAAGGGTGGACTCCAGGGTATTGGACCATGCTGAGGCCCCACCCCCTTTCCAAACCCCACCGTCTCCTGGATGCACCCCCAAAGTCTCCAGGTAGAAGAAGAAGATGATGATGATATTGGATTTATATCCCACCCTATACTTGAATCTCAGAGGAGTCACAATCTCCTTTGCCTCCCCGCCCCCCCCCCCCCCACACACAACAGACACCCTGTGAGGTAGGTGGGGCTGAGAGAGCTCTTACAGCAGCTGTATAATATAGTGGGTTCAATGCATGGACAAGATGAAGTAGTAGTGATCCTAGCTCTTTATTAAGTACAGCATGGTATAGGGCTGCACTAAAAGACTGGAGACTGCAATTACTTTGATGGACCAATGGTGTGACTCACTGTAAGGCAACTTCTTGGGTGGATGTGAATAACTGTTCCAAAGGCTTCTGATACAAAGAAGCAATAATCACGCTCTCTTTGAAAATCCAAATGCCAGCGGTGATATGGATCTTTCTCCAACAAGAGTCAGTCCTTTATAAGGCAGACAGAGTGTTGGCAAAACAGCTGATCAATATTAGAAGATACAGGAGGCCATGTAGTTTTGTCTGCTTTCAAAAGTGGTGACCGCTCACCAATAAAATCCATGTAAACAAGACCTAGATTTACTCAGGATGCCTCTTAAGATTAGATTCTCAGCTTACTTTTTGATATTCTGGAGCCGACTTTTCCATTTGCTTTTCTTCTCGTGACCTTTCTTTCCTAACCCTCATGAGGTAAGAGCTGGCATTTCAAGCTGCTTTGGATATTACACAAGTGGTAATGGAGCAAGGATGACTTCTTCATTCGGCAATTGCCCTGTTGTGCGATGTGGGGTCCTGTGTTTCTTTCTTGCGGTGAGATGCATGAGTTCAGCACAGCATTGCATGGCATGGATTCCTGTTTGGGGATGTTTGTGTAGGAAGTACAGAAAGAGGAGGCAGAAGGGACAAACCAAATGGAATGCTGAAAGAACCATGAATGAATCTCCAGCATGATTTTTATTATTAAGAAAGTGCCTGGGGGTGTATGCATTATTTGGATCAAGGTCCTGATGCCAAGGGGAGAGGGATTAGCTCTCTCTCTCATGTTGTCTTCATAACTTCAACACTTACAGTTTTCTCCTCTGGATGCCTAGAATTATTTAGATATTTATAAGCTCGTCTTTTCTGTGAGAACCCAAAATACTTGTTCTCCACTCCTCCATTTTATCCTGTGTGGTAAATTAAGAACATAAGAAGAACCCTGCTGGATCAGACCACTGTCTAGTCCAGCTTCCCTCTGATGAAAATGTTTCCCCAGACATATCAAAGGCTGCATCCATCAAGTTTAATGGGGTTCAGATGACCATTGTGATGAAGATGCAGACTCACTGCATGGGCAACCTCCTAATCCTGCTTCCATATGCAGATCTCCCTTGTTCAACTGGAACAAGAATATTTTGCTTCATGAGTATTTTAGGACCATGATCTTAAATGCTAAACACTCTTGATGCTAGATTACATGAGAAAATAGGAACATAAGAAGATTCCTGTTGAATTAGACCAGTGGTCCATCCAATCCAGCATCCAGTCTCACATACAATGTTCCCTCTAAACTGTGGAGTCCTGTGAGTGAAAATTCTTTGTGAGCTGCTGTTAGTTTGCTTTGGGGCCATTTTTCCTGAGCGAAGCCAAAAATGTGTCAGCCAAAGGCTAAAAAACTGTGAGCTAGCTCACACTAACTCATCTTCGAGGAAACATTGCTTATACAGTAGCCAACCAGTTCCTCTGCAGGACTAACTACAAGGCATATCGGCCAAGGCCTTCCCTTTTTGTTGCCTCTAGGCACTGGGATTCAGAGATTGAGTGACTCTGAATGTGGTGAAGGTTCCCTTGAGTCGTCATGGCTAGTACCCCACCGATAGACCTATCATCCTTGAATCTATCTAATTCTGTTTTAAAGCTGTCTATGCCTATGGCCATCACTACATCATCTAGCAGGAGATTCTACATTTTAATCACTGTGTAAAGAAGTATTTACTTTTATTTATCCTGAATCTACTGCCCATCAGCTTCAATGAATGCCCTTGACTTCTAGTACTTTGGAAGAGGGAGAAAAAGTTCTTTGTCAACTCTCTCCACCCTGTGCATAATTTTATAAACCTACATCATGCCACCCCCTTACTAATCTCTTTTCTAAACTGAAGAGTCCCAGACTCTTCAGCCTTTCCTCACAGGGAAGGTGTTGCAATCCCCAAATCATCTTGGTTGCCCACTTCTAGATTTTTTCCAGCTCTGCAAGGTGGCTTGGCTTGAAGAGGTGATTTAAAGAGAGAAACGCCTTTTCCAATTCAGCTGACAGTGTGGTGGGGGCTTTGAGAGCCACACAATAGGTGTGAAAGAGCCACATGCGGCTCCTGAGCCACAGTTTGGCCACCCCTGCTCTAACTGCTTTACAACACTGCTAATTTGTTTCCCGCCCCAGAACAAATAGTTTCGGGGAGGGGGTAGTAGTGACAGCTGGGAAAACGGCACCAAGGAAAAGAGCTAGCTAGCCCTCTCCCACTACGCTGTAGTCTCAACATTGAGGAGTCACCTAAGGTACTTTTATGGCAATGAGTAAACTGCCCTAGTGAGCTTCATAGATCTTCCACTGCCTCATCTAGGTTAACCCTTTGTTGCTTTTTCTTCTCCCACAACTTCATACTATTCTCAAGAATGCCAGGAATATCAGCTTTGGATCACTGCAAAACCCAGCAGTGACCAGCAAATCCTAACAAAACTTCCTCAGGATACCCTCACCTCATGAAGTGGGTATTAGCCACAGGTTATTGTTGGAACTCTCTGTCTGGAGCAGTGATACCCTATATTCTTGGTGCTTTGGGGGAGGCACAGTGGAAGCACTTCTAGTGTCCTGGCCCCACTGATGGATCTCTTGGTGGCACCTGGTGTTTTTTGGCCACTGTGTGACACAGAGTGTTGGACTGGATGGGCCGTTGGCCTGATCCAACATGACTTCTCTTATGTTCTTATGAAGTCCCTGAATTCTCTTTCCCTCAAAGCCTGTTAATGCTGCAGAGGTCATATTTTGGCCCTGCATCTTTTCCGAAAGAAAGATACAGGAAAGAAGCAGATTTAATTGTTGTTTGAAGAAATTTACAATCCTGGAACATAAAAGGTCATCTAACGCCATGAAGAACTGTCTGAGGGGCAACTCAGAACCTGCCTGAGACAACATAAAGAAATCTCATCAGGATTCAAGAACATTGAATGTTGCCTCTCAAGCACACAGAGAGACGCAGCAGGGGTGGGGCTGCCTGACAACAGGGAGAAGAGAAAAGTGACTTTGCAACATTTATCTTGGCTTCTGCATTGCTGGTAGCAGAAAGAATGTTTGCTAGCAAGCTGCCGTGTGCTCTGTGATTCAGAGTTTGTTATAAACCAAGAGCCAAGGGAGACACATGGGAGATCTGTGATTACGATCTCCAGAATCCCTGGAGAATCCCTCCAGATTAGGATTTTTCTGGAAGTTAAAAGAATTGTTTTCCTGATGCAAATTCCACCTCCTCCCTCCAGTGATGATTTGCTCTCAGATAGCATCCTTGCACACTACTTGCCTTAAAGTGGGGAAATATATAGGTTACCAGATAGTACCCTATAATCAGTCCCCTTTCCAGGGGGTCATCCACAGATCAGAGGAGGACTGAGATTGGGAAAATTACATGCAGGGAGTGTTAAATCCTGTCTCATCCCGCCCCCCCCCCCCCAGCAACTTTTACTTCTCTGATAAACAGTGTGGCTACCTAAATGGAGGGTTGCCAACCTCTAAATGGAGCCTGCAGATCTTCTCCAGTCTCAGAAACTAAGCAGGGTCAGTACTTGGAATGGAGTCCACCAAGGAAGAGTTTGCAGTGGCAACTGCCCTCCACTTCTCAAGTGCCCCTTGCTTGAGTTGCCGTACGTCCTCTGTGACCTGAAGGCACTTTATACACCCTCAAGTGAGTCCTGGAGGTCTCCTGGAATTACAACAGGTCTCCAGACTGCAGAAATCAGTTTCTCTGGAGAAAATGGCAGGTTTGGCGGGTGGACTTCATGGCATTATGGCCTGCTGAGGTCCCTCCCTTCCCCAAACCCTGCCCTCCCCTGGCTCCACCCCCACATCTCCAGGGATTTCCTAACACAGCAACCCTACCAAAATCACAACTCTGCTGCATCATGTCTCGTTTCACCTTTAACTTTGATTCCTCATCACACAATGAACTGAATGTTTGTACTGATTCCATTGCTAGTAGGATGTTGCATTCAGGACTTTTTTTGTAGAAAAAGCCCAGCAGGAACTCATTTGCATATTAGGCCACACTCCCTGACATCAAGCCAGCTGGAACTGCGTTCCTGTGCATTCCTGTTTTGTTTTTGGGTTTTTTTTAAAAAGCCCTGATTGCATTTATAATGATATACCATTTTCCCCTATAGGGTTTTCATGTTAGGAAATACCTGGAGATTTTGGGAGTAGAGCATGAGGACAGCAGGCTTTGGGGAAGAGAGGGACTTCAATGAGGTATAATGCCATACAGTCCACCTTCCACGGCAGCCATTTTGTCCAGGATTAACTGATCTCTGTTGCTTGAAGATCAGCAGTAATCCCAGGAGATCTCCAACCACCACATGGACATTTGCAACCCTATTCCCCTATGAGCTTTCATCCATGGCAGATCATCCATGGAAGTGACATTACAGTGTTGCTCTAGGAATTTCAGAAATCCTATGGCTCTTATTGTAGAGATCTGGAAAACTCCTAGAGCATCACCATGATGCCATGATGCCTGATCAGCCTCCCTGGAGCCAGCATGGTGTAGTGGTTAAGAGCAACAGACACTAATCTGGAGAATTGGGTTTGGTTTCCCACTCCTCCTCCACATGAAACCTGATGAGTGACTTTGGGCCAATAAGTTCTTTTAGAACTCTCTCAACCTCACCTACCTCACAAAGTGCCTGTTGAAGGGAGGGGAAGAGAAGTGATTGTAGGCCGCCTTGAGACTTCTTAGGGTAGAAAAAAGTGGGGTATAAAAACCAGCTCTTCTTCCTGGATGAGGTTGGCTGTCACGGGATGAACTATTGCTGGATCTCAGGGTTTGTTCAGGCTGATATGTGGGGTTTGTCCATGAACACAAAGATTCCATTCCATCATTCTGGTAGTTCCGCCTGCCATGATGGGGACACAGCCAGAGCCATGTTTAAATTCTACTCGAGAAACGTTTGCAGATGGGGTAGGCATAAAGACTATATTTTCATCTGGAATGCGTACTCGTCAATGTGAGCTTGAAAATGAAAGCGAGCCAATTTGAGATTGAATGCACATTCTGGTCCACGCAGCCTTTCATTTTGATTTATTGATACCGGCAATGTAAAAACCAACTTAAGCACAGTCTTGTGAAAACAGAGGTTAAGAAGTTGGCACAGGAAAGACTGTGACATCTTTGAAGACACAGACAGAGCCGCTCAATATTAATATGGCAACTAGTGAGAAAGAAACACTGTAAATGGCACACTGGCCTTTAGACAGAAAAGGAATGTAATGCATTTTCAAACATTTTAAAATATAAGATGGGAGAACTTTCCCCTTGTCTTTAGATCGCTCCATTGGATTAAAATATTGGTATTAGTAGTTGAATATTATCAACATGCCCTGACCGGAATGGCCCAGGCTAGTCCCATCTTGTCAGTTCTCAGAAGCTAAGTTAGCCATGGTGATTACCGTACTTGGATGGGAGATGGTCAAGGAAGTGCACAGAGGCAGGCAATGGCAAACCTCCTCTTAATCTCCTGCCTCGAAACCTCTATAGGGTTGCCATAAATTGGCTGAGACTTGATGGCACTTTCTACCACAACCATTATGAATACATGAAATTTCCTTATACTTAATTACAGGTGGCCTGGGATACTAAAGATACCGAGAACCAGTCTGGTGTAGTGGTTAAGTGTGCAGACTCTTATCTGGGAGAACCGGGTTTGATTCCCCATTCCTCCATTCGCAACTGCTGGAATGGCCTTGGGTCAGCCATAACTCTGGCAGAGGTTGTCCTTGAAAGGGCAGCTGCTGGGAGAGTCCTCTCAGCTCCACCCACCTCACAAGGTGTCTGTTGTGGGGGAGGAAGATAAAGGAGATTGTGAGTCGCTCTGAGACTCTGAGAATATAAATCCAATGTCTTCTTCTTCTTCTAAAACAATCATGGAGCAAGTTTGGCCACTTGGCAATTTGGTGCTAGCAGTGTTGTAGGGCCTCTGTTCTTGGAGCCAGGCTGTGGCAACAATAACAACAGGGGTCAACTTGGCCTACTTCTGTTGTCATCATCACTATGGACCAGGTCCAAGGCAGCAATCCACCAGAATTTTCTCTAAGGCCCAGGAACAATTCACCCTATACTAAATCACACCAATGGTCTATTGAGTCCACTTATGTTTTCTCCACCTGACTAGTAGCTCTCTAGGGTCATCGTAAGCCATGTTACCTGTGGACCTTTTAATAGGAGATTCTGGGGACTTGCATACATACGCAAGCAAACCATATGCTCTTCCACACTGAACCCACCCCCATACTGATCCCTAAAATAGCCTAAAAGTTAGGGCTAATCATTGAATTATTTCCAATTTGGTCTGGGGGGTTGACAGAGGGATTACTGAGTGAGTTGTGAGCACTGAAGCCATGGAAACATAAGCCTCAGACTGTTTCAATACAAATGGTTAAGCATGAACAAGACAACCACAAAGAAAGCACAGAGAGAAGTCATCGGAAGACCCCTCTGGCACAGAAATCTGGCTTACCTTTCAGTCATTATTCCACATCTCCAAACATTAAAACAGACCAAGGCAAGTGATGAATGATATCTACCCAGCCAAATGACGAATTTACCACAACTTCAATGGACATCCTGTTGTACAGCATAAATCAGGATTGTCCTAATGCCAGTTATTTGTAAGAAAAGGAGCAATCTGGGGGTTGATAGATATGGGGTGATTTCTGCTTTGGTTTTCCCTCTGCCCCCCCCCCCCCCCCGGGTTCCTAAAACAGGCTTGGCAGACAGCTCCATGACCACAACCAAAGCTGAATCATTCACCTTCTTAAAGTGAGTCTGTTATCAGGTACACAAAACGTAATCCCCTACAGAGTCGGTGAGGAATGAAACAGGCTGAGTCACCAAAGCCACTAATCAGCCCTTGTCTATGGTCTTGTCATGGTTCACACCCATGAAGACAATGAAGACATTGTGGTGAATTTAGACACCTAGCCTTTGTGCTGGGATCCTCCTGGACAACTTGCCCTGTGCACTGGGAAGTTTTCTCTTCCATTCAGGGCTGTTTTCTTTCATTGGCTTCAGTGCCAGAAGCAAGAGTGGCTCTGGCTCCTACACAACGGAGCAGTGATACAATCCACAAACTTGAAAGCATCAGACCAAAACATAATTACTGTAGCACCTACTGCCAATTAGTAGGGTTGCCAGCAGTGTTCACTCTAAGCTGAGTTAGTGTGAGCTAGCTCACAGATTTTTAGCCTCTAGCGCACACATTTTTGTCTTAGCTCAGGAAAAATGGCCCCAGAGCACAATAATTTATGCAGCAGCTCACAACTTTAATGCCAGTCACTCACAACTTTAATACCAGTAGCTCACAAAGTGGAATTTTTGCTCACAAGACTCTGCAGCTTAGACGGAACATTGGTTGCCAGGTCTCTGCTGGAAAATACCTGGAGACTCTGGGAGTGGATCTGGGAGAGGGTGGGGTTTGGGGATGGGGATGGGAGGAGCCTCAGCATGGTACAATGCCATAGAGTCCACCCTTCAAAGCAGCCATTTTCTCCAGGAGAGCTGATCTCTGCCAGCTGGTGATCAGTCATAAAAGCAGGAAATCTCCAGGCCCCACCTGGAGGCCAGCGAACCTACCAATTGGATTGTTCTTACACATTTAAGACCACATATGTTACCTTTCCGCTTGTTAAAAATGACACTTAAGTGTATATTCTTCATATAGGATCTTGAGCCAGTTCAAACCTATTCATTTAACCAGATGCACAAGCCTTCTGGAGTCTGATGACCTATAACCCTCTACAATGTATTAAGCAAGCTGTTCTTTAAATGGCCAGTTGCTCTTATGTTTCTTTTGTCATTGAGTGGTAAGTTTTTTACAACAATATAAAAACTTAAGAATTTTTTATTTCCATTCAGCTGTTTGGTATCTCTTGCTGTTGTTATCTTGGTTTATTCCAGAATGAGAGAGAAGATGTTGCAGAAGAATATTAACATTTGGTTGGTACTAGAGGCTGTTAACCCTGGAAGAAACAGAAAGGATTACTCCCGAGAAAGTCTATTGACAAAATGAGCCTATATCCAGGTGCTCGTAGCCTTTTTTTGTAATATGGGAATGTTAAAATTGGACCTCTGTTGCAATATGAAGTATTAAAATATATGAAGGTTTTTAAATGGTTTTGTTAATTTTTTTTAGCCAGCATATCACAGTAGTTGTTTAACTTTCATTGCTTGTCCCACCTGGAGGTTGGCAACCTTAACCTGGCACCCCAATGCGCACCTTTATGTCTATAAATACGTCTTCTGTTTATCTTGGGATGGTAGAATGATCACCAGCTGGCAGAGATCAGCTCTCCTGGAGAAAATAGCTGCTTTGAAGGGTGGACTCTATGGCATTGTACCATGCTGAGGCTCCTCCCATCCCCGTCCCCAAACCCCACCCTCTCCCAGAGCCACTCCAAAGGCAAGGGCTTACCATCTGAAAATTGGACACCATTCTGACTATCAATACAGCCTTAACTCTCCTCTACTGGGGGGAAAGGCAGGATGTAAATGAAGTATGTATTTATGTAGTGTAATTTCCTCTCCTGTACTTTGACAGAAGTCCCAGTTGCAGCTCTGAAGAAAGCACTCATTACAATACAATACAGGTTACAATAGAATAGGATGAGGTTGTGATGCCATCGCTTACACAATGAACAAGCCCCATTGCCTGGAAATGACCTAACCTTATTTCTTCATCTCTTCTTTCTGCTGCGAGGCTGAGAAGAACCCGGCCAGCCTTGATTTCCTGTGGGAAAAATTACCATTGTCTCCTCGATGCATGTGACCCAGTTCTGTGCAATTCTGTACTTGTCAGTATACATTGCTGGTAGCTTCTACTTCTGGCAAGAGGTGAAAGGCAAGGGCTTACCATCTGAGAATTGGACACCGTTCTGACTATCAATACAGCCTTAACTCTCCATCCACTACTTGGATTAGATGTCTTCTGGACATCTAAAATGTTGCCTAACCATACCATCAAAGGTGGAATTCTAGCAGGAGCTCCTTTGCATATTAGGCCACACACCCCTGATGTAGCCAATCCTCCAAGAGCTTACAAAGCTCTTTTTTTGGTAAGCTTTTGGAGGATTGGCCACATCGGGGATGTGTGGTCTAATATGCAAAGGAGCTCCTGCTAAAATTCCTCCCCTGCATACCACCATTCAGTGGCCTTTTCCACACAGTCTCCTACTCCATATCAGGTCAGAATTGTGCACTGGATTTAGTGAAGAGTTCCGCACATTCTGCTCCTGATCAAATTTTTGGTCCTTTTTTTCTGCCTTTAACGTGGGTTTTTTGGACACCACAAAAATCAGGAGTCCAGAAAACCCGCATTAAAGGCAGAAAAGAAGGACCAAAAATTTGGTCAGGAGCAGAATGTGCGGAACTCTTCACTAAATATGCCTCACAATCCTGACCTGATATGGAGTAGGAGACTGTGTGGAAAAGGCCAGTGTGATTGCATCACAGTCTCCAAGCACTGTTTGTATTATTCGTATGTTTCCAGGGCTCTCCTTCAGGAGGTGGGATGGCCTAAGAACCCCACGGTCACAGCACTGAGTTTCACGGAAGACAGGCGAGAGAGAAATGTCAATATCTATCAACAGCCTGAGAACTTCCTGCTAAACTTGCATCTTACTTAGTGAAGTGGTAGGGCGTTTGGTAAATCAATAAGGACAGTTCACTATCTATAGGATCTTTATACTTCATTGGAATGGAAGGAGGGACCTTCTACACTCTTAAAATTACCTCTGCCCTTCTTATTAGGTAGCCATTAAAGCGCTTTCCATTTTTTGGGAGTCCGAGGCTTCAAAAACATGCATTTTGAACCTTCAAAGACTTGCAGTCCCAAGGTGATGTGCTTAGTCGAACCTGTGAAGAAATACAAATTTTGCCTGCCTACAGACTCTGTTCTGCATCTGAGGAGTTCCTGGCCATTCTGCTGGCTCAGCACTAGCTGGATAAATTATCCAACCTTAACAGCAGGAGCAGCCAGCTCTCAAAGTTCACCCTGTCACAATTCCTTTTCATCAACGTGTTATTTTTTTTTCCAGTTAGTAAATACACTTCAGGTATAATTTCTTCATGATTGTTCTTAAAGTAGTCCAGAAAAGATTCCACTTGAAAAAGGCATGGATTCCTTTTCGAGAATGCTTGGCTTTGAAAATCCTCTTTACTTTAAAAAAAGAAAAAGGTAAAGGTAGTTCCCTGTGCAAGCACCAGTCGTTTCTGACTCTGGGGTGATGTCGCATCACAATGGTCGTTTTCGCACTCACCTCCAGCCGGCGCGACCCCCCTCTTCACCGCGCAGGATCTGCGCGGATTTCGCACTAAATGCCGCGTAGCAGCCTTTTGCGCCGGAAACTCCCGTCGCAAAAGCCGCGCAAACGCCAAACTGCTTTTTGCCGATTTACGTTTGAGCGGCTTTTGCGACGGGAGTTTCCGGCGCAAAAGGCTGCTCCACGGCATTTAGTGCGAAATCCGCACAGATCCTGCGCGGTGAAGAGGGGGGTCGCGCTGGCTGGAGGTGAGTGCGAAAATGACCAATGTTTTCATGGCAGACTTTTTATGGGGTGGTTTGTCATTGCCTTCCCCAGTCATCTACACTATCCCCCCAGCAAGCTGGGTACTCATTTTACCAACCTTGGAAGGATGGATGGCTGAGTCAACCTTGAGCTGGCTACCTGAACCCAGCTTCCACTGGGATTGAACTCAGGTCATGAGCAGAGGCTAGGACTGCAGCTTTAACACTCTGAGCCACAGAGAATTTAACTTAATGGCTGCATTTAAACAAGTGCAGCAAACCCACGGTTTGTTTATATCAAAGCTAACTCTGGTTAGCTGATCTACATGTAAGTAACAAATCCTAGTGTGAATGTAAATTCCAACTTGTCTGCTTCTCACCTCTTCTCTGTGCCCCAGCAGGAAAGCTACTTTTTATCTCTGTAGTCTGCCAAGAGTGGTGTCACTCAACAAACTGTAGATAGATCCAGGTGAGCATCCATGTTGGTCTGAAGCAATAGAATAAAGTTGGAGTCCAGTAGCACCTTTAAGATCAACAAAGTTTTATTGAGAATGTAAGCTTTCGTGTGCTAAAAGCGGACTTCATCAGACAATATTGTCTGGTGAAGTGTGCTTTTAGCACACAAAAGCTTACATTCTCAATAAAACTTTGTTGGTTTTAAAGATGCTACTGGACTCCAACTTAGAACAAACTGTAGTTTGCAAATTCCAATGTAGCAACAAGCCACAATTTACGATAAACCATCTATAACCCTTTGTGTGAAATCCCAATTTGGTGCCAATCAACCAATCAGAACTTAGGGTAGAGGTATGGACTTAGGAGGGAGGTAAATTGTGAGTTTCCTGTATTGTGCAGAGGGTTGGTCTCAATGACCCTGGAGGTCCCTTCCAACTCTATGATTCTATGATGGTTTGATGGATCATCTATATTTAGGTGTTGCACCTAACCAAGATTTGATCAAAGCATGGTTTATCATGATGTCTGAATACAGCCCCAGACATGCAACAAAGGCAGAATGACACATCAAATGGTAACAACAGCATCCTTGTGTCAAGGTCTTTCTCTGTCCGTGTAGTAAAACATATCTAATCTTATTAATTAAAGGATTTATACCCTACCCTTTCCCATAACTCAAGCCAGCTTACAAACTCAAACTTAAAACATAAAATCCTATAACCCCCCCCCCAAAAAAAACCCCTTTCTCCCTGCAGCCTCTACCCCATTAAAAACCCTAGCAAATCAAATGGACTTGGAAAGGAAAGGTCCCCTGTGGAAGCACCTGTTGTTTCTGACTCTGGGGTGACATTGCAACATGACGTTTTCACGGCAGACTTTTTATGGGGTGGTTTGCCATTGCCTTCCCCAGTCGTCTATACTTTCCCCCCAGCAAGCTGGGTACTCATTTTACCGACCTTGGAAGGATGGAAGGCTGAGTCAACCTTGAGCCAAGCTACTTGAATCCAGCTTCCGCTGGAATCAAACTCAGGTCGTGAGCAAAGAGTTCAGGCCGCAGTACTTCAACTTTACCACTCTGCACCACGGGGCACAGATGGACTTGCACACCTCCTAAAAACACCTCCTCCTCGGGGGGCATGTTCCACAGGGTGGGAGCTATGACAGAAATAGCCTGGATTCTGATGGATGCCATGCCAGGAAGGGTAGCTGATGATGACCACACGTTGTGCATGAGAACATAAGAACACCATTGGATGTTGGGCTTTTCTGAAAACTCGGCTTACTCCTGATTTTCTTGGCAGTTGATCCAAAAATGTTAGAACCAGTTTGGCTGCAGTTCTTCTGCATGTCTGCCCTTCCTATGCATTTCCACAGTTGTGGAGCCAGTTAATCTTCAATACAGGGCTTCAATACTGAGGGTTTTCAAGGGAGGATGCAGTCATTGTCAGTAGTGTCATTGATGGCATCGCAGCACCTCCTCCTTTTTTTTTTTTTTAAAGGCCCTAAAATAGCAATATATTGCTAAGTATTGTAACCAGGGGTGGAATTCTAGCAGGAGCTCCTTTGCATATTAGGCCACACCCCTCTGATGTAGCCAATCCTCCAAGAGCTTACAAACTCGTTTTTTGTAAGCTCTTAGAGGATTGGCTACATCAGAGGGGTGTGGTCTAATATGCAATGGAGCTCCTGCTAGAATTCCACCCCTGATTGTAACAATAGGCTTAGCAGGTTCTTGGAATTCCCAGCTTTAATTTTTTTTAAGGAACTCTCTATTACCTTCACTCACATGAGGGAAGGAGCTAGAGAGTGTTCCCCAGCAAACTCCAACCTCCCCCCCCCAAAAAAAAAACAAAAAACAAAACAGAGAACTGGCTTAGGCTATTGTTACAATGTTCAAGTTATACATTGATATTTGGTGCAGTTAAAAGAAAAATAAACCACTTATTTTCAGGGTTGGGCAAGGAGAAGGAGTAGTTTGACCACTGCAATCCAGTCATCTAACAGTAGGCTGGAGGAATGCAAGAGTGGGTGGCACAAAGAAAACCAATATCAGCATTATGCATGAGGGAAAAGCTGACTAAAAACAGCTTGCAGAAGAATACCAGGACAAAAGTGGCTTCAAAAGAAACAGGGAAAAAATGGGGGGAAACAAAAGGAAATTTAAAAAAACTAAAAGCATAAAAATGTGTATGAAAGTTACTGGATAAACTGAAGCAGTATGGGGACAGAAGAGACCAAAAATGTGGAAAAGCCCTTTGTAGAGTTTATTATAGATCCATTCTTTGATCTTAACCTGGATTCCAAAATGTCAGTGCATAGTGGGTTTTCTACTGTACTGGTCAGCTAGGATAAACACAGTATGGATTACTTTAGTCAAAGCAGCTGGGGGTGGGATTTTCAATCAGGGAAGAATTTCTTTTAAAAATCCCTCTTTTGCAGCACCATGGTCTTAAGCCATATCCCTCCCTTCCCTCCCACAGATGCTTTTTGGAGCTCTAAAAACACGCTGGGAGATCCAGTTATGCAACTGAGATGCGTTGGCCCACAATCACCAGCAGCAGTCAACCAGATGCTTCTTGGAAGCTCACGTTCAAGGTCATGAAAAAAATATATATCATTTTCTCCCAACATCTGGAAAACAGAGGTGTATTGCCTCCGAATACGGAGATTCTCTTTTTTAGTCCTCACGTCTAATAAGCACTGACAGCTCTGTCTTCCATGAATCCATGTAACGGTTTGAAAAGCCATCTGTGCCTGTGGCTGCCACCACCACATTCTATGGCAATGAATCTCAGGAGCGATGTGTGGCATGAATTAATGCTCCTTTTTGTTAGCATTGAACCTCATGTCAATCAGTGTGTTCCAGTATTCCTTGAGTCACTCTCTTTATAAGTGTCACAGCTTTAGAAATCTCTATTGCATCTCACATTAGTCATCTTATTTTAAAAAGACAAAGGGGCAACCTTTAAACTTGTCTTATGTTGGTTACGTGGTGAAGAAAGCATGAGTTATCCTCTCTCCTTTCCTTCTTTCCTCTCTCTTTCTGTGCCTCTTTTTGATGAGGCAGCTGACTATATGAATACTTCAGGGTGTAGGGACCAGTGTTCCCTAGAAGCTGAGCTAGTGTGAGCTAGCTTACAGTTTTTAAGCTTCCAGCTCACACATTGTTGTCTTAGCTCAAGAAAAAATGCCCCCAAAGCAAACTGATTAATGAAGAAAAAGAAGATGATGATATTGGATTTATATCCCACCCTAAACTCTGAATCTCAGAGTCTCAGAGCGGTCACAATCTCCTTTATTTCTTCCTCCCCCTACAACAGACACTCTGTGAGGTAGGTGGGGCTGAGAGAGCTTTTACAACAGCTGCCTTTTCAAGGACAACTCCTGTGAAAGCTATGGCTGACCCAAGGCCATTCTGGCAGGTGCAAGTGGAGGAGTGGGGAATCAAGCACGGTTCTCCCAGATAAGTCTGCACACTTAACCACTACACCAAACTGGCTCTCTCACAACTGCTCACTCACAACTTTAATGTCAGTAGCTCCCTACCAATGCTCCCTCTAAGCTGTGGAGTCTTCTGAGCAAAAATTCTACTTTGTGACAAAACAGAATTTTTCCTCAGAAGACTGCACAGCTTAGAGGGAGCATTGGTAGGGACTGTGACTAATGATTCTGGCCACACTTTGGAAGTTTTTTAAGGCCCAAGGAGTTGTCCTGTGTGTGATATTTGTACCCTTGTCCTTGACATCAATATAATCAGCCCTATATTATATATAATATATAATCAGCCCAATTATCATTGTGAACCTGTGTGCACAATCACACGTTATGGTGTTGGCTTTTAGTTGGTCTTAGTCTTATTTCGTTGTCTGTTGGTGTTAGGTACATACCCCAAAACATGATTGCTATCTATTTCAGATCATAAAATCAGTCTCTTGTAGAGCTAACTAGAATCCATTCTGTTCCATATATAAGAACTCTACACATATCCTAGCAAAATTCTGGAAGCAAGTATTGCCTAATACTCAGAGCTGGCTATATAAGACATGGAATATCATGCAAATAGGAAACAAATCATTATGGTAAAGGAGAAGAAGAGTTGGATTTATACCCCACCCTTCACTCGGAGCCTCAGAGTGATCTACAATCTCCATCCTTTCCTCTCCCTACAACAGATACCCTGTGAGGTAGGTGGGGCTGAGAGAGTTCTGAGAGAACTACAACTGGTCCAAGATCACCCAGTTGGCTTCATGTGAAGGAGTGGGGAATCAAACCCAGTTCTTGAGATTAGAGTTTGCTGCTCTTAACCACTACACCAAACAGGCTCTAAACATTTAAAAACTGAATGGATGAGCCAAACTTAATGTGCTGATGATATACAAACAATACTAGGCATCTTTTATTACTTATTTTATTTTAGTAAATGTATATTCCGCCCTTTCCCATGATGGGCTCGGGGTGGATTACAAACACAATAAAACAGTTAAGACTCAACAATAATAATAAAAAACCCAGACATATCAGAATAAAATACAATATTGGCGGTGCGGGCACTTTACAGATTAAAATATGGATGTCATAATTGCCAGCCCGAAAACTAATAGTCGAGATGGTAAATCAATAGGTCAGTGTGGGGGAGGCCAATAGATGGTGTAGCAATGAAGAAAGGACACCCGCTTGGCTCAACCAAAAGTTTTTTGGAACTAGAAATTCCCTGCAGAAAATTCAAAGAGGGAAATTTTAAACTAAAGCTAAAACAGGTTGGGAATAATAATTGAAATTAAATAAGTAGCATGCATGAAAATATGTTAAAACAGTGCACTGTTGAAGCACGTTGAGTAATGTTTTATTATGTATTCAGTATATATATTTGAAGTTAAGAATATCCTAGCACACAAGTATTTTATGAGAAGTTGTGACATTCCAAATCTCCTGGAAATCACCCAAAATTACAATTGATATCCAGGCTACAGAGATCGGTTTCCCTGAAAAACATGGCACTTTCCAAGAGTAGACTTTATGGCATTAAATCCAGCTTATCTCAGGTTCCACCACCAAATCTCCAAGAATTTCTCAGCCTGGTGTTGGCAGCCCTCCACACAGGTATTATTTGAACCAGGGACCTCCTGGCTCCAAGGTCACATTTAAAAGTCCCTTTGGGGCCAAGAGCACATGCAATGGCAAGAAACCAGTTTAACACACCACAGCCCATTTATTTCAGTGGGTTCAGCCCTGCTTAATGTGTTGTATATTGTGGCCTTCCCTGCCCTAGATAGCACAATCTAGCCTGATGTTATTAGGATAAGCATATGGAGCAAAAGTCCATCAGTGGCTGATAGCCACAGTTTATTGTTGGAACTCTCTGTCTGCGGCAGTGATGCTCTGTATTCTTGGTGTTTGCAGGGGGCACAGTGGGAGGGCTTCTAGTGTCCTGGCCCCACTGATAGCACTTGGGTTTTTTGGCTACTGTGTGACACAGAGTGTTGGATTGGATGGGCCATTGGCCTGATCCAACATGGCTTCTCTTATGTTCTTATCTCAGAAGCTAAGCAGGATGAGCCCTGGTAAGTACTTGGATGGAAGACCATCAAGGAAGTCCAGAGTCACAGAGGCAGGCAACAGCAAACCACCTCTGAATGTCTCCTGCCTTGATTCATGAGTCGGTTGTGTCTTGACAGCTCTTTCCACCATGTTAATGCCTATTATTGTGATGTGTTTCTCTCCACCATGCACAAAAATGTATATTTAAACCTCTAATACCAGTTCATACTGTCAAAAACAAAAGACCCCAGACAAATAAGCCAAAAAGTCCCATGCAAGGCCTGCACTGATCCAATACTGAAGGTATTATTACAGCTTATTTTTTGTTCACTCTGTGCCTGACAAAATTGCTATATAGCCCATAAATTGGTGAGTGGTCTCCCTCCCTCTCTTTCTCTTCACATTTATTGACTTATACTGGCTTTGATCGTCTTCTCACCACAAGAGCTCCTGCTGCTGGCTGAGTCGACCTCCATAGCCTTGCAGCAAGAACCTGCGGCAGCCAGATCAACAGAACTCCAGTAGGAGCTGATTCTTCAATGCAGCACCACATACAGCGTGAACTGTACTTTCACATGAAGTGCTGACAAATAAATAATAAATAATGCTAGTCTCGCATGCTCATCATTTCCCCTCAAATCTAGCTCTTCTATCTGCACAAGAGATTTTGCAAAGAATATAAAACTGTGGAAACTTTGACCTTGTCCTAAGAACAGCCATGGTGGATCAGTGTTCCATGTAGTCTAACCAGGGCTTTTTTTGCAGCAGGAACTCCTTTGCATATTAGGCCACACACCCCTGATGTAGCCAATCCTCCAAGAGCTTACAGGGCTCTTAGTACAGGGCCTACTGTAAGCTCCAGGAGGACTGGCTACATCAGGGTGTGTGGCCTAATGTGCAAATAAGTTCCTGCTACAAAAAAGCCCTAACATCCTGTTTCATGCAATGTACAACTTTCTGGCCCCCAGAAGTTCCAAGCAGGACAGGAAGGTCAAAGCTTCCTCTTGCTGTTGCCTGACAGCACTGGTATTCAGAAGTTTGCTGTCTCTGAACATGGAGGTTCTATTTAGACACCATGGTTAACACTTGTTTATGGACCTATCAAACTTTTGAAAATTGATGGTTCTTTTTATGTTGGTTATGTTGGTTATGCTACCAAATTTCATGAGCCCATTCTGGTAACTTGTTTTTAGAGCCAATTTGGTGTAGTGGTTAAGTGTGCGGACTCTTAATTTGGGAGAACCGGGTTTGATTCCCCACTCCTCCACTTGCACCTGCTGGAATGGCCTTGGGTCAGCCATAGCTCTGGCAGAGGTTGTCCTTGAAAGGGCAGCTGCTGTGAGAGCTCTTTCAGCCCCACCCACCTCACAGGGTGTCTGTTGTGGGGAGGAAGATAAAGGAGATTGTGAACCGCTTTGAGACTCTGAGATTCTGAGTGGAGGGCGGGATTTAAATCCAATATCATCATCATCATCAGTAAACATTTGTACAGCCTGACCTGATAGCCCAGGCTAGCCCAATCTTGTCAGATCTCAGAAGTTAAGCAGAGTCAGCCCTGGTTACTACTTGGATGGGAGACTATCAAGGAAGTCTAGGATCATGACACAGAGGCAGGTAATGGTTAACCATCTTTGAAAGTCTCTTGCCTCGAAAAGTCAGCAGGATTACCATCCATCGGTTGCAACTTGAGGGCACTTTCCACCAAACATTTATACCTTCTTAGTCATGTTTCAGAATTGCAAGTCACCATGTCCGCCAAAGGATTTCAAAAGCAAGTTCACTGAGGACACGGAACTGTGATGTGGAGAGGTTTTTAAATTATTATCATTGCAATTTTTAAAAAAAAAGAAAGAAGGAAAGAAGGAAAGAAAGAAGGAAAGAAAGAAAGAAAGAAAGAAAGAAAGAAAGAAAGAAAGAAAGAAAGAAAGAAAGAAAGAAAGAAAGAAAGAAAGAAAGAAAGAAAGAAAGAAAGAAAGAAAGAGACAGTACTATACACCAAATGCAAAGTCATAAACAATCATAAACCAGAATAAAATTCACATTTCATTTCTAGGGTTGTCAGGTCCTACCAGGCTGCCAGCACAGGGGTCCAGGGTCTGTTGTGGGATCACCTTGCTGATGTCAAGGGGTGATGGTCTACTTTTTGGGCAAAACTCTATGGTTTGAGCTCAATTCTACCATAGAGTTTTGCCCAAGAACTAGACCATCACCCTCAACGGCAATGGTATGATGATGTCACCAAGGCTTTTTTTTGAGCAGGAACACACAGGAATGCAGTTCCGGCTGGCTTGGTGTCAGGGGGTGTGGCTTAATATACAAATGAGTACCTACTGAGCTTTTTCTACTATTCAGTACCTGCTGGGCTTTTCCTACAAAACTAGCCCTGGATGTCACCCAGGTGATGTTATTACATTACAATCAGGGGCTTTTGCAGGCAGAATTTCCCCCCACCAGTGAACTGGTCGGTGGCAGAAAGGAGTCTGCAAAAGCAGGGGAAGCCCTGCCCAGACCGGGGACATGGCAAGTCTATTCATTTCAAATTTTACAAATCCTCAAATTAAACCTCTGTCTTATTCAGAAGGTTAAAAATCAGTCATAAGCATTAAGTTATTCAATTGATTATCCACTCCATCAATAGGCTCTTCTCATTCTTCCTAATTCAGACGTTGCTTCCTTTCAACTCATTTTGCCCTCATAGAAAATCATTAACTTAAATGGGAAGTCACCACTGATACTTAAATTTTCTCTGCTGTAAAACAGAAGCCACCGATGTCATCGTTCTGGTTTATCAAGAGTTACAGGAGCAAGATCTAACATGCCTAGAAACTTCTATTTAACAATTAGATGCCTTTTTTTGCCAAAAAAAAAAAAAAACTTGTGTAACTGGTCTCTTGAGACATTATGAACTTAAAGCCACTGGATGACCAGGTCACCACACAGAGAAATCAACCAAGGTTGACAACATAAAAATGAATAGAAAATGTGTTAATCACCCTAACTCTAGAAATTCACATATGGCACAGCAATCTTATTCCTTAGCCTTCAAGGAGTAAATTCATCCCCCATTCTGCTGAAAGTGGAGGACTATAAAACATTCATTTGTACAGAGTATACCAGTGCTTCAATGGGAACAGTAGCGGTACCAAGGCTAGATAGGTCAGTTCCGGTACTCTTCCAGTGGTCTGCTCTGCTGTTGTTCATTTGTTTACCGAGAATGCTGCTTGTAGGTGTTCCTTCCTTCCAGGGCTTTTTTTGTAACAGGAACTCCTTTGCATATTAGGCACATACCCCTGATGTAGCCAATCCTCCAAGATCTTACAGGGCTCTTAGTACAGGGCCTACTGTAAGCTCTTGGAGGACTGGCTACATCAGGGGCATGTGGCCTATTGAGACCTTGCTACAAACAAAGCCCTGCTTCCTGCCAGCCATCTTCTTCTCTTCCTCTTTCCCTCTCTAACTACTATGAGAGCAAGATCTGCTCTCTACAATCTCTCTCCATCCTAGTTTAGATTGATACCTTTCACTTTACCTTTCCGATCCAGTATGCACTTCTCTCACAATAATGGTCATCTCTTTCTTTTCTAAAGCAACAAGCCATATGTGAACTTTTATTCGCCTCCCCCTTCCACAGTGCAAACTAGGCTCAAATTAATGCAATCAGCTACTGAAATGTCTTCTATATAGGACTGTCCTTGAAAACAACCACCTGACAAGTACGATGTGTGCAAAATATGGTAGCCTGTTTGTTGACTGTATCTAGTTGTCACATCACACTTTCACTAGATCAAGTTCCTTGGCTTTCAGTGTGCTCTGAGTTGAATTCCAGTTTTCCAGAGCCTAGAACCTACATACCTGAGAGGGCCAAACTCTCCCTTTATAAGCCTGCATGACAATTCCATTCTTCCTAGCAAAGTCTACCATGTGTATGGTTGCCAAGTCCCCTGCGGCCTCCGGCGGGGGACTTTTTTCATGCACGTTATGCAGGCATGGTGCAATGATGTAACTCACAAGTGATATCATCACACCAGTGATGTCCTAGAGTTTTCCAGGAAGCTCCTAGAGTGGCTGGCATGTGATATCACTGGTGTGATGATGTCACTTGTGCGTTACGTCATTGCACCATGCATGGTACCCTAGAGTTTTCCTCCCAAATTGCTAGAGCATCTGGGAAAACCATAGAGTTTTCCCGGAGGCTCCTAGAGCAGCTGGCGTGCAACATCACCAGTGCAATGACATCACTTGCAAGTAATGTCATCATGCCAGCAACATCAGGAGGGGATCCCCCCACCAGCCCACAGTGGACCAGCGGGTTGGGGACCTCCAGGGTGGAAGAATCCTAACCATGTGTCTCTTCGTGGAGGAAAATCAGATTGACCATGGCCTTGAGCTTCTTTCCGGCAGCTCCAGTTCTGTGGAAAGGGCTGCCCAGTGAGGAAAGCGAGGCACTTTTTTTGCTGTCCTTCAGGAAAGATTATAAAACAAAACTGTACCAGAGGGCTTTTCATCGATTTTATTGGGTTATTTAAGCTCTTTGATGGTTGCTTTATGGATTCATCTTAGATTTTAAATGGTTTTATGACATATTGTATTGATTTATTATTTGGGAAACCACTAGGAACTGCAAAGGAAATGTGGTGGCATCCACATACCTTAAATTAAATAAACTATGTTATTCAGCTGCATGAAACCTGGCTGCTCTCACACCCTTTTCTCAAGCACTATATTTGAGACCTGACAGAGCTAAACCCTTTCCTTGCATTTCAAAATCATAAGGAGTAGGCTGAAAAAGCAACCGGGCCTGACTCATCCACTCTTCACATCATGGTTTCATTGGGGTGGATTTCCTGGCTGCACCCATCGTGTATGAATACCTTCACTATGAAATGGTTCTAGTATCTGCTTCCCCTCCCACTTTCCTATTCATTACTTTGCTTCTGAAACTTTCATTCTGGAAAGTGTGTGATTTGGGTTGCCTCAAGAATCCCATGTCCATTGTTGGCATTATTCCTACCCTCGGGAGGAGCTCAGAGTCAGGTGTCATCAATGATGAACAACCATGAAAAACCAGGAGCAGAATTTTATGAGAGTGTCAGCATGAAGACAATGCCAATTTTATGCCTCTAACATGCAGGACCTCTATGTACCCAATGCATTCTACAATGCAAACCATTCAAAGCCTCCTTCCTAGGTCTGGTCTACATGGGGCTTTTTTTATTATTATTTGTAGAAAAGGGCCAGCAGAACTCGTTTGCATATTAGACCATGCCCCTGATGTCACCATTGTTGCACACAGCAGGAACTCATTTGCATATTAGGCCACACCCCCTGACACCAAGCCAGTCAGAACTGCTTTACTTCTCAAAAAAAGCCCTGGGTCTACATATGCAAGTCTCGAGACTTCTGAAGGCATAGACTCTTCTCCCCCCTTCTGACTGTTACCCTTTTACTGTAAAATTGTATTCTTTTTGTTGTCTCTGATACTCAAGATTAAGATTATTGACCCTTTTGTCCCTAGTATTATTAATTATCAATTGGTGTTATAACTTGATGTATCTATATTGTCTTACCTTGACCTAGGGACAAATTGTATGCTCGTTTCTTTCTGTAAACTATTGTTATGCCATGAAAAGTTATTGGAATTGGAACTGGAAGTAGTATCAGTTCAAACTGCAGGTGGGGAAATCACATTTTATAATGTTCCTCTGGGTATAAATTGCCCTACAAATAGAAAATCAGCAGCAGCAGCAGCATCAATTGGGCTAAGCTAGTACTCGCTTAAGAGCTACTTCTTTCTTCTTGGGGGATGTTTCATGCGAAGGCACATTCAGGGACGACTAGGGTTCCCTCTAAGCTGCAGAGTCTTGTGAGCAAAAATTCTACTTTGTGAGCTTCTGGTATTAAAGTTGTGAGCCACTGGCATTGAAGTTATTAATTGCTGTATAAATGATTGTACTCTGCGGTCATCCTTCCTGAGCTAAACAAGGGTAAAAATCTGTGAGCTAGCTCACACTAACTCAGTTTAGCAGAAACACTGGTGACGACATCTGCTCCTTCAAAGACACCCCCATCCTGCCACTTCAGACACCTCCATTGTAGCCCATTCTACCAACTCAGGGTTCTCTTGCATGATTTTAATCCATGTGCAGACCAGACCATATATCAGTGGCATGGCTATTGATTCTTATTGAGCATGGTGCCATGCTGCAGGTGAATAATGCACCATGAGGGTAAGGCACGGTTGTGGGTCTGTCACAGTAGTAACAGATGGCCATTTGGGGTTTCCTTAAGAAAGCTGCAAATATTTGTGTCAAATATGCATGACAGTCAATTTGCTGTTCAAGAGTGACAGTCTGAGGTGAGCCAAACACCATTTGGTTCCACACCGAATGACTTGAGCACCTGATAAACAGGTTTGCACCTGCTTTTCCGAACCTGTACATGCGTGAAAATGTTGATAATTGTCAGCCATTAATGTTGCTAAGGACTACTGAGAGGAAACACTGATCTGTAAGATATTTTTAAGCATGGTGCTTATTTATGATTGATTTATATGATTGTGACTGATTTAACTGTCTATTTAAACAATTGTCTGCCCAACAGAGCAGCAATGTAACAAGGACGGGGGAGTAGAACTCTATCAGGTTGTGAGATCAAGCATGAGTGAAAAGCTGATTGCACCGAACTGCACAGTTAAGAAGGAATGGAGTGAAACAACCTGCCAAACGGTCATGAGTGGGTATATTAAAAGACAAAGTCTATTCTAAAACACTGGCTCCCTGGTGAACAGAATGTGATTTTAACATATATGTTTTACATTGTTAGCTGCCTCGGTGGCCCTTATGAGGGCAGAAAGATGGAATGTAAATTTTATAAATAAAAATAACACAAATAAAAATGTGAACTGAACCACTTGGTGTCCGAGCATTCCTAATCCCCCTTCTGGGCTGCTGGATGGTATGGTAGCTCTCCTCATGGCAAGGAGTCACAGAGGCAAACTAGATGTTCCATGTGACGTGAGTTGGGATACGGCTGCCTGACCTGACTCACTGTCACTTGTAAGAACCGGAAAACTAGCCTTCAGTGCTCTCTGTTGCTCTCTTCAGTTCCAGAGTGCTGCAAGGACAAATAGCACTTTCATGGCTGTTTCCACTGGCAAAAAAGGCACAGGAGGGAAACACTATTAGCCAAAGCGTATTGTTGGAACTCTTTGTCTGGGCAGTGATGCTCTGTATTCTTGCTGCTTTGGGGAGGGGGGGCAACAGTGCAAGGGCTTCTAGTGTCCTGGCCCCACTGATGGACCTCCTGATGGCACCTGGGTTTTTTGGCCAAAGTGTTGGACTATATGGGCCATTGGCCTGATCCAACATGGCTTCTCTTACGTTCTTATGTTCGTAAACTGGAAGTCCTTCCTTACCTTTGCAGCATGCTGAAGCATAATGGAGCAATGGAATGTTTTCCAGGTAAGGTCCCCAACCCCTATGGGTGATAGAGGGCTACTTTGGGCATCCATCATGTTCTGACTTGTGTCACATGTCATGCCTAGTTTGGCTCTTACTGACATGATGTGTCATGATAAAGCAGCTCCCCTGTCCCGTTCAGCCATTATGTGGCTTTTTTAATGAAGCCCATCCCTTGGGTCAAAATACACCGACAGCTTTCCATACAACAGTGGTCTCCCAGTTCAACAGGGGGTCCACTCTGGGGCACAGCACAAGAGTTAATTCACCTCCATCCCTCATTGTGCCAGACCCAAATGCACAGCCTTTGAGCAGCAAAATGTCTCTCATTAGGATTGAAACAAGTGCAGCGGCCACTGATGATCTCATCTGCCGGCTCTCAGAGAGCGTGATCCCTTAATTAGCTCTCAAACTGGGCAGGTTCAAATCGCTTTTGTGACATGATCCTTTTGGCACACAATGGTTGTAATAATCCTTAATTTTCCACTTCGTCTTCCTGTCATACTTACTTATTGCTAAGGATTAGGAGATTAAGAGGAGAAAAAAAACCCCTCAGACTAGGTGGAAATGAACAGCCACAGAAAGAAGACTGGGGGGGGGGGGGAGAGAGAGAGCAGGAGGTCAATTTTTAGCAATGTTTCAACATGTTCCAGCAGCGAAACAGGTAATGGAGCTTTTAAAGCTTAATCCGACGATTATTCAAAGCCATACCTTCGGAACTGGCTGAGCTTTGTGGGTTGGCTTGGTTTTATGCAGCCCAGTCTGATGGGTGTTTTACTCAAAAGTAAGTTGCATTAAATTCATTGGGATTAAGGGTGGAACTAGATGCTACTGTACAAATTCCACAGTTGCTGAGATAGCAAGAAGGCAGGGGTAGAAAACAGAAAAGGACTGGTCTGCAAGGGACGGTTGTGCTTGACTTTTTCCACGCCTGCCAGTTCTCCTTGACTCCCCCCCCCTTAAATCTGTCTCCCCCCCCACCCCACCATTTAGACTGACTTCTGATGGTGGGGAAAAAATACAGCTATGGAGAATTTTCCGTGGTGGGCAGCAGTATCCCCCTGCTGATGATGATTTTTGTAATTTTGTGTTTTGCCTATTGATGCAAAGAGTTTGAGATGCTGATAACCAAAGAGAACATGGCATCTTACCCAATGCAGCCATATAGACAGATGCCATTTCCCATTGGCAAGTCAGTCATGATGACAGCAGGCAGGGCTTGTTTTGTAACAGGAACTGATGTAGCCAATCCTCCAAGAGCTTACAGGGCTCTTCTTACAGGGCTTACTGTAAACTCTTGGAGGACTGGCTACATCAGGAGGGTGTGGCCTAATATGCAAAGGAGTTCCTGCTATAAAAAAAAGCCCTAGCAGAAGGTAAACAAGGGCTACTGACACAGTGTCCTGACCTGGACAATCCAAGAAGGCCTGATCTTGTTAGATCTCAGAAGCTACACAGTGTTGACCCTGGCTAGTATTTGGATAGGAGACCACCAAAGAATACCAGGGTTGCTATGCAGAGGCAGGCAATGGCAAACCACCTCTGAACATCTCTTGCCTAGGGTTGCCATAAGTGGGTTGCAACTTGATGGCTAAAAACAAAACACTCTGACACTGTAATCAGTGAGCAGTGTGGCCTGCCCATATGGTCATTTTAGGTTAATGTTGCTTTCTCCAAGGGGTTGTCTCCAGAATGACAATCTGCATGGTGCATGTTAAAGTGTCGTAGGTTGAAAAGACAATCGGGCTCTGAAAACAAACTCACTTCACCCTTCACTGATTGCACATTTTTCTTTTCTTTTCCGTAAGCTTTCTGAAAATGTTGTAATATCTGGCAATTTAAGGGGGGGGGGGGAGTGATGTCAAAAGGAAATTATCAATACCCAACCAAACCCCAGAGCTATGTTTTGGTGGGGTGGCAGGAACAGTTTTCTGAAAGCATTCAATGGCCATAATTAAGAGTGTGGTTTGTAGCTATGTATTAAAATATATTCTGCTAGCTTTAAGGAATGTATTTTGTGCATTTTCAGCCTCCAGGAGAGAGTAGGGTATAAATAAAAAATAAGATAGACAGACAGATAGATGATGTTAGATAGACAGACAGACGGACGGACAGATGGATGACTTTTTAGAAAGGCTAGGGCTGAGTGGTAGAGCATCTGTTTGGCAATCAGAAGGCTCCAGGTTCATATTCCAGCGTTTCCAGTATCAGGCTAGCAAGTGATATTACCAATTACCAATTTATTACGGTCAATTGACCGGCAATAACAACATACAAAATCTCATAGTCACAGACCATAATTTCTGACTACATAAAAGCATTCTCATATTCCACCAATGTTAAACCTTAAAAATGGCATTATTAACCATCTCTACTTTGTTAAAAACTTCCGCTTATTTATGGCTAAGAAACAATATTTTGCTACTGCCTGAGTTACAGACTTCTTAGTATCTTCCAATAAGTATTTCAGTCACACGACATTTGCAAATTTCAGATAATTATCCAGAGGTTTAAATTTAGAGAGTAATGGGTTAGCATGTGATATGAGATCCCCACCCAAGAACCTGAGAGCTGCTACCAGAGTGGTCAGTACTGACCTTGATAGACCAATGCAGTGCATGACAGCTTCATGCGTTCATTCAAAGACAAGTGTGTTTTCCCCAAATAGTACAGCATGGTGTCTCCACCCCCCACCACACTGATCCCTTTTGAATCATTTTCTGTGTTTTCAGAACTGTCTCCAGCAGCACAATACGATGGAGAAATGCTCAACTTGCAACAGAGGAGGCACATGCTGGCACACTTAGCAAAAATTTAGGACATTGTGTGCCTACCAGACCAGATAAAATGCAGAAGTATCTTTTGGGTGATGACATTTTCTCACTGGATCAGCAGTATGTATGTGGGGTGTATGTGTGCTGTAATCCCCAAATGCATCTTCCTGCAAAATAAGAATAGACTATTTGACCCAGGATGAAATGCTTTCTGCTTTTCACCCTTTGTGGCTGCAGGAGGAAACATACAGGCTTACAGTGTGGATCTCCAAGGGAAAGATATTTAGAAATCCTAGTGGAGAGTATTTAAAGCAGCTTTTTTTGTTGTTGTTGTTTAAAAAAGGAGCAATCTGGCTGTTTTGCAGCCATGTGGTAACCAGATTCTTCTTCCTCTTTACCTCTCTTGAACAGAGACTTGGAGAATTTCTCCTTAAAACTACTTAACAGAGAATTTCAGTTCTTCTTTTCCTTTGGCATGCTCAAAGTGAATACAAGGCCAGTAGGCTAAATCAATACAAAGAGAAGCAATGAAGAGAAGAGAACCAGGGCTAGCCCCTCTTTCTGCTGTTGGCTGTTAAAAGTACCATATCGTCCATAGGCATGGGGCAGCTGAGAGGTGATATGATCACCATCTTTGAGTACTTGAAGGCCTGTCATATAAAGGATGGTGTGGAAATGTTTTCTCTTGCCCCAAAAGGTAGGTCCAGAACCAATGCGTTGAAATTAAATCAGAAGAGTTTCTAGCTCAACATTAGGAAGAACTCCCTGACAGTTAGAGAGGTTCCTCAGTGGAACAGGCTTCCTCGGAAGGTGGTGGGCTCTCCTTCCCTGGAGGTTTTTGAACAGAGGCTAGATGGCCATCTGACAGCAATGCTGATCCTGTGAACTTAGAGGGAGGTATTTGTGAATTGTGCAGGGAGTTTGATAAGAAGAAGATGATGATATTGGATTTATATCCCACCCTACACTCTGAATCTCAGTCTCAGAGTGGCTCACAATCTCCTTTATATTCCTCCTCCACAACAAACACCCTGTGAGGTAGGTGGGGCTAAGAGAGCTCTCACAGAAGCTGCCCTTTTCAAGAACAACTCTGTGAGATCTATGGCTAACCCAAGGCTATTCCAGCAGCTGCAAGTGGAAGAGTGGGGAATCAAACCATGCACTTAACCATTACACCAAACTGGCACCTGGAGGTCCCTTCCAACTCATGATTCTATGAAATGGAGGGCAGTCCTGGATCCGTTTCTTTGCTGGTGGATGAGGACAAGTGCCCACAGCATCAGTGGCAGTTCTGGCCTCCTTTGGGAAATGGTGTCGTGGTTGCCATTTCTCATCCCTTCCTATTTTAATGTTATGTGGGAGATTTTCCCTTTCTCACCCATTAACAAAATGCATCACTTCTCAGTTTCACTTCTATAAATACTATTTTAAACGTGAAAATAAAAACACAGATCCATATGCTTCTTATCACGACTGCAATCCAAAACCAGCTTAGCACACAAAAGATTATCCTTAAATGCTTCTGAGGGGCATTGCTATTATTGGGGTGTTTGGTTAATATAGCAGAGGTTTGCCCAGTCACAGAATTTTGATACCAAGTGCAGTAAATAAACCTTCCAATAAGTATATTGCAAACAAGTAAATTTACATTTATTTAAGTAGGCCCAGTTTATATTCAGGCTGCAGTCAAAAGAAGAGAAAGAAGACTAATCTAAAGAGTACCTTCCCCAGGCCCAGAGCCATAGTGGGGCCCTCAGGTCCTGGCCCCACCACTTTCCCACAAATGTAAGGGCCCCTAATTGAAGGAGCCAGAACAGCAGCAGCAGATGTGTGTCCTGACTTTCCACTAGGGTTGCCAAGTCCAATTAAAGAAAAATCTGGGGACTTTGGGGGCGGAGCCAGGAGACTTTGGGGGTGGAGCCAAGAACAAGGATGTGACAAGCATAATTGAACTCCAAGGGAGTTCTGGCCATCACATTTAAAGGGACAGCACACCTTTTAAAATGCCTTTCTTCCATAGGAAATAATGAAGGATAGGGGCACCATCTTTTGGGGCTCATAGAATTGGACCCTCTGGTCCAATCATTTTGAAACTTGGGGGGTATTTTGGGGAGAGGCACTAGATGCTATTCTAAAAATTTGATGCCTCTACCTCAAAAAATAGACCCCCCCAGAGCCCCCAATACCCACAGATGAATTCCCTATTATTCCCTATGGGAATCGTTCTCCATAGGGAATAATAGAGTGCCCAGTAGACATTTCCCTCCCCCCCACGCTTTCTAAAGGGGGGGAGGGCCTCCAAACCAGGGAATCCCGTGCCCCCTCCCTCTCTCTCACACACGAATACTTACCAGATCTTCTTCCAGAGAACTCTTGCTGTGAAAACGAAAGCAAAAGAAAGGGAGGGGCCGTTCTCCCAAGCCCTTCCTGCTTCCTGCCCAGCCTTAAAGGGGCATACATTTTACAAATGGCTCAAGAGCTCAAGAAATAACGTGAAGCCTACAGGTATGTTCTCCCCCCCTCCACCCCCCACCTCCCACTTCCCGATTTTTGAAGAGCGGGAGATGAGGCTGCGAACCCAGGGGTCTCCCGCCAGAGCGGGAGGGTTGGAAAGCCTACTTTCCACTCTCCTCTTCCCTTATTTTTCAACCTGCCCCCCTCCCCCAGCTTCGCAGAGTGACTTCAGCTCAAGTTGCATCTGGGAAAGCCGTAGAGAGAGAGAGCGGAGGAGGAAGGGACTCAGGCAGCAGCAGGGAGCTGGGGAGCACCCCAGGTTGGGCATCAGTGGGCAGGCAGGTTTGCTGCACTGCCTGGGCCCTGTCCTTCTCCTGCTAGCAATACCAGCTGGTGGCCTCCACCACCACTGAGCCTTCCGAGTTGGTTGTGCACATGTGGGGCAGCCGTTGGGGCCAGCCTGAGAATCGCATTTCCCTTCATGTCTCCCCATGTGCTCCCTCCTCCATCCTTGAGTGCAAGAGCTCCCTAGGGAAGGGAAGGCCAGTGAGTGAGGAGATTGCATTGCAGAGGATGAGGAGAAGTTTAGCTACATGAGTGGTGCCTTCTGGGAAGGGACACCCTCCAGCCTTAGTCACTTCTTTCTCCCCTCTACAAGCTTGTCAGTTTCCTCCTCCTTGCAGTGGCTGTAGGGGACCAACTCTGCCTGATATTGGGGTGAAAGAGGAATGCCTCAGGGGAGGAGTGAAAGGAAGCCAAGGGAGGGTCAGAGAGAGTGCTTGGCTGAGGGAGGGACCTTCCCTACAGATTTTTATTTTATTTTAATTTTGTGATGTCATTTGTGTGGCATCATTTCTGGCTTCCATCACTTCCCCCTGTACTCCCCCACTTAATTTTTTTTTAGCTACAGGCCTGACTTTCCCTATCACAAATGGCCAGCTTGTCCAGCATCATGTGTGTGAGGGCATTGTATCTACAGGAAACACCTGCAGAGACATGTGTCTCCATGAAAGGCCATGTGAAGACAGTGAGAGGACAAAGTTAGAGATAGAAGAGAGGTTAGAGGATAGCGCTCAGGTTGAGACAAAGAGAGGCACCCCATTCAAGGAGACAATACCTATACACATTTAGAGTGGGGTAGTGCCCCGCAATGTCCAGACATGCTGAGTTGCTCACTCCAACAGCTACTTGAAGTTAATTTCCAAGTGACAGGATCAGCAAGCCAATAAGAGCACCTGCTGTTGAGCACGCCCAGACGAAATGTTTTCTTTCTGTGGAAGAAAGTTGATGATGGGTCTCCCCTTTGTGTGTGTGTGTGTTTTAAAAAACTATTATTTATTTATATTTTATTTTATTCAACTTATAGCTTACCCTCCCTGCAAGCAGGGTGGATTACAAGTCACACAAGCCATGACATAAAACAATAGAACATCATAGGTTAACATTAAGAATTAAAGTTGTGTTAATAAAACCAGTATAGGACATTGTCTTGGTGGTGGTGCTATAATATATTCTTCTAAGTGGTGTCATAATGTTGGCCACTGGCCACAAGGCCAGGGCTACTGGTAGGGAGGCTGAAAGATAGGAAAAAAACTTGACATTCATTGCCTCAGCTAAAATCCCATTGGAACAGCTCAGTCTTACAGACCCTGCAGAATTTCAATAGATCCCACAGGCCCCTGATCTCAGTTGGTAGCTTGTTCCACCAGACTCTAGTTGAGGCTAGTTGGATGTCTGTTGGGCAGGGACAACTATTATTGTAAAGAAAAGCAATTTATCACAGAAGCTCACAGGGAAAGTGTTACAATATTTACAGTGCAATCCTAAAGAGAGTTACACCAGTCTAAGCATTTTAATGGGCTTAGATTGGAATAAGTCTCTTTAGGACTGTACTGTTAGGAGAGTAACAAAGGCAAAAACTTCCAAAGGAAGAGAAGAAGAAGAAGAAGAAGAAGAAGAAGAAGAAGAAGAAGAAGAAGAAGAAGAAGAAGAAGAAGAAGAAGAAGAAGAAGAAGAAGAAGAAGAAGAAATTGGATTTATATCCCGCCCTCTACTCCGAAGAGTCTCAGAGCGGCTCACAATCTCCTTTACCTTCCTCCCCCACAACAGACGCCCTGTGAGGTGGGTGGGGCTGGAGAGGGCTCTCACAGCAGCTGCCCTTTCAAGGACAACCTCTGCCAGAGCTATGGCTGACCCAAGGCCATTCCAGCAGGTGCAAGTGGAGGAGTGGGGAATCAAACCCGGTTCTCCCAGATAAGAGTCCACACACTTAACCACTACACCAAACTGGCTCTAGTACTAGTAAGGGGACCAAAAGTTAAAAACATCAATAGTTATATCCAAACGTGCATGTGTTTATTACAAAAACATATAAAAACCTTGCAGGGGCCCAAATGAAGCCTCATAAAATCATCAAAGTGACAAATGCACAAAAAAGAACCATACATGACCTGATGCATTTCAGTCTTCAGAGGTCAAATAGTACAAATTGCAACATACAACAAAGTCCCTGTCACACTTGTAAGACAATAAATAAATTAATATAGGGCCCAAAATGGAATGTTCCACTCTGGAAGTGAATGACACACTTTTGTTGTTGTTGCTGTTGTGAGGCCACAGATGTATCGGGCCTTATGTCAGCTGCCCCGAGTCCGCTCGCAGAGAGGGCGGGATAGAAATGTAAAGTAATAAATAAATAACTAAATAAATAATAAGCAGCAATTACATATATTGGAAATAGTAATATTGCCAATATATATCTTCCATATGAGGTCCTAAGAGTACAAGTAAAATCCCCTTATCAGGACCAGGATGTAACAAAGGCAGTCAGGTGATTGTGTTAGTTTAAGAAAAAAATACTTTACTTTATAAAAGAGCAAAAAGGTTTACATTTGGAAGTAAAAATAACAAACCTCCTATCTAACTAGCTCTAAGCTCCATGTTGATTGTCGGGATCCTAAACTTCATGTGTTTGAGAGAACTAAGGAGATAAAGTTTCCCGACAGTCTCCCCACTTCCTGTGGACATTCCTAAACACTCATAGCACCCCAATAACACTTGATCAGCCAACAGACATTGTAATTAATTAATTAATTGGATTTCTATCCTGCCCTCTTCTGTGCTGCAGGGCTCAGGGCGGATTTACAACTAATAAATAACATGATTAAAAACAATTAAAAACTGTACCGCTCTCTTCATTAGGAATATTGTTACCTTCTGTCTGGCAGACTATGTGTGTAAAATCTAATTGGCCCTAAACTAATTAGCTCATGTTAGCATGCACAAACAAGTTAATTCTTTCATGACTGAAGGATGAATTTGCAAACTCCAACACCCCTTCTCAAGTTCATGTACTAAAGTCATGAAGGTTCAGCTTCTTGGGTAGGTATTTAAAGTTCTATCTTGCTAGCGGCTTGGTCATTATGTTAGTCACCCTCTCTTCTGAGGAACAATGCTTGATTTCAATCACACCTTGCTGCATCTTTCTCATAGAAGGACACAATGTCCTTGCTTCTGGTCTCAATGTTTTCATTCCTGGATAAAGCTATATATGCCTGATTATCTTCAAACAAGGATGTTGGTTTTGGATCATTGATACCAAAGTCTATTAGTAGACATATCAGGGATTGTTTTGTAGAAAAATAGGTGTTGAAACTCATTAGCATAGCTTATTAGCATATGCCACTCCCCCCAAAAAATAATTTAAATCAAAAAAGTTTCTGGCTCAACATTAGGAATAACTTCCTGACTGTTAGAGTGATTCCTCAGTGGAACAAGCTTCCTTGGGAGGTGGTGGGCTCTCCTTCTTTGGAGGTTTTTAAAACAGAGGCTAGATGGCCATCTGACAGCAATGAAGATTCTGTGAATTTAGGGGGAGGTATTTGTGAGTTTCCTGTATTGTGCAGGGGGTTGGACTAGATGACCCTGGAGATCCCTTTCAACTCTATGATTCTATGACTCTAAAAGCAACCCAACACAAAAAAGGAGAGCCCCGGGCAAGCGAGGCCTGTTTGGGTTGGCTAGAGATCCAGCCAGCCCAAGCAGGCCTTGCTCACCTGGGGCTCTCCTTGGCTGCCACCCCTCACAGTCAAAAGGTCAGCAAGTCATCCAAAATCACATAAGAAGTGGAAAAAGGGTGGTGTGGGCTTCTCCAGGGGTTAATGAGGACTGCTGGGAGTGTGACAATTTATTTCATTCGATTTATATCCCGCCCTACCCCACCGAAGCGGGCTCAGGGCGGCTCACAACATAAAATTCTAACAATAAATAAAAAATTAAAATACATTAATAATTTACACAGTAAAATAAAACACAATTGTCAGCGTGCTATGCTACAGTCTTCTTAAAATTCAGATATTCCGATATTCAGATATTCTGATGTTCAGATGTCGGTCAGTTGTATGCCAACCGGAAGAGGACTGCCCAAGGTCCCGCAGGGCCCTCACCTCCTCAGGCAATTAGTTCCACCAGCAAGGGGCTGTGATCGAAAAAGTCCTGTCCCTAGTTGACTTCAGACGGGCCTCCTTTGGCCCGGGGATTGTAAGGAGATTCTGAGAACTCGATCTCAGCACTCTCTGGGGAACATATGACAAAGCTCCTGTTGGCTGGCTGGCTGCTGGCTCTCCTAATCCAGGGATTGTTATGCAACTGCACCTACTATTCAATGGACAAGGAGGTGGGGAGGAGGACGGGGAACTGTCAGAAAGGTTCAGGAGCTGTGCTCCTGCGAGCTCCTGCTGCATTCAAAGCCTGAGACAAATTATCCATTCAAGTTCATTGCAGGCACTTGCATCAGATACGTATTCAGCTTCAGTCATAGATTTGGAAATATGTGCTTGCTTTTGACTAATCCAGTCAATCAGGCTGTCTCCAGAGAGGAACAGGTGACCACTGGTTGACCTGTAGTCAGTCTTAACTTCATCCCAGTCAGAATCTATGTATCCAACCAGTCTTGGGTTGTCACAAGCTGAGATCTTTAGCTTCAGGTCAGCTGTTTTTGTCAGGTATCCAGCCAACCTCTTCATAGCATTCCAATCATAATGGTTTTTGTGTACCAGTCTTCCTGTTTAGGTGTCCAACTGCTGCAGATGTGCAAGGTCTAGGCGCTGTGCTTGGGTAGAGAAGCCTGATAATTGTTTCCTGATATTGTTTGTTGCTCTCAATCTCCATCTTTGAGACTGAGGTAAACTGGTTCAAGAGGAATACCAATTATTTTAGTATCTTTGAGACCCAAGGATTCGACAGAGCCCCAAATTTTATGTCTTTGATTCAAGGAAAAAAAAAAAAAAGCTTCCATTTTTCAGTACTCTCCATTTCCATTCCAAAATAAAACTTTGCTTCTCTCAGCTATTTCACTCTCATCTCCGTTCAGCCTTTGGACAGCTCCTTGTACAACCTCTTTGCTTTGACAGCACAATAATAGTCCATCCACGTGGGTTAGCACATATTGACAATGTCCACCCTTATTGTCCACCAGTGGGACCGTTTCTCCGCATATGAACCCCGGAGATCGTTACGATCAGCAAATCAACATCTTCTGACCATCCCTGGCCCAAAGGATGTCGAGCTTGCCTGGCCCCGACTAGGTGGAATCAGCTCCCTGTGGAAATTTGGTCTCTACTGGATTTACTACCATTCCGTAGGGCCTGCAAAATGGATCTGTTCCGCCAGGCTTTTGGCTGAGGCAAGCGGGCATCCTTACCCTACTGCTGACATCTAGCACAGTGGTCCCCAACCTTTTTTTGGCACCAGGGACTAGTTTTGTAGAAGACAATTTTTCCATGGACTGGTGTGTGTGTGTGTGTGATGGTTTTAGGATGATACAATTGTGCACTATATTTCTATTAGTTTGGTGTAGTGTTTAAGTTGCAGACTCTTATCTGGGAGAACCAGGTATGATTCCCCACTCCTTCACGTGCACCTGCTGGAATGGCCTTGGCTCAGCCATAGCTCTGGCAGAGGTTGTCCTGGAAAGGGCAACTTCTGGGGTGAGCTATCTCAGTCCCACCCACCTCACAGGGTGTCTGTTGTGGGGGAGGAAGGTAAAGGAGATTGTGAGCTGTTCTGAGACTCTGAAATTTGAAGTGGAGGATATAAATCCAATGTCATCGTCTTATTATTATTATTATTACATTGTAATATATAATTAAATAATTATACAACTCATGACCGGTTGCTAACAGGCCATGGACCGGGGGTTGGGGACCCCTGATCTAGCAGACCTCCCTACTCTGACTGCTAGATATTGGGCATACAGCTGTGACATCTATGACACCTAGGATATCTGTATTGTAACCTATAATATGAGCTGTACCATTCATGCTGCGTAATTTGATTGTTATTGATTGTGTTATGATTTTATGGTTTTATTATTGGATTTTACTGTTTTATTGTGCTTGTGATCCACCCTGAGCCGATTGTGTGAATGAGCGGAGTTCAGCTTTTCCTTATTGAAAGCCTTGACTTTGCAGCACTTCAGATAAGTCTCCATTGAGGAGTGCTGTTTCAATGTCCAGATGCTCAATGCATATTCTTCTTGTTGCTGCAATACTTGAAGTGTCCTGAAGGAGGTGCTCTTGACAAGAGGTGTAGCCTGCTTAATTACTTATTTGCTGCTTGGGGGTTCACTTTCAGGTTGAACAATTGCACACAAACCATACCTTGGTGGTGGCTCTCCTTTGTTGTTACTTGCTGGCTGTCTCACAGTAGTGGTCCTTTCTTCTTTGCCCCACTTTGCCCCATGTCCCTTTCTGATCGAAGGATCTTCTGTTGATTGGCATCCAAATGGTCATACCACTGGAAGAGACTCCATCCTCTGTCTCCTGGTTTTCTTGAAGTGTGGGCTTTATTGGTGTAGGAGCTTGAAGTACATTATTTCCATCCACATGCACTGCATTGCATTCATTAATCACAAAAGTCATAGGATTCATAACTCTGTATCCTTTTTCACCTTAAACGTATCCCACCAGAATTCCCACTTCAGCTTTGGAATCCAGGTCCCTCTTCTTTCCTTGGATATATTTGCATAGGCCTTGGAGCCAGAGGCCTTCACATGCTTAAGGCCTGGCTTATTTCCATACCACAGTTCAAATGGGGTTTTCCTTGCGATCTTTGAAGGGATTCTATTGTGTAGATCAACAGGTGTGTTTCTGCTTCTGCTCCATAAGGGGTCAGGCAAGCCAGGTTTCTTGAGTGGGCAATATGCCACTTACATTGGAGTCCTGTTCAGAAACACAGCAGATCATTTTGTTGAGGAGAATAAGGCACAGTTGTTGCATGCTTTATTCCTTTCTTCTCCATGAACCACTGGAACTCCCTGATGCAATACTCAGTCCCATTGTCTGTGAGCAAGACCTCCGAAGCCTTATGGAACTTATTTCTCATAGCAGCCACATAGTTCTTGAATTTCCCCAAAACTTGGTCTTTAGACATGATCAAATACATATAGACAAAAGGACTTGCTGAGTCCATGGGTGGTTTCACACAAGAGATTTGGCCCGACCTAGGAACACCTCCCATTCGATTCAAACACACAGGTTCACACAATCACATCTGCCCTCCGAGCCCAAGCCATTCCCAGCCCGTCCCCAGACAGCTTCCAACCACATTTAAAAGCTACCTGGATTTTCCTGGTATCATCTTCCTGAGTCGCATTCAGCTCGCACAATCGCCAGCTGTCTCAATGCCCTGGCACAACTCATGGGCAGAAGAGCTGTGTGATCGCGCCAAGCCGTTTGCAGTGCTGCTGGGTTGGGGTTTTTTAAAGCGAGGCCCTCTCGGAGGTGCACTTCTGCGCTTCCCTGCATGAGCACACACGGGGGACTTCTAAAGAAAAAACACCCTTTCAGCAGCAGTGGGTACTTCAGCAGCACTAGCTATGTGATTGTGCAACCACTCATGGCTGCCAGGATCCTGCCGCTTCAATGGTGGCTGTCTGATCCCTCTAAAACGGACCAGAGCGGATCGAGTTTTTTCGCCTCGGGATACTATCACGTCAATTTCCCAGTCTGAAACCACCCCATGAGTGTCAAGATGTACTTATTTCTTCTTGGCAGCTTATGACAGATGCACAGAAGTGTACAATGCAATCTCAAGCAGCACTATATCCTTTCAAACGCTTTGAGTATGGGAGGGAGTCACTCTGCTTAGGATTGCATGGTGAGGTAGCTGAAAAGATCAGCAGAACAACATCCACATAAATGCCCTGACCCGGATAGCCCAGGTTAGCCCGATCTGGTCAAATCTCAGAAGCTATGCAGGGTCAGCCTTGGCTAGTATTTGGATGGGACACCTCCAAGGAATTCCAGGGTCATGATGCAGAGGCAGGTTAACCACCTCTGAAATATCTCTTGCCTAGCCCCAACCCCAAAGTCTAACTCACCACCTAGTGGTGCACAATGCTAAAAAGAACTAGAACATCTGCCAGACACACTTAGGATCTCCTGGCTCCACTACACAAACTGACATACAATAATAATTATTAATTATCCACATAAACAGTAGCACAAGCCTATGTTTTAGCCAACAATAATGTTTTTTACCTGGAAGTATGAAGGAAAGGAAAGTGGTTATAAGACAGAAGGGATTGACTCTATGGCAGGCGTGTCAAACTCATTTTTTCCCCCTCTGTGTTCCAATTAATACTTAAAGAGGATATTGTTCCATGCGAGATATTCAGCTGTGGACCAAAATATCGAAACCAGAGCATTTGCATTGATTATCGGACAGCTGATGGATATTTTTAATCTCCAAGAGTAGCACGAGTAGAGACAATTATGATGTAGCTACCAGGAGAAAAAAAAGATATTGTATTATGGCAGGGGTGTCAAACTCATTTGTTAAGAGGACCAGATCTGACATAGATGAAACCTTGCTGGGCTGGGTCATGTGTGTCATAAAATGCAATGCCAGGTAGCAGGGATATAAACTTTTTAAAGGTCACAGACAAACACAAAGAGTTTTTAAAAAACTTAAAATAAAGCATGCTTAAAACATTAGCACTTGTTGGTCTTAATGGTGCTTTCTTTGCATCTCTCCCGTGCGATCCATGGAACTGGGCAAAGAAAGCGCTGGTTTTTTCCTTCCTTTTCCAGCGGATAAGAAGGGGGAGGAGCATCAGCCAATAGAAAGAAGAGTGGCTTGGCTCAGTAGCTCTGCTGTGTGATTGAGAGAGCCTGGCAGAGAAAGCTGTGATGCAGAAGGAAGCAAGAGAGAGAAGAAAGCAGACAACAGCCAGTTGCTTGGGGGTCTGATAGGAGCTCTCCGGGGGCCGGATTCGGCCCCCAAGCTGCATGTTTGACATCCTTGTGTTGTTATGTACTTATGTTATGTAATATTATGTATTAGAGAGTATGCTGTGAATGTATTTTCTTGAATGTATTTTCATGTGTGTTGTTGATGATATTATAGTGATTTCTGACAGTGTGTAATAGAATATTGTGTATTATGATTGAATTACATATTGTTCCATTCATGCATTAGACTGAGAAAGCCTGGCAAAGCAAGCTGTGATGCAGAAGGAAGCAAGAGAGAGGAAAAGGAAGCAGACTTGCTTGTGGGTCTGATTGGAACCATCTGATTCGGCCTGGCCCATGGGCCACATGTTTGACACCCCTAGTTCATCCACTTCATCATTCAGGATATCCTAGGGTTGCTGGCCTCCAGGTGGGGCCTGGAAATCTCCTGGAATTAGAACTGATCTCCAGACTCCAGAGAACAGTTCCCCTGGAGGAAAGGCAGGTGGGTGTGATGTGTGGCATGATATACTCAGCTGCCTCTTCCCCTCAACAGCACCCTCCCCAGGCTCCACCCCCAAATCTCCAGGATTTCCCCCACTCAGTTTTGGCAACAGCATGTCATTTGGACAACTCACCTCTGTTCCTCTTCATTCATACAAAGAAATGCGTACTCACAGAAAATATCTGGTAGTAAGAGGTATTTGGTTCTTTTTTTCTGCAAATGACCATGGGGATCTATAAATAAGGCAAAATAAGGAACTTAAATGAGTCCATCTTCTAAACTTGGATTTATACTAAAATCTTAAGTTCTTTCCCGCTTTCCTCCAGGTTAATTGTGCAGTTAAAATGCCAAACTCGGTCAGAAAATGAGAGTAAAAGAACGAAAGGGATCCTCTGCATTCGGAGACAGCAGGCCTCTGAACACCAGCGCTAAGAAGCAACATCAGCAGAAAGGGCTGCCAAATCCAATTCAAGAAATATCTGGGGGCTTTGGGGGTGGAACAAGGAGCAAGATTGGGACAAGCATAATTGAACTTCAAAGGGAGTTCTGGCCATCACATTGAAAGGGACCATGTGCTTTTTAAATGCTTTCTCTCCATTGGAAATAATTAAGGATAGAGGCACCTCTTTTTGGGGTTCATAGAATTGAACCCCCTGGTCCAATCTTTTTGAAACTTGGAGGGTGTTTTGTGGAAAGGCATTGGATGCTATGCTGCAAATTTGGTTCCCCTGTCTCAAAAAACAGCCCCCCCCAGAGCCTTAAATTCCTGCAGATCAATTCTCCATTATACTCTATGGGAGCTGGTCTCCATAGGGAATAATGGAGTGCCCAGCAGACATTTTCCCCCACTTTGTGGTGACCCTGAAGTGGGGGGAGGGCCTCCAAACCAGGGGATCCCCTGCCTTTCAGCAGAAAGCCTTGATGTCTCTGCCCCTGTTGTTGGCTGTCCAGAGGAACTGGTTGGCCACAGTGTGAGAAAGAATGCTGGATATGGACCAATGATTTGATTCAGCAGGGCTCTTCCTATGTTCTAAAGTACAGCTAAAAGCTAAAGCAGTGGAAGAATAAATCATGTGGGATATAAAAAGAAGGATTTTCTTTTGACAAGCACTGCTAAGTGTATACAGTCTGGGCCTAACAAAACGATTTTCATGGAACCAGGATTTGGGAAGGGGGTAACTAGTAGGCATTATTACAAGGAGGCTTTAAAAAAAATGTCTTCAGAGTTTTGCAATGTGTTCCAAATTGCTGGAAACCTTATGTACCTTAGGGTTGCTAACTCCAGGTTGGAAATTCCTGGAGATTTAGGGGTGGTACTTGGGGAGGGACTCTGTGGTATACCAGAAGACTCCAGGCCCTATCTAGAGGTTAGTAACACTGATATAGCTGCACACAGCCTGCATAAGATGGTTTGAACTTGCTGCCTTGGTATGTGGATTGCTTAGAATACTTTTCTTTTGTGACCATCAATCTGCCATCTATGTCTGGTAAACCTTTTTGGCAAAAATAAGTATTTTGGTTTTGAAGAAATTGATTGTTAAGTGCACCTCCTTACAGTATATTGAGAGTGTCCGAAGGGCTCTTCTGAGCCTACTTCAACCTGTAGGCACCCTTGAAATGGGCACAATCAATGAAATGGCTGCCACAGTAGGTGGAGCCAGTCACAAAATGGCTGACAGAGTAGGTGGGACCAATCACAAAATGGCTGTTGGAGGAGGTAGAGACAACCACATCAGGGGTGTATGGCCTAATATGCAGAGGAGCTCCTGCTACAAAAAAAAGTTCTGCCCCTGGTCATCTTTCATTGCTCTCCTCTGCAAAAAATTGTGGCAAATTTCCATCTATGCAGACTCTTTCCTAAAACAAACTGATATAGCTGAGGATTCCTATCAACCTTACGGTCAGATCTGTTAAGATCAAGAATGCTCTTCCTCTGTGGTCTTTGTCCCTTCTTCTCCCTTTCTTCTTAAATCGACAGCATTTCAAAAGATGGTATGGAGCAAGAGAGGGGGACGTGTCGAAACACATGACCTCACAGAATAAATATTGCTCAGTTGCTGCGCAGCTGAGCTCTTGCACCACACGTTGTTTGGAGCCCAATGTGATTTGCTAGCCCTCTGAAACCAGGGGGTGGGCAACTCAGAACAGATCAGCCAAGCATTCTTGCAAGCTTTTATTTAGAATGTGTGGTTGCAACAATCCCACCATTACTCATAGGAAGCTCAAAAATGCAACACGCCCAGAGGAAACTGGCAAATGTCTTCAAAGCATAGGCTCAGTCTTGGGTGCATTTTTGTTGCTAAGTTATGAAAATATCCAGTTTCCAAAAATGCGATCATGCACAAAGGGCGGATTATGCACAAAGGATGCAACCGTTGCTTTGCTGAAGGCCGAGATGGAGAAACCCATTCCTCCCTGAATATGATCTGAAGTAAGTTCAGCTAGAACAGATGGATTTTGAGGATGTCTGCCAGATTCTTCCCTGAGGAATAGCAAACAGACTCTTGGGAATTTCAGAATCTCGGACTGATATTATGTTACACCACTTAGAACCCAGAGGTTGAGTGTCTACCATGATGGTTCCCAAGATCATTGGTTTAGTCAGGGGTGGAATTCTAGCAGGAGCTCCTTTGCATATTAGGCAACATACCCCTGATGTAGCCAATCGTCCAAGAGTTTATAAAAAAGAGACTTGTAAGCTGTTGGAGGATTGGCTACATCAGGGGTGTGTGGCCTAATATGCAAAGGATCTCCTACTAGAATCCCCCCCCCCCAGGTTTAGTGCTAGAGTGCATGCCTTGTACGCCTGAGGTCCCAGGTTCAGTCCTGGGCGTCTCCACTTAAATGAGATCAGGTAGCAGATGTTGGGAAGGATCTGTGCTGAGACCATGAAGGGCAACAGCCAGTCATAGCTTAGGCAGACCCTGACACAACATAATGTAGTTTCATAGGAAACCACTTCTTCAGGGAAGGGGATGGTTGAGAAAGCTCCCGCATTACTGTGTAAAGAAGTCCAGAAATGGATCTGGGTGGAACATACAGCAGGAACACAGATCAGCTGGCCCAGGAAAGGAAAGATCCCCTGTGTAAGCACCAGTCATTTCCGACTCTGGGGTGACGTTGTTTTCACAAGGTTTTCATGGCAGACTTTTTACAGGGTGGTTTGCCATTGCCTTCCCCAGTCATCTACACTTTCCCCCCAGCAAGCTGGGTACTCATTTTACCAACCTCGGAAGGATGGAAGGCTAAGTCAACCTCGAGCCGGCTACCTGAAAACCCAGCTACCACCGAGGATCAAACTCAGGTCGTGAACAGAGCTTAGGACTGCAGTACTGCAGCTTTAACACTCTGCGCCATGGGGGTCTTCGGCTCACCCAACATTATGCAAATAGATTGGAAGCGCTGTACAAGGGCTGTTACATGTCTCATGTTAATCTACAATTCAGGATGCCGTGTTCAGCTACCTGGGAGTGAAGGTCTACAGCTGAGAGACACATTTCTGCTGAGAGGGAGACCAGCCCCTCTGACCAGCTTTTCCTTACATTGTCTGTGAATTTCCAACAAAAATGTATTTTGTTTCACATTATCTTTTCCTACTGTACAAGCAAAAGGTTACACAGAGAGACAGAAGGCCATGTCATTTTCTTGATTATTCTTAGCTGGCATTTCTGTCTGCCTTTGGTCCAAACTTGTACGTATGGGTGTGTATTTGCATTCAGAGGGGCTTTCAAAAAGACACTTGCTATCAAAAACATTAGCCAGGACTGGATGAGTAGAGACAGACCGGGTTAGTTCAAGGTATTTCCCTGCATTAACCGGTCCTTGGTGATGTTCATTGGGCAGGGGTGGGGTGGGGGAAGAAACCAGGCAGAGTCTACATCAGGGATGGCCAAACTGTGGCTCTGGAGCCACATGTGACTTTTCCACACATATCGTGTGGCTCCTATTGATCAAGGAGGAACTTAATGCAGGCTTACTGTCAAGTAAGCATGCTTAGCATCAGGACCTCAGTCAACCTCTGAGCGCTGACCCATAGGAAGGTGACTATGGGTCACTGAGAGCCAGTTTGGTGTAGTGGCTAAGTGCGTGGACTCTTATCTGGGAGAACCGGGTTTGATTCCCCACTCCTCCACTTGCACCTGCTGAGATGGCCTTGGGTCAGCCATAGCTCTGGCAAAGGTTGTCCTTGAAAGGGCAGCTGCTATAAAAGCACTCTCAGCCCCACCTACCTCACAGGGTGCTTGTTGTGGTGGGGGGGAAGGTAGAGGAGATTGTGACCGCTCTGAGACTTTGAGATTCAGAGTATAGAGCGGGATCTTCTAATATCTTCTATTTCTTCAATGCGTGAAGCAGGGAAGGAGGGGGAAATAGGCAGGTTTTCAAGCTCTTCTCCTCCACCACAGAGGACACCTGGAGACCTAGAGTGGGGAAAGAGAGCACAAGAGCTGAGGGAGCCCCTGGAAGGAGGCTCCCTGGAATAAAAGAGGACAGCACAGGGTTCCCCCTTAGTTTCATAGGAGCTGTATTTACTAACCTTGGTGTCAAGGATAAGAGAAATATATAATAATGCAAATGGTGGTCAGTTTTATATGGTACATGTGTGTTTCCTTCTCCTACTGGTGCCAAAAAATAATTCCCTAACCTTTCCTATGCTGGTCTTATGGGGACTATTATTCCCAACTTTTTTTTTTTAATGAAAGTCTCCTTCTAGCATAGTCATGTTGTGCATACATATGTATTTTCTCTTTCTATGCAAAATAAGCAGGCCTCAGATTCAGTGGGAACTCACAGGAGTGTAGCTCCTGAACCTTTCTGAGAGTTCCACCTCCTCTTTCTGAGAGTTCCACCTCCTTGTCCATTGATTAGTATGTGCAGCTGCATAACAATCTGTGGATAAGCTCCACCACCTATTTTTCTACAAAACGACCCCTGCAAAAAAGTATTAAGAATTTTAACAAAATTCTTGTGGCTCTCAGACATCTGATGTTTATTCTAGATGGCTCTTATGTTAAGCAAGTTTGCCCCCCGCACCCGCCCCGGTCTACATCCATCACTTTCACAGGCACTGCCACCACCTCAGATTGTGTTGCAGCAAGTAGCTGCTTGGGACGCTTTTGCAGTGAACTAGTCCTGGAGGCGTACTGAGTTGCTGGCTGAAGTTGACAACCCACTGGGAGGCAGAGACGGGATTGCCAGCATTGTGTTGATGCGTAACACTCCTGGCACAAAACTGGAAGTGATGTCATCATGTCAGGCAACATGATGTCACTTCCAGCATTATGCTGGAAGTGATGCATGCCCTCCACAACCCCTTCATTTGTCCTCCACTGCTAAGTAGCAGCAAGGAGCGTAGGGCCACCCTTCCCCCCCTCCCCTCCTGCAAGCTGGAACAGACCCAGATGGGATATCATAGGCCACAGACATGGCTTGGAGGAAGTTAGTGGAGCAGGAGTGGGGTCACAATCAAACAGGCCATAGGCAGAAATGAGGAACAATCAAGCAGAATCTACCATTTTAGAACCAGGATGCCTTTCAGAAATCTTGTAAAATACTGGTCGGACTAGTAGCTTTTTTGTTTGAATGACCCTTGGTGTTTTTGTATTGTTTGGCTCGCTGTGTTTAAATTTCTGTTTGAAAAGCAGTTGCTATCAGTCTGTTCTATTAGCTGTATCCCATCCGCCAACTCTCTCCTTTCTTAGTCAGCCAGTCTAGCTCTAAGGCACTTTATGTTGGGCTGCCCTAGAAGACAGTTCAGAAACTGCAGGGGGTCCTGCCTTGTGTCTGTGGGACACCCTCCCAGATGAGGTCAGGAGAGCTTCTACCTTCCTGGCTTTTAAATGAGGTTATAAGAGGGAGTTGTTCCACTGAAGTTTGGGGGTAACCAGAGCCTGGACAACAGAGAAATATCCTCTGAGTGGTGCATAAGGTATTTCCAGATAGTTTTTTGGGGGATGTAGGATTTGGGGGTTTGGAATAACCTGATCTCATCTGATCTCAAAAGCTAACCAGGGCCAGTATTTGGATGGGAAGATTTTGCAGAGGAAGGCAATGGCAAATCACTGTCCTTGAAAAGAATTGATTTATACCCTGCCCTTCTCTCTGAATCAGAAACTCAAGAGGCTTACAATCTCCTTTATCTTCCTCCCCCACAACAGACACCCTGTGAGGTTGGTGGGGCTGAGAGGGCTCTCACAGCAGCTGCCCTTTCAAGGACAACCTCTGCAATAGCTATGGCTAAGCCAAGGCCATTCCAGCAGGTGCAAGTGGAGGAGTGAGGAATCATACCCAGTTCTCTCAGATAAGAGTCTGCACACTTAACCACTACACCAAACTGGTTCTCTATGGAAACCCCATGGAGTCACCATAAATTGGCTGTAACTTGGTGGCACTTAATTGTTTAATGCGATGCACATCTATTTTAAATAATGGGTTTTATACTGATGTTCAGGGATCGTTTTGTAGAAAAATAGGTGGTGGAGCTCATCTAGGGATTGTTATGAAGCTGCACCTACTATTCAATGGACAAAGTGGGAAGGAGGAGGTGGAACTCTCAGAAAGGTTCAGGAGCTTGCGCTCTATGAGCTCCCACTGAATACAAGGCCTGCTAATGTTGCCCAAAACCAGAGCTGTTCGGGAGAAAACCAGGTGTGTAAGTACATAACATAAATGTCCTCCCAGATGTTTTCTAGTACATAGGTCCTCAACAATTCAAGAACTGATTATATATGCATATCTGATGTACAGTGGATAAAAGGATATGTAGGATGAGACTGAATGGTCTCGGGATGGCTTAACCATTTGTTTACCAAAAGGAAATACTTCTTCACCTTAAGACATGGAATCCACTGCCGCATTAAGTGGTGGTGGCTATAAGCAGACAGCTTCAAGAGGGGTTAGATAAACAAATGGAGTAGAGGTTCATAATATATAGATGGAATATTATATCTGGAGCAGTGATGATCTGTATTTTTGTTGCGTGGGGGTGGAGAAAGTGAAAGGGCTTTTGGAACTCCAGCCCCGCTGTTGGACCTCCTGAGGGCACCTGGGTTTTGACTACTGTGTGACACAGTGTTGGAAAGGATGGGCCATTGACCTGATTCAACATGGTTCCTCTTATGTTCTAACTTCAGAACACGAACAGTCTCCATTGGTAATAAAATATAGATTAGAGGGTCCACAGTGACTTAAAACCAAAAGTTCTTCTGAGCTCCAAATCCAAATAATAGAAATTGGGTAACATTGCTTATAGTCCACTCAAAAAAAACTAAGAAACAGATCCAATATGCTGATAAGAATTTTTTTTATGTTATTCCAATAAAAAATACATTCATACAGAAATATAACAATCTTGCAAAAAACAATTTCAAATAAAATCTTGTAAAACAAATTTTTTTTTACAAAAATCTTACAAAGAGATTCTTTAGATAACAGGGTGCTTCCAAAAACAAAACAAAAAACAAACAAACAAACAAAAAAAAGAAATTTCACGAATAGAAATTTTCTTCTGAAATTTCAAGCAAAAAAAGTTTTTTTTTTCTTTCAGCTTAATTGAGGCTCAGTTATCACCTGAACAAAATGTACTTGCTTACCACAAAACTGACAGGTATTTTGACATCTGGCAGACAGACACCAATCCAATCCAAAAAAACAATTTCAGTATTTTGCAGTTGAGAAAAGCTAGTGCAAGGAGGAAATGGGGATTTTTATGGGGTTTTTTTTCTTTACTTAATAAGGGAAAGCATTTTTTAAGGAAAATACCACTTTAATCGTTATTACAGCAATTTCTAATTACAGCTAAGCAGAGCATATTGCAACTCAGTTGTTAAAAATCTCCCCTCAAAACAGATCTCTAAACAGAATGAAAAGTCATTTTGCCTTGCTCTTGGAACTCTGATCCACACAGAGGGCGACGTACTCTGAAATTGGGCGGTGGGGGGAGAGAGATGCTCCACATATGCAGTGGAGTTCCTCAGTGCAGTTGCAATGAATTTGTCAATGATGAGAACAAGGAAGCCCCTTTGTGCGTGAAGCTCCAGGTGTACACTGGAGCTCTCTAGACTGAAGACAGTTTGGAGACAGTGTTATTCTCTCTCAAGGGCTTTTTCTTTTTTTCCTTCCAGAAGGGCATATTCAAGCATTTACCAATCCAATGCAAAGCAAAATGGGGTAGATGCTTGTGTATTCCTTTAGAATCAGATAAAGCTTTACATGAATACATTTCAGAGAACCAGTAATCTTGATCATCATTTCTAGGAAAAAAAAGAAAAAAGCTGCCCCAAATAACAAGAAATGGACTACAGCTGTGGTTTGTATGTGTGTGTGTGTGATTGTTGCAAGGAAAGCAGTTTTCAAACCCTACCAAGCTTTTAGGAAACATGGTTTTTACAACATGCAAAAACCTTAGCATCATCGGCTGAAAAATGGAATACAGAAATTAAACAAAATTACCATTTGGGCCTTCTTTATAAGCTAAGGGGTTGAGAGATGTGGTTTTTGCCTTTGCTAGGATGTCTGTCTTTGAATGGCTCCGGAAAATACTGTTTCCAGAGGAGCTAAGAATATTTAGCTGGCCCTTGGAGGAAGGCTTCAACTGATGCCCTTCTCAGTGGTTAGCCACTAGAACACCAGAAGTGGAAGCAGCCAGCAAGCATGAGAAGTTCCACATGCCCCCCCCCAAAAAAAAAACCCCACAATGCCACGGGAACCATGAGACCCCGGAGGTCTCATCTGTGCCTCCATGGGAAGGTGAGGCAGGGGAGCAGAGAGCATTTTCATTGGCCCTTAAAGATGGCCATCACAATTTCAAATGCTGAGGACTAGCAATGGCACCACATAGCCTCATCCTGTGCCTCCGTTCACCTGTAGGGGTCCTAACATGTCACATGAGCAGAAGCTGAACTAAGCCATTGGATACCGGGGAACTTTTGAGCTCCCCAGCTATATCTCAATGCAGACATGTGCCCTCACAGAACGCTCATGCAGATTTGGGGTCCCTTTCAGAAGACTTAAGAATCAAAAAAACGGAAACACCTGAAGGAAACAAAAAGCGTCTTTTGAATCGTTTACCTCCTTTGGGAACAAAAAAAATGGAAGGAAGCAGAGGATTCTCCACCGGATGTTTTCTACCAAAATGCATTTTCTTTAAAAAAATAATATATTATCTATTTCTCTCTATATATATTTACACACACACACAGCTACACATACTATACACACACAAATATACATACACATTTTTTTTCTGCCTGCTTAGTAACTTTTTTTGCTTTTTTTTGTCAAACCAAAAAAAAAAAGGTACTTTATCTTCTTCTGCCTCAAGCGAGATAGATGTGAAACTTGTGCCTTTTAAGCAAATCTCTCTCTTTTTTGCCTTTTTAAATATTCCTGCACTTTTAAATAGGTGTGAAAAACAAAACCACATTTCCAAGCGCAGGAAGCTGAAGCCAATGGTCCTCTCCACCCCCCTTCCCCAACCTAAACTCAGTCACTACCCTTCCGGAAAGAAAGACTGCACGCGATGGAGAAAGAATTCATGGAAGGGGAATCACTGGAGGGAGAAAAGAAACCATCGGATGCAACCCAAGGTGGTTCTTCTTCTTTTTTTTTTTGTGGTGCTGGGGAGGGGGGCGGGGATGTATATACAGGTGACGATTGTGCAAGGTCAAGAAAACAGGATCAAAGGAAACAGATTCTCAAGGAGGCGGAAACTGGTCGGATAACCTCCATCCTCGGATTCCTCGTTACCCCCTGTAGTCGTTAGATTAAAAAAATAGTATATTGACAAGAGAATCAACATTGTACAGACGTATCAAAGGATGCTTCTGCGCGTGGAAACCCTGCACCGAAGCAACACTGTCGTCCCACCTCTGTGTAATCCACATTTGATACAGTACAATGTCAGGTGATAAGAGAGCCTTCATCAAGCCTACCTCACCCATACCCCTGTATAAGACCTCCCCCCCAAGAGGAGGTCGCTTTGCATAAGGCACCATTATTAAGGTCAACAGTGCATTAACAGCTAGAAAAAAAAACAGAAATTAGACCTCAAGGCATAAATAAGAGAGTGCGTTGGGGAGGGGGGATAGCTGCATGGTTTTTTTTTTCTTTTGTAAAAATAAAATAAATGACCAAACAATGAAACAGTTTCTAGCCTACAGTGGTCTTATCCACCCAACAGGACTTTTTTTTTTGGTAAAAAAAATTTAAAAAAATCAGATTCTGTATGTTACGTAACACGAACCCAATTGCATCGTAGCAGCTTTTAACTGGAATTGGGAGGGGGGAAAAAACTAAAAAAAAAAAAATTGCAGTCCTGATTAAAGAATGGAAAAAGCATATAGTTCCCCAGAACCATGCAATAACCTTTTGTATTATAATGAAAAGTTATAGGTTGTGTTATATTGTAAATACACAGCTTATACAATGGATTACAAATGAGCTCTGTAGCAAGTAAAACCGAGCTACTTGACACATTGCACATTTAATAGCTGGACCAGACACCAAAAGCTCCTCTCACACAGGATAGGGGCCCCTCCCTTCACTCTGGTGTCCTGACTTTTCTTCCCCTCCCATTCAGCTCCCCCTCCCCTTATTCTAAAAAAGGTGCAGACACGCCTTTCCCTCCCCCGCCCCCTTGGAAATTGACTGACGACTTGCCGTATACTTCTCCTCACATATGCGAACGAAAATAAAAGTCCCCCCCCCTCCATTCAGCTGACCTTTTCCTCTCTTACGGTTATAAAAAAAAAACAACCACAAGGAACAAACAAAAACAAAACAAAACTTAATGTGCCTCAGCATACAGTCGCCCAGTAGATCCTTAGTAACATACAGCCCGTCCAATCATTAACATTCTCAGTGCACGTGCTCACGGCGGAAGGCGTAGAAGCCGCTCAGAAGGTCGGGTACCAGTGTATGAGTCCAGGAGACCTAAACATCACGCACCCACACCGCGCAGTCGCTATGCCGTTTCTTACATCACTTTTTTTTTTTAGCCCTCTGAAGACCTTCCAAGGAAGAGAGGCCCTGGAGGCAACTGGGTTAGGGTGCAAAAATGGCATGCTTTGGCTGGAGCACGCATCCCTTCTTCCAAGGCTGCTCAAACCTTGAAGCCTCTTAGCCCACAGGATTTGACCTCTTTGCTCATTCAGAGGTGCCTCTTCATGTGAAGGGCCAGGTGATCGGACCTGGAGAAACACCTGCCAGGGAAGGAGAAAGAAGCAATGGTCAACCGTTGTATTGGAAACAGCAGTGGCTGAGATCGGAGGAAAGCAGCAGTGAGGTCAACTTGAAAGAGAGGTGGCATTTTGAGAGAGCTGAATTCAAGGCCCTCTGGCCAAAGAGCCAGTGCAGTGTAACGGTCAGAGTGTTGCAAGGCTTTCTAAATAAAAAAGTCCAGCAGGAACTCATTTACATATTAGGTCACACCCCCAATGACATCATTGTTTCACACTGGGCTTTTTAAAGAAAAAGCCCAGCAGGAACTGATATTTATATATTTGGCCACAACCCTGATACCAAACCAGCCAGAACTGCGTTCCTGCTCAGAAAAGCCCTGGAGTGCTGTCAGGTCTGGGAGACCTGGGTTCAAATCCTCACTCTGCCATGGAAGCTTGCTGGGTGACTTTGGGCCCATCACTCTCAGCCTAACCTACCTCACAGGGCTGTCCTTGAGAGAATACAGTGGGGAAAATAAACACTTAGACACATTTTTTGTAAGTGATAATATTTGCAAGTGTTAATAAGCCATCCCAGAATCTCATCTGTAAAACTGAAACAGCAGTGACTTTCATACAAGTGACAGTAAACACTAAATAATGCACAACCTATGTAAGTCATTTCTAGTAAAAATCAGTGCCGCTTCATGAGTCCCACTTTAATAGTGCAGAAAGCCATTAGTGGCTGAGCAAGCGCTGAGCAGAATTTGAGGTCATGTGATCACTCCACCATGCGGCCAGTCTGAAAACTAGCACATCGGATCAAGCGTTTGGAAGCACATTGAGTGCTATTTCATAGTGCAGCAATAATCAAAAGCGGGCTTCAACTCCATATACGCCACTCACATCTAATGATAGTGCTACCCTCTCTTTACTCCCAAGGAGCCCTAACCTGGACAGCCCAGGCTAGCCTGTTCCTGTCAGATCTCAGAAGCTAACTACTGGTGGGCCTTGTCTAGTATCTGGAAGGGTGACCTCCAAGGAATACCAGGGCTGTGACACAGAGGCCGGCAATGACAAACCACCTCTGAAATGTCTCTTGCCTTTAAAAAAAAAAAGCCTAACGTGCCACCTAGTGGTGCATAACATTAAAAAGCTAGAACTTCTGCCTGCCAGACAATCTTAGGATCTCCTCGCTATTCTACATACAACGCCATACAATTATTACGGGGGCTTTTTTGCAGCAGGAACCCCTTTGCATGTTAGTCCACACACCCTTGATGTAGCCAATCCCCCAAGAGCTTACAAGGCTTTTATTGCAGGGCCTACTGTAAGCTCCAGGAGAACCAGGGAGCACGGCCTAATATGCAAAGGAGTTCCTGCTACAAAAAAGCCCTGATTATTACTACTCCCACAGAGCACTCACACCCCATAAACACCCTGCGGGGTACATTAGACTGAGAGATAGACGGGAGCTCAACGCCACTAAGTGAGAGGCAGACGTTAAACTGCTTGCCCGCATCCACTCAACACATCCGCTACTTAGTGACTTTTTGTAATCTGTTCCTCCTCCTGCTAATAAACAACCATACTAGAAGAGTCAGGAGATTCACCCTAACTTTCCTTTCAAGGCAGATAACAGACAGTGCAACATTATACAAATTACTCCCCTCTAAAGCCACCAGGGTTTTGGGGGGGGGGGTGTATTTTTCAAATGTGCGCATGTGTGTGTCTGCACCTGGAAGTTGTGACAACTTTTGGTGACTGACCCCTACTGGGGGCCTGAAAGATATTCAGAGAGGCGGCTGAATAAAGCCTGTCCCTGCCCTCCAGACTGCTGGTATTCCTTGCACGTCTCCCATCCAAGTATTTGCCAGAGTCGACCTTGCTTAGCTTCCAAGATTTGACAAGATCGGGCTTGCCTGGGTTATCCAGGTCAGGGCTACAGCCACCAGTTTCAATGGGCTTAGACTGAGGCAGGTCTATGGAAGAGGATACTGTCAGCACAAGATACGTAAGACCATCACCAGAGGGATGATTAGGTTTGGACCGAAAGGAAAGATTTTTTTTAAAACTGGGACAGACCTCCGAGATAACCAACTCCAACTACTAAATGCAGTGATCACCCTCAACGGATCTTTAAAAACCTGTACCATGGAGAACTAACCCCAACTTCTGCTTCCGGATTTTCACGGAAATAGATCCTACAAACTTCTCCCACCCAGTTGTTTACTAAAAAAACATCAGCTGCCTTTCTTCCTTACTGCACGCAGGGTGGCTGACAACACTTATCCAGCGTCCTCTAGATCTTGGAGCTACAAAGTTGCTCTGTGACCCAACCTAGATCTCTCCTGCATAACTGCAACCTGCAATCCACTAAACTCTGGGAGTCGTGCCACTGGATTCCTATCAGACCGCTCTGGAATATGCAACTGTAAAAAGGCTGCAAAGACTCAAAACCTCCACTGGGAAAGTCAAGAATGGTTCACCTTTATGAACAAAGTTATTGCTGCTGGAAACAACGTGATGCCGTTGCTGTTCTGAGATGCTATTTTGGAAGACAGCCCCACAGATGCAATGGAGCAAGGCTAAGATGCACTGAAATGCCCTGATGTCTCGAGGAATTAAATATTAAACACACCGTTCCCCGCAGAAGCAAGTTGGGGGGGGGGGGGGGAGAAGGCGGGCAGCTCATAGAGGAGGAGGCGTTTCCCTTCACCTACCTGTCACAGTGATTACATTTAAAAGGCTTGGCACCCGTGTGCTTTCTGAAGTGTCTGGTTAATTCATCGCTCCTTGCAAAGCGCCACTCGCACCCTTCCCACGAACACCTGTAAGGCTTTTCTCCTGCAAAATAAAAACATAGCAAACATTATTAAGCAGCCTGAGTTTCCTCCAACCAAAGATAAATATGGATTCCTTTGTTTGTTTTCAACATAGGAAAGAAAGTTACTGAATTGCATGCACAACAACTCACTAAGTACCTCTGAGAACACTGATGGAGAATGGTGCAAGAATTTAGGTGTTTCTGAGATGGTTTGGGGGGCAACAGCTGATGATCTGGAAGCCGTTGAAATATGCTGGTAAGAGAGGCCTTGCTAAGAAAGCACTTGGCATCTACACTGGCTTATAAATGGCTACTCACCTATGGCGAGTACAAATTCTCTCCAGGTAATCTGGCATGGAAGTTGGATTCTCTGTATTAATGGTGATAAGGATGTGTGGGGCAGTGACCTAATAAATACTCTCAGGCTTGCTAATTTGGTCAGGTGTGTTTCCTTGATGCAATGCATGTATACAACAGGATCCAACAGGACAAAATTTATCAGTTCTGTAGGTGACAGTCTAACCTACGTGACTGCTAAGGCAGCCCACCTGCAACCAAGGCCATATTGTCCCACTGAATGCATCTAAATCAGGGGCGGCCAATGGTAGCTCTCCAGATGTTTTTTGCCTACAACTCCCTACAAGGCAGCCCAATGGCTGGGGCTGATGGGAGTTGTAGACAAAAAACATCTGGAGAGCTACCGTTGGCCACCCCTGAACGAAATAGTTCAAAGTCAAGCATTCCTCCATCACTGATTGATGGTTCCCAGCCAACCTTAACCACAGCACATGGAAAGAGATAGTTCAAACTGCAATCCAAGGGTAAGATTTGGTCAATGAAAAGAAGCAGTGTGAGTTTTACGGAAGGTACCCCTAGATTGCAAAGATCTGACAACTGCTCCCACCATTGCTTTTATTTCTCTTGCTGCAAATCCTTTTTTGTGTGTGCATATAATATACAGAAAGCAACACACAATGCTATATTCTCCAGAGTAAAAACTAAAGCCACCTTTGAGCATTCATGGAGCTTAGCATCAGTGCCCACAAAAGCAAGGAGAACCTAGGATCTGCAAAAATGTCTTCCTTTCAGAGGATTCCAAGGTAACAGTTACAGCCCAACAGTCAAAAATTGTGCTTCCCCTTTTGTGGCAAATGTAACATAGTTTCATTTCCATAGCTAAATGGATACCATGAAAGAATCTGTTCTCCTTCCTCAATCTACCCAAAGGCTGAGCTGGGAAAGCCCAGACACGAAAGCTTGTATTCTTCTCTTCCCTTCAGACAAGAGGAAAGAGCATCTGTGGGGTGCAGCCCCTTAGTTGCTTGTTGCAGGCTGTTGGAATCCAGCTCTTCAACTACAGTGGCAGTGCACCAGCCAGCCAGCAGCTCTATAAAGCTAAACCATGGTCATTGATGCTCAATATTGATGCTCGAAAGCAACCAGCCCAGCTATTCTTTCCATAAAAGATTCACACAAGCCCTGGAGTGACTATCCACCTCACCTCCTTTCATGTTAACTTCACAAATCTAGGGGGAAAAATCCAAATGTCATAACAGGAGAACCCTGTATCCTTCTAGCGTTCATGGAGACACTGAATAAAATGGTTCTACACTCCTGTTGTTTTATAATCCACAGAGCATGCACACATCTTAAGAGTCTTCTGCATGTCCAAGCATGGCTTTTCTTTCAACAGCCAGTGTTCCAATCAACCAGCCTCTTTAGACGTCTTTGAGAAGATTCCTCATTTGTTAAAGAGAAAAAAAAATCACAATTTCTTAGAAATGTCTCCATTTCCTTCTTGTTGCCAAGTTTCATATCTGCTGCCAAGTTTCATATCTGTAATCTAAGGTGTTTATTTTTTTGGCTCAGCCTGTTTTGGAACAGATTAGACAATCGTGAATGTTCTCAAACAAAGACTACTTTTAAAAAAAAATCAGGAACCAGTCATCAGTGACTGAAACACAACCCCCCAAAACTCCTACTCCCCCCTCCAGTTTTCTACATTCAAGTTCTCAAAAGCTCAGGGACAAAAATGAGGAAATGATGCCTTGCATTCTGGGAAGCCTCACAGGCATTGCATCATCAGAGGGCCTTCAGCTCTCACTCCAGAATTTTTGTAAAATGACTCTACCATCAGTTTTCTGTAGTTATCACCACCCAAGGCCAACCATACAACTAGACAACTCCATTATCTGGAAGGATAGTGCTTCTTGGGAAGCCACAGGGCGCTCTTTAAAGTCATTTTGGGATATGAGATTTGGCTAATCATGAATAGCAAGCAGATGGGGAAAAGACACAGAAGATAAAACTATGGGAAAGATAAGGCAATAGATCTTAGCGACAGATGGAAGGAAAACAGAAAAAAAATAGTGATTCCATTTAGGGCAGTGACTACCATTAAAGTGTTACATTTTTCAGTATGTACCACCCTGTAAAAGGAAGGGAACACACATTATCCAAGACCCCAATAACAAAAGATTAATACTTCATCTCGACAGCTGGTCTTGGACCCCAAGGCCAGGCCTGTGAATAGATTCCAGTAGACACAAAGGTACTCACCTGTATGAGTTCGCTGATGTGCTTTAAGATGTGAGCTTTTGGTGTAAACCTTCCTGCACCCATTGAATTGACACCTGTGGATCCGTCTTCTCCCATCCGGAGAGGCGTCGCCATTGACCGGAGTACCCTTTTCTGCAGTCTTTCCACCAGTACCAGTACGAATTTTGCCTGGTGAATGCATTTCACCCGGCGGACAATTCCATGGCTGAGAAGACAGTTCCTTTCCCAGCTCAGGAGAAGAAGGGGGAGTAGAAGTGACCGACGAGCTCAAGTTTCCTGTACTAGCTAAGCCTAAAACATCACTTATGGGATCAGAGGTAAACTTAGTCGTAGGCGAAAGTTCCTCGGAGCTGTCTGAAGATTCGCTGCTGATATCAGAATTCAAACTGTTAGTCTCTAAGTTTGGGCCACTATTGTGGTCCTCCTTTAGAAGGCCCGCACTCTTCTGTTCGGATTCCTCCTTTTTCTCACGTGCCAGAATAATTTTGGTCCACAGATCCTCCTGACTGTCAAATTTTATTTCAGAAGCAGACACATAACAGGGCTCGCTCTGCAGATATCGCTCCAGCTCTAAGCAAGTCTGGGAAAAAAAAATATAATTATTATAAAAAACAAACAAACAAACCAGTAACCTCCCCACAAAAACAGCAATGACAACCTTGGGATTTCAACTCCACACGAAGATGGACTGTTTGACTGCTAGGCTCCTTTAAATTTACAGGCCACTCAATCCTCATCCGATGGCTGTTACAGTAAACAATGAGATTCCCTAGAACTGGGCAAAAGTCCAAGCCCAAGAGTTCAATCCACCTACGTTTCCTAGCTATAACGCTGAATATGGTAACTCAACAGCCATCTCCTGGAAAGAGCAGTTCATTGCCTTAACCCCCAAAGCCAGGCTCTTCTCGCCTTAATTCCCCTGGACTCTGGTTTCCCAATATTTCCAACGCTTTATGCATTCATCCCAAGTTAATTTTGAATCTTGATACAGACGAAACTACAGAATTGACTTGTACCCAAACTGCAAACCCTACTGGCGTTCCAGGCTGCAAGCTGTGGTTGATGAACCCTATCCAAGGGGCACCGTAATCCAGACCGCTTCCTGCGTTTGAAAAGCCCTCCTAAGGGACAACTGCAGAGAATGCCTTGCTTCGCAAGAGGCACTTCTTGTCAGTGCTGGAGTGGCCATCTCAACAACAAAAAAATCTGAGCGATTTTTAAGGTAGCATTGCAAACCCCCCCCCCCACACACAAAAGAACAAAACCCCAGCATATTAAAACAGCAAACGACCGGAGAAAGGAATTGGTGGAAGTACAATTCTCTGTCTTTTTGAAAGTCCCACAATGGACAAGAACTTTATCTCCTGGCCAAGAGCGCAACTGTATGAGTCATCCCCCTATTTCTTTCACTCAATGCCAAAGCAGACTTCCTTTAAAATATCCCGGTCCTCCGCCAAGAAAGTACACTGTTCAAATATACATGGAACAAATGATCTTACCCTTTCTCCTAAAAAAAAAAATAATAATAAAACAACCCACCCAATGTGACACAATGTTCCAGTCCTCCCCACCCCCCACAACTACAGAGAACTTTGACAGGGAGAAAGGAAACTGCAAGTGTTGCCCTTGGAAAGTATCAGCCTGTACTTATTTCCCTTCAGAATTCAGGTTCTGCACAGCCCAAAGCGTCAGATAGAGAGGGTTTGGTTTCTAGGGCAAATTCTTCTGGCCACATGCCCCCCCCTCCCCGCAAGTGCTGGCTACCTTAATTTTAGCACGCTCCCTCCCTCCCTCCCACTCCCAGCAGCAACAAGCAAAGAAAATGCCTGACATCCCCCCCCCCCCGTGTCAGTTTCAAGAGAGTTCCTGTCATCTTAAGGGGCTTTTTCAGTCACACCACAGGTTAATTTCTCTTCTCCCTCCTTAACTGGGGAGCCGGGATGGAAGAAGTAGGGGGAAAAAATAATGCTAGGCAATCAATATTTATAGGCTTCCCTATAATTAGACAGCTGATTCGCAGTGCACTTTAAAAAAAGGGGGGAAGGGAGAATATTCTCTGCAAAAGGTATTGATTCAATAAGGAATCAGGAAGGACATTATTATTTGGAAGAGTCCAGCTCAACTTTCGAGTTCGAGGTGGATTTAAAATTTCCCCCATTATGCAAATCAGGTGGCAGAACCAGTCTGTCGCTTCTGGAGGGCCCAAAATGCCTCTGAAGGCTACTGGGATCCCAGCCTTGGCTCTTGGCCAAAATCCCAAAATGCCTGAAGGAAACTACTTAGATCAATTTCAATCACGTACTATCGGTAGTGCCTCTGAAAGAAAAAAAGGAGGGGGGTAGGAAAAGGAGGAGGGAGGAAACCAGAGAATGGAGGATACAATTGGGAAACATGCGCGGGGGGGAGAGATTGTAATACTTTTGAGTATCGAGCTTTTTTTTTTTTTTTTTGCTAGCTTCTCCGGCTCTCCAAAACAAACAAGGCACTGATCGGATCGAGCCAATCTTGTTGGGCAGAAAAAGCAAATCTGGCAGCCAGGGATTGGGGGGGCGGGGAGAGAAAGGCGAAGTAAACATGCCCCCCCCCCCCAAAAAAAACCCCGCCGCCTTTAAGCCTGGGCAAAACAAACAGATCTTGTCTTGACTCTCCAAGCCTCGGACAGACCCAGAAAAACAGAAATCCATGTCCTTTAAAGGCAAGAAAGTCCCACTATTTCCCCCTCCCCAATGAAAAAAAAACCCCCAACACCACCACCAGAGGCTCATTGTCGTATGACAGACAACTCGCCGGTTGGAGGGGGTAGGAAAGAAAGATTGATCCAAAACCCCCCAAACCAGACCCAAACTCCTCGACACACACAGCAGGGGAAACGTTGGCCATCTTTCCCAGAGCCAATCCTAGCGAGTAAGCAGAGAGTATCCCCCCCCCTCTGCCATTTAAACAGCAAAGAAGGGAGGGGGGAGGGGAAGCTGGAAAACAACTTGAAAATGGGGGAAAAAAATAATACTACTCTGGATGTCAAGCTCTGGTTTCAGGGCTGGGATGTGTTACAAGGCACGGGAAGGGAACCGGGGAGGGGGGGAGGGAGGATGCTTTGGCCAAGGCTTAATTCTAGCAGATCTAAGAGAGTTTGGGATTTTTTTTTTTTAAAAAAAAATTGCAATGGCAACATTCCACTCGCGAGCGGCTGTTGTTTTGATGAGCGAGCGTTCAATTCCCCCCCCCCCCCAGCCGCTCTTTGCAGGATCTGACAGCGCCGCTCACAACAGCAACGCTCTGGAAAGCAGGGAAGGGGAAGAGAAGAGAACATGCATTTTGCTAAAGGGAGGGGGGGGACACACTGACCCCAAACACCTGCTTAAAAATAATTTTAAAAAAGAAAGAGAGAGAAACCACTGAGATCTAAGAGAGGACTTCCTCAAAAAGCAACCAAAATCATCTCGTCTACATCAGTGCTTTCCGGGGGGGGGGGGGGTGGAAATCATTTCCAAGGCTCTAAAAGCGACAGTGCCAACCCCAAAACTCATCTCCAGTGTCTTTTCCTTTCTTTCTTTCTTTCCTTTTATTTTTACCTGTTGCCAATATTCCTCCAGAGAGGGCAAAGCGGAGAAATACCCCGTGTCGTGCACGATTTGCAGTTCCTGGAAGATGCTACACATCGGGAGAACATCCATGTCTTTGGGAAGTTGCACCCCCGCGGGTGGAATAATGACAAATCAACCAGCAGCCACAGTCCAAAGCCTCCCCCGTCCGCCAAAAGTCAAGCGTCCGCCGGCAAGCTGGCTGGGGCTTTTGTTTTTAACACCCGGGCAATCATCCACGGCGGCGTCCCCTGGCTGCTGCCGGCGAGGGTGGCAGGCGGCGGTGACAGCGAGGCGACCGAGGGTATTTACCCCGACCCACTTCCTCCTCCTCCTCCGAGAGCGAGCAAGAGGAACCGAAGTCCGCCACCAACGGAGCAAAACGGCGTGTCTCTAGGCATATATACATATATTCAGAATCCGGGATTCAGACGAACGGGGAATACATTTTTTGTTTCGTTTTCCCAAAAAAAGAGCAAAAGTTCCATGCAAAGTTTAATTGCACAGCAATAGAGAATATATATATATATATTTTTTTTCTGCTGTCGTCGTTTTGCAAAGGAGAAATAATAATAACAATTCGGCCCGACGCGGCTGGTCCTGGCTTTCGAATTCCTGCGGCTCCCGAGAAGAAGATAACTTGCTCAGGAGCCCACCCAATATTTGCAAACACTGCGATGACTGCGAATGTAACCCCCTGCAAAACTTCCCTATTCAAAGCTCGCCTTGGCCACTGCCTCCACCTCCTCCTCCCGCTGCTCCCTCCTCTTTTCGCTCCCCCGCCCTCCTCCCCCAAACTACTCTCGCTCCGCCCCCTTTACTCCCTCCGCTCTCTCTCTCTCTCCCCCCTCCCCCTCGCCTTCCTTCAACCACCACCTCGTGATCCCATTACGCCGGGGCTCCGAACGCGGCCCAATCTCTAACAACAAACTCGTTACACCGCGTTCCAATGATGTCAGAGACGCCCAATGGGCGGCCGCGACGCATCTCGGCTCCTCCTGGCGTGACCGAGCCTCTCCGTCAAGCCCCGCGCGATTGGGCCGATTCGAAATTCGACCCGTCCTGATTGGTCCCGCGCGCGGCAGGCTATTTTTAGAAGGGTATATAAGGCTTGGAAGCTGCCTGTTTTAGAGAAGGGCTCGGGGAAGAGCGGGGGAAGCGGGAGGCTTGTTGTTTTGCGGGCTGCTACAGTCGGGGAGGGAGGGGAGAGGAGGCGTTGCAGCGCCGCCGGAGGAGCGCGGGGGGCGCTGCTGAGCCGCGGTGGGACACAGGGAAAAGCTGCGTCTGTTGAGCAATCGCGGTTGGGGGCTTTTGCAAGCGGGGCTGAGCGAGTGGGAATGGCGCTCGTCTGTACTTGCCGCTTTCCCTGTACCTCCTTTCTCCCAGCAGCCGGTGGAGCTTCTCCGGATCGAACTTGCCATTAGGCATCCGTAGCCCCGAGGAATAAGTCACGAGAGATCCTAATATATATATGCACATACACACACACAATATTTTTGAGTGCTAAATAGTTTATTAAAATCTCAAAAGTAATCCAAAAATAAAATTTAACAAGTGAGCCTCAAAATTACAGAGCAAAAATTGAAACAGAATTTAGCCCTACAGTTAAACCCTCAATCAATAGCAAATAAAATCCCTCTTTTTGGTAATTTACGGTGTGAATTAATTAAAGAAGTTACATACTGGAAAAAAGCGAAACCATTTCTCTTCAAAATTAGACTTATACAATGGGCTATCAGATGTCATAATTTGTGATGCCAACTTATCGGAAACAAGGATATCCCCAGTGGCGGACTGAGTCTGAAAATATTGGTTGTCAGGAGATGCACAACTATGAGGCTATTAATTTTTATAAGAAATAAAATATTCAAAAAATACATTAGTGGAAAAAAGGTACTATTAAAACTTTCGTAAAATAAATTGTATTTTTTTTCAATAAAATGGTAATGCAGCATAATTTTTAGTTGCATTACAGTAATAATACTGGAAGTTCTATTATGTTTCCAAGCTACTAAAAGGTCATTAACATTTTTAACATATTACCTAATGTTTAAGGGGGCCCACTTCATCAGGGGCCCACTTGCCATTGGGCAAGCTGACATCCTGGCCAGTCTGCCACTGGATATCCTGAACTTTTATAGAACAAAATAAGAGTCAAGTACCTTTAAGACCAACTTAGTTTTATTTAGAATGTAAGCTTTTGTGTGCTCTCTAAGCACACTTCATCAGACGAGGAATCTGATGAAGTGTGCTTTGAGAGCACACGAAAGCTTACATTCTAAATAAAACTAAGTTGGTCTTAAAAGGGGCAATTGACTCCTATTTTGTTCTACTACTTCAGACCAACACGGCAGACTACTTGGATCCATACTTTTATAAACCATTTTCTAAGGGTTATCCTTTTACTTTTCTCTGCGGAGTCAGTGACTGCTCTCCCTAGGAGGCCAAGCATTTATTACCAGCTCCCTTGACTGGCCACTGAAGGAGCCAATCCGACTGAGGAAATTCACTAGCCTCCAATGGGATCCCAGATTTCAGAAAGCATCCATAGCCTCATCTGGGATGCCTGTCGACTTCTTTGTGTGAACGCGGGTTAGGAAAGGGTCCCGTTTAAATTGTAGGTGTCCAATAAACTAGTAATAATCTTAGCTGCATTTATAACTGAAAGAAAGAACCTTGCGTTGCTGGGCTGTGTGGGGGCGTGCAGGAGGGTTAATGAAATCCTGCCCCTTACTTGTATTAGCTTTTAACCTACTTACCTGTTTCAATTTATATCTTCTTCTACTCTGAGCCTTGCAACATAATAAAAGATAAAAGTCTATTTACCAATCCCATTAAGTGCCCTTTTCGCTGTGTGCTGGGTTTTAGGTGTTCAGACAAGGGGTGGGCGGGGGGTGGGGTTGAAGTCACAGTGTTTTTGAATAATGTTCTTGCTAAGGCTTTGGAGAACTGAGAAAGGGAAACAGATGCGGATCAAGCACACAAAATGTCTTTGGGTAAAGGACCACAGGACAGACCTGAATTCGAATGCCTATTCTTCCTTGAAGTTTATTGGGTAACCTTGGACCAGACCTTATTAGCCTTCTGCGTCACATTATCTGCCTTTCAGGATTGTCATGAAGTGAAAGCATGAATAAAGGCTATGTGTGCAACTCAAAGGTCCTGGGGAAAGGGGGGCTAAGTTGACATGGGCCCAAATCCATTCTCTTCCCAGAAGCTTTCTGGATAACCTTAGACAAGTTATTCTCAGCCTCCTACTTCCCATTGTTGGCCTCACAGGGTCGTTGTAAAGAGAAAACGTGAATGAAAGACCAAGTATGCTATTTCAAGGTCTTGAAGGGGTGGGAATTAAAATGTCACGGTCTTCCCCTGTTCCCAGGCTGTGAAGGTAGACTTAGGGATTGGCATGAACCAGCCCATGACTAAAGTTCATCACAAATTTTGGTCACTTTGTGATTTGCATTTGCGAACCGAAGAGCTGCCATGAACTTCCACAAATTTTGATGCAGTTTGCGAAGACCAGAAAACACGGGTTTAAATGGCTCTGAGGCATTTAACCCCCTGCTTTCTGCTCTTTGTGGAAAACAGCAGAGTGGAGGGAGCAGAAGGCAGTTCAAGTGGCTTCGAGCCATTTAAACCACTGTTTTCTGCTCCCCACTGTGTTTCACATGAAGCAGAAAGCAGAGGGTGAAATGGCTCATGAGCCAGTTTGGTTCATGAACTGGAGTTTTAAGTTCATGGTTCAGCCACAAGCCCAGTGGTTCATGCGCATCTCTAGTGGAATAGAGAGCTATCTCTTTAGAGTGCAATAGTGGAAGCCTCATTCATGGATCATAGTGTGCTCCTTTCCGAAAGAGCCCATTCGATTAGAATGTGGGAGATGCACGTGAACACATGAGAAGTTGTCTTATGCTGAATCAGACTATTAAGGCCATCAAGGTCAGTATTGTCTGCTCAGATTGGCAGCAGGTCTCCAGGGTGAGGTCTTTCATATCCCCTACAATCTGATCCTTACTGGAGATGCTGGGGACTGAACTTGGGACCTTCTGCATGCCAAGCTGATATTCTACCACTGAGCCACAGCCCCTCCCCAGTTTGAATGCCCATTCTGCCTTGGAAGCTCACTGGGAGGCCTTGGGCCAGTGATTGCCTAACCAGCCTCACTGGGCCGCAGTTTAGGATAAAACAGCAGTTACCCCCGTTCTCCAAAGGTATCTACTTCCAATGCAACCTTGGGTGATAACCCTGCTATTGACAGATACGAACCCTGAAATAACCCGCTTGGTGGCAAAATACCTGCCAATAGTGCTTTCGTTAAAACGTTCCTGAAACCATCCTCATCAATATTATGCACTATAATTTTTTTTAAAAAAGGGGTTTTATGAATTTAATAACAATGCTATGTAATTTTTGATTTTAACTTGATTTTTAAACTCTTGTGGGATTTTGTTTCTGCAAATTTGCCTTTGTTTGCAGTTTTATTCAATGTCCTGCCTATTATGCTGAGCTTAAGATCATTGGTCAAAGAAGCTAACAAATAAAGGAAAGGCAGTGAACAGTGTTGTCAGCTCCTTTGTGATTCCATTTGGGGGAGGAAAGCAGGGTATAACCAACTAACTAAATATATATAAATTAACAGGTGGCATAAGTGAGATTTAGAGAGCCCCGTGGCACAGAATGGTAAAGCTGCAGTACTGCAGTCGGAGCCCTCTGCTCACAACCTGAGTTCAATCCCAGTGGAAGCTGGTTCAGGTGGCCGGCTTGAGGTTGACTCAGCCTTCCATCCTTCCAAGGTCGGTAAAATGAGCAGCCAGCTTGCTGGGGGGAAAGTGTAGATGACTGGGGAAGGCAATGGCAAACCACCCCGTAAAAAGTCTGCCATGAAAACGTCGTGAAAGCAATGTCACCCCAGAGTCAGAAATGACTGGTGCTTGCACAAGGGACTACCTTTTAAAGTGAGATTTAAGCATTTTGCGTCCCATAGGCTTGCAGGAGCGAGGATCTTAAAGTACAGTAGGGAAGTCAGGGTAGCAAAGGCAACCCAACTTTGCATGCTCTTGATATTCAAATAGGATACAGAAGCAGCAATTTGTTACTAAAGACAGTTTGAGCTATCTGATGGGACAGCGGGTGGGAGGAGATCTCCATAGAGCCAAAGGCATTGAGGATTTCATTGAACGCGACTGGCACCTTGAATTCTGCCCCAAAGGCCTGCTGTCTGGTGGCTCTCATCCTCTGCAAGAGTCTTCAAAGGAAGCCAGTTGATCCTAATACATATTTGCTTAGGGAAATACCTCCCTGGGCAACTATAATGACTTTGGGGAAAATGTTTGCCTACCTGTGGGATATTTCCATGCTCAGGTATTGTGGTATTCAGCCTCGTAAACACTCCCTGGTCGAGTTTGCCCAGGTGCTATGATGATGTGATTGATCGCGACAGTCCACCAAACGATGGCAGCAGAAGTTGCCGCATGTCTATTCCTGGGCATTTAAGAGGTTTGTGCGTGTGCATGCACGCGTGCTGGGACATGGATGCAAAAGTCGGAAAAGAAACGTCCAGGCGGCAGCCTAGCACTTTGCGCCAAAATTAGATATTAAAGCATTGTGTCATTGAGGGATTATATTCCGCAACAAATGATACGTTCTTGAAAACACTCTACCTTTCTGTTATAATGAACAAATAATAATAATAAAAAAAAAACAGATGGGAGTTAAAACAAAATGAACAAAAGGCATTAATCAAGCAGCCTGTCAGTAAAACAGAAGCACAATTTTTTTTTTTAAATGGCCAGTATAAAATCATAGCCCTGACCTAGATGGACCAGGCTAACATGAGCTCGTCAGATCTCAGAAGCTAAGCCAGTCAGCCCTGGTTTGTAGTTGGATGGAAGACCTCCAAGGAAATCCAGAGTTGCTACAAAGAGGCAGCCAATGGCAAACCACCTCTGTTCATCTCTGCTCCTATCCGGATGGCTCAGGGTAGCCTGATCTCGTCAGGCCTTGGAAGCAACCACAACAATTTATTATAGTCAATTGACCAGCACAATATACAAAATCTCATCGTCACAGACCATAATTTCTGACTACATAAAAGCATTCTCATATTCAAATTCCGCCAATGTTAAAACCTTAAAAATGGCATTATTAACAATCTCTACTTTGTTAAAAACTTCCGCTTATTTATGCCTAAAAAACCCAATATTTTGCTACTGCCAGAGCTGCAGACTTCTTAGTATCTTCCAATAAGTATTTCAATAGCACTACATCTGCAAATTTCAGATAATTATCCAGCTATGTGGGGTTGGCCTGGGTAGTACTTGGGTAGGAAACCACCAAGGAACTTGGTTGCTCTCCAGAGGCAGGTGATGGCAAACTGCCTTTGATCAGCTGTCACCTTGAAAACCCTACAAGTTGCTGTAACTCAGCTGCGCTGACCTAACAGCACTAACAGTAAAATCAGCACTAACCAAGGTTCTAAAACCACAACTGGTCAGGAGAAGTGCCCGAGGTCTTGCTGTGTTAGTCTGTGGCAGCCAAAACAATACAATTATCCTGTGGAATGTTAAATACTAATTAACTTATCAAGGCACCATCTCTGCTCAGCTACTACCTGCTTCACTAGATGTAAGTCAGGAGGGGGAAAAAAGAACACAGTCTTAACCAACTTCTGGAAGGCCAAACATGAAGGGTCAAGGTGAACATCCTGGGGCTGGGAATTCTATAGAATAAGGCAGGGGTCATTTCGTAGAAAAAGAGGTGCCAGAGCTCATTAGCACAACTCATTTACATATGCCACTGGAAGGTGTACCTCACCGGAAAATGTACTAAATTATATCAGCTCAGCATCAACCTTAAAATGCTTCTTGAATTATCATTTTCATAATAAAACCTTACTCCTGTCATGCTTTTTAAATTACTTTCTCCTATGTGGCCACAGTTGCATGATGAAGATTTCCATCTGTCTGCTTTATATGTTTGGGTTATTTTCCCACATTCTCGCAGAGGGGTTGAACAATGGAGCCCAGAAGCAATTTTTTTTTTTGGGGGGGGTAAGAAAGAAAGAGCACAGTAAAATTTAGAGGTTGGGCTTGCTCCTGCCCAAAATGAAGCATGGAATAAGGGCCAATGTTGAAGTCCTTTCCCATTTACTTGTCAGCCTCCATGGAGGAATGTAGCACTAGCAGCCATTCTTAGCTTGTGGACAGACTCATATGGGCAGAGATGATGTTCAAGTGCTTTGATCCCAGGTTGCTTACATCTTTTAGGGATGTTTCTTAAATGAAGGATTATAGTTTCAGACCAAGAGCTAGTCTATGCAATTAGAGAACTCACATGGCTCAGAGTTCTTGGGGAGTATTCCATTTTAGACTGCAGGTGTGGGACTGAGGTCTCTTCCCCACATCAAACATTCCTACCTGAAGAGAAAGCAGGGAGAAAGTTCTAGCCTCATCTTCTCTACAATTTCCTTCCTGAGACTATTCATTCATCCGCTGCTTCTTTAGAGAATTGCTCCAGGTGACAAACAAGAAAGTAAAAGTAAATTCCATAGCATTGTCTTGCTACCGATAAAACCATTCCAATCAAGTGGCCATACAACCGCCAGCTAACATGAAAACAAATTATATGAGTGAGTCATAAAAATGACAACAGATGAGATACAGGTCATCAAGCAGTCGTAAAAGATAGGACAATATTTCAGTGAAATATTATCTGCCTCAACAAGGGGTTGTTTTATCCTGTAGTCTAAATGGGAATTTTAAGGAGAGGATGGCATTCCATAGGTGAGGCACTACCACTGAAATAGCCTTGTCTCGAGTTGTGCTAGCACTGTGTACACTAATGTGCCAAGTTTTCACATGCATAGAGTAAAAAAAAAAAATACTAGAACTGAAAAGGCTAATCTGCTTCCGTCCTTGCTCAATCCAACCTAGTGCGTTCTGTCTGTCCACCTTCTGCTTGAAGACCTCCAGTGAGGAAGAGCCCACTGCTTCTGGGTCATTTGTCACTGGTTCCTTTGCTGAAACATTCTGGGAGGGTGGGGCCAGGGATGGAATTCTAGCAAGAGCTCCTTGGCATATTAGGCCACATCCCCATGATGTAGCCAATCCTCCAAGAGCTTACAAAAAAGAGCCTTGTAAGCTCTTGGTAAGAGCCCCGTGGCACAGTGTGTTAAAGCTGCAGTACTGCAGTCCTAAGCTCTGCTCACAACCTGAGTTTATCCCCGGTGGAAGCTGGGTTTTCAGGTGGCCGGCTCGAGGTTGACTCAGCCTTCCATCCTTCCGAGGTTGGTAAAATGAGCTTGCTGGGGGGAAAGTGTAGATGATTGGGGAAGGCAATGGCAAACCACCCCGTAAAAAGTCTGCCGTGAAAACGTTGTGAAAACAACGTCACCGCAGAGTCGGAAATGACTGGTGCTTGCACAGGGGACCTTTTCTTTTCCATGCTCTTGGAGGATTGGCTACATCAGGGGTGTGTGACCTAATATGCAAAGGAGCTCCTACTAGAATTCCACCCCTGGGTGGGGCATTCAAGCCTTCAACCTCTCCTTCTTATCCTTGTACAATCCATGGGATTCTGAACCATGAGATGCATGTGCATAGGCATACAAGGTTAGAGCTGGGTGGCCCAAGCTAGCCCAATTTCATCTGATCTTAGAGGCTCAGCAGGTTCAGCCCTGGTTAGTACTTTGATGGGGGACTACCAAAGAAGTTTAGGGTTGCTACACAGCTGCAGGCAACAGCAACCACCTCTGTTCATCTCTTGACCTGAAAACCCTACAGCGTCACCATAAGCCGGCTGCAAGCTGATAGCGCTTTTCATCAGCAGTTCCGAGATAAGGTCTCCTGGGACAAGCTGACCCCTAGTGATCCCAACCAATATTTTCAGCACATCACCATCTTGTTGACACCAAAACTTAACTGAGGAGAACACCCAGCAAAAGTTGTGTTCTTTTCCATTCAACAGGACCTTCTTGTCCTGTGTCTTTTTTCTTCAGAATGTTCCAGATTTAGATTGGGTAGCTCTCAAGAACATCAGCCTCCTTTTAAAAAGCCATGACAAAAACCATGAGAAAGCAATTATGGAATCATCCATTTTTTCTCCTTTATTTTTGTGCATGTGTTTATTTGATCCATGTGGTGTGGTAGCTTTCTCCAAGGCTGATCTTGGAATAATAAGAAGTACATAAGAAATAATAACTAAACCTAGTGAGTTTACTGACAAAACCATGTTAAAAGCAAACAAATTTATTCTTCAGTAAACACTGGGCTCAAGATGCAATTTAAATTGCTCTTAAATAACAGTACAATGTCTTAAAGTGGACTTCATAGTTTTGTTTTTGTTTTTTTAAATCTCTTCCTGTAAACCTAATAGCAACAATGAATAAATGTTGTGTGCTTTTTGCTGAAAGTACAATTCAGAAGGAGACATGGGTTATGCATTCAAACAACCGACTTGGAGACAAATTAATTGGAGACAATTGATAGAATCAGAGACTTGGGTTGTTTTCGCACTTACCTTATTCCGGAGCGACGTCCCTCTTCACCGCACAGCGTCTGCGCGGATTTCGCACTACTTGCTCCGCAGAACCCGGAAGTCCCGCGCCTTTTGCGTCGCAAATGTAAACTGCCAAAACCCAGTTTACATTTGCGACGCAAAAGCCGCGGGACTTCCGGGTTCTGCGGAGCAAGTAGTGGGAAATCTGCGCAGATGCTGTGCGGTGAAGAGGGACATCGCTCCGGAATAAGGTAAGTGCGAAAACGACCATAGTAAACACTGAGGAACTGGAAGTGTCAAATTGGAAGAGACCTTTAGATTTGCATTGCTTCAGAATGCTGGCATGGGGACAAATGTTTGAAGATGCTTTTGTGTTAAAAAAAATAAATAAATCTCCCCACACATAGTGAACTAACATATCAGGGAACAGGCTAATCGAGAATCCTGTGCCCCAACATGCTAACTTTCTACAGACAAGGATGGGGAAGCATTCAGATACATGATCCTCTGTTTCTGTTCGGAAGTGCTCCACTCTATCAGAAGATGAATAGATAACCTGAGGGTATGTTTGGGCATATAGCTTTTCCCTGTGATAGTTTCTGCTTTTTTACTTGAGTGTCTCTGAGCTGTATTGGGATAATATCTGGCTGCACCATGAGGAAGTAGAGATGATGGGAAGGCATTTTCTAAAATCTGGGTAAAAGATTTGTTTGGGCAAAACTGAAAGTTTTGTTTTGAAACAATAGAGGTGCAAAAGGGACAGAGTGAAAACCTAGGGTAACAAAATGTTAACATAAACAAAGCCAATCCATGTGGAGCCAGTGTGATGTAGTTGTTGGTGAGTAGTCCCAGGGAGACCTTGATTCCAGACCGATTCCCCACGATCCCTCCGTGGCAAGCAGGATCCTCTGAAAACTGGTTTCTGCCTGTTGCAGAGGGAACTTGAAAAGAGATGGGGCAACTCACCACTCCAGGGCAGCTTGTGTGAAATCCAACAGAAGTGCCAGCAGGAAAAGGAGCAACGAGACTGGAACAAGGCTAGTGGGGAATTGGTCCCAATCTCCACCCTGCCACCGAGCACATTGGGTACCCTTTGGCCTGTCTATTCGCAGCCTAATTTACATCACAAGACCACTGCAAAGAGATCTTGAAGATGACAATTCATGTTCCTTGGATGAAGCAAAGGATTAAAAAACCAAATAGTCATTGGTCTGGGGCTTGTTTAAACAGCTTTGTGGGCCCACAATCCTAGAGAAAAGGTGTAGCCTTTTCAAAAAAAGAAATTCATGCTTACAGATGGAATGGCCTACTGATTTCAATGGATTCTGAATTGTTTCAGCTAAACATTTTACAGCCCATGAGATCAGATATGTGGAATGGAACAACAACACGCATCCTTTTACAGTCATATGTCAGAACTTGTAAAAACCAAAAGGCAAAATGTTCTTAAGTCTCTGTGGGCACAGCACAGAAGGGCAATCCGCTGCTTACAGTCTGCTATATAAAGGCATGTTTCTGACAACATCCATGCAATTAAATCCTTCTCGCACACTGTTCCGTGAAACCCAAAGTAATAAAACCTGTGCTAAAATGCATGGGCTTCTTCCAAGTTTCAGTTCTTTATCCAGGCGTTCTGGAGTGGGTGAGACAGTTGTGAATCAGATTTGGAACAAAATTCCAAGATCTAATTTTAGCTCTGTGCTGTCATTCACTAATTTATATGTGCCCAGGAGAGCAGTTTAGGTATTCCAGTGATCCTAGACTCTTTCTGTGACATATTTATTTGAAGATGGCCATAAAGTGCCATATTCAACCCTATTTATATCATTCTGGATTTGTACCAAAAGGTGGTCTGTGAAAGGAAGATGTGGAAGACGGTTTTCTCCTCGTAGCGTTGGAAGAAGTGAGCTCTACCTCATTGGAACTCATGCTGGAATAAAAGATGTTCTCCTGTAAGGTACAATTTGACTTCAGTGAAAATTACTCCAGTGATACTGCAGTCAAAGAGCAGGGTGCTCTGAGCCAGCCAAGAGAAGCTAGGGGACAGAGAGTATTTATTTGCTTTATTTATACCCTGCCTTTGTCTCCAGCGGGGGCTCAAAATGGCTTACTTCATTTGCCTCTCCTCCATTTTTATCCTCACAACACCCTGGCTGAGAGTGTGACTAACCAGTAAGCTTCCATGGCAGAACAGGGATGTGAACCGGGAGTGTGTGTGCCAACTCTGGGTAGGCAAATACCAGTTGCTGTTGTTGTTTGTAGCAGGAACTCCTTTGCATATTAGGCCACACATCCCTGATGTAGCCAATCCTCCTGTAGCTTATAGTAGGTCTTGTACTAAGAGCCCTGTAAAGTCTTGGAGGATTGGCTACATCAGGGGTGTGTGGCCAAATATGCAAAGGAGTTCCTGCTACAAAAAAGCCCTGGCAAAGATTTGGAAGTGGAACCCTGACCTAGAGATCTGGAAGTGGAGCCTAAGGATAGCAAGGTTCGGGGAGGGAGGGACTTCACATAGCTTCCTAGAGCCCATCTTCCAAAGCAACCATTTTCTCCAGAGGGACTGATCTCTGTCATCTGGAGATTGGTTGTAATCACGAGAGACTTCCATTCCCTACCTGGAGGTTACAAGCAAAGAAACACAAGGCACTGCGCTCTCTAGACAATACAAAGCAACAAAATAGATTGTGTAAATCCCAAGTATAACTAACATGTAGGTGTATTATATCAACTATAAGTTTATATCACAGTACGGTCACAGTTCATGAATGATGAACTACAATTCCAGTACAGTGTAAAGTTCTAAAGATATAGTCCCAAGGCCATAAAAAGTCCTATACAATTTCCGTGAATGTTCTTCCACAGGTACCAATGGGACTTCTCATGAACAAAAGACAAGCTTCCACAGTGGAGAAAAGGATCCCTGAGCCCAACCTGCTATATGAATATCAGCAGTTTTGTGTCTTCGTTGAAAACTCTGTCCTTAAGATATTGGTGAAGCATATGCTCTTGGTCTCCAATTAGTCTCTATAGGGAATAGCAGACATTTCCACATCCACCCGCCCCGCTTTCTGATGAAGGCAACCCTAGAAACTGCTGATATTTGAGAAGCATAGGCTGAGGCCTTCCCCTGATGTCACCTCCTGGCTCTGGGATTCAGAGGTTTGGTGTCGAGGTTCCCCTCAGTCACCATGGCTTGTTGCCATTGACAGACCGATTCCCATAGCATATAATGGAGAATTGATCTGTGGGTGTCTGGGGTTCTGGGAGGCTGTTTTTTGAGATAGAGGCACCATATTTACAGCATAGCATCCAATGCCTCTCCTCAAAAGGTCCTCCAAGTGTCAAAAAGGTTGGACCCGGGGGGTCCAATTCTATGAGCCTCAAAAGAAGGTGCCCCTATCCTTCATTATGTATAATGGAGGGAAGCCATTTAAAAAGTGTGTGGTCCCTTTAAATATGATGACCAGAACTCCCTTTGGAGTTCTATTGTACTTGTCACAACCTTGCTCCTGGCTCCACCCTCAAAGTCTCCTGGCTCCACCTCCAAAGTCCCCAGATATTTCTTGAATTGGACTTGGTAACCCTAAGTCCCCCTTCCAAAGTGGCCATTTTCTTCCTAAGGGAGCTGATCTCTGCTGCCTGGTGAACAGTTGTAATCCCAGGAGAATTCCAGCCACCACCTGGAGGTTGACATCCCTAAGAAACAGATTGGTTTCTGATACCCTGAGCACAGAGCAAAGGCTTTCATGCAGACTTCCTGAGACACAGGTGAGCATACTGTCCAAAGTTCATTCTGGCAACTCTGCGAGACAGAGCAAGGCCAAAATGCTGAGGAAACCGGGGACGACACATGGGCTGATAACAGAGACATGTTGTACTTGTCTGAGAGGTAGGCAGAAAAGTCCATCAAAGAGGATGACCTTGCTCACTCCAAGAAGAATGTATGTGATGTACCAGTGAGTAGTTCCTGACAGTTATGCCAAGGAGACTATGTGATGATTTGCTTGACGTGGTTGTGAAATCACCGTTACTGGAAAGAAGTCAAGGCAAGATTAGACAGGGAAGTCAAGGAGAGTCAGCAAAAACTGATAACTCTGAGCATGCTCACCTAGTCCTTTTAGGGTCACTGCACATGTCCTAAGCTTCCCTGACCAAAATTCAGACCTAACCTTGAATTCCTCTTCAGATAAGACAAGGTATTGGAACTAAAATTTATTATTTTTAAGTGATATTTATGTTGACACAATTTGTCCTTTATGTCCAAATTTGTTGACACAATTTGATATTTATGTTGACACAATGGAGTTTGGAAAGGTGTTTGCTTCAAAAGAGCGGCATGACTTGAACGGGGTGGGTGGGCACATGGATCCTTTTCAGACAGAAACACATGCTTGCCAACTGAATCAAGCTCCAAGTAATGAGTTCTTGTCTTCCTCCATAAACTGGCTATTCAGAAAGCCAATTGGTTGGCCCTTGTGTCTGTCAGCCAGCTGTGGAAACTGCTGATTGGCTAGCCTTTGAGGCAAATCAGAAATTCATTCCTCTTACTTCAGGACAGTGTTTCAAATGTTTATTTGCTGCCTTTAAAAAACCTGGATTGGCTAAACAAGCCAAGTTCATGATGACATTTATTTGATTGGGGCGGGGAGCCTGCTTGAAGCCCGCAAAAAGTTCATGTTGGCATCGAAAGCAGGAAAAGGAAAGGAAAGGTCCCCTGTGCAAGCACCAGTCGTTTTTGATTTGTGATGCTGCTTTCATAACGTTTTCACAGCAGACCTTTTTACGGGGTGGTTTGCCATTGCGTTCCCCGGTCATTACACTTTCTCCCCAGCAAGCTGGGTACTCATTTTACCGACCTCAGAAGGATGGAAGGCTGAGTCAACCTCGAGCCGGCTTACCTGAACCAGCTTCCGCTGGAATCGAACTCAGGTTGTGAGCAGAGGGCTCCGACTGCAGTGCTGCAGCTTTACCACTCTGCACCACGGGGCTCTTCAAAAAACGCTATTTGAAAGCAGACACCCATTTTAATAGAAAAGAAGAAGCAGGGGATGCTTCTTTCGGTCCTCACAAAAGCTCACCCCACCGCAGAAAACCAGCCCCTATAAGAGTTTCATTCGTAGGCAATCTTCACAGTAACAGAATGAAAGATACTCTCTGTTCTGCTCAAAATATTTATCTCTAATTTGAAAACATGTTCTCATGACTGAATGATAAGAGGAAAAAGTAATGAAAACTAGTAATAAGGATTTATTTATTTACTTATTTACACATTTTATATCCTGCCTTTTACGGTTTTCAGCTCTGAGTTTGGAAAATACCTAGAGATTTGGGAGTGGAGCCTAAAGAGGGCAGGGCTTGGGGAAGGAAGGGACCTCAGAAGAAGAAGATGAAGAAGATATTGGATTTATATCCTGCCCTCCACTTCGAAGCTCAGAGTGGCTCACAATCTCCTTTATCTTCCTCCCCCACAACAGACACCCTGTGAGGTGAGTGGTGCTGAGAGTGCTCTCACAGCAGCTGCCCTTTCAAGGACAACAACCTCTGCCAGAGCTATGGCTGACTCAAGGCCATTCCAGCAGGTGGAAGTGGAGGAGTGGGGAATCAAACCCGGTTCTCCCAGATAAGAGTCCACGCACTTAACCACTACACCAAACCACTACATCAAACTGTACAACACCATACAGTTCATCTTCCAGAGCGGCCATTTTCTCCAGGTGAATGGATCACTGTCACCAGGAAATCAGTTGTAATCCCAGGAGATCCCCAGTCACCACCTAGAGTCTGGCAACCCCATGTTCTGCCCTCAAAAAGACAGAAAAGTGATGTCCATCTTTAAAAAAAACTCTTCAAGATAGGAACCATTTTTGGGTGTACTGAACAATGTTAAAATATATAATAGCAAAAGCATTTTTAAAAATTATATTTAGAGATTTATGGTCAGAAGGCATATTATGATTTTCCTCGCTGTCACAAGCTACCTGTGAGGCCTGAATAATTTTACTTGTCAGCCTTCCCTGCCCACTTCCAGCTGTCTCCTTCCTTCAGTAGATGTGGGTCTCTCTCTCCCTCTGTTCCCTCCTTTCTTTCTTGGGAGAATGCGTAGAAACTTGGGTTGTGACACGTGGAAATTCACAGTTGGCATTTTGTGGGCTTCAGGTACACGCTGCCACCACATACCAACTCCATCAGGAAAATTACTGCTTCTTAAAGAGGCAAAACAATTAGCTCCATATTCCTGTTGAAAAGCGAGCCCCATTCCTTTATGCAAGAAATTTGTGTGGATATATAGATAATCAGCATGATCTGGCCATAATTTTAAGAGGTGTGGCAGGGGAAAAGATAACATTTTGTTCTGTGAAAGATACATACTGTACCTTGTTGCTTCTTTTTTGGGGGGGGGGAGGGGGCAGGAATAAAACACGGCTGATTTCAACCAGCTGATGTTTTGCTGTTATCATCTGATTGAATACAGTAGCTCAATCACACGTCTGTTCCTAAAGATTACTGAAAGCTTTTTTTTTTTTTTTTTTTTGATTGAGAGAGAAAAGCAGCCAGGCTCTGAGCAATCTTTATTTGCTGCTCTGTATTTTTGGTACATTTTTTAAATGACTAGGAACATTTGCAAGGGTGGGGGGAGCAGGAAAACAAGATCTTTGTTTTTTAAGGATGTCCCTATCCCCCCTTGCACATTTTGTGCCTGCGAACACAATCCATCAACATTAACCGTGAAATTATCTGATCCAAAACAGTTCACATAGGAAAGGGTGGCCGGCTGCCAATTCAGCAGACGAGCCTCCCACGCATGAGTAATTTTACACCTGCAAGGTGTGTCGGTTCATCTATGGAAACGAGTAAATGCTTCCATTGTCCAGACTGGGACAAAATGTTTCAGGGAAAATTGTTAATCACTTATTGCTTAGGAGGGGGGAAAGTGCTTGTCAGTCCTTGCTTGTGTATATGTAGACTGGCTCTGGGAGGAGATGATGATTCTATTATTTACCGGTTAAATGCACTTTGTTATGATAGCTACTCATGTCTGAGAAATTAGTTTTTGCCGAAATATTTGGAGATTCTGAGGGTGAAGCTCCAGGAGGGCGGGGTTTGAGAAGGGGAGGGGCTTCAGTGGGGTATAATGTCATACAGTCCAGCTCCCCAAACAGCCATATTCTCTAGGGGAACTGAATGCTGGAGATCAGTTGTAATCCAATTTAGGAAATATCTGGGGACTTTGGGGTGGAGCAAGGAGCAAAGTTGTGACAAGCACAATTGAACGCCAAAGGGAGTTCTGGCCATCACATTTAAAGGGACCACGCCCCTTTTCATTGCTTTCCCTTCATTGGAAATAATGGAGGGTGGGGGCACCTTCTTTTGGGGCTCATAAAATTTAACACCCTGGTCCAATTTTTTTAACTAAGGGGAGGGGGGTTGAGAAGAGGCACCAGATGCTATGCTGAAGATGTGGTGCCTCTACCTCAAACAACAGCTCCCCAAGTCCCAGATAGCCATAGAACAATTCTCTATTATACCCTATGGGGACCAGTCTCCATAGGGTATAATGGAGTGCCCAGTGGACATTCAATCCCTCCCCACACTTCCTGACAACCCTGAAGTGGGGGGAGGCCTCCAGGCCAGGGGATCCCCTGCCCCCAACTGGGGATTAGAAATACAGTAGAGAGTATCACGGAGAGAATGAGAATCCAAAGAAAAACCATGACAAAATAACGAATACAATCATTAGTTCATTTATAATTATTAATGTATGAAATTTCAAAGTATTTGATTATCATGATCTAATCGAGCAATTAGTATTTTAAGATAAGTACATATCATTCATTTACAAAACGCATCTAAGCACAATTGCATAAGAACAAATAGTTTAAAGTGCTTAGTGCTACAAAGTGCTTGTTAGTCAAAGTGCCAGTGCAGATTTTTCTTCCAAAATGAATATATCTGAAGATTCCCCGACGTCCCTCTGACGGAGACTGGAGCTGGCAGGACGCTTGTCACACCGTTTCCACTGTCTTTATCAAAGAGGAATATCCAAAAGGTTTCCTGCCACCCAGCTGGGGACTGGCAACCCTAATGGCATCCTGTCCTTTGAAATGTACCCTTAGGATTGTCAGCTCACTCTAAGTCAGGCAGATTTAGGGGTGGAGCCTGGGGAAAGCAAGGTTGGGGGAGAGGAAAGAGCTCAGCCAGTATCGGATGTCATACAGTCCATCCTCCAATTAAAGTTGTCAATCCCCAGGTGGGGGCAGGGGATCTTCTGGTTTGGAGGCCCTTCCCCCGCTTCAGGGTCATCAGAAAGCAGGGAGGGGAGGAAAATGTCTGCTGGGAACTCTATTATTCCTTATGGAGACTTATTCCCATAGAAAATAATGGAGAATTGATCTGCAGGCATCTGGGGCTCTGGGGGGGGGGGGGCTGTTTTTTGAGGTAGAGGCACCACATTTTCAGTATAGCCTCCAGTGCCTCTTCCCAAAATACCTCCCAAGTTTAAAATAGATTGGATCAGGGGGTCCAATTTTATGAGCCCCAAAATTCTATGAGCCCGCCCCGCCGGCGATGCCCCGCCGCCCTTAGCCCCCCGCTCCTTCGGCCGCCGCCAGTTTTCATCATATTGCAGTATTCAGAGGAAATTTCTTCTGCCTTGAGACTGGGCAGTCCAACAATGTGAAGATATTTTTTTCTGGAAGAAAACGCCCACCAGGTTCCTCCACCCACTTGAAACCTGTCGAATGCCGGAGAGTTTGTCACTTGCTACTAGACAAGCAGGTCAAGAGATATTATCGAGTGGGTTCCTCCCCCCCCCCTCCCCCCCCCCCCGCCTGTGGCATCAAGCTGCTGGAAAATGATGATAGGATGGCGGTGGCGGTGGAAGCCTAGGTGCTAGGGCTCCTGTCTGATACAGCTACAACTGCTATAAACAACATCAAACAAAACAACTATCGAGCGAGCGAACGGACGAACACCAACACCTACAATAATACAACAAACTAGAAATGGAAATTAATAAATTAATTTGACTAATCAATTCGAGGGAGTAGTAGGGTGGGTTTAAATTAATTAATTTGATCTAATATATAGTGAGTCAGACAACAAGGGGGTAAAGCAGATGGTGAGGCAAGAACTTAAGTTGCACACTGAGAATCTGGATGGGAGGGGGAAGACTGTCCTGGATTAGAAAAATCACCCCGGGCATAGGTGTGGATGCTGGGCCAGGGGATTCCAGTGCTCCTGGGGAGGGGAAGGTATGACGGTGGGAATAGACAGAAGAGTAACGGAAGGAGGCAGAGACAAACAGTGCTCAGCCCCCTTCCAGTCTACTTCCCATCCCAACAGTGACAGGTAGTGGGGCCAAGAGGAAGTGCCCGTCTCCATCATTGGTGTTATGCAACACCAGGTCTGTGAATAATAAGACCTCAACCCTTGGGGAGTTCCTGCTTCGGCAGGACGTGGACCTGGCTTGCATGACCGAGACCTGGGTGCGAGATGGGGAGATAGTGGCTCTTTCCCAGATGACCCCCCCAGGTTACTCGGTCTTTTATCAATCACGGGCTAGCGGGCAGGGGGAGGGGTGGCATTATTTATACGAGAGGGTTACTCCTTCCGGGCTCTCCCGGCCCCAACGATCAAGGGTATTGAATGTGCTGGTCTAGCGTGGGATGTCGGAGAGGGATTGGCGATCTGGCTGGTGTACCGTCCGCCGAACGCACCAGCCAGCGCCTTACCATCCCTGATGGAGGCGGTGGCAGGCTGGGCGTTGGAGTACCCAGGGCTTATGGTCCTGGGTGATTTCAATGTCCATGCTGATGACGTGGCCTCCAATCAGGCGGTGGATCTGGTGTCGTCCATGGCGACTCTGGGACTCTCTCAATTTGTCATGACACCCACACATCAGGCTGGGCACATGTTAGACCTGATCTTTGCATCCGGGATTTTGGTGAACGATATTGCGGTAGAAGCGGTACCATGGTCGGATCACCTAGCCCTCAAGGCTCGTATGGAGACACTACCTCAACCCTGTATGGGCGGAGAGCCTATTTTGGCTCACCCGCGGAGCCTAATGGACCCAGAACGGTTCCAAATGGCCCTGTGGAATCCCTGGCCCCCTGGCGATTCCCTTGATGACCTGGTGGAGGCCTGGCAAAGCTGGCTATCCAGGGCAATCAACGAGATTGCACCTTGACGTCCTCTACACCCTCATGTGAGGCTGGAGCTATGGTACACCTTGGAGTTACACCAGCTGAAACAAGGGCTCAGACAACTAGAGAGGCAGTGGCGGCATACTCGTGACAAAGCGACGAGAACATCCTATAGATCGTTTATGAGGTCTTATGAAATGGCAGTCAGGGCCGCGAAGAAAGCTTACTTTGCGGCCAGGGTTGCGTCTGCAAATTCGCACCCAGCTCAATTGTTTAGAATAATTGGAAGTCTTACCACACTGCCTCAAGGCAGACCAAATGTGAGAGAATTAGAGATAGGCTGTGAGGCTTTTGCGAAATATTTTGCAGATAAAATCACGTCGCTCCGCCAGGACCTGCCCATCACATTGCATACAGTACAGGAACTTGAGGCTCCGTGCCTGTCTTCCGATTTTGTTCTGGATCACTTCGACCCGCTCAGCCTGGAGGAAGTCGATGGAATTCTCTCTTCTGCATGCCCAACAACTTGTGATTTGGACCCTTGCCCCTCTTGGCTGATTAAATCTTGCCAAAGGGAGCTTAGATGTTGTTTACGGGACATTATAAATAGATCCCTTTCTGAGGGGCGTTTTCCAACACCCTTGAAAGAGGCTATGGTCCGCCCCCTCCTGAAAAAAAGTACAGCAGACCCGGCCGAATTGGCAAATTACCGACCAGTCTCTAATTTACCATTTCTTGGTAAAATCATTGAGAGAGCAGTGGCATTGCAGTTGCAGGGTTTTCTGGATGACACTTCCATCCTAGACCCTTGCCAGTCCGGCTTTCACCCAGGTCATGGGACAGAGACAGTGCTGGTCGCCTTGGTAGATGACCTCCAGTGGCATCTGGACCAAGGTGGCGTGGCGGTGCTGATGTTATTAGATCTGTTGGCCACATTCAACACGGTCGACCATCAGCTACTGACCCGCCGCCTTGCCGACATAGGGGTTGGGGGGCTAGCCCTACAATGGCTTTCTTCCTTCCTCAAAGGTCGGGGACAAAGGGTGGCAATCGGGGGTGAGCTGTCCCAGAGGCACACACTTGATTATGGGATGCGGCAGGGAGCAGTTCTCTCCCTGATGCTATTTAATATGTATATGCGCCCCCTTGCCCAGATTGCCCGGAGGTATGGGCTTGGGTGTCACCAATATGCAGATGACACCCAGCTCTGTCTGCTAATGGATGGCCGGCCTGACTGCGTTCCAGGGAATTTGGACCTGGCATTGCAGGCCGTGGCAACTTGGCTTAGGCTGAGTGGGCTGAAACTGAACCTGATGAAGACAGAGGTCCTTTGCGTGGGTCGCAGCACCATGGGGAGGGAAATACCTCTCCCAGTTTTTGACGGTGTGCCTCTGAAGGTGACGCACCGGGTCAAGAGCTTGGAAGTCCTACTTGAGCCTTCATTATCAATGGAGGCCCAGATAGCAGCCACTGCCAAGTCGGCGTTTTTCCATCTGAAGCAGGCAAAGCAGTTGGCTCCCTTCCTGGAGCGCCGGGACCTAGCAACAGTGATCCATGCAGTGGTCACCTCAAGATTGGATTACTGTAATGCCCTCTACATAGGGCTGCCTCTGTGCCAAACCCGGAGGTTGCAGCTGGTGCAGAACGTGGCAGCTAGGCTGATATTGGGGCTCCCGAAATGGGAGCACATACAGCCAGGGCTACGCGAACTGCACTGGTTGCCAGTTACTTACCGGGTTTGTTACAAAGTGCTGGTTATTACTTTTAAAGCCTTATATGGCTGAGGACCTGCCTACCTAAGGGACCGTCTCTCCCCATACGAACCCCAGAGAGCACTGAGGTCACCAGGGAAGAACAAGCTGACTATCCCTGGACCAAAGGAGGCCAAACTTCAAAACACTCGTACACAGGCCTTCTCAATTGCAGCTCCACACCTATGGAACCAGCTCCCGGAAGAAGTGCGAGCCCTGCGGTGCCTTGACCAGTTCCACAGGGCCTGCAAGACCACCCTTTTCAGGATGGTTTTTGTTGACTGAGAGACTGCTGTTGGGTGACTTTCGCTACTATCATTTATAAATGGAATTAGCACCTGGAAATTTGTATTATATTTGGTTAACTGAAACGTTTTAAAGTTAATGTGTTTTTAAACATTGTATAATTTTACGAAAATGTTGTTAGCCGCCCTGAGCCCACTTTGGCGGGGAGGGTGGGATATAAATAATTTTTTATTATTATTATAAAAGAAGGTGCCCTTATCCTTCATGGAAGGAAGGCATTTAAAAGGTGTGTGGTACCTTTAAATGTGATGGCCAGAACTCCCTTTGGAGTTCAGTTATGCTTGTCACAACCTTGCTCCTGGCTCCACCCCAATGTCTCCTGGCTCCACCCCCAAAGTCCCCAGATATTTCTTGAATTGGACTTGACAACCCTACCTCCAATGCAGCCATTGGCTTCAGTGTATATGATCTCTGTAGTCTGTAGATCAGTTATAATTCCAGACCTCACCCGAAGGCTGGCAGCTCCAGATGGCACCAGATAAGGGATGGAAATAAAATAGGACTGCCAGCTTCATGTTGGGAAAGGCACACACCAACTCTCTCCTCCTAGTTACCATGTGCTTCCTTGTTCCTGTTTTCCAAGGAAGTATGAAAAAAAGACATTTATAGTGCAGTCTAAGCTGAATCGCCGACTTCTGAGTCCATAAACTTCAACAGGAGGGTGTGGCTGCGCACTATTAAGTATGTGAATTTGGCCTGGCTGTTCCGTGCTAGTCCTGTGAGGTCAGGTTTGAATGCTGCAAGCCACAGGGACGTCAGCCTCTTAAAATAACACCAAGAGAGCAAGGTGGGGGAAAAAAACATTCCTTTTAAAAAGCAAAAAACATTTGTGTGGTCTGCCTAGACTCAAACCTGGGCCTGTTCAGTCAGTCAGAGATACAACTCCTTGAGTTCCCTGGATGAAAGGTGATGGGTGAAGTATTTGGCAAAGGAGCTTAAGGTCACACCACATTCATGTTTCCAAGATTTTAGTCCTACAGCTGTGAAAGAAAGACCAGTATCTTTTAAAATGTGAATTTTTTAGGCCACAAAAAATGGAGCGAGTGAGTGTCTGATGAATCTGTAACCATAGCAGGTGTGTTGTGTGAGTCGTCAAAATGTCCATGCGTGTCCCTCCCCTCAATGCCCCAGACTGCTGCTAGATGCACTTATGCCAGAAAAAAAGCAGTAGACAAGCGCACCTTTAAGACCAACTAAGTTTTATTCAGAATGTAAGCTTTTGTATGTTCAAAGCAGACTTCATCAGACATTTTTGTCTGATGAAGTCTGCTTAGAGCATACGAAAGCTTGCATTCTGAATAAAACTTAGTTGGTCTTAAAGGTGTTCTTGTCTACTGCTTTTTTCTATTGCTTCAGACCAACACGGCTGGATTTATGCCAGAAAAGTTCCACACACAAAATTCCAAATGCTTTCAAACTAATAAGACAATAATTAGCAATCGAGGAGTTCCTTATGACCTACAGAGCAATGTGGGAGACATTTCCCGAGCTAACAATCTCAGTGTCAGCAGTTGTTCCAGTTTTCAGATAAGAAGGAGCTAGCTGTTTCATTAGTGCCATGTGTGAAGGACACGACTTCTTGTTAATGCTTGGAACCAAAGCTATTTGTAAATAACTATGCAAGTTCTCTTGGAGTTCTTTTGCCCAAGTCTGGCATTAGGCAAATGTTATCCTTCTATTTGAAAAGATGTATGATGAAATGGCTTGTGGTACCATAATGATATATAGTAATTGAACTCTATGGGCGTTTTCGCACTGACCTTCAAGTGGCGCGACGACTCTCTTCACACCGGCGGATCTGCGCGGATTTCGCACAAGAAGCGCCGGCGCACCCAAAAGAGCCGGCGACTTCCGTCGCAAAACCCGCTCAAACGGAAACCGCCAAGAAGCAGGAAAACGTTTGAGCGGGTTTCGCGACGGAAGTCTCCGGCTCTTTTGGGTGCGCCGGCGCTTCTTGTGCGAAATCCACGCAGATCCTCCGGTGTGAAGAGGGTCGTCGCGCCACTTGAAGGTCAGTGCGAAAACGCCCTATGTATTTTATACTATATAAACTATAAGGAGCTATAATTTTACTGATTGTTTAGAAGATATGTTTTAAAGTCTGTGCTGAGATTTGCTGACTGAATAACCATGCCTTTTTAGGATAGATTTATTTGCTAAATTTTTAAATGCACATAATTGCTCTGTAATATGTTGCTAGCTCAGTGTTTGTTTTTATACTGATTGTGGGCCTGGCTGTTGTTCAGTTGTTGTAATTCTGAATTGTTGCTAAGAAAAGGATGCCCTTTGGCTAATAATAAACTTTATACAAATACCCATGCTTGTGGTACCTTCTCCTGAAACAAAACATTTGGCATGGAAACCTGCAAAGGACATGTTCTGTTTTAGGCACAGAATTTGAATTTAAGGGTGCCTGCAACCCTGGCTACCTATAGCTTTATTTTTTTGGGGGGGGGGTATGCAGTTGAGATGGGTGACTTTGAAGAATTCTTTTACATGAAATGTATATGATATCAGGGCGTTTTCTGAGCAGGAATGCACAGGAACACAATTCTGGGTGGCTTGGCATCAGGGGGTGTGGCCTAACATGCAAATGAGTTCCTTCTGGGCTTTTTCTACAAAAAACTCTGAGAGAAATGATGGTGACATCAGGGGTGTGGCCTAATATGCAAATGCGTTAATGCTGGACTTTTTCTACCAAAAAAGCCCTGTATGACACTATTCAATATTGGCAGGCTGGAAGTAACATTGACCCAGAAACATAAGGAGAGAACATTTCACCCATCTTGGGAGGGCTTTACATGTGGTCAAGTGTGGCCAAAACAGGCGGTGGGGTATAAATTCACAAAGGTGCCCTGCACATGTAAACATGAACACATGAAGCTGTTTTATACTGAATTACACCCTTGGTACATCAAAGTCAGTATGTCTATTCAGATTAGTAGTGGTTCTCCAGAGTCTCAGGTGGAGGTCTTTCACCATCACCTACTACCTGATCTTTCAACTGGAGATGCCAGGAATTAAACCTGGGATCTTTTGCTATAATTTAGCATAGTACTTGAAAAATTCTCTCTTTATTCCTTCTTGATCTACCATCTCTCTTCCATCAACCACAATTTTATTAATAATTTTACTTCCTCTCTTTTTCTTCAGCTGCCAGGCCAAATACTTTCCAGGTTTATTCGCTCCCTCAAAGGACTTCTGTTGTAATTTTTTCAAATTCCATTCCAATTTCTTATTTAACAAATGTCTCATTTGTGCTTGTAGTATTGTAATCTCCCTTATAATTTTCTTTTTCCCTGGCCTTTCCCTCAATTCCCCTTCTTTTTTCTTTATTTCATTTTGAATGTCCAACATCTGTTTTTCTTTTGCCTTTTTGTCCTTATTGTTTAATGTAATCAATATTTCTCTCATTACAGCTTTATAAGCATCCCACACCATCTGAAATTCTATATCATCTTTATCATTTATTTGGAAGAAAGCTTTAGTTTCATTTTCTAGAGATGTCACTAATTCTTTATTTTGTAATAAATCTTCATTTAATCTCCATTTTCTTACTTTTTTAGACAATTTTGCAAACCATATTATTGGGTTATGATCTGCACCTATCTTCGGTAAGCTCTATTTTCTTAGTTATAAGGCCTAAGTCCTTTGTACCCCATAACATGTCAATTCTGGAAAAAGTATTATGTCTTGCTGAAAAAAATGTATCATCTCGTACTTCAGGATTAAATTTTCTCCATATGTCTTCCAAGTTTTCTTGTTTAACCAGTTCAAAGAAGGATTTTGGCAATTTTCCTTCTTTATTGTTATTTTTTCCCCCATATCTGTCCAATGTATTCTGCCCAATGTATTCTGAATTGTTCCATTAAAGTCTCCCATAATCATGACCTGGTCATATATCACTTCATCAAGTTGTTTTATAATGTCTTTAAAAAAAATCTGTACATGTAAACATGAACACATGAAGCTGCTTTATACTGAATTAGACCCTGGGTACATTAAAGTCAGTATGTCTATTCAGATTAGTAGTTAGGGTTGCCAATCCCCAGGTGGGGGCAGGGGATCCCCCGGTTTGGAGACCCTCCCCCCACTTCAGGGTCGTCAGAAAGCGGGGGGAGGGGAGGGAAATGTCTGCTGGGAACTCTGTTATTCCCTATGGAGATTTATTCCCATAGAAAATCATAGAGAATTGATCCACAGGAATCTAGGGCTCTATGGAAGGAAGGAATTGAAAAGGTGTGCTGTCCCTTTAAATGTGATGGCCAGAACTCCCTTAGAGTTCAATTATGCTTGTCACAGCCTTGATCTTGGCTCCACCTCCAAAGTCTCCTGGCTCCACCCCCAAAGTCCCCAGATATTTCTTGAATTGGACTTGGCAACCCTATTAGTAGTGGTTCTCCAGAGTCTCAGGTGGAGGTCTTTTACCATCATCTACTACCTGATCTTTCAACTGGAGATGCCAGGGATTAAACCTGGGATCTTTTGCATGCCACACAGATGTTCTACTACTGAGCCACTGAGTGCCTTTAAGAGGGGACTGGATAAACATATGAAGTTGAGGCCCATCAGTGGCTCTTAGCCACAGGGTATAGATGGAACTCTCTGTCTGGGGCAGTGATGCCCTGTATTCTTGGTGCTGGGGGGGCAACAGTGGGAGGGCTTAAGTGTCCTGGCCCTACTGGTGGACCTGATGGCACCTTTTATGGTGGTTCATCACAGTTGATGGTCTCATCACAGCAGGACCTTCCCAAGACCTCCCCTTCTCCAGGACAAAACTCAGAGCAGCTGTGGCAGTGCAGGAGACATTCCACTGGTGGTCTTGAGTTTTGGTTTCTCAACCTAGCAGGATGTCTTTGAGGACTAACAACCACACACATGGCAGTACACCTTTATGAACAACTGTACACTGAATATTGACAGATTCCTGATGAAGTGACTTAAGAACATAAGAGAAGTCATGTTGGATCAGACCAATGGCCCATCCAGTCCAACACTCTGTGTCACACAGTGGCCAAAAACCCCAGGCACCATCAGGAGGTCCATCAGTAGGGCCAGGACATGAGAAGCCCTCTCACTGTGCCCCCCCAAGTACCAAAAATACAGAGCATCACTGCCCCAGACAGAGAGTTCCAACAATACAGAGTGGCTAGTAGTCACTGATGGACTCCTGCTCCATATGTTTATCCAATCCCCTCTTGAAGCTGTCTATGCTTGCAGTTGCCATCGCCTCCTGTGGCAGTGAATTCCATGTGTTAATCACCCTTTAGGTGAAGAAATACTTCCTTTTATCAGTTCTAACTCAACTGCTCAGCAATTTCATTGAATGTTGTCATTCCATATAACAGCAAGTGAGACCCAGTACATTTAATAGTTGTGTATATACTGTATGTAATGAGAGGGATGGCAGCATGGTACATCCCAGTCTCATCAGATCTTGGAAACTAAGCAAGGCAGGTACTTGGATGGAAGATCACCCAGGAAAACTCTGCGAATGAAGGCAATGCCAAACCACCGCTACATCTCAGTTGCCTTGTTGGGCTTGCCATAAATTAGCTTCAACTTGGCAGCCCTTAAGTGTGTACCTCATTGTGTAGAACACAGGCTAGGTTACTCCTCTCAAGGTCCCTACTTTCCTTACTCCATCCCACATCCTTCAGGCATTAGCTCTTCTGTGCTGAACTTCAACCCCTAAATCCCCTCGGCAATGCTCCCTATTGACAATGGGGCTATTTATTCTTCTAGACTACTTAGGTCAAATATGACATAGGATTGAGTGTTTTATCACCCTAATGAATACAGCACACATCATGATGTTCCTTGCGATTTAATAGCGATCTCCATAAGTATGTGCTGAACTCTGCGTATCGGTTAGACGTCAAGAGCTTTTAGTACCAAAAGCTGTAACATAATCGCTCTATTAGAGTAACAGTTTTACTGTCAGTTCAAGGAGTCAGTAGCAATCACTTAGTTTTTTCCTTCTGTATCAGCACTCACCATACAAACCTTGTACAAATCTGTTATTGTTCTTTGACACTAATCTATTCTGCTTGCTTCAAGATGGCAGGTCTTTCATGACAGGTGGATTCCAATCCATGTATTCTACTGGCCCAAGACAATGAGGGAGTCAAGCTGATGAAGCAGACTGCCAATCACATTTATTAATGCGCTAGTTAACAGCCAGGGCCTTTTAAGAATAAAACTGTACCTTGTAAACCAGAGACATGCACAGTAATTCCAGCAAAACCCATAAACAATAAATCCATCCTTCATAAATTGTTAATGTACTATGAGCAAATCAGAATCAATGGGAATCCAAAGACTGTAGCCCCAAGGTCTGCTTTGATTTGCTCTAATTTAGCAACCTCAATCACAGCGGAAATGATATATGGTGGTAGTGATTTCACAAAAGCTGTCATTTTAAATCTGTAATAGATGTGGAGATAATAGCTAAATAGAGGGTAATGCAGAGTGATTAAAATGTGCTATTCACTGCCAGAGGATGTAGCAATGGTCACAGGAATAACAACATTAAAAGGGGTTTAGAGAGATTCATGGAGGAAAGGCCTATCAATGGCTGTTAGCCATGGTGGCTGAGGGGAACCTCCACGTTCAGAGGCACTAAACTTCTGAATCCCAGAACCAGGAGGCAACATCAGCGGAAGGCCTTGACCTCTGTGCTTGGTAGTTGGCCATCTAGAGTGGTTGGCCACTGCGTGAGACAGGATGCTGGGCTAGATGGACCGCTGTTCTGATCCAGTAGAGTTATTAAGAACATAAGAACATAAGAGAAGCCATGTTGGATCAGGCCAATGGCCCATCCAGTCCAACACTCTGTGTCACACAGTGGCCCCCAAAAATTATATATATAATGTGGCTAATAGCCACTGATGGACCTCTGCTCCATATTTTTATCTAAACCCCTCGAAGGTGGCTATGCTTGTGGCTGCCACCACCTCCTGTGACAGTGAATTCCACATGTTAATCACCCTTTGGGTGAAGAAGTACTTCCTTTTATCCGCTTTAACCTGTCTGCTCAGCAATTTCATCGAATGCCCACGACTTCTTGTATTGTGAGAAAGGGAGAAAAGTACTTCTTTCTCTACTTTCTCCATCCCATGCATTATCTTGTAAACCTCTTCATGTCACCCCGCAGTCGACATTTCTCCAAGCTAAAGAGTCCCAAGCGTTTCAACCTTTCTTCATAGGGAAAGTGTTCCAGCCCTTTAATCATTCTAGTTGCCCTTTTCTGGACTTTCTCCAATGCTATAATACCCTTTTTGAGGTGCGGCAACCAGAACTGCACACAGTACTCCAAATGAGACCGCACCATCGATTTATACAGGGGCATTATGATACTGGCTGATTTGTTTTCAATTCCCTTCCTAATAATTCCCAGCATGGCGTTGGCCTTTTTTATTGCAAATGCAAACTGTCTTGACATTTTCAGTGAGTTATCTACCATGACCCCAAGATCTCTCTTTTGGTCAGTCTCTGCCAGTTCACACCCCATCAACTTGTATTTGTAGCTGGGATTCTTGGCCCCAATGTGCATTACTTTGCACTTGGCCACATTGAACCGCATCTGCCACGTTGCCACCCACTCACCCAGCCTCAACAGATCCCTTTGGAGTTCCTCGCAATCCTCTCTGGTTCTCACCACCCTGAACAATTTAGTGTCATCCGCAAACTTGGCCACTTCACTGCTCACTCCCAACTCTAAATCATTTATGAACAAGTTAAAGAGCATGGGACCCAGTACCGAGCCCTGCGGCACCCCACTGCTCACCGTCCTCCACTGCGAAGACTGCCCATTTATACTCACTCTCTGCTTCCAATTACTCAGCCAGTTTTTGATCCACAAGAGGACCTGTCCTTTTACTCCATGACTCTCAAGCTTTCTAAGGAGCCTTTGATGAGGAACTTTATCAAAAGCTTTCTGGAAGTCAAGGTAAACAACATCTATCGGGTCTCCTTTGTCCATGTTTGTTCACCCCCTCAAACAAATGTAACAGGTTAATGAGGCAAGATCTTCCCTTACAGAACCCATGCTGAGTCTTCCCCAATGACCCGTGTTCATCAATGTGCCTACTCATTCTGTCCTTGATAATGCTTTCTACCAACTTTCCCAGTATTGAAGTCAGACTGACTGGCCTGTAATTTTCTGGATCTCCTCTGGAACCCTTTTTAAAGATGGAGGTGAAATTTGCTACCTTCCAGTCCTCAGGAACGGAGGCAGATTTCAATGAAAGATTACAGATTTTTGTTAGAAGATCCACAAGTTCAACTTTGAGTTCTTTCAGAACTCTTGGATGTATGCCATCCGGACCCGGTGACTTATTAGTTTTTAATTTGTCTATCAGTTGTAGGACCTCCTCTTTTGTCACCTCAATCTGACTCAGGTCTTTCAACACCCCTTCCAAAATTAGTGGTTCTGGGGTGGGCAAAAAGTTCTCATCTTCCACAGTGAAGACGGAGGCAAAAAATGCATTCAGCTTCTCAGCCATTTCCCTATCCTCCTTCAGTAATCCTTTTACCCCGTGGTCATCCAAGGGCCCCACTGCCTCCCTGGCTGGTTTCCTACTTCTAATATATTTGAAGAAATTTTTATTGTTGGTCTTTATGTTTTTTGCAATATGCTCCTCATAGTCCCCTTTTGCCTGCCTGATCACAGTATTGCATTTGATTTGCCACAGCCTGTGTTCCCTTTTACTAATCTCACTTGGACTGGTTTTCCACCGCTTAAAGGAGTCCTTCTTACCTTTTACAGCTTCCATTACTTTGTTTGTTAACCATGCAGGCCTTTTCTTATGCCTGTTTGTGCCTCTCCTAACTTGTGGTATGTATTTTATCTGAGCTTCTAGGATTATAGTTTTAAATAGTCTCCAAGCTTCCCCAAGAGTTTTGACCGTATTTACCTTTCCTTTCAGTTTCCTCCTCACATGCCTCCTCATCTCAGAAAATTTACCCCTTTTAAAGTTAAACGTGGTTGTGGTGGTCTTTTTGGGCAACTCCCTATTTATACAAACGGTGAAATCAATAACATTATGGTCACTGCTCCCAAGTGGCGCAATCACTTTTACATCTCTCACCAAGTCTTGGGCATTACTTAGGACCAAATCCAGGATCGCCCCACCCCTGGTAGGTTCTGAGACCATCTGCTCCATAGCAGTCATTGAGAGCATCAAGAAACTCAATCTCTTTCTCTCGACACAGAACATAAGAACTTCTTATGTTCTTGTATAAAAGGTACAATCTTAGAAGAATGACTGCTGTTAAAGGTTCATGTCATCCGCCCTGTCCCTGGGCCTATTCATATTTGGTCTAATTTGTTCACCAGCTGGTATGAATGTATGTATATAGACATTTTATGCGTGGAGTATGCATTTGCCAGGATTCACACGACTCCTCTGCATATATTAGGGTCTTTTTCACAAATCATGGTGGATTTACATCGAGGTGGGTACAGGGCCAATGAGAACAAATCAAGTCCCGATGAGTCTTTGCTACTCCTGTTTTTGTGGACTATCTTAAAATGTTGTCCAGATTTAAAGTTGAACCTGGTATCCAGCGTGTGGATCAAAAATCTGCACAATGGAGTCAGGTGCAGATTAGGGAGATATATATGATTTTTAATAGGCCAGGTTAGAGCATGAAATAAGGAGATTCTCGACTGGTTACAGATAATAGGATCGTTGCCCCCCCCCCCTCTTTTTTTTCCAGGGCATGGAGCCTTCATGGATTTCTGTCTGCTTTAGTGGTTACAGCTCCACCACCAGCTCTCAAGTGAGAGAAGTTTTCTAAAACTCATTCTTGTATTGGATATAATTGGAAGAGCTTGTCCTTTGGGAATCTGATCATGTTGTTCTACTCACATTCTTACTGGAATGACCTTTGGCTGCAGAACAATTCAGTTGCTACCCCTTCTGCTACATCAGGATTAAAAGAAAGTTTGACTAAGAAATTCCTGGAAAATGGAATTACCAATGGCTATTGTCCACATTTTTAAAGTGCTGGCCAGGTTCCCAAAAAGCAAATTCAGACGTACCAGATATTGGAAGCTTCCCAGAAATCTCTCTGTGATAGAATGCTGGACAAGACGGGCTTTTTGGTCTGACTGAGCAAAATATTTCTTATGCTTTGAATATGTGTAACAAGTTCTATCGTCTGCTGAAATAGAAACCCATCGGAGCACTGTCTAATTGAAGAGTCCTGAACAGATGGAAGAATGAGAGCTTTTTAAAATCCATTTTGCACTGCATAAAGGTAAAATGTTATACTGAAGCACAGGAAGCGTTAGAGTTGGATGTACTTTCCTTATTGTTGGATGTACTTAAAGACTTCACATGTAATAAGGAAAATAGCAAAGCCATAATTTAAGGTAGTACCATTTTCTCATTTCAATATTTAATATAGGGTTGTATATTTCTACTCCTTCAAGTGGGTTTCAAGAGAGAAGTTTGGGTTTTTTTACACATTTTGGAAAAAAAAACAGTTTAATACTAAGGAAGAATACTTGGGGTCTCATTTTGTCCTTGCAAATACTACTGTGGGATATATTGCCTGTATCAGGGTTTGTTTTGTAGAAAAATAGGTGGTGGAGCTCATCCAGGGATTGTTATGCAGCTGCTATTCAATGGGCAAGGTGGGAAGGAGGAGGTGGAAAGGTTCAGGAGCTGTGCTCCTGTGAGCTCCTGCTGAATCCAAGGCCTGCCTGTAGTGTAACCGTATTTCCGAAATAAAGTGTTAATAGGCCAGATTAGAGCATGAAAACAGAGCATGCATGCAAACAGAGTAAACTCTGCGGCAGTAGAGCTTTAAAATGAAATTTCTCTCTAAAGTTTTTTAAAATCATAATGCCTCCATTTATGACATAATACTGGCATTTATTATCACTGATTTTTTTAAAAAGATGGTCACTTGACGGATGCATGTCAGTGATGTCATGGAGTGCACACCAACATTCTTACTACCAAAGAAGAAGTGACAGTCATCAGATGTTGAAAATCAGCTCATGAGATGGAAGCAGAAAACTGGTTTGGCTTCAGGAACTTCACATAAAGTCAAGGAACAAGCAGGGCCATGTCCTTTGGGCTGCCAACATGCAAACAACTGGGGACAATGGGGCCAGAGGGATTTCCAGTTTAGGTTATTCAGCTTTGTCTATTACAGTCGGGGCCAGCCCTAGACTGTCTGGCAGCCTAGGCAACGCTAACTTCCGGTACCCCCTCTGCACTGATAATGTCACCAAGTCACATGGAGGGCACTCAATTCTACACCCCCAGAAGGCTGACACCCTAGGCAATCACCTAGTTTGCCTAGTGGCAGGGCCGGCCCTGATTACAGCGATGATTACTGGAAAGTGATGCAGAAAAGGGAGTGTATGTTTCATTAGCATCAGAAGGTTAACTAATCTTACTGAAATAATTTATGTTACGCCACAGCAACCTGCTGGGACACCTTATTTCCTGGTTTTATTTACCTGGAAACTAGAACAATGGCAGAGGCTGTGAAGGGAAACAGGGACCTTGTCCAACCAAGAATACTTAGCCAGCCCATTTTCATGCTAAATAGGATCAACAAGACTGCCCTATTTGGGCAGCGTTTTCTTCATCCGTTGCACCAGCTCAGAAGAGGAAGACGGCAGATTTATACCCCACTCTTCTCTCTGAATCAGAGTCTCAGAGCGGCTTACAATATCCTTTATCTCAAATCAAATCAATTCAAATCAACCTTTAATGGCATATATAAAAAAGTTAAGAAACAATAGGTTAAAAGGCAATGGATAGATTAAGATACAAAATATCAGGAATAAAACACAGTTACATAGGATTACGGTTAAATGAGACAACAAAACTGGTCCTTGTCTTGACAAATCTTTTTGGCCCAGTACAGAAATGAGGCAGTGTTCGCAGTTATGTCAGGAGTAACATCCTTCAGAAGAAGCAGGACCTTATCAGGATCAGCCAGACCCATCTTATTTAGAAGAATATGATCCAAAAATCGACAGCGAATACTTACATAAAAAGGGCAGTACAAAAGAATATCCTTTATCTCCTTCCCCCACAACAGACACCCTGTGAGGTGGGTGAGGCTGAGAGAACTCTTACAGCAGCTGCCCTTTCAAGGACTACCTCTGCCAGAGCTTTGACTGACCCAAGGCCATTCCAGCAGGTGCAAGTGGAGGAGTGGAGATTCAAACCCGGTTCTCCCAGATAAGAGTCCACACACTTAACCACTACACCAAATTGTCTTCAAGGAACAAGCGTATTTGCCCATATTGTCCCATTACAGACCTTATGTCTTCTCCTTTATCTTCCTTTTCTGAGAGTTTGGCTGTTTTAACGGTTTCTTTCATCTCACCCTACCTGGCCTACAAGTTTTATTTACCTCTCGAACAGGGAGGCTGTCTCTTACATGCTCAATAACTAAAGGAGATGATCCCTTGAGCGAGGGATAATCCCTCAGGTGAGGGATACAACCCTTGGGAATTCTATCTCAGTCGCTTGGGATATGAGAAAAAAAAAGTTGCAGATGGAAATGGTTTTCCATTGTTTAACTTGAATTTGTTAATCTGCATTGAGACTTGTGTCCTAGCAATATTCCGTCCCTCATTAATTGCAAATGAGCCTAACCTGAATAAAGAAGAAGACTGCAGATTTATACCCCACTCTTCTCTCTGAATCAGAGACTCAGAGCGGCTTACAATCTCCTATATCTTCTCCCCCCACAACAGACACCCTGTGAGGTGGGTGGGGCTGAGAAGGCTCTCACAGCAGCTGCCTTTTCAAGGACAACTCCTACGAGAGCTGCGGCTGACCCAAGACCATTCTAGCAGGTGCAAGTGGAGGAGTGGGGAATCAAACCTGGTTCTCCGAGATAGGAGTCTGCACACTTAACCACTACACCAAACTGGCTCTCTGTAAAATCCCTGTGCCGTGTCCCTCCTGAAGAATCCAGAGGGTTGATGGTTTCCAGTGCCTCATGGCATAGGGGACCGTATTTTAGCATGGAAATACTTGCTACATGGGGTGGAGCACGATTGTCTTATGTAATTGTTATTGCCTCATCAAGCTCTTGCAGCATTGGCTTTCTTTATTTGCCAAATATCTTTTCCCGACCTGTAAAGCTGAGTCATTTTTTTTGGTTTTAATTTGGAGTAAGAAGGAGGAGATTGGATTCAGTCTGAATATTGATTTCTTAATTTATATGTTGAGTAGTTCTTCTAAGGAAGGCCACTTCATGTGGAAACATATTGGGCAATTTGGAACCTTGTTAGTCTTTCTCATACCTTTGGGTTTTGCCCTTTCATCATTCCCTCTGCCACAACAACCTTAGCTCAAGATTTTGACTTACGGGACTTTCCTGTAATCCCACATGCCTCTTTTACTTCCTTCCTTGTTATGACTTCAGTGTCTTGATCAGCAACTGGATAACTGCAATGTTGCCTTCTGGTTAATTTATAATTCAATATGGCACCCTTATTATTTCTCTACCCATCACCCCGTGCACCCCCAGAACCACAATCTCCATTTCTTGACCATGTTCCTGTGATGTTTTCTCCAACCTGGAATTTTCTGGCGATGGTGGGGTCCAAATTTAAATCAATAACTTAGAGAGTTGAGTAATGGAGGGTCAGTTGGTTAATGGATGACAGGTGGGAAAGCTAAATAATGGCCAGTAAATAAATCTGGAACTCCTTGTCCATTCCAGCAGGAGTGATCGGTGTGCTGAAGAAGTCTTCCATGCATGGAATCAATTTGAATGCACAGATGCATATCCACCTATGCATTAGCATTGCCTTTGAAGTAGTCCTTTGGCAGTCCCTGAAAAAGATTAGATGCTCATTGGGGATCTGCTGCTCTGATAAGAGCCTCTTATTAAGAGAGCCAACAACAAGGCATAGAGGCCAAGGTCTTCTCCAGATGTTGCTGCCAAGCATCGGTATTCAGAGGTTCATTACCTTTGTATGTGAGGTTCTCTTAACTCACCAAGGCTAGTAGTCACTGACGGCCGGATCTTTTTTTGTAGCAGGAACTCCTTTGCATATTAGGTCACACCCCCTGAAGTAGCCAATCCTCCTGGAGCTTACAGTAGGCCCTGCACTAAGAGCCCTGTAAGCTCTTGGAGGATTGGCTACATCACATCAGGGGTGTGTGGCCTAATATGCAAAGGAGTTCCTGCTATGAAAAAGCCCTGTTGATGGCCCCATCTCCCACTAATTTGTTGAATCCTGTTTTAAAGCCATCAACACCCTTGCACACGTGTTGTTCCCTCTTGCACATGTGCCACCTTTCTCTTCCCACATCATTCTTTCTTCTGTACATATTCCACTGAAGGTTGCCAGCTTCCCTCTGGGGGTGGGGGATCTCTCATCTTCGTTGCCTGCTGCTACTCAACTAGGCAACAGGAGGAAATACCTGGGGAGGCTTGCCAGGTTCAACTCAAGAAATATCTGGGGACTTTGGGGGTGGAGCCAGAAGCGAGGTTATGACAAGCACTATTGAACTCCAAAGGGAGTTCTGGCCATCACATTTAAAGGGACCGTGCTCCTGTAAATGCTTTCCTCCAATGGAAATAATGGAGGTAGGGACCCCTTTTGGGCTCTCAGAATTGGACCTCTAGGTCCCATCTTTTTGAAACTTGGGGGGTGTTTTGAGGAGAGGCACGAGATGCTAAATTGAAAATTTGGTGCCTCTACCTATAAAAAATAGCCTCCCAGATACCCATTGGAAAATTCTCCATTATACCCTATGGGGACTAATCTCCATAGGGAGTAATGGAGTGCCTACCAGGCTTTCCCTCCTCACCCCAGGTTTCTGATAACCCTAGAGGAGGGGAGGGCCTCCAAACCAGGGATCCCCTGCCCCCAAGCTGAGGATTGGGAACCCTTAAATGAGGCGGCATTATTCTCTGTTGTGATCATGTTGCTTCTGGCATAACCTAGAAATGACATCTCACACTGGGCGATGCTCTAGCATCGAGCTTTGGATGAGTGTCAGACCATAATCCCTTGGCATGATGATGTCAGTTCTGGTTCATACCTGTGGCATCACCACACCAGGGACACTGATCACACCCTATGCAAAATGGAAGCCCCTCCCCCTTTCCCCATCTGCTGCCATTCCTGGCTGTCCCCAGCAGCACCTTTCTCTTCCAACAGTGACCTCTCTGTTGTGCATACACACTATCTATCTGTTGTTGCTGTCTTTTGCATACATGTGCCCACCTATCTCTTCTTTTCCCTCGTGCATCAATTGCCAGATTTAGGTTGGGATATACCTGGAAATTTTGGGGGTCAGAGCTTCAAGAGGGTGGGGTTTGGGGAGGGAAGTAGAGTGCCATAGACTTCTCCCTCCAAAGCAGCCATTTTCTCCAGAGGAAATGACCTTGGTTGTCCAGTGATTAACTGTAATAGCTAAAGATTTCCAGGCACCACCTGGAGATTGGCAACCTGACACATCCTTCTTATCCCCCAAATTGTGCCATTTCTTTCTCTCTGGCATCTCTCCTTCTCCCTTAGTGTCTTTTTTCCTCTTTCAGCTCCTCCCTAACACATGTGCCTTATGGCAAAATTTCTGCCACAAACACAGCACAATATGTAATGGAAGTGAATAAAATAAGTATATCTTCTGATACTCTGCTAATCCCATCAGCTTTATAAAAAGCTCCATGACAATTCTGTTTTGCTACTGTTTTCAAAATAAGAACGGATCCAGTTACAGTCCTGGAGGAGACAGCGGTTGCAAGGGGGGTGTATGAAGTCAGCCTGCGTCGATGTGTCATTTTTCAGATGTTGACCTCATGCTCATATTTTCACCAGGGAGAGTTATCTAGTACAGGCGACACATGATGTGTCAGCATGATAAGGAGAAAATGAAACTGGGCAACAGCACTTTCACCACACAGCGATGAGAAGGAAAGGTGGGAAGGAAGGGGATTTTAGACTTGGATCTGAGGGCCTCTTTACAGGCCTCAAAATATCCCACAGGACAGGAGAATTCCCACCACCTGCCTCTGAGTGAACAAAAGTGATTACTCAGTTAATTGGTAATCCCCGGCCTTTTCCAGAACAGAGCTGATTTAAAAATAGGGTGTTTTTTAAAATTTTTCCCAAACGAAATCTGTTGCCTTGTGAAACGGTTTTATTTAAGGAGAGGGAGGGGAAAAAATGACCATCGAATGTTGCTGAATAAAATATCTGATCGGCCGTTGCCAAGGCTGAGTCATTTCCTGTCACAATAACAAGACTGTCATCAGCAAAATCCTCTGGGAGCCAGCACAAAGTTTATCTAGTTACAGTGAGAGCTTAGTTTGTGCATATTGTCAGAGAGTTTCATTTTGAGATGGGGGGGTGAAAGGACCACACTCTCCTTTGCAGGCCTTCGGGATGAAGATCATAAATCTGTCTACATACAGTGCTGGATTTCTAACCTAGGACTAACCAGACTTGCAGTTCTAGCAGGAAATCTCAATGTTGTTGGGCAATGCTTGATCTTTAATCTTGTCTTCATTGTGATTTCCCTTAGAGTAGAAATAGCATTGCCAATTGGCAGTTGGGGGGCAGGGGATCCCCTGGTTTGGAGACCCTCCCCTTGTTTTAGGGTTATCAGAAAATAGGGGAAGGAAATGTCCACTGGGCACTCCACTATACCCTAAGGAGACCAGTCCTCATAGGGTATAATGGAGAATTGATCCATGGGTATCTGGGACTTCGCGGGGGGGGCTGTTTTTTGAGGTAGAGGCACCAAAGTTTTAGTTTAACATCTGGTGCCCCTCCCCCCCCAAAAAAAACCTCTTCCAAGTTTCAAAACAGTTGGACCGGGGGTCTAATCCTATGATCCCCCAAAGAAGGTGTCCCTATTCTCCATTACTTCCAGTGGTGGGAAGACATTTAAAAGGAGTATGGTCCCTTTAAATGTAATGGCTGGAACTCCCTTTGGAGGTCAGTCATGCTTGTCACAGCCTTGCTTCTGGCTCCATCCCTAAAGTCCCCAGATATTCCCTGAGCCAGACCTGGCAACCCTAATGCTGAGGTCCCTCCCCTCCCAAATGCCACCCTCCCCAGGTTCTTCCTGGCAATTAGTCCTGGAGCCCTGCTAGTCTAAAGTCCTCCAAACCTCTGTTCCCTGCTAGGATGAAGGGTGAGATTTGAACCTGCCCATTATCTCTCTTCCTAGATTGAGCAGAGTTGCAAAATAACTCTCCAGGTATTTCCCAGCCCTGACCTGGCAACTCTGCTCCTGCTGGCTGCCTAGGCAGATTGTCTAGGCTGGGGTATGCAGAGGGTTTGGTCTGCTTTGATTTCCCTTCTGTGAAATGGAGGAAGTAGTGGCCTATCTCACAGGACAAAGGTGAAGTCTACACATGAGCCCATATGGGGAGGGTGGGATATAAATCAAGTAAATAAATCAACAATGTTTATATATTGGCAACATTCTATGTATTGACAACTTAGAGTCATGGAATCATAGAGTTGGAAGGGACCTCCAGGATCATCTAGTCCAACTTCCTGAACAGTGCAGGAACTTCACAAATACCTTCTCCCCCTCCACACACAAGCATACATCCCCAGTGCCCCCTACTCTATGCCCACCAGATGGCAAAAACCTTGAGGATCCCTTGCCAAACTGGCCGGGAGAAAAAATACTGGCTGACCCTATTTTAAAGTCCATTCTTTGTAAAACAATTTATTTAGGTGGGTAGCCATGTTGGTCTGTGGCAGGGCTTTTTTTGAGCAGGAATGCACAGGAACAGAGTTCCAGCTGGCCTGGTGTCAGGAGGTGTGGCCTAATATTCAAATGAATTCCTGTTGGATTTTTTCCTACAAAAAGTCCTGTGTGAAACAATGGTGCTGTCAGGGGGTGTGACCTAATATGCAAATAAGTTCCTGCTGGGCTTTTTCTACCAAAAAAGCCCTGGTCTGAGGCAACAGAATGAAGTTTGAGTCCAATGGCACTTTTGAAACCGAAAAAAGTTTAATTCTGGGTATATGCTTTACTGGACATGCACACTTCTTTAGATACGTTTGTATCTTCAGATCCATTTATATACAAATGTATATAGTGTTTGCATGCCCATGAAAGCTTGTAACCAGAATTAAACTTTGATGGACTTAAAAGTACTACTGGATTCAAACTGTGTTCAGCTGGTTTGTTTGTGTAGATCAGGGGTGGCCAACGGTAGCTCTCCAGATGTTTGTTGCCTACAACTCCCATCAGCCCCAGCCAGCACAGCCAATGGCTGGGGCTGATGGGAGTTGTAGGCAAAAACATCTGGAGAGCTACCGTTGGCCACACCTGGTGTAGATCATTTGTTATTCCAATGTTCTCCCTAATCGGGATCTGGGGAGAAACCTTCTGTCAGAAATTGATGTAGGCCCTCCTTGGATATAACTGGGCCACCCAGTTAACTCAGCTGGCTGCTTGAAGAATGCGTGAAATGCCAGTACAGCATGCTGACCCACCCCTACTGCTGTGGTTTTCAGCTCTGGCTAGCAGCGAAGCTGTTATCACAGCTCTGGATTGAAGCCACTTCTTCTACTGCTCAGGCCATGAAAGCCAAGCATGTGGGGAGTATTTGGGTTTCCGTCATGAAAAAAGTTGTAAATACTGCGGTGACTTTATAAGCGGCAATGGAGATCCTGGCCCTAAATCCATCACTGCGTGGAATTATTCTTCCATTACTGCTGGAAAGGAATGGGGAAAAAAAATACCCTCTGTTGTTTAGTTCACCTCATGCTTAAGCAAAACAAATGTTGGCCATAAACATGCATCGTTTTCCAGGCTGTTTAAATGCAAAGGCCTCGTTCACGCTACAGATCATTTCCTACCTGCAGTGTTATTTCACAAAGGGGGAGGGGGAGCAACCTAGCTCTTGTTTCTGTCCAAAGGCACATCTCTTTGCTTGCAAGGTGACGCTGCCTACCGCATACCCACTTGAACTTTTTCCTTTGGGCAGAGTATGCCTTCTATGTATTCTCCTCCCCCCTTCCTTATCACCCCCTTCTTTGCCAGCGGTTTTTTTCCCCCCTGGGCTTGTCATTATGCTTTACATTTCAATCAGTTTTGTTTTTTTGGTAAAAAAAAATTAAGAAACACATTTGCATTTTTCAAATGGTCATGTGCCATTTGAATTAGGGTTGCCAGCCTTGGATTATAACTGATCTCCAGATCACAGAGATCAGTTCCTCTGGAGAAAATGGCTGCTTTGGAGGGTGGACGGTGTGACATTGTACCCCACTGAGGTCCCTGTCCTTTCTGGGCTCCAAATCTCCAGATAGTTCCCAACATAGACTTGGCAATCCTAAAACCACAATTGACAATTTCTAAAAGCAAGATTAGATACAATAAAAACTGGTCTGATCTGATGACATCCAGGCAAAGTTAAAATATAAGGGGACATAAGAATAGCCCTGATGCGACAGACCAATGGTCTGTCCAATCTAGCATCCTGGTTCCCACAGCAACCAACAAAATATCCTCTGAGGGCCCAAGACACAAGTCGGACACCAAGGTAAAAGGACACTCTCAGCAATTGTCATTTGCCTTTGGAGGTGGAGACCCCATTTTGACTTTGTCTGATCTCTTGCTTAGCATTTACCCTAGTGGCCATCACAACATCCCGTGGCTGTGTTACATACTCTAACTATACATTGAAGAACCAGTGTGATGTAGCAGTTAGAATGTCAAACTAGGATCTGGGATTTCCTGTTGTTGTTGTTGTTGCCGTCAAGTCCCCACTGATTTATGGCCACCCCTGTAGGGTTTTCAACTCAAGAGATGTCAGAGGTGGTTTGCCTTTGCCTGCCTCCACGTGACAACCCTGGCATTCCTTGGAAGTCTCCCACCCAAATATTAGCCAGGACCGACCTTGCTTAGCTTCCAAGATTTGATGAGATCAGGCTAGCCTGGGCCTCGGGTTTAATCCCCATGCTAGCACACACAGAAATGCTGGATACTTGGCCAGAGACAGAATAATTGGAGAGAGAGACTGTCCTCTTAGTGGGCTGGCACAGAATTATATACAGGCTTGACTTTCATCAGAAGTCCAGCCTTATACTGAAATACTACAAACCTGGCCCTTAAGTTTTACTATTTGTTTTAAGTGTGTGCTGCTTGGTTTTAAGCCACTGAAGAAGGCTCTCACAGCTGAAATGTATCTGCCCTAGTGACTTTTTATGAAATATTTTGCAATATTATTCATGTTTAGTTGATGTGTAATTGCTATAGGTTGGGCTTTGGCATTTCTATGTATTAGGGTTGCTAGGTCCGACTCAAGAAATATCTGCAGACTTTGGGGGTGGAGCCAGGAGACTTTGGGGGTGAAGACTTTGGGGGGTTTGAAAAGCATGATTGAACTCTGAAGGGAGTTCTGGCAATCATATTTAAAGGGACCACATACCTTTTACATGGCTTCTCTCCATTTGGAAATAATGAAGGAATAGGGGACATCTTATTTGGGGGCTCATAGAAGTAGACCCCTGGTCCAATCTTTTTGAAAATTTGGGGGATGTTTTGAGGGAGGGCACCAGATACTATGCTGAAAATCTGGTGCCTTTACCTCAAAAAACAGTTCCCCCTCAGAGCCCCAGATACCCACAAATCTATACTCCATTATACCCCTATTCTCCACAGGGTATAATGGAGTGTCCAGCAGATTTCCACCCCCCCCCCCGCACTTACTGATAACCCTGAAGCAGGGGGGGAGGGCCTCCAAACTAGGGGTTCCACTGCCCCCACCTGGGATTGGTAACCTGTGCATCTATCTTGTTTTTAATTGTCCATTATTACACTATGTAATACATACTTTGTTATTTTTAATCTTGTTGCACTCAGCCTTCTGAGAGGCACACTGTTTCTGTGGTTGGGTTTCTTCTCCCTTTGTTTCTCCCCCCCCCCCCCCCCAAATCCTCATTCCACCACAGAAGCTTGCTGGGTAACCTTGGGTCGGTCAGTCAGGGACTTTCTCAGCCAAGCCCGCCTCATAAGATTGTTGTTAAGATAAGACAGAGGAGGGTCAAATGATGTTGCAAGCAGGGTTCCCTCTAAGCTGAGTTAGTGTGAGCTAGCTCACAGCTTTTTAGCTAATGGCTCACACTTTTTTGATTTAGCTCACAAAGGATGGCCCCAAAGCAAACTAATGGATGCAGTAGCTCACAACTGTAATGCCAGTAGCTCACAAAAGTAGAATGTTTGCTCACAAGACTCCACAGCTTAGAGGGAGTATTGGTTGCAAGTTGCTCTGGTTCCATCTTGGTGTATAAAATAAAATGGAGATTAGAAGAGAATGCTGTGTGCCAATTTGAGTCCCCCTTGGGGAGAGATGAAGTAGATATATAAATATACAAACACTGGCATAATACCCACAAGACAGTCATTATGATAAACAAAATACTAAGGGAAACAAGTATGTTTTAACTTGGTGTCAAAACCTTTGATGGGTCAAGGTGAAGCACGTGGATGTGGAAATGGCATTCAGAAACTGTGATGCCACAACCAAAAAGGCTCTGTCTCTTGCAACTGCCCACCTTACTTCAGATACTGGTGGCAGGCACAGCAGCCTCTCTGAAGAGCTTTGGGTAGGTTTGTATGAGAGTAGACAGGTGCTGGAGAAGAATCTTAAGAGTCCCTTGGACTGCAAGAAGATCAAATCAGTAAATCAACCCTGGCGGTTTCCTGGAAGGTCAGATGCTGAAGCTGAAGCTCAAATACTTTGGCCACCAAATGAGAAGGGAGCACTCACTGGAGAAGACCCAGATGCAGGGAAAGACAGAAGGCAAAAGAAGAAGGGGACGGCAAAAGATGAGATGGCTGGACTGCATTACTAATGTAACTAACACAAATTTGAGCAGACTTTGGAGGATGGTGGAAGACAGGAGGGCCTGGCGTGATTAGATCTATGGGGTCACAAAGAGTCAGACTCAACTGTGCTACTGAACAACAAAAGACAGTTGCTACTGGCCTTAGAAGATGTTTTTAGCAATGGCATTCAGGAAATGTTGTGCCTCTGCTTTATTTGGGTTGATTACTGAGTTGTTCAGTTGTAGCTTCCTTGGTTTTCTTGTGTTCTTAATGCTTTTGCTGGGAGATTGCTAGCATTTTGCTATGGATTTGGAAGCAGAACTTGGGAGTTCTTGTGTCCTGAGAGGTGTGGGGAAGATACGTTTCAACCAAATTGATATCAAAATAACCATCAACAGCCCCCTTCACTCGGTTTCATTGAAATACAGATCAGGGTGGAGGCCGCCACAGGCATCATTGCAATGTAAGCCAGCCTTGGTTATGTCTGTCCAGTTCTTTCTCTCTCTCTCTTTCTTTCTCTCTCTCAATTATCTGAGACACGAGTGAAACTGCGGCGTAAGACCTTTGGCACTTAAACCTTCTGGCTACCGTTCAGGGAACGGTGAGTACTTAGTTAAAGGGAGTTGGGAGATGATGTCATGGCAAAGACATTGCTTTTGCTTTTGAAAAGAGCCAATGTGTTTCTCCAGTCTCCAGGGGACTTTCAGGGCTGGAGGGGAAAGCCCTTCCCTCCCCCCCTAGTTTGTGGAATAGAGACAGTTTCGATCTCTTTTGTCTCCCTTCCTTCCTTCCTCTCTATTTGCATAGCAATAGTCTAGGGCTATTGTAGTAATTAAAATACACACAAAGAGCATTGGAGGGACAGAATCACACTCATTCAGCTCTTTCTGGGAGGCAGGGGTGCATTATGCAAACGTTTCACAGTGGGGCAAAAGCTTATTAAACATACTGGGTTTTATTAAATGAGAAGAGCGTATGGGAGAGTTGACTAGAAAATGGGATGGCGCATCAGGAGGGGGTGGAGTTTGGGGTGCTGGATTCTGATCTAAAAACTGCACTCTAAAAATAAGATGGATCTCACAGTTGTGTAACACCCGCACAGGGTAATTCACACTTTCTAATTTGAACTTAGCTCTAATAATACTTTGGCCACCAAATGAGAAGGGACCACTCCCTGGAGAAGATCCTGATGCTAGGAAAGACAGAAGGCAAAAGAAGAAGGGGACGACAAAAGATGAGATGACTGGACAGTGTTACTGATGTAACAAACACGAATTTGAGCAGACTTCGGAGGATGGTGGAAGACAGGAGGGCCTGGTGTGACTTGTCCATGGGGTCACAAAGAGTTGGACTCAACTGTGCAACTGAACAACAACAACTAATAATATGTGGAGTTATCTCCTCCATGATGGTGCAGTCACCAGCCGCTCTCAATCCATGCCTCGGTAATGTTCAAATCAGGCTACTGCGCTGTGCTATACCTAGGGCTACCCCCTGAAGACTATTCTGCACATTCAATTCACTCAGAATTTGGTCACCAGAATATTGACTAAAAATGACCACTCATCTCACTGGTACTGACATGTCTCTGCTAGTTTCTGAGCAAAATTCAATGTGGTGGGCTTGGGTCTATGATGCGCTTGAACCAGATTTTCTGTATAAATACAAATGAAGCTGCTTCATATTGGATCAGGCCATCTAGGTCATTATTGTGTACTCAGACTGGGAGGGTCTCAGGCAGAGGTCTGTCACATCCCCTTCCTGCCTTGTCCTTTTATCAGGAAATGTCAGGGATTGAACCTGGGACCTTCCACATGCAAAGCAGAGGCTCTTCCACTGAAGCCGTAGCCCCTCCCCATAATTTTTGAGACAGTCTTTGGAGGTCATTTCCCAAGTGCCTTCTGTGGTTATACCAGAGATGAAGCCTGGACAACTGTTTGGGGCTGCATCCATACATCATTTGCTATTAGTGCTTTCCTTGTGCTGCAGCAAACATTCACAGATGGACGCATGTGGACAAAGTCTGGAGATGAGGACTTCAGCTGCCAGAAGTTCTCTTTTCAACAACTAAACAGAGGAATTTGATACTTTGATTGGCCAGGTTGGCGGATTTCTCGATGCTTATGTTGGAGGATGATCAGGGCAGCGCCTATATCAGACAAAGGATTGTACTGACTGCTTCCAAATAGCCTTGGCCAGTATCTGGGGATTCTTCCTAGAATACCTGTTTATTGCATGCATGCATGCCATTCATTTGAAACAGCCTGATGGGAGGGTTGCCAAAAATGCTAACAGACATCCTGTAATAAAATTTCAGAGTACAACCCGGTGCTCTTTACTTGTAACGTACGAGCTTAGCCTGTTTTCCTGGATGATTCTCCTTACATTCAAATAAGTGACATCAAGATATTATCATGCCATGCTGAGCCTTAAGCAAGCAGGCCAACTCCTCTGTGCGGGGAAGGACTTCTTGAAAGCAACAGCCATCTTTTATAGTGTCCTCTGGACCTATGAAGGCCAAACCAAGTATCCATCCTTCCACTCCCTCCCTTCCTTCCTTCCTTCCTTCCTTCCTTCCTTCCTTCCTTCCTTCCTTCCTTCCTTCCTTCCTTCCTTCCTTCCTTCCTTCCTTCCTTCCTTCCTTCCTTCCTCCCTCCCTCCCTCCCTCCCTCCCTCCCTCCCTTCTGTTTGGTGTAGTGGTTAAATGCATGGACTCTTATCTGGGAGAACTGGGTTTGATTCCCTACTCCTCCACTTGCAGCTGCTGGAATAGCCTCAGGTCAGCCATAGCTAGGGCAGCTTCTGGGGGAGCTTTCTCAGCCAGTAAAGGAGATTGTGAGCCGCTCTGAGACTCTGAGTGAAGAGTGGGCTATAAATCCAATTTCTTCTTTTTCTTCTTCTTCTCCTCCTCCCTTTCCTTTCCTTTCCTTTCCTTTCCTTTCCTTTCCTTTCCTTTCCTTTCCTTTCCTTTCCTTTCCTTTCCTTGGAAAAGCATTCTTGGAAACTGCAATCCAAAGCTGGAAAATAGTGGTGGGAGAGAGCTCTGTTTTTTTCCCCTCTATTCCCTCAAAATTGCACCACTCCCCAGCTGCTGATCTCCCTATTAAGGTAAGAGGACACTGTACTTATTCATCCCGTCTCCCCCACCCAAGACAGGCAGCTGATTCTTGATGTCGGTGGAATCCCCTGTCAAAGTCCATAGCCTCTAGAACAACACCTACTCAGAGCTCTAAAACAACCAACTGCTTTTACTAGCTAGAAAAGTCATTAGATTTCCCAGATTGGGACAGTGTGTACCAGCTTGTGAATGTTGTACTTCTCCTATAGGCTTCATAGCCCATGGGTGTAGCACATGCTTTTCATGCATAAAGCCCCATAGTGAAATGCCAGCATTTCCTCTCATGTCATTGGCACAAATGGGAAAGGCTTCTACTTGGATTGCTGGACAGCTGCTCTCAGAGGAGGCAATGCTAGTGAATCAAAGATTGAGTAGATTTAATGGTTATTGGTGGAAAGTGGTGTCAAGTCACTGCTGGCTTGTGGCAAACCCATGGGGTTTCTGTGACAAGATGCTGATGGGGGTGCCTCTGAGGAGCAAGCTTGGACTTCCTTGGTGGTCTCCCATCCGAGTATTAACCAGGGCCAACCCTGCTTAGCTTCCAAAATGGCCCAACCTGAGCCATCCCGGTCAGGACACAAGTTCATGAAATATGTTCAGTACCTCACCAGAGTCAGTTGATAGATGGCAGCAGAGTCAGGCTGATTCCCCACTAGCCTCATCCCGGTCTTACGCGCCTCTTCTCTGCAGGGCTTCCGTCCAATTTTGCATAAGCTGCCACAGGGCTGAGATTCGCTTCCCCATGGCAAGCAAAATTCTCTGAAAACTGGTTTCTGCTTGCCGCAGGGAAGAAGTGGAGCAAGTCGCAGTCCCACAGCAGCTTGTGTGAAATCGGATGGAAGCTCCACAGAGAAGAGGAGCTTGAGACTGGGACAAGGCTAGTGGGGAATCAGGCTAGTGGGGAATCAGTATAGGCACAGGTTGCCTGAACCCAAGGATGACTGGAGTTTACCAAGTTTGAAGTGTTCTGGACAGCACAACATTTGTGTTCGTGCTTCCTCCCTTTTTACTGTTTTTTTTCCTAGTTTTTCCCTCTTTGAGAAGGTTTTCCACTATCCCCCATACTCACTCCAAGTGCAAAGCTACAGAGTCTTGTGATATTTCTTCTGCTTTATGATGTTGAAAATGTTTCTCTGTTCACTCAGAAATCAATCACAAGATGTGAGACATCATCATGAGAAATCTGAGCTGTTTCCGAGGGACTCTACCACTCTGCCTCATGTTTGTGGAAAAGAGGCTGAAAAACATGACCTAACTAACGATGCCGAAAGCCTCAAAAAACTCTAACACACACACACAGCATAACACTCCTTTCAGCTCCATAAGGTCTATTAATAGCCAACTCTGGGTTAGGAAATAACCGTAGATTTGCAGTGTGCGGAACCTGGGGAGGGCAGGGTTTGGAGAGGAGCAAGGCCTCAGTGGGGTATAATGTTATAGAGTCTACCCTCCAAAGCAGCCATTTTCTCTGTTAGAACTGATCTCTGTCACCTGGAGATGAGTTCTAATTCAAGAGATCATCAGGCCTCACCTGGAAGTTAATATAGCAAAGGTACGAAGTGTAGAACAGCTACAATCACACAACTGCCCCCCCCCCCATTCTGACTACTGATGTAATACTACTTTAAGAAGAAGATATTGAAGAAGAAGATATTGGATTTATATCCCGCCCTCCACTCCGAAGAGTCTCAGAGCGGCTCACAATCTCCTTTACCTTCCTCCCCCACAACAAACACCCTGTGAGGTGAGCGGGGCTGGAGAAGACTCTCACAACAGCTGCCCTTTCAAGGATAACCTCTGCCAGAGCTATGGCTGACCCAAGGCTATTCCAGCAGGTGCAAGTGGAGGAGTGGAGAATCAAACCCGGTTCTCCCAGATAAGAGTCCGCACACTTAACCACTACACCAAACTGGCTCTCAAGAGACCTGGTAGTTGTTCTGTCACTTTAATATATATATTTGCAGTCTAGACATGGTGGTTATTTTGTGACTGTGACCCACCCGAAAGTTGGCAACACTGTCCGTTAATGGGATTGTACTTGATCAGCTATAGATATATTTTTTTCTCTCCACCCATTTATAATGCAAAATTGTACCTATTTCTATGATCTGTCCCATCTATAATCTGCCCATAGCTCTTGGAACAGTGTGGGCTAGGCATCCAAAGAAAGTTTGTGGTTGAGATCCGTAATATTTAGAGAGCAACCATGTTGCAGTGATTTTTCACCGAGGGTTAAGAAATTCAAATTGGCAGCATTGCAGATAGTTTTCAAAAACCAGGTGACTCATTCGAAGTGGCTGTCATCGCAAAACCACTTGTTTCAATGTGAGTTCATTGCCATCAGGAAAGTTCCTCCAAGAGCACCTGCTGTTGGAAGATATCCAGTGCTTTCACATTGCCTTGAGTAATGGCGAATCCAGGAGCCAGCACCTCGGGGCTCATTTTCTTTTGGATGGAAGATTGCTCTCATAGGAATATGATATTTATTTAATTGCAAAACAATATGCATTGAGTCCTGACATCTCTGGATGTCATTAGAAGGGAAGCAGAACATTCACATCACTGGAGTCAAGCTGGTTTGGATTTGTGTGTACCTGGATAGGAGACACCTGGGAACATTATGAAGGCCGTTTTGAATTCTCCGATGGTAGTAAGGTGGGGTATGAATTTAAGAAGTACATATTGGAAGCAAACAGGTCCTAAAAACAGGCCATGTGTCAAGAATTGACAGTTCCCTGGTGCTGTCTGCATTAGTGCAAGGTGTTAGTAGTGCACCAGCTATGCCTAGGTCTATCTATGTCAAAATGAATACTACCACTTCCTTCCCTTCTGCTGCAGATGCCTGCTGATCAGGGCTTTTTTTTTTTTTTTTGTAGCAGGAAGTCCTTTGCATATTAGGCCACACACCTCTGATGTAGCCAATCCTCCAAGAGCTTACAGGGCTCTTAGTACAGGGCCTACTGTAAGCTCCAGGAGGATTGGCTACATCAGGGGTGTGTGGCCCTGCAAGGAGGTTGCAATATGCAAAGGAGGTTCTGCTACAAAAAAAAGGTCTGCTCCCGATGGTTAAACAAGATACATTAAAGCAGATCTGTGATCACGACATTCTGGAAGGCAAAAGCAGTCACTGGAGGATGAGAGACCAATCCGGATCAGGATCATGGTGGAAGGGGGTCAGTCCTTTCCCTCTGAGCCAATTTCTTCCTGTGCATCGGAACGTATGTCCTGCGGTGCACTGCTCTTAGCTCTGCTGAAGAAAATGCACAGGTATTTTTAATGCAAGGGGACAACCTGGAATGAAACCAGGCCACGACAGGACTTAACATTAATCATGAGCTTATGTTTGCTCAGGAGTCATTTCACTCTCCCAGTGTAAATAAAAATACTCCCATTGGCTGATATGATCCTGCCTAACCCCTTAGCCTTTGGGGTCTCATTCCCAGAAGGAAACACAGATCTTGCATCTTCATTGCCAATTATAGTCCACCTTTATCACTGAGACCCAAGGCACATTATAAGTTTGATTAAAAAAAACCCTTTCAATCAAGCAGTAAGCAGGTTACGGCATATTATAACATTTTAGCGTGATGTCAAAAATCCCTAGTAAGACAAAGTCATGCAGTTGGTCATGCAAAGTCATGCAGTTGGTCAGTTGGGGGGACAACACATGCAAAACAAGAAAATTACTGCAGGAAAGACATTCGGCTGCCTAATAAAATCAGATGGATAGCCATGTTGGTCTGAAGCAACAGAACAAAGTTTGAGTCCAGTGACACCTTTTAAGGAAGAATTAATAAAGTTTAATTCTGGGTATAAACTTTCATGTGTATGCGCAGTTCTTCCAATCTGCTTCAGAAAGCTTATACCCAGGATTATAACATATTATAACCAGTGTTCCCTCTAAGCTGAGTTAGTGTGAGCTAGCTCAGATTTTTAGCCTCCAACTCACACATTTTTGCCTTAGCTCAGGAAGGATGACCCCCAGAGCACACGAATTTCGCACACAAATTTCTGCAGTAGCTCACCACTTTAATGCCAGCAGCTCACAAAGTAGAAATTTTGCTCACAAGACTCTGCAGTTTACAGGGAACATTGTTTATAACACTTTAAAGGTCTTAAAGGTGTCATTGGACTCCAACTTTGTTCAGCTTAATAAAAATCACCTTTGGAGCTGTATCATTACACTGCATTTGCTCCTACCAGAATGCCCTCCTGAACGGATTTTCACATTTTGTGAAATGACAGAAGTGTATCGAGATGTATGGTATTGTTCTGTCCCAGTGTTGTTCCAGCTGGAGTGAAGAGCTTGGAGCTTGGGTGTGGTAGATAGGATGCCTCCCTTGGGCAGGTGATCCTCAATTCCAGCCTCAGAGTTTGATCATCCTAGCTCAGGGTCCCAAGTCTCTGATGGTAAACCATGTTTGGCTTGATAACCTGGTATGCATTACAAGGAAACATCATCATCCCAAACATGCAGGTTGTTCATAAGCTTTATTCCATCAAATCAAGACTGGTGCCTACTTGTCCTACTGCAAAATCTTCAAACCATGTTCGCATACCCCGTTATTTCTGGTAAATCTTTCCTGTGGCACTTTAACCACTTGCTGAATAGCATTTCTTTTCTTCTCACCCCCTTCTAACAAAACAGTTTCTTTGTTCCCTAAGTATAGATGAAGTTACCTTAGTCAAAGTAATTTACTAAATTAACATAATGTGAGCAATAATGGCAGTGAATGGGCCCAGACTTTGGTGATCTCATTCCAGGATGTATTTCATTGTGATCACCTGTTTGTCAGGTCTGAGTCACTGCTGAAGTTATACTGTAAAGTCATCATCCGGTAAGAATCTGAAGCTCTGAGTCAAAGGTGAAAATGTCAGCAGCCTGGACAATTACATTTATGTTCAGCTATTTTGCATAGAGGAAGAACAGTGAGGTAGAATGCGACAGACTGCACTTTTGTACAGTAAAGGACTGTAGAGGTTTATTTCTTCACAGAAACAGAGTGCCTTGAGTGGCAGGCTGCTCCAAGCAATCTGGTTAGCATCAGCTAAGCAGAGAAAGTCTTCCGAACTGGATGCTGAGGAGTCAGTCAGTCAGATTTTTGCCTTGACTGAGTCTGATTTCAGCCCTAGCTGAGAAGAGTCAAGTACTAAAAGATTCAGATTTCAGCCTTAGCTGAGAGCAGTTTAACACAGATTGAGAAATGGGGGAAAGCTGGTAAGAAAGTTTGGGAAGTAGGCAAAATCTCCCATTTGGGCCAAGGAAAGGGGATAGGTCTTCTAGAGCGAGAAGAAAATTCCCTGCCCAGTCAAACAGGGAGTTAGCTTTGAAGAGTGCAAAGATCCCTGGTCTGATGTGGTCAGAAACTTCCTTTAGAGACCTTAAGAGTCAGTCAAAATTTCAAGAAACGTACTGGTATTTCAAGAAAAAGAGTTTGGATACTGGAAAGAATGCACCAGCCTTCTGGAAACCAAAAGAGTCAGACAATACTTAAAGAAAGTGCACTGGAGTGTTTGGGAAAACACTGAGGGGAAAAGCCTCTCAACATAAATATATTAAGTAACCCTGAATAGCTTAAGAAACTCTCATTAGCCTGAAACATAAGCTCATGCTCTGATTTTACCTCAGATTTATCTATATTGAGTTACCTCAGTAATTTTACCCCTGGTTTTGCCTGATCTCCCCCCTCTGTATTAAATGAAACACTTTGTTATTTTTGAACTTCAAAAAATCTTGAGTGCCATTTAAGTTGTTTAAGTTAAAGCCGGCTCCTGATTCCTTGGGTTCCTGGGCTGAGCCAACAGCCAAAATATCATACAGTGACAGGGTGGGACAGCCAGAGTTCTTAGCAAAGAAGAAAATACATTACTAGGTTGGCTCAATCAGTGAAGGGAAAGAAAAATGGAGGGGGAATCTTGCCTCTGAGAGAGAGAAAAGGAAGGGGGTCATCACGCAGGGGTGGCCAACGGTAGCTCTCCAGATGTTTTTTGCCTACAACTCCCATCAGCCCCAGCCATTGGCCATGTTGGCTGGGGCTGATGGGAGTTGTAGGCAAAAAAAAACATTTGGAGAGCTA